>NC_090439.1:63850891-65052320 GCF_031143425.1 Pleurodeles waltl | reverse complement strand
ATTCCACAAGGTAATAAGTGCTATGTTTCCAAACCAAAAGATACAAGCAAAACATGTGCTAAAACTTCTAGGCATGATGTCATCATGCATAGCCATTGTCCCAAACGCAAGACTACACATGCGACCCTTACAACAGTGTCTAGCATCACAATGGTCACAGGCACAGGGTCAACTTCAAAATCTGGTGTTGGTAGACCGCCAAACATACCTCTCGCTTCTACAATCACCACAGCATTCAAGGACAATGGGATATACACGAAACAAAATTTCATATCAATTACCTAGAACTGTTAGCAGTATTTCTAGCGTTAAAAGCCTTCCAACCCATAATAACACACAAATACATTCTTGTCAAAACAGACAACATGACAACAATGTATTATTTAAACAAACAAGGAGGAACACACTCAACACAATTGTGCCTCCTAACACAAAAAATTTGGCAGTGGGCGATTCACAACAACATTCGCCTAATAGCACAATTTATTCCAGGAATACAAAACCAACTAGCAGACAACCTTTCGCGAGACCACCAACAAGTCCACGAATGGGAAATTCACCCCCAAGTTCTGAACAAGTACTTTCAAATTTGGGGAACACCCCAGATAGATTTGTTCGCAACAAAAGAAAACTCAAAATGCCAAAACTTCGCATCCAGGTACCCACACCGCGAATCACAAGGCAATGCTCTATGGATGAGTTGGTCAGGGATATTTGCGTACGCTTTTCCCCCTCTCCCTCTCCTTCCATATCTAGTAAACAAGTTGAGTCAAAACCAACTCAAACTCATACTGATAGCACCCACATGGGCAAGACAACCTTGGTATACAACTCTACTAGACCTTTCACTAGTACCGCATGTCAAACTACCCAACAGGCCAGATCTGTTAACACAACACAAACAACAGATCAGGCATCCAAACCCAGCATCATTGAATCTGGCAATTTGGCTCCTGAAATCCTAGAATTCGGACACTTAGACCTCACACAAGAATGCATGGAGGTCATAAAACAAGCTAGAAAACCTTCCACTAGACACTGCTATGCATCTAAGTGGAAAAGATTTGTTTACTACTGCCATGCCAATCAAATACAACCATTACATGCCTCTACTAAAGACATAGTAGGATACTTACTACATTTGCAAAAAGCAAATCTCGCTTTTTCATCTATAAAAATACACCTCGCAGCAATATCTGCTTACCTACAAACTACTCATTCATCGTCTCTATTTAGAATACCAGTTATTAAAGCATTCATGGAAGGGCTAAAAAGAATTATACCACCAAGAACACCACCAGTTCCTTCATGGAATCTTAACATCGTCTTAACAAGACTCATGGGTCCACCTTTCGAACCCATGCATTCCTGTGAAATGCAATATCTAACCTGGAAGGTCGCATTTCTCATTGCAATCACATCCCTCAGAAGAGTAAGTGAAATACAGGCATTTACCATACAAGAACCATTTATTCAAATACACAACAATAAAATAGTTCTAAGAACAAATCCAAAATTTCTGCCAAAAGTAATCTCACCATTCCATTTAAATCAAACAGTAGAATTGCCAGTGTTCTTCCCACAACCAAATTCTGTGGCTGAAAGGGCACTACATACATTAGACATCAAAAGAGCACTAATGTATTACATTGACAGAACAAAGCTAATCAGGAAAACAAAACAACTGTTCATAGCTTTTCAAAAACCACACATAGGAAATCCAATCTCTAAACAAGGCTTTGCTAGATGGATAGTCAGATGCATTCAAACATGCTATCTTAAAGCCAAAAGAGAATTGCCTATTACACCAAAGGCACACTCAACCAGAAAGAAAGGTGCTACAATGGCCTTTCTAGGAAACATTCCTATGAGCGCAATATGTAAGGCTGCAACCTGGTCTACGCCTCATACGTTTACTAAACACTACTGTGTAGACGTACTAAATGCACAACAAGCTACAGTGGGCCAAGCTGTACTAAGAACATTATTCCAAACTACTTCAACTCCTACAGGCTAAACCACCGCTTTTAGGGGAGGTAACTGCTTTATAGTCTATGCCAAACATGTGTATCTGCACCAACATATGCCATCGAACTGAAAATGTCACTTACCCAGTGTACATCTGTTCGTGGCATTAGTCGCTGCAGATTCACATGTACCCTCCCACCTCCCCGGGAAGCCTGTAGCCGTTTAGAAGTAGATCATAAATCTTAAACATCTGAACATTTGTAAATAATTATTAGAAACTCTTAACGTACATACATATTCACTCCATTGCATGGGCACTATTTATACCAAACAACTCCATCCTCACCCTCTGCGGGGAAAACAATCTAAGATGGAGTCGACGCCCATGCGCAATGGAGCCGAGGAGGGAGGAGTCCTTCGGTCCCGTGACCAAAAAGACTTCTTCGAAGAAAAACAACTTGTAATACTCCGAGCCCAACACCAGGCAGCGGACTGTGCCAAACATGTGAATCTGCAGCGACTAATGCCACGAACAGATGTACACTGGGTAAGTGACATTTTCATTTCTCTTCCTGCCAGCACTGGCTGTCTCCTTCTCCATTGTTGCTGCAGCTCCTCTCACCTGGGTGTGGCTCTGCAGTTTGGGCTGGGTGTGCTCCTCCCAGTTCTATTTGGTGACTTCCTGGTTCTGATGTCATCACCGAGAGCCAGGAAGTGGGTTTCCCAACTGTTATGTTCCACCTGTAGGCAATCTGAGAGTCAGTCGCAATTTGCGACACCGGACCACACCCTTCGCGCAAATTGCGACCTCGCTAAAAATGGAGGTCGCAAATTGCGGTGCGACACCTCTGCGACTTGGTATGGCGAGTCTTTATGGCATTTGGTTTTGGGAGTCGGAAATAGCGATTCTCATGGAGTCGCTATTTACGATTCGCAATGTTTTACCTACCTACATCTGGCCCTAAATCACTGGATCTTCCCCAGTCCACCCAAAAGGAGGAAAAGAAGAAAAAGAAGACACCCAGACAAGACTGCAAGAAACCAACGGAGTCCAGGAGGAGTAGGAGCTACTATCCACCCAGCTGTACTTGCAGGAGTTGGTTGATGGTGAGGAAGAACAGGTCAGCACTGCAGCCCTGGAGCTGGAGGAGAGTTCCTGATGGGTGCAGAAGATGCCCCACGCTGGAGTGAAGATTGCAGATGGGTGTCGGTGCAGGAATTCTACCAACAAGCCTTGGCAAAGACAAACTAGCGATTAGTGGAAAAGTGATGCTGTCCGAGACCAGCAAGGCCCAGGAGGACTCAACTCAGGAGGGTAAGTCACAGGTGACCCTCAGCGTTGCAGAGGGTCTACAGGAGCAGAGGCAGCACCCACAGGAGTCCCACATGAGAGGGACACAGAAGTTGCAGAAGAAGCCTATGTAGCACTACAGAAAGGGATTCCACGCTGCAGGAGAACCACGCAGAGGGCTGAGCGTCGCAGGAGGGAGTGCTGGGTACTGGAGCTGCACATCGCCTGAAGATCCCTTGGAGGAGATGCAAACAAGCCTTGCAGCTGCAAGTGACGCGGTGCACGGGGGTACTGTCCTGCGTGGGAAGGCAAGGGCTTACCTCCACCAAAGTTGGACAGCTGGCAGAGAGGACCAAGAGGACTACTCCAGACCACTACCCGTGATGCAGGATCCATGCAGCTCAAGATGAGGGGAGGTCCAATGGGCCGGTCGTCGTTGCAACAGGATGCAGGGGAGTGATTCCTTCAATTCAAGGGAGATTCCTTCTTTCTTCTTGTGCAGGCTGAAGAGTTGCTGTCTTCTGAGGATGCACGGCCAGGGGAATGTTGCAAAGCCGCCAGGGGCTGTGGAAACAAAGTTGCAGAAGAGTCTTCTTCGTTGATTGCAGTGTTGTCGGTTCCTGGCGGGTCCAGTCGCGGTTCCAGTGGCCAGAAGTCAAAGTAGAGGATGCAGAGGAACCCATCTGGAGTCTTGCAAACTGAATCTGAGGACTCACCGAAGAGAGAAACTCTAAATAGCCCTGAAAGGGGGGTTGGTCACCTAACTAGGTAAGCACCTATCAGGAGGGGGCTCTGACGTCACCTACCTTGACTGGCCACTCAAATGCTTCCAGAGTTCCCTGCCAACTTTTGAAACAAGATGGCAGAACCCAGGGATCCTCTGGAGGAGCTCTGAGCACCTCCCCTGGGGTGATGATTGACCAGGGAGTGGCACTCCCCTTTCCATTTTCCAGTTTCACTCCAGAGCAGGGACTGGGGGTCCCTGAACCGGTGTGGACCGGTTTATGCACGGAGGGCACCAAATGTGCCCTTCAAAGTATACCAGTGGCTTGGGGAGGCTACCCCTCCCAAGCCAGTCACAACTATTTCCAATGGGAGAGGGTGTTACCTCCCTCTTCCAAAGGTAATCCTTCCTTCTGCCTTCCTGGGCTTGGTCAGATCAAGCGTAGGGAGGTCAGAAACTTGTCTGTGGGGTGGCAGCAGCTTGGGCTGCCCGGAAAAACCCTGTATGACTGGTGGTAGCAATGGTGGGTGTCATCTAAGGAGCTCCCAGAGTGCATGGAATCATACTTCCAATACTTGCAACAGTATTGTGGCACGATTCCGACATGTTTGATACCAAACATGCCCAGATGCGGAGTCACCAAGCTGGACATAGGTAGTGACCTATGTCCAGTACACGTGTAAAATGACATCCCTGTACTCACAAAGTCCACGAAAATAGATCTGGAGTTTGTGTAGGCAACTCTGCTAGTGCTGGGGTGCCCTCACTCACAGGTACCTGCACAATACCCTGTGGGCTGAGAGGGCTTACTATAGTGGTGACTTATAGTGACCTGGTGCAATGACCTGTAGTGAAAATGGGTGCATGCACCCGTTTGACCCAGACTGCAATGGCAGTCCTGCAGAACCCTTTGCATGGGCTCCTTATGGGTGGCAGAATAAATGCTACAGCCCACAGGGATTCCCTGGAGCCCCAAGGCCCTTGGTACCTAGGTACCATATACTAGGGACTTACATGGGGGGACCAGAATGCCAATTATGGGAAGAAAAAGGTACAGTTTACAGGAGAGAGCATAACTACTGGGGTCCTGGTTAGCAGGATCACAGTAGACACAGTAAAACACACTGACAACAGGCAGAAAATGGGGGTAACCATGCCAAGAAAGAGGGCACTTTCCTACACAGTTGTTCCTCACACGCTCAGTAACACAGCGAAAACACTACAAATGGACACCATACAGTTTAGCAAAATAAACATTCTTTATCTAAGCTAAACATAACCAAAATGACAAAAATCCAACATACAGAAATCAAAATACAACTTCTTTAAAGCTTGAAAAAAATGTAGGCAATTCTGTCCATAGAAGTCTATGGCCTAGATTTAAAAGAAAATGACTGAGCGTCACGCTGCACCACATTTGGCAGTGCCACGCTCTGTCATTTTCACAACGCAGGGATGCACCCAATTTAATAGAATATGGTATGCCCATGTGTTGCCCCCTGCGTCGGTGCTAAATTAGCTGCCGAGCGCCAACGCAGACACCCTTGTGCCATGGCGCGAGGATGGCTTCGCTACAGGGGCGATTGTTTTTGTGCAGGAAAGAACACCTTCCTGCACAAAAACAATCTTCAATGGCGATTTGCTCTTTCTGTGTGTGCTGTAGAATGTGCGGAATGTAACTTGTAAATATGGCGCAAGGCATAGCGCCACCGGAGCGTCACTATAACTGACACTCCGGTGGAGTAAGGGCCTTTTAAATCTGGCCCTGTGGATGAAGGGATGTTACACGTAGTGCCTTGGGGTGCATCAGAATTCAAGGCAGAAACAGCTGCAAAGGAAGAATGCGTCGAAAATCACAGGAATGCGTTGGTTCCTGAGTCCACGAGGAGGCAATGCGTCAGTTCTGCTGCACGAAGGAAAAGTGTTGTGTTGGATCCGCACTGTAAGGGGAAACAAGGCATCGAATTCCGAGGTGGCTTCTTACAAGGGTACTGCATTGGAAAGTTGGAGAAATGCGTGGAAATCCAGATGTGATGAGTGTTGATGCGGCAGAGACAAACAGGCGCTGCGTCAATTTCTTCAGCTGCGCTCCATCGATGTGTCGATTCTCCAACCGCACAGCAGGGCTTGCGTCGAAGTCAAAGCGAAGGTCTCAGGTCTTAGGGACACAGGGGGCTGGACTCAAGTTGCTGTGGTTCTTTGGGCAGTGCACAGGAGCTGTGTTGATTTCTTCAACCGCACAGCAGCGATGCGTGGAAATTTCTCCTGCACTAAGGTGTTGCATCGGAAACAGGCACTGGAAGAGCAATGCATCTATTTCTTCGGCCACACAGAATTATTGCACCAGAAACACAGGCGCTGGAGGAACAATGCATCGATTTTGTAGATTTTTGAAGCAGGAACAACAACCAATGGCCCAGAACTGGAATGGGCACCAGTTAGCACGTCAGAACTCCCAGCAGTGGAGTTCAGGGGTCCTGCATGGGAAGTATTTTCTGTCTCTGAGACTTCTTAGCAGGAGTCAACCTCAGTCCAAGACCCTGAAGAAACTTCACAAGCAGGATACACAGCAGAGTTCAATCTTTGTCCTCTCCAAAGCTGAAGCAGCAACTGCAGGCCAACCCAGCAAAGCAACTCACAACAAAGGAGCAGTACTCCTCCTCACAGGTCTTCAGCTCTTCTCCTTGGCACAGTCTCCTCTTGATCCAGAAATATTCTAAAAGTCTGGAGTTTTGGGTCCACTACTTAGACTCATTTCTGTCTTTGAAGTACGCAAAATTTGAAGGAAAGTCTCTGTTGCTCACAAGATCCTGCCTTGCTCAGGTCTGGCTCCATACACAGTCCAGGTGGGTGGAAACAGCATTATAAGAGGACAGGCACAGCCCTAGCCAGGTGTCAGTGACAACTCTTCCCACCATTCTAGCTCAGGAAGACTCATCTGCCTGGTGATGGGCCATCAGGATATACAGGGCACACCTCGGCTCCCTTTGTGTGACTGTCTAGAGTGAATTCACAAACAAACTGTCATCCTGACCCAGACGCAAATTCCACAGCCAGACAGAGGCACAGAATGGTTAAGCAAGAAAATGCTCACTTTGTAAAAGTGGCTTTTTCAAACACACAAGTTAAAATCCATCTTCACTGAAAGATGTGTTTTTAAATTGGGAGTTCAGAGACCCCAAAGCCCATATCTCTATCCTCTCCCCATTAACACTTAAGAGCTATTTCCAGGCAATCCCCATGTTAATCTATGGGAGAGATAGGGCTTGCAATAGTGAAGACTGAATTTGGCAGTATTTCACTATCAAGACATGTGAAACACACCAGTACGTGTCCTACCTTTGAAATACACCCTGCCCATGGGGCGATCTTGGGCCTACCTTAGGGGTGCCTTACATGTTCTGAAAGGGAAGGTTTGGGCCTGGCAAGTGGGTGCACTTGCCAGGTCGACATGGCAGTTTAAAACTGCACAGACAAACACTGCAGTGGCAGGTCTGAGACATGTTTACAGGGCTGCTCGTGTGTGGCACAGTCAGTGCTGCAGACTCACTAGTAGCATTTGATTTACAGTCCCTGGGCACACATGATGCACTATACTAGGGACTTATTAATAAATCAGATATGCCAATCATGGATAACCAATCAATCACAATTTACACAGGGAGCACTTGCACTTTAGCCTTGATCAGCAGTGGTAAAGTGCCCAGAGTACCAAAACCAGCTAAAATGAGATCCAGCACACAGTCGAAAATTCAGGAGGGAGATCTGAAAAGACAGGTGAAACAACGCAAAGGATGCCAGGTCTCATTGATATTTTTACCAGAGTAGGCTTTTCTAAGGAGGTGGTGTTAGACAGAGATACCAACTGTATGTCTGGCTACCTGAAGCACATGCAGAAGTATGTGGTGTGACCTATTTGTTCACAACCCCATATGACCCCCAGTACAGTGGTGTTTTTGAGAGATTTAACAAGACTCTCAAAGGCGTGATTGATGGGCTCCCTGAAATACTCAGAAGGAGATGGAGATGTCCTACTTCCATGCCTGCTTTTTGCCTAAAGGTAAGTGCCAGAGAAGGGAGTCGGTTTCTCCCCATTTGAGCTTTTGCTTGGACATCCTGTTAGGGATACAACTTTGCCTTGTAAAGGAAGGATGAGAGAGACCTCCCAGAGAGCTCAAGCAGGACATAGTGGATTATTTGCTTGGCTTTCTTTCAAGGATGGCACGTGAGTACATGAAAAAGCAAACAAAAACTTTGAGGCCATCCAGTATCTCCAGAAGCTCTGGTTTGACCAAAAAGCGTCACCGATAGTATACCAACCTGGGCAAAAGGTATGGGTGTTGGAGCCTGTGGTCCCTAGAGCACTTCAAGACAAGTGGAGTGGACAGTACCCCATCCCAGAGAAGAAAGAGGAAGCCACCTATATGGTGGACTTTGGCAGTTGCAGGAATCCCAAAAGTGTAATCTATGTAAACCACCTGAAACCCTACCATGACCAACCAAATGAGGGACAGGAAATTGAGAGTTAGCCTCTCCCCGATCTCCTTTCCAGCAATCCCAAGGATGTCTCAGTTGAGGGAGTAGTCTTTTCAAACACCCTTTCTTACCAGCAGCAGACTGACTGAAGGCAGGTCTTGCACCAGTTTGCTGAACTCTTCTCCTTGACCCCTGACAGAACTGCCTGGTGTATCCATTATGTGGACACTGGAGACAGTTTACCACAAAATCTACAGACAATCTGACCATGTCAAGGAGAGCATCAAAGCTGAGGTCAGCAAATAGTGGAATTTTGAATCATTGAGCAATCAGAGTGCCCCTGGGGCCGCCCAGTTATGCTAGTCCCTAAACCTCATTCCCTGGGTGGAAAGAAAGACATGAGTTTCTGTGTGGACTCATGGGGTCTCAGCGCAGTGACCAAGACAGGTGCCCACTGTACGAAATCAGCCTCTTTCTAGCTTGGTTACCTCCACTTTTGGCCTGCTGGTCAGTGTGTTTGACTTTGTCTACTGAGATCCTGCTAGGCAGGACCCCAGTAGTTATGCTCTCTCCATTAAATTTAGTTGTTGGTAACTGTTATCACTGTATTTCACCGACAAATGACACACTCACGCCCCATTATAAGTCCCTAGTATATGGTACCTAGGTATCCAGGGCATTGGGGTTCCAGGGGATCCCTGTGGGCTGCTGCATATATTTTGCCACCCATAGGGAGCCCAAGCAAAGGGTTCTGCAGGACTGCCATTGCAGCCTGCGTGAAAAGGTGCTAGCACCCTTTCACTGCCACTTTTCACTACACCAGGTTACTTATAAGTCACCCCTATGGCGGGAGGGCAGGGTACCAAGTACCTGTGTGTGAGGGCACCCCTGCACTAGCAGAGGTGTCCCCACGAACTCCAGGCCCATTTTCCCAGACTTCATTAGTGTGGGGACGCCATTTTACACGTGTTCGGGACATAGGTCACTACCTATGTCCAGCTACATAATGGTAACTCCGAACATAGGCATGTTTGGTATTTTACATGTTGGAATCATACCTCAAGGCTTTTGCAAGCATTGGTGATATGATTCCATGCACTCTAGCACTCCTTAGAGGAGCCCCAGTATTGCCATTACAGCCTTCCGAGGGTTTTTCAGGCAGCCCAAGCAGCTGCCATCTGCCAGACAGGTTTCTCCCGTCCTGGCGCTTGAGAAGCTCGAGCCCAGGAAGGCAGAACAAAGGATTTCCTTTGGGAGAAGGGTGTTACATTCTCTCCCTTTGGAAATAGGTTTTACAGGCTTGGGAGGGGTGGCCTCCCCAAGGCACTGGAAATGCTTTGAAGGGCACATTTAGTGCCCTCTTTGCATAAACCACTCTACATCGGTTCAGGGACCCCAAGACCCTCTGGCGCAAAACTGGACAAAGGAAAGGGGAGTGACTACTCCCCTGTCCATCACCACCCGTCGGGTGGTGCTCAGAATTCCTCCAGAGGGTCCCTGGGTTTTGCCATCTTGGATTCAAGGTTGGCAGGGAACTCTGGGAGCATCTGAGTGGCCAGGGCCAGCAGGTGATGTCAGAGACCCCTCCTGTTAGGTGGTTACTCAGCTAGGTGACTAGTCCCCCTTTCAGGGCTATTTAGGGTCTCTATGTTTTGGGTGGTCCTTCGGATTCAGATTGCAAGACTCCAGCATGAATCCTCTGCACCCTCCACTTAGACTTCTGAGGGAAGAAACTGCATCTGGACTCTTCAGGACCCTGCAAGCTGCAACAAAGAAGCAAGACACCTGCAACATTGTATCTCTGGCTCCTTCCAGCAACTGCAACATTTCCCCGGTCGTGCATCCTCTGAGGACAGCTCGTCTTCAGCCTGCATCAGAAAAAAGAAGGAATCTTCCTTGGAATGAAAGAGTCACTCCCCTGCTTCTGCAGGCACCAACTGCGAGGACGACCGGCTGCGTAGATCCCCTCTCCTGCTGAGTTGTGTGCATCCTTCATCATGGGTGGTGGACTGAAGTGGCTTCAATGGTCCTCTCTTCCAACTATCCAACTTGGGTGAAGGTAAGCCCTTGCCTGCCCATGCAGGACAGTACCCCAGTGCACAGCCTCCTTTGCAACTGCCAAGGCTTGTTGGCATCCTTCCTCCAAGATCTTAAGGCATCTTGAAGTTTCATTCTCCCAGCACTCCTTCCTGTGACACATTGCTCCCTGAGTGTTTCTCCAACAGCGTGGGAGCCTTTTTCATAGTGCTCAGTGGTCCTCTTGTGCGACTCTCTTGTCTCTGTCCTGTGGGACTCCAGTGGGTGCTGCCCAGGCTTCTATGGGCTCTCTGTGTTGCTGAGTGCTCCTTCTGACTACCCCTCCGGGGTAGAGTCCACCTGGTCCTTCCTGGTCCCCGGCAGCTCCACTTTCTGATAACCGGGAATCTTGTGTGCACCAAGGCTTGTAGGCGGAACCCGACAACGCAAACCAGACTGCAATCCTCCTTCCAGAGTGGGACAGCACCTGCACCCTCCAGGAACCTGACTTTGTCTTTTTGGGTGCAGTGCTGACTCTTCTTCTTCACTAGTGGTTCACTTCTTGCACCTTCATCCCGGTGGGTAGATGCTCCTGCCCTTCCTGGACTCTTCTGTGCTTCTTCGACTTGGTCCCCTTTTTCCATAGCTCCCCTAGTCCAGGAATCCACTGTTGGTGTCTTGCAGTGTCTTCTGGGTTTTGCAATATTCTTCTTTACTTCTCTGTGTGTGTTCGGGGAAACTTACTATGATTTACTCTTGTTTTCCTGGTCGCTGAGGTGGGTTGTGGTACTTACCTTTGGGCTTTCCTAGTACTCCCAGCTCCCCTCTACACATTACACTTACCTAGGTGGGGGACCGACTTTCGCATTCCACTTTCTTAGTATATGGTTTGTGCTCCCCTTAGGCCCATCTCTTCCTATTGTGTTTTTCACTAATTGCACTGTTTTCTAACTGTTTGTATGCCTATTTCTGCAAACTAGTGTTTATCATTTGTGTATTACTTACTTCCTAAGGGAGTATAGTCTCTGTGGTATTTTTGGTATGTGTGTCACCAAAATAAAGTACCTTTATTTTTGTAACACTGAGTGTTTGTGTGTAAGTACTAAGTGCGACTACAGTGGTATTGCATGAGCTGTGCATGTCTCCTAGCTAAGCCTTGGCTGCTCATTCTCAGCTAACTCTAGAGAGCCCGGCTTCTATACACTGACTACACTACACTAATAAGGGATACCTGGACCTGGTATAAGGTGTAAGTACTATAGGTACCCACCACACACCAGGCCTGCCTCCTACACCCACCCAATTCCAAGAGCAGATGAACTTATTGACAGATTGGAAGCAGCCAAATATCTGAGTACTTTTGATCTCAAATCAGGGGGCTTGCAGAAACGCTTATTCCAGGAACAAAAGAAAGGTCTCCCTTCGCCACTCCTGGTGGGCATTATCAGTTCACTATTATGCCCTTTTGTCTGAAGAATGTCCCTGCCAACTTCTAGAGGTGGTTGAATAAAGTTGTTACTGAGTTGGAAGACATTAGTGAAACATATCTAGCTGACATTGCTGTCTTCAGTTGTACCAGGGAGGATCACCTTATCCCCCTCAGAAAGGTCCTTGAAGCTCTGAAAAGTGCAGGCCTCACTACCAAGACAAACAAGTGCCAGATTGGGCAGGGCCAGGTTGTATACTTGGGACACCTGGTAGGTGGGGGCAACACCCTGAAGGAAGCAATGTGCTTAGCACCTGTTTTAGAAGATCCAGATTACTCTACACAGTTTATTGTGCAGACAGATGCCTCTGAACATGGGATAGGGGCAGTCCTGTCCCAAATAAATGATGATGGCTGTAGGAGGCTGGCTTAGTATATGGTGTACACCTATAGGTGAGGCACCCTGTACTGAGTTGTCATAGGTGTAGCTGTGGAAAGCAGCTAAGGCTTATCCAAGAAAGTGTAAAGTGGTTGCAAATACCACACAGGTCACTCAGTGAAGTACACACAGGAAAGAACCACACAGGTGTTAGAACAATATGTAGTATTTATTATAACACACACTCTAGAACTAACTTTGGTATATCTCCTACTGGAGATATGGTCATACACAAATATACTTAGTAGCAGGCAACTAAAAGCATAAAATAACCGGTGCCTCTATGGGGTGCCAATCCATATACTAAAAAAATGGAATGTGAAAACCACACCCAACCGACACTACCACCAGAGGACCCTTAGGACTGGGGTAGTACTAACACCCCAAAGGTAAGTAGGGGGAATTTCACAGTTGCTTGTGTGCAGAGTAGAAATCTCAGCTTAGCATCCATAGGATAACATTGGGAAGTCAAGTTTGACTTTTCACGCTTTAGGTCCTTCATAGGGGACCCCGAAGAAACCCGTTGGAACAAGGGAGGTTGGATAGTGCCCCCACCCGTTGATAAACATAACAGTGGAGTATCTGCACCAGACAGCCCAGGTACATAAGGGTGAAGATGTATCAGAACCTCCCGCTGAAGTCCTGCTGCTGTTGTGACCCATGGACCAGGTCGGTAGAACGTAGTCATAGATTTCAGAGGAAGAGGACCTAAGGAGGGAGGGGACAGAGTCCAAACCACCAAGTGGTGTGCAGGTGGTGCATGAGGGCAATGCCCATCCTTCTCAGTGATGCTTCCTGAAGGATGGTGGACAGAGAAGTGCAGCTGTGGAGTCCAGGTGATGCCGTAGGATCCCAGGGGTTGTCCACGAGCTGTCCCATGCTGTTCTTCGGATTGCAGAGGAGGTTAGTTGTCAGCAGGACCACCAACAAGCCTTGGCTGAGACAGGAAACATTGTACAGAGTTTGCAAGAGTTTTGCAATCCAGCAAGGTCCAGATGACCAAAACCCTGGCAGGTAGGTCAGTGCCAGCCTCAGTAGTCAGGAGAGCCAGCAGGAATTGTGGAGTCCCCCAGCAGAACCCTCTGACAGCAGGCACAGAGTCACAGGGATGCCACAGCAGCCCAGCAAAGAGTGATGTCCACGTCACAGGAGTTGCAGAGAGGACACTGTTCTTGGAGCTGAAGAGTGCTGGAGGCCAGGGCTTCTTGGAGCTAGGAGGTCTTCCGACTGAAGACCCAACAAGCCTTGGCACCGACAAGCAGACCTGGTGCATAGAGGTTCCAGCCAAGAAGCTCCAGGGAGGGACCACAAACTTCTCATTTCCCAGTAAGATAGGTCAGACCTTTGGAGAGCCACAGAACCATCACCTGTGTTGCAGCTCCTTGGAGAGTCCACGGGGTAGCAGGATTCACAAGCCAGTCGTCATCTTTGAGGGGCCTGCGGATGCAAGGGAGTGACTCCTTCTCTTAAAGGGAGATTTCCTCTTGCCTTCCTGAGTGCAGACAGATCCCAGTGACTCTGGAGGTTGCACGGCAAAGGGGTTGCAGAGGTCTTTGCAGAAAGAAGAAAGAAAGTTGCAGCAGCAGCCCACCTACTGGGTACAATTTTGCTCTTGGTTCCTCAAATACAGCAGTGGTTCCGGTGTCCAGGATGTAGAAGTGTCTTGCAGAGGAGACTTGCAGACAGTTCCTGAAGTCTTGCAGATGAATCTAGGGGCCTACCCACAGTGGAGCCCTTAAGTAACCCTAAAAGGGGGTTGGACACTATCTGCAGTGATCCACCTATCATAGAGGGACAGTGACATCACCCACCTGGGCTAATCAGTCAAATGCTCCCTGGGGCCTCTGTACATCTTATTTTCAAGATAGCAGAATGAAGTGGCCATCTGGCAGAGCACAGTGCCCCTCCCTAGAGGAGGAGCTGAACAGGGGGATTGTCATTCCTCTGCCCTTTATGTGGTTTCGTGCCAGAGCCCTGGTGCAAATCAGTTTATGCAAGGAGGACACCAAATGTGCCCTTCAAAGCAGTCTGGTGGTACTCAGAGGCACCCCCACTCATCCCAGAGACACCTATTTCTAAAGAAGAGGTGGTCACACCTCTGTCCTACAAGTAATTCTCCGTTCTGCCTTCCCCTGTCCGAGTTACACTCAGCAGCCGGAGGGCAGAACAGTGTCTGGGGTTGGCAGCAGCACAGTCTGGCATGCAGGCCACGTAAGGCTGTACAGGCAGACATGGGGGATCCCCTAGGGAACCCCCAGAGTATATAGTATCCTGCAACTAACACTGGAATCAGTGTAGTCGCATGATTCCAACATGTCTGATACCAAACATGCCTAGGTTGGGTGAAGCCATTATCTAGTTGAACTACTCATGTTGACCAGTGTCCACTACATACCTTAAAATGGCTTCCTGGCACTTACAAAGCCCAGGGAATGGAGTCTGGGGTTTGTAGGGGAACCTCTGCTCGTGCAGGGGTACCCTCACAGTTAGAACCATGCAGCCTGCCCTTGGGCTAAAGGCTCTCCCTTAGGGGTGACTTACAGGGTCAGACAGCAGTGATCATGATATAAGGCAACCCTTATATCTGAAGTGAAAGTTACATGCACCATTTCACGCAGGTTGCAATGACAGGCCTGCAGCACAGTTTGTATGCCCCCCTCCCGGGTGGCACAATACATGCTGCAGCCCATGGGGGACGCCTGATGTACCAGTGCCCCGACTACCTAAATACCATATACCAGGGACTTACAGGGTGCACCATTATGCCAATAGTGGGGTGTAGAACTTGCCTTACAGTTAAATTTAGTGGGGAGGGCACTGAAACTGGAGTCCTGGTTAGCAGAATCCCAGTTTACTACAGTCTGAACACACTGACACCAGGCAAAAAGTGCAGGTAACTATGCCAGAAAGATGCTACTTTCCTACAGTGGTGATGACCAACCTGTTGCTTTTATTAGCAGGAGGTTAATTCTCAGAGAGCAGCATTGGAGTGCAATTGAGAGAGAAGCCTTCGCTGTGATCTGGCCCCTGTGAAGAATCTGAGACCATCTTTGTTTGGGTCTCACTTCCTTGTTCAAACTTACCACTGGCCTCTCAGGTGGCTGATTCAAATGAAAAGTGAAAACTCCAAATTGTTAAGGTGGTTGATCTCTCTGTAGGGAATGAACTTCACAGTAAAGAACGCAGACACGAGACTGACCATGCCAATGCAGATGGCCTTTCCAGGTTCTTCCTCTTAGAAGATTAAGGGCCAGATGTAGCAACCAGTTTGCGAGTCGCAAACGGCGAAAATCGCCGTTTGCGACTCGCAAACGTGGGTTTGCTATGCAGAAATGCATTTTGCGAGTCGGATCCGACTCGCAAAATGCATTTCCGACTCGCTAATAGGAAGGGGTGTTCCCTTCCTATTAGCGACTCGCACTGGTATGCAATTCCATTTGCGGCCGCGAAAGCGGCCGCAAATGGACTCGCAGTTACCATCCACTTGAAGTGGATGGTAACCCAGTCGCAAACGGGAAGGGGTCCCCATGGGACCCCTTCCCCTTTGTGACTGGACCAGATATTAATTTTTCAGGGCAGGGAGTGGTCCAAGGGACCACTCCCTGCCCTGAAAAACCGAAACTAAAGGTTTCGGATTTTTTTAAAGTGCAGCTCGTTTTCCCTTAGGGAAAACGGGCTACACTTTAAAAAAAAAAAACCTGCTTTATTGACAAGCAGGTCGCTAACATGGAGGCCTGCTGACTACAGCAGGCCTCCATGTTAGCGAGTGCCTATACTCGCAATGGGGCCGCAATTTGCGACCCACCTCATGAATATTCATGAGGTGGGTCATTGCGACCCCATTGCGAGTTGCAGTCGGTGTCTGAGACACCGTACTGCATAGCAATTTGCGAGTTGCAAATTGCGAGTCGCAGGGACTCGCAATTTGCAACTCGCAAATTGCTTTTTTCGTACATCTGGCCCTACGACTCTCCTGGGAAGGTTTAGTTTCATCCTCTTTCATTTGGGAGGGTGTCATGTAGCAAAGTACCTTTCCTGACATGGTCACTCCCCACTTTTTGCCTGGTTTCTAATCCAATTTTAACTGAATGTGCGCTGGGTCCCTGCTAAACACGTCCCCAGTGCCAGATCTCTATTCCCCAAAGCAGTCGTTTTCCCAATTGGCAAACCTTTAGCTACCACTATAAGTCCCTAATAAATGGTACCTTTGGAACCTAGGCATGTGGTACTAAAGGATGGCCTCTGAGGGCTGCAGTACAAATTGTGCCACCCCAGGGACCTTCTCACTAAGTGCACACAATGCTGGTTTTGCAGGCTGTGTATCTTGGTGCAGAACTAAAATGAAATCACAAAATGGCACACAGACTGTGTGCCCTGTCCCCTTTACACTGTATGTAATATATGGAAGTCACCCCTCTAGCAGGCCTTCCAGCCCTATAGGCAGGGGGAATAATATCACATGTGAGGTCATACCTACATGAGCAGTTATGCCCCTGCTATGTCTTTGGTAATTCTCTAACATAGTAAGTTAACAGGGAAGCCATGTTAAGTACATGTGCTGGGCACTGGTCATTACGAGTTCCTCAGCTACATGATGGCTTCACTGAAGATAGGGATGTTTGGTATCAACCATCTCATTTTATTAAGCCCTCACTCGATTACGCTGGTCTGGAACACTAGTGCCCAACGCATTATTTCACTAAAGGCGATTCCCCTATCCCTCCTCAACATCATAGATCCTGTTTGTGAGTGCTTCCCCTCCTCACCTTCTCCCCCCCCACCTCCAGGCCATCTATTCAAGCACATCATCTCCAGGGCAGTACCCGCCCTAAGATTGACCATTCTTGCTCGGTGCCCCCGTCTGAACAGCTCACACAGTTAGTCGCATAGCTCTATCATCTTCTTCTTTTTTCTCCTTCCTCCTTATTCCCCATATATCCCTCTCAATTTGGATTTGAATATTGTGGATAATAATGTGAGTCGTGTTGACTGCTCAAATGTATACAGTATAATGTTCCTTTACACTAATAAAGAGATTTTTAAAAAAAGAAAAAAAGCCCTCACTGAGTCCATTGATGGATTTATTAATACATGTATTCAAACGGCACCTTAGAGATGCCCCATGAAAAACCACCAACTCCTAGCGTGGACATTTATTGGTCAAAACCAGTGCAGCCACCTTAGACAGAGTTCATGGCCCTTGAGGTGAGAGCCAGTGCTCTCAAGGGCTGTAAAAAAGGCCTGCTCTATGCAGAGGTGCTAACACCTTGCTCAGGCAGGATGGACATTCCAGGGCTGGTAGCTTCAAAGATCTTTCTGCCTTTGTAATGTGACCCAGGGCTCTCCAAATGGTAGAGAAGGGTGACCCCCAGTTCCTGACCCCACTTTTGGCAGCAGGACTGGCGGGAAAATTAGGCAGATTATGAGTTGTGCCCACTTCATGCCAGACCCACCCCTACGGTGGGTGAGCTGAAGTGGACGCTACCGTTTAAATTCCTCATCTTTTTTGGAAGGAATGTAGGCCTCTAGGGTTAGGGTTATGCCCACTTCCCAACAGAAGTGGTCATAAAAAGGGTGTAGTCACCCTAATGGTGAATAGCCCATTGGCTATCTCCTGGCACTCCCGGTAACCCCCCCTAAATTCTGTCTTTAGGTTACACTGCTGAACCCTAGGACACAGATTCCTGATGACCTAAGAGGAGCTGGACAGTACAGTCTCGCACCAGCAGAGAAGACTACAGACACCAACTGACTTGGCCCCAGCCCTACCTGCCTGTCTGTAGCAGCCCTCGCTGATCCTGTGCCAAAAGACAACCTGTCCTGCAGCCCAGCGACCTTCTAAGCTTTGGGAGGACTGCCTTCCTTCGACAAAAATAAAGATCTCCTGAGAACAGCGGACTTGTTCAAGAAGAAACCACTTTAAAAGAAAAAGAACTCTGCCGTGAGGAACCGTGAAACTGCGTCCGGATCCACCTCTGCACTCAATGCCCATGCCCCAAGTCCAAGTGACCCACCAGGTCCCCCATTGATTCTAAGTCTGAGTCCACCGTGGGTACACACCTGCTGGGCTCTGCCTCAAAGCCTGCAGCCGGAAACCGAAAACTCCCCCTGAGCATGACTTGCCCGGTAACCTGTTCCCAATGAAAAAGGACACCCCTGCAACCAGAGCCCCTGGGCCTTGCGGAGCTGGACCTTCGGTGTCCCTAACACCCCTAGCATCAGAACTTATCTGGGCAGCTGTGGGTTTTCTTCGTTCAACCTCCTGGCTCGAGCCTGCAGCCTTTTCCCTAAATTTATCTCTCCCATTGATTTGCGTTGGGCGGGCGACACTTTTTTGGTTCTCTGCACCCGGCCGCCCCTGTGCTGCTGAGGATGTAAGTTGTGTGCTGCCTTGTGGCCCCACCTATGCTCACCCCCCCTAACAAGACCCACACTATGAGCCTGTACCCGCTGATGACGGAGATAGTCCATAATGGAATTATGAGATAGACCCTCAGAGTGACATGAGCCTTGTGCCCCACCCACTGAAGTCTTCACGATGACGTATCACACAGTCATTTATAGATCAAATCTGTTTATTGATTTTCAATTATAAAACATCGCATATTAACCACATCTCAGTGTGCCAGTAGGCTCATAGTTAGCTTACTTCATGCGAAACAATAAGAAAAAAAAACAAGAAATATTAAATACAAAATACAACAGTATTTCCCAACGACTGGCTATTAGTGCAAAAATCAGGCAATCTCAGGCTCCTTTACAATATAATCCTGGTCATGTGTGGACTTCCCCTTAAAAGTTTGCTCTCTATACTCAAGTCAAATTCAGAACCCTCAAATAGGTTGGGCATGTCAATTCAGAAAACTCCCCAGATAGAATACGCAAGTATGGTTGCCAGAGTTCTTTAAAGGCCCCACACCGATGCAGCGAGGTCAGGTTGAGCTTTTCCATAGCGAGGATAAACCAGAGCTTATGTAGCCATGAAATCGTTGTCGGGATCTGTTCAGACCCCCACACGGAGAGCAACAATTGTATTGCGGCATTTAAAGCTAAAGCCATCTGCTGTCCCCTCAATGACCTCAGGGGAAAAGTGATAGGGTTGGGAAGGCCCAGCAAAATGTATGCAGGGAATCGGGGGATATGAGTGTCAAAAGCCATGTCAACAGTGTCCACTATGTACTTCCAGTACCGGTGTAGCTTGGGACTGTGCCATAATAGATGCACAAGGGACCCGCACCCCCTCCAACAAAGACTAGATTTAGCGTGATCCCAGGCATGAATCCTTGTTGGGGTGTAATACCAGGAGGTGGCCACTTTTAAGCTGTCTCTGTACCTGCTGCGTTATAAGCTGTGTGGTGCACTCTATAAAAAACACTCTCCCACTCATCCTCCGATAACTCTCTCCCCAACTCCTTCTCCCATCTCAGTTGACCCTTAGTCTTGGGCAGGCGGGCCTCCCCTCGCAAGAGGGCATAGAGTTCAGAAACCACTCGCTTATCGCCCTTTTTCGTGAGAATCCATTTTTCAAACGGTGTTAACTGCCTGTCAATTAATGCTCTATTGGCTGGTAGCAGGGCCCAATGTCGAATTTGATAGTACATCATCCTATCCGCCTCGGTTAGACCATATGTCTCCCTAAGCTGGTCAAAGGGGATAACCCCCTGCTCGTCGAATAAGTATCCCACCCTTTTACAACCTCCCTCATACCATCGACGCAATGCTTCAGGCTGTAGTCCCGGACCAAAATCAGGATTCGCACCCAGGGGGGTCATTGGGGACGGGAAGGTCGTCAAGCCCCCTCTGCCAGCGACCCGGTCCCACACCCTCATCGAAACCTCCGTGACCGGGGATATGTACAGCTCCCGTGCTCTGTGACGACGCCTAAGCCAGGGTTCCTTCCATATGTGAGAGCCGGCCACCGCCTGATCCATGAAACACCAATGCTTCTCAGAAGACGGACGGCTCCATTCCAAGAGGAAACGCAATTGTGAAGCTTGGAAGTATCGAAGGAGGCAAGGGACCGCCAACCCACCCTGCCGCTTAGGACGATACAGCACCTGTCGAGGTAGTCGCGCCGCCTTCCCTTCCCATATGAATCTTAGAACCGCCGATTGGAGGGTCGCTAACGTTCGTGACAGAGGCTCCAGCGGAAGCGCTTGAAACAAATACAATATACGTGGTAAGATGGTCAGCTTAACTGCCGACACCCTGCCCAGCCAGGACAATTTAAGCCTCCCCCATGTCTCTAGGTCGCGCTGCACCTCCCGGGTCTATTTCGCATAACTCAACGACTCCGTACGGGCAGCTGTGGAACCCAGCTCTATCCCCAGGTATGGAAGCCCGAGGGAGACCATATGAAATGGAATCGGGCCCTCAGGTCCCATTCATACTCAGCACTGATAAACTTGCCCATAGCCTGCAATTTTAGCATGTTCATTCGGAACCCCGAGACCCGACCAAATTCCTCTAAGACCTCCATTAGCGCCGGCAGTGAGGTCATAGGCTCCGCCAAGGTAAGGATGACATCATCCGCGTATAACGATATTAGATGCTCGTCCCCCCCAAACCTCACACCCATAATCTGAGGGTCATCCCGGAGCCTCTGTGCCAAAGGCTCCATGTAAAGCGCTAACAGGAGGGGCAAGAGCGGACAGCCCTGCCTAGTCCCCCTCTGGACCGCAAAGGGTAAAGAGAGCATCCCATTAACTCGCACCGCCGCTCGAGGTGCCTGATCACACAGTCATTTAAAGGGGATCAGATCATCATAAGTTGAACCTTCATGTTGCAGAGGAGGAGAATACTTTCCTGGTATAAGCCTTGTCCAAGAATAAGTGGACTGTCCTGGGTCTACTTATGCTTAAGGGAATGGTGAAATCTGCATCAGAGAGCATTAAAGCACCTGTTAAAGTCAGATTAGTAATGCGTAGAGTCAAAAAAGAAAGGCACACCATCACGTGATGAGCCACTCTACATCAGGGTCATGTGCCACCTGACTCCGTAGTAGTGCACACTGCTGGGGAGGAAGCTTTTTAACAAGAAGCTAGGGGCATTCCACCACCAGTTGAAGAGAGATGAAAGACAAATGGAGCAGGAAAACCTGTATCTCTAGGAGCAGCTAAACAGTAGTGCATTGCCTCCTCTCCAGGTGCAACAGTACCACTAGGAGAATATAGCTTGATCCTAAGGATAGATGCACCACCTCATCAATGTCCCTTGGGTGGGAGCACTGGTTTGACCCCCAAGTGGACCTTAAGCTGGAATAAAATAAGCATTTGCAATGCAGTGGGTCTCACGTTTGCTCTGCCACAGCTGCCATGAGCATGAAGGAGGCACACAAAAGGAAAAAGTAGTTTGCTTGCAGTCAAATGCATTGGCAAACGCACAATTATTCATGTAACAGGGTCGTTGTCCAAGGCGGTAACAAAAACCGCCCCAAGGAGGGACAAAGCACTTTAATCATATGTTTAAACACATGCAGTGAATGTTCGATCTGTCAAATTTCCTGCTGTGGTTCAATACAACACAGATCTGCACATCCCATTCTGCCTGTTCGGAAATTTTTCTACTGCACGTTTCAGGACCAATACAGAGTTTGAGGAGTTGGCTCTGAAGTTCCTGAGTTTCTCTCTTCCACACGTTACCCTAATATACACAGGACAGGGTACCTTTTGGAATTCATGCGAGCTAAAAGAAACTCCTGTACAGCTTTCACAAACGTGTGCTTTTTTCGTAATGGAGGACTCAGTCATTTAACTAGTTTGCAGTCTGGAGCTGAAATGTCGCTGTGCAGGCGTTTCCCAACCTGGAATCACAACTAAACAAGCATTTTTGTCTCCCATTTCAACAAAACTGTAATGAAGTTAGCAGAGCAGCCTGAGAAGATTAATGGCCCCAGCAAAGGAGATAAGCAATGCCTTGTGTGTAACAATGTGAGTGCTGGCAGGGAGGGGCCCTGGAGAGAGAGAGAGACTCTCTGTGATGTGATGTGTGGACATTTTGTGGCTTTCATGAGCGGTGAGCTAAATTACCTAGTGTTTGTTTAGTCAAAAAAAGCTTATTTTAGGACCCGGAGGTAAATGAGGACAGCAGTGGAATAAAACCAAAACAAATTTCAGGGACATGGGAGAAGGTGGGAGGAACAGAATGCTGCAATAAAACGCAGGCAGCTACCAGATTAAACCACCCACAGTGAAAGGGGAGCACCAAAGAAATGTCAAAAATAGTCCGTCATAGCGACAGATAAAGAAATCAAAGTGGAACAGTACAGTAGTTGGTCACTGCTCTGAAACAGAAAAAGGAGGGAGAAAAAGGCAGAACTGACCACTAGCGAGCAAGAATTTTTAAAGGAAACTGCAACCAACAAATTAAATCGCTTTATGCCCACAGTATAAGTATACTAAAGTATACACCAGGTCGAACTCTTACGCTCGACCTAAAAAAGGGCATTGGTATATCAATACAATGAGGGCACCCCACACTCAACCTGCTTTTCGGCACCAACAGTTGGGGTTTGATTTGATTTTGATCTGATTTTATAAAGCGCACAGCTACTCATTTAGGGTCTCCCACCGCCAAACCATGGAGAAAGTGACAGTCTGTTCCCAAATTAAAAGAGCCAAGTCCTCAAGTTCTTGCGAAAGAGAGTGTACAGCAGTTTCTTAGTTCATTTGGAAGAGCATTCTAAAGCTTGGGACCTAAAACTGAGAATGACCGACCACCCTTTGGGGTCAACCGAAAACTGACGACTGTGCACAGTGCCAGGTGCTGGGAACTCAAGGAGCAAGCCGGCAAATAAAGCTGTATTAACTCCGGAATATAGTGTGTGCCAATTTGCATTCTAGTTTTAAAGACATAGCACAATGCCTTAAATTGAATGCACTTCCAGATGGTAAGCCAGTGAAGCTCTCGCAGGAGATGGGTGGTTGAAGCAAATTTCAGAAGGCAGAACAGAGGACATGCAGCCATGTTCTGGACAGTCTGGAGGTGGCAAACAGAAGCTTGGTCAATGCCCAGATAAATTATCCAATCTAGACAGGATTAAACCTTGAATTACTGTCTTCTGAACAGACAGAGGAAGTATGCAGATAATTTTCTTCAGCCATTTGAGTGTAGCAAAGCAGGAGGAGGTCACCTTCACCACTTGAGGACTCATCCTGAGATTTTCGTCCAGTAGGAAACCCAAGTTCTTAACTTTGGGAGATGGACTGGAAAAGAGCACAACAAGGTGAGGCAATGTTGTGGACCCAAGAGTTGGGGACTCTTACCCAAGATCATCACCTCTGTCTTATTGCCCTTCAGCTTGAGTGAGTTGTTCCTCATCCAAGTGTCAATCCGCCTCAAGCCATGGTTAAGATCAGAGGGACCCTGGTCTTGTACCGATATTAAGGAAAAAATGGTTTGTGTATCGCCTGTGTTCAAGAAAAGCGTCAGATCACAGCTCTCCACTACTTCTACAAGTGGCAGGATATAGATATTAAATAGCAGCAGGCTGAGCACTGAACCCTTTGTAAGGAGGAATTAAGTAGGTTCACCATTACTTAAAGTAGATCCCCGTTCACCAAGCTGAACTTAGCAGGCAGTAAGTGATCCACTAGTGAGCCAGATTTGATAGACTGAGGAAAACCCAAAAAGGAGGTGACATCCAGCAGAAACCAAGACCTCTATTTGCCCTGAAGGGGATTCGCTAAGGGCATAGCACAGTTAGCAATCATAAGAGTGGAATTGGCATCAACATTTAAACTACCAGGGTGCAACGTCATTGGAGGGCTGTAGGAGGCTGGCAGACCGATGATGTGGCACCCTATACTGAGTCCAGGCAACCCTTAGTGATATGTTTTGTTGCCTAGATAACCAAAGCTCTCTAGGGGTAGCTATGGAGAGCAGGTCAGGCTTAACAAGGAGGAGTGACACTTAGAGTACCACAGTAGTCAATGATTGTCACATAAGAAAGAACCACATCTAGTGTTAAAAAAATAAAGTATTCTTTATTATAACATTAAGATTCTACTAACGTTGATGTGTCTACACACAAAATAGATACTTAAAAGCAAGCAGAAAAAGCATAGAAATACATGAAGTCCTATGGGGGGGGTTTCAAACCATATACTAAGAAAGTGGTAGAAGAAATGAGGTGCCCAACCAAGGTAAGTGTGTTAAAATCCCAGGGGCTGGGGAGTAAGAAATTACCAGAGGTAAGTACCAGAGATCCCACAGGCAACCAGGTGCAGAGATGTTATTGAGCTGGGTGTCCCATAGGCTAACACAGAACCATCGCAATTGGATGTTTATGGATTCAGGACCCTTTGCAGTGGACCCGGAGGAAACCAGTTGACCCAAAGAAGGTTGGATAGAACCCTCATCCGTGGATAACCAAAAGATCAGAGAACCTACACCAGGGAGCTCATGTGCATAGGGGTGAAGTGACGTTGGAAACCTTCAGTGGAGTCATTGTAAGCCTTGGTTGCCCAGCTACTGTTTCAACCCGTGGACCAGGTCAATGAATCCCAACGGAGGGATCCGGACATGAGGGAAGGAGACAGTGTCCAGACCACTTGGAGGTGAAGTTCCTGCAGAGCGGTGAAATAAGAAGTCCAGCTGTGGAGTCCAGGGGATGCAGGAGATCCTTGGAGTTACCCATGAGCTGCCTCACATCAGTCTCCACATTGCAGGAGGGTCAGTAGCCAGCAGGACCACCAACAAGCCTTGACACATGCAAATAGTTGTTGCAAGGAAGATTGTAAGGTTTTGAGGACCAGCAAAAATCCTAATGACTCAGCCCTTGGGGGGGGGGGGTCAGCCCTTGTGGGGGGTCAGGGCAGGTCTTCAGCAGGAAGGAAAGGTAGTCAAAATCATTGGATCCCCCACGAGTGACCCACTGGCAGCAGGCACAGGGAGTTGCAGGGAGGCCTCAGCAGCACAACAAAACTGGAGTCCCACGCCGGATGAACTGCAGAGTGGAAGCTGATCTTGGAGTTGCAGAGTGCTAGAGGCTGGTGCTTCTTGGAGCCTGAAGATCTCCTGGAGGAAGCGTCAACAAGTCTTGACAAGAGCAACAGTCAGGGTACACAGGGGTTCCATTCCAGTGGCTGCAGCAAGAGCTCACTTTCTCCCAAGTTGGTCAGAAGATAAGGGGGGCCCGGAGAGGCCCACAGGACCACCACCTGTGATGCAGAGCCTTTCAATGTCCATGGGACAGCAGGATCCACCAGCCGGTCGTTTTCGTCTTGAAGTGCCTACGGTTGCAGGGGAGTGACTCCTTCACTCCAAAGGAGATTTCCTCTTTCTTCTTGGATGCAAACAGAGTCGTTGTGACCTTGGGAAGGATGCACAGCTATGGTTGTTGCAGAAATCTTGCAGGAGCTGGAGAAACAATATTGCATTTGTAGCCCTCCCAACTGGATGCAGTCTTGTTTCAGTTCCAAAGCAGACCAGCAGTGGTTCCACATGCCAGGAGCAGAAGAGTCTTGCAGAGAGTTGCTTTATAGAGTCGAAGAATCTGAGGACCTCTCCACGGCAGGAGGCCTTAAGTAACCATAAAAGGGGGTTAGTCACTATCTGCATTGACCCACCTATCAAGATCGGGGTCAAGGACGGCATCATCTACCTGGCCTAAGCTGTCAGATGCTCCCAGGGACCTCTGCCTACCTTGTTTCCAAGATGGCAGAATCAACCGGCCACTGGCAGAGCTCTGTGCACCTCCCTAGGGGAGGAGCTGGACAGGGGCGTGGTCACTCCCCTTTCCTTTGTGTGATTTTACGCCAGAGTGGGAACAGGGGGTTTATGCAAGGCGGGCACCAAATGTGCCCTTCAAAGCAGTCTGGTTGTGCTAAGAGGCCATCCCACCCCAGCCCACAGACTCCCATTTCTCACTCTTAGTTCTGCCTTCCCCTGCTCAAGTTAACCTCACCAACAGGAGAGCCGAACAGGGTCTAGGGTCGGCATGCAGACTCAGCAAGGCTGTACAGATAGAACTGGGGGATCTTCTAAGGAACCCCCAGAGTACATGCTATATTACAACTAACACTAGAATTGGTGTAGTTGCATGATTCCAACATGTGTGATACCAAACATCCCTAGGTTTGGAGAAGGCATTATGTAGTTGGAACATTCGGGTTGACCAGTATCCTTTACATACCTTAAGATGGCTTCCCCGCATTTATAAGCCCAGGGAATGGAGTATGGGGTTTGTAGGGGTACCTCTGCTCATGCAGGGGTACCTTCACACTCAGTAAAATGCACCCTGTACTTGGGCTCAAGGGCCTACCAGAGAGGTGACTTATAGTGTCCACGCACAGTGACCACAATATAAGGCAAGCTGTTTATCTAAAGTGAAAGGTGCATGCACCATTTAATGCAGGCTGCAATGGTAGGCCCGCAGACACAGTTTGCGTGGGCTCCAGTGGGTGGCACAATACATGCTGCAGGCCATGGGAGACCTATGATGTACCAGTGCCCTGGGTACCTAAGTACCATATACTCGTGAACAAAGGATTTCCTGTGGGAGAGAGGTGCAACCTCCTTTCCCCTGGAATTAGGTGTTACAAGGCTGGGGAGGTGCTGCCTCCTCATGACACCGGTTTCCTTTGAAGGCCACATTTGGTGTCCTCCTTGCATAAACAGGTTTACACCAGCCCAGGAACCCCCAGTCCCTGCTCTGATGCAAAACTGGACAAAGGAAAGGGGAAGGACCACTCCCCTGTTTATCACCACCACAGGGGTAGTGCCCAGAGCTCCTCAAGGTGGCCATTTGATTCTGCCATCTTGAAATTAAAACGGACAACGAGCAACTGAGTGGCCAGGTCAGGCAGGTAATGTCAGTGACCCCCTCGGGTATGTGCTTACTTTGCAAAGTGACCAATCCCCTTTTTGGGCTATTTAGAGACTCCCGTGTGGGTGGGTCCCCAGATTCATCATGCAAGACTTCATAAGGACTCTTCTGCATCAACCTCTTCTACACTGGAACGGCAACTGGACTTCTCAGGAACCGAACAAGCCTGCAACACCTGAGACAACCTCGCCTTGCAACATTGTTTCTCTGGCTCCTCCTGGCAACTGCAACATTTCGACGGTTGTGCATCCACTGGGGTTGGCAAGACTTCAGCTGCACCAAAGAAGCTAGAAAGAATCTCCCTTGGTGTAAAGAGTCACTCCCCTGTATTGCAAGACACCTAAGGCAGCAACATCTGGCTACTGGCGTCTGCTCTCCACTAGAACTGTGTGGATCTTCCAACACAGGTAGTGGTTGTGAGTGGTCCTCTTGGTCCTCTCTGCCTTCTTTTCAACTTGGGAGACAGTGAGCCCTTGCCTTTCCCTGTAGGACAGAATCCCTGTGCACCGCAGCTCTTGCAGAAACCAAGGCTTGTTGACTCCTGTTCCAAGGGATCTTCAGGCTCCAAGTAGCCCCGTTCTCCAGCACTTCATCCCTGCAAGAACAGTGTCATCACTGCTGCTCTAGCAATGTGGGACTCCTCTCCAGGTGTGCTAGCTGGGCCTCACTGAAACTTATTTTGCCTGCTTCCAGTGGGTTGCCTGTGGGAGTTATGACTTCCCGGACTCCCCTCCAAGGGTCGAGTCCCCTGGACCTTGCTGGTCCTTTTCAGCGCTACAAATCCTCTTCTGCCCTAGTTTGCATTTGCCAAGGCTTGTTGGCTGTCCTCCTGACTGCTGACCCATCTTCAACCCGGCGACTTGTGTGGAACACCTTCTGCATGATTTCAGCGACTCCTCTGCAGCTCCTGGGTTCCACAGCTGATCTTAATCCTGCTTCGTCAACCCCGATCTTCACCCACAGAAGGGTGGGCAGTGGCTCCTGCCCCACCTGGACACTCCGGCACGGACTGGACTCTGTCCCCTTCTTTTGCAGGTCCTCTTCATCCAGAATCCACGGTTGAGTTCTTCTGGTCTGGTCCTGTTCTTTCAAACTTCCTTTTCCAGGTCACCTTGTTAGTCCATGGGAAGGCTAGGTTCTTACCTCTGCGCTCCTGTCACTGGGAGTCATCTAGGTACTCACCTGGTGGGGTTCCACGTTCCCCCAGCTCCCACTCTAATTACTACACATCCTTGGGTGGGGGACCTAACTTCACATTCCACTATTTTAGTATATGGTTTGGCCTCCCCATAGGGCCCTTGCTATTTTCTGCTATTTCTCAAGATGTTATGCTATTTCCTAAAGTCTACCTGTGTATATTGTGTGTATACTTAGCTCTAGAGAGGGAGTATTGCTTATAGTAGTCTAGTTCAGTGTTACTATAGTAAAGTACCTTTATTTTTGCAACACTGTGTGGTCCTTTCAAGTGTGATAAGTTGCTGTGTGACTAGTGTGGAATTACAAGTGCTTTGCAGTCCTTCTAGATAAGTCTTGGCTGCTCACCACAGCTACCACTAGAGAGCCCTGGCTTCCTAGACACTAACACCCACTATTAAGAGTTGCCTGGACCTAGTATAAGGTGCCAACAGCATAGGTGTCCACCACACACCAGGCCAGCCTCATACAGTCATATCATAGGACCTTCTCCAGATCCTTTCCAAGGCTTTACAGAGTTTTTACTCCAGACGCAATATGTCATCAAACCAAAGAGCCGGTGGGCTAGTTCTAGGTGAAAGTCTAGAAAGAACAGGCAGAACATCCAGTGTGTTCCGTATCCAGTTATCCACTAAGCCCTCATCTGAACAGACTGAGGTGGTCATTATGAACACGGCGGTAACAACCGCCATGTTCATGCTGGCGGTCAAAACAAATAATGAACATTTCGGTGGGCCGGCGGGCGGAAACATTGTTTCCGCCCGCCGGCTCACAGAATGTCCTGGCTGGGACATTGACGGCGGCTCCACATGGAGCTGCTGTCAATGCCTCTGTGCGGCGGGTGCAGCTGCACCCGTCGCGCAGATCACTGTCTGAAAATCGGGCAGTGACCTGCGCGACGGGGCACTGCACCGGGGCCCCTGCACTGCCCATGCAAAGTGCATGGGCAGTGCAGGGGCACCCCCTCCACCAGCCTTTCCTGGCGGGTGAACCCGCCAGGGAAAGGTTGGTAGAAATGGAAACATTATCCTAAGGGAAGCGCAGCTACCCTGTCGGATAGTGTTTCCACTCACCACCAGGCTGCCTGATGGTGGAAGCCTGGCAGTGAGTAAGGGCTGCTGATGGAGGCCCTCACCTGCTCCATTATGCAGCGGGTTGTCCCGCCATGCCAGCTGCCAATTTCAGGCGCCAATGCCGGCATGGCAGGACAACCCGCCATGTTCGTAATGAGGGCCTGAGTCTTCAAGACTTGGTTTTGGAAAGAGAAGTTGATGATTCAGAGTGACAGCGTCTAAGTTAGACCACTTTCAGGCCATGGTAGACATGTTATGCCTCGTAGGACATAGGGCAGTTATGGCTTTATTAGTTAAGGGAATTGCTCTATGATTAGACCAGGTCAGAGGAACAGGTGAACCAACCCCCATGTCCTGCATCTTAGCAAAAATTTGATCTAACAGGTGACCTGCTTCATGAGAAGGAGACGTATTCCACAGAGCAAGATTTAAAATACTCAGATCTTCAATGGGACTGCATAGGAGAATGCATTTAAGGTCATCTAGATGGGTATTGGGATCCTCCAGTAAAATAAAAAGTGTGCATTTAGGAGTAAAAGGGGCTATCAGGTCCGAGATAGAAGCACACTAGTCCCTAGCATAACCTTGTGGCCTATAAACCATGGCCCTGGATAACGTAAACTTTGGTGTGAGTGTGAGGGAAAAGAGAAAGGCCTCACAGGTGGGGATATTAAGGGCTTCTGTTTTTCAGTTATAGGTCTTCTTATTAATTAAGGCAGTCCCTCCCCCCTGGTCTGCCTTGTCTATCTTTCCTCATGATAGCGTAATGTGATGGTAATGCTGCAGTTAAATCAGGCATTGAGATTCTGGGTTCTGTGAGAAACAAGGCATCAGGGTTAAGATCCCACAGCAAGTTGAAAATGTCCTGGCGATGTTTAGAGAGAGATCAGCAGTTCAAACATAAAAAATGAAATTGCATCATATCGTTACACACACTTGACTGCATTCCTAGCCTCTGGTGTATAATTCACGCCCTCAGAAGGAGAAACACTACTCAGTTCTCGCAGTTTGGACACAATATTGAGTCTTTAACACTGTGTAGCCAAAATATTGTGTCAAAAATATTGTTGGTCCAGAAATATTGTGCCAAAGAATATAATTCTCACGAATATTTTTTTTTGGTATACAATATTGTTTTAAATAATATTGTCTAATTCAGTATTGTTTATTCAGTTAACCAATCATAATTCTTAGAGCGTGGCTAATCACCAGCAAGAGTATCCAGGCACTGAGAATAAATCTATGATTTCCTAGCGAGTTATGAGAAAGAGTGTCCACCACAGTTGCTTCAGTGAATGAGTGGTGTGTGACCGTGGGAGAGGGAAGCAGAGCGCAGTTGGTGGTTGCTGTAGGCTGGTCCTTCACAATTAGGAGCCTTGTAAGTGTGGATCAGCATCTTGAAATGGCTTCTTTTCTGAATGGGGAGCCAGTCGAGCTTCCTAAGGTGGGGGTGGTGTAGGTCCATTTAGGACGGTCAAGGATGAGTCTAGCTGCTGAATTCTGCATGGTCTGCAGTCTTTTCAGGAGGTGAGTGGTGATGCCTATGTAGAGTGAGTTGCCATAATCCAGCCTGCTGGTTACTAGTGCTTGAATAATGGTTTATTTGGTGTTGACAGAGAGCAACTCGAAGATCTAATGGAGATGCAAAAAGTGAGGTAGCAAATGGAAGAGACTCCAGTGAGCTGTTTTTTATTGATGAGCTAGCTGTCTCGGATGATGCCAAGGTTGTGTGCATGGTCTGTCAGGGTGGGTGCTGGTCTTAGTTCGGAAGGCCACCAGGAGTCGTTCCACGGAGAAGTGTTGTTCCTGAAGATCAGCACTTCTGTGCTGAGTTTTAGGCAATTGTTTTTCATCCAGTTGGTGATGTTTGTCATAGACCCTTGGAAGTTGGCCCTTATGGTGAAGTGAGAGGATTAGATTGGTGTCTTCTGCTTAGGATATGATGTTCATTTCATGGGTTCTGGCAATATTGGCCAGGGGGTCATGTAGAACAGTGTAAGACTGAGGGATGAGCCATGAGGGACGCCGCAGATGATATTCTTGGGTTCTGAGGTGAAAGGTGGTAGGCAGATTCCCTGGCTTCTTTTGGTGAGGAAGTAGGCAATCCATTTGAGGGTGTCACCGTGGATTTCCAATGTGAATCTGGATTGGGAGGGGTCCAGAAGATTATTGAACTCCAGGTTTTCTGTAAGATGCTGTTTGATGGCCTTTTAGAGGGCTTCAGCTGGAAAGGGGAGCATGGAAAAAAGGACCATAGTTCTTTAGTGGTGAACTTGCTGATCATCTTCCTCCTGAGGTTGAAAATGTGGTGGGGACAGGGGTCCATGGGTTCTTCTGAGTGGGCAGAGTTCATGATGGCTGTGGTGTTTGTGTGGTAAGCTGATCACAGGCAGTGAGCAGGTGGTCGGAGATCGAATCGGTTTGGGACGCTCGGGTAAGCATAAAAAGATGAAGAAGGTAAAGAGCAGGGCAAACCCCCATTGTAATTCCCAACTCGTACGCAGAGCCAGATGGGCAACGTACGACGCCGATTCCAATGGTGGGAGCCATGCCTCCCAGGTTGGATCCTAAGCCTTTTGCTTATAAACTGGGCCTTGGGGATGAATGGACGGGATCGCTGGACCCTTTAGAATACCAGCACCCTGATGAATATATGGACTGGCATTCAAACTTTGGTGAAGCCAGCAGATTGGCTGTATCTCCAGATACTGGCATGTTTTCTCCCCCTACCTTGGCTACAGAGAAGGCAGCTTTCTATTCTATGGTGGTGCAGAGAGCAGCTGAGTTCTTGAACCTTCAGTTGCCTTTATTGGCAGTCAGGACTAACCTTCTGACAGAGGTGTTTCAACCTGGAGCTTCAACCTTTCAAACCCTTCCTCCTATTCAATGAAGCCCTTATATATGTCCTACTGTACGTGGTCCAAACCCAGCACAGGGGCTCCTGTGAACAGGTCAATTGCCCGCCACCATCGCCGTGCTCCAGGTGACCCAAGTTTCCTGATGCAACATCCCACTCCTGAGAGCTTCGTTATTCAAGCCTCCACCTTCCATGGCACGTTCTCTTCCGCACCCCCAGATAGGGAATCCAAAAGGCTGGACGCACTTGGGAATAAGAAGCTTTCTTCCGCCAGCCTTGCATTGCGGTTCGTGAACACCACATGCTTTTTGAAATGTTATTCCAACACTGTGGGATTTGGTTGTGCAAGTGCTGCCACAGATCCCAGAGAAGGCCCGGGCTGTACATTCCCAAGTAGTTGCTGATGGGAGAGACACAGCAAAGTTCACAATCCAATGTGGACTGGACCAAACCGACTCACTGGGCAGAGCAGTTTCATAGACAGTGGCTCTTAGCCACCACGCCTGGTTGAGGATGTCTGGCTTTTCGGGGGATGTCCAAGTCAATCTTATGGATATGCCCTTTGATGGCACCTGTCTCTTTGGAGAGAAAGCAGACTCAGCGATCAAGCGTTTCAAGGATTTTCATGCTGCGGCCAGGTCCTTGGGCCTCGCAGCTGCCCCTCGTCCCCTTCAGTCCTCTTTTCTCCACTTTTGTGGCTATGGAAGCGACCACCCGCTACATCCATTTCCCTCCAGTCACTGAGCCACGCTTGCTGCCCAACCTCTGGATGGCCAAGGACGTGGGAGCCAATATCCCCATGGATCAGGGAGCCAGCAGTCTGGTCAGCCCACTGCCCCACCTCTACAGCTGCCTCTAAATCTTACCCACCAGGGACGCTTACCCACCATGGACCAGTTAGAGGCAGGATTTGCCATCACCTGCCTTCGCTGGCAGTCCATTACATAAGAAATAGTCCGGAGGGGCAACTCCCTCCCCTTTGGGACTACTTCTGCATCCATGCCACCATCCTATGATCGGATGGTGGAGGATCACCTGACACTTCTCTGCGAGGAGGTTATGGCTGTCCTGACCAAGGGAGCCACAGAGAGGGCCACTGTGCCAGAAGTATGTTGTGGTTCTTACTCCTGCTACTTTCTGGCACCTAAAAAGAACAAGGGCCTCTGCGCTTTCGTAGACCTCTGGTCCTTCAATCTCTTCCTGAAGAAGAATAAGTTCAAAATGCTCACTCGAGCTCAGGTTCTATCTGCCCTGGACCCAGGAGATTTGATGGAAGCATTGGACGCTTACTTTCACATTCCTGTCCTGTCTGCCACAGACATTACTTGCGGTTCACGGTAGGCCATAAGCACTTTCAGTTCACTGTGCTCCCCTTCGGCCTTGCCAGTGCCCCTTGGGAATTCACCAAGGTGACGGCAGTGGTCGTAGCTAATCTGTGTAGATCAGGAGTTTCAGTGTTCCCCTACCTAGACTACTGACTTTTGAAAGGCGGGCTCGCCCCAAGCTGTCGTCTTGCACCTTCAGACTATGGCGGACCTCGTGCAATCACTATAAATATGCCGAAGTTACACCTGACTCCCTCTCAGATGCTCCCTTTCATCGGAGCTGTTCTGGACACAGTGCAGTTTTGGGCTTATCCTCCCGAGCAGTGAGCCCAGGATATTTTGGGCTATGATGCCGATGGTTCAGCCTCTACCCTACATTTTGTTGGGAGTGATTCTGAGGCTGCTGGGCCTCATGGCCTCCTGCATTCTGCTGGTAACACATGCCAGATGGCATATGCAGGCTCTGCAGTGGGTCATGTGGTTCCACTGGGCGCAGCACCTAGGGAATCTGTCCGACATGGTCCAGATCTTGGAAGAAAGTGCACGAGATCTGCAGCGGTGGCTAACAAACTGTGATTGGGTCAGAGGCAGACCTGTCCCACTTCCCCAACCAGATCTGACAGTGTTGACAGATGCATCACTTGTGGGATGGGCAGGTGTTACGAGCTGGGGAGGGGTAGCCTCCCCCTGCCTCTGGAAATGCTTTGAAGGGCACAGATGGTGCCCTCCTTGCATAAACCAGTCTACACCGGTTCAGGGACCCCTTCTCCCCTGCTCTGGCACAAAACTGGACAACGGAAAGGGGAGTACTAGAAAGATAAAAGAACGGTGGTTGATGCTATAGAGTCTGCACATCTGTGATAAGGATGAATGGCTAATCAGTCCAAAATATCGAAATTCAATGTTAGGGTGCCAGATCCTGTATGACACCCAACCACCCAGGTGGCCAATGCACTGATCATAACAGAGTTATGAACTGTGCTAGAAGACTAACCAAGGAAATATCAGGGCACTCCAAGAAATGGTCCAAAGTAATATCGATAAGTAGTAAAAAAGTTCATGAAGACATTTTTCTTCTTCCAATGAGAAACCTTTATTTCTGGAAAGTAGACACAGTGCATCACAAGGGGTGGTGCCCAGAGCTCCTCCAGTGTGTCCCAGACTTCAGCCATCTTGCTTTGCAAGGTGTGAGGGCACTCTGGAGGGCTGTGAGTGGCCAGTGCCAGCAGGTGATGTTAGAGACCCCTCTTGATAGGTCCATAGCTGATAAGGTAGCCAATCCCCCTCTCAGGGCTATTTAGTATCTCTCCTGTGGGTTCTCTTCAGATTCTGCTTGCAAGTTTCCTTCAGGAATTCTCTGCAACAACTTCAGACTCTTCTGACCTCGGATGAACCGTAGCCTGCTCCAAGAAACACTGTAACTGCAACAAAGGGTCTACAAGAGATGTTTCTTCAGCAACTTCAGCTCCAAGTCAGCAACTGCATCGGTTTCCACAGTGTGCATGCTCAGAGGACTCCCTGTCTTCATCCTTCACCAGAAGGACCAAAGAAATCGCCCGTCAATCCCCTGCTCCAAGCAGGCACCTTCCATGGCGACGGCCGGTACCTTGGGACTCCTCTAATGGCGACAAGCGTGCTCCTAAGGACACAGAGGGTGGACATCATCGACATAGACTGTCCTGAGTTCTTGCTGATGCAATTTGGAGGAGGTAAGACCTTGCCTTCCCCGAGAACCACGGTACCCCTGTGTATTGTGTCTTGTTCACCTCCTGAGGCCTCTGTGCACTCTTTGCAAAATTCCTTCATGCACAGCCTAGCCCAGGTCCCCAGCACTCTACCCTGCGATGATCAACTCACTGAGTTGTTCTCCGGGGGCGTGGGACCTTCTTTTGTTGTGCTACATCAACCATGTTTTGCACCTCCTATGAAACCGGATCCTGTGGCTTCTGGGGGTGCCTGCTGGCATACTGAGGGCTCTCTAAAGTGCTGAGAGCCCCCTCTTTGTCATCACACAGAGTTGAGGACCCCAGGTCCCTTCTGCGTCCATACAGTGCCATTTTGATGAAAAATGCACTTTTGTCGTAGCCAGGGCTTGTTGGCGCCTTCCAACACGAAATCTCATCTGCAACAATCTTCACGCCGTGTGACATCTTTTGCATCATGCAGGAACCCACTGGTGTCTTCCTAGGGTGCATTTCTGCAGTCTTCTACTAACCGGGGACTCTTCTTTTGCACACTCTTCTGGGTTGGCAGGGGCTCCTGTACTTCCTGGAACTTCTTTCGACTTCTGGACTTGGTCTCCTTCCTTTGCAGGTCTTCAGAACCAGGAATCCAGCAGTTGTTCTTTGCAGACTTGGTTGGCTGCTGCAAAATCCCAATCACAAGGTGTGGTGTGTCCTAAGGAAACTTGCAGTACTTTATTCCTGTTTTTCTGGGCTCTTGGGTAGGGTAATTTACTTACTGTTACTGTATTCTTACTCTCCCAGGGATTCTGCATACACTACACTTGTCTAGGGGGGAATTTGTGATTCGCATTCACTTTCTTAGTATATGGTTTGTGTTGCCCCTAGACCTATTTTCTCCCATTGCAATCTATAGCATTTCCTATTGTTTGCATTTTTCTATGACTATTTACTTGTCTAATTTTGGTGTCTATTGTATATTTTGTGCATAATACTTACCTCCAGAAGGAGTATTGCCTCTAAGATATTTTTGGCACTGTGTCACCCAAATAAATACCTTTATTTTTGGTAACACTGAGTATTGTCTTTACTTGTGCATAAGTACTGTGTAACTATAGGTGGTATTGCATTAGCTTTGCATGTCTCCTAGTTCAGCCTAAACTGCTCTGCTATAGCTACCTCTATCAGCCTAAGCTGCTAGAACACTACTACATTCCCTAACAAGGGATAACTGGACCTGGTGTAAGGTGTAAGTACCCAACGTACCCACCACAAACCAGGCCAGCCTCCTACACACCAGCACCCTCGGAATGCCATGAGAATGGACAGTGCAGGGGCTCTCCTGTGGCTCTCAGCACTGGCTTTTTGACAGGCTTTGCTGGCAAAAAGTGAAGTCAGCTGGCAGAAAACGAAGTTGTGATCAGCATGGTCAGTGCTGCCATGGGCCCCGCTGGGGCTGACCACGATTTTGACCGCCACCGCCCTGTCAGGATTAATTATCCTGGCAGTGGCAGCGGTCTCCTGGCAGTCCGACTGCTGGGATTGTAATCTGGTGGTCAAATTGCTAGGAGTCCAGCGGTCTGACTGCCACTGGGAGTTTGGCGGTCTAAAGACCGCCAAACTCGTAATGAGGCCCATTCCTTACCCATCCACCCACCCATCTTCCCCTTTCTGCGAACTGATTTCTAGTGACATGGACTTTGTTTTCAGGGACGCTCCAGGTGTCAGTGTTCTTCATGACTATGCGCTTCTGGCGTGGAAAGTTGTGGAAAGAAACTGATGCCAGTGCGTCAGGGTGGCACCTATATGGGTCCTGCAGTGTCATATCTGGCGCGCACAGCACCCATGACTGATGTTGAACCAACCAATGACATCTGACAGCGCTCAGGTAGGCATTACCGAAAGAAAGTAAGCTTGTCATGTGGTAGAGACTCATTCTAGTTGCAGAATCCTTACCGACCAACCAATCCACCCTGCTCTGAAAACTGATTTCTTGAGGCAGGGACTACCCTTTCAGGGCTTCAGTTTTGGTGCACCAGTAGGCAGTTTCTTTATGGCTCTGCCCTTCTGGCATAGAAAATCATGAAAACAAAAATGTATGTCAACGCACCGGGGTGGCACCTGTATAGGACCCGCAACATCATATCCGGCATAGACGGACACAGAGTCAATCAATGCCACTTAACGACGCACAAGGGCACTGCTCATGAAAATCTTCTGATACAGTCTGACGCCTAGGAAGGTTTAAAGGTAGGTAATCTGCAACTAGAATATGGGGGTCATTATGACAGTCGTGGTGACGGTCTGACCACCACCAAAGCAGTGATCTGACGGCTTTGGCAGTGGTCTGACCACCAAATTACGACCGTGGCAGTTGCCACACGGTTGTACCACCAGCACCGCCAGTTCTCCTCGACAGGAGGGACTGGTGGTGCTGGCGGTCCTAATCCGACCAGGGCAGCACTGAAATTTGGGGGTTATGACCACCCTCTCTTCCTACTCTTACATGGCGGTAGCACCACCATGTTAAAGGCTGGTGGAGATGGAGTGCAGGGGGCTTAAGGAGGGCCCATGCACTTGGCATGGGCAGTGCAGGGGCCCCCATGGCCCACACTGTCTCACTGCTTACTGTCTACTTTGCAGACAGTTAACAGCGCGAAGGGTGCTGGTGCACCCTATGTATTGCAGCATTGCCGCTGGCTCAATTTTGAGCCGGCGTCAATGTTAGGCTGTTTCCCACTGGGCAGAAACACTGTTGACCCAGCGGGAAACTCCTAATGGGCCCGCAGGAAAGCAGCCGCAGTGGCGGCAACCAGACTGCTGGAGTTTGGCGGACGGCCTTTTCCATCCATCAAGCTCATAATGACCCCCTTTGTCTCTACCAGAAAAGGCATTACGGAAGGTAAGTAATTTGGTTGTATATTTAAATGTTTACATTTTTGTTAGTAATGTGTATGTTAGTAGTGATTTGTTGATTTTGATGTGTTAAACTAATTGGTAATAATATTGAATTGATTCTGTTATTTGTTGGAAATGTTATGTACATTATTTGTTTTTGTTACATAATTTAATGTTAACTGTTTTATATATAAAGGTTTTTATAATGCATTTTTAAATTACTTTTGTATTTTTGTTAGGGTATTATTTTTTAAAATGGGTTTATTTTATAAGTTACTCTTTTTTAGTGTTGCCTGTATTTTGTAGTATGGAAGTAACTCTAATATTATTATGTAGTTATTGTTTTTTTAGTAGAATATAATATGCATTTTTAATGTATCACATTAATTTAATTTGTATTTTATTTAGGTATTTACCTATTTTGTACAAAATGATTAGGAAGTGGATTGTTCTTTGTGAATTCTCCCAAGCCATATATTTTTTTCACTGTGGATTAGACTGAAGTGTGAATAGAAAGTAAAAACCCTCTGGAGTCCAACACTTTTCATTCTGTTGCTTAGCTTGGAGTAGGGATAATATGTTTAATCCCTCAAGGGTTTAACACTTCCCCTACTGTTGCTTAGATTGGTGTGAGAATAGAAATTCTAAACCCTGCGAACTCCAGTACTTTCCCTACTGTTGTGTAGATTGGAATGGGGATAGTAAACTAACCCTTCCAGAGTGCAACACTTTCCCTACTGTTTAATAGGACGGAGTTGGAAAATTCAAATAATTTTTGGGAAATTAAACATTTTATGTAATATTTGTTTATTTGCATTTATACTATTTTTTATTTCTATTTAATATTGTATGGTGGTATTTTGTAAGTATTTTTTTCTTTAGGGTTCATATAATTTTTATAAAAATGTTTTTAAACATACTTTTTTATACATAGATTTTTAATTACCTTTTATATGTTTTATGTTTGTTGTCTAGGTTTTATATATGTTTTGTAATGTTAATAATATTATTATTTTTTATGATTGGAAATATGTTGGTAATTATATATATATATATATATATATATATATATATATATATATGTATATATATATATATATATATATATATATATAACATTTATAGTTATCTTTTCATTTTGTGTAAGAAGTTAAATAAAATAATGTTTTATATGTTTATGTTAATATCTAAAAAATAAGGTTTTTGTTGTATTTTTCACAATTCCATTTACTTTTTCTATTTTAATTTTAATATATTTGAAAAATGTATATTATATTATATATATATATATATATATATATATATATATATATATATATATATACATACAAATATATAGTTTACATTGTAGTTTGTTTAACTATAACATTTTAAAAATATCACTTTACAGTTTTATTCATTAAAAAATGATATTTTTACCTTGTTTTGACAATATTTCCATCCACTTTACATTTTTAATTTATTAAAAAATCTAAATTCTTTCCTTGTTTTGATACTTTTTCCTTCCATGATATTTATTCTCACTGTAGTTTTGTCATTTCTATTTTAAATATAGCAAGACAATATTTATGTGTAGGAAAGTACAACCTATTTTGGCATGTTACCCCCATTTTCTGCCTCTTTGTCAGTGTGTTTTACTGTCTCACTTGGATCCTGCTAGTCAGGACCCCAGTGCTCATAGTTTGTGGCCTATATGTCAGTATGTTTTACTGTTTTGTCAGTATACTTGACTGTGTCACTGGAGTCCTGCTAATAAGAACTCCAGTGCTCATGTTCTCTCTGTTTCTAAATTTGTCACTATATTCTAGTGACCCCATATTTCACTCCAAATTGCCATATTGGACCCCCATTATAAGTCCCTAGTATATGGTACCCAGGGCATTGGGGTTCCAGGAGATCCTTATGGGCTGCAGTATTTCTTTTGCCACCCATAAAGAGCTCCTAAAAACACTTCTTCAGGACTGACATTGCAGCCTGAGTGAAATAGTGTAAGCACTGTAGGAGGCTGGCCTGGCTTATAGCGGGTACCTTGTGGTACTTACACCTTGTGTCAGGTCCATTTATCCCTTGTTAGTAGAATAGAGGTGTGTCTAGCAGCTTAGGCTGCTAGAGGTAGCTATGGCAAAGCAGCTTAGGCTGAACTAGTAGACATGCAAAGCTCCTACTATACCACTTATATCATATAGCACAATATCATAAGAACACACAATACTCAGAGTTACTAAAAATAAAGGTACTTAATTTTAGTGACAATATGCCAAAAGTATCTCAGAGGATACCCTCACTTAGGAGGTAAGTAATATACACAAATTATATGTACACAAACCCAAAACAGGTAAGTAACAGTAAGAAAGTAGTGCAAACAATGTAGAATCACAATAGGATGCAATAGGTAGACATAGGCCTAGGGGCAACACAAACCATATACTCCAGAAGTGGAATGCGAATCACGAATGGACCCCAGGCCTATGGGAGGTTGTAGAGGGTTGGTGGGACAGTGTGAAAACAGTAAGGGTGTCCAAAATACCCCACCCCAAGTCCCTGAAAAGTAGGAGTAAAGTTACCCTACTACCCCAGAAAGACAGTATAGTCGAGATAGGGGACTCTGCAAGAACCACAACCACCAGCAAAACCATGAAGATGGATTCCTGGACCTGAGGACCTGTAAAGGAAGCGGACCAAGTCCAAGAGTCACGCAAGTGTACAGGGGGGGCAGGTGCCCACTAAACCCCGGATGAAGGTGCAACAGGGCTGTCTCCGGGTGGAAGAAGCCAAAGATTCTGCAATAACGGAAGGTGCCAGGAGCTTCCCCTTTGGTGAGAAGATATCCCACAGCGTGCTGGAGGTTGCAGAAGTGTTTCTACGCAGAAATACCGCAAACAAGCCTTGCTAGCTGCAAGAGTCACGTTTGAGGATTTTGGGTGCTGCTGGGGACCAGGAAGGACCAGGATCTCGCCCGTTGGAGGAGTAGACATAGGGGGCGCTCAGCAACTCAGAAAGCCCCCACAGAAGCAGGCAGCACCTGCAGAAGTACCGGAACAGGCACTTAGAAGATCTGAGGACTGCGGTCAATTCAGAGTCACAAAGGAGGGTCCCACGACGTCAGAGTCCAACTGAGCGAGTTGGTGCAATGCAGGACGGGGTGGTGGGGACCCAGGCTAGGTTGTGCACAAAGGAAGTCCTGGAAAAGTGCACAGAAGCCGGAGCAGCTGCAAATCACGCAGTACACAGGTTTGCTGTCTGGCGTGTGGAGGCAAGGACTTACCTCCACCAAATTTGGACAGAAGGGCCACTGGACTGTGGGAGACACTTGGACCCAGCTCCTGTGTTCCATGGACCACGCTTGTCAGGATGAGAGGGGACCCAGAGGACGGGTGATGCAGATGTTTGGTGCCTGCGTTGGTAGGGGGAAGATTCCGCCGAACCACAGGAGATTTCTTCTTGGCTTCCAGTGCAGGGTGAAGGCAGACAGCCCTCAGAGCATGCACCACCAGGAAACAGTCGAGAAAGGCGGCAGGATGAGGCTCTACAATGTTGCTAGTAGTCGTCTTGCTACTTTGTTGCGGTTTTGCAGGCGTCCTTGAGCAGTCAGTGGTCGATCCTTGGCAGAAGTCGAAGAGGGAAGTGCAGAGGAACTCTGGTGAGCTCTTGCATTCGTCATCTGAGGAATAGCCCAGCAGAGAGACCCTAAATAGCCAGAAAAGGAGGTTTGGCTACTGAGATAGGAGGTTTGGCTACTGAAAGAGGTAAGCACCTATCAGGAGGGGTCTCTGACATCACCTGCTGGCACTGGCAACACAGAGCAGTCCATTGTGCCCCAACACCTCTGAATCCAAGATGGCAGAGGTCTGGGACACACTGGAGGAGCTCTGGGCACCTCCCCTCGGAGGTACTGGTCAGGGGAGTGGTCACTCCCTTTTGCTTTGTCCAGTTTCGTCCCAGAGCAGGGCTGGGGGATCCCTGAACCGGTGTAGACTGTCTTATGCAGAGATGGGCACCATCTGTGCCCATCAAAGCATTTCCAGAGGCTGGGGGAGGCTACTCCTCCCCAGCCCTTCACACCTATTTCCAAAGGGAGAGGGTGTAACACCCTCTCTCAGAGGAAATCCTTTGTTCTGCCTTCCTGGGACTGGGCTGCCCAGACCCCAGGGGGGCAGAAACCTGTCTGAGGGGTTGGCAGCAGCTGCAATGGAAACCCCGGAAAGGCAGTTTGGCAGTACCCGGGTTCTGTGCTAGAGACCCGGGGATGCATGGAATTGTCCCCAATTCCATGACCCTAGACATGTTACATGGCCATGTTCGGAGTTACCATTGTGACGCTACATATAGGTAGTGACCTATATGTAGTGCACGCCCGTAATGGTGTCCCCGCACTCACAAAGTCCGGGGAATTTGCCCTGAAGAATGTGGGGGCACCTTGGCTAGTGCCAGGGTGCCCACACACTATGTAACTTGGCACCTAACCTTCACCAAGTGAGGGTTAGACATATAGGTGACTTATAAGTTACTTATGTGCAGTGAAAATGGCTGTGAAATAACCTGGATGTTATTTCACTCAGGCTGCAGTGGCAGTCCTGTGTAAGAATTGTCTGAGCTCCCAATGGGTGGCAAAAGAAATGCTGCAGCCCATAGAGATCTCCTGGAACCCCAATACCCTGGGTACCGAGGTACCATATACAAGGGAATTATAAGGGTGTTCCTGTGTGCCAATGAGAATTGGTAAAATTAGTCACTAGCCTGCAGTGACAATTTTAAAGCAGAGAGAGCATAAACACTGAGGTTCTGGTTAGCAGACCCTCAGTGATACAGTTAGGCACCACACAGGGAACACATATAGGCCACAAACCTATGGGCAGTGGGGTCCTGACTAGCAGGATCCCAGTGACACATATCAAACACACTGACAACATAGGGTTTTCACTATGAGCACTGGACCCTGGCTAGCAGGATCCCAGTGAGACAGTAAAAACACCCTGACATATACTCACAAACAGGCTAAACGTGGGGGTTACAAGGCTAGAAAGAGGCTACCTTCCTACATGCACTAATTCACAGCCATTTTCACTGCACCAGGTAACTTATAAGTCACCTATATTTTTAACCTTCAGACCCTGAAGGCTAGGTGTAAAGTTACTGTGTATGAGGGTTGTCCAGAACCAATTTCCCAGACTTCGTGATTGCGGGGATGACATTAGCAATGTGCACTACATATAGGGCAATACATATATGTAGCTTCACAATGACCATGTAAGGTGTCTAGGATTGAAACATTGTGCCCCCAAACTGATTCTGGTATTGGGGGCCAATTCCATGCACCCTGGGGGCTCCACCATGGACTCCCAGTACTGCCAAACCAGCTCTCTGAGGTTTTCACTGCAGCCCCAGCTCTGCCACCTCACAGACAGGCTTCTGCCCTCCTGGGGCCTGGGCAGCCCAAACCCAGGAAGGCAGGACAATGCATTTTATTTAGGGGAGGGGTGGTTCACCCACTCCATTTGGAAATAGGTGTTACAGGCTTGGGAGGGGTATCATCTCAGAGCCTCTGGAAATGCTTTGAGGGGCACAGATGGTGCCCTCCTTGCATAATCCAGTCTACACCGGTTCAGGGACCCCCAGTCCCTGCTCTGGCACGAAACTGGACAAAGGAAAGGGGAGTGACCACTCTTGTGTCCCTCACCACCCCATGGGTGGTGTTCAAAGCTCCTCCAGAGTGTCCCTATGTTCTGCCATCTTGTTTTCAGGATGGTCAGGGAACTCTGAGAGCATCTGGGTGGCCAGTGCCAGCAGGTGACGTCAAAGACCCTCCTGATAGGTGCTTAACTGGTTAGGTGACCAATCCCACTCTCAAGGCTATTTAGGGTCTCTCCTCTGGGTGTTTCCTCAGAATCGGATTGCTAGACCCCAGCAGGACTCTTCTGCATCCATTGCTTCACCTTCTACCATCGGATCAACCGCACAACTGCTCCAGGAACTCTACAACTGCAACAAAGTATCCAAGAAGGCACTTGTAACTCTGTAACTTCAGCTCCTGCCAGCAACTGCAACAGTTTCCAGGTCGTGCACTCTCTGAGGACTGCCTGTCTTCATCCTGCATCAGAAGAATCAAAGTAATATCCTGTGGAGTAACGGAATCACTTTCCTGCTTCAGCAGGCACCTCACTACAGTGACGACCAGTACTTAGGGTCCCCTCTCCTGACGACGAGCATAGATCCTGGAACACAGGTGTGGACTGAAGTGACCCTGACTGTCCAAAGGCCCAGCTGTCCAAATTTGGTGGAGGTAAGGGCTTGTCTCACCAAGTCAGACAGTACCCCTGCACACCGCATGTTTTGGAGCTCCTAGGGTTTCTGTGCGCTTCTCCAAGAAATCCTTCATGCACAGCATAGCCCAGGTACCCAGCGCTCTATGCTGTGAGGATCAGCTCCCTGAGTTGTTCTCCGGTGGCGTGGGATCCCTTTGTGTAGTACTGCAATGACCGCCATTTGCAACTCTTTTGTCCCCGTGTTCTGGGACTCCTGTGGGTGCTGCCTAGTCTTCTGAGGTCTCTCAGGAGTGCTGCGAGCCCTCTCTGTCTCCTCAGTCTGAGTGGAGACCCCCAGGTCCCTCCTGGGTCCAGGTAGTGCCTTTCCCACCAAACGCGTCTTTTGCGTGAGCCAAGGCTTGTTGGCGGAATCCAATGTTGAAAACCATCCTGCATCCATCTACTCGATGTGGTACATCTCTTGCACCAAGCAGAAACCCGCAGCTGTCTTCTTTGGTGCATTTCTGACTTTTTCCTCTAACCAGAGAATCCACTTTTGCACCTTCATCCGGGTTAGCAGGGGATTTTGTTACTCCTGGACTCTTCAGTGACTCTTGGACTTGGTCTCCTCTCTCCACAGGTCTTCAGGTCCAGGAATCCATTGTTGGTGTCTTGCAGTCTTGCTTGGTTTTTGCATAATTCCTTATCACAACGTCTAGTGTGTTCTGAGGAAACTTGCTGTACTTTACTCCTACTTTCCTGGGCTCTGGGGTGGAGTATTTTACTTACCTTTGGTGTTTTCTTACACTCCCAGCGCCCCTTTACACACTACACTTGCCTAGGTGGGAAACTGACATTTGCATTCCACTATTTTAGTATATGGTTTGTGTTCCCCCTAGGACTATTGCAACCTTTGGTGTTTTTCACTGTTTGCACTGTTTTATTACTGTTTACTTACCTTATTTTGGTTACTAGTGTATATTTTGTGTGTAATACATACCTCCTAAGGGAGTATAGCCTCTAAAATATGTTTGGCCTTGTGTCACTAAAATAAAGTACCTTTATTTTTGGTAACACTGAGTATTGTCTTTCTTGTGTGTAAGTACTGTGTGAGTACAGTGGTATTGCAGGAGCTTTGCATGTCTCCTAGTTCAGCCTTGCTGTTCTTCCTCCAGCTACCTCTAGACAGCCTGGTTTCTGAACACTGCCTACATTTCACTAATAAGGGATAACTGGACCTGGTATAAGGTTTAAGTATGTTAGGTACCCACTACAAACCAGGCCAGCCTCCTACATTATGTTAACGATATTGACAATTTTTTTCTGTGTCAGTATTTTTGTAATTAATATTTTGCCATGGAACCAACAGGCCTGGGTTGCAAGAAATCTGTTATTTCAGGAGGGTCAGCCTCAGAAAACCTACTCCAAGGGAGGCTTCAGAGGCAGTGGTAAAGAAAAGAAAGAGGTGCCTCTGCCTGAACAGCGACTTTCTCACCATCTCACTTGATCACACAACACCTGTCAGGGCACGTTAGGGTTATTCCTTTCTCAGTGAGCATAGGTAAGCTCAGATAAGTGGGTTTCTATATATCATCCAGCAAGGATTCTTCTTGGAGTTTTACACCACACCATCAAATATCCCACCTTGCTCTCTTGCTGCCATTCTGGGACACCAAAGTCTGCTGAAAGAAGAAGTGGAAGCACTCCTCAGCAAGGGTGCTATAGAACTATGTCAAAGGTGTCAAGGGTTGTACTCCTTATACTTCTTCTGCGCAGAGAAAGGTGAGACAGTAAGGCCAATATTACACCTCAGACCGCTCAACTCCCTTCATGAGGACCAGCCTGCAGGATATCATTCCGCTGCTGCCCAAGAGATCATATGGCACTCTCAATCTCAGAGACACTGGCTTCCACACCCTCATCAATCTGGTTCATTACTGTTAGCTTAGCTTTGTCATAAGTGGACAACCATATTAATTCAAAATGTTATCTTTTACAAAATGTCTAGTCGTGGTGGTGGCAACGCATCTACACTACTACGCTATTCATGTCTTTCCATATCTGGATGACAGGTGGATAAAGAGCAGTGCTGCTTCTACATAGACTAAGAGTCACAGTAATGCTACATAAACTGTGAGTTCTATTAAACACGCTAACAGGCTAGGCCTATCCCAATGAAGAGAGGGTGATGGCATTAAACAGGCTTCTCCTTTTTAACCGATGGAGCATCCTCAGAAAATGGGAACAGTCATGAAACCTCTGGGGTCCATGGCTTTATGCACTGCAATAGCCCCAAATGCTCAACTTCACATATGTCTGTTACAGGGGTGTTACTCCAGGAAATGGTCACAGCAGTGGGTCAGTAGGAAGATCTAGTGTTGGGTAGGTCCAGGGAACAGCACAAACTATGATTATGGTACTCTGAGAACTTGTTACTGGACAGAACATTTGTTGACCCTCAGAAAAAGCTAACCCTTAGCACAGACGCTTCCCTGAAAGGATGGGTTGGGAGCTCATCCAAGCATCCTGATTGTTTCTGGTATCAAGACTCAGCAACGACAGAAGAGACAGTGCAGAAAAAGCAAACTGTAGCTATCTGTTTGTAGCTCTATAAATTCACATGTGTACTCCTGCCCCCCTGTATGTCAGCTTATTTCTCAGATGTTATAAAACCATACACATATATACATATTACTGCACCTGAACATAATTACTTTGCTTTTTCTCTTCACTCCACTTACCTATACTCACTCTGGGGAAGGACTTCAAAAATTCAGGACAAATGTTCGAAATTCAGGGCAATAATTCATGACAAAAGGTCAGTTTTACAGATTCATCCGAGTAAGTGAAGCAATAAAACAAAAGTAAGTAATTAGACAACTGAAACAATTAAGTTAAAGGTATTTACTCATTTTTAGTATGTGTTGTAAATATTCATGCATAACTGGACTTATTTAGAGATTTAAAAAATAGCAAACATATGGACGGTAAGCAAAATTTGAGGACAACATTAAGGAATGTTGCCACACAAATCTGCCCCTTAGCATGAATAATAGCACCAGAAGCAGTCTTCTGTAAATAAAAGTTGACTTACAGATCATAGGCAGTACTACTATTAATACAAGCTACAAAGAGGGAGAGAAATGTGGAGTAAGTGATGAGAGAGTCTATCTGTGATTATTTCTGATAATAGTAATGGGTGTAGGGTCCAGGCATACACCCTTTTTGACATGGTTAGCCCCCACTTTTTGCATTGTTTCTGATGTGGCTTTGACTGTTAGTGCACTGGCTTTCTGCTAATCAGGTCCCCAGTGCCAGATCTCTTTCCCCAAAAGTGCACAGTTGTTTTGCATAATTGGCAAACTCTTTAGCTACCACTGTACGTCCCTAGCAAATGGTGCCCCTAGGACCTGGGTTACTAAGGAAGGTCTCTGAGGGATACAGCACCAATTGTGCCACCCTCAGGAACCCCTCATCTAACCCACACAATTGCAGACTTCAGTGGTTGGCTCAGGCTAAATTGAAAACATGACCTGTCATACAACCCTGTGTGCCAGGTCCCCTTTCAGTGCATGTGCCAGGTGTAAGTCACCCCTAAAGCTGAGTGCATCATGGCACATGTGAGGGCATATATGCATGAGCAGATATACCCCTAGTATGTCTCTGCCGATTCTGAGACATAGTCAGTGCACAGGGAAGCCATTTTAAAAAATACAGGTGCTGGTCACTGGTCATTATGAGTTCCTCAGCTACTTGATGGCTGCTCTGAATCCTGGGATATTTGGTATCAAACATCTCAGAATAATAAACCCTCACTGACCCTAGTGATGGATTTATTAATAAATGCAGACAGAGGGCACCTTAGAGGTGCCCCATGAAAACCTACCAGCTACTACTGTGCTGACTGACTGGCCCTGACCATTAGAGCCACCACAGACACATTTCTGTCCACCCCCAAGGTGAGAGCTAGCTCTCTCGAGGGCCTGAGACAAATGCTGCACTGGGCAGAGATGTTGCCTCCTCTTCCAGGCAGGATGGATAATCCAGGACGGGGAGCTTCAAAGGCCTTGCTGCCTTTGTAATGCGACCCAGGTCTCTCCAGATGGTGGCGGTGACTTGACCCCTCCTGTTGTGACCCTACTTTTGGCGGCAGCACAGGTGGGAAAATTAGTTAAATTTGGAGACGTGCCCACTCATGCCAGTCACAACCCTAAGGTGGGCGAGCTGAAGTGGACACTACTTTTCAAATTCCTTCATCTTGTTTAGAAGGATTAGGCCACTAGCCTTAGGGTTATGCCCACTTCCCAGCAGAAGTGGTCATAAGAAGGGTGTAGTAACCCTAAAGGTGGTCATCCCATTGGCTACTGCCTGGCACTCCCTTTAATGCCCCTAAATTGAGTACTTAGGTGGCACCCCTAAACCTTAGAACTCTGATGCGGACTACCTAAGAAGGACAAAGTAGAGTCGACCATGCAGAGGAAGAGGGAGAAGAAGCAGCTGATCCGATACCAACCCTTTCAGCCTACCTGCTACCCTCAATGGACTCTGCACCAAAAGACTCATCCTGCAGCTGCAGCTTCAAAAACCCAGGCGCTTGCCTGCCTTCTAAAAAGACTCAAACTCCAGTGAGCAACAGACCTGCTCAGCAGCAAAGTATTCAACAGGGACTTGCAGCCAGCAAACCTGACACCTGAAGTGACTGCTGCACCCAACGGCCTTGACCCAGTGAGAAGCTTACCAATGGTGCCAGAGGGGCTCCCCATCTGTCCCGAGCCCGAGTCCACCCGAATGTCACCCCTCCTGGGCTCATTCAAGTCACCTGAAGCCCTGCTTCCAGGGCCACTCTACCCCAGCCTTTTGGTGAAAGAAAACCCGACACCAACAGCAACCACTGCTCCTGGACCTCTGAGCCCCAACTGAGGTGAGATGTGGGTGCCAGCGACATCCCCCAGGGCTCCTGAGAGCTTGAGTCCACCCTGGGTCCACCTCTGCCAGACTCCCCCACGGTGCATGCAAGTCACAGGACTCCCTGCTCCCGGATGAAAAAACCTGACACCAAAAGACACTGCTTCACACTGAATACTGTCAAAAGCAACAAATGTTTGCTGTAGTCTAAAACAATTAAACTAGGCTTGCTTTACGTATACAGTGTATGAAAAAGGTAAATAATTTAATGTGTAATGGCGATGAGTAACTTTCAGTTGCAAAGTAGTCCCTCATGCATTGAAATGGAAGTGGTAGGATGCACATAAATAGCCAATAATAAAAGGTGACATTAAAATATTCCTGTGGGGGATCAGAGATGTGATTGACAATGTTGCAAGGCAGTGGCTGAAGATTCTGGAGCTAATGGCTGAGGATGATTGAACCAAAGTCCCTTAAAGTAAGTCTATAATACAGTAGTTTCTCTGTTAATTATACAAGATCTATTACAGGTCAAACCTAAATATATGAATGAGAGAAAGAAAAGGAGAACATCCAACATTTGTTAGCAAAGCCTTCCGTGACTGCTGGAAATGTTATGAAAGGAAACACGATTAACCTTTAAACTACCCTGCCCAGGAGCCAACCTTCACTCACCCATAGTCAGAAGTCAAAAGTTGTGACTGCAGAGACATACACTGTGTACTGTATTCTTTCTGTCTGTCTACCTTTTATTGGTCCCTTCACACACAAGCCTTCATGGGTTGTCTCGATTGAATCTACAATACAAGTTCAATGCAGTCCAGACAAGACTGCTGCACAAACCTTTTGTTTGACATCATGTTACTCGGATTGACACTCTGTGGAAAGAGGAACAGTGCTGAAATTACAGACAAATGCTGTCTGTTGCCAGTTCAATAATGGACACTATGCTCAATTACAAGCAGCCTTTGCCATTAGTATACAAGTATTCATCCTACCTCAGGAAGAAATTCAAGAGAGCTACAGTGAATCCCACAATGTAATTCTACAGCAATATGCGTTATGTCTTGCACTTTCAATCCATGCATATCCTTCACATCCTCTTTGCTAATGTGGGATTTTTAAAAAATGCTTTTGACTTTAAAATGCCCACACAGTCTTAAATAAACATTACCTTTAGATAGGAAAACTGCTGAGACAGGTTAGGGGCACTTCACAAGGAAGGGAAGTGGCCATTAGGGTTTGTGTAGCACTAGGCAAACAATGCCTGTGATAGCACTGTATTATTATTTTGCCACTGAGAGGATTCACGGCTTGTTAGAGGCTCACTTGGATATTATCACTAGAAGCCTACAGAGCACAGTGCATTTTTGAAGGACCCTAATACTTTGAAACAACCTCGGGTGTTTCTCACAGACCTTCCTGGTATCTGAATGGGTAGTGGAACCCTCTTTATATCAAACTGCAAGCCAGAACCTCTTCACCTCTAGCTACTACAACAAGCTGCTGTTCATATAATACAAAGACTCGGTAGAGAGGTTAATAATATAATGTTTAAAAGGTAAAGAGTGTAGTGGATTCTGTTTATTTTTAATGGGTCTCAGGAGTTGAGCTTAGTCTTCTGGTTTACAGGCCCATGCCCCATCACCTAGTGACTTTTACCCTACTTAGCCTACTCTGTCTTAGCCTGTTTATTTGATTATTTCTTCTAAGATGGCTGCCTTTGTGTATAGCTAAAGAAATTTTTGGATTTGTGTTATCAGTGCCACTCTGTGAAGGCGTCACTATCAGCGTCATAATCAAGTGATGTACGTAGGTACTCACATCATGTCCCCTTCTCCCTTAAGGGTGACAGAAACATAATGTACACTTGTCACAGGTTGTTTACATAATTGCCACCACAAGTATGCTTTCTTATATATTGTTTTGGAACATACCTGCCTCCGGAGTCCTAAATGGTCTGTATAAATACACCTCACACAGACAAGGTTATCAGAGGGATTGCTACCATATTTCATCAACACCATCTATGCCGCACTTCACCCTTGCTGCAGACCCAGCCTTTGTGTCACCACAGAGTCTGACCTAGAGACCTCATTCCAAGGCGGGGTTGTGGGGTGCTTCTCATGAACATGGTACTGGCAGATTAGGTTTATCACACCTAGCTCTCATTAGGTTAGACATTAGGTTCTCCATGTTAGGGTTTTTAGGGTTTTTACATCTCATGTTTATTGCAAGATGGTGGGGGTCTTTGTATTCACAACTCTTAGCTTCACATTTATCCTTCTTGTTCTGCACCTTATCCTAATCATTGCAGCTCATGCATTTTACCATAGATTGCAGTCATTTCAATAAATATATTGAAAACTTGCTTGCATCTTCTTCATTGCCAGTGTGTGACTGAGACTTATTGCTAATGTGAGAAAAGGGTAATTTCTTTTTCCACCACGACTCCCCTGAGATGTTGCATTCTAGAGTCCATGCATAAAGGCTGCCAGAAATCACCTTTTACTGTTTGGGTTTTTGGTGAGGTACTGCTTGTGAGCCGAGAGGGTTGAGTTGACCGTTGCAACTTGTTGTAGGATTGGCCTAGTTGCCTACAAACAAAAGTGCTGTCATCCCTAAACCAGCAGTCTCGCCTAGGAGAAGGAGTCCAACTATGACAAGAGTATGCATCAACAGCTTGTTCAGATTGAGGTTCCAGAGGGATAGCCATAATGCTCAAATGCCACCACCCCTTCCATGTTCTGCAAGCACAACGTATCCTGCTAGGCAGATTCATCACCATATCCTGACTCCTATATGCAGTGCGGTGACCTATACTGAACATATATGGCTTCCTCCCCTCTAAACCTTGTCATTGACCTTCCCGGAAGGAATAGAGAACGTCTTGCCCAAACCCTGATTGCCGAAATGGTTGTGAGTAGAGACTTCAGTGGTGTTATAAATCAGTCATTCAACAGGTAAGAATTGTCAGAGCTCCCTATGGGTGACAAAAGAAATGCTGCAGCCCATAGGGATCTCCTGGAACCCCAATACCCTGGGTACCTCAGTACCATATACTAGGGAATTATAAGGGTGTTCCAGTGTGCCAATGTAAATTGGTGAAATTGGTCACTAGCCTGTTAGTGACAATTTGGAAAGAAATGAGAGAGCATAAACACTGAGGTTCTGGTTAGCAGAGCCTCCGTGAGACAGTTAGTCATCACACAGGGAACACATATAGGGCACACTTATGAGCACTGGGGCCCTGGCTGGCAGGGTCCCAGTGACACATACAACTAAAACAACATATATACAGTGAAATATGGGGGTAACATGCCAGGCAAGATGGTACTTTCCTACACAACCCCCCCCCCCCCAAACGAAGGACAATAAGACTAGCCATGACCTGATGACTCTTCATTGTCTAAGTGGAAATATCTGGAGAGTCAATCTGCATTGGGGTGGGTACTCCCAGGTCTATGTTCCACTGTATAGTCCATTCCCTGTAGGGATATGGACCACCTCAACAATTTAGGGTTTTCACCTTTCATTTGTTTTAGCCAAAGTAGAGGTTTGTGGTCTGTCTGAACAATGAAGTGAGTGCCAAACAGGTATGGCCTCAACTTCTTCAGTGCCCAGACCACAGCAGAGGCCTTCCTCTCTATGGCAGACCAACGATTTTCTCTAGGGGTCAACCTCCTGCTGATATAAGCAACAGGTTGATCCTGGACCTCAGAATTAAGTTGTGATAAGACTGCCCCTACCCCTAATTCAGATGCACCAGTTTGGACAATGAATGTTTTGGAGTAACAGGGGCTTTTCAGGACAGGTACAGAGCACATGGCCTGCTTCAGCTCCTCAAAAGCTTTCTGACAGTTAGCTGTCCACAATACCTTTTTAGGCATTTTCTTTGAAGTGAGGTCATTAAGAGGGGCTGCTATGGAGCCATAGTTCTTTATGAACCTCCTGTAGTACCCAGTGAGGCCTAAAAAGGCTCTCAATTGAGTCTGAGTTGTAGGGGGAACCCAATCTATGATAGTTTGGTCTCCTGAAGTGGTGCAATCTGTTCTCCACCTACCAGGTGTCCCAGATAAACCACTTTCCCCTGCCCTATCTGGCACTTTGAAGCCTTGATAGTGAGGCCTGCCTTTTGCAGGGCCTCCAAAACTTTCCACAGGTGGACCAGGTGATCATCCCAGATGGAGCTAAAGACAGCTATATCATCTAGATATGCTGCACTAAAAGCCTCCAACCCTTGCAGGACTGTATTCACCAACCTCTGAAAAGTGGCAGGTGCATTTTTCAAACCAAAGGGCATTACTCTGAATTGGTAGTGCCCTCCAATGGTGGAAAATGCAGTTTTTGCTTTTGCATCCTCTGATAACTTGATCTACCAATACCCTGCAGTCAAATCAAAGGTTCTTAGATACTTGGCAGATGCCAGTGTATCTATTAGCTCATCTGCCCAGGGTATAGGGTGAGTATCAGTTTTGGTTACCTGGTTGAGACCTTTGTAGTCAACACAAAATCTCATTTCCCTTTTCCCATCTTTGGAATTAGGCTTTGGTACAAGTACCACAGGAGAGGCCCATGGACTTTCAGAGTGCTCAGCCACTCCCAGTTCAAGCATTTTCTGAACTTCTTGTTTTATGCAGTCCCTGACATGGTCAGGCTGCCTATAGATCTTACTTATGACAGGCAAGCTGTCTCCAGTATCTATAGTGTGCTCACACCAAGAAGTGGTGCCTGGCACAGTAGAAAAGAGTTCAGAAAGCTGACCCAGGAGATTTATGCAGTGGTCTTTCTGCTCAGCAGTAAGACAATCTGCCAAAACTACACCTTCCACTAGAGCATCTTGTTCTGTGGAAGCGAAGAGATCAGGGAGAGGGTCACTCTCTTCTTCCTGTCCTTCATCTGTTGCCATGAGCAGGGTGAGATCAGCCCTGTCATAGTAGGGTTTTAGGCGATTGACATGGAGCACCCTAAGGGGACTCCTGGCAGTGCCCAAGTCAACCAAAATAGGTGACTTCTCCCTTTTTCTCAACAATTATGTGGGGCCCACTCCATTTGTCTTGGAGTGCTCTTGTGGCCACAGGCTCCAATACCCACACTTTCTACCCTGGTTGGTACTGAATCAGAACAGCCTTCTGGTCATGCCATTGCTTTTGGAGCTCTTGGCTGGCCTGAAGGTTTTTACTGGCCTTTTTCATGTACTCAGCCATCCTAGATCTTAGGCCAAGTACATAGTCCACTATGTCTTGCTTAGGAGCTTTTAAAGGTTGTTCCCAACCCTCCTTTACAAGTGTTAGAGGACCTCTTACAGGGTGTCCAAATAGGAGTTCAAAGGGGCTGAAGCCCACTCCTTTTTGGGGTACCTCCCTGTAAGCAAAAAGGAGGCAAGGTAACAGGACATCCCATCTCCTCCGGAGTTTTTCAGGGAGTCCCATTATCATTCCTTTGAGAGTTTTATTAAACCTCTCAACCAGTCCATTTGTTTGTGGATGATAGGGTGTAGTGAACTTGTATGTCACACCACATTCCTTCCACATGGCCTTTAAGTAAGCAGACATGAAATTGCTTCCCCTGTCTGATACCACCTCTTTTGGGAAGCCCACCCTGGAAAAGATTCCCAGGAGGGCCTTTGCCACTGCAGGAGCTGTAGTGGTCCTTAGAGGAATTGCTTCAGGATATCTGGTGGCATGGTCCACTACCACCAAGATAAACCTATTACCTGAAGCAGTAGGAGGGTCAAGGAGGCCAACTATGTCAACCCCTGCCCTTTCAAAGGGGACCCCAACCACAGGCAGTGGAATAAGGGGAGCCTTTGGAGTGCCACCTGTCTTGCCACTGGCTTGACAGGTTTCACAGGACTTACAAAATTCCTTTGTGTCCTCTGACATTCTAGGCCAATGAAACAAGGGGACAAGCCTGTCCCAAGTTTTCATTTGCCCTAAATGTCCAGCCAAGGGAATGTCGTGGGCTAGAGTTAGGAGGAACTCTCTGTATTGCTGTGGAATAACCAATCACCTGGCTGCTCCAGGTTTTGGATCCCTTGCTTCAGTATACAAGAGGTTGTCCTCCCAGTAAACTGTGTGAGAGTCACTGACATCCCCATTTTGCTGTTTGACAGCTTGCTGTCTTAGACCCTCTAGTGTGGGACAGGTCTGCTGTGCCACGCTCAGCTCCTCCCTGGCAGGCCCCCCTCCACCCAAAAGCTCAGCAGTGTCTGCTTCCAGCTCTTCTGGTGTAGGTTCTGCACAGGGTGGAAATTCTTCTTCCTCAGAAGTTGAATCCACTGTAGAGGGAGGGATAGTAGGTAGTGATTTACCTTTACTAACCCTAGCTTTAGGGAGCACTTGGTCCATTGTTCCAGGATCCAAGTCACCCTGTCCTTTTTGCTTTTTGGCCTGAGCCCTGGTTAAAGCAAAAATAAGCCCAGCATTGCTGCATGAGCCTCCAACTCCACTTCTGCCCAAGCTGATGTCTCTAAATCGTTCCCTAGTAGACAGTCTACAGGTACATCTGAGGCAACCACAACTTTCTTTGGACCAGTAACCCCCCCCCACCAGTTGAGATTCACAACAGCCATGGGGTGGCTAAGAGTCTTGTTATGAGCATCAGTCACTTGGTACTGGTGACCAAGTAGGTGTTGTTCAGGGTGGACCAGTTTCTCTATTACCATGGTAACACTGGCACCTGTGTCCCTGTAGGCCTGAACCTCAACAACATTTATTAGGGGAAGTTGCTTGTACTTATCCATATTAAGGGGACAAGCAACCAAGGTGGCCAAATCAATGGCACTTTTAGAGACTAACACAGCCTCTGTGGTCTCCCTAACAAGACCAACCCCAACTAAATTACCAAAAGTGAGCCCAGCTACTCCCTTGGATTGGCTATTAGTAGGTTTGCTCCCACCACCACTGCTATTACTAGGGGCACTAGGTGTAGCAGCAGGGGTTGTAGTGGTAGGAGGCTTGGTGCTTTTCTTTGGACAACTGGGATCAGTTGTCCAATGGCCTTTTATTCTACATAAATAGCACCATGGTTTCTTTACTTGATTTGAAGAGGATTTGGGCCCACCACCCCCACCAGAGTGTGTTTGTGGGCCTGATGAAGACTCATTTTTAGATTTGTCCCCACCCTTGTCTGAAGACTTACCATCCTTCTTCTTCCCATCCTTCTCACCCCCTGTATGAACTTTTCTGTTCACTCTTGTTCTGACCCATTTGTCTGCCTTCTTTCCCAGTTCTTGGGGAGAGGTCAGATCTGAGTCCACTAGATACTGGTGCAACAAATCAGACACACAATTATTAAGAATATGCTCTCTCAGGATTAAGTTATACAGGCTTTCATAGTCAGAAACTTTACTGCCATGTAACCACCCCTCCAAGGCCTTCACTGAATGGTCAACAAAGTCTACCCAGTCTTGTGAAGACTCCTTTTTGGTTTCTCTGAACTTGATCCTGTACTGTTCAGTGGTTAAGCCATAACCATCTAGGAGTGCATTCTTAAGAACTGTAAAATCATTGGCATCACTTTCCTTAACAGTAAGGAGCCTATCCCTACCCTTTCCACTGAAAGATAGCCATAGGATAGCAGCCCACTGCCTTTGAGGGACCCCCTGTACAACACAGGCCCTCTCAAGTGCAGCAAACCACTTGTTAATGTCATCCCCATCCTTGTAAGGGGGAACTATCTTGTGCAGATTCCTAGAATCATGCTCTTTTACAGGATTACTATCCGTAATACTGCTGCTGCCACCATGGGGTCCAAACCCCAACCTCTGTCTTTCTTTTTCTAAGTCAAATGATTGCCTGTCTAGATCCAGCTGTTGCTTCTTGAGCTTCAGTCTGGGTTCTTCCACTCTCAATCTATTGAGTTCCCTTTCTAACACTCTGTCTTCAGGGAGGGTGGGTTGGGGATGCCTTGACACAGAAGAATGGTGTGAATGAACAGAGGGAGACCTGTCCCTAACAGATGGCACTCTAACAACCTGGCCTAAAGGATTAACCTCTATACTATGATGAGAACTCACATCAGTACCAGCCCTGCTAGGTGGCCTGCTAAGGGGCAGGTTGGGAAGGTTCCATTCTCATCCTTTTACTGGGGCTACCTCAGAATCAGAGTGTGAACCATCAGCTAATTTCTCACCAGATGTGCCAACTATGGTCTTATCTTGTTCAATGAGCATATTAACTAACAATTCTCTTGAGGGATTCTTCCCTACCCCTAAACCTCTTTCAATGCTGAGACTCCTTGCTCCTTTCCAGCTAAGGTGGTCATAAGCAGTTCTGGTCAGATCCAGAATTTGACCTCTACCAGACATGATAGAAAAGGTTTAAGGGACAGAAAAAGAAAGAAAAAGTTTCAAAACTTTTTAAGGAACAGGAAAAAAAAACTTTTTCAACTTTTAAGAACTTTTTGAAAGTTTTAGAGGTACTTTTCAGCACTTAGAAATAGAGTAAGAAGAGAAAAGCAAAACTTTTTGGTTAGGTGTTCATACACTGAACTTGTTTTGTATAATTTTCTCTTATGAAAAGTACAAAATGACAAAGTGGTAAGTAGTTGCAAGTACTTATCCCACCGCTGCACAACCAATGTAGGAGGCTGGCCTGGTTTGTAGTGGTACCAATGGGTACTTACACTCTGCACCAGGTCCAGTTATCCCTTATTAGTGTAGAAGAGGTGTCTAGCAGCTTAGGCTGATAGAAAAGGGTAGCTTAGCAGAGCAGCTGAGGCTGAACTTGGAGACGTGTAAAGCTCCTACTATACCACTGGTGTCATATGCACAATATCATAAGAAAACACAATACACAGATATACTAAAAATAAAGGTACTTTATTTTTATGACAATATGCCAAAAGTATCTCAGTGAGAACCCTCAGTATGAGGATAGCAAATATACACAATAGAAAGCAATGCAAGCAATGTACAGTCACAATAGATTGCAATGAGAGCACATAGGTATAGGGGCAACACAAACCATATACTCTAGAAGTGGAATGCGAACCACAAATGGACCCCAAACCTATGTGAGCTTGTAGAGGGTTGCTGGGACTGTAAGAAAACAGTGAGGGTTAGAAAAATAGCCCACCCCAAGACCCTGAAAAGTGGGTGCAAAGTGCACCTAAGTTCCCCAGAGAGCACAGAAGTCGTGATAGGGGGATTCTGCAAGGAAGACCAACACCAGCAATGCAACAACAATGGATTTCCAGACGAGAGTACCTGTGGAACAAGGGGACCAAGTCCAAAAGTCACGATCAAGTCGGGAGTGGGCAGATGCCCAGGAAATGCCAGCTGTGGGTGCAAAGAAGCTGCCACCGGATGGTAGAAGCTGTGGATTCTGCAAGAACGAAGAGGACTAGGAACTTCCCCTTTGGAGGATGGATGTCCCACGTTGTGAAGAAGCTTGCAGAGGTGTTTCCGTGCAGAAAGACCGCTAACAAGCCTTGCTAGCTGCAAGGGTCGCGGTTAGGGTTTTTGGATGCTGCTGTGGCCCAGGAGGGACCAGGATGTCGCCAATTGCGTGAGGAGACAGAGGGGGCGCCCAGCAAGACAAGGAGCCCACTCAGAAGCAATCAGCACCCGCAGAAGTGCCGGAACAGGCACTACGAAGAAGAGTGAACCGGAGCTCACCCTAAGTCACAAAAGAAGGTCCCACGACGCCGGAGGACAACCCAGGAGGTCGTGCACTGCAGGTTAGAGTGTCGGGGACCCAGGCTTGGCTGTGCACAAAGGAAATCCTGGAAGAGTGCACAGGAGCCGGAGCAGCTGCAAATCACGTGGTACCCAGCAATGCAGTCTAGCATGGGGAGGCAAGGACTTACCTCCACCAAACTTGGACTGAAGAGTCACTGGACTGTGGGGGTCACTTGGACAGAGTTGCTGAGTTCCAGGGACCACGCTCGTCGTGCTGAGAGGGGACTCAGAGGACCGGTGATGCAGTCTTTTGGTGCCTGCGGTTGCAGGGGGAAGATTCCGTCGACCCACGGGAGATTTCTTCGGAGCTTCTAGTGCAAAGAGGAGGCAGACTACCCCCACAGCATGCACCACCAGGAAAACAGTCGAGAAGGCGGCCAGATCAGCGTTACAAGGTCGCAGTAGTCGTCTTTGCTACTTTGTTGCAGTTTTGCAGGCTTCCAGAGCAGTCAGCGGTCGATTCCTTGGCAGAAGGTGAAGAGAGAGATGCAGAGGAACTCTGATGAGCTCTTGCATTCGTTATCTAAAAAATTCCCAAAGCAGAGACCCTAAATAGCCAGAAAAGGAGGTTTGGCTACCTAGGAAGGAGGATAGGCTAGCAACACAGGTAAGAGCCTATCAGAAGGATCAGAGCAGTCCAGTGTGCCAGCAGCAGCTTTAATTTGCTTTAATTTGTTTCTTCTTTGGCTTCTATTTCTCCTTATCTGGTTAGTTCTTTAATTTTTTTATCCTTTATGATCACACTATAGTAAGTATAATTTTCATGACTCCTCTTGTGGTATGTTTCCATTTTCTGATTACTTTCTGATCATCCCCGTTCCCATGTCTATCTCTTCCCTATATTAGCTCACCGTCTCTTTATTGAGCTTTGAACTTACTTCTGCCAAAATTTCCTCTCAAGCAATCTTTTTCAAAAAACTCTTCTCACAAATTGTTTCCCATTTTTTCCCCTAACTACGTTCTTTCCCCTAATAATGTTTTCTGTACTCTTTTCCCTAAGGCTTTTTTCCACTTTCTTACTACTCCTTCTTGTAGCACATGTTCTTAAATTTTTTTCCTATCTTCCTACACTGTTTTCCATACTTCTGTCCTGTGGGACTTATTGTTAGTTGCAGCCTCGACCTCTTCCAATATGGCCACCACCGTTTTATTGCACGTCGCACGCCGTGTCCCTTCTCTGTCTCGTTGCTTTCGAAACAGAAAAGGGACGTTCTGTTATGTAAACCGCATTGCAGCCAGACGGCGTCTTAGCGATTGAACGCAGGACGCGCCGGTGATCTTTCGCCAGTATTTCCTTTGCTTACCGCATCTTTAGGTATAAATATTTCCTTTTATCCACAGTTTACTTATTTACTGAAAACTTGGAAATCATTCACTTAGCCAAATTACTTAACTTTACTAATGTTTCTGGCTCGTTAGACGGAGAGCATTATCTTATGAGTAAAAGGCTTTTTGTGGTAAAGCTAATTACGAGCATGTCGCTCATATTTATTTGTCATATGATTATATTTTCTCTTGTTTCTTTTGATATTTTATATAACCTAATATTGCTGGTTTACAAATCTGTGGCATGGATAAAAAAAAAAAAAAAAAAGGGGATTTGAAGGCTTATGGTGACAAAGCGAATCACGAGCATGTCGCTCATATTTATTTGTTACATCATGATATTTTCCTATTTTCCATTTGACTCATATTCAATCCAACATTGTTGGTTTACAATATCTGTGACATGGCTAAAGGGGGTAATCTTGACATCATAAACATCAGGGTGTTTTCAGTTACTTGTGTTATTTAGCAAATATTGTTTGTAAATGAGAGTTTTCAAAACCTGCTTTCATGTTTAGATTTCTATCCATAATTGTGACAATTGATGTCAGAAGTTTTTCATTATGCTCTGAACTGGGTATGTTATCAATCCCTTAATGTTTTCTATTTCCTTTACATTAATATTCTTCACAGGATGTTTTTAATAGTATTTGCCCATATGCATCCTTCCTAAGCATGTATTCACATCACGCGAGTGCCAGCATGCATTCTTTTACTCACCATTAAGATAGGACTATAACAATTTTATCTTTCTTTTTGTTTTCCCATAAACTAAAAGAGCAGTAAAATGTACTCTTTCAATCTCATCTATGGCTTCACTTTAATAATATTCTTCTTATGACTTTAGCCCTTGGCTCACACTGGGGAGTCTGCTATGGACTACACTGTTATATCTGTAGGTTTCACCGAGAGGGAGCACAACATGCCTTGCATGACATGCACGGAAAGCATGCTTTCAATCTGGTAATATTCTTGTTCGGTATGTGACTTACATTGTCCATATATATTTTCTACAGCCTTGAGAAAGCCCCCGCCTACCCGCTAAAGGGGCGAAACACGTGTTGGCTGTTCTTCCATCGAATATTGTCACTTGATTTTTCTCCAACCTTGATATTAGTTGATTGGACTATTAATGTTGCTGATCCTTGGAACTTAATCTCAGCTTCAAGATTATCATTAATTAACTGGACTATAAACCTATGGAACTGATGTCTTCTATGTAATAAACAACTACTGAAGCATTGTGCTCATTATTAGTAATTTTTGATGTGGGAACTCACCTATAATCGATCTAGTACTATAATTATTGGGAGGCTTAGGGTCCAGGCCTTACGGTTTGGAGTTCTCACAACTATCTCATAAATTCGGCATTCTAAGGAAGTCAACTGGCTGGACTCCCTTTTTTCATTTCCACTGTGCCAGCAGCACCTCTGTTTCCAAGATGACAGAGGTCTGGAGCACACTGGAGGAGCTCTGGGCACCTCCCAGGGGAGGTGCAGGTCGGGGGAGTGGTCACTCCCCTTTCCTTTGTCCAGTTTCGTGCCAGAGCAGGGCTGGGGGATCCCTGAACCGGTGTAGACTGGCTTATGCAGAAATGGGCTCCATCTGTGCCCATGAAAGCATTTCCAGAGGCTGGGGGAGGCTACTCCTCCCCAGCCCTGACACCTTTTTCCAAAGGGAGAGGGTGTAACACCCTCTCTCTGAGGAAGTCCTTTGTTCTGCCTTCCTGGGCCAAGCCTGGCTGGACCCCAGGAGGGCAGAAACCTGTCTGAGGGGTTGGCAGCAGCAGCAGCTGCAGTGAAACCCCGGGAAAGGTAGTTTGGCAGTATCCGGGTCTGTGCTAGAGACTCGGGGGATCATGGAATTGTCTCCCCAATGGCAGAATGGCATTGGGGTGACAATTCCATGATCTTAGACATGTTACATGGCCATGTTCGGAGTTACCACTGTGATGCTATACATATGTCGTGACATATGTATAGTGCACGCGTGTAATGGTGTCCCCGCACTCACAAAGTCTGGGGAATTTGCCCTGAACAATGTGGGGGCACTTTGGCTAGTGCCAGGGTGCCCATATCCTAAGTGATTTAGCACCCAACCTTTACCAGGTAAAGGTTAGACATATAGGTGACTTATAAGTTACTTAAGTGCAGTGGTAAATGGCTGTGAAATAACGTGGATGTTATTTCACTCAGGCTGCAATGGCAGGCCTGTGTAAGAATTGTCAGAGCTCCCTATGGGTGGCAAAAGAAATGCTGCAGCCCATAGGGATCTCCTGGAACCCCAATACCCTGGGTACCACAGTACCATATACTAGGGAATTATAAGGGTGTTCCAGTATGCCAATGTAAATTGGTGAAATTGGTCACTAGCCTGTTAGTGACAATTTGGAAAGAAATGAGAGAGCATAACCACTGAGGTTCTGGTTAGCAGAGCCTCATTGAGACAGTTAGTCATAACACAGGTAACACATACAGAGCACACTTATGAGCACTGGGGCCCTGGCTGGCAGGGTCCCAGTGACACATACAACTAAAACAACATATATACAGTGAAATATGGGGGTAACATGCCAGGCAAGATGGTACTTTCCTACACATGGTGCAAACTGCGAAATTCGCAGTTTGCAAAATGCGCAGCGCAATGCACAATCCCATTTTGTGAGTCGGTTCCGACTCGCAAAATGGGAATGCGACTCACAAGTAGGTAGGGGTGTTCGCGGTCGCAAAGCAATTCGCAGTTAGCACCCATGTCAAGTATGTGCTAACTCATTCACAAAAGGGAAGTGGTCCCCAGGGGACCCCTTCCCCTTTGTGAATGTCGCCATAAATATTTTTTCAGAGCAGGCAGTGGTCCAATGAACCACTGCCTACTCTAAAAAAACGAAACCAAATGGTTTCATTTTTTCTTTTGTATTGCAACTCGTTTTCCTTTAAGGAAAACGGGCTGCAATACAAAAAAAAAAAACTGCTTTATTAAAAAAGCAGTCACAGACATGGAGGTCTGCTGTCTCCAGCAGCCCACCATCCCTGTGAGTGCAGGGAATCGCAAGGGGGTCACAAATTGCGACCCACCTCATTCTTATTAATGAGGTGGGTCTTTGCGACCCCCTCGCGATTCGCAGAAGGTGTCTGAGACACCATTCTGCATATGATTTTGTGACTCGGAAATTGCAAGTCGCACCGGCTCGCAATTTCCAATTCACAAAATCATATCTTACTACATCTGGCCCTTAATCTCAGCAGCCTGAATCCTGGGTCACATGACTAGGTGTAGTTGGCCTTTGTGTATTCTTCACAGACAGTATCACAAAGGCAGACTGGGAGTTGGCAGGATGGGTCATCCTGACCTGACGGGAGGGGCGAGCTGTCACCTAGCACAATTGCACTTCAAAGGAGCTGCCTCAGCACATACACTAAGAACTTCGGGCCAGATGTAGCAAACACATTGCGACTCGCAAATGGCGAAAATCGCCGTTTGCGAGTCGCTAATGCGTCTTTGCTATGTTGAAATGCATTTTGCGAGTCGGAACCGACTCGCAAAATGCATTTCCGAGTCGCAAATAGGAAGGGGTGTTCCCTTCCTATTTGCGAGTCGCAGTGGTATGCATTTTCATTTGCTACCGCGATTGCGGTCGCAAATTAAAGCGCAGTTACCATCCACTTGAAGTGGATGGTAACCCAGGCACAAACGGGAAGGGGACCCCATGGGGCCCCTTCCCCTTTGTGTCTGGGACAAAAAATAATTTTTCAGAGCAGGCAGTGGTCCAATGGACCACTACCTGCCCTGAAAAATACCGAAACAAAAGGTTTCGGTTTTTTTTTTCAAAGTGCAGCTCGTTTTCCTTTAAGGAAAACGGGTTGCACTTTGAAAAAATAAAAACTGCTTTATTTAAAAGCAGTCACGGACATGGTGGTCTGCTGTTCCCAGCAGGTCACCATCCCCGTGAGTGCCCTGAATCGCTATGGGGTCGCAAATTGCGACCCACCTCATTAATATTAATGACGTGGGTCTTTGCGACCCCATAGCGACTCGCAGAAGGTGTCTGAGACACCTTTCTGCATTCCAAATTGCGAGTTGCAATTTGTGAGTCGCTGGGACTCGCAAATTGCAAGTCGCAATTTGGAAGTTTTCTACATCTGGCCCCATATGTAGGAAGGTGGCACTGTATATACTACACCAAAATGAGGTATATTGTGCACAGATTCGAGGGGTTCCCCAGAGACTTAAAATAGGCTAAAGTAGATAATACTAATGCTTTCTTTTGTAGTAGTGTGGTCGAGCAGTTAGGCTTATCAGAGGGTAGTGCAAACCATTTGTTGTACACACACAGTCAAGAAATGAGGCACACACTCAATGACTATCTCTAAGCCAATTGTTTTCATATAGCAAAAATATATTTTGTTACTTTATTACTAGAACCAGAAGAACTTTGATGCAGGTAAGTACAGTTGTCAATAGTTATCAAGCATATGTATCAAATATACTTGTTTTTGTTTTTGTAGGTAAAGCAGTTTACAGGTAAGTAACACTTTCCAATTTCAAAAGTTGACAGTGCAATTTTTCATATGAGTTAATAGAGTCCTGAGGCGGGGGAGTGTTAGCACAGAAAACAGGTAAATACATGACTTAGGATTCCAGTCTTCAGAGGTTAGGATGTCCACAGGTCAAAGTTCAATTTCACCCCAAAAGTGCACCACCAGCAACATGGGGCCGGCCGGGTGCTGAGGTCACAGTTGGTGTCGGGTTTGCAGTGGAATCCTATGAGGACAGGGTGGACTTAGTAGAAAAGAAATTGCAGGTAAGTACTTGCGGTTTTAGGACACAGGCCTGGGTGGTTTTCGTCAGCACCGGGGGGGGGGTACAGGTTCACAACAAACACACACCCTCAGTGGCACAGGGGCAGCCGGGTGCAGGGTGCAAACACAGAGCTGGGCACCCAATGCTTTTCAAAGGGGGGACCCCGGGATGAAACAAAAAAATGCTGCAGGCTGGGTCCAAGCGGTCAGTTCTGGGAAACCAAAGGCTGGGCAGGTAGGAGAGATGCCTGCTGGACGTTGCTGGACTGTCAGATGGATTCCCCCATGGCCAGGGTGCTGCAAGTGCAGGGGTCCCCTGGGGTATCAGGAACCCGGTTGCAGTCAGGGGTGTCCTCCGGATTCAGGCTGTAGGCGTTGTTGTGTTGGCCAGGAAGGGTCAACCCAGGGTGGACTTGAGATCAGAATCACCTGGAGACCTTCTCTGGACCAGTGGGCCCACCTGGACACGGGCTTTGGGCACTGGGGGCAGAGTAGACAGGGTGTGCGGACCCAGGGCAGTTCTGGAGTCCTTCTGGTGATTTCTTCTGAACCGGGATGCTGTCCTCAGGAGTTCTTGGTCCTCTGCTGGGCAGGCAATCATCTGGGGATTTGTAGAGGTCACTGGTCCTGCAGGATGAATCGCCTTCTTGAAGCAGGTGTCTTTGAAGCTGTAGATAGGCCGGTAGGGTTGGGGCCAAGTCAGTTGTCGTCTGGAGTCTTCACTACTGAGGTCGGCTTAGTAGTCCTTCTTATTTCTTCTAGAGGGGACCAGGAACCTGATGAGTAAGGTCCAGGGGTGCCCTAAATACTAGATTTAGGGGCATTACAGGGTTCAGAGGACAGATGCCAATGGCTACTGTCCCTGAGGGTGGCTACAACCTTCCTGTGCCCACTCCCTTTAGGGAGAGAGGCACATTCCTATCCCTATTGTTCCCTCTCCTCCAAACCAAGATGGAGTATTCTGCAAGGATCACTTCAGCTCTGGACACCTTAGAGGTGGTCCCAGTTGGAGTGGTCACTCCTCCTTGTTTTTCCTAGTTTTCCCACCGGACCTGCCGCCAAAAGTGGGGCTTGGTCCAGGGGGGCAAGCATCTCTACTAACGGGAGTGTCCTGGGGCACTGTACCAAGAGGTCTAAGCCTTTAAGGCTTACCACCAAGTGTTACAGTTCTTGCATGGGAGAGATGTGAAGCACCTCCATCGAGAGCTGTCTTTGTTTCTGACCCGAGAGAGCACAAAGGCACTCACCACATGGACTCAGAAAATTGTCTATTAGTGACAGGCTGGCATAGACTGGTCGGTCCTGCACCTAAAGGTTTGGGTAAAATACAGGGGGCATCTCTAAGAATGCCCTCTGTGTGCATTTTGCAATAAATCTGGAGACTTTTGGTGGGTCGTAGTCCGGTGCTGGTGGCGTAGATAATGCCTGTGACACCTTGATGGGCTGCCCGCCAAACTCTGAATCAGGTCCAGAGTCACTAACTTTCACTATTACACAGTTGTACAGTATTTATCCTCTCTTGTTTTTCCACACTGTGCTTGCTATGTGGAATGGAGCCAAGATGATCCCTTTGCTCAAGAAGCTCTCTTTAGACACTAAGCTTTAGTAACTATAGGCCCATCTCCCTGTTGCCAGCCTTCATCAAAATGTTGTAAAAATTGTTTAATATCTAGGTGTCCAAATATCCAGAGGAGGACAAGTTGTTGAATCCCAATCAATCAGGATTTCGGTCCAACCAAAGTTAGGAGACAGCTCTATTAGCGATATCTGACCATTGTAAGATGTCCCTGGATCAAGGTAAAAATGCAGAGCTGATTCTTCTTGATCTTTCAGCAGCATTTGATAGGGACTCCGTTGTGATACTTTTATAATGACTTGCCAACCTGGGAGTTGGGGGTACAGTGTGGTACTGGGTGAAATCGTTCCTTGTCTTGAGACTTCCTAGATGGACTTCGATCTCCCTTTTTTCACTCATTCATCCATACATTCATTTAATCCCTTTCATTCATGTATCGCATTATCTGACAACAAACATTGTTTTAATCACAGTGGGAAAGGTATATCAGTGTATTAAGATTATTTTTTCTTTTTGGCTGAGTTACCTGCACACGTGGCAGAATTATAAGCAGGCACCATATTTTTCATCTTCTTTTTGTAAAGAGCATTCAAGGATATAGCAGTACCTGCCATGTTCTGTGAGAGACACGGGGTACTTATAATCTGATTCACGCTAAATGTGCAAGTCAACATTGCTGCAGTGTGCTCCTGTCAGTCACATAGTTCCATAATTTTTTTAATTGAAAACCCTATAGGCCTGCTCCAGGGAAGCCTGTGACTTTCATAATGTCGATGGTGTACCCCTTTCAGATCTAACTTGTCCATAGAGCAGGATATCCACAGATGTACGGTTAATTTAAATATGTGATTGTCCAGTTATATTTTTCTCAATTTCTCCATATGAAAAACTTGTTTCCATGTGATGAAATCCCTTTTCAAGCATCCCCATGAAAGGAGGTGTTGAAGACCTTATTGAGCCCAGAGGATCCCATCACTCTCTTCTCAGGGATATATCTTTGTGTTCATGTGAGTGGGCCCTCCTGAGAGCAAGGATTCAAGACCTTGAAGCTTGGAACCTTCATCACTGCCTGGGCTCCATGTGGTTCACTTTTGGCCTGTCATAGCTTATTTTGGAAATAAACTCCACTAGTGCTCCACTGGTAGAGACTCAGTGTGTATTGGTAAAGGATCAAAGATATTGTCAGGTTAACTCAGGCAAGGGGTACATGGGTGCCATTGGGGATGCTTGTGCAAATTCCCCAGAACTTCAGATTTTACCAGTTACCCGGTATCAACCTCAGGACTAACAACTATTCCTGCAACCACTCCTGAACTTCCCTATAACTCATTCTCAATTACTTTCAGTTTCCCATTTACCTACTGCCCTCACCAGACTGACAACTTTACAGGGATCCTACTTTGCACCCCAGGCAGATGTGGTTGAAGAGGGTACCTCTGAAGCAGCAGGAAGCTTTCCCTCTTGTTGATCGTCTTAAAGTGATTGAATAAAAATTACTTTTTTATGTAATAAATGCAGTTATGAAGACTCCGCTAGTCAAAGGACAATTCTCTGCAACCCTGTCTCTATTCCTCTGCTCTTATCTTGTAGCTCTGGGATCACACCCACTTCCATTGCACCTGTAGGGTCTGCCTCTACTCTGTCTACTTATAGCTTGATCGCCACATAGGCTGGGGATAAACTCCCTTCTGGGCTGTGACCCAATGCAGCTGGCTGGTCTAGTGCGAACCTGGCGGGGAAGTGATGATTTTATAAACCCAGGTTCGGAGAGAGATTTGCATGTTGAGTTGCCTCCTATTGCAACTGACTCCAAAATTAATCTCCCACCTGCATTGTGCCCCTATGTGGCTATTATGATTGGAGTACCCCATTGCATAGGGAACGGACAGAGTCCCACGAGGGGTTAAGTAATAAAGTTCTGAACTTGCTAGTACACCACAGGCGGTTTCTTTTTTCATTTGCCAGCGACATCTTGTTGACATCCAGAGTAGGTTGGAGAGGGCCAGGTCTAGTAGTAGCTGTGAGTGATTGTGCCATTGTTAATTTTAGATATTTTTTAGTACAGTGTCTTGTTTTTGGTCCCTTGACTGGGAAGGGGATGAGGGGAAATATATATCTGTTCCACTTGGCTTTTTCTATAGACCACATATTGTGCACAGGCAGCCACAAAGCTCTCATATAGGCCCTACATCCCTGATCCCTTGTGCTCATAACCAGTTGGAATACCTTTCTGCTCCTAAAGCTCCATCCTTCGCTGAGGAAGGATGAGCTGGTCACTGTGCTAATTCGGAGGTTCATGCATCTATACCACTCTCCAATCGTTATAATAGTGTGGATTGACTTGATAATGGAATCATTGACGGTAACTTAGTTCTTTCCCCCACTCAGCCTGAGTCTGATGATAGTCTGGATGACAGGATGGGTTTAAAGGGTCCGCGAGCAGCAATCGGGCTGGAGGCTTCACCATATTGAGCTGGAATGTTTACGGACTAAAAAATAAGATTAATAATCCCACCTGGCTAAAATTAGTTGCTAAATATGACATTGTGACTGCAAGAAACCTGGGACACTACTAGTCTCTCTTGCCCTGGTTTTGAATGCTATTCTTGTTCTGTACGTGGTAGGCAGAAGGGATTTGTCAGTATGGATTAATTTAAACCTGAAAGTGGAACTTTCAGTCCTTCAAACGGATAGCTCAGCCTACATTGCTTTGTGTAAAAAGGATTGCTTTAGTATTTTTTGTTTTTGTATAAATTAACTTTTATAATGATTTTCAAAACTCTGTATGTATCAATTACAAGCATTTATTTGCCTTCCTTGCCGTTCTGAGAACAGTAAGTGCTAAGGGTATGTCACAACCTAATTATCTCCTTTTTGGGGACTTCAGCGTCTAGCTGGGAATCAACCTTAAGGCACATGGTGCAGATAGCACATGATTCCTTAGGATGAAACTTGATTATACTGGAATGGAGTTAAGCAGGTACCTTGCCAAGCATGATACTTGATCTTGTTTAATTGTTTAATATAGACATGGTAACATGGGCCATATTAGTGACTGAACGGGTTGAACATAATGTCTTGTATGCAGTAGGTCCTTTTTCACTGCTCAAAAGTACCTCCCTTGAGAAGGCAACACCTATTTGACAGCACACCAGTGATGGTTTAAAACTCTTATGGCATTTGAAAGACCCAAGGGGACACCTTTGCTACACTCTTAAAGTCCGAGCTTACTATGTTTTTTTAGTTTGTTTGTCTGATGTAATGGGGCATGAAATGTTAGCCAACTTTGTCTCCCTTAACTCAAATATAAAGCACTTACTTTTACAGCCAGTCAGGAATAGGCAGATAAACCCATGGTGGTTCGCTACCCACTGTTCTGATTCTAGTCATAAGGTAAGGGAGGCCATTTCCATAATCTGGAAACACCCCATTGCGGTGTGTGAGGCTCGCACAATATAGAAAACACTTTGAAATCCAGAAAGTAAGAGCTGTGTAAGAGTGATTGGGAACTCCCAGAAAGTGCGGCAAATTCCAAGAACGGTAGGCTCTCCTGGGACACTGTCAATAAGCTTAAACAAAGGCAATCACAACTCAACCTCCATTGATTTTGCAGTGTTCCGGGTGCAGCTTGGGTTATGCAGTTAAGGACAATTTACCACGTGGTGGATGACTGGTGCTTAAGAGACGAACTGAGGAGAAAATGGTCTCTTTCTTCAGCTTTGACAATTACACTGCAGGAAGTTCTGACTATTAATAACCGAAGTCCGAATGGCAAAGCCCTGAAGCTGGATGGGGTCCCCATGAATATAATAAAGTGCAACATAGATCTATGGGGGCTATTGATTACAAATGAGTTTAATAACTCCTTAACCCCTTAGCTGCTGCCCCCTCCCTGTGCTGAGCCCTTTTTGGCTATTTGGGATAGTTTGCGCATGGGCCCCCATAACCTTTTGTCCACATAAGCTATCCACACCAAATTTGTGTCCTTTTTTCCCAACATTCTGGGGATTGTAAGGGAACCGAGAGTTTGTGGGTTCCCCTGGAGGAGACCAGGAAATTTGCCAAAATACAGCAAAACATTTTTTTTTTTTTTTGTTCAATGGGGAAAGGGCTGCAGAAGAAAGCATCTGTGTTTTTCCCTTCAAATAGCATCAACAAAGGGTTCATGGTGCTAACATCACCATCTTCCCAACTTTCAGGAACAGGCAGACTTGAATCAGAAAACCACATTTTTCAACACAGTTTTGGCATTTTACATACCCTAATATTACTATTTTTGTGCTTTCAGCCTCCTTCCGGTTATAGACAGAAATGGGTGTGAAACCAAAGCTGGATCCCAGACAGCTAAACATTTCTGAAAAGTAAACAAAATTCTGAACTCAGCAAGGGGTCATTTGTGTAGATCCTTCAAGATTTTCCCATAGGAAGTAACAGTTGAAATAAAACAAAATTGATATTTAGTTGAAAAAAACAGCCCTTTCTGATTGTTTTCTTCCGTAAAATGTTGCCAACTATGATAGATTTTGGAAATAAATATACCACTATGTTTGCTGGACTCCCCTGGCTGTGGGGCTATATAGGTCTTGTAGGTTCATCAAGAACCCAAGCTACTCAGAGCCAATAAATGAGCTGCACCTTGCAATGAGTTTACATTGTGTACCCAGTATACAGCAATTACTTTGGTAAAATATAAAGAGTGAAAAATAGGTACCAAGGCAACCTATGTATTTCCAAAATGGGCACAAGATAAGGAGTTTAGAAACAGTGGTTATTTGCACATCTCTCAATCTGGGAGTCGCCATACTAGCATGTGAAGTACAGGGCATTTCCCAAAATGACTTCTTTCTTACACACTGTCTGACATTTGGAAGGCAAAAATGTAGAGAAAGACAATTGGCAATAACACTTGCTCTTCTATTCTGTGTTCCCCCGAGTCGCCCGATAAAAATGGCACCTCAATGTATGGATAGACCTAGTGCCCACGACAGGAGATACCCCAAAACACAATGTGGACACATCACATTTTTCCAATGAAAACGGATGTGTTTTTTGCAAAGTGCTTAGCTGTGGACTTTGGCCCCTAGCTCAGCTGGCACCTTGGGAAACTTACCAAACCTGTGCATTTTTTAAAACAAGACACCTAGGGGAATCCAGGGTGTGGTGACTTGTGGGGCTGTCACTGGGTTCTGTCTCCCAGAATCCTTTGCAAACCTGAAAATTTGGCCAAAAAAACACTTTTCCTCATTTTTCGGTGCTGCAAGATTCAGGGATCTGAGGGAAGCCACAAACTTTCTTCCACCCAGCATTCCCCTAAGTCTCCCAATACAAATGGTACTTCACTTGTGTGGGTAGGCCTAGTGCCAGTGACAGGAAATGACCCAAAACACAACTTGGACACATCACATTTTTCCAATGAAAACGGATGTGTTTTTTGCAAAGTGCCTAGCTGTGGATTTTGGCCTCTAGCTCAGCTGGCACCAAAGGAAACTTACCAAACGTGCATGTTTGAAAACTAGACACCTAGGGGAGTCCAGGATGTGGTGACTTGTGGGGCTCTCTCTGGGTTCTGTCTCCCAGAATCCTTTGCAAACTCGAAAATTTGGCTAAAGAACACTTTTTCCTTACCTTTTGGTGCTGCAAAGTTTAGGGATCTGAGGGGAACTACAAACTTCCTTCCACTCAGCATTCCCCCAAGTCTCCCAATAAAAATGGCACCTCACTTGTATCGGCAGGCCTAGTGCCCACAGCAGGAAATGCCACAAAACACAACATGACACATCACATTTTTCCAGTGGAAACAAATGTGTTTTTTGCAAAGGGGCTAGCTGTGGATTTTGGCCTCTAGCTCAGCCATCACCTAGGGATACCTACCAAACCAGTGCATTTTTTAAAACTAGACACCGAGGGGAATCCAGGATGGGGTGACTTGTGGGGCTCTCACTGGTTTCTGTCTCCCAGAATCCTTTGCAAACCTGAACATTTGGCTGAAAAACACTTTTTCCTCGCATTGGACAGGCCTAGTGCCCGCAACAGGAATGGATCTCACATTGGTCAATAGTAGTCCTTGCATGAGGGCTACTGTTGACCCTGGCTACTGTTGACCCTGGAGTGATCTATTCCTGACGCAGGCACTAGGCACAGGCACACAAGTGGGGTTGTGTTTTTATCAGGACAAGTGGGGAATAATTCCTGTAGTTTACATGAAGAAAAAGCAAGAAAAAATAGTGTTTTTAATCAACGTTTCACCTTTGCAAGGTATTCTGGGTAAGAAAACTTTGTGGAATCCAAACGCACCACACTTCCTGGACTGCCCCAGTAGTCTAGTTTTCAGAAATGTCTGGGATTGGTAGGTTTCCCTACATGACCGTCAAGCCCAGGACCAAATACACAGTTAATTGTTTTACAAAACCAGGCTGTTTTGTGAAAGGTAATTTTGATGTCTCCACAATCCGTTTTCGGTACTTCCCTGGTGCTGTCACTTGCCCACCCACACAACTGAGGCAAGGTTTTCCTCTGGAGACTTACGGGAATACTGGGTGGCAGAAAATGTGTGGCTGCCTGCAGATTACAGGACTTCCCCTCACTGAAATGCAAGGGAAATATGTTTTTAAGCAAAGCTTGTGATTTCAAGGGGATTCTGGGCAAAAGAAAACTGGTGAGAGCCACCGCAAGTCCTGAACCCTTGGAATGCCCTGGTACTACTATGTTAAAGTTAATCTACCACTCACACTGGTTGGTTTTAGCACCTCCAGAAATTATGGTTTCAGAGCATGAATACTTATCAAAGTATCTGACTATTGAAACTAGGCCTTCTGAAGGTGAGCCATAAAGCCACTTCAAGGCACCAACCGCTTTATGGTCCATTCATACGCCATTCACCCACAACAAACATCACTTTCATAACGCCGGCCAACCAGTCACTGCATTCACATCAACTTACTGCTCTCAGACGAGGGCCCATCACATTCATACGCCAGAGTACAGAATGTGTTTGATTTCATTTTACCACCTGTCAAGTAACCGCCTCCTTATTCCTGAACATTACCGAAGGCATGCATAAGGAACCTTTGCTGATGACTCCCATGACAGCCACCTGAGGCTCCAGAATATATGTTTTTCATGCCCCTTTAGCGCCCTCACTGTGCTAAACCCAACTCCTTCCAGTTTGTGTTTGCAAGTTGGGGGTGCTGGAATATGCCTTGGGAGGCCTATCCTTCAGACTGAACAAGCATATCTACCTTTGAAACTAAGGCAGACTTGCTGGGGAATTTTCACAATGTTCCATAAGGAGAGGGTCATAGACCATGAAAAAGGGTAGTGTTTGGCACACAGGGTAGTTCGTGAGAACTTAGCATATGTCACAGCCAACATTACGTTCAGTGCTGTGACTGTAATGTACTTATCATACAGCAAATTGAATATCTACTAAGTTCTGATGGAGGATGATCATGGCAAGCAGGTCAAACACTGGCCCATACGTGTCATTGTTCTTCAGTGCTGGGGTGGCACCAATGGGTTTGAATCCATAGGTGTAAATAATGTGCATCTTTACTGCCTTTTCTGTCTCCCTTCTAACTGTCCAACATCCCCTGAAAGCACACATACCATAAGCTTTACTTACCAGTTCATGTCTCTGTACTCATCAGAGTCCTGACTAATGCTGTATAATTGCCAAGTGAACCTCTACTAATGCCTTCCGCCATTAGCTACTTGAAGCTCAAGGAAACATGTCTTTCATGTGCCATCAGTTCACTTACTGTGCTAAATCCAACTGCTTCCAGTTTGTGGATGCAAGTTGGGGGTGTCAGAGTATGCCTTGTGAGGCCTTTTCCACGAAATGAGCGAGCATATCTACCATTGAAACTAAGGGAGACATGATTGTGAATACATCCTAAGGTCTCTAAAGTAAAAAGTCACGCTTTCAAACAAGAAAAAATGTTGGGGAATATGTCCAACAGGACATATGTTTAACTTATTACCCTTACTCTGGTTCTTGTTGGCAATCATGGTGGTCCTTGTGTAGCATACATAAGTTCCCTGACAAGCACTTCAGAATTCAGTCATGCTTTTAACATTTTGCCACACAGGAAATGTTGGTGAATATGTACTACAGAACATTTGTTTGACTTATTACACTTACTGGTTCTCGTTGGCAATCATGGTAGTCCTTGTGTAGCATACATAAATTCCCTAACAAGCACTTCAGAATTCAGTCATGCCTTTAACATTTTGCCACACAAGGTACTCTGTGACAATGTGGCATATGTTCTGTTCACTAGTATGTGCAGTGTGGGGACTTTAATGCATGTTAATCGAACAGAACACCTACCACATTCTGACGGTGGATATAGGTGTCAAGCAGGCCATAAGGAAGTCCATGATTTCCTGAAGTAAATGAAGTAAAATTCTGTGGCTGCTTGCCTAATGAAGCAGTGGCCCATGGGCGCTCGGTATCCATGCACAGCCTGAAACGTTTACTAAATGGCAGCTCCACCTCAGTCGATTTCGATTTCCCAGAGCTTTGCTTCAGTATGATACAGCGAAAAAGCAAGTTGGGACACAGAGATATATAGTTGTTTCCCTGGAGGCCGATCCTAGCTCCCGGAAAACAGCACATGTAAAAAAAATGATATATATCCAGAGAGAGACTTCTCTGTCTCTCTCTCTCTCTATATATATATATTTATATATATATATATTTATGTGTGTGTGTGTGTGTGTATATATATATATATATACAGAGAGAGAGAGAGAGTGTGTCTCTCTCCACATCACTTTTTTTTTATACATGTGTGCTTTTCCTGGGGCCGATAGCGACCCCAAGGCAAACCACATATATATTTTAAAAAAATATGCCCCCATAAAGAGAGTACACTTACCTCGTCAACTCCATTGCGCCGGCGGGCAAACTGTGACATCAGCGTGTATCACTGTGCGCTGATGTCACAGATTGGTGGGAGGGGGACAGGGAGATGCTGAAGTTTTTCCACGTTTTGGGCGGGGGGATCCCTCCCTGGCGTCGGCCACTGGTTGTGACCCACATCATGGAGGGTGTGCGTGTGTCGACTAGTGTCAGACACATGCACTCATGTGGTTAAGTACAAAATCCCCACCTCATAGTCGCTCTTCATACTAGCTCCTATCTTTAAAAAGGGGGAGTGTATGTCACCGAAATGCTGTCTCCTAATTTCTCTCATTTATAGCACAGTCAAGGTTATGGGGCAAGTAATTTTCTTTTTTTTAAAACTCTTTTTATTGGATTTTCAACAGGTGCCTACCAAATCCAGAGAAAGTATACAGAACTGCACTTTACAGCAGTACCAGTGTTGAGGAAAAACAACAACAGTAGTCTCCCCAACCCCCCACCCCCCCCAAACACCCCACAGACACATAAACATATCCTCATGCATGTCTTTAATTGGTCTCTTTCCCACATTATTTGGGTCCCAGTCCCTCTGCCCCGCAAAAGTCTGTATTTTACAGTCTGCATTTAACTCAGGTGGATCCATAGTCTATAAATCCCTATACATGTAATGAATGGTACGCCATCCAGGGCCACTAGACCCTCCCAAACGTTCGTGGGCAGCCTCTGTTTGCATATGTTACCTTTTTTGCCATCATTAATCCATCCATCCCTCTTCTCCAGGTGTCCACCATGGGGTCTAACTCCGATCCTCAAAGACGGGTTACATCCCTCTTAGCCACCACCAGCCCGAGATGATAAACTGAGTGGGACACAACCAAATACAAAAGAGAAAACATAATAAAATCCCAACAAATATTTTCATTATAAACAAAAAAAATGTTGGCATTTCGAGATGGGACACGTTAAGAACTTGGTTGCCACACTTCAAAATACAAAAACGTTGTACATTCAAGTGTTAAAGATAACCCCTTTAAAGAAATCCGCGCTTAAAACTTAGGGTCTTTGCAGTTATTATGGCCGCCGTACATGGTCAGTTAAAGGTATAAATCCCTTTCTAAAATGGCCACCTCAAATTTGACGAACTGGCAGAACGTGCTCGAACCACACGCGAGGGAGCATCACAAGCACCTCGGCAGCTGGATGAAGTGCCTTAGATCAGTGCTTAATTTGTGCTTGTTGTTTCCGGTGCTGAGCACCAGCACTTATTTTTGAGGGCCGACGCTTAGTCTTCTGCCTCAAGCATTTGCTGCGAGCAAAAGACACATATGGGAGGGACGGAGGAAGAGAAAAACGAAAAAGCACCACAAAGGGAGAAAGTAGAAAGCTGCAAGAGTGAGCTGAAGGAGTGGCATTAAATCTATGGAAGAGGCCTGTGTTGGCTTCAGGATTACGCTGTCTCAGTATTCTGTGCTCGCACATCTAACTGCAGTAGCCACATGTTTAAGAGGAGGGCTTTGGGCAGTGGCACCTTTTTATTTACAAATTAAGCATTGCCTTAGATCATTCACAGATACATAAAAAGACAAGTAAGTCTCTATCAGGCTGAAGGACAGCCGTATGTCATATAAAGATATTGATTAGACGTTTGATTAATGCATATATTGTATTCAATTTCAGATAAGTAAAGTCATTGTTTGGGCATCTGTTGAGTCCTAAAGGTATGGGTACACACTGGGTCTATATATGCTGGATAATTTGGTTTTCGCATATATTTTGACTGCTTTGAATAATTATCTAAGAGCACATTATAAGATAAAGGATAACACACAACTAATGGGCTCCACTAATTTTATAAACTTAGCTGGCATCATACAGCATGCTGACCAATAAGACTAGAGTAAGATTGTGTTCAGAGGCACCATGGAGGACTAAGGGTTTTAGACATGATTCGTCACGGTGAAGGGAGTCAAAAAATGTCTTTATTTGTTTCAAGTCGAGTAATGCACATTGTTTAAATTTATTAGGTTTTTATCTCTCCCTTAGTCCTGAAGAGGCCCAAAAGGGAAAGGGCCGGAATGCTTCAACCTTGTTTTGTCTAGAGGGGTTGCAAAGAAAAGAGAGTTGACCTATAAGGATTTTTGAAAACATCTCAGCACTATTAAGGCTAGCAAACAAAGAGGATTAGAGATGTGATAGCAACCATCTCTTTTTTGTGTGCATTTAAGTCATTCACTTTGAAGTTGACCACAATAGTTACAATTTCGGAGATGAGTGGAAAACTTGTGCATATGTTAATTTAAAAAAAAATTCTGTCGATAATAAAAAAATTCCGTTGTAAAGTGTTAATGGGTTTTCAGTTTGATTTTACATTGGATATAAATGTATTTGATTGCCCTTGGAGTTGGCAGAAGTAAGTATGAATTATTTCATGATGTAATTAAATTGCATTTCCAATGACTGATTTATAGATTCATTGTTAATGAATGAGCTTTAGATTCTTTCCTACTATTTGACTATGTTTCATACACACCGGATTACAGTAGAGCAGCCTCACCCACTCCCGATATCTGGGGCCCACTCCAAATCTCTTTAAGGTAACCTCCAAGAAGGGCCAGTGCACCGCATCGAATGCTTTTCAGCATCCAGAGCCAAAAATATGTGTGGATCTGGGCGTTGCAGGATGACATGTATCCAGTTATGTGTGCGCCTCAAATTATATCTTGTGGACCGTCCCGGAATGAAGACGCATTTGTCCCTATGAACTGGAGGGGTGATAACACCCTGGAGGCACGTTGCTAGAACTGTGGCCAACACTTTCACCTCTACATTTAGAAGGGAAATTGGTCTATATGATGCACAAGACGCTTTAGGCCGTCCTTCTTTATGGATTACCACTATCTCTGCTTTCCTCAAGTCCAAAGGGAGTGCACCTTGGCTTCTCGCCTCAAGGAACATATTAAGGAGATAGGGGGCTAAGAGATCTCCAAGTCTTTTGAAATGCTCTGCTGGGAACCCATTAGGGCCCAGGGCTTTCCCTGAGAACATTTGTCATGGCTGTTTTAATCTCCACCAGGGTGATGTCCCCGACTAAAACCATCCGAGCCTCTGCATTTAAGACTGAGATCACTATATCTTGTAGCTATTCCTTAATCCGATGTGCATCCTGTAATGGATGTGCCTGGTATAAAGCCCAATAGTAGCTGGCAAAGGCCTCCGCAATTTCTTCATTCGAGAAAACCCTAGCTCCCTCTGATGTCACAACCTGATCTACCCACCTTGCTTCCATTTCCTTCCTTTCCAGCCAAGCCAGGAGCAGATGCATAATTTTCAACCATTTGAAGCTTTGGGCACATTCTAACAACATCTTGTGTCCCTTCAAGTTTGGATTTCACCATGGGCTGGGTATAATGGAACAGTGTTTAAACTTGAGCCTGATTATTGGTAAATATAAGATAGCCAAGTGGTGTCCGCTGTACCTGTCATTATGGACCTGTCCACCACCTTTGATGGCATTAAGAGATCTAAATTATGGCTCTTGTTGCCAGACTATGGAGAGGAGTCGACATTGGTTAACTTTCTGCACACGTTACTCGAGAATATGGGAGCGAAGGTTAGGTATGGCCAGTTGGGTGAATTTTCAGACTCATTTCCAAAAGCCCATGGAGTGCGACAAGGGTGTATTTGACCCCCTTGCTTTTTATTATCTATATTAATAATCCGTGTCCTACCCTGGCTAAATCCACTTGCGACATCCCGAGGATTTCCCAAGTACCAGTACTGCCACTGCTTCACGCAGATAATGGGTACTCATGGCACGTACACCAGGACTCTTCATCTGCTGGTGAATTCTTTTGCATCCTTTATGATCGATTTAAATCTGGCCACAAACTATGTGAAATCACACATAATGGTGTGTGGCCCAGGGAAGGTCCAGTTTTCCACCATAAGGGTAAAGGGGCATACTCTGGACTGTAAATGATTTTAACTAATTGAAGGTTGTTTTTGGTCATTCTGGTTCATGGAAGCTGCAGATCAAACACTCACGATTGAAGATGAGTAGAGCGGCAGGTGCCATATTTAATTTGCCACAAGCAGCTGATAGGGGGACTGTTTCCCTTTTTTCGAATATTTTTGACACCCAGTGTGCTCCAGCAGCACTTTATTGAGCTGGAGTGTAGGGCTATCTGAATTTACTGCTTTCCAGATTGAGGAAAATCACATCTGTAGACAGATTTTGTGTTTGCGCCCCACAAGTACACGTTTTATTATACATTTAGAGCTCAGACTTCAGTATATTTCTGATAAAGTTAAATTAGCACCCCTATTACTTTGGGTCAATATGTTGGCCAACAAGAAGGCTAGCTTGAAGAAGACATTATCTCAGACAGCCTCAAGCTGGACAAGGGCTTATGAATCCCCTGGCTGGCTTAAGTGCGTAACAATTTTAAACACTAAATATGCAAGATTTTTTTGATGCACCACTCGCTTTAAGATGTCTGTAAAGCGCCACTTCCTAGAGCTCTGTCGCTCCCAGAGGTTACATATCAAATCTAGTCAAATCACTGTCAGTCTCTCTTTCTCTTTCTTCTTCTCTCTTTTTCTTTTCCTCTCTCTGCCCTTTCTTCTCTTTTCTCTCCTCCCCTTCTGTATCCCTCTTCTTCTTCTTCCTTCTCTCCTTTGCATCTCTCTCCTTTTCCTCCCTCCCTCTATTCCCTGTTCACTTATTTTTTCTTCCACCTCCCGACCCTCTTCTCTCCCCCCCTTTTCTTTTCTTCCAGGTATCTTACTCTCTATCCCTCTCCTCTCTTCATCTGCTGCATAACCATTTCCTCTCTTCCCGTAATAAGATAAGAGCTCTGAGTGATAGATATTGTCCTCTACCACACCCACCCCCTTCGTTGCACCGTTGTGACCCCTTTGCGATATCCACCGACCAGCAAGGGTCCCTCACCGAGTCAGCAAAATAGGGGTTTCTTGGGCTCCCTGAAGATACAAATGCTAGCGCTGTTCCTCGTCCTGCCCCTCTACATGCGGTCAGCCCTGACATCTTATGGTAATTTTCCTTTCCCTGATTTGACATATGCCTAGGGCCCCGACAAGTATAGGTACATGAATACACTATTACGTTTTTGCAATCTGTGGCATTGTATTTCTCTGCTAAGGTTTATGGATATTGCCAATGCTTTGGGTGTACCAATGAAGGAAGCTCATTATGCTACACTATATTGTTGAGTAAGATGCTATTTCCATTTTTCCATTTTTCAATAAAGAATTACGAAACAAAAAAAAATCACGGTCAGAGAGTATCTCACCTTTTTTTGCACCTGGGGAGTCTGTATATTATTTTGCATTCCCGCTCACTCATTGGAAGAGGTCCTTATTGTTTCCTTTTAGGGCCGGTAGGTTAGTGCAGCTTTTGAACTTTCCAGATGTTGGTGGCTCTTGGAAGTCCCCGGCACCGGCTTGTCCCTGTGACGGAATATCTGATTAGTCCATAATGCACTTTATGTTTTCCTGCCAATTTTATAAATTGTATTTTACCTTATTTATAAAGCCAATTTTAAAACCTTTTAGTCTATGTAAGTGTAGGGATGTTTTGAAGTTCTTGCAAATTTTTAAATGAGCTTCATGTCCGCGCTTTTCTTAAAGTAACGGCGAGGTCCAGAAAATTGATGGATGACTAGATGCAATTTGTCTTGTTCTCTTTCTCTGGTCTTTGATAATAGCAACTGAGGGCGGTGTTCAGTGATGGCTATGTTGGATTTTTTTATCATTGTCTTTTAATGTTGATTGTTTATTTTCATTTGTGATTTTATGTTAATGTACCACATTAATGTTTTATTTATGCTTTTTTATGGCAATTTCTTTTGTGCCAAAAAAATATGTTTTTAATGTGAAGTCCTGGAAATGGATCCATGATTGAGCTCATGGCAGCAGCATTTCCTCGGTAGCGCAGCAAACTCTGTCACCATATAAGCAGTTTTAACAGCAGCACCCTGGGTCCTAAGACTGATGTTTCTGGGTAATGACCTTCATATCTTGTGAAGGGCTGCATACTAAATTCCAGAGTCCAGTTTGTGGGATATGGTTTAGGTTTTGACATAGATTTAATGGGTGGGTGCTTCGCAATATTGTGATACAAATATTGTCCTGCAATAATATTCCATCCACAAAATAGACTACCAGTACATCCACCAGTAGGTAGATGTGAAGTAAAGAATAATAAATCTAGACTTCCCCACATATACTTATATAGTGTTAATTGATATTATGGATGCAATATTTGTGCAGACTGATATTTCAACCGCATTATTCTGAGCTACATCCAGTTTAATATGAGTAGGTAGCTCCATTTCTTTCTTCTCTGTCATACAATTAGGTAGGACATCCATATAGGTAACATGGGCTGAAGGAAGGTCCATTTTCTCACTTTAGTTAGGGCTTAAGAATACATTGCCTCGAGCTGCTCATGTTCTGAATTGCCATCGCTTAAATCTTCTGCTAACTTGTCTTACAAACTGATCCTTTGTGCTTTAAGTAGTGAAGGGGGTTAAGTAAACCCTGATGGCAGACCCCTATGTAACTCTCTTTATGATTTTTTCAGGTTTTTACTAACTCTCTATTCTTTTTCCTTTTCTCCTGGTCCACCTGTGTGCATCCTTCCTGTTGTCTGTGGTGCAGTTCAGAGAGGAATATGTCTAGGAAATCAATATTCACTCATCTAAAAGCTCTGGTTCTGGGGCTCTGGCTGTTTTATGAACTGCTACTTCTACTTTTCTTAAGGGAGGACATGTATGCTGTGCTACAAATCACTCACGGGCAGCTTTTCAAACACTATTCTTTTCATATCTCCTATTATGGGCTCCTGATGTTGATAATGAAATGGATCGGTTTTCCCTTGCCTTTATCCTTTGAGAAGCATATTGCCTGATTGAGAGGTAGCAGCTGGAAGAATGGGGGGATCACTAATTTGAGCTACCTTTAGAAGCAGTAGATTGTTTTATTTGTGCCGTTTGATCTTGCCCTTCTGCTTTGTTTTGTGGTTTTGTCTGGATTTACATATCATCTTGTATGGTGCCTTCTGACCCAGTTGTGTTCATATTGCCTAGTGCCGTTTATGTTTGCTAGGAATATTCTTCTGAATCTCCGGCTTCGGTTCTTGCCAAGTTACACTTTAGCCCTTCAGTTTTGTATATGACTGTACTGTGCTGGTGGCTGTGAGTAGAGGTCCTTTGAGGAGTTTCTATTAAACATGTTATTGGCCGTTCCTCTACCTCTGAAGATTGATTGGGAATTGGTGACACCTTCCCACGCATAAACAATCATTTCTGGCATTTTGCTCTCTCTATGAGTGCTGCAGAATGCAACACACATTGAAAAAGCAAAAAAACGAGGGAGGAATAAAAGTATTCCTCCTCATTGCACCTTGCTAACGCCACCCTTAGGGCGGCGTTAAACTTTGCCGCTGCTTCAGGTTTACAAAAAATACGCAAATCTGAGGCAGCGTCAATATGCAATGGGTGTTGCTGTGGCATGCCCACAGCAACAACCATTGCATGCCCCTTCCACACAAAGTGCTGCATGTGAAGGGGCCGTACTTACAATGTGTTGTTAAGCCACAAAAAGTATCTTAACGCCACCTGGTAAATACAGCGCAGGGCATAGCGCCACCGGAGCATCATGTAAAGTGATGCTCCGGTGGCGCTAGGGGCTCATATATATATATACCCCTTTTATCTAGTGATATGGCTTCTGTCACTTTTGAATGGGTTCCATGACGTAGTACTTTCTCTTTAGTCAATAGTGCATTCAGAGTTGTTCCTCTCTGCTTCCTAGGTGGCTCCATGTAGTACATTCTCTGGTTGTTTAAAATCCTCTTCAGAGTTGTGTCTTCTGTCACGCTTGGTGATTTCATATAGTAAATTCACTGAATGCCTAACTGTGCTTCAAGGGATTGATCTGTTGCGCCTCCGTGTCCAACCTATTGTGCTCCTTAGTTATTCAACAGTATCTCAGAGATTAGCCCTCTGTAACTCTTGAATTGGCTCCTTAGATTTTTTTATCTTGTGGAACTCATGGATCCACATCAGTGGCACTATTTGCATTATGATACAAACCACTACTAAAAGATAAAAGATAGCTGTATCTCTTCTCAGATTCTCTACAACTCTTCATGCCTATGTGCAGCGACATTGCTACATTATGTTTATTACACATGTCTAAACCTCATGTACATCAGCCAGTGTTTGTCACCTAGGCCAGACTCAGCTAACACCATTTTTGACTAGGGTCTGCGAAATGGCTTACAAGAACCCTATGCAAATCAAACCTCTTTGTGATGTTGTCAGGGGTAGAACAGCGCTACATAAATGCTACAATACAATACAGCCCAGTAGTAAGACAGTGAACAGTGCTTATGTCTCACACTTATCAAGAACAATGCTTAAGTATGAATAGAATGTATAAATAGAAAACTACATAAGACCGTAATGTTCCGGGTCACAAATGCACTACTTATACTCAACTGTAGATGTTGAAATTAATGATGTTAATCACAAATTTGAACAATTGCAGATTATGGAGAGCCAAATATCTGATTGATATCCGCCGTGACATATGTACTATTGAGAATGAGTACCAGCAGGTGACCAAGAGAATGAACGAATTGAGAGACCAAGAAGATTTGCTTATCCTGAGGAAAGCTTGCATAATTGGCATGACGACTACAGGTACACATTAAAATTGGTTGGGCAGCATGAGAAAGTTTAACATACACAGTGATAGTGCCCAGTACTTTTATTTTATTTACAAAATAAACGTATTTCCCTACGACATATCATGATGTATCATGTCTGTTATCCATTAATGTCAATGCACACTCAACCAACAAATACATTTCTTGGTCTAAACTCCCTTCTTGATTATTGTTTTTTGAGGCTCCATTGATCAATAGCAGAGTTGAAATCCAAGTCAGGAACTGTCACTGACTGTAGAAAGCTGGCTCTTAATATGGTGCACTAAAAAGCAGTACACTACGCAGAGTGTCCAGTGGATCCCCAGTTGGCTTGCAGAGGCAAAAGTAGATCGGACTAATGCCGTATTTTGTGGTAGTGTGGGTAAGCAGCTAGGCTTATCAAAGGGTAGTGCTAAGCATTTATTGTACTCACAGAGACAATAAGTGAAACACACACTCAAAGAATAAATCTGAGACCAATTTAGAAAAATAACACTTCTTTTCATATATGTACTTTAAACCCTAGATCTTCATTATAAGGTAAGTACTTTTTCAAGCATAAATACTTTTTAGTTTAAAAAATCAACACTTAGTGCATATCCAAAGTTCTTCAATGTTCTTCCGAAGAGAGGAAAACACAGTCAGCAAACAAGCACTTATTGATGAATCATGGAACCAGTCTTGTAGACATAACGTAAGTACTGGGCAAGGGTAAGGACCACACCAACGGGTCACTCCGGGCAGCACTAGGGTGGCAGGGTGCAGAGGTGCATAACACGCCTGGTGCCCAATGTAGTAGTAGTAGTAGTATCTTTATTTGGCTTTACATGAAAACCATAAAAGTACATAAATAAATATGAGACAATATATACATTTGAAAAGAAAATAAATTGTGGATTTAAAAATGTAAAAAAAACCTGTACCCAACAGTAAAATACAATGCTTAAAAAATCTTGAAAATAATGCATTAAAAAGTAGTGATTTTGATAATACATATTACAGTGCAGATAAGACTAAGAGGACAACTAAACAACCAATATCCTTAACTGGGTATCTCTCATCAGTTTAAAAAGAGGAGTCTCAGGTACAAGTAGGACTTATCCCCCATTACAATTCACTCCAGAAAACCAAGTAGCTTTTCCAAGTGTATCAAGTTCCGTTGCACTTCTAATTATAATGAGATGGCATATGCTTACACCTGAGTCGCCTTGCATGTAGCAAGTATCTGGATAAAGCAAAAATTAGCCATGCAGTAGCAGCACTTCTGAGAATTCTAATAGCAGACCTTATTTGTCTGACCGACAAGGTACGGAAAATCAGGATAAGCCATGTTCTCCTGTTCACAACATATCTAGGGCAGAACAACAGAAAGTGCTTTTTTGTTTCAGGGTAATCTTGGCAGAATGGACAAAATTAGGTGACAAAATCCGACATCTATATTGTAAGTACAAGAATTTTGCTTGTCGAGCTTCAATCTGGTTCTCACAGTGTAAACTGTCTTTAAAGTCTAATAATCCACCAGTTAAATTTCCACAGTACCCTGGTTGAGTCACGAATATGAAACCAGTAGCTCTTCTTAAGGGATGCCAGAGTATTTTTATTGATGCTTTGGGGCTTGGTCCACAATTCACACATGCTAAGAGTAATTAGACATGTTTTAACATATCTTAGCCAAGGGATGGTCCCTTTGCTATTGAGAGCCATTGCTATGCTCAGTGATTCTCTGATGGGAAGAGGCGAGCTGTTATGCCAGACTTGTAACTAAAAAGCTAGAGGTCTAAAAGCTGCAACATATGCAATATTTTGTGGACTAAGATCCAGAATCATTGGCGTTAAGGGCACATTTTGAGGTAAACCCATGATCAATCTCATAAAAACGTTCTCTGTTTTTTCAAGCACCCCTAAATTCTGGGACACCCATATCTTCGCATTATACAGTGCTGCACCTAACCCTTTGCCCAGTACATATTTATAATGGGAACTGCTGGCCTATATGTACGCACCTTCAACCTTTTAAGCAAAGCAGAGCTGATATGCTGGAGGGTAAGCTGGCTGTTAGTAATGTGTGGAGTCCAAGCTAGTGTGTTCATGTCACTTACCCATAGATAAGTAAACTCCTCAACTTGTTCTAGGTAGGTATCACCTAGCTTCATCTTACCTCTGAAAGTTGTGTGTGGGTTAAATACCATGAATTTTGTCTTATTGACGTTAACTGCTAGACCGAATTCTTCACATGCAGCTGAAAATCTATCCAATATGTTTTGGAGCCCAATCGGTGTTCTAGATACAAGTAGTGTGTCATCCACGAACATCAAAGACACGACTGGAACACCTGCAATCTTTGGAGGGTCCCCATTATAACCATACTCAGACTCAAATAACCCATTAATGTATAAGGTGAACAGGGTTGGAGCCAATACACACTCTTATCTCACCCCTCTGTCCACCTTAACACATTCTGTGAGCTCCCCATTAGGTCTCCATCCTATCTGAGCATAATTCCCCTGGTGGAGCCTGATAATAATTTGTAAAACGTAGATAGGAACACCTATCTGCTCCAGGACTACCCACAATTTCTCTATTGGAATGAAGTCAAAAAAAGGCACATAAGTTTACAAAAACAACATATACATGTTATTTTTTCATCACTACATAACTTCCAAAGATTATTAAAAACCGAAAAAACTGAGTGAGTGTGCTTATATTTTCTCTGAACCAGCTTGGAGGGGCGAGAGGATCTCATTCTCCTTAATCCAGTCCAATACCCTTCCCAGCCTACAGAATAATTTTTGTGATATATCTATAAGGCTTAAATTTGCTGGATCATTTTTGTCCCCCCTTCTTAGGGTCGAGCCCTCTGGACCATGTTGTCTCTCTGTAGGCTTCTAACCACGCCCAGGTCACGCCCGTCACTTTACTTAGTTTGTGGGTTTGCCTTCTAAAAATGGATTATTTGCACTGGTAAACAACTGAAAACATACGAGGCTCTGTGTTTTCAGCTGGTTTCTGGATTACTTTATCTTTTCATTTCCTGCTCAGCACGATCTCGCTGGGCAGAAGGCGAGTGCTTTGTATGACATCGACCTTGTTACATGGATAATTGCACTTTTGCTTGTTACATGGATAATTGCCCTTTCGCCGGTAACATGGATAATTGCGCTTTTGCCGATAGCTTCACTGTGAGCGAACTTCCGTTTCCTTTTCTGTGTCTCCTTCACGCTCAAGGCGACCATCGGCTTGCATATGTGAAACTGTTTTACTTTTCATTATAAGTTTATGCGGCAAGAAAAGTCCGCAATTTACAACGCTAATAGCTCTAATGCGAGCAAACGCAAGACCCATTGAATTGCAAATGCTTGTTATATACTGGGACCACCTCCGCCCCTAACCAGGAATCAGGTATCTTTCCTCCTTTTAAGATAGTAATAAAAAATAAATTGAGGATAACACTCCAAAATGTTAATTCCTAGGTGAAAAGGTCACCCAGAATTTTGTCTAATGCGGGTGCTTTCCCTCTCTGTAAGGTGAAGAGGGCTAGCATGATTTTCTCTAAGCTAAAATCAATGGGGTCAACTTCCCAGGATTCCCTTATAGTGGCTGCACTTAATAGATTATCTGCCACTCAAAACTGTGGAATTCTGAATAGCATAGTGCTTACTAAAATGATTTACCCACAAATGAGGTTGAATGTAGTAGGCTTCTTCTATAATTTGTTTCTTATTACCCCTAGCTACAGTGTGCCAAAATTGCTTATTATCCTTAGTTTTAGCTGTACTGGCTGGGTCTCTCCACTGACATTCCTCCCAGTCTTTTTTAGCCTTTGCGCATTGCTTACTTTTTAGGGCTAAAGTATTTTATACATTTCCTGGCTCCCATCAAATCTTTCCTTGCTGCCTTACAAGACACATTAAGCCATACAGCTTTCTTATTGTGTTTTACAGTACCCTTCACTTTTTTATAAAAAAAGAATTTAAACTTTTCCATTAGCTTGGAGTAAATGTCTAAAAAAAAAAGTGTGCCTCACCAACATGGTTTCTCAGATCTAAAAATGCTTGCACCACTGTTGCATATATCGGGGAGTTGATATCTTGGTTCCCCTCTATCTTGGGCCATTTGATCCTTCTCCTGTTATTGTTAGTAACTATTGGGTAGATCAACTCTCTCTCAAAAATGCCTTCAGAATCAATACACATACGAGTCCAGTGCTAAAGTGTTAATAACACTGTCATACTTATCAATAATCTTCATGACACTCACATATTACTAGGACGGGAGGTCCAGTGAAATATAGTCAATTCTCGAGTGACAATTAGCCCTCTTGAACGTGTATTTTAGCTTCTTGTCTGTCATTGAGCTCCCATTACAAGTGGGTAAACTATCCTTGAGTGTAAATGAGGCAATCTGGAAAGCAACTTTCGTGTTCCTAGATGATATCACATGGCACAAACCAGGGATTCCCCACTCCTCGTCCTCCTCCTCAATGACATTTGCCATCAGCCCTGAGGGTTCATACGTTGTGTTAAATCTCCTTACAGCAATAACAAATCTTGACCTTCTACCCTATCTGGAAAGTCATCCAGGACAGTTACAGTGGGGGGATCTTGATGCTGCATGAGAAATCTATTATATATATGAACTACAAGGGCCGATTTCTTCCCCATAGTACTTCGTAATTTAATAACCAAAAAGCCTCTAGAGTTAACAGTCATCTTTTTTATGGTGCCATGTAAGTTGATGTTAACACAAATAATAAGACCCCATACTGGTCGCTCCCTTGGTGAGGGAGACACTTCTGTGTTAAAATTAGTGAACCCCACCCTATGGACAATGTTTGTGGCCCGGGTCTTTTGAAAAAGGCATACATCAAAAGCATCTATAAAATCCCCCAGTGCTCACAATTAAGCATAGTGATGTCAGCCAAGTTCCAAGTGAGAAATTTTGTTTCCCAGTACCCTCAATCGAGGGGGCTTGTGCAATTGCTGTGGGTTGACTCCTCATTATAATACATGGAGATTGCCCACCACCCCCCCTGTTAACCACCTTTATTGGTGTGGGAAGCTATTACTTTAGAAGACCAGGGCAGCAGCTGTAGCTGCATTGCAAGCCTCAGAGAGCTGGTTTGGCAGTACTCGGGGTCCATGGTGGAGCACCCAGGATGCATGGAATTGGCTCCCCAATACCAGATTTGGAATGGGGGGAGATTTCCATGATCTTAGACATCTTACATGGCCATATTTGGAGTTACCATTGTGAAGCTGCATATAGTTATTGACCTATATGTAGTGCACATGTGTAATGGTGTCCCCGCACTCACAAAGACTCCGGAATTGGACCTGAACTATGTGGGGGCACCTTTGCTAGTGCAAGGGTGCCCTCACACTTAGTAACTGTGCACCTAACCTTCAGTAAATGAAAGTTAGACATATAGGTGACTTATACGTTACTTAAGTGCAGTGAAAATGGCTGTGAAATAGTGTGTGCATTATTTCACACAGGCTGCAATGGCAGGCCTGTGGAAGGGTTTGTCTGAGCTCCATATGGGAGGCAAAAGAAATGCTGCAGCCCATAAGGATCTCCTGGAACCCCAATGCCTTGGGTATCTAGGTACCATATACTAGGGACTTATAAGGGGGTCCAGGGTGCCAATTGAGAGTGGTAAATGAAGTCACTAGCCTATAGTGACAAATTTAAAAGCAGAGAGAGTATAAGCACTGAGGTTCTGGTTAGCAGAGCCTCAGTGACACAGTTAAGCACTATACACACACACACATTAGGCCATAAACTATGGGCACTGGGGTCCTGACCAGCAGGATCCCAGTGAGACATGCAAAAACATACTGACATACAGATAAAATTGGGGATAACATGCCAAGAAAGATGGTACTTTCCTACACCAGGCAGTTAAGGAAGATGGACTCCCCAACGGCAAAGGGAAGGGCAAATTGTTTTGAGATACTACTACAAAAAAGTGGCAAAACCTTCTCCTTCCTTGCAACTCCCTCCTGAGTGTGCCCCATACGTTTTAGTATTAAAGAACGTCCCACTATTTGCTCCAAGTAAAGTAGAGGACTTTTACAGTTTAAAGATTAAAACAATGAGGTGGCTAACATCCCATGTGGGGAAGTGTACTAAAGTACAATCTTTATGCCATGGTTACCCCCCTTTTCTCCCTGATGTCAGTATGCTTGACTGTGTTCACTGAGATCCTGCTAACCAGGACCCCTATGATTATGCTCTCTCTCCTCTAAATTTGGTTGTTGCATACTGATCACCCAGTATTTCACCCACAATTGGCATACTGGTGCCCCCTTATAAGTCCCTAGTATATGGATGTATGTGTGTGTGAGGGCACCACTGCAATAGCAGAGGCGCCCTCATGACCTCCAGGACCATTTTCCCAGATTTCGTGAGTGCGGGGACGCCATTTTATCCGTGTACTGGACATAGGTCACTACCTATGTCCAGCTACATAATTGTAACTCCGAACATAGGCATGTTTGGTATCAAATATGTTTGAATCATGCCCCAAGGCTTTTGCAAGCATTGGTTGTATGATTCCATGCACTCTGGGGGCTCCTTAGAGGACCCCCAGTATTGCCATTACAGCCGTTTGAGGTTTTCCAGGCAGCCCCAGCTGCTGCCACCTCACAGGTTTCTGCCCTCCTGTTGCTTGAAAATCTCGAGCCCAGGAAGGCAGAACAAAGCATTTCGTTTGGGAGCAGGGTGTTACACCCTCTCCCTTTGGAAATAGGTGTTACAGGCTTGGAAGGGGAAGCCTCCCACAGCCACTGAAAACACTTTGAAGGGCACATTTGGTGCCGTCCTAGCATAATCCTGTCTACACCGATTCAGGGATCCCCCACCCCGTGCTCTGGCAAGAAACTGGACAAAAGAAAGGGAAGTGGCCACTCCCCCATCCATCACCACCCCAGGGGTGGTGCCCAGAGCTCCTCCAGTGTGTCCCAGTCTTCAGCCATCTTGTTTTCCAAGGTGTGGGGACACTCTGGAGGCATCTGAGTGGCCAGTGCCAGCAGGTGACATCAGAGACCCCTCCTGATAGGTCGATACCTGATAAGGTAGCCAGACCCCCTCTCAGGGCTATTTAGGGTCTCTCCTGTGGGTTTCTCTTCATATTCTACTTGCATGTTTCCAGCAGGAATCCTCTGCAACTACTACCTCATCCTCTGACCTCTGATCGACTGCAGACTGCTCCAGGAACCGCTGTAACCACAACAAACTATCCAGAAGGGCTACTTTTCCTCTGCAACTTCAGCTCCAGCCAGCAACTGCAACAGTTTCCAAGGTGTGCCTGCTCTGGGGGACTCCCTGTCTTCACCCTGCACCAGAAGGACCAAAGAAATCTCCCATGGAGTGACGGAGTCACTTTTCTGCTCAAGCAGGCACCTTCTAAGTCGACGACCAGTTCTCTTAGACTCCTCTCCTGGCGACAAGTTTGCTCCTTGGAACACAGAGGGTGGACCCCTTCGACACAGACTGTCCTGAGGTCCTGCTGTCCCAATTTGGAGGAGCTAAGACCTTGCCTTCCCCGGGAACCGCAATACCCCTGTGCACACCGTCTTCTTCACCTCCGGAGGCCTCTGTGGACTATTTGCAAAATTCCTTCGTACACAGCCTGGGCCAGGTCCCCAGCACTCTATCCTGCGACGCTCAACTTGCTGAGTTGACCTCCGGCGGCGTGGGACCCTCCTTTCTAGTGCTGCACCAACCGCATTTTGCACCTTCTTTGCCTCCGTGTTCTGGGACTCCCGTTGGTGCTGCCTGATCTTCTGAGGGCTCTCTGAAGTGCTGTGAGCCCCCTCTTCCTCCTCACACAAAGTTGAGGCCATCCGGGTCCCTCCTGGGTCCAGACAGAGCCACTTTGATGCAAAACGTGACTTTGCCAGAACCAAGACTTGTTAGAGGAATCCAGCGCCAAAACTCCCCTGCATCCAACTTCTCTTCATGGGGCATCCAGTGCATCATGCAGGAACCCGCTGACATCTTCCTTGGGTGCATTTCTGCTTTTTTTTTTAAACTGGGGACTCTTCTTTTGCACCCTCTTCTGGGTTGGCAGGGTCTCCTGTCCTTCCTGGAACTTCTTTCGACTTCTGAACTTGGTATCCTCCCTTTGCAGGTCTTCAGGTCCAGGAATCCAATATTTGTTGTTTGCAGGCTTGCTTGGTTGTTGCAGTAACTGTAATCACAACTTGTAGTGTGTCCTAGGGAAACTTGCAGTACTTTACTCCTACTTTCCTGGGCTCTGGGGTGGGGTATTTTACTTACCTTTGCTGTATTCTTACTCTCCCAGCGATTCTCTACACACTACACTTGTTTAGGGGGAATTCGTGATTCGCATTCCACTTTCTTAGTATATGGTTTGTGTTGCCCTTAGACCTATTTTCTCCCATTGCATTCTATAGCATTTCCTGTTGTTTGCACTATCCCAAGTCCAATTACTTACCTTATTTTGGTGTCTGGTGTATATATTTTGTATAATACTTACCTCCAGAAGAAGTATTGCCTCTAAGATATTTTTGGCCTTGTGTCACCCAAACAAACTACCTTTATTTTTGGTAACACTGACTATTGTCTTTACTTGTGTATAAGTACTGTGTAACTATAGGTGGTATTGCAGGAGCTTTGCATGTCTCCTAGTTCAGCCTATGCTGCTCTGCTATAGCTACCTCTATCAGCCTAAGCTGCTAGAAGACTACTACATTTTACTAATAAGGGATAACCGGACCTTGTGTAAGGTATAAGTACCCAAGGTACCCACTACAAGCCAGGCCAGCCTCCTACACATGGTCTGGCTCCTCAGTAACCGTGACTGCCCCGGAGGTATTTGATGCAATGACTTGCTCAGGGGCTGGGGAGAGAGACCCCCTGTGGTAGAAGATCCTCTGCTTAAGCTATTATTTACAGTATTAGGAGGGACTGAATTAGGTGAAGGACCTGCGCATGAAGAGTCAAACCTATTCTCCATGAGTGTCTTAAGATCATTATCAATATTTTTCAGTTGGGCTGATTATCAGCATTGGTGACTGTATATGTCCCACCAGCCAAAAATTGATCTGAAGGCACTAGTTGCTTACTGACAATGGTGACTTGGGCACCAATGTCTCTCAGTGCTTCAACCTTAATCCCATTAATATGTGGCTGTTGTCTGTATCTCTCCAGATTTCTGGGCCAGACAGCTAGGGCAGCTACATCTACCCTATCCTCTGAGATTAAAGTTGCCTCAGTAAGCCCACTGACATTTTCAAGGCCTACCTCGAATCCCATCTGGAGGCTTACCACTGCATTTACTGCAGGTGCAATAGAGAAATTATTTTTGTGGGGACAGATAGGGTCTCTAGTTCGGTATCCAAGAGCCTTGCAGTCATGGCACCAAGCCTTTTTGGAATCCCAGTTATTCCCTTTGTACCCACCCTTGGATTGGGAAGAGCCTTGGGGCCAAACCTCTTGTGCTGGTTTTTGGGGGCCTTTTGAAACATCTTTACCTTTATCCTTGTTCTTTCTCTTGTGGGGAATTGTTGGCCTCTTTCTTGTGGTCCTCCCCCACCAGTGGAAGTTTTGGTAACCCTTCTTTTGACCCAGTGGTCTGCCTTCTTCCCTAATTCTTGAGGAGAATGTGGACATAGGTCTACCAGGTACTTGTGTAACTTCTTCTGAACACAATTACTCAACAGATGCTTTTTCATCAATACATTGTAAAGACCCTCATAATCATGCACATTGTGACCTTTTAACCAGCCCCCTAGAGTTATCACTGAAAAATCCACAAAATCTACGCAGGATTTGACTCTGAGTTTTTCGAGTGTCCCTGAATTTGAATTTGTACTCCTCAGGAGTAAGCCCAAATCCCTCAATCAGGGTGTCTTTCTTGAGGTCATAGGACATAGCATCTGCCTCACTCAGTGTAAGGTGTCTATCCCTGCCCTTGCCTGCTAACATTTTCCAAAGGAGAGAGCCCCAATGCTGTTTGTCAAGCTTTCTGGCAACACAGGCCCTCTCATAGGCTGTGAACCATTTGGTGATATCATCACCATCCTCATATTTGGAGTCAATCCGTTTGGGGATTTTGCGGTCAGAGTTCCCAACTCTGTCCCTAGATACAATGGTGCTGCCACCATGCATGGGTGCCCAACCCATCTCTGCTCTTTCCCTTTCTATGGCCAGTATACTGTCCTCCAGGGCAATTCTTAGAACTAGTCTCTCTAAGAGAATCTCCTCTTCAGAGAGTTCTTCTGTGGACCTTGAGGAACTTGTGCCATCCTCACTAGATGGGGGTGCTCTAGGCACCTTGGGTTGTTTGTGGGGTACAGGTTCTACACATTTGAGTAGTGGAGGCTTCAGACCCTCCTCTTGCAGGGTCAGTGGCTCCATCAGTAGGATGGGCCTGCTCAAACTCTGCCAATAGCTTATGGAGCTTTACAGAGGTAGGGTTTGAGACAGTTTTAATTTTGTACCCTTTACAGAGGGCTCTTAACTGCTGTTGAGAAAGCTGGAGGTAAGGGGTAAAGGTCGAGCTCCTTATCCACAACCTCTGTGGTACTTATTTTTGTTCTTAATTTGGGACTTTTTTTGAGCTACAGAAAAAAATCCAAACACAGATTTTACAGTCCTAAAAAGCAGGTTTTTAAGATTTTTACACTTAAGGTACAGGGACCTAACCAGGGCCCTAACAGTTACTTTTAAGAATTTAGAAAAAAAACAATAAAAAAAATGCAACTTATCTAAAGGCATTTTTTTAGATTTACTTGTGTAGTGACTTATTGACCAAGTGGTATCAGCAAATTCAAAGTCGCAGATCCCACCACTGCCACCAAAGTAGGACGCCGGATCTCTATATGGTGCACTAAAATGAAGTACACCGTACAGAGAGTCCACTGACAAAAGTAGATAGGACTAATGCTCTGCTTTGTGGTAGTGTGGTTGAGCAGTCAGGAGATTAGTGCTAAGCATTTGTTGTACTTACAGAGATAATAAATAAGACACACACTCAAAGAATAAATCCGAGACCAATTTAGAAAACAAACACTTCTTTTTATATATACTTTAAACCGAAGAACATTGTTATAAGGTAAGTACATTTTCAAGCATAAATACTTTTTTGTTTATAAAATCAACACAATGCAATTTCAGAGTTCTTCAGTGTTAACCTATGGGAGAACACAGTCAGCAACAAGCACACAGGCCCAATCTTGTAGACTTAAGATAAGTACCAGGCAAGAGTCAGGGCCCAATCAACAGGTCACTCTGGGCAGTACTTAGACGGGTGGGTACGAAGGTGCAGTACGCATTGGGTGCCCAATATATTGCAGTGTGGATTGGTCTCCGCGGATTTATGGCTGCAGGCTCCGGCTAGAAGACCTATCAGGGGCAGCCAACAGGTAGGTCACAAATGTGCGGTGTGTGAGAAGCTGGCCTGGTTTGTAGTGGGTACCAGAGGTACTTACATCCTATCCCAAGATCCATTCATCCACCTTAGTGAAATGTAGGCAGTGTTCTAGCAGCTTAGGCTTAGGTCGTTGCAAAAGGGTGCCTGCAGGAACAGGGAAGTGACTCCGTCACTCCACAGGAGATTCCTTTGGTTCTTCTGGTGCAGGGTGAAGACAGGCAGTCCTCAGAGCGTGCACATCTTGGAAACTGTTGCAAAAGCTGGCTGGAGCTGGAGCTGAAGTTGCAGGTCACAGGAGTCGTCCTGTATACTTTGTTGCAATTACAGCGGTTCCTGGAGCAGTATTCAGTTGAGCCGACGGTCAGAAGCTGAAGCAGAGGATGCAGAGGATTCCTGGAGGAGTCTAGCAAGCTGAATCTGAGGAACCACCCAGAGGAGAGACCCTAAATATCCCTGAGAGGGGGATTGGCTACCTACCCAGGTATCCACCTATCAGGAGGGTTCTCTAATGTCACCTGCTGGCATTGGCCACTCAGAGGTCTCCAGAGTGTCCCCACACCTTGGAATCCAAGATGGCTAATGCCAGGGACACACTGTAGGAGCTCTGGGCACCACCCCTGGGGTGATGATGGACAAGGGAGTGGTCACTCCCCTTTCCTTTGTCCTGTTTTGAGCCAAAGCAGGGACTGGGAGTCCCTGAACTGATGTAGACTTGCTAATGCAAGGAGGGCACCATATGTGCCCTTCAAAGAGTTTCCAGAGGCTCTGGGAGGAAATACTTTGTTCTGCCTTCCTGGGACTGAGCTGCTCAGCCCCCAGGAGGGCAGAAACCTGTGTGTGAGGTGACAGCAGCTGGGGCTGCAGTGGAAGTCTCAAAGAGCTGGTCTGCCAGTACTGGGGACCCATGTTGTTGCCCCCAGGGTGCATGGGATTGGCCCCCCAGTACCAGATTTGGGTTGGGGGGATAATTCCATGATCTTAGACAGCTCACATGGCCGTATTTGGAGCTACCATTGTGAAGCTACATATATGTATTGACATATATATAGTACACGCTTATAATGGTGTCCCCCCACTCTCGAAGTCAGGGAAATTGGTCCTGGACAGCGTAGGGGCACCTTTGCTAGTGCTAAGGTGCCCTCACTCTTAGTAACTTTGCATCTAGCCTTCAGTAAATGAAGGTTAGACATTGTGAGAAAGTAGCCTCTTTCTAGCATGGTTACCCCCCGCTTTTGGCCTGTTTGTGAGTGTGTGTCAGTGTGTTTTTACTGTGTCACTGGGATACTGCTAGCCAGAGCCCCAGTGCTCATAGATAAAACCCTATTTGTCAATGTGTTTTGCCTGGCTCACTGGGATCCTGCTAGCTAGGACCCCAGTGCTCATAGTTTGTGGCCTATGTGTGTGTTGTCAGTAGTGCTTAACTGTGTCACTGAAGTTCTGCTAACCAGAACTCCAGTGTTTATGCTCTCTATTGTGGTTTCTCAAGTGGGGCCCAAATTGTTCTGGTTCACAGAATTACTTCACCTATTGGAAGCCCCTTACATTCCTTTCAGAATGAACTGCCACTGCTTTCTGGAAGCAGTGCTGCATTTTCCACAAAGAACCTGTTTCTTTGTATCTGTCAGCCTAGCTCCTGAACACTTTATGCATGCTATCTTGGATATCACACTAAATAGTTACGGTATCCTAGCTGTCTGACCCCATTTACTATGCAATCAGTGGCTTTAGGGGTTCAGTCCTGATGACTGGGGTTGTTTGCCTCTGGTGTCCCGGGGTTCATTCTACTATGGCTGTGTAAACTGAGGTAAGTAGACCACTTCCTCACTTAACTGCCAAGGTACCCAGGGCAAACAGTCAAAACATTTCTGGAATGTACTATAGAAGGGTAGAAACTCAGAAGTTGAACAACTGCAACAATAAACCACTTTCCAGCAAAGCGCTTGTATTAATAAAAAGAAAAGTATTTTTATCTTGTAGCAAATTGCAGTACTTCGCACTGTATTGGTGGTTAAGGTAAATGGTTTTACAAAGTAAAACTATGGGTTTCTAGCTACGCTCTATAGTTCTTGTTTCAACTATGGAGCTCTAGCGCCAATGAAAAGATCATAGGTAGAAATCAGGCACAGCTTACAATTAGGCTGTGTGAGCTTTGTGAGCAACTACTCTGTTCTGTAACTCTCTTTTCAGTTCTTATTGTATCTTGAGCAAAAAGAGTTCATGCTAACAATCGTTAATCTCTGTTACATGCAACATTATGTTTCTGAACCAAAGATATACCTCTAGGTTCATCAATTCAAGCCTTGTTCTGCCTGTTCTCTTCGATGCTGTTCAATTAAGGGGTTTGGTGGTGCACCCTTCATGGATGCACAGCCTGTGCCACCCCTGTCTCTTGGATTTTGCCACTTGGTGAAGACATCAAGTTTCAGTAGCTCCAGCCCCATAGGGGTTGTCTGCTGCAGCAGTGTTGCCAGGTCTTGCAGGACTTTCAATGTCAGAATAGGTCCCTGTTTCTTGAGAGATGCCGATACTTCACACCGTTTGCCACATGCACTACACTAAGAGAAAGATGATCCCTCATAGTTCAGGTGAGCACTGGTTTCCCTCCCACATCAAGTCCGCTGTTAGTGCTGCATACTTTGGGAACGCAGCTGAGCTTCTCCTCCTGGGCAGTCCTCTCTCATGCAGGGTCAGGCACTCTCCTTACCTCTTTCATAGCAGGCACACAAGTTTCTAGGTGCTTTGCAGACCCGCAGTTCCCCAGGATTTAGGCAGACTCTAGGGAATGTCTCCTGTGCAAGTCTGGCTGTTAGGCAGGCACCAATCCAGGATCCCAGTAGCTCTTCACGTACTCTGTGGATAACTCTCTTTCTTGGTATTGAAGAACTTGAACAGGAATAAAGTGGCAAGGTTTGGGTCCCATATTCATACTGATTCTCCAAATGGATGTTGATTCATTTTTTGTGTCAGGTGATGGCTCTCAGAAGAGGTAGTGACAATCCAAATAGGAGTAAGTATCCAAAACATGAACACATTGGTGTGAGGACTCTGCATCTGGCTGTCCTCAGCCATCCTGAAGTAGTACTCAGGGAAATAAAAATACAGCAGACCATGTCAAAAAACTTACAGTACAGTAGAACCCTTCTCCTATCATCAGTTATATGAAAGTGCTTGTGAGAAGGTAGCCTCTTTCTAGCATGGTTACCCCCACTGTTGGCCTATTTGTGAGTGTGTGTCAGTGTATTTTTACTGTCTTGCTGGGATCCTGCTGGTCAGGACCCCAGTACTCATAGTTTGTGGCCTAATGTGTGTGTTGTCAGTAGTGCTTAACTGTGTCACTGAGGCTGTGCTAAACAGAACCTCTGTGCTTATGCTTTCTCTTCTTTTACATTTGTCACTATAGGCTACTGACTTCATTTACCAATTTCAGTTGGCACACTGGACCCCCCTTCTAAGTCCCTCCGACCCCCTAGAGAACAGCAAAGGTCTGCATGTGCATCAGCGGGCAGGAGGGTGGAGATTGAGCGCAGCAGTAGTTCACTCCGGAGGTTGCGGTCTGAGAAGGGTGATCTGCTTAACAGGCTATCCGACCCGTCATAAGGAATTTCCACTGACCCTGACAGACGCAGGATCTTATTATGCATTCTCCATATGACTGTCCTGAGAAACCCTTATCTCCCTCTGCACACAATGGTGGGAGTAGGAAGGCGGTGATGAGGTTCCGAAGGGTCTCTGCTAGCCTGAGGACCGATAAACACTGGCAGAGGGCAGGGAGTTCCATGTGGCTTGGACAACTCCGAAGGCGCTGAGAATGTTGTGCACGCTAGTAGGCCTGGCAGAGGCAGACGGGAGGGGTCAGGTTTGCGGCCTTAACCCGCAAGTCAACTTGCGGGCCCTACCAGTAACTCAGAATCCCAAAAGTACAAGAGCCATACCTCTGTCCTTTGCTCTGTGGGTCTGGTAATGCATACCGCCAAGTGTACCTTACATGATGGGGCACAGGTTTGTCTGTGGCCAAAAGCAGTGTCAGGATCTGGCCCCAATGCGGAAGTGAGATTGGCTGAGCCCACGTCTGCGCTCTCCATTGGCGGGCAGTGGTCCACACTTTGTCCTGGATTGGGTATTAGCCGTCATTGGGGCCTCACCTCCTGGCCCCCACATTGGACCGCCGTGGTGTCATATATGCCATAATAATCAAGTCCATGGCTGCTGCGTGCGCTGTAGGCCACGAGTTCCACTCGCCTCCCAGGGGTCCGCACCTGTGGAGCCTCTGCTGTGGGGCACCCCTGTATGGTCATAGTCCAGTGTAGACTTTGGAGCGAGCCCACGGCTATTACGCTGCATGTAACAGGCCATGGGCTTCGCCGATGTCCCAGGCGAAGATGAGGCCGGCGCTTCGTGACCTCTCCTCCGGGTCTCCGCCTTGTGCCGTCTGGGTTCCATGTGCCTTAGGTCATTAATTAGACCTCAGCAGCACCCCTTCGCTAGGGTCCACGGTCTCCTCTTCCATTCACTGGGGCGGCACAGCGTCCTCACTTGGGGCCTGTCCGCTGAGTCCCCGCTGGCTGCCACCAAAGCCCCGCCTTCTTACTAATCTGGCCCGCAGTCTTCACCCCATCTACAGGCTGCGGGCACGAAAACTATGTTGCAGTCCCAGCAAGCGGGGCTCTGGGTCCTCGTTTAGGTTCCTGGTGTTCAGGGGGGGTACAGAAACAGGGATAGCAGCCCCCCGTGTTCCATCAGCACTGCCACCTCCATTAGATCGCACCCAGCCACGGAGCCCAACACCTAGACAGCCACCATTCTTGTGGCCAGACCATGCCCCCTGTATGCTCTCTTTTAACTTTTTGTTCACTGTTTCCACTGCACCTTTTGTTTCTGTGTGATAAATAGATCTACTTTTATGTAAAATTCCACAATCTCTTAAATACTTCTGCATTTCACTTGATCAAAATTGGGGACTGTTTTCAGATAAAATGGAGTTAGGATAGCTTTCACTTTTAAATATTTCCTCTAACAATTTAATTACACTAAAAGTTTAAATCTCTCTAACACAAGTTACTTCAATGCATCTTGAACACAAATCTAAACTCACTATAAGAAATGGAGTATGATTTTCACATGTGATAGGTCTACTATATCAATGGCAACCTAATCACATGGCTATTTTGGAAACTCTCTACATACCATGGCCATTTGTTTATTTTTTAATACTTTGCCACTCACTCGGCACTGCACACAATCCCTCACGAATCTTTCTATTTCAGAATCCATTCCTGGCCACAAAAATTGTAACCCCAACCTTTCTTTATTTTTGACTGTACCCTTGTGCCCATCATGGGCAAAATGGAGTAATTTTCCATGCACACCAACCGGTGATACGAGTGTTGTTTCACTAGTGAGAATCCTATTCACCACTGAGTGTTCATCTGTAATCATGGACCAAAGCTTATCCAGTTGTTTACCTCTTCCAGGTAATGTAATTTCAGTCACATTAGAAATTACCGATCCTTGTCTACTTTGTTCTTCCACTCTACTTCTTATGCATCAACCATAGTGATATCACATCTGTACACCTCATCTTTTAAAAATTATTGTACATCCTGCTCAATTTCATCCACATTCACTGAGATAAACAATCTGCCGACCAGTTAACCACCCCAGAAATATAGTCAACAGTAAAATCATATTCTTTTTTTTCAAGTTTATTTGTGAATTTTGCAAGAATGCCAAGAACAATACAGGGGAACAGGGATATGGTCAGTTACTCAACAAAGTTAGGCATACATTGTGCAGCATGCAAAACATAGCAAGCCACCAGAAAAGGTACAGCTGCTGAGTCCTATATAAAGATAGAAAGAGTAACAAGCCATAGGGAAAGCAAGGGGGAGGGCCAGAAAGTGAGGGGAGGGGGCAGAGAGCTGATATTGGGGGTGGGGTAGAAAAAGGAAGGTGGATAAAGGAGGTAAGGGAGGAATATATGCACTCTGGACAACAGTTAAGCCATGGGCACTAAGGGGGTGATTCTCACCCTGGCGGGCGGCGGAGGCCGCCCGCCAGAGTTCCCCCCTCCAGAATACCGCACCGCGGTCATTAGACCGCTGCAGGTATTCTGGGTTTTACACTGGGCTGGCGGGCGACCGCCAAAAGGCCGCCCGCCAGCCCAGTGTAAAACGACCTTCCCACGAGGACGCCGGCTCCGAATGGAGCCGGCGGAGTGGGAAGGTGCGACGGGTGCACTGGCACCCGTCGCGAATTTCACTGTCTGCAATGCAGACAGTGAAATTTTTTGTGGGGCCCTCCTACGGGGGCCCCTGCAGTGCCCATGCCCCACGACAACCCATACCGCCATCCTGTTCCTGGCGGGCGAACCGCCAGGAACAGGATGGCGGTATGGGCTGTCAGAATCCCCCATGGCAGCGCAGCGAGCTGCGCCGCCATGGGGGATTCAAATGGGCAGCGGAAAACCGGCGGGAGACCGCCGGTTTTCCACTTCTGACCGCGGTCAAACCGCCAGGGTCAGAATGCCCAGCGGGGCACCGCCAGCCTGTTGGCGGTGCCCCCGTCATTTTAGCCCTGGTGGTCTTGGACCGCCAGGGTTAGAATGACCCCCTAGGTCTGAATAAAGACTCTGCCTTTAGTCAACTCCAGTTAGTGTTTCAGCATCAGTGTGGGTGCTCCTTTAAGAGCTTGGGGTAGGTGCCAGTGAGTCAGCAGTGTGTATCCTCACATGGGAGTCCGAGGGGATCTCAGATAACCTAAGGGCGTGGTCCCACAAGCATCAAGTCCCAGTAGGTTTGTAACTGTTTTTGGCAATATGCTGCAACCCGCAGCCAATCAGATTTATGTGGTGCTCCACGATGTCCCCAGTACATCGCAATTCTGTGCTTTGCTAACAATAACAGCATGCCAGCAGTTTACTCTCCTCGCTTTGAATATCTTTCACATATCCAAGTAGAGCAGTTAGAGAGGTGCGAGGAGCTTCAAAACCCACAGTGTCAAACACTTCCTGCCAAAAACTCTGCACAGAATGACAGGACCAGGCTAAATGAATAAAGTCTGCTGTTGGGAGGAGCACCGCCGACAAAGTGCGTCAGTTCTGAGACCCATGCCGTAATGGCGCACAGAAGTGTAATACAGGCGGTGCAAAAACTTGAAGTGAATCAGACATAGGCCCTCATTGTGACAACGGCGGTATTGACCGCCTACCGCTGCGGCGACGACCTCCAAAATACTGTTGCCGCGGCTGACTGCTGTCCACCATATTATGACTGTAGCCGGAATTCTGCTAGAAGGATGGTGGAATTCCAGCTGCACCCATGGCGGCGGACGGCGGTAAGGTGGCGCTGCTGCCAGCAGCAGCGCCCACACCAGTAGGCTGCCGCAGACCCTATCATGACCCATGATACGGCCTGGTAGTGTTCTGCTGGCGGATGCTGCTGCTGGCAGCAGCGCCATGTCCCTTCTCCTGCCGGAGGAACCCCTCACAAAAGGTAAGTCGGGTGTTCCGACAGGGGAGGGGGTGTTGTGTGTGGGAGTGTGGGTGTATGTTTGTGTGTGCGTGCATGCGGGTGTGTGGCATGTGGAATGCGTGTGTGCATGCATGGTTGTGAGTGTGTGTGTATGTTGTGTGAATGCGTGGGTGCCTGTATGTATGTAAGTGGGTGTGGATGTGTGTGTGAATGAATGTATGCATGCAAGGGTGAATGTGGATATGAGTGTGTGTATGCGTGTGTATGATGGTGCGTTAATGTGCGTGTATGTCGTGGGGGGGTCTTGAGCGGGAGGGTGAGGGAGGACTCTGTGGAGGGGGAGGGGAGCGGGGAAGACCCCCATCAGTGACAGGGAAGTGATTCCCTGTCACTGATCTGCCTACCACCATGGTTTTCATGGTGGTAAGGAAGCCAGGAAAACCATGGTGGTAGGCGGGGTCATAATCCCGCGGGTGGGACAGTGACGGCCACATGGCTGGAGAATGAAGTCTCCAGCCCGGCGGCTGTTACTGGCCTGGCAGATGGAGTGGTATATTGGTGGTTTGGCTTGAGCCATACTGCCAATGTCATATTTTGGGGAAAGGTAGCGCCAGCCTGTTGGCAGTATTTTTCTCCAAAATACCGCCGTCCTCCAGGGTCGTAATGAGGAGAGTGTGCGAATGTGCATGCAGCAATATTTCCAATGCGCATACCCCAAGGTCTTGTCCCATGTCTGCCGCAAACGGAGGGCCACCACAGGACTGCGTCAAGCAGCTCTTGGAACGAAAGGTAAGCAATACCTCCAGGGCTTGGAGTGTGACTAGGGTCACCAGGAAAGTGCTAATCTGTGAATGTGCAGCAGCACACACCTGTAAATAGGTGAGTCTGTTTAAGAACAATTTGGGGAGCTCCTGCAGAACCTGCTCAGGGTCAGTAAACTAGCTGTTAGGGTAGAGTGCCGCGAACAGGGGGCCACCACGGGGCTGGGTCAAGCAGCTCTTGGAACGAAAGGTAAGCAATACCTCCAGGGCTTGGAGTGTGACTAGGGTCAACAGGATAGTGCTAATCTGTGAATGTGCAGCAGCGCACACCTTTAAATAGGTGAGTCTGTGGAAGGGCAAGTTGGGGAGCTCCTGCAGAACCTGCTCAGGGTCAATAAACTGGCTGTTAGGGTAGAGTGCCTCCATAGTGGACAGTTACAGTGTATGTGTTCGGGATCGTGCGCCTGAATTCCCCATGAAGGGTAGCACTAGGTGACCTAGGATAGGCATAGAGGGGCGAAAAGTTGTTATGCATGCGCCCTGCGCCGGAGCTCATTCCAAGTCCATGTCGTGCAAGTAACTATGTCTATCCGGGTGCTCACCCGTCACAGAGGCAGGTACATTGCCACAGATAACGGGCCAGGTTGAACCTGATCATGCTCCAGGGTGGTATGTGGTTGCCCCCATCTCAGTCATTACTGCTCAGTTGGGTGCCATCCCCCGGGTACTCCACAGGGCAGGGGGGTGCTTCCAGTTTTTGGCATTGTTTTCACAAACCTGGCTGCAGCTTTGGGGTCTGTTAAGTAATGAAGCCTGCCCCTGTGTCTGATCCTAAATTTGGCCATGTATATCAGAGAATAAGTAGCATCTGTTTGGAGCAATGATCGTTTGACCGTCATGAAGTCTCTCTGTGCTGCTTGGACCATCGGGATGTATTCTGGGTGTATAGTAAGTGTGCTTTTTGGTATACAAGAGGGGGCTGCTCTCGAGCCAAACAAAGAATAGAAACGCGGTCTCTATAATTCAGTAATTTGATAATGATGGGGTGAGCTGGTGCACCCAGTGCAGGCCACAGACCCAAGGATCGATGCACCCTCCTGACAACCAGCAGTGCTGAACTAGCGTCCCCAAACATAGAATCCAGCATTTCTTCCAAGTAGTCCTCCATGTGTCCCATGGAGGTGGACTGAAGGACCCCAAGGATGCTGAGGTTATTTCGTGGGGACCCTGTTTCCAGGTCTTAATTTTTATTGCAAATAACTTCTCTGACTTTTTCTATATGCAGCAGTTTTTCACCTGTTGCGTGTTGGTCATCGTCAAGGTCCGAGGTGCGTCATTCCAGCTGTTGAAGCCTATGGTTGTGGACATGTACTTTTTCTGTGAGACAGTCTATACGATCAGTTAACTGGAGACATTAGAAATCAGGCTTTGTTTGAGGTCCAGGAACATTGCTTTGATGGAAGACTTTTGTACAGAGTAGTCTTCTGCCAAGGGGTCCCAGACGTCACCCTCAGGAAGCCTGCCCAGGTTCACAGCCTTTTGACTGGTATAAAATGTGACTTTGGACTGTTTACCATCAGTCTTCCCCATCTTAACTGAATTACCAAGATCGCACATCTGATAATCTCCAAATCTGAGACCGGGAGCGAGGAGTGCAGTGGTCAGTCCTGCCTTCTCCTAGGTTGATCCCTTAGCAGGAGGGCACAAGCAGACCAACCACACCTGCCCTCGCCATCCTCAAGCGGCCAACCAACGCACCTCACCGATGTCTCATTGAGCACCAAATGCCAGTTAAGAGGTAGGGGCACCTGCCTCCAAACGTCCTCCTCCTCATAAGCCCCGCCACTCCCCGACTGGTCTCCACTGGGGGCACGAGCAGGTCAACCATCGTCTACGCAGCTGTCGGAGTAGAAAAGTTTGCTGCCAGACGAATTTGCTGTCCTTTGCCTTTCAGTTCTGGCAGAAGATTCAAGTTGTGAGGGGGTTCACAGCTCTGCAAAGGGGCCTGCAGGATCACAAGGGCAGTTCCCCTGCATTCCCTCCCTCATGAGGGGCGGCTCTCCAGGGGCCCAAATCAGCCACAAAGTAGCCAAGTTCACAAGGGGTGAACTCCAATAAAAGTCAAAAGGGCCCTCAAACCCATGAGGGGCACATCCGCTGCCCCCCGGCACTTAGCTAGCGGTCTCAACCCCAGTGCAGGTGTAACATGGGGCACAGAGGGGCAGCCATACCCTCTGTATGGGCAACACTGCAATTGCAGGCAGCTGCACCACTTCTGCCGACTTGTGCAGACTTTTCCCCAGCCTAACTCTCCTATCTTCTGCAGCGTTCAGGCTCTTCCGTGCAGATCATCCACCTCAGCTTGTTGTTCCTGGTGGCCACCCAAGTCCTCGACGGCGCCTACGAGCGCCCCAAATTCAACAGGCTCAGCCTCCAGCATCTGCCACCAGTCTCAGCTGTTGTTTCCTGGGCTGCCCGGTCTTCAGCACCGCAGTGCAGTACAGGCTGCACTGCCAATGCCCACGTGGCCTGCGGCTCAGTGGGGATTGCTATGCTCCCTGAGCAAGTCCGCAGGAGATCAATGCAGCATTACAGCATTCTGGTCGGGGCACAAGGGAATAGGTGTGCTGCCCCAACTGGGTGCCAAGTGCACAGATTAAGGGGGATAATTTAATGTTAATCACCCTTCATCAGGTGCCTCTTGAAATCATATTCTTGTAAGGAAATAATCCATCTCCTGATCCTTGAAGAGATAGCATCAAATAATTTTTTTGTAAAACCTTCTTTCAAAGGTTTGTGATCAGAAGCACCTTAACTTTCATGCCACAAATCAAATTCCTGTATTTTCCCATTGCCCAGTAGATGGCCAGGACATATTTTCCACTTTATGAGGAATTTAAGTCAGCTCCTCTTGAACATTGAGATGCACCAGCAATTAAATGCTCAATTACATTCCTTTTTTTTCAAGTAATACAGCTCCAATTCCTTTTGCACTGGCATCTGTTATAATGTGAGTTTCTTCACCTGGTACAAATGCTCGCAAACATGGGGCAGTCTTCTTTCAAAAAGGTGAACTCTTTACGACAGTATTTACACTGAAAATGTACATTTTTGCCTGATAGCCTCCTTTAATGTGCAGTTTTAACTGCATAATCTGGAATGAACTCAGCAGTATTGAACTGGTAACGCGTCCTTCTATGTTAAATTTATACACATTAGGACTCGTTTTAGGCCAATGAATCTTGTGACCCAGTGGTGAGACACCGTAGGACGGGATAACTGATCAATATGTCAAGCAATATATCGATAATGTCATCAATATTTACCACCACAATGCATTTTACTTTAGATAAAGACATTAATCAAATTGTTGACGCAACCATGACCTTTCAGTCATGAATAACCACACCTTTTGATAGAATTTTATGATTTTATTCCCTATTGATTACAATCTATGAGTAGAAGAGTTAATCTCAATACCAGGAAGCATAAGAGCATAGTCACAATATGGCAACTGTGATAAGATTTCATTAATGCAAGAATCACAAACATAAGAACATAGCATGGCGTGAACATAGAGCAGAATACAATAAATGTCATATATGTCTCAGTTCAGCATAGCGTAACGTCAGTCATTTGTCTATTTGCGTCAATTGAAGTGAACCCCTGTCCTAACCACTAATTAGCATCAGCATGTTGGGCTTCATGCAAAAACAATTTTAGAACACAAATTTAGAAAACATCTAACTACGGTCTCTATCAAAATGAGCAGTTGGTACCTAGAAAGGAAAAGCACACAGACAAATTACAAATTGCATTGTCATAATTACCCTCCAAGGATTAGGTCAGCACTCAGGATCAGTCTTCGACTTCAGGACATCAGACAAAATGCCATCAGTCTCAACTTTGTCTAAAGGACAGAGGACACTTCCCTCATAAGGAGGAGAAGGGTATAGGGGCAGTCTATGGGTAAGGATGGTTTTAAATAAGTCTCAAAGTCACCAAACAGAGTGACAGAGTTTCTGGATAAAATCAATAGCATTCCCTACCTAGTTCTCTCGACCCTTTTGTGACATGGGTTTTTATCCCTTTTTCGTAATATCTTCCCCCAAAATTCTATTGGACATTTGCTATACCCCACTATCTTTAACCTATCAAATTATACATTAGGTAATTCTAATTGTCACCCACGATTAATCATAACACTTTGATTGGTCTTCATAACTGACGTTTTTGGAGGTGGCACACCCGGAGGTTACTTCACAGCTTGGCACGTCTTCTCGGGTCATGAGTGCCTTTGTCCATGGTTTAAACGTCCTTGTACATTACTTTAATCTACACTCGTTTCAACTTTGTGTATAAACTCATACTAAAGCAGCAAGCATGCGGATGAGAACAGGAATTGTACTGATACATTAAGCTGAAGAAAAAAGAACATTTTGCAAGGTCATGGCCCTTTGCGATCAGCACGCTGAAAAACAGAAAAATGCTTTTAATATGAGAGCTAGGCAGCTAAAACCCACAGCTCACGCTAACTTAAGGCCTATGAGATTTTTAATATAAATGCAATATCATAATTGTTAATATAACTTGATTAACCATAGCATTAATGATTCTATTTATGATTTATTAGTTCGCGTATACATTGTAGCCACACACACATAGTCATAATTCAAGTGCACGTTTAAGCAAAAACACTATTATTGTCATTTTCTATGCAACATCATTAAGCATTAACATGAGCACTTCATTTTAATATATGTTAGTTAAACTACACTCTCTCAGTCCCTCCTCTGATGACGCTCGACATCACACAAACCTTGCCCTTTGACCTTTCGTTTTTAATTTTTCACCTTGTGCATAATGCGCATTTCAACATCTTGCCCTTTATGTGAACTTTTCCAGATTTCATTGAACATTTTCTCTCTCTCACTTTCTTCATTTCTTCTGGTTCTTTTAGTACAATTTTTTCTTGATTTTGACATTGATTTTGCATGCCCCCCCATAATCCTAATAGACAGGCCAGAATAATTAATAGACCCATTAGTATTTTTGCAAGTACCCCATTCCAAATATGGTAAACCAGCTCCCTACTCTGGCAATTCCTTGTCCAAATTTCTCCCAGACACCAAGTTCTTTCAAATCCTTCAAATCTGTACTATCTCTAGTTAAGTTAGTAAGCATACCTCTAATCTTTTTTCTATTGTCTGGAATGAACGAGCAACAATGGAGCTCGTAGAGCATCTTGTAGACCTCTCCACTCTTTGCTAAAAGAATGTCTAAAACAAGCCGATTTTGAAGAGTCATAGCTCTTTCTGCAGCAAGTTCAGTATCCATCAGGAGTATAGCCCCTGTGAAATTTGTCAGCATGTTATCCACAATAGTAGACAAGTTTTGAATCTTCATAGAATTCAAGATAACCCCCACTGAAGGGATTATGGCTCCAAATATATCACCAATGACAGCAGCCACTGATTCTCGTTTTTGTCTAGTGTGTTGTAATTCAGACGTTTTAGGTATTAGTTTTAAGTCATCAATCTGGTAAATCTTTGGAAAAACTATTCCCAAAAAACATGTCCCATACCACCCCCTAGGGAGACGGTAATAGGCATTAAGCCCACAGATGTAATAGATCCCAGGGATTGCTGGATCCTGTCCATTCAACATAAATGTCCATTTACTCTGTCCTGCTCAGATTTTGGCCTATATATACAAAGCCTACCTACATGTAATGCATCTATAGCTAGCTTGCCTTGTGTCTTGATTGCAGTATAAGCATAATCATTTGCGTATGTGCGTTTTTCTAATCCTTTTTCTAGTCTTTCTTTTAATGCTTTGCGTCTATCATCAGTGTGATCTAAAAAGCTTTTCTCTACAGGTGATAGCAAGCAAGTCAAATTATTGCGATGTGCATAAGCAGTTCCAAATGTAAGCGTTGGCTCGAAGAATCCTCTAACTATTTTTATATCATGTTCTTTAGCTAACTTATTCAAGAATTCAATCACAGGCACAAAAGAGAACACAACGTCCAGGTTCGAATAAAAGTATTGCACATGCTCTTGATTATAGAACCTTGTTAGTAGCAAACTACAACTAATCCCGTATGTTAGAGGAAGGCTATGGTAAGTAACTCCTTCCTGCACAGATGAAGGAATCTTAGTGCACACATAACAGTCTTTCGCATCCATGGTCTCCACATACTCATTCAGCAAGCGATAGAAGACATTAGTAGAAAGTTCTCCTTTTGAATTAGTTCCCTCATGCAGGTGTCTCGCATCTTGCTCAAATCTTTCCCACGGTGTTAGTGTTGTAGTTTCAGGCTTCAAAGTAACGTTAATAGTCTTTTTCTCTATCCATGGCATTCCTACAATCACTCCCACAATTATTATTGCACACACAACACCTATCATAAGGCCTAGCCATCCACACACCTTACTTCCCTTGTTACTACCTTTATTATAAGCCATGTCTGTATAGAATCAGATAGTAGACTAACAATCAATTCAAGAATGATTTAGAATTTTCTCTTGCTCTCTGCGTGTATTTACAGCGTCTTCACTCACTCCAGGACCCCTTTTGTCAAATCAGGTTAGCAGCTTGTCATATTCAGGTTTCTCAAAGTCAATCCAGTTCTAATGTCACATTCGGTAATTTATAAAGTCTCTTTATCAGTTTTCAGATTTTCGATTTTAACCAAGTTTTTCCTTTGGATTAGTTCAGGTACCGTAGTACTGGCCTGGTACTTCTCGGTCAAAACAGAATGCTAGGAATTCTTATTGCCACTCAGATGTTGTAGCATATACCCACTCAGTGTTGAAGTAAGCCTCAGCAAGGCCTACTAGTGCAAGGGGTTCACCTTTCTCAACACAAAGTCCTCAGACCATGTAGGAAGAAGTTGGCACAGAAACTGGAATAAAAGACAAAAGTTTATTAACCTCATGAGGAGGTACTACAGTTCAAACAGCACCCTAGGGTAATGTCTGAAGTAGCACACTGAACTGAGAGAGCATGGTCCTTTTATACCCACACAGGGGCTAAAAGGAGATGGTACAATTATGGAAACAAGACTTGTATACATGTAAGGTCATGTGGAAAATGCACAGTCGACAGGTAGGAGGCGCTAACAGTTTCCAAGGACTAACAGCTGCAGACCTTACTGAGCATGTGCGAAAGTAAGAGATGCTAAATATAACTTGTCACTAGGCAGATTTCAAGAGCAGTTAACAGAAAGGTAGGACAGAGTACATGGTGAGCACATGGCAGCATGTAGCAGAGAAAATGGCTGCCATGAATACAAAATGGATTCCGCAAAATGTTCACAATAGTTACTAAATACAAGATGTCTTCTGCTAATGCTTAATCTAATCACTGCTAAATTACAACAGACGACCCTTTCAGCATTAGCTGAAGACATTCGTCTTTCTGGGATAATCTAAATATTCATCCTGTATATTTATGCTCATCATTTCAGCTATTTCCTTATCTAACATATGTTGTGCCTTCATTTCTGTAATATTTCTTTTGGTAGGCATACAAGCAGTAATACACATGGAGCAGAACATTGGACCACACTGAATACAGATACAGCATGTAAAAAATATTGCAATTATTACACACAGGATAGTCAGTAGTTTCCAGCCCCATGCGGAAACAAGAGCCCAAAACCATCCAGAAAAAGTCCAAGTACCAGTCTCTGTATGGATTTCTGCAGCAATTTTATGCAATTTAGATATTGCATCATATACTGAGGGTGAGTGATCTGGGATAAAAACACAACAACTACTACCGATGATTCGACATGCACCACCTCGATCAGCTAATATCACATCTAGTACCATACGATTTTGGAGCGCTACAATCCTTGCAACTTGGAGCTCCTCAGTAATATTCCCAAGTGCCAGAGCTGCCTGATTGGTAACAGCTTCCACAACCCTAGTCAATTGTCTCACTTTCCTACTGTTTAACGCAACACCTACAAAGGGGAACAATCCTAAATTAAAATCAACATATTGTTGCAGGCTAGTATCCGTTTGGTCTACCTCATTTGTACTTATTTCCCTTTTATATCTATTGTTAATGATGTCATTGAACAGTTTTAAATCCCGGTGATATGATGCAGGAGCCGAAAACACAGGGGGTAATAGAAAAGATACATAACACACACCTGACCAACCAACAGGTAGTTGGTAATATCCATAGTTACCACAAACAAAATATGTATTATGTGAAGCTGTAAAACTACTATTATTTACACTCTCAATAGTTAAAATCAAGGTACAATCGCTTATCCCTACTGGAATTCGTCCAATGCTTCGTATACATAAATCTGCTTTAGTTTTTGTAACAGAAATCACAAATTGTTCTTTCTTGTCAGAGTCTCGTTTATTTGTGAAGACATATGGTATTGAAACATTGTCCAGTTGATACTCTTCTGATTCCGATTTAGTTCCTTTAGCTTGGGGATACCCATCTTTGTCTTGGTAGCACACTTTATTAAGGCGAAAAAGAAGTCCGCCCTCTGTACGTTTTCCAGATGCAAACAAAAGCATGTACCAAGCTTGACAAGAACCATTGTGTGAAAAAGGAAGAGGAATGAAAGGTGTTCCTCTTTTCTTTTGATGTGCAGGTATCATTCCACATACCCAACAGTTAGTAGTATTTGTAGCATTATAAGTATGATGCAACATCTGAATGAAAGTATTATTGAAGTACGATTGACGGTGCTTCTGCTCCTGATAGGAAAGCGTAAAGTAATAGTGATCCTCTGGTACTGGAGTAGTGGCAACAAAAAACTCACGAGCAGGAGACTTCTTTTCAATAAACCAGGTGATTGTTGCTGTAACCACCAAAACAACAACAAACCCCATAATACTAATGATCAATTTGTTATTGATTTTAGCAACAGTGATAATCGACCCTTTCAGAAATGAATTAAAAACAATCGTTGGAGCTCTTATCCCTGGGCAGCCGCTGATTTCTTCACCACGGGCCAAGACGGGTGTCACTACTCTAATGCACGGCTGATCCACCCCCCTTGCCACATTGGCTCTCCGTTTCACTAACCCAGGGCGGTAGCTCTACCAGTCTTTTCAAAACAATTTTCAGATTCTTTCCTTGGTCTCAAATTATATCGCGACACTCCAGAAGTCGTATGGTCCGGGAAGACCTCTGCAGATTCGTCAGGTGATATAGCACGGCCTTTCTCCGTAGTCAAAATCTCTCGATGATCGGTCAGCACAGCAGGTTCCACCAAGGTAGGTAGCACTCTCTTGCAGTGAGTACTATGGACCCAATTCTTTCTGTTCGTCACTCGAACTGCTGTCCTTGTCGCAAGGAGCACCTGTTCTGGGCCTCACCACCTTGGTTCCAAGCTGCTTGATCTTTCAAAAGACTTAATCATCACCTGGTCACCAGGTCAGAGTTCATGGCCTTCACCTGTAGATCTGTCAGTAAGTGCTTCTCGAACCTGTTGATGAATAGAAACCAAATTGTCGGTTAACTGTGCCAAATAATCATTCATCAGGACACAAGGTACATCATATACAGATTTTGGTTTAGGAACTCCCCAAATATTCATTGGTCTCCCAAATACTACTTCATAGGGGCTAAGGCCAAGTCGGGAGTGTGGCACTGACCTAATAGACAATAATGCCAATGGTAATGTATCCGGCCAAGTTAAGGATGTGGAAGCCTGTATCTTCGCTAATTTCAGCTTCAATGTAGCATTATACCTTTCCACCAACCCTGCTGATTGTAGGTGGAAAACCGCATGGAACTTCTGTTTGATCCCTAATCCTTTCAGGACATATTTAATAACTTCCCCAACAAAATGAGGTCCGTTATCACTCCATAAAAGTCTGCAAACACCAAACCTAGGGAAAAATTCTTTCAAAAGCACCTTCGCTGTGGTAATGGCAGTATTATCCTTTGTGGGATACGCCTCTATCCATTTACTGAAGGCACAAACCACCACCAAGACATACTTTAAATTGTTGCAGCGTTCAAGCTGAATATAATCCATTTGTAGAACTTCAAAAGGTGCAGTTGGTGTAGCAAACCCTCCTGCAGGAGTACGTGTCCCTTTTCCAGGATTGTATTGTAAGCAGATCAAACAAGACTGTACTACTCTCTTAGCTGTACTGGAAATTTCTGGATGCTCCCAAACTTGCGTAAGCAACTTCGTTATTGTTGAAGCTCCAACATGTGCCAGCCCATGTACCATCTGAACCATAGGTTGTACAAAAGCTATAGGCAATTTCCATTTATCCATCTGCTTATTCCGCCAACAGCCCTCATCATCCAATTCTCCATCTTTAGACCATTGCTCACGTTCTTTCACAGAAGCAGATTTCTGTATATCTAATACGTCTTGTCTAGCATTATGCCAACGTTCAGCTTGTGACTTCACTACATACATAGAAGTAGTACTTCGTTGCATCGCAGTCTCACGTGCTACACGGTCTGCAAGAGCATTACCTTGCCCTATCTTATCGGTCACTTTCTTATGTGCACTACATTTCACAATAGCTAGTTTATTTGGATATGTCAATGCAGTCAAGAGGTTATGCACTAATTCTCCGTGCATTATCTGCATCCCGTGGGATGTGAGAAAACCTCTCTCCTTCCAAAGCAAACCAAAATCATGAGCCACTCCAAAAGCATAGCGGCTGTCTGTGTAAATGTTCACACTTAAATCAGTATTAAGCTCACATGCTCGTGTCAAAGCTATTAGTTCAGCTGCTTGAGCTGACTTCTGTGGTATACGAGCTGTCTCCACTACCGTGTGTATTGTGGTGATTGCATATGCAGCTGAGGTCGTACCATCTGGCAACTTCAAACAAGACCCATCAACCCACAGTTCCCCGTCTACATCTAAAAGGGGCGTATCTTGTAAATCAACACGACCCTTTGTCTGTTCTTCGGTAAGGAATATACAATCATGTGTTTCTTGTGACTGAGGCTGAGTCACCGGATATGGCAACAAAGTAGCTGGATTTAGTGTCGCACATCTCTTCAGTGTAATGTGAGGAGCCAACAATGTCAACTCATAACCTGTCATACGGGCGCTAGTTAAATGTTGTGTCTTTGTTTGATTTAAAAGAGCATCAACCGCATGGGGTACTAGCACCAACAGCTTATGTGACAAAACTATCCCTTCACTCTGACGTATTGAGACAGCTGTTGCAGCAACTGAACGAAAACACCCGGGCAACGCTTGAGCGACAGGATCAAGTACTGCTGAAAAATATGCACAGGGACGCTGCTTATCGCCATGTGTCTGTACTAAAACTGACAATGCACATCCATCTTTCTCGTGTACGTAAAGTGCAAAAGGCTTCATGTAATCTGGAGTACCTAACACTGGTGCAGAACAAAGGGCTTGTCGCAGCTGCCAGAAAGCAGTCTCACATTCATCTGTCCATGGGAGGGGCATTGGAGTATCTTTAGTCAAAAGTGCTAGCAAAGGTTTGGCAATGTGTGAAAACCCTAATATCCATTGCCTACAAAAAGAAGTAAGACCAAGGAATGCACGAACATCTTTCTGAGTAGAGGGTACTGGTGTGTCAAAAATTGCTTGAATACGATCTGATGTAAGTGCACGGCCCTCCTTAGACAAAAGGTGACCTAAATAGGTTACCTTTGGTCTACAATATTGCAATTTCTTTTGTGACACTTTATGATGGTGTGAAGCAAGAAAAGAAAGTAAGGACAAAGTGCACTTTTCACATTGCTCCGGGGTATCAGCTGCCAACAAAATATCATCAACATATTGTATGAGAGCCACACCTTCAGGCAAAACAAAAGAATCAAGTTGTCGTTTTAACGCCTGACTATAAATACTTGGACTCTCCGTATAGACTTGAGGAACTCTGCAAAATCTATATGATCGTTTATTCAAAGTAAAACCAAACAAATATCGGCTGTCAGGATGAATAGGGATCGAAAAGAAAGCATTCTTCAAGTCTATCACAGAGAACGTAGTTGCTGTCGGGGGAACCAAAGTAAGGAGTGTCGTGATGTCAGATACCACAGGATATTGTGGTATCACAATCTTATTGACTTCTCGTAAATCAATAATGAATCGGTAAATCCTAGTATCAGTATCCTTTTTCAGAATAGGAAGAATCGGACTGTTACAAATATTATACAGAACTTCCTCGACATCTCCAACTGCAATAAGATCATGCACAATTCGTGTGAGTGCTTCTTCGCCCTCCTGTGAAATTTTGTATTGAGGCAAACGTGGCAATACAGCTCCCTCCTTGACACTAATATGTACCGGTGGAATAATCATTTGCCCCACTTCAGTATCTGAAGTAGCCCACAAAGTACTAGGGAGTGAAGCTAATGCAACATCCTCTTTAACAATACAAACTCTTTCCATCACAGGATGATTATCATTTAAAATAACACGCACCCCATCAGGAGAGCATCGTATTGTAGCCCTGAAATACTTGAGCATATCAAGACCCACAATATTGTCTGGTGTATTTGGAGAAAACAAAAATGGACATGGAGCAGTAAATTTATCAACATGGAATGCAAGTGGTTGTGACAATGGGCAAGGGGAAGGTGTTCCATCGAAACCTATCGATGTAATGGTTAAGCCAGACAGGGGAGCCCTTGGAATCAATTGTTTAGACAAGGCGCTACGAGTAGCTCCTGTATCAACCAGAAACTGATCAGTAAGACCCAAAACATGTGCTGTAACATAGGGACCCCTCTGATCTACTGGAACTTCAACTGATTCCTTACCCCATCCTAGGCAATCCTATGCATAAGCAGAATCTTGGAAATCAGGCTGCACATGATCAGACATCTGGTATTGGTTCCGTCTATCAAAAGTATTAAACCCATCCTGCCCTCGTGTATTATCATCAACCCTAGCATGATCATTTGTGCTTCTTCTAGGTCCTGAATATCCTGAGCGATTTCTCATTTGTCCCCGACCACGTGAACACTGCTGAACACGTAGTGCTGGACAATCGGCAGCCCAGTGCCCAAATTTCTTACAATACGCACACTGATCATCAGACAAATTCGAACGAGTGTAAGAAGAACCATAAGATCCACGTCCACCTCTCTCACTACCTCTAAAAGGCGGACCATAAGCTTGAGCCAACATAACCTTCGTCTTTAATTCTTTAATCTTTTTCTCCTCGCTACCTTTTGCTTCTAATTCCTGTCGTTCATAATACTGAGCCATAGTCAAAAGAGAAACCGGAGTAGAGGTAGTCCATGAACTTTCACTAGCTTTTAGATGACTAGCTATTCCTGGTAACAGATTTGCAACATATTTATCGACGAACAAATGTCTGCCCGTATCATCTGACAATGACTGACCACTAAAATCATGAAATGCTTCTTCAAAGCGTGTAAAGAAATCAGAGACCGATTCATCTGCCTTTTGTTTACAAGACGCTAAAACAGTCCAATCTATCTTTTTAGGGGGAATAATCGTTTTCAACTTAACTAATATGGCTGCAGGAAGATCTAGAATCAACTGATATGGCTTTTTCGCAGGTTCCCTATCCCCGTCCGTCTGTTCTATTTCTTTCCATGATGCCCCAAAAACTGTACGATCATCAATTTTACGAACAGTTCTCCACATATCTGGCGGTAATATCAATCCGAAAAATAAATCAATGTCAGCCAAAGTCATAGTACAAGAACTAATTGCTCCCTCAAGTTCCTCATAAAAGGCGGCTGGATTTTTCCGCGGGTCAGGTAATGCTGTTTTAAGTGCCATTACATCTGCCCTATTCCAAGGAGTATACACCCAATTATAAATAAAATAACCCTTAGCATCAACAGAAGTTTTATCATCATTTGTACCCAATCCTTTAGGAGGAACATACAAAGGCGCGGCCTCCCGCATTGGTTTCGCGTGAACTATCATAGTCTTATCTGTTTCAAAGATGGAAGCTTGCGCCCCTTCGGTCTGAGATACTCGTGCAACTGCGTCCGCAGCCCTTTTCTCTTCTTGCAAACGGACTGCCACAATACGTAATTTCATTAAACGCCTGATTGCATCAGCCACCTGGGAGAAAACAAAAAGACCATCACGCATTTGCTTATGATCAGCTGCTACATCATCGGGCTCTAACTCATCAGAATATTTCCGATATAGTTCAATAACTTCTGAGCCAAATGCCTCAGTAAAATATAGCTGCTCCTTTTCCGTCCACCCTTTCATGTTGTCTAAAAGTTCAGAAGCAGAAACAACGCTACGAATTGTTTTACGAGCAATAGATCTAAGCTCAGACGCATGGTCAGCAGGCAGCATAGAGCGACTGTCCCGCATCTTCTGTTGCTCCGAACTGGAGACTTTAGGTAACTCATGAGGGGCAGAAGGGACGACATACGGAGGTGGAGGGCGATCTAGTAAGAATAAATCATCATGTGGTTTATTAAGGAATTAAGGATAGGATAGAGAGGTTGCCTAACAGTGTATTGGCCAGTTACCTGTAGCTTACGTTCTTTCTCTTCTAGCTCCTTTAAGTCATTTATTTATTTCTTTCTCATTTCCAATGCTTTCACATATACATTCTTCCGCTGCTCTTTCTCAAGCAAGGCTTGCTTACGCTTCACTCATCCATGCGCTTCTTTCTCCCACATTCGTACACAGTCAAACATATCTTGCCTAGACTTTCGCTTACACATACATTGTTCCACATACTCAATCTTTCGCAAATCAAATGACCCATGCATAGGCCAACGTAACTCAGGATCCGCGCGGGTGTATTTATTCCATAATGTGCTGTACATTATAGAAGAAAGACCATGTTTAACATACATATCTCTATTTGGCGCCCCCACTGGGGGTGTCGGTTGCGATTCTTCCAATCTCAAATTGGTACCATTACAAAAGCAACACATCCTACGAAGTGCGCTAAAAACAGGCATGACAAAAATAGTGCAGAATATGCAATATTATAATCAAAGTAGCACTTAAGGTGCCGTTCAAATCAAAATTAAATTGGAGAAAATTCTCCTCATTACCTGCCTATATAAATTGCAATTTATATATCAAATCCAAAGAATACAAATTGACTAGTCACCCAAATCACGAGAGCCACAGTAAGTAGTGCTAAACTACATTACCAAACACAGGCATCAAAACCCACAGCAAGTGCCGTAAAACGGCTCTTACCAATCACAGGGTGTCCAGGTTCCAACTGCCAAGTTCTAAAATCGACCAAATGGTCACTGCATGACGAATGAACAAAAAGGATCTCAGTCGAGGACCGGCGCCACCTGGATGGTCAAATCAGAAAGAAGGGAAGGGAAAAACGCCGTGGTTGCCAAGACTAGGGTCTCCTCAGGCATTGATCGTCCGCAGCGAGATTCCGATCCTTCGTCGCGACCAATCCGTTGGGCATCCGAGTCGCCGATGAGTCCCTGTTCGGGCGCCAATTTGTTGAAGTAAGCCTCAGCAAGGCCTACTAGTGCAAGGGGTTCACCTTTCTCTGCACAAAGTCCTCAGACCATTTAGGAAGAAGTTGGCACAGAAACTGGAATAAAAGACAAAAGTTTATTAACCTCATGAGGTGGTACTACAGTTCAAACAGCACCCTAGGGTAATGTCTGAAGTAGCACACTGAACTGAGAGAGCATGGTCCTTTCATACCCACACAGGGGATAAAAGGAGATGGTACAATTATGGAAACAAGACTTGTATACATGTAAGGTCATGTGGAAAATGCACAGTCGACAGGTAGGAGTAGCTAACAGTTTCCAAGGACTAACAGCTGTAGAGCAGTTAACAGAAAGGTAGGACAGAGCACATGGTGAGCACATGGCAGCATGTAGCAGAGAAAATGGCTGCCATGAATACAAAATGGATTCTGCAAAATGTTCACAATAGTTACTAAATACAAGATGTCTTCTGCTAATGCTTAATCTAATCACTGCTAAATTACAACATCAGGACTTGTATATCTTCTGTTTGCGACTCTCTTTCTTTTCAGCCTTCGTTCACCTTGTTGTTCTCCTTCACTTAGGTCTTCCACTCGGGATGTATTGTTCTCTTCTGTTATTGTTTCACTTGGTATGTCTCTTGTCCTCAAGAGTGGCTTCTCTGGCCAGTTATCACCCTTGTGCGTCTTCTTTCGATGTGTCTTTTCAGGACGCTGGACAGTACCCTCCTCTTGTAATATGGTGTTTTTACTTGATGGACCTGCAGCTGGCTTGGGAGACTCTGGCACGCTCCATTTTCACTCTACTATTTCTCCTTCTTCTTCTTCTTCTTCTTCTCCTTCTTCTTCTGGGTCTGTACCAGGTTCGAGTTCTAACCCGTATCTGTCTACTTCTGGGAGAACCTCTCCTTGATTTAGTTCTCCTGCTGCCTCTAATGAGATAGGCACTCTGTCACCTCTCTCGAACTCATTCACTGTTTGAGGGACGAGGCTGTTCTCAGTGGGCCCTCCGGCAGTCTCAGTTCCTTCTTGATCGTTTTCTAACTCTGAGACTTCTCTTCCTGGAGCTGTTGTGCCGGAAACTTCAAGTTCCTCTTCAACAGGACACGTTACCCTTTTTGTGTGACTGGCATGTATCCAGTTTGGAACTCCTGCACACTTTACAGCAGTAGTAGTTGTCAGGATTACTTGATACGGACCTTTCCAACGTGGCTCCAGAAACGACTTTCTCACGTGCTTCTTCACAACCACCCAGTCACCGGCTTGTAGGGTGTGGCCTGGATCTCCAATCGGTGGCAATGTGTTAGCTTCAACCTGGTGAGAGAAAGAGCGAATCACATCAGCCAAACCTTTGCAGTAGTCCAACACCATATCATCTGTGATATTCACGAGAGCATTTGCAGGTACTGCTGGCAACTTCATAGCTCTAGCCATGAGGATCTCATGGGGGGATAGTCCTGTTTTCTTGTCAGGAGTGTTTCTCATTGACATCAGCACTAAGGGCAATGCATCTGGCTATTTTATATTGGTAGCTGCGCACATTTTTGCCATTCTCGATTTCAGAGTATCATTCATTTGCTCCACTAGTCCTGATGCTTCAGGGCGATAGCTACAATGCAGCTTTTGTTCGATGTCAAGTGCGGCACACAAGAGTTTAATCACCTCATTGTCGAAGTGTCTGCCCCTATCTGACTCTATAGAGACCGGAAACCCGAACCTTGGTATTAGTTCCCTAAGTAGCAATTTTGCGACTGTGAGACTGTCATTCCTACGTGTGGGGTATGCTTCAATCCAATGACTGAAAACACACACAATCACCAACACATATTTCAATCCTCCACAAATAGGCATTTCAATGAAGTCCATTTGCATTTTGCTGAATGGACCGCCAGCTCTCCCATTGTTGCTCAAAGTTACCACTGTCCCTTTCCCAGCATTCATCTGTTGACAGATGATGCACCTGTGACAGATAACCTCGGCAGCATGTCTGAATTTTGGGTTGAACCAGTCGATTTTAAATGACCTGATCATTGCATCCCTCCCAAGGTGAGCCTGTCCATGATACAGCCTGCAAACTGAGATAGAAGGCTGTTTGGCAGGACTAGTTTTCCTTCCTCTGAGACCCACAAATCATCAGCCCTCTGTACACATTGCATTCTTTGCCAGGAACGTTTTTCCTCTTTGCTTGCGCGACTTTGTAATGTTTTTAACTCATCTAGTGTGTCAACCACCCGTAATGCAAGGTTCAAACATGTGTCATTTTCAGTTTGCTGTAACAATTCCCACTGCTCCTTGAACGATATACAGTTCAATGCACAAAACCTTGCGACTTGATCTGCATAACCATTTCCCATGGACACAAAGTCTTGCGACTTAACATGAGCATTGCATTTCACCACGGCAATTTCAAGAGGTAACTGAATTGCATGTAACAAATCCTTTATTTGTTCACCATTTTTCACAGGAGAACCAGAAGAGGTCATGAAACCTCTCTGTGACCAAAGTTGGCCAAAATCATGTACAATTCCGAATCCGTATCTACTGTCAGTATAGACAGTGACTCTCAGATTCACAGCTGCGTGGCATGCCTTGGTAAGGGCAATTAATTCTGCCACTTGTGCGGAAAACACTTTCTCGAGCTAGGAAGCTTCAATGATACCAGCTATGGTACACACAGCATATCCAGCTCTCAGTGTTCCAACAGAATCTCTTAAACAGGACCCATCGACAAACATGATACAGTCATTTTCTTTTAACTGTGTGTCCTGAATATCTGGACGTGGTTTGGTACATAGTTCGGTTACCTCAAGACAGTCATGTTCAAACTCTTCCTCATTGTTAATTTCAGTGTTTTCAACAGGAAGTAAAGTTGCCGGGTTCAATACAGTACATCGCTTTAGTGAGACATTTGGTGACCCCAGTATGATTGTCTCATACTTAGTGAGACGAGCATTTGTCATGTGCTGAGTTTTAGTTCGAGTCAACAAAATTTCAACTGAATGCGGAACCATTACTGTTAGGGGGTATCCCATAACTGTGCCTTCACAGTGCGTAAGGCTCTGACCAACTGCTGCAACTGCGCGCAAACAACCCGGTAAGGCTGCTGCGACGGGGTCCAAGGTAGCTGAAAAATATGCTACAGGGCGATTTGCACCTCCATGGACCTGTGTCAAGACAGACAAAGAACAAGCATCACGTTCGTGACAAAACAGTAGAAAAGGCTTCGTATAGTCAGGCATGCCTAACGCTGGTGCCCTGCAAATGCAGTCTCTCAATTCCATAAATGACTCAAGCTCTTCTTTGGACAAAGCTATGGTATATGGCTCATCCTTAATCTCTTTTCCTGTCAGTCTTATTAAGGGTTTCGAGATGATTGAGAAGTTGGGTATCCACTGGCGACAGTAGCCCACCATTCCCAGAAACATCCTGACATCTCTTTTTGTCGTCGGAGGGTTCATTTACAAAATGGCTGTTACTCTTTCTTTTGTTATTCTCCTGGACCCTCTTTCAATTAGATGCCCTAGGTATTTCACCTCTTTCTGACAATATTGCAGCTTCTTAGGTGATACCTTGTGTCAGTTCTTTCCCAAATTATTCAGCAGGGCAATGGTATCATATTTACAGTTGTCCCTAGTTTTGGATGCAATCAGCAAATCGTCAATGTACTGCACTAGAGTCGAGTTAAAAGGCAGCACCAAGGATTCCAAATCCTTTTTCAATATCTGGTTAAAGATGGACGGTGATTCAGAAAACCCTTGTGGAATTCTGCACCAACTGTACACCTTATCCAGGAATTTGAAACTGAACACAAATTGGCTGTCCTCATGAAGAGGTATTGAAAAGAAGGCTTGTGACAAGTCTATAACTGTGAACCATTCAGCATCGCAGGGAACCTGGAACATCATTACTGCTGGATTGGGCACTACGGGGCAACATTTTACCACAATTTCATTTATTTTTCACAAATCCTGCACAATTCGAACCTTTCCACAGGGCTTCTTTAAACCCATTATGGGAGAGTTACACAGACTGCTCAAAACCTCTTTCAGGACTCCCTGTCTTAGAAATTCTGCAATTATCTGTGACACTTCAATGAGGACATCTTGTGCCATATGATATTGTGGCACCTGAGGAAACACCGCATTCGGCTTTATCTGGACTCTAACTGGTTCTACGCCTTTTATTAGTCCCACTTCCTTTCCTGTCAGATCCCACACTTTCTCTGTCACAGTTCCTTGTAACTCAACAGGTAGATCGATCATGGTAAGCATTGGGAACAGGGTAATTAAAGGGTAATCTTCATTAGCCGTCCCTGTGTCTTCCTCTGAAAACTGACCTTCGTCTCCTTCATCGTCACTATTTGTCTGTACTTCGATTCCATCATTGGAACAAGTAATCAAGCATTTTGTCTTGCACAGTAAGTCCCTTCCCAGTAAGGATATTGGACTTGAATCACAGACTACAAACCTATGTAGCCCCTGGAAGTTGCCAATCTCAACATGTACTGGATCTGTAATCGGGTTTGTCAGATATTGGTTTGCTACTCCAGTTACCCTTATGGTACGCCCCGAAAGTGGTAATTTTGGAACCTCTGCACTCCTGACTGTAGAGCGTGTAGCTCCGGTATCCACCAGAAACGGGACTTTGTAGCCCATCACCTTTCCTTCCACGTATGGACCCCTCTGATCCACCTCTAAGGATGCTGCAAGCCTGCCCTCTTCGCTGTCTGAGCTATCATCTGACCACTCCTCATTCATGCCATATTCACCTCGTAATGGAAAATGTTGTACTGTATTATTTTGACTCATTACCTGGCCTGTGACCTGTTGAGGAAGCATCACCTGTTGCTGTCCCATCGGAGCCATTGGTAATTGCATTTGGTGCCTAGGTACCACGGGAATCTGCTGTTGTACTGGTTGCATTTGCGCTGGCTGTAAACGCGGCATTTGTATCTGCTGCATGGGCTGTACCCCTTGCATTTGTACCAGATTGTTCTGAAAAATTGTGTTTTGATGTCTTATTTTTGGGCCTCTTACATTTAGCAATGTACCAACATTAGCGCTTTGCTGAACAACACCATCCTGCACCATATTTGGACACTCCCGTTTCCAGTGCCCCATGCCCCCGCACGCGTGACATGGTGACATCCTTTTTGCCCCTTGCATGTCATTTTGAACCACAACCGTATTCAAGTCTGGACCACGATTCCCAAACCCTCGGCCTCGACCTCTCGACTGTGTCTGAAACGCACCATTCATTTGCGGTTGCTGCTGTATCATCTGTTGAACTCAATTTCCCTGTATTCCTGCCTGTGCAGCCCTTATCTGCATCACCATCACTTTCTCTTTCAGCTTTTTCTGCTTCAGCTCAGTCTCATCACTACAGTATTTTGCATACTGCAACCCTTCATCAATCGGCTTCGCTTGCCAACAAATCAAATTATTCTTAATCATCTGGCTAACTTCTGGTCTCAACCCTTCGACAAATCTGAACACAAGATGGTTCATGTCTTTAGGTTCAATAGTCTCAGTACCACTGTAGTGTTTGAATGCCTTTAGCAATCTCTCATAGTAAGCATGTATTGATTCCTTAACCTCTTGTGAGGTCCGGTCAATTTTCTGCCAATCAGTCACCTTCGGCGACACCTTCTGTTTAAAAAACTCAATCACCTTATGATAATACTTCATCACCTCTTCAGAGGGTGCCCCGGTCACCTTATCCCTTGCCGGCTCCTTCGTCGGCCAATCTACTCCTCTCTTGCACTCAAGCCACAAATCAGGCGGAACAATGATTTCAAACAAGGTATTCAAGTCTTCCCAAAGACATTTTGCAAGTTTCACAAACCTATCCGTCTGTTGGTACCACTCGATCGGTTTCTCCCTCAATCTAGGATAATCATTGGTAAAAGATAGGATGTCTCCTCTGGTCCATGGCTCATGAACTAAGACACCACCAGCTGTTTCTCTCATGGGTAATATTTTTACTGATTCCAGATCGGGTGAGGCCTTGGCTTGATTAGATCCTGGACTGTCACCCTTTTCCTTATCTCTTTTCTTTGCCCACCTGCCTTCCCATTTTTCCAGCACACCCCAAACTTGCGCACTTTGCAACAATTCTTTCAAATGTGCCTTTATTCCCGCAGACCTCATGTGCTCAAAGTCTTTAGATTCAAAATCCAGTCTGTAACTTCTTTTCAGGTGTTTAGTATTTCCGATATCAATATTGTATTTATCTGCCAGGTTCGCTAATCTCTGATGCACCTTGCCTACTTCTTTGGTAATCTTTGGGCAGAGAAATCTTAATTCTGCTTCCGTGTATGACTCCAATCTGTTCACTCCCATTGTTCCTTCCACTAATTCAGCAGCTTCTGCCCCTAACCTTACAAAGTTTAGGTACTCATCTTGTTTTTCGTTTTCTGGCCTGACTGCAGCCACTGCAGCCCTTTGTGAAGTATAAGTCTTTTCTAGCCATTCGTTTAACTGTTGTACTGTGAAACCCTGCAGTGGAATGTTCCCTGCATGTATCATCGGTGAATGTGAGGTGTTTGTACTCATTGTCTGAGGGGTTAAAACCCCTAGCCCTGCTTGACGCATTGCTTCTATGGGTGCTCCCACTGGGCTAAGGTCCATTAAAGACCTCAACTGTTCAACTGCTTGTTCTCCTGGGGCCATTATCTGGGGTGTTCCCATGGACCCTCCTCTTATCACATCTTGAGTCATTACCCCCTGGTCACATATGCCAGTTTTGCCCTGCACATACAATGGCACTGGTGGACCGACAGTAATTGGTAACGATATGGCAGCAGGTGTCTGACCTGGTCCCAGACTCTGTGGAGCAGTAACTCCATAGGTCTGTTCCAAGCTTCCCGGGACAGGTACTAATGGTCGACCAGCTACTGGGTTGTATCCTGGTATCAGCTGTGGCTGCGGTTGGGACAGTAATTTTGGAGTTGACTCAATCTGCACTAACTTTGATTTCGTGTATATCCGGTCTGGCGGCACTATCAGATTTGTAGTAGTCTCAAGTACTGGGACGTCTGGATAGATTCTCTGTATCTGCGGTGGAGGTTGCAACTGTATCGGTATGTCTGGTGCAGTGGGTACACTGACACCATTCTGGATCGAAGCTGTATCACTAGTCTGTACCGTATCAGCAACTCCCTTTTCCTGCGTCTGGTTCCCAGGATCCATGCTAGTGCTTGGAGCACTGTCGCTCACCGCATAAGGTGACGGGCGATCATGTAATAATCTGTCCATAAATTCCTCATTGTCTGAATCATCTTCCTCTTCCCAAGGTCTTTTATTTTCTTTAGATTTGTTCGAGTCTTTATCTGTCTTACAGGAGGCTTTCTTTCCCTGTGTCTCTTCTCCCTGTGCTATCGCTGGGAACAATTTTAATCCGTCAACAATTCCCCTTCTCCACATTTTACTCTCGTTATCCCATCTAGCCTCTGCATAAGATTTTTCTGCCCTTCTCAGTCTTCTCTGAAACGTTTCTTGCCTCTGTTTAGGAGCCATTAGATCCCAGACCGCTAAAGCTTCATACTGAGCTGGCCTCAGGGGTGGTTTCTGTACGCTTAACATCTACTTCAAATTCTCTAGCACCCTTGTATTGACATCCCATGTTCTGGGAATGCTAAACATCCCTCTTTCTGTTAATTTGCGCTACTGCTTCATCCATAAACAAGGCGCAACACCTTTTTCTTCCATGACTATATAAACTGGAGTACCCTCGGGTGGTGTAGGCTCCCCATCAGTTGCTACAATATATGCGTCTCCTTTCATAGCACTTTTAAATGCCTTGACAAAATTCATTTTGCGATTTTCTCTTATTTGTATTTTAATCTGAAGTGACTTAGTTCCCAGGACACTCTTCACCCACCTTTCTCAACCTATTGCCTGTCACGGATGGCAGCCAATCCGTGCGTGACCCCTCTCGACAACTGACCTATCTCAGCGCGGCACCAGTGACGTCACACTCACACACACTGCAGCTGACAAAGTCTTGCGGCTCGTCCGCTCCTCACTGAATCCACACAAACTAATGCAAATTATTGCGAGCACCTTAAATGACAACACAAATCTGCCAGTTTACTACAGGAAGGGTAAACACATTCGCTTCAGAACCTTACAGAGATTTCACTTGAAGCCTCGGCCGCTACTTTCTCCTTATCAGTTCCCGCATACGCAAGCAGAATTCGACCCGCAAATTCTACTCTCGACTTGTCAATAGCTTGTCCTAGTGCACTTTAGAACTTACCAAATCTCCATCGAAGGTTTCTCACGTACATTTCAACTCAAACTTGACTTGTCAACCACACCCGATTGACCTATTAAACCGCACAGATTACAACATAAATCCAAGTGTCTCCTACACTTGTCAACATACTCCGGAGTCTTAGACCACAACAGGTCCGTACATAAACAACCAACCACATGGATAATTTTGAGCACCAAGCGCCACACTCATATGAAGTACGCCGACTTCCCTACTCTCATACTGCGGAGTACACCCACTCCTACTAAAACAACATTTACTTGGCCTAGATACACACAAATTTCACAATCACCTGCAAAAGGCATAAGCTAAGCAAGCGCAAAAACCCTAAACCACACACATTATGGTGCTGAGAACATCCCCAACTCACTTAGGCAGGCTCCGAGATCCCGGGAAAGTCATGGTGAACTTAGAAACCCATCATACCTCCAATTTGCATTATCACAGAAAAGCAAATTAAACAATGATTCTCCGTCCTAGGGCCCCCAAGGGCCAAAACCGTCACTCTGCTACCAGAACTGGTAACACGTCCTTCTATGTTAAATTTATACACATTAGGACTCGTTTTAGGCCAATGATTCTTGTGACCCAGTGGTGAGACACCGTAGGACGAGATAACTGATCAATATGTCAAGCAATATATCGATAATGTCATCAATATTTACCACCACAATGCATTTTACTTTAGATGAAGACATTAATCAAATTGTCGACGCAACCATGACCTTTCAGTCATGAATAACCACACCTTTTGATAGAATTTTATCATTTTTATTCCCTATTGATTACAATCTACGAGTAGAAGAGTTAATCTCAATACCAGGAAGCATAAGAGCATAGTCACAATATGGCAACTGTGATAAGATTTCATTAATGCAAGAATCACAAACATAAGAACATAGCATGGCATGAACATAGAGCAGAATACAATAAATGTCATATATGTCTCAGTTCAGCATAGCGTAACGTCAGTCATTTGTCTATTTGCGTCAGTTGAAGTGAACTCCTGTCCTAACCACTAATTAGCATCAGCATGTTGGGCTTCATGCAAAAACAATTTTAGAACACAAATTTAGAAAACATCTAACTACGGTCTCTGTCAAAATGAGCAGTTGGTACCTAGAAAGGAAAAGCAAACAGACAAATTACAAATTGCATTGTCATAATTACCCTCCAAGGATTAGGTCAGCACTCAGGATCAGTCTTCGTCTTCAGGACATCAGTCAAAACGCCATCAGTCTAAACTTTGTCTAAAGGACAGGGGACACTGCCCTCATAAGGAGGAGAAGGGTATAGGGGCAGTCTATGGGTGAGGATGGTTTTAAATAAGTCTCAAAGTCACCAAACAGAGTAACAGAGTTTCTGGATAAAATCAATAGCATTCCCTACCTAGTTCTCTCGACCCTTTTGTGACATGGGTTTTTATCCCTTTTTTGTAATACCTTCCCCCAAAATTCTATTGGACATTTGCTATTCCCCACTATCTTTAGCCTATCAAATTATACATTAGGTAATTCTAATTGTCACCCACGATAATTCATAACACTTTGATTGGTCTTCACAATTTACATTTTTGGAGGTGGCACATCCGGAGGTTACTTCACAGCTTGGCACGTCTTCTCGAGTCATGAGTTTCTTTGTCCATGGTTTAAACGTCCTTGTACATTACTTTAATCTACATTTGTTTCAACTTTGTGTATAAACTAATACTAAAGCAGCAAGCATGTGGATGAGAACAGGAATTGTACTGATACATTAAGCTGAAGAAAAAAGAAAATTTTGCAGGATCATGGCCCTTTGCGAGTCAGCACGCTGAAAAACAGAAAAATGCTTTTAATATGAGAGCTAGGCAGCTAAAACCCACAGCTCATGCTAACTTAAGGCCTATGAGATTTTTTATATAAATGCAATATCATAATCGTTAATATACCTTGATTAACCATAGCATTAATGATTCTATTTATGATTTATTAGTTTGCGTATACATTGTAGCCAAACACACATTATAGTCATAATTCAAGTGCACGTTTAAGCAAAAACACTATTATTGTAATTTTCTATGCAACACCATTAAGCATTAACATGAGCACTTCATTTTAATATATGTTAGTTAAACTACACTCTCTCACTACTATACCTAGAAAGGAAACCAGTTCCACTTTGTTACAACGGCTTCAGCTAACTCTGTTTTTTGGAAACACACCCTGACCTGAAATACAATGTCCCAGATTATTGACTTGAACACATAATTACACTTGTCTTTTCTGAATGTTAAGCCTGCTTTCCTCAACTTCTCCAGAAATATATGCACTCTTGAATGATGCTCCTCCTTTGTACATACAAAAATCAATAGAAGACTTTGATAACAACTTACTATCATAGCTCCCTTAAGTACAGTTAACATGATTCTTTGATATACAGAGGACACAGAGACCATAACCAAATGGCTCTCAACTTCTCCAGAACTATACGCACTCTTGAATGATGCTCCTTCCTTGTACATCCACAAATCAATAGATCATCTTGATAACATCTTACTTCAATAAATCCCTTAAGTACAGTTGACATTATTCTTTGAAATACAGAGGCCGCAGAGACTAAACCAAATAAGATCCTCAAAATGTGAAAGTTCCTGCAGGTTTGATAAATGCAGTCAATTATTGTGAAGATTTGTCTAGCTCGGTTTTACAATATGCATAAGCTAAATCAAAAGCTATGAAGAACTTAGTACCTGCTAATGTAGAAATGATTTGATCAATATTGGGAAGAGGGAACCTATCAATGGTAACCTTCCTATAAAGTGCTTGCAGATGCAGGCTCAAACAAATCTACCCATTAGCTTTTTTAGCTACCACAATGGGAGCCAACCATTTATTTGCCTCGACTGGTTCAATCATTTCAAATCAATCAAACTTTCATTTTTTTTCTGTTCCCCAACTTGTTCATTCAAAGGTATTCTTCTCACTCTGGCAGCCACAGGTTTCGCCCCACCCTTCAACTTTATGTGATGTTTGTACCCTTTAAGACACCCCAACTCATCCCGGAATACACCCCTAGATTCCTCTTCAAATGTATCATAGTTTCATCTATTTTTTTGCACTTGAGGTAAGGGCATTGGGATTTAACATGACTCCCAACAAATGCGGGTGTGGCCACCCCAGTAAAGCATCTCCTCTTTTGACAGTACACACCTTCCCAGCCATAATTCTTCCCCCAAGTTCAATGCAAGCTGTAAAATACTCAAACATTTTATGGGTACCCCACCATAACCCACCGGGGAATTGTGTATTTTACACAATTTCACCTTATCCTTGAAATATGTGTCAAAGGTGTTCTTGGAGATCATTGTGAGATGTGAACATAAATCAAACTTCATCTCTATTTCAATCATCTCAATTCACACGTTATGTGATGGATGTTTTCAGTCTTTACACCATCCACCTGAAATACAATCTCCTTTACTTCTTAATACACCTCTTTCTGTATCTTACTTCTACAGCATTTGGAGAAATTACCCTTCTTACTACATATATTACAAATAGCTTGTTCTGTAGGACAGTTGATTACATTGACGTTTTGACCTGTTTCCCAACACCCAAAGCATGTGCCTTTAAATTCTTGTACATTTCTACCTTCTAAAACGTGTGGATTTATTTGTGGATTTATTACATTTTTAAACAGTAGTATTTTTGTTTTTGACTTGACTATTTCGTCTACCTTTGAGTTACTTTCCTTCATCTTATTTTTATCACTGCTTAACTCATCAACACACTTGACCATGTGCTCAGCACATTTGGCAATTGCTTTCACCTCTTCCAAAGGTGGTTCATCCTTCAACCACAACTTTTCTCTTTCTTTATCACTTGCATATTTCAAAACAAATTGATCCCCTTATCTTTCTTCTGTTGTTCCTCTAAATTTACAACTGGATGCCGATTTCCTAAAACTATTCACAAAATCTTCCACAGACTCACCCTGCGCTTGCTCCCTCTACCCAAAATAACATCTTTACATGATGGTTCTTACTCCTGGAAGATAATGTTGATCTAGTTTCAGAATACAAATTTCATATTCATTCAAGGGTCTCTGGTCAGCAGTGCTTAGCTCAGGCAAGTTTTCTAGTACTCCGCCTCACCACCTACCACCTAAACAGTGCACTAAAAAGGAATATTTACAGCTGCTCTTAAATTTGTACCACACACTCTTGCATAATTCGCAAAGAGTTTCTTCCACTTTTGCTTTTTGATGGTCGGTTCATCAGGACTACATAAGAAGAAAGGAGTAGGGGTTTTATTCTGCATGTTGACTATATGTTGGCTACCTCTCTAAAAGAAGTAGCTATTACAAAAATACTTCAATTTACCAAAATTCAGTTTCATTATTAAATATATTTGTGTTAGGGTCTATTAGAATTTTAACAGATCACTTATAATTTTGTCCCCCATACGATAGCATGTTGAATGTGTTAGTCTCCAGTGTTTTACCTGAAATGCAATAAGAGTCTTATTGAATCTAAGTTGTGTAACAATCACCAACCGTACCGTGCAGTTTTGTCCAAGAGATGTGCCAACCATTTACTTTGGTAGGCATTTCTACAATGAGGTGTGCCAGTCACCGACTTGAGTCAGACACATTTGTAAATGGGGTGTGCTTAACACCGACTGTGAGAAGCTCTTTTTAACATGAGGTGTGCCAATCGCTGAATGTGACAGGCACTTCAACAATGTGGTGGGCCAGTCACAGAAGTAAAAAAACACAAAGGGGTTACTTTTTTTTAAAATGCAGTTGAGTGCAAATCACTAGAGATAAAGATAATCTGTCCCAATAAGGTCAACACTGCTTGAGTCAGTATTGTAATCTGCAGTCTATAGTAGTGAATGAGAAACCCACCAGTCACCCAAGATGGCCGCTGTGTCTCTCTTCATACACACACACACACACACACACACACACACACACACAGACACACACACACACATACATATCAGGGTTGTTTTTATTTGGTGTTAGGACTTCTTGCATTAGAGAAACAAGTTGTCCACTGGATGCCATTACACACATGAACAGGCTCTTTTTGATAGTGAGTAGAGCATGTTTTTTAAACACTCGGCTCTCTTTCAAAAATTGAGTGGGCGTACTGGCTTCCAACAGCAGACTCGAAATGCAAATGTGTTCCAACTGACACCGGACCTTACACACGTCCCACAACCACATCAGATTGCTTCACCAGATCGCAAACACCACAGTGGCCTTTCAGTAGTGACTTCCAATGTTGTGCCTCAATTTCCAGACTTATTCTCTCTTCACCTTTACTAAGTCTTCAATGCTGGCAGGATTCTGCACTCCCTGTAGCCTTTACCTTGCATCAGTTTCAAGGGTGTAAGACGATTTCAACAGTTATCATGAGAATGTTCAGGTTAACAGTATCAACTTTTAGCTTTCAGTCCACAGTCCTAAATGTTGCAGAATCAGGTTCATGTATTATTCATGAGAAACAACCTAATGGAAAAATTCATGTTAGAGAAAGAAATGATCATCATTTTTACATGACTGCAAAAACAAAGTCTTCAACTTGTGCTAACACAAGAAATATAATGCATTAATATTGCGATTAATAAAACACACATAATATGCAAACTCATAAATTCAGCATTAATAATACATCATCAGAATATGTAAAAACATTTCATAAATAATTGCAAACTTTGTTAAAGCATCACATTAAATATGAGAGGTGCATTTCTTTCTTTGCATCTAACCTTATACTAATGAAACACATTAATCATTACAAATCAATTTATTTCACTAGTAACAGTAACTCTAATGTATAAAATATACTTCAACATTACTTTAATTTTGTTAGCACATTGTCATTGTGGTTGGCACATTGGTGTCTGCCACAAAATAAAACGTGAGCACTTTTAAAATACCTGTCAGTGCAGCTTTCTCTAGGTTAGGCTTTTTAAAACATGAATATAAATAAAACCTAATGCTGACATCTGGGCCACTAAAAGCATTACTAAATTTTAGACTCCAACACTGGGGAAGCGGGCACACGCGATCAGATATAGGGAAATTGAGTTGTCTAAGTGGCAAATATGTGTCATGTATTGCAAAAACATCTATCTGTTAGATAAATAGATAGAAAGATAGATATTAAATATGCTTTAGTGTATATAATTAATTTACATGTGCCTGAAGAAGCATGATAGTAATTTATTGTAATGGTTAACGTTATTGTGAACCTTATGACCACTCCACTACAGAGAATCGTACACAAGGAAAAATATGCATATGTGAAGAAAATGTGTAGAGATTTTGTGTTAGCCCAATCGTTTGTTACATTTTGAACATAAATGTAAATGTGGCCAACTATGTGAACAGAGGGAGAAGCCTGATAAGTGAGGTTGCTGTATTTCTTAGTGCTGTCCCTTTCACCTTAAGGATATATTTAATGTTTTCTTTTTTTAGGTGCTGCCAAATATAGGAAGGTTCTTCAGGAAATCCGGCCCAAAATTGTAATTGTTGAAGAAGCAGCCGAAGTACTAGAATCTCATATTGTGACAACACTTAGCTCTGATTGTGAGCACCTTATCTTAATTGGAGACCATCAGCAGGTAAACAAGTATGCACATGTGCGTTAGTAATGTTGTCCATGTAGAGGATGAAGTAGAAAGCATACTCTGTGGTCACCAGCAAGGCTTCTTAGACGGTGAGGAGACAAACTAATGGGTTAATTAAAGGTTTTATGGTGGTTTTATGGGGCGCATTGTTTAAAAACAAATCTTTTTGGGGTTAGGTATGCACCACAGAAGGTGCTAACACCTATTGGTTTTAATCTTGTATGTGTTTAAGCTTTATTGTGCTATGCGTGACAACTTCTGCCATGACATCTTCCTATTTATGCATTTTCTAACTTTCACTCCAACAACATCACGGCCCTCATTATAACATCGGCGGTAAAAACCGTCTACCGCTGCAGCGATGGCCGCCAATAGACGGTCACCGAGGCTACCATCCGTGTGCCATAATATGACCACAGCTGGATTTCCCCCACAAGAAGGGCGGAAATCCAGCTGTGGCCATACTGGCTGATGGCGGTCAGGTGGCGCTGCTACCACCAGCAGCGCCAAGCGAGTAGACCACCGGCAGACGTATTATGTCAAATAATACGGCTTGGTGGTGTTCTGCTGGCGGGCACCGCTGGCGGTAGCAGCGCCCCGTCCCGTCTCCTGCCGGAAGACCCCCTGGATCCAGGTAAGTCAGGTCTTCGACAGGGGAGGTGGCTGTTAGGTGTGTGTGTGGGGGTGTGTGCATGTATGTGTGAGTGTGTGCATGAATGCGGGTGTGTGTTTAGTGTTGATTGCGTGCGTGAATGTATGGAAGTGTGAGTGCGTGTATGTATGGAAACAGGTATGCATGTCTGCGTGCTTTTTTTAAAGTGTGTGCAGATGTGTGTGTGACTGGAAGAATGCATACATGTATGTATGTGTGAATGAGTGTGTCTGCGTGTGTGTGTTTGTGTGATTGGGGAGGCGTGGATGTCGAGGGTGGGGGTGTGACAGGAGAGGTGATGGGTGAGGGGGTGTCTGGAGAGGTGGGGCAGGTGGGGGGTTCCTATCAGTGACAGGGAAGGAATTCCCTGTCACTAATAGGGCCTACTGCCATGGTTTTCGTGGCGTTACGAACACCACAAAAACCATGGCAGTAGGCAGGGTCATAATCCCATGGCGGTCGGAGTGGTACACAGTGCAGCGCTACTTTTCTTGCACCTTAGCGCACCCCTAACACCACCATGTGTGCGTCATATTTAAAATACGGTGCACCATGGCAGTAGTTAGGGGACTAGCGTGAGAATTTTTTATCCTAGTCCGGCGCTTTGCAGGCTTAGCGCCATAAATGATCACGCTAATCTTGCAAAGCACCCAGAGGCCCATTGTAACCAATGGAAGCCTTCTTTTAATGCCTGCTCTGAGCAGGCGTTAAAAGTGCCGGAAAAAAATGACGCAAAGAAATCTAACAGATTCTTTGCGTCATTTTTTTGTCTCGCTAACGGGTAAATGCCCCCTTTGCATACATTATGCCTGGCGCAGGCATAATGTAGCGCAAAGGGGTGGCCCAATGTATGCATTGCGCCTCTTTGTAAATATGGTGCAGCGTTTTTGGCATTCTAATACCACATTAGTGTAAAAACAAATTACACTAATGTGGCATTAGAAAGACACTAGGGGCTCTTAAATATGCCTCTATGGCAGTGCTCAATTTGTGCTTGTTGTTTCCTGTGCGGAGCACGGCAACTTATTTTTGAGGGCCGGCACTTATTTTTCCTGCCTCAAGCATTTACTGCGCGAAAAATACATATATGTGAAAGACAGAGAAAGAGAAAAATGGAAAAGCGTCACAATGGGAAAAAGCAGAAATCCTCAAGAGTGAGCTGAAGGGGCAGGGAGTGCCTGTAAATGGATTGAAGAGGCCCAAGATGGCTTCAGGATTACGCTGCCTCTGTTTTCCGTGTTCACACATTTAATTGCAGCAATCGCGTGTTTAAGAGGAGGGCTTTGGGCACCGGCACCTTTTTATTTACAAATTAAGCAGTGCCCTATGAGGCATATTTGAAAAAAGTGGCACTGCACACAGTGCTGCGCCACTTTTCTTGTGCCCTTTAGCACCCCCCCTAACGCCACCATGTGTGCTTCATAATCCGGTGCACCATTGTGGTAGCTAGGGGACTAGCATCAGAATTTTTTATGCTAGTCCGGCGCTTTGCAGGATTAGCATAAAAAAATTGGACGCTAAATCTGCAAAGCACCCAGAGGCCCACTGTAACCAATGGAATCCTCCTTTTAATGCCTGCTCTGGGCAGGCGTTAAAAGTGCTGGAAAAAAATGACGCAAAGAAATCTGTCAGATTTCTTTGCACCATTTTTTTGGGCCCCCCTAGCAAGAGGGTGCCCACTTTGCATACATTATGCCTGGAGCAGGCATAATGTAGCACAAAGGGTTACAAAGTGGCACAATGCCTGCATTGCGCCACTTTGTAAATATGGGGCAGCATTTTTGGCCTTCTAATGCCACATTAGCTTAAAAAAAGAACACTAATGAGGCGTTAGAATGGCACTATGGGCTCTTAAATATGCTCTATGGGGCATATTTGAAAAAAGTGGAGCTGCACAGAGTGCTGCACCCCTTTTCTTGTGCACCTTAGCGCTCCCCTAAAACCACCATGTGTGCGCCGTATTTAAAATATGACGCAACATGGCAGAAGTTAGGAGACTAGTGTCAGAATTTTTTATGCTAGTCCGGCGCTTTGTAGGATTAGCGTAAAAAATGTTGATGCTAATCCTGCAAAGCACCCAGAAGCCCATTGTAACCAACATACGCCTCCTTTTAATGCCTTCTCTGAGCAGGAGTTAAAAGTTCTGGAAAAAATGACGCAAAGAAATCTGTCAGATTTCTTTGCACCATTTTTTTGGCCCTCCCTAACAGGGGAATGCCACCTTTGCATACTTTATGCCTGGCGCAGAAATAATGTAGCGCAAAGGGATACAGAGTGGCGCAGTGCATACATTGCACCACTTTGTAAATATGGCACAGAGTTTTTGGCCTTCCAACGACACATTTGTGTAAAAAAATGATGCTGATGTGGCGTTAGAATGCCACTCTTAAATATGCCCCTATATTTAATGTTGCTAGCTGACTGGATTAGTTAAGCCAGCCTTTACAAGTGCTTTAAAACACATGAATGTATGTGAAAGGGGAGTGATGGAGAGATGAGGGGCACATTTGCTGGGCGGTAGTGAGTGAAACCGAGGAGGAGGTCATGGGGTGGGGTGCGCCACAATAAACTGTCGCACAGGGCGCCACCAGTCCTAAAGCTGGCCCTGCATGTACGTATCCTTCTCTAGCAAGTTTACGATCATCCTGATGCCCCGTTTAGTCATGAGTTATTTTTGCCCCTTCTCTGGCGGGATAGGTACCCTGGGAACATCTACAGAGGGCTGACTAGATAATATGCCGCTTGTAAGCCAGCCTGTTTTGCAAGCCAATTCCATGGACACACGATCCTACTCCACACGTTAATTTCACCCCTCAAGGCTTGACCTGGCCTATTGTTGTGTCTAGCATTCACGCGGGCAGAATATTGTGTTAGGATAGCGTTGACGCAGGTTTACTATTGTAGTAGAATGTGGGAATGGGGATTCTGTGGGAGGTTCCAGTTCTGGCAGCTTGTTTCACTGACACGTGGAGACAAGGGTGGATTCGCCGTTGTGCTGTTTGAAGGACTTAAATAAAACTTCTTTTCACAACAACGTTTATCTGCCGCTGAACTACGTTTAAGAACCCTACACCTTTGCAGTAGGAAAGGTTGACATCTGGGGCTGCTAACCTTGTTTTTTTTATATGGTTGACTCAATTGCTTCTGCCTCCCCTGTGGCAGACCCTCCACCAGACCAAACTGAGGCATGCAGACACAGTCCTGCGAATAAGCTGTACCTGCTTTCACATGGATGTGTTAACAAACAGGTACTAACATCTAGGCAGCACAAGCCATCTTAAGCCTTGAAGTCCGTCCCAGCAAGCGATCTGCAGATTAATCCATTTGGCCACAGGCAGCTCAAGTCTTTTCTGTACAAAACAAAGTGATTGTTTTGGAGGAGCATCTCTAAATGTCTGCTGGTATTTATCCTCCTGTATTGCAATTATTGTCACAACATTAAAAATGTATGTTCCTGCCCCACAATTTCTGTGTGGTTTATCAAGGGTAACAGTTTGTGCTTACTTTAATATGTGTTAATCAGAGCATTGCCTTTATTGAATGAGCAGAAGATTTATCATACTATTGAACATGCAGCAATATAATTTATTCATACATATTCAAAATGTTGTGTGGCCTTAAACGTTGCTACCCCCTATGTGTATGCTTTTCATGTGGGAGGCATGCTTATGACCTGCTATACAGAGCATATAATAGCAGCCCTAGCACAACCTTGAGGAAGGGTAAAACGATGCAATACTAGTGTATTGTTTCTAACTCAGGCTCAGGGTTCGTGTATAACAACTGACCCTGCGAATAGAAATAGCTTCCTTCTCCCATTCTAATACCTTAAGTGGGAATAGCCACACCGCTGGCTGAGTTAAATGCTTTTTGAGATAGGTAATGTAGCAACCACTGCTTTGCTATCTGGCTAGACCTAGATGAGTGTTGCAGGTACCCTCAAGTTATTAGAGTTTAAGTGTTCAAGCCAAAACCTGACTCATTCAGCAATACCAACTGTGATAACTGTGGGAGCCAGCTTATTAGCCAGAACTTGCATAGTATTTTACAGTTAAAAACAAAACAACAATAATGGCTTATAAGGGCAACATAGATCAACAGGTTTGCCTAGTTTATGTAGTAGTTTTTTCAGAGCCTCGCCCTTTGTAGGAGGCTGGCCTGGCTTATAGTGGGTACCTTTGTAGTGTGGTTAGTTTTACGTATTCTTTGCGCATTAGCTTCAGGCTTTAGGCCTTTGTGCACTTTGCCCTGAATATATTTTATTCATTTGCTGACATCTTAGAGCCTCTGTGCACTTTGCTCTAAATGCTTTTTATTAGGCTTCGTACTGTTATTTTTCAAATAGCCAGTTCTACGGTGTTGTTTTTTATTCATATCACACTGTTTTGCCTACTTCAGCACTGGAGTTCTCCATAACATATTCACTCTGTGCTTCAGTCAAGGATACAGTCTGGTACATTGCCGATAGACGTGGTAGGAGTTTAGATTTGGCATTCCTGCGTAGGGACATTTTGTGATCACGATGACATGTTAGTTATAAAATCACTTCCTTGTCCCAATACATGCAAGAGGGAGATTCCGACCAGGGAACCACAACTAGGCGCTGACTGCCCCGTTGCAGATGCTGAATCAAGATCACAGGCCTTTGCTCAGGTATGAGGGCTGATGTCTCCCCAGTGATTCTGAAAGGCAAGCTAGAAGCTTAACATGCTGTGCTTTAAAATAGAACAAGCAGAGGAAGAGTAGAAACTGTTAGGCACTATGATAGATTTGTTCTTATGTTTTACTCTCCTGGTGACTATTTCAATCCTACTGTGTTGTATTGTTCTGGTTATCGAGGCTCACGCCAAATATCTAAAATACAGTCATTTTATTAAAACATTATATAAAACTTATACTGTCTTTGTCATTTGTATATGAGATCATATTGTAAATGAGAGAGTTGGTTTGGATCGGAGTGACCATGACTTCCCTGAGAAGTTCCAAAGATGTCATGCGCTCGGCTGCCAAATAATTTCTTCCTCGTGGGAAAAATGAGGCACTGCTAGTTAGCCGGAGCAAAAAACGGATTTAGGGTGACAGAGTTCCTTACACATGGGTCAGACTCAGTCCCCCACACCGTTATCGATCCTGCTGCCTAGAAATCCAGTAGTCTCATTTAGGATAATGAGAGCCCACGCAACACCTTGTGGTACTTACACCCTGTGCCAGGTCCAGTTATCCCTTATTACTAGAATAGAGGTGTTTCTAGCAGCTTAGGCTGATATAAAGTAGCTATGGCAAATTAGGCTGAACTAGGAGACATGCAAAGCTCCTACTGTACCACTTATATCATATACCACAATATCATAAGAAAACACAATACACAGAGTTACTAAAAATAAAGATACTTTATTTTTATCACAATATGCCACAAGTATCTCAGTGAGTAGGGGCATGGCCAGGAAGCCGAAGATGGCGCACGCATAATCCCCTCGCTCCCGAGGGGCTTAAAAACATCCGTTCATATCGAGCCGGCCTCAGGGACAACCAATGCCTGCACCTCGGTGTGGGACCTGTGGGGACCAGGGGATGGGTCGCTAAGCCCTATCTGTGCCCTAAAGCGTGAGCCTGGGCCACATTGGGAGTGCCTGCGGCAAATCGCAGTCAAAACTGAGAGCCTGGGAGATGCAGCCGATGCAAGCTTGTGCCCCCCCCCCCACATGGGGAGAGGAAGTGGATCCCCCATCACATGGGGAGGGGGAGCTGACAACTCCCCAAGAAGAGGAGGAATAACCAGGGCCCTGCCAGGCACTGGGGAGCATGGGTTTGGAATCGCTGAACCACTGAAAAGACAGAAGGGCTCCAAGGAATTTCATGAGCACCGGTAAGAGCACCAGGGGTGCCTGCATCAGGCAACGAGGCAAGTCAGAACCTGGGGAGTGACCCCTTAAGGAGCGAGGAGTGGAGGGCAACTCTAGCAGCACAAAGTAACAATAAGGTGGCGACACCCTCCCGGTGAGCGGGGACCCCGAAGTGCTGGTCTGATGGGGGGGTACGCCCGTGCCGTAATCTGGGGCATATTGGTAGGGGCGCTCAGGCCATCCTGTAGGAAACTACCTAGTGAAAGAAGATAAAAGAAGGAACTGGGACCTCACCTCGGAGCCTGGAACAGGATTTCGCCCGGCGGGCATAGATGGAGTGAATAAAGGGGCTCAGGGTTCGGTGTATAACAGCATGTGCATGAAGACAGCGAACGCCCGGGTTCATACAGTAAAGAGCCACCCGCCCCGGTGGGGCGCGCCCTGGGTGCGCCGGAAGCCAGCGACCAAGTGTAAAAATAACCTTTGACTGCCCTGAGGCTCACCGTGAACAATTTGTTGGCCAGAACGGGCCTAGCGGTAGAGGCTACAGGAAACAACGTGATTGTAAGAATAATCTGAACCACGCATTGTCTCCAGAGGAGCGGCCCCTCAAACACTCAATGTCCCCCAAGAACTGACACAGGTCCAGAACCATGGACAATATAATGCCCTCCGAGCGCAGAGGTGGGGACTTACGAGACCTGCCGCAACTTAATGTACAGGACACGCTGGACAAAATATTAGGGGCCATCGAAGATACAAAGACAATGCTACAACACAACATCAATCAGGTGGCGGTTGAAGCTGGGCTCCTGAGGGCAGACCACCACAAACTATCGGACAGAGTTAAAGAGACGGAGAATTCGCTGTCGGAGATAGTACCAAACCAAAAAGACCTACAGGCCGAGGTGACAAGCCTCACGGGCAGAGTAGCACGTCTAGAACAAAGAGCAGAAGATGCAGAAGGGAGAAACCGGCGGGGCAATGTATGAGTGGTGGGCCTCCCAGAGGGGGTTGAAGGAACTAATATGGTGGATTTCCTCGAGAAATGGTTGAGCACAGTTGTAGCACCGGACCGCTTAACCCCTTACATTACACTGGAACGAGCTCACCGAGTACCATCGAGGCCTCTCGCTCCGGGCCGACTGCCCAGAGGGGTGATCGCTAGGTTGCTACACTACAGGGACAGAGACATTCTACTGCAGAGAGCAAGGGAAGCGGGCCCATTCAAGGTAGCGAATGGCGAGGTGACACTGTTCCCGGATTTCACATTGGAGGTCCAAATTAAACGTGCCTCATACATGGCAGTTAAGAGGGCCCTAAGAGAGGGAGGGATCCAGTACTCTTTGCTCTATCCAGCCAGACTGAAAGTGATGTGTGACAGCAAAACCACATTCTTTCAATCCCTCGAAGAAGCGTGGGAGTGGCTAGAGGCCCGTGGAACTCAACCAGCTCGACAGGTGAGCGGAGGATCAAATGAGAGCGGATCTCATCGGGCCCTGGTGGGCGGTGCGCCCGGGGTCGTCCTCGCCTGGCGCAGACTCAGAAACAAAAGGAAAAAAGCAGGAAAGCGGCGCGGGAGGCAGCGGCTCGAGTGAGCGGAGAGGGGTCCCCCCTGGAATGTTCTGTAGGCGAATTGGATGACACCTCAGCCGGGGGCTCGGGCTGCTCGGGGAGGGCCCCGGAGGTAACCCCGCGGTCAGCAGACGACCTTTAATAACTAAAATTACGAGTGAGCCCTGAGGCAGTGAGAAACAATCATACAAGAGGCCCCTCCAAGCATGGCCTACCCCCCCAATTGGAATCTCGCTTGTTGAATTGAACTGTAGTTAAAAGTTTGAATGAGATGCACTGTTGCACAAGTTTATGTGCTACCTACTGTTCGAGAGGCGCCCTGGGGAGGGGTAGTTGGGAAATGCAATTTTTTGTTAGGTTGGCACCGTGAGAGATGGAGTTAAAACACATCAGAAATCCGATGGATTGCAATGGGGGACCGTCATCTGGGGTAGAATGGGATAGACACCAATGGCCGTATTAACCAAAATGGCAGAATACAATTTACTAACATTGAATATCAGGCGATGGGCACCCCGGCCAAACAGAATAGAATATTATCATACCTTAAAAGGAGAGGCATACAAATTGCAATGCTAAAGGAAACCCACTTAGCAGCGGGAGAAGCGGAAAAACTAAGACGTAGATGAAGAGGGCAGGTGTACGCCACGGAATATTCAGCATACGCAAGGGGAGCAATGATATGGGTACGAGCAAGGGTCCCCCTTGATGTAGATTCATCCAATATAGACAGCAAAGGAACGTTCGTGATCCTGGAAGGGAAGTTGCATGGCACCCCGATAGTCCTGAGCTGTATATATGCTCCCAATCAGGATCAGGCCCCTTTTATGTCACGGTTATCAAGTCACCTCACCCGCCAACAGAGGGGGGAGCTTCTGGTTGGGGAGATTTCAATAGTGTAATAGATGTGGACTTGGATAGATCCACACCTCCGCTACAAGGTGCAGTGACAACTAAGATAGGCAGCAAACTTAGACAGGACCAAAACGGTTTTGTCCCGGATCGTAACACCTCCCTAAACCTAAGACGACTCTTTGCTATTCTACACATGCCCAACAAAGTGAAGCCCCCAGCGGGAGTGTTACTAGCGGTAGACTTCGAAAAGGCCTTTGATTCAATCAGATGGGATTACCTGAGGGCAGTGATGCTGCGAATGGTAATGGGTGAGAGTTGGGTAAAATAGGTGGACTTGTTGTATGCATCCCCTCTGGCGAGAGTAAAGACGGGCAGGACAATATCTGACACCTATCCAGTTTACAGGAGAACAAGACAAGGATGCCCCCTGTCCCCCCTCCTATTTGCACTGGCCATTGAGCCCCTGGCCGCTTGGATGCGCAGGGATGGGGTGGGTCTAGGAGTGGAGTGGGGACACGTTGAGCACGTCATATCGCTATACGCGGACGATGTGCTTATATATATTAGGGACGGGGAGGTTGGTATCCCATGGGATTTGAGGAATTTGGAAGACTTTGGGGCGCTGTCTGGACTCCGCCTCAACCGAGGCAAAACATTCATGTTCCCCATAAAGCCGAACTATGAACGCCCTACAACCTGCCCGGAGGATGTGAACTGGGCCCCACGCACCTTCAAGTATCTGGGTATACAAGTATTCCATGACATGGCAGACCTTCAGGAGGGTAACCTAGGTAGAGCACTCCGCTCCTTGCGAGCTTCCGTTGGGTTCTGGCGATCCCTGAAACTAAAGATTATGGCCAGGATAGCACTGTCTAAAATAATCATGCTCCCCGCCTCCTTTACTTCTTCGCTATCTTACCCCTGCAGATCCCCTCGGCATGGTTCCACGAGTTGAATACCCTACTGAGAGAGCTGATATGGGACAACGGCCGCAAATGCACATTGCTATCAACTCTCAGCAGACCAACCAACCTGGGCGGACTGGGTGCCCCAGATTTTGAATCTTACTACCTGGCGTCCCAATTACAATGGATAGCCGGGTGATTCGCCGGTAGAGGACAGTTAGGCAGGTGCACCACCCATGAAGTAGTTGATACAAATCGGATCATTGCACGTATGATAAACAGGAAGATCGTCCTCCGTACGGATAGCCTGATGACAAGAGTAGCGATGTCGTGCTGGAAGAGATGCGCAAAAAGGGTCGGTGTTGGCCCGCCGTACTCCCCAGCGCTACCATTATCGGTTATTGCGCTCGAACCAGGTGGGGACATTCCGGGGAGCTCGGGACTGGGACCATGGAAGAGAGCGGGAGTAGAGACAATAGCTGACTGTTCAGTGAGGGGGTGCTGAAGTCCTTCAATGATCTTATAGACGGAGGGGTCCCCCGGGGACAGTTCTTGCTATTCCGTCAGCTGGAACACACCCTGAAAAAGCACTGGGACACGATTAACGCTGAGCCCACTACTCATAAGGCGTTACATCTTCTGCTGACTGTGGGCGAGGAGGCCCACTTAATTACTAAATTGTATTGGGTCCAAGTTGAGGATGGGTTGGAACCGCTATGCCCACTGAGGGAGAGATGGGGAAGAACATTGGGTAGAGAACTCTCAGACGCAGAGTGGAACAGGGCGTTGCCCTGCCCCGGGGGGTCGCCCGTAACACACGGTTGCGATATATCCAATATAATTACCTCCATAGGACGTACCTCACACCTCGTCGACTGACGCTAATATATGGCGGAACCCCTAGAGTATGCCCGAGATGCGAGGTTGCTGACACTGACTATGACCACATGGTATGGGACTGTCCGGAGATTCAGCTGAGCTGGGGGGCAGTAATGGCTGACCTATCGAGATTATTTTAGATTTCCCTGTCCCCGACTCCCGTTGCGTGCCTGCTGGGTCTTGGGAGGGGACATCCACGGGGGAAGGTGGGAGGGCAGTTTCTGGACTTGGCTCTAGTCCTTTACAGGAGGCTGATCACAAAAGGGTGGAAGGCCCCGGGACGACCCCTGCTGGCCGAGTGGAAACGAGACATGTCGAAATGGTCCAGGGCTGAACTGCAGGCTCTGAGGAGGGAGGAGGCGAGAGGCCTGCGTCAAAACCCAATAGCTCCAGAATGGGAGGTCATAGTGACAAGCTGGGAAGACACAATGAGGGAGACGGGAGCACCTACGGAGGAGCCAGCAAAATAGAGACCTAGGTAGTCAGGAAGAAGGGGGGGGCAGACCTCAGGCCCACTAGAGAGTGTCCTATTAGTGGATCAGCAAGACCAGGTGTGGAACCAGTACAGTAATGACAGCCGAACTTAACCGGGAGCCCTGGAAGGCAGACATACATGGGGTACAGAAGGCAGCCCGCCCAACAGAGCATGTAGGGAGTATGCGTTGAAAAATATCCCACTCACAAGTGAAGCCCAAGCATGACAAACTCCAGCGAATGTAGTTACTTACTCTACACGGTGCCAACAAGTTTAAGTTTAATGTTTAATTTTGGTTTAACACAAGTTAAGCCTGCCCTGTAGTCACAAAACTTAAATCATTCTACGACACACACATTCAGGGAAAAAAGTAGATAAGCGGGATCGGCGCACCAAATCTGAAGTAGCTCTATCAAGAGTCACAGTTAATATGAATAACATGGTGTAATACTTTCAAAACGGTAAAAATAATCTGTGCCAATAACAATGATATCTGTGAATGTGGTGAGAACACGGTTATGTTATAACATGATATATATTTGTAAGGCAGTAATTGTTAACAATAAAAATATATTTAAAAAAAAAAAAGTATCTCAGTGAGTACCCTCAGTAAGAAGGTAAGTAATATACACAAGTTATATGTACACAAACCCAAAACAGGTAAGTAATAGTAAGAAAAGTAATGCAAACAGTGTAGAATTACAATAGGATACAATAGGTGAACATAGGTCTAGGGGCAACACAAACCATATACTCAAAAAGTTGAATGCGAATCACAAATGGACCCCAGACCTATGGGAGCTTGTAGAAGGTCGCTGGGACTGTAAGAAAACAGTCAGGGTGTCCAAGACACCCCACCCCAAGACCCTGAAAAGTGGGAGTAAAGTACACCTACTACCCCAGAAGGACACAATAGTCGTGATAGGGGGATTCTGCAAGAACCACAAACACCATCAAAGCACTGAAGACGGATTCCTGGACCTGAGGACCTGCAAGGCAAGGCGACCAAGTCTAAGAGTTGCGATAGTGTCCGGGGGGGCAGGAGCCCAGGAAACCCCAGATGAAGGTGCAAGGAAGCTGCCTCCAGATGGAAGAAGCTTAGGATTCTGAAACAACAAAGAGAGCTAGGAACCTCTCCTTTGGATGGAAGATGTCCCACAGTGTGCTGAAGGTTGCAGACATGTTCCCATGCAAAAATACCGCAAACAAGCCTTGCTAGCTGCAAGGGTCGTGGTAGAGGTTTTTGGGTGCCGCTGGGGACCAGGAAGGACCAGGATGTCGCCCCTTGGAGGAGGAGACAGAGGGGGTGCTCAGCAACTCAGAGAGCCCCCACAGAAGCAGGCAGCACCTGCAGAAGTACCCGAACAGGCACTTAAAGATTTGTGAACCGGAGCTGGCTCAAAGTCACAAAGGAGGGTCCCACGACGTCGGAGGTCAACTCAGAGGGTTGAGCACTGTAGGACGAAGTGTTGGGGACCCAGACTAGGCTGTGCACGAAGGAATCGTTGGAGGAGTGCACAGGAGCCGGAGCAGCTGCAAATCACGCAGTACACAGGTTTGCAGTCTAGCGTGGGGAGGCAAGGACTTACCTCCACCAAACTTGGACTGAAGGATCACTGGACTGTGAGAGTCACTTGGATAGAGTTCCTGTGTTCCAGGGACCACACTCGTCAGGATGAGAGGGGACCCAGAGGACCGGTGATGCAGTCTTTTGGGGCCTGCGTTAGCAGGGGGAAGATTCCGTTGACCCACGGGAGACTTCTTCTTGGCTTCCAGTGCAGGGTGAAGGTAGGTGACCCCCCAGAGCATGCACCACCAGGAAACAGTTGAGAAAGCCGGCAGGATTAGGCGTTACAATGCTGCTGGTAGTCGTCTTGCTACTTTGTTGCAGTTTTGCAGGCGTCCTGGAGGAGTCAGCGGTCGATCCTTGGTAGAAGTCGAAGAGGGAAGTGCAGAGGAACTCTGGTGAGCTGTTGCATTCGTTATCTGAAGAATACCCCAGAGGAGAGACCCTAAATAGCCAGAAAATTGCTACTAAGAAAGGAGGATTAGCTACCAAGAAAGGTAAGAGCCTATCAGAGGGGGTCTCTGACGTCACCTGCTGGCACTGGCCACTCAGAGCAGTCCAGTATGCCCCCAACACCTCTGTTTCCAAGATGGCAGAGGTCTGGGACACACTGGGGGAGCTCTGGGCACTTCCCCTGGGAGGTACTGGTCAGGGGAGTAGTCACTCCCCTTTCCTTTGTCCAGTTTTGTGCCAGAGCAGGGCTGGGGGATCCCTGAACTGGTGTAGACTGGCTTATGCAGAGATGGGCACCATCTGTGCCCATCAAAGCATTTCCAGAGGCTGGGGGAGTCTTCTCCTGCCCAGCCCTTCACACCTATTTCCAAAGGAAGAGGGTGTAACACCCTCTCTCAGAGGAAATCCTTTGTTCTGCCTTCCTGGGCCAGGGTTGCCTGCACCCCAGGATGGCAGAATCCTGTCTGAGGGGTTGGCAGCAGCTGCAGTAGAAACCCCGGAAAGGCAGTTTGGCAGCAGCCGGATTCTGTGCTAGGGACCCGGGGGATCATGGAATTGTTTCCCCAATACCAGAATGGTATTGGGGTGACAATTCCATGATCCTAGACATGTTACATGGCCATGTTCGGAGTTACCATTGTGACGCTATACATAGGTAGTGACCTATGTATAGTGCACACGTGTAATGGTGTCCCCGCACTCACAAAGTCCGGGGAAATTGCCCTGAATGATGTGGGGGCACCCTGGCTAGTACCAGGGAGCCCAGACACTAAGTAACTTGGCACCCAACCTTCACCAAGTGAGGGTTAGACATATAGGTGACTTATAAGTTACTTATGTGCAGTGAAAAATGGCTGTGAAATAACGTGGACGTTAGTTCACTCTGGCTGCAGTGGCAGGCCTGTGTAAGAATTGTCTGAGCTCCCTATGGGTGGCAAAAGAAATGCTGCAGCGCATAGGGAACTCCTGGAACCCCAATACACTGGGTACCTAAGTACCATATACAAGGGAATTATATGGGTGTACCAGTGTGCCAAGGAGAATTGGTAAATTTAGTCACTAGCCTGCAGTGACAAATTTAGAAAGCAGAGAGAGCATAAACACTGAGGTTCTGGTTAGCAGAGCCTCAGTGATACAGTTAGACACCACACAGATAACACATACAGGGCACATACTATGAGCACTGGGGTCCTGCCTAGCAGGATCCCATTGACACAGGGTCTAAAACATACATACATACAGTGAAAATGGGGGTAACATGCCAGGCAAGATGGTACTTTCCTACACCCGTCATTTGTGGTAATGTGAAATTTTCTAAAGCTTCTGCTTTAAGCAGGAACAGCCATCAAGTGACCAGAGTCTGTAATTCATGCGGAATTGACAGGTCAGTCCTTCAGGGCCTGAAGATTTGTCTCTGCACGTCTGATATTGCTGTGTTTATTTTTTTCCTGATTGTGGCCCATTCAGGTGCTGTGATTTCTTTCCGTCAATCTGTGGTAATTCTGTTTAGTCCAGGTCGTGCTTAATTTGGGCTGGGAGCACCCATTCTTTTTCAAATACATCTTGCAGTAGTAGTCCGAAAAATTGCATTATTATCAGCCTCTCCCACTTAGTCAATTATTCCCCAGCTGCTGTGATATCTGAGTTGTTGAGCTCCCTCCTCATCATCGGGCAAGTGTGCAGTACCATCATAACACCTGATAGTGCCCTGTCGTTCTGAATATGCAGCCTCACACTTGGCAGAATCCTCAAATTTATAAATTGTCTCGCTCTACTCTTTCACTGTTCTTGTGTTCTCTACAGCCAATCTAGTATGCAGTGAATTCAGCACACCATAAATATTCATATTCCCCATAAGTAGACCTTAAACACCACACTTTTTTCAAAGCATATTGAATATGTACTTCTGATAAAGACTTCTAGCTGCAGATTCCTTACGTTAGAATTTCTCCAAGCATCAGACTGGATCTGGAAGATTTTTCATGAACAGCACTTCTTTGTGCTACTATGCGGCGTTGATCAGCTCCATGTGCGTTGTTCATTCTGGAATTGACGTCCGCAGCACCTATAGAGGTGCGCTGATCTCAGTTCTTTTCTTTCAGCAGCAGCCAGCGCTGATCCGAGAGTAGAGCTACCCCTTCAGTCACTTTTTGACTGAGCTTTTGTCAATGTTTTGTTAAATTTTTTTGTACGTTTTCCTTCTGGCGTGGCAGAAGTGTCCACCAAGAAGACCAGCTTCAAGCCCTGCTGCGTCTGTCACTGAACAATGCCAGTGACAGACCCGCACCTGGTTTGCTTTTTGCTGCTTGGAGCGCAACCATGACCAGAAGTTGTGTTCTGACTGCCGTGCCATGAATCCAAAGGCCTTGAGGGAGCGGTCCCAGTCGAGAGGAAGGTCCTAGAAGCGGTTGCGAAGTCCGTGATCGTTTTCCCATTTCAATTCATTGGGCCACTTGGATAAGTCCAGGCACAAGAAGAAGAAGGAGTTGAAATATCTTTGACTTCTCGTCATCCATCAGCTGACGAGACGAGGCAGCATCAACATCCAAGGCCTGGCTTCAGCGGTTGAGTCTGCGCCTAGGCCGACTCCACTCCTCCCCAAATTTCCAGGAGCTAGAGCAACTGCTGCCCAATAAAAGTTTGATGAGGCTATGCGCTCCTTATTTGGGTGGGCCCATTCCTTCGGTGCGGCTTCGGGCCCCAAGGAGTCAGCAGGGACCCCTTCTGGTTATGTACCAGCAGCTCTAGCCCTGGCTCCAGCTGGGTCCAAATTATCCTTTCCTAGATCCAGTTTAGCACCGGTCATATCATCTTGACCTTCCCCGGCCCCAATACATTGCTGCCATTCTGATCCCTGACTCAGATATGGAGCCGAAGGGGGGTCAATCGTATCCGTTTCTGGCACCGACCAGAACCATGCCTTCCAGGTGGGAGCCTAGGACTTATTCCTATGGGCTAGGACTTTAGGAGCAATGTGAGGGATCACTGGACCCTGAAGAATACCATCCCTATGAAGATACTAATATGGACTGGTGTGGGGAACTGGGTGAAACCAGTGGACTGGACACTTCTCAAGATAGTGGTAAGCTTTCTCCCCCTAGCGTGCCTATGGAGGAGGGAGCTTCTTTTGTGATGTTGGTACGGAGGGACTGCCTTCTGTGACAGTGAAGTCTAATGTTTTGACAGAGGTGCTACCCTCAGAACGCCCTAAGAACCGCTACTCCCATTCAGTGAAGCCCTCTCTGATGTCCTTCCGAGGGCGTGATCCAAACCTGGCCAAACCCAGCAATGGGGTGCCTGTGAATTGGGTGATTGCCAGTTGCCACGGCCCCACCCGGTGAGACCCGAATGTACTCACCCAGCACTCTAAACCAGAGAGCTTGGTTGTCCAGGTCTCTACATCCTGTGTAAATCCTGGCATTTCCTACTGCACCCCTGAACACAGAATCCAAAAGGCTGGACTTTTTAAGGAAAAAGATGTTCTTTTCCGCCAGCCTGACTTTGCTGTCCATGAACACCGCATGCCTTTTGTGCCACTATTTCCAGGCTCTGTGGGATACAGTTGTGCAGGAGCTACCAATGGTCCTGGATAAGGCCCGGGCCGTAATCTCTCTGGCTGATGCCAATGGAAGAGATGCAGCTAAGTTTACCGTCCGATGTGGACTTGGCACGACTGACTGACCTGCCATAGCAGTTTTGCCAATGGTGGCCTTGAAGTGCCATGCCTGGTTGAGGACGACTGGCTTTTCCAGTAATGTCCTATTTTCCCTGTTTGACATACCCCTTGATGTCTCTCGTCTCCTCGGAGACAAGGCAGATTTGGCAATAGAGGGCTTTAAGGACAGCTGGGCTACTGCCAGGTCTTTGAGCATTTCTGTGGCCACAGTTCATCCACAATCCGCCTTTCACGCCTTTTATGGCTAGGGAAGGGGCTTCCAACCATGCCAATATCCTCCCAGCCACTGTGCCACGCACGTTTCACAGCCTGTTTCACAGCCTCTGCGTGGCCGAGGGCACGGTACCCACAGACCTTGTGGGTTGGGCAGCCATTGGTTGAGTCAATCCACCATCTCCCCAGCAGCTGCAGCCATCAAACCCTCCTAATCTGCCCACATGCCGTCATGGTCAACTAGTTGGTGGCAGTATCTGCCATCATCTGCCCCACTGGCAGTCCATAACACTGGACAGGTGGGTTCGGCAAGTAGTCCAGAGGGGATACTTCTTCATCTTCGACAGAATGATGGAGGATCATCTTACACTTCTCCGCCAAAAATTCACAGCTTTCTTGACCAAGAGAGCCACAGAGAGGGAGCTGGTGCCAGAAGTCGGCCCTGGTTGTTATACCTGCTATTTTCTGGTGCTGAAACAGACAGAGCCCTTCATCCTATCCTAGACCTACAGCCTCAACTACTACTTCAGGAAGAAGATGTTCATAATACTCATGTGAGCTCAGGTTTGTCTACCCTAGATCAAGGAGACTGAATGGTAGCATTGGACTTGCAGGACACATATTTTCACATTCTCATCTTGCCTGCTGACAAGCACTACTTGCAGTTCACGGTAGGCCACAAGCACTTTGAGTTCGCTGTGATCCCTTTTTGCCTCACCAGCGCCCCTCTGGTGTTCACCAAGGTGATGGTGGTGGTTGTAGCTCATCTGCGAAGTTCAGGGGTGTCAGTCGTCGCCTATATCAACGACTGGCTGTAGTAGGTGGGTTTGCCCCCGGCCGTCGTCTCCCACCTCAAGACTACGGCAGACCTCCTTCATTTGCTGGGGTTCATTATGAATTTGCGGAAGTCACACCAGACTCCTGCTCAGACTCTCCCTCTTATCGGAGCTGTTCTGGACACAGTGCAGTTTTGGGCTTATCCTCCCGAACTGTGAGTCCAGGATATTCAGTTTATGATACTGATCTTTCAGCCTTTATTCTGGATTTCAGTGAGACAGACTGTGTGGCTGTTGGGACTAATGGCCTCCTGCATCCTGCTGGTAACACATGTGCCATGGCATATGCGGACTCTGCAGTGGGACCTGATGCTCCAGTGGATGCAGTAGCAGAGGAATCTCTCCGACATGGTCCAGACTTCAGAGGAAACTGCAGAGGTGCTACAGTGGTGGTGTTAGACCTGACAGCCTTAGGGTGAACTTCCCCCAAAATTTGACGCAACGCCTGCCCGATCGACCCAGCGCCTGTCTTGCGGCTGAATAATCACCGCATCACCTGCTGGATTGGCACAGTACCTGTTGGCTATTCACAACGCGTTCTGGTTTTCCACGCATCGTCCCTGGGTGTCAAAATATCCCTGCATCGCAGTGAGAAGCCAAGGATGCGCTCCCAGAAACTGATGCTTCACCTTGCAGTGTGGAAAGAAATGACACATTGACTTTGCTGGCTGGAATAACTGATGCATCACTTTATTTTCCAAAGTATCTCCTCCTCTGCAGCCCCTCTGAATCACTATTTTTGACGCATCCCAGGTACTGCGTGTTAAAATAATACAGCCACTGATTCTTAAGGATTAAGACTCACCTAAACCTTTAAAAAGTGAATTGCCCCTACTGGGTTCTTGTTATTTTTCGTCTTACTTAAGTCAGATACATATTATCTATTTTCCTACACTGGTGTGGAGTACTTTTTGCAGTGTTTTCAATGTGTTACTGTATGAATTTTTGCACAAATACTTTACACATTGCCTTCTAATTTAAGTCTGCCTGCTCTGTGCCAAGCGACCAGAGGGTGAGCACAGAATAATTTAGGTTGTGTTGTGATTTACCCTGAGTAAGAGTGAGGTTCCTACTTGAACAGGGTGCATAACTCTTCCAACTAGAGACCCAGTTTCTAACAAGTGGCTAATCAGCTGTGATTGGGTCAGCGGCAGATCCTCTCCCTTCCCCAACCAGATCTCACAATATGATCAGATGCGTCACTCCTTGTATGGGGCGGCCATCTGGGAGGAGTGGAAGTCAGAGGACTCTGGTCTCCGTCAGAATCCGGGCCCCACATCAACTTGCTCGTGCTCCAAGCAATCCGACCGCCATTGAAAGCCTTTGTACCTTCCATCAAAGGGAGGCTGTTGCAGGTATTCACGGACAACACTGCCATGTGGTACTGCAACAAACAGGGTGGGGTTGGGGATCCTTTGTCAGGAGGCTCTACGTCTCTGAACATGGCTGTAACATCAGGGCATATCTCTGGTGGTACAACTTGTGACAGATTCTCTGAATGATAGGGTGGATGAACTCAGCCGAAGATGCCTAGCGGATCACAAATGGCGGCTCCATCTGGAGGTGGTGCAAGGTCTCTTTCAGCAGTGGGGAGAGCCTTGACTAGATCTATTTGCAGCTGCCAATAACGCGCAGTGTCAGCAGTTTTGCACACTGGAATTTCCAAGGCATCTCTTGCCTGGGAATGCTTTTTGTCTTGGATGGAGCTCAAGCCTCTTGTATGCCTTTCTGCCCATACACTCCTACAGAGAGTTCTCAAGAAGTTCAAGAATTACCAGACCCAAGTTATTCTTGTGGCTGCAGATTGGGCGCGTAGAGTCTGGTATCCCGAGCTACTGAACATGGTCATCAATCCTCCCGTCAGGCTGCCCCTTCGGAAGGAACTACTCTCTCAGCAGCAGGAGAGGGTTCGCCATCCGAACCTGTCCAGTCTCCGCCTTCTTGCGTGGAGATTGTGCGGCAGTAGTTAACGGCTTTCAACCTTCCTCCTGATGCCTGTGATGTCGTCTTGGTGGCCAGGCGGCCCTCCATCAAGATCTTATACGCCTGTTGATGGAAAATGGAAATTAATTTGTGGCATGATATGCATAAAAACATATTTACCCCCTTTCTGCCCCCTTTCTCAGGTTCTCCTTTTCATACTGTCTTTTGCCCAGCAGGGCTCTGCTCTGGGCACTCTCAAGGGCTACCTTTCTGCTATCTCTTCTGTTTTATGGTTGTCTGACCAGCCATCCCTCTTCAAGTCCCTTATTGTACATAGGTTTCTAAAGTATCTTGCCTGTCTCTTTACCCCTTCCTTATTTATCATGCCTCACTGGGGCTTTAGTCTTGTGCTGACATTCTTGATGTGTGGTCCTTTCAAGCCTCTTCATAATAGCCCCCTCAGGCTTCTTATGATCAGAAAAGCCTCCCTCATGGCGATTACATCTGCCCGTAGAGTACATGAGCATCAGGCCTTGTCATCCAAACCTCCTTACCTCACTGTTGATCCCGATAAGCCAGTGTTTCCACAAAAGCCTCCTATCTTCCGAAAGAGGCCAGTCCAATTCACATAGGCCAATCAATCACTCTGCCTACTTTTTACCCTCCTCCACATCCCTCTAAAGAAGAGGAGCAACTTCACCATCTGGATCCAAAAAGAGCGTTGCTGTTCTACCTTGATGAAACAAAAGAGTTACGGGTGGATGACCAACTCTTCATGGGGTATGTTGGAGCAGAAGCGGGCCATCTCCAGATGGGTCGTACTCTGCATTAAGGTTTTTTGTGCACTGGCCAAAAAGTAATCTCCTGAGGTCTTCCAAGCTCATTCCACCAGAGCTAAAGCTGCAACCACTGCGCTAGCATGCGGACCAGGCAGCAACGTGTGCTTCTTTGCACATGTTTACAAAACTCTACTGCCTGGACACTGAAGTATATAAGGATGGGCAGTTTGCCTGTTCGGGCCTGCTGGAATTCCTTGTTTGAAATTGGTCCACAGAGCCACCTATGGGGATGATATTGCTTGGGTATCTATTCTAAGGTAAGGAATCTGCAGCTAGAAGTCTCTATCAGATGGACAAGTTACTTTCCTTCGATAAGGCCTCATCTTGTAGAGACTATGGCCCTCACTATGACTTCAGCGGTCTATTTCTTAGACCGCCAAAAGTCATGCCCGCCACATGGCTGCCAGTGTTGGTGTCTTCAGACCGCCATATTATGGCTGCTGGCTGCTCTCCGACACTATTTGGCGGGCAAGCTGCCAGCAGCCATACTGGCAGTTGGCAGTCTAGTGGAGCTTGCTCTGTCACCACTGCCACGTCACCAAAACACCGCCCACTTTATTATTATAGTGTAGGAGGATTAGCTACCAAGAAAGGTAAGAGCCTATCAGAGGGGGTCTCTGACGTCACCTGCTGGCACTGGCCACTCAGAGCAGTCCAGTATGCCCCCAACACCTCTGTTTCCAAGATGGCAGAGGTCTGGGACACACTGGGGGAGCTCTGGGCACTTCCCCTGGGAGGTACTGGTCAGGGGAGTAGTCACTCCCCTTTCCTTTGTCCAGTTTTGTGCCAGAGCAGGGCTGGGGGATCCCTGAACTGGTGTAGACTGGCTTATGCAGAGATGGGCACCATCTGTGCCCATCAAAGCATTTCCAGAGGCTGGGGGAGTCTTCTCCTGCCCAGCCCTTCACACCTATTTCCAAAGGAAGAGGGTGTAACACCCTCTCTCAGAGGAAATCCTTTGTTCTGCCTTCCTGGGCCAGGGTTGCCTGCACCCCAGGATGGCAGAATCCTGTCTGAGGGGTTGGCAGCAGCTGCAGTAGAAACCCCGGAAAGGCAGTTTGGCAGCAGCCGGATTCTGTGCTAGAGACCCGGGGGATCATGGAATTGTTTCCCCAATACCAGAATGGTATTGGGGTGACAATTCCATGATCCTAGACATGTTACATGGCCATGTTCGGAGTTACCATTGTGACGCTATACATAGGTAGTGACCTATGTATAGTGCACACGTGTAATGGTGTCCCCGCACTCACAAAGTCCGGGGAAATTGCCCTGAATGATGTGGGGGCACCCTGGCTAGTACCAGGGAGCCCAGACACTAAGTAACTTGGCACCCAACCTTCACCAAGTGAGGGTTAGACATATAGGTGACTTATAAGTTACTTATGTGCAGTGAAAAATGGCTGTGAAATAACGTGGACGTTAGTTCACTCTGGCTGCAGTGGCAGGCCTGTGTAAGAATTGTCTGAGCTCCCTATGGGTGGCAAAAGAAATGCTGCAGCGCATAGGGAACTCCTGGAACCCCAATACACTGGGTACCTAAGTACCATATACAAGGGAATTATATGGGTGTACCAGTGTGCCAAGGAGAATTGGTAAATTTAGTCACTAGCCTGCAGTGACAAATTTAGAAAGCAGAGAGAGCATAAACACTGAGGTTCTGGTTAGCAGAGCCTCAGTGATACAGTTAGACACCACACAGGGAACACATACAGGGCACATACTATGAGCACTGGGGTCCTGCCTAGCAGGATCCCATTGACACAGGGTCTAAAACATACATACATACAGTGAAAATGGGGGTAACATGCCAGGCAAGATGGTACTTTCCTACACCCGTCATTTGTGGTAATGTGAAATTTTCTAAAGCTTCTGCTTTAAGCAGGAACAGCCATCAAGTGACCAGAGTCTGTAATTCATGCGGAATTGACAGGTCAGTCCTTCAGGGCCTGAAGATTTGTCTCTGCACGTCTGATATTGCTGTGTTTATTTTTTTCCTGATTGTGGCCCATTTAGGTGCTGTGATTTCTTTCCGTCAATCTGTGGTAATTCTGTTTAGTCCAGGTCGTGCTTAATTTGGGCTGGGAGCACCCATTCTTTTTCAAATACATCTTGCAGTAGTAGTCCGAAAAATTGCATTATTATCAGCCTCTCCCACTTAGTCAATTATTCCCCAGCTGCTGTGATATCTGAGTTGTTGAGCTCCCTCCTCATCATCGGGCAAGTGTGCAGTACCATCATAACACCTGATAGTGCCCTGTCGTTCTGAATATGCAGCCTCACACTTGGCAGAATCCTCAAATTTATAAATTGTCTCGCTCTACTCTTTCACTGTTCTTGTGTTCTCTACAGCCAATCTAGTATGCAGTGAATTCAGCACACCATAAATATTCATATTCCCCATAAGTAGACCTTAAACACCACACTTTTTTCAAAGCATATTGAATATGTACTTCTGATAAAGACTTCTAGCTGCAGATTCCTTACGTTAGAATTTCTCCAAGCATCAGACTGGATCTGGAAGATTTTTCATGAACAGCACTTCTTTGTGCTACTATGCGGCGTTGATCAGCTCCATGTGCGTTGTTCATTCTGGAATTGACGTCCGCAGCACCTATAGAGGTGCGCTGATCTCAGTTCTTTTCTTTCAGCAGCAGCCAGCGCTGATCCGAGAGTAGAGCTACCCCTTCAGTCACTTTTTGACTGAGCTTTTGTCAATGTTTTGTTACATTTTTTTGTAGGTTTTCCTTCTGGCGTGGCAGAAGTGTCCACCAAGAAGACCAGCTTCAAGCCCTGCTGCGTCTGTCACTGAACAATGCCAGTGACAGACCCGCACCTGTTTTGCTTTTTGCTGCTTGGAGCGCAACCATGACCAGAAGTTGTGTTCTGACTGCCGTGCCATGAATCCAAAGGCCTTGAGGGAGCGGTCCCAGTCGAGAGGAAGGTCCTAGAAGCGGTTGCGAAGTCCGTGATCGTTTTCCCATTTCAATTCATTGGGCCACTTGGATAAGTCCAGGCACAAGAAGAAGAAGGAGTTGAAATATCTTTGACTTCTCGTCATCCATCAGCTGACGAGACGAGGCAGCATCAACATCCAAGGCCTGGCTTCAGCGGTTGAGTCTGCGCCTAGGCCGACTCCACTCCTCCCCAAATTTCCAGGAGCTAGAGCAACTGCTGCCCAATAAAAGTTTGATGAGGCTATGCGCTCCTTATTTGGGTGGGCCCATTCCTTCGGTGCGGCTTCGGGCCCCAAGGAGTCAGCAGGGACCCCTTCTGGTTATGTACCAGCAGCTCTAGCCCTGGCTCCAGCTGGGTCCAAATTATCCTTTCCTAGATCCAGTTTAGCACCGGTCATATCATCTTGACCTTCCCCGGCCCCAATACATTGCTGCCATTCTGATCCCTGACTCAGATATGGAGCCGAAGGGGGGTCAATCGTATCCGTTTCTGGCACCGACCAGAACCATGCCTTCCAGGTGGGAGCCTAGGACTTATTCCTATGGGCTAGGACTTTAGGAGCAATGTGAGGGATCACTGGACCCTGAAGAATACCATCCCTATGAAGATACTAATATGGACTGGTGTGGGGAACTGGGTGAAACCAGTGGACTGGATACTTCTCAAGATAGTGGTAAGCTTTCTCCCCCTAGCGTGCCTATGGAGGAGGGAGCTTCTTTTGTGATGTTGGTACGGAGGGACTGCCTTCTGTGACAGTGAAGTCTAATGTTTTGACAGAGGTGCTACCCTCAGAACGCCCTAAGAACCGCTACTCCCATTCAGTGAAGCCCTCTCTGATGTCCTTCCGAGGGCGTGATCCAAACCTGGCCAAACCCAGCAATGGGGTGCCTGTGAATTGGGTGATTGCCAGTTGCCACGGCCCCACCCGGTGAGACCCGAATGTACTCACCCAGCACTCTAAACCAGAGAGCTTGGTTGTCCAGGTCTCTACATCCTGTGTAAATCCTGGCATTTCCTACTGCACCCCTGAACACAGAATCCAAAAGGCTGGACTTTTTAAGGAAAAAGATGTTCTTTTCCGCCAGCCTGACTTTGCTGTCCATGAACACCGCATGCCTTTTGTGCCACTATTTCCAGGCTCTGTGGGATACAGTTGTGCAGGAGCTACCAATGGTCCTGGATAAGGCCCGGGCCGTAATCTCTCTGGCTGATGCCAATGGAAGAGATGCAGCTAAGTTTACCGTCCGATGTGGACTTGGCACGACTGACTGACCTGCCATAGCAGTTTTGCCAATGGTGGCCTTGAAGTGCCATGCCTGGTTGAGGACGACTGGCTTTTCCAGTAATGTCCTATTTTCCCTGTTTGACATACCCCTTGATGTCTCTCGTCTCCTCGGAGACAAGGCAGATTTGGCAATAGAGGGCTTTAAGGACAGCTGGGCTACTGCCAGGTCTTTGAGCATTTCTGTGGCCACAGTTCATCCACAATCCGCCTTTCACGCCTTTTATGGCTAGGGAAGGGGCTTCCAACCATGCCAATATCCTCCCAGCCACTGTGCCACGCACGTTTCACAGCCTGTTTCACAGCCTCTGCGTGGCCGAGGGCACGGTACCCACAGACCTTGTGGGTTGGGCAGCCATTGGTTGAGTCAATCCACCATCTCCCCAGCAGCTGCAGCCATCAAACCCTCCTAATCTGCCCACATGCCGTCATGGTCAACTAGTTGGTGGCAGTATCTGCCATCATCTGCCCCACTGGCAGTCCATAACACTGGACAGGTGGGTTCGGCAAGTAGTCCAGAGGGGATACTTCTTCATCTTCGACAGAATGATGGAGGATCATCTTACACTTCTCCGCCAAAAATTCACAGCTTTCTTGACCAAGAGAGCCACAGAGAGGGAGCTGGTGCCAGAAGTCGGCCCTGGTTGTTATACCTGCTATTTTCTGGTGCTGAAACAGACAGAGCCCTTCATCCTATCCTAGACCTACAGCCTCAACTACTACTTCAGGAAGAAGATGTTCATAATACTCATGTGAGCTCAGGTTTGTCTACCCTAGATCAAGGAGACTGGATGGTAGCATTGGACTTGCAGGACACATATTTTCACATTCTCATCTTGCCTGCTGACAAGCACTACTTGCAGTTCACGGTAGGCCACAAGCACTTTAAGTTCGCTGTGATCCCTTTTTGCCTCACCAGCGCCCCTCTGGTGTTCACCAAGGTGATGGTGGTGGTTGTAGCTCATCTGCGAAGTTCAGGGGTGTCAGTCGTCGCCTATATCAACGACTGGCTGTAGTAGGTGGGTTTGCCCCCGGCCGTCGTCTCCCACCTCAAGACTACGGCAGACCTCCTTCATTTGCTGGGGTTCATTATGAATTTGCGGAAGTCACACCAGACTCCTGCTCAGACTCTCCCTCTTATCGGAGCTGTTCTGGACACAGTGCAGTTTTGGGCTTATCCTCCCGAACTGTGAGTCCAGGATATTCAGTTTATGATACTGATCTTTCAGCCTTTATTCTGGATTTCAGTGAGACAGACTGTGTGGCTGTTGGGACTAATGGCCTCCTGCATCCTGCTGGTAACACATGTGCCATGGCATATGCGGACTCTGCAGTGGGACCTGATGCTCCAGTGGATGCAGTAGCAGAGGAATCTCTCCGACATGGTCCAGACTTCAGAGGAAACTGCAGAGGTGCTACAGTGGTGGTGTTAGACCTGACAGCCTTAGGGTGAACTTCCCCCAACTTTTTGCCTGCCTCACTCCATTTTTATGAGCTAATTTATGCTGGTTTTAGCACTTTAAACTGCTGACCAGTGCTAAAATGCTTTTGCTCTGTCCCCTAAAAATTGTAACATTGGCTCATACACAATTGCATATTTAATTTACCTATACGTCCCTAGAAAAGTGCACTAGATGTGCCCAGAGCCTGTAAACTAAATGCTACTAGTGGGTCTGCAGCACTGATTGTGCCATCCATGTAAGTAGCCCCTTAACCATGTCTCAGGTATGCCATTTCCAGGCCTGTGTGTGCACTTTCACTGCTACTTTGACTTGGCATTTAAAACTACTTGCTAAGCCTTAAATTCCCCTTTTCTTACATATAGGTCACCCCTACTGTAGGCCATAGGTAAACCATAGGGCAGGGTGCTATCTAAGTAAAGGGCAGGACATGTAGTTATAAGTTTTACATGTCCTGGTAGTAAAAAAAAAATCGAATTTGTTTTTCACTACTGAGAAGCCTGCTCCTCTCATAGGCCAGCATTAGAAATTCCTTTACCTGCTTTTAAGTGGTAATTTCTGATCTGAGAGGAATATACTTGTCATGTTTGGTATGGTTGGAATGGTACTGGTTGGAATGCTACTGGTGAAGTTAGATTCTACATTACTATTTCAGAAATGCCACTTTTAGAAAGTAGGCATTTCTCTGCACTTACTGCTATCTATGCCTTATGGCCTGTCTACAATCCACGTCTGGTCTGTGCTGGTTGACAGCTCTCCTTGTGCATTCCACCCAGACAGCCATAAACAGAGGACGCTCAGCTGCGTCTGCATTCATCTGCATACTGATGGGTCTTCCTGGGCAGGCAGGGTGGAGGGGCTCTCACTTACGCTTCAGAGGCCAGTCCCTGCCCTCACACAAACGACTAATAACCCCCCACAGGGCTCCTGGCAGACAGGGATGTGTTGAAAGGGTAACTTTTGACCTTCAAAACCACTCTTTGAAGATTCCTCCACTTCAAAGGCACTTTGGGGTGTATATATACTGGGTCTGTGATGGACTCTGCCTTCCTCCACAAGTGCTCTCCAAGGGCTTGGATTGAGCTTGCCTCCTAATCTGAAGTTTCAGGGCTGTCAAAGACTTCACAAAAAGAGAAGGAAATCCAGTGCGTTGGAAAATCGACACAACGCCTGCAAAATTTGACGCAACGCCTGCCCGATCGACCCAGCGCCTGTCTTGCGGCTGAATAATCACCGCATCACCTGCTGGATTGGCACAGTACCTGTTGGCTATTCACAACGCGTTCTGGTTTTCCACGCATCGTCCCTGGGTGTCAAAATATCCCTGCATCGCAGTGAGAAGCCAAGGATGCGCTCCCAGAAACTGACGCTTCACCTTGCAGTGTGGAAAGAAATGACACATTGACTTTGCTGGCTGGAATAACTGATGCATCACTTTATTTTCCAAAGTATCTCCTCCTCTGCAGCCCCTCTGAATCACTATTTTTGACGCATCCCAGGTACTGCGTGTTAAAATAATACAGCCACTGATTCTTAAGGATTAAGACTCACCTAAACCTTTAAAAAGTGAATTGCCCCTACTGGGTTCTTGTTATTTTTCGTCTTACTTAAGTCAGATACATATTATCTATTTTCCTACACTGGTGTGGAGTACTTTTTGCAGTGTTTTCAATGTGTTACTGTATGAATTTTTGCACAAATACTTTACACATTGCCTTCTAATTTAAGTCTGCCTGCTCTGTGCCAAGCGACCAGAGGGTGAGCACAGAATAATTTAGGTTGTGTTGTGATTTACCCTGAGTAAGAGTGAGGTTCCTACTTGAACAGGGTGCATAACTCTTCCAACTAGAGACCCAGTTTCTAACAAGTGGCTAATCAGCTGTGATTGGGTCAGCGGCAGATCCTCTCCCTTCCCCAACCAGATCTCACAATATGATCAGATGCGTCACTCCTTGTATGGGGCGGCCATCTGGGAGGAGTGGAAGTCAGAGGACTCTGGTCTCCGTCAGAATCCGGGCCCCACATCAACTTGCTCGTGCTCCAAGCAATCCGACCGCCATTGAAAGCCTTTGTACCTTCCATCAAAGGGAGGCTGTTGCAGGTATTCACGGACAACACTGCCATGTGGTACTGCAACAAACAGGGTGGGGTTGGGGATCCTTTGTCAGGAGGCTCTACGTCTCTGAACATGGCTGTAACATCAGGGCATATCTCTGGTGGTACAACTTGTGACAGATTCTCTGAATGATAGGGTGGATGAACTCAGCCGAAGATGCCTAGCGGATCACAAATGGCGGCTCCATCTGGAGGTGGTGCAAGGTCTCTTTCAGCAGTGGGGAGAGCCTTGACTAGATCTATTTGCAGCTGCCAATAACGCGCAGTGTCAGCAGTTTTGCACACTGGAATTTCCAAGGCATCTCTTGCCTGGGAATGCTTTTTGTCTTGGATGGAGCTCAAGCCTCTTGTATGCCTTTCTGCCCATACACTCCTACAGAGAGTTCTCAAGAAGTTCAAGAATTACCAGACCCAAGTTATTCTTGAGGCTGCAGATTGGGCGCGTAGAGTCTGGTATCCCGAGCTACTGAACATGGTCATCAATCCTCCCGTCAGGCTGCCCCTTCGGAAGGAACTACTCTCTCAGCAGCAGGAGAGGGTTCGCCATCCGAACCTGTCCAGTCTCCGCCTTCTTGCGTGGAGATTGTGCGGCAGTAGTTAACGGCTTTCAACCTTCCTCCTGATGCCTGTGATGTCGTCTTGGTGGCCAGGCGGCCCTCCATCAAGATCTTATACGCCTGTTGATGGAAAATGGAAATTAATTTGTGGCATGATATGCATAAAAACATATTTACCCCCTTTCTGCCCCCTTTCTCAGGTTCTCCTTTTCATACTGTCTTTTGCCCAGCAGGGCTCTGCTCTGGGCACTCTCAAGGGCTACCTTTCTGCTATCTCTTCTGTTTTATGGTTGTCTGACCAGCCATCCCTCTTCAAGTCCCTTATTGTACATAGGTTTCTAAAGTCTCTTGCCTGTCTCTTTACCCCTTCCTTATTTATCATGCCTCACTGGGGCTTTAGTCTTGTGCTGACATTCTTGATGTGTGGTCCTTTCAAGCCTCTTCATAATAGCCCCCTCAGGCTTCTTATGATCAGAAAAGCCTCCCTCATGGCGATTACATCTGCCCGTAGAGTACATGAGCATCAGGCCTTGTCATCCAAACCTCCTTACCTCACTGTTGATCCCGATAAGCCAGTGTTTCCACAAAAGCCTCCTATCTTCCGAAAGAGGCCAGTCCAATTCACATAGGCCAATCAATCACTCTGCCTACTTTTTACCCTCCTCCACATCCCTCTAAAGAAGAGGAGCAACTTCACCATCTGGATCCAAAAAGAGCGTTGCTGTTCTACCTTGATGAAACAAAAGAGTTACGGGTGGATGACCAACTCTTCATGGGGTATGTTGGAGCAGAAGCGGGCCATCTCCAGATGGGTCGTACTCTGCATTAAGGTTTTTTGTGCACTGGCCAAAAAGTAATCTCCTGAGGTCTTCCAAGCTCATTCCACCAGAGCTAAAGCTGCAACCACTGCGCTAGCATGCGGACCAGGCAGCAACGTGTGCTTCTTTGCACATGTTTACAAAACTCTACTGCCTGGACACTGAAGTATATAAGGATGGGCAGTTTGCCTGTTCGGGCCTGCTGGAATTCCTTGTTTGAAATTGGTCCACAGAGCCACCTATGGGGATGATATTGCTTGGGTATCTATTCTAAGGTAAGGAATCTGCAGCTAGAAGTCTCTATCAGATGGACAAGTTACTTTCCTTCGATAAGGCCTCATCTTGTAGAGACTATGGCCCTCACTAAGACTTCAGCGGTCTATTTCTTAGACCGCCAAAAGTCATGCCCGCCACATGGCTGCCAGTGTTGGTGTCTTCAGACCGCCATATTATGGCTGCTGGCTGCTCTCCGACACTATTTGGCGGGCAAGCTGCCAGCAGCCATACTGGCAGTTGGCAGTCTAGTGGAGCTTGCTCTGTCACCACTGCCACGTCACCAAAACACCGCCCACTTTATTATTATATTGTAGGCGGCGTGGTGGTGTTGTGTTGGCGGGGCGCTGGTGGCGGAGCAAGCGCCATGGACCCCGTTCCCTCCCGGATGACCACTGCGACCACCAGGTATGGTGATCGACCAACGGGGGGGGTTAATGTTGTGTGCATGAATGGGTGTGTGTGTGTGTGTGTGAATGGGGTGTGGTGGGGGGTGTTGTGTGTGTTTGTGTGAGTCAAGTGTCTGTGTGCTTGTGTGAATGCATGTATGCAGGGGGTGGGGAGAGTATGTGTGTGTGTATGCGGGGCGTGGGGGGTAACGTGGCGGTGTGTGCATGTATGAGCGTGGATGTGTGCCTGAATGTATGCAAGTGTGGTGTGTGCGTGTGTGGATGGGGGCGAGGTTACAGAATGGGGAGGGGGGTGGCACTCCTTGGGGGGCTTCTGATGGGGTCAGGGAGTGGGGGCTCCTACATGAAGGGGGAGTTGGGGAGTCCTGTAGTGGCAACAGTATTCCTGTTGCCAGTATCCATACTGCCAGGGATTTTGTGGCGGGGCTGCCGCCACGGAATCCCTGGTGGTAAGGATACTCAAAATACCACAGGCAGTGTTGGGTGGACCGCTGGGTCAAATGTGGTCAACCTTCGGCCAGGCGGTCCCACCCCTCTGGCGATATAGAGGGTGAACTGCCCGCGATGCAGCCAGTTCACTTGCGATGTCTTAATTTGGTGGTCCTGCACCGCCACTCTGTCGGCGGTCTGGTTCCCACTTCTGTTGTGGCGGGGCAGGACCGCCAGTGTCATAATGACCCCTTATATATGGCTGCAGATTCCTTACCATCCCACCCATCGTCTCTGCTCTGCGAACAAACTTCTAGTGCAGGCTAATCCCTTTCAGGACCCTAGTTTTCCACACCAGTGGTAGGCGTGCTTCATGTCTCTTTGCTTCTAGCGTGGAAAGTTGTGAAAAGAAACTGATTTCTACGTGCCTGGGTGGTGCCTATATAGATGCCACTAATGACACTTCCAGCACGGCTGATGCTGATGACACACATGTAGCCTATCGATGCCACCTACCGACAGGCAGGGGTACTGGTCATGAAAAAAAGAAAATCCAGGATTGAACTGGTGCTAAGTGTCCAACAGATCATTCATGTCCTGATATTTCTTTAATATCTTGGCTTACTTGAAGTAAGACCCTATCTGTGTCAGTTTTGTGCTACTGTATTCTGGCAGGTTGCGCATGTCTGAGCTAGATTACATTCTGGTGCCCCACCTATTTATACATTTTTCAGTGCTGTTTTACTCCCTGTAATTCAAGAATTAGCACTGGCTTGCCATTGATTTTTATCGAGTGTTACTTAATGTGTCATGCTATATTGACCTTTTAATGCCTACAACTTAGTAAACTAAGGAGGTCATTTAGAGCTTAATGGTGCAGGGGCTTCATGTTAAATTGGTCAATCTCCTGCGCCACCGAACACGTTGACTCGTGCACCCGTGTTGACCTTATTTAGAGGTAGGAGAACCACTGGGTTTCGGATGAGGGAGCCTCAGCTGGCTCTGTTGTCATTAAACCTTTACTTGGTGGTTCATCCAACATTGGACTGCTGGCAGTGCTGGACCGGGACTCCAAGCAGCCCTGGAAAATGTTGCCATTCCAATCCCCTGTACGGTGTGCAGCGAGGGAGCCTGACTACTACCAGGAGGGAAGTTTGGGAGGTTTCCTCCCAAGATCATTTAGGCAAAAAAGCTAAAATTGGGCATTCTAAAAAATATGTTTAATTATATATTCAATACTATTAACTTTTAAAGCAAATTAAATGATGACCTTACAGTGCACAGGATACCCAGACATACCCACAGAAATTTTTACAGAGAACCCACAAAATAAGATGTTGAGCATGTAACATGAGGTTTAATATGACATAAATGCACACATTCACTGTTTCACTGTTAAACACAGCCAAAAAGGTGAGAACACAATGAAAGACCATTTTGAGAGATGTTAGCATCCTCCACGCCAATGAGCAGCAGGGTTGGCTTTTTATTTTTGGGTGCCACCTCTATGAAATTCTCTTCCACAGATACCCTCACTACCACTCTCCAACAATGCCTCTCTTCTCTCCATAGCCCCACTCTCACATGTATTTAATTTGTTTTTTTAGCGCCGCTCATACTAGTGTAGGGTGTCATAGCATGTTTTTATATCACTCATACACACGTAAACAATAAATCATGCATGTGTAAATCAGTGTACAGAAAATGTTACTTAGGACAGAGGTGACTACAAGGTGTAGGATTCAAATGTCATCCATACCGGTAGTTCTGTAAAAGTGATTGGCCTTGAGATGCAGAAACCCAAGAATCAAAATGTAGCATTGTGGTTAGGGTTGGCTTTACTAATCATAATTTATTTCTAAGCAAACAAGCACCTTTTTAGCAAAATTTGGATAACGAAAGTGGAAAAACCATAACGCACTAACCTGCACAGTGGAATTTCCATGCAGTTTCTGGATGGCAGTTCATAGCTCACTGTGCTATGTTGTGATTTTAAGTTATGAGCTGCGAATTACAAAAAGATATCTATGACAAAAGCAGTACCCAGCTGATCTATCCACATAAAATGTAGGCCCTTATTTATAATTTTTTAGCACCGCATTTGCGCCGCTTTTTGACACAAAAACAGTGCAAACTTCCAAAATACAATTGTATTTTGCAAGTTTGTGCCGCTTTTGCGTAAAAGAATTACGCAAATGCAGCGCTAAAAATGTATAAATATGGGCCTTAGTTCTGTGATCTGCATGGTACACGTTCTTTGCAGCAGGCATATTAACTCTATGTGCAACTTTAGATGAGTCAAAACTGAGACTAGACAACACCCCAATCCCTCTACAGCAGAAACATTAGTCACCAGCGTTAACTTGACATTTTTATTGTTGCCTGAAAACTGATGGATATAAAAGGAACTCTGCAGCGGGTGATTTTAAGCCATAACAATTTGCAAAAATACAGTGCCCACCAGCTCAGCAATAAAACAGCCCCCAGTAATAAAACCATGCCACAGGAACAAAACCAGCTCCCACCCTTCCAGGCTCCTGGAGAAATGCCCAGTGCATGGTACGGGCAGTCTGGTGTTGACCGATGGGTCACAGCGGCGGTTGGCATCTGCCCTGCTTTATTTAGAACAAGGTGATAGTCATTGGTTTTTAGGTCTCGTCTGCGACAGTGCTCACTTGAAAGAGGTATTGTTTACATTAAAGGACTTCGAGCCTGCCTATTGCTTACCAGTCATTCGCATCATTGTCAGTCTTCTTTGCTTCCTCCTAATTTGCCAGTGTGTGCCAGGCACCTCTTCCTTTTCTTTGTGTGGAGCATAGATCCAGCACAGATTTATTTATCTTATTTTGTATCCATTGGCTGCTCACGCTGAGATGGGTGCAATATTTCTTTCACTCCTGCCACTTGGCTCCATCTCTTCTGCGCCACTGGATTCAAGCTATCCTGGCTGATGGAGGGTGATAACCTGAAACCGGTCCCAAGATGCTTGAATCCCATCCAGGTACGACCTGGCTTGGCAGTTCGGGCTTGACTGCTCCTATTCGGAGAATGATCAAGACTGATTTGCATAAATCTGGGTCCGAACTGGGGTGACGTGGCAAGCAAAATAACGATGGATTAAACCCAGATCTGTGACTAGGGGTGGGAGTTTGAAAAGTTTCAGCACTCCATCCATCATTTTATTTTGTGATTTAGCTTTTTGCTCCCTAAGTGGCTAGGGTATGCCCAGATGGTGGTCCCTTGCTTGCTGCGCCACTGGATTCAAGCTAGCCTGGCTGATGAAGGGTGATACCCTGAAACCGGTCCCAGGATGCTTGAATCCTGTCCATGGAGGACCTGGCTTGGCAGTTCGGGCTGGACTGCTCCTATTGGGAGCATGGTCAAGACTGATTTGCATATAGCTGGGTCCGAACTGGGGTAAAATGGCAAGCAAAATAACGATGGATTAAACCCAGATCTGTGACTGGGGGTGGGTGTTTGAAAAGTTTCAACACTCCATCCATCATTTAATTTTGTGATTTTGCTTTGTGCGCCCTAAGTGGCTAGGGTATGCCCAGATGTGGGTCCCTTGCTTGCTGCACCTCTGGATTCAAGCTAGCCTGGCTGATGAAGGGTGATACCCTGAAACCGGTCCCAGGATGCTTGAAACCTGTCCAGGGAGGACCAGGCTTTGCAGTTTGGGTTGGACTGCTCCTATTGGGAGCAAGGTCAAGACTGATTTGCATATAGCTGGGTCCGAACTGGGGTGACGTGGCAAGCAAAATAACAATGGATTAAACCCAGATGTGTGACTGGGGGTGGGTGTTTGAAAAGTTTCAACACTCCATCCATCATTTTATTTTGTGATTTTGCTTTGTGTGCCCTAAGTGGCTAGGGTGTGTCCAGACGTGGGTCCCTTGCTTTCTGTGCCACTGGATTCAAGCTAGCCTGGCTGATAAAGGGTGAGACCCTGAAATCAGTCCCAGGATGCTTGTTTCCGGTCCAAGGAGGACCTGGCTTGGCAGTTCGGGCTGGACTGTTCCCATGAAGAACAGTGTCAAGACTGATTTCATATGGCTGGGCCCAAACTGGGGTGGCATGGTGAGGAAAAGAAGATGGATTAAACCCAGATCTGTGACTGGGGGTGAGTGTTTGCATTGTTCAGCACTCTGTCCATCATCCTTTTGTGTTGCTAAAGTTCCCCTAAGTGGGAAGGGTATGCCAGGTGTGGGTCCCTTGCTCACTGTGCCACTGGATTCAAGCTAGCCTGGCTGATGAAGGGTGGAACCCTGAAAATGGTCCCAGGATGCTTGACTCCTGTCCATGGAGGACCTGGCTTGGCTGTTCGCGCTGGACAGCTCCTATTGGGAGCAGGGTCAAGACTGATTTGCATATAGCTGGGTCCGAACTGGGGTGATGTGGCAAGCAAAATAACGATGGATTAAACCCAGATCTGTGACTAGGAGTGGGTGTTTGAAAAGTTTCAACACTCCATCCATCATTATATTTTGTGATTTTCCATCTCCCTTACCTCCAGCCCTTACAATATGTTGCTCCCTTGCCTGCTAGCCCACCCCAGTCTAAAATGCATTTATATGTGAACAGAAACCTTACACCAGGACACCTGCATTTTACCTTCCTCTTCACTATTTATCAAAATGTCGAGATGCTGATAAAAATAAGATGTTTGATGGAATGTTTGTGTAGGAGGCTGGCCTGGTTTGTAGTGGGTACCTTGGGTACTTACACCATGTTCAGTTATCCCTTGGTAGTGAATGTAGTAGTTTTCTAGCAGCTTAGGCTGATAGAGGTAGCTGTAGCAGAGCAGCTTAGGCTGAAGTAGGAGACATGCAAAGCTCCTGCAATACCACTTATAGTTTGACAGTACTTCTACACAAGCAAAGACAATACTCAATGTTACTAAAAATAAAGGTATTTATTTCGGTGACGGGGTACCAGAAATATCATAGAGACAATACTCCTTCTGGAGGTAAGTATTATACACAATATATACACTAGACACCAAAATTAAACAAGTAAATAGTCATAGAACAATGCAAACAGTAGGAAATCCTATAGAATGCAATGGGAGAAAATAGCTCTAGAGGCAACACAAACCATATACTAAGAAAGTGGAATGTGAATCATGAATTCCCCCCTAGACAAGTTTAGTGTGTGCAGAATCGCTGGGAGAGTAAGAATACAGTAAAGGTAAGTAAATTACCCTACCCGAGAGCCCAGAAAAGCAGGAGTCAAGTACTGCAATTTTCCTTAGGACACACTACACATCGTTTTGGGGATTTTGTAGCAGCCAACCAAGTCTGCAAAAAACAACTGCTGGATTATTGGACCTGAAGGCCTGCAAAGGAAGGGGACCAAGTCCAGAAGTCGAAAGAAGTTTCAGGAAGGACCGGAGCCCCTGCCAACCCAGAAGAGGGTGCAAAAGGAGAGTCCCCGGTTTGTCGAAGACTGCAGAAATGCACCCTAGGAAAATGCCAGTGGGTTCCTGCGTAATGCAAAAGATGTCCCACAGCTTGAAGATTGTTGCAGACCAGATTTTGTGTTGGAAGGCGCCAACAAGCCTTGGGTACGACAAAAGTGAGTTTTTCGTGAAAATGGTGCTGGATGGACCCAGAAGGGACCTGGGGGCCTCAACTCTGTGTGAGGAGGAATGGAGGGCTCTCAGCACTTTAGAGAGCCCTCAGGATGCCAGCCAGCACCCCAGAAACCGCAGGACCTGGGTTCAAATGAGGTGCAAAACGCAGTTGATGCAGCACAACAAAAGAAGGTCCAACGCCGCCAGAGAACAACTCAGCGAGTTGCACATCACAGGGTGGCGTGCTTGGGACCTGAGCCAAGCTGTGCACAAAGGAATTTTGCAAGGAGTGCACAGAGAACTTAGGAGGTGAAGAAGACACAGTACACAGGGGTACCGTCGTTCTCAGGGAAGGCAAGGTCTTACCTCCTCCAAATTGCATCAGCAGGACCTCAGGACCGACTATGTCGATGGTGTCCACCCTCTGTGTCTTTAGGAGCACGCTCGTCGTTGTGAGAGGAGTCCCAGGGTACCTGTCGTCGTCTTGGAAGGTGCCTTCTTGGAGCAGGTGATTGACTCTGTCACTCCACTGGAGATTTCTTCAGTTCTTCTGGTGCAGGATGAATACAGGAAGTTCCCAGAGCGTGCACACCTTGGAAACTGTTGCAGTTGCTGACTTGAGGCTGAGGTTGCTGAAGAAAAGTGTCTCTTGTAGACACTTTGTTGCAGTTACAGCGTTTCTTGGAGCAGGTTTGTGGTTGATCCGAGGTCAGAAGAGTGAAGTTGGTGCAGAGGATTCCTGAAGGAAACTTGTAAGTAGAATCTGAAGAGAACCCACAGGAGAGACCCTAAATAGCCCTGAGAGGGGGATTGGTTACCTTATCAGCTAAGGACCTATCAGGAGGGGTCTCTGACGTCACCTGCTACACTAGCCACTCAGAGGCCTCCAGAGTGCCCCCACACCTTAAAAAGCAAGATGGCTGAAGTATGGGACACACTGGAGGAGCTCTGGGCACTACCCCTGGTGTGGTGATGGACAGGGGAGTGTTCACTCCCCTTTTCTTTGTCCAGTTTCCCACCAGAGCAGGGGAGAAGGTGTCCCTGAACCGGTATAGTCTGGTTTATGCAAGGAGGGCACCATCTGTGCCCTTCAAAGCACTTCCAGAGGTTGGGGGAGGCTACCCCTCCCCAGCTTGTAACACCTATTTCCAAAGGGAGAGGGTGTAACACCCTTCTCTCAGAGGAAATGCTTTGTTCTGCCTTCCTGGGACTGGGCTGCCCAGACCCCAGGAGAGCAGAATCCTGTCTGTGAGGTGGCAGCAGCTGTAGCTGCAGTGCAAGTTTCAGAGAGCTGGTTTGGCAGTACTGGGGGTCCGTGGTGGAACCCCCAGGATGCATGGAATTGGCTCCCCAATACCAGATTTGGAATGCGGGGACAATTCCATGATCTTAGACATGCTACATGGCCATATTCGGGGTTACCATTGTGAAGCTACATATAGGTATTGACCTATATGTAGTGCACGCGTGTAATGGCATCCCCGCACTCACAAAGTCCGGGTAAATGGCCCTGAACTGTGTGGGGGCACCTTTGCTAGTGCAAGGGTGACCTCACACTTAGTAACTTTGCACCTAACCTCCAGCAAGTGAAGTTTGGAAATATAGGTGACTTATAAGTTACTTAAGTGCAGTGAAAAAGGCTGTGAAATAGTGTGTGCACTATTTCACGCAGGCTGCAATGGCAGTCCTGTGTAAGGGTTTGTCTGAGCTCCCTATGGGTGGCAAAAGAAATGCTGCAGCCCATATGGATCTCCTGGAACCCCAATGCCCTGGGTACCTAGGTACCATATACCAGGTACTTATAAGGGAGGGTTCAGTGTGCCAATTGAAATTGGTAAATGAGGTCACTGGCCTACAGTGACACATTTAAAAGCAGAGAGAGCATAAGCAATGACGTTCTGGTTAGCAGAGCCTCAGTGGCACAGTTAGGCACTACACAGACATACACATTAGGCCATACTTTATGAGCACTTGGGTCCTGATCAGCAGGATCCCAGTGAGACAGGAAAAAACATACTGACATAAATGTGAAAAATGGGGGTAACGTGCCAAGAAAGATGGTACTTTCCTACAGTTTGGCTGGAGATAAACATGCTCTGCATACTCCTGCCATCTAGTGCTGGGTCCGGAGTGGTACAAGTTGTTTTTCTTTGAAGAGGATTTTGAATCACAAGATCAAGTGACTCCTCCTCTTGGTGGTATTGCACCTGGGCATTGACTCCTTTGTTAGATTGTTTTCTCTCCGCCATCGGGTTCAGATGTGTGTACCTCTGCTCCTTCTATCGACTCTCTATGTTTTTTTTTTTCAATCTTTCCTTTCACATTCCAATGGTACTGTTATCGTTCACTCTTATTTCATTTTAGCGCTGTCGCCTTTCCGTTGGTTTGGGCACTGACCGACCGCCCCTTGGGGTGCCTGTGTCCACCCCTGGCCTACCTTCCACATGGCTCCAGATATTTCCACTTAGACAATGAAGACTCATCAGGTCATGGCTAGTCTTATTGTCCTTCGTTTGGGGGGGTTTGTGTAGGAAAGAACCATCTTGCCTGGCATGTTACCCCCATATTTCACTGTATATATGTTGTTTTAGTGTATGTGTCACTGGGACCCTGCTAGCCAGGGCCCCAGTGCTCATAAGTGTGCCCTGTATGTGTTCCCTGTGTGATGACTGTCTCACTGAGGCTCTGCTAATCAGAACCTCAGTGGTTATGCTCTCTCTGCTTTTCACAATTGTCACTGCAGGCTAGTGACTATCTTCACCAATTCTCATTGGCACACTGGGACATCCTTATAATTCCCTTGTATATGGTACCTAGGTACCCAGGGTATTGGGGTTCCAAGGAGATCCCTATGGGCTGCAGCATTTATTTTGCCACCCATAGGGAGCTCAGACAATTCTTACACAGGACTGCCACGTTATTTCACAGCCATTTTTCACTGCACATAAGTAACTTATAAGTCACCTATATGTCTAACACTCACTTGGTGAAGGTAAGTGCCAAGTTACTTAGTGTGTGGGCACCCTGGCACTAGCCAAGGTGCCCCCACATTGTTCAGGGCAAATTCCCCAGACTTTGTGAGTGCGGGGACACCCCTACACGCGTGCACTATACATAGGTCACTACCTATGTATAGCGTCACAATGGTAACTCCAAACATGGCCATGTAACATGTCTAAGATTCTGACTCCGAACATGGCCATGTAACATGTCTAAGATCATGGAATTGCGGAGACAATTCCATGATCCCCCAAGTCTCTAGCACAGACCTGGGTACTGCCAAACTGCCTTTCCGGTGTCTCCACTGCAGCTGCTGCTGCTGCCAACCCCTCAGACAGGTTTCTGCCCCCCTGGGGTCTGGGCAGCCCAGTCCCAGGAAGGCAGAACAAATGATTTCCTCTGAGAGAGGGTGTTACAGCCTCTCCCTTTGGAAATAGGTGTGAAGGGCTGGGGAGGAGTAGCCCATCTCTGCATAAGCCAGTCGACACCGGTTCAGGGATCCCCCAGCCCTACTCTGGCGCAAGACTGGACAAAGGAAAGGGGAGTGACCACTCCCCTGACCAGTACCTCCCAGGGGATGTGCCCAGAGCTTCTCCAGTGTGTCCCAGACCTCTGCCATCTTGGATTTAGAGGTGTTGGGGCACAATGGACTGCTCTGAGTGGCCAGTGCCAGCAGGTGACGTCAGAGACCCCTCCTGATAGGTGCTTACCTCTTTCAGTAGCCAAGCCTCCTTTCTTTGTAACCAAACCTCCTTTTTTGGCTATTTAGGGTCTCTCCTCTGGGCTATTCCTCAGATAACGAATGCAAGAGCTCACCAGAGTTCATCTGCACTTCCCTGTTCGACTTCTGCCAAGGATCGACCGCTGACTGCTCCAGGACGCCTGCAAAACCACAACAAAGTAGCAAGACGACTACCAGCAACATTGTAGCGCCTCATCCTGCCAGCTTTCTCTACTGTTTCCTGGTGGTGCGTACTCTGAGGCTTGTCTGCCTTCACTCTGCACTGAAAGCCAAGAAGAAATCTCACATGGGTCGACAAAATCTTCCCCCTGCCAACGCAGGCACCAAACTTCTGCATCACCAGTCCTCTGGGTCCCCTCTCATCCTGACGAGCGTGGTCCCTGGAACACAGGAGCTGGGTCCAAGTGTCTCCCACAGTCCAGTGGACCTTCTGTCCAAGTTTGGTGGAGGTAAGTCCTTGCCTCCCCACGCCAGACACCAAACTTGTGTACTGCATGATTTGCAGCTGCTCTGGCTTCTGTGCACTTTTCCAGGACTTCCTTTGTGCACAGCCTAGCCTGGGTCCCCAGCACTCCTTCCTGCATTGCCCAACTCGCTGAGTTGGACTCCGATGTCGTGGGACCCTCCTTTGTGACTCTGAGTCGACCGCTGTCGTCAGATCTTCTAAGTGCCTGTTCCGGTACTGCTGCGGGTGCTGCCTGATTCTTTGGGGGGCTCTATGAGTTGCTGAGTGCCCCCTCTGTCTCCTCCTCCAAGGGGCGACATCCTGGTCCTTCCTGGTCCCCAGCAGCACCCAAAATCCTCAACCGCGACTCTTGCAGCTAGCAAGGCTTGTTTGCGGTATTTCTGCCTGGAAACACTTCTGCAACCTCCAACACACCGTGGGACACCTTCCATCCAAAAGAGAAGCTCCTATCCCTTTTCGTTGTTGCAGAATCTTCAGCTTCTTCCACCCGGAGGCAGCCCTTTTGCACCTTCGTCTGGGCTTTAGTGGGCTCTTGCCCATCCCCCCCCCCCCCGGACACTTTTGTGACTCTTGGACCTTGTCCCCTTCCTTTACAGGTCCTCAGGTCCAGGAATCCGTCTTCGGTGTTTTGCTTGTGCTTGTGGTTCTTGCAGATCCCCTATCTTGACTACACTGTCTTTCTGGGGTAGTAGGGTAACTTTACTCCTACTTTTCAGGGTCTTGGGGTGGGGTATTTTGGACACCCTTACTGTTTTCTCACAGTCCCAGCGACCCTCTACAACTTCCCATAGGCCTGGGGTCCATTTGTGATTCGAATTCCACTTTTGGAGTATATGGTTTGTGCTGCCCCTAGGCCTACTTCTACCTATTGCATCCTACTGTGATTCTACATTGTTTGCACTACTTTTCTTACTGTTACTTACCTGTTTTGGGTTTGTGTACATATAATTTGTGTATATTACTTACCTCCTAAGTGAGGGTATCCTCTGAGATACTTTTGGCATATTGTCACTAAAATAAAGTACCTTTTTTTTAGTAACTCTGAGTGTTGTGTTTTCTTATGATATTGTGCTATATGAAATAAGTGGTATAGTAGGAGCTTTGCATGTCTCCTAGTTCAGCCTAAGCTGCTTTGCCATAGCTACCTTCTATCAGACTAAGCTGCTAGAAACACCTCTATTCTACTAATAAGGGATAGCTGGACCTGGCACAAGGTGTAGGTACCACAAGGTACCCACTATAAGCCAGGCCAGCCTCCTACAATGGCTAGATGTCCCAGTAGAATTAACAGCAGAGTGCAGTACCACTGGTTATGGCTAGATATCCCTGTCAAGCCAACTGAGTTAGTAGTACCTTGGACCGCAGGCCAAGCAGGGCTGTCCGAACACTATTACAAACAAGTCTATTATTACACAAACTTCTCTAAGCTATTAAAACAGAAGTTTGAATTAGAAGAGAAATTAAATATGCATTGGATGGTGGTAGAGGTTATGACTTTTGGGCCCCCTCTTACCTATTGTGACCCACAAGATGTCCTGAACAGAAAGAGCAAATTTTCTGAATGTTTTGGGGGTGGTCCCGTTTTGGCTGAGTTATGGCCAAAAATATGTTGTAAAAGGAATGCCTGCAAAGCATTATGGGGTGAGTTTCCGTCCATACATTAAACCTTTATCAAAAATAAACTGTCATTGTGCATTAGCAGAAGGTGCAATACTACTGGTGGTGACTAAATATCTCTTTCGAGCCAACTGAGTTATTAGTGCCTTGAAACAATTATTCTCCTTCAGCCTTTCAAGAGCATAGCACATTACATATTTGCAGAGTGAGCAAGGATGTCAAAATATTACTAAAAACAAGGCTTTTTTTAACACAAACTCCTCTCAGCTTTAAAAAAAGAAAAATGTCAACTACAAGATAATTTAAACATGCATTGAATGGTGGAAGAGGTTATGATTTTCGGGCTCCCTCTCACCTAGTGTGTCCCACAAGCTGACCGGAACAGAAAGAGTACATTGTGCTGAATGTCTTGTTGGTGGTCCCATTGCCCTAGGGCCACCACAGGCTGAATTATGGGCAAAGATGTGTTGTGAGGGGAATGCCTGCAAAGCGTTATGGGGTGAGTTTCCTCAAGTGTAGTGAATATTGTAATATCGGCTCTCCCGCTGTGTCGAGAGATTCGCTGTTGAGGATTCATTCCTCGGTCGATTTGATGCTATATAGAGCAACAGAAAAAAGTACAAACCACATGCACGACACAACTACTTGTATTTACTGATTATGTAAAGTAAGGACCAAGTGATAGGCAAACGTGGAAAACGAGCCGAGCGCATGAACACGAGTGCTTACTGACAAACAAGAGAGATAAGAAACAGTGAAAAATAGTTTGTCCAAACACCAGAAAAACATTCCAGAAGTAAGTTATCTGTACTTGGCCGGTGCTCCTCAGCCAAGTACAGGAAGTGATGTATCGGCTGCCAAACAGTTAGGAGGCAGCACAACAAGAGCGACACTGCCTTTAACTTATTGGAAGTGGCAGGCAGCGGCAGGCAGGAGCAAATGCCTATACTCTATCCAACAGGTCTTCCAGACTGCGCATGCGTGCTCTCTAGGCTCGACCGAAAAAGCAGTATGAAGCAGCCAGTGCTAGGCACTTCATAGTGCTTTTTTAAAACATCCTGTTATCCACCACTGCCCGCCCTTCCCCATGCCCACCTGCACCCGATTGCCAAAGCCAATAGCCCGCCTAATGGCGACACCTATTGGCTTTGTCAATGCCTGTTTTTAGTACAGGGAGATCTTATGTAAAAATTACTATCCTCTGCAATTGCCCACAAATGCCTCCAATTGTTACCCTCTTTGCAGGTGAATCTTCCTTTCTTTTGCAGTACAAAATGATGTGTCTGGAGACTTACAGCAACTGATTAAGAAATACAAAGATTTTGGAGACAGAAGGGATTATGGCGTGAAGTCACTGAATGTGAGAAGCGGGCCTGGTTTGTAGTGGGTACCAGAGGTACTTACACCTTATACCAGGTCCAGTGATCCACCTTACTGAAATGTAGGCAGTGTCTAGCAGCATAGGCTGTCTAGAGGTAGCTGTAGCGGAGCAGCCAAGGCTGAACTAGGAGACATGCAAAGCTCTTGCAATACCACTATAGTCACACAGTACTTACACACAAGAAAGACAAATACTCAGTGTTACCAAAAGTAAAGGTACTTTATTTTAGTGACAGAAGGCTAAAAATATCTTAGAGGCAATACTCCTACTGGAGGTAAGTATTATACACAATATATACACTAGTAACCAAAATCAGGTAAGTACACAGTAAGAAAATAGTGCAAACAGTGAAAAACAAAATAGGTTGCAATAGGCCTTGGGGCAACACAAACCATATACTAAAATAGCGGAACGCAAATGTCGAATTCCCCCCTACGCAAGTGTGGTGTGTAGCGGGGTGCTGGGAGTGTAAGAAAACACCTGTAGTGTGGTCAGGTTTATGCACTAGCTTCAGGCTTCAGGCCTTTGTGCACTTTGCCCTGGATGTATTTTATTCCTTTGCTCGCAGCTTAGAGCCTATGTGCACTTTGCTTTAAATGCTTTTTATTTGGCTTCGTACTGTTATTTTTCAAATAACCAGTTCTACGGTCTTGTTTTATTTTTTATATCACACTATTTAGCCTACTTCAGCACTGGAATTCTCAATGACACATTCCTGTTCACTCTGTGCTTCAGTCAAGGATACAGTCTGGTACATTGCCGATAGACGCGGTAGGTGTTTAGTCTTTGGCGTTCTTGCGTAGGGCCATTTTGTGATCACGCTGACATGTTAGTTATAAAAACACTTCCTTGTCCCAATACATGAAAGAGGGATATTCCGACCAGGGAACCACAACTAGACGCTGACTGCCTTGTTGCAGATGCTGAACCAGATCACAGGCCTTTGCTCAGGTATGAGGGTTGATGTCGTCCCAGGGAATCTGAAAAGCAAGTTAGAAGCTTAACATGCTGTGCTCAAAATAGAACTAGCTGATAGAGAGTAGAAATTGTTAACACCATGATAGCGTTTTTCTTATGTTTCACTCTCCTCGTGACTATTTCAATCCTACTGTGCTGTATGGTTCTGGTTATTGCGGCTCACGCCTTAATATCTAAAATGCAGTTGTTTTTATTAAAACAATATATAAAACTTAAACGGCCTTTGTCATTTGTATATGAGATCATACTGTAAATGAGAGAGCTGGTTTGGATCTGAGTGACCACGACTTCCCTGAGAAGTTCCAAAGATGTCATGCGCTCGGCTGCCCAATCATCCCTTCCCCTTGGGAGAGATGAGGCACTGCTAGTTAGCCGGAGCAAAACCGGATTTAGGGTGACAGAGGTCCTTCCAAGTGGGTCAGACTCAGTCCCCCATACCGTGAACGATCCTGCTACCTAGAAATCCAGTAGTCTCATTTAGGATAATGAGAGCCCACGCAACATGGTGCCGCCAAAGATTGGTCTGCCTCTAATTTTCGAGTCCGGCTGACTCTCTGGGTCTCATATATATATTGACTCTTCGGTTCCGTTAACGGAGACGTCCGTGGCGCTGAGGATTTCCGCCACCACGAGATAGGTACCTCCTATTGCTTAGTGGTTGGTTGTTCAAACTTGAACTTTGAAAGGAAAACCACGATATTGGAGTGCCTTCTCTGCCCTGGTGCTGTTGTTATAATGGCGAATCCTCATGTAGTGAACATAGCGCTTAATATGCGCCAACCGCTCACAGGACATCTGATAGCACATGGTCTGACGAACCAAGGGGGTCCGGTCACGTTTTGTGGTGGACGCCCATGCAGCTTATAGAACAGAGCTTTTTTATTCTTGGGTCGTATTTCCTGCAGTTGATGGGGGTACAAACACTTTTCATGAATACACTATTGCGAATGTCCCTGGACAATACAGGGCATATGCATACTTAGAGATACCTTTATCTTATCAAGAACACAGTAATTGGCTTGATGGCACCCTCCCACACACAGTAGCACAAGTTAGGTTAGGTCCACTGAGTAATGATAGTCCTACCTGGCCTTTATTGGCTACATACACACCATATCCTGCGGTTGCTAACTTGACGGTGGCTGAAGTTCGTCGTTTATATATAGACTTAGCAACTACATATAGAAGACTGGTTCAATTTGTAATGCAGACTTTAAATACTAACGCAGCGCATGCTGCTCCGGCGCACATGCGGTGGTTCCGGGTATCAATCCGGCCACTGTACACTCAGTTATGGGTAAAGTCCTGGCAAAACGAGAGGAAACTCCATTTTGGCTGGTGCAAAAAATTAATACGCTGGAAGCAGTATTTCCCCAAACGGGACCTCAGGATAAACATAGAATATTGACAATGTGTTTGCCGTATGGAATGGTTCCTACTGTGGACCATTGTAATACCTGGGGCACGGTGTTTGCCGCGCTCTACACTACAGCACACAGTACACCAACATTGGCTAATCTACCGGAAGTGCTAAAACAAATTCAAGATGAATATGGGGCTGCCCCAGCCTTAGATTTAGGGATGCAGCTGATGGGCAATTTTGCCGCAGTTTCTTCTATTATTTTGAGTAATCTCAAGGGAGAGGCAGTGGCGCTAGCAGTGGGTATGCGTCTTCGAGACGTCCCGCAAATTAACCAGGAGCGGGAACTGCCGAGAATAATAGCAGAAACATATTCGAGTATTGGTCGTGATAGCCTTGGGGCTAGACCGCAAAAACCCCAGTTACAGGGTAAGAATAGAAAAGATACTACTAAACAACAGGGACAATCTCCGCAACCGGAGACCCCGCAGAATAGGTATAATCTCAGGAATAGGGATAATTTGAAGATGCCTGGTAGATATCATATTATAGATACACGCCAATCTCATTCCTTTCAGGACTCCTTGGAAAAGAGAAATGAGAGAGGTGGGCGGTCAGAGCGAAGAACAGAGTACGTGAAACCGAGACAGGAGTCACAACGCTCAACTGAGGTTTCTGTCAAACAAGAAGAGAAACCGATCCAACAAAAGCAGCAAATTAAAAAGAAGAAAGTGGCAGCGGTCTCAGTTAGACATGCCACTCAAGAAGAGAGTTCTCTTGAAGAACAAGACATGGTCGTTAGCACTGTTAGACAGCGCAGCAGAGGTCACAATAGTCCGCCGTAGTCTTCTAGAGCATCTGGAGGGGAAAGCAACTGATGACTTCATACAAGTCGAAACAGCAGATATGAGTGTCTCTGATCCCTTACACTATCTGCTAAGTGCTGAAAAGTACTCGTAAACTTTCTAAAAGTTTCAAAAAGTTGAAAAAGTTTTTTTTCTGTTCTTTAAAAAGTCCTAAAACTTTTTCTCTCTTTTATCTGTCCCTAAACCTTTTTCTATCATGTCTGGTGTAGGAACCCCTCTTAATGTGGTCAATACTACTTATGACCACCTTATCTTTAAGAGCCTAAGGAGTCTCTGCATTGATAGAGGTTTAGTGGTAGGAAAGAACCCTTCTAGAGATTTTCTGTCTAATATGCTTATTGAAAATTATAAGGCCCAGTGTGGCCCCTCATCTGAAAATTTGATAGATAGCTCACACTCTGACTCAGGGGAGGCCCTTGAGGGAGTGTTACAGGGTTCCCTTCCTAACCTGCGCCTTAGCAGACCACCTAGCAATGCTGGTAGTAATAGAAGCTCCCATCACAGTAGGGATGTTTTTGTTCCTGGAGGCCAGGTTGTTAGAGTGCCAACTGTTAAGGACAGGTCTCCCTCTGCTCATTCAAATCTTTCTTCTGTGTCAAAACATTCCTAACCCACCCACCCTGATGACAAAATGCTAGAAAGGGAACTCAATAAGTTGAGAGTGGAAGAGACCAGGCTGAAGCTTAAACAGCAACAGCTGGCTCTAGACAGGGAATCCCTAGACTTAGAAAAAGAGAGACAGAGGTTGGGGTTTGGACCCCATGGTGGCAGCAGCAGTATTCCTGAAAGCAATCCTGTTAGAGAGCATGATTCTAGGAATCTGCACAAGATAGTTCCCCCTTACAAGGAGGGGGATGACATTAACAAGTGGTTTGCTGCACTTCAGAGGACCTGTATGGTGCAGTGGGTCCCTCAAAGGCAGTGGGCTGCTATCCTATGGCTATCTTTCAGTGGAAAGGGTAGGGATAGGCTCCTTACTGTGAAGGAAAGTGATGCCAATAATTTTACAGTTTTGAAGAATGCACTCTTGGATGGATTTGGCTTAACCACTGAACAATACAGGATTAAGTTCAGAGAAACCAGAAAAGAGTCCTCACAAGACTGGGTAGACTTTGTTGACTATTCAGTGAAGGCCTTGGAGGGGTGGATACATGGCAGTAAAGTTTCTGACTATGAAAGCCTTTACAATCTAATCCTGAGAGAGCATATTCTGAATAACTGTGTGTCTGATTTGTTACACCAATACCTAGTAGACACAGATCTGACCTCAAGAATTGGGAAAGAAGGCAGACAAATGGGTCAGAACAAGAGTGAACAGAAAAGTTCATACAGGGGTTGACAAGGATGGTAAGTCTTCAGACAAGGGTGGGGCAAATCTAAAAATGAGTCTTTATCAAGCCCACAAAAACACTCTGGTGGGGGTGGTGGGTCCAAATCCTCTTCTAATCAAGTAAAGAAACCATGGTGCTATTTATGTAAAGTAAAAGGCCATTGGACAACTGATGCCAGTTGTCCAAAGAAAAGCACCAAGCCTCCCATTACCACAACCCCTACTGCACCTCTAGTGCCCCTAGTAATAGCAGTGGTGGTGGGAGCAAACCTACTAATAGCCAATCCAAGGGAGTAGCTGGGCTCACTTTTGGTAATTTAGTTGGGGTTGGTCTTGTTAGGGAGACCACAGAGGCTGTGTTAGTCTCTGAAGGTGCAATTGATTTGGCCACCTTGGTTGCTTGTCTCCTTAATATGGATAAGTACAAGCAACTTCCCCTAATCAATGGTGTTGAGGTTCAGTCCTACAGGGGCACAGGTGCCAGTGTCACCATGGTAATAGAGAAACTGGTACACCCTGAACAACACCTACTTGGTCACCAGTACCAAGTGACAGACGCTCATAACAACACTCTTAGCCACCCCATGGCTGTTGTGAATCTCAACTGGGGGGGGGGGTTTACTGGTCCAAAGAAAGTTGTGGTTGCCTCAGATTTACCTGTAGACTGTCTACTAGGGAACGATTTAGAGACATCAGCTTGGGCAGAAGTGGAGTTGGAGGCTCATGCAGCAATGCTGGGCATTCCTGGGCATATTTTTGTTTTGACCAGGGCTCAGGCTAAAAAGCAAAAAGGACAGGGTGACTTGGATCCTGGAACAATGGACCAAGTGCACCCTAAAGCTAGGGTTAGTAAGGGTAAATCCTTAACCACTATCCCTCCCTCTACATTTGATTCGACTTCTGAGGAAGAAGAATTTCCCCCCTGTGCAGAACCTTCACCAGAGGAGCTGGCAGCAGGCACTGCTGAGCTTTTGGGTGGAGGGGGGCCTGCCAGGGAGGAGCTGAGTGTGGCACAGCAACCCTGTCCCACATTAGAGGGTCTAAGACAGCAAGCTGTCAAACAGCAAAAGGGGGATGTCAGTGACTCACATAGAGTTTACTGGGAGGACAACCTCTTGTACACAGAGGCAAAGGACCCAAAACCTGGAGCAGCCAGGAGATTGGTCATTCCCCTGCAGTACAGAGAGTTCCTACTAACTCTGGCACATGGCATTCCTTTGGCTGGACATTTGGGTCAGATTAAAACATGGGAAAGGGCTTGTCCCCCTGTTTCACTGGCCTAGGATGTCAGAGGACACAAAAGACTTTTGTAAATCTTTCGTGACCTGCCAAGCCAGTGGCAAGACTGGTGGCACCCCAAAGGCTCCCCTTATTCCACTGCCTGTGGTTGGGGTTCCCTTTGAAAGGGTAGGGGTTGACATAGTTGGCCCCCTTGACCCTCCTACTGCTTCAGGCAATAGGTTTATCTTGGTGGTAGTGGACCATGCCACATGATATCCTGAAGCAATTCCTCTAAGGACCACTACAGCTCCTGCAGTGGCAAAAGTCCTCCTGGGAATCTTTTCCAGGGTGGGTTTCCCAAAAGAGGTTGTACCAGACAGGGGTAGCAACTTTATGTCTGCATACTTGAAGGCCATGTGGAAGGAATGTGGTGTAACATACAAATTCACCACACCTTATCATCCACAAACAAATGGACTGGTAGAGAGGTTTACTAAAACTCTCAAAGGAATGATAATGGGACTCCCTGAAAAACTCAGGAGGAGATGGGATGTCCCGTTACCTTGCCTCCTTTTTGCTTACAGGGAGGTACCCCAGAAAGGAGTGGGCTTCAGCCCCTTTGAACTCCTATTTGGACACCCTGTAAGAGGTCCCCTAACACTTGTGAAGGAGGGTTGGGAACAACCTTTAAAAGCTCCCAAGCAAGACATAGTGGACTATGTACTCTGCCTAAGATCCAGAATGGCTGAGTACATGAAAAAGGCCAGTAAAAACCTTCAGGCCAGCCAAGAGCTCCAAAAGCAATGGCATGACCAGAAGGCTGTTCTGATTCAGTACCAACCAGGACAGAAGGTGTGGGTATTGGAGCCTGTGGCCCCAAGAGCACTCCAAGACAAATGGAGTGGACCCCATATCATTGTTGAAAAGAAGGGCAAGGTCACCTACTTGGTTGACCTGGGCACTGCCAAGAGTCCCCTTACGGTGCTCCATGTCAATCGCCTAAAACCCTACTATGATAGGGCCGATCTCACCCTGCTCATGGCAACAGATGAAGGACAGGAAGAAGAGAGTGACCCTCTCCCTGATCTCTTCTCTTCCACAGAACAGGATGCTCTAGTAGAAGGTGTAGTTTTGGCAGACTGCCTTACTGCTGAGCAGAAAGACAACTACATAAATCTCCTAGGTCAGTTTTCTGAACTCTTTTCTACTGTGCCAGTCACCACTTCTTGGTGTGAGCACACTATAGATACTGGAGATGGCATGCCTGTCAAAAATAAGATCTATAGGCAGCCTGACCATGTCAGCGACTGCATAAAACAAGAAGTTCAGAAAATGCTTGAACTAGGAGTGGTTGAACATTCTGAAAGCCCATGGCCCTCTCCTGTGGTGCTTGTATCAAAGCCTCACTCAAAAGATGGGAAAAGAGAGATGAGGCTTTGTGTAGATTACAGAGGTCTCAACCAGGTAACTAAAACTGATGCTCACCCTATACCCAGGGCAGATGAGCTCATAGATACACTGGCATCTGCCAAGTATCTAAGCACCTTTGATTTGACTTCAGGGTATTGGCAGATCAAGTTATCAGAGGATGCTGAAGCAAAAACTGAATTTTCGACTATTGGAGGGAACTACCAATTCACAGTAATGCCCTTTGGTTTGAAAAATGCACCTGCCACTTTTCAGAGGTTGGTGAATACAGTTCTGCAGGGGTTGGAGGCTTTTAGTGCAGCATATCTGGACGATATAGCTGTCTTTAGCTCCACCTGGGATGATCACCTGGTCCACCTGTGGAAAGTTTTGGAGGCCCTGCAGAAGGCAGGCCTGACTATCAAGGCTTCAAAGTGCCAGATAGGGCAGGGGAAAGTGGTTTATCTGGGACACCTGGTAGGTGGAGAACAGATTGCACCACTTCAGGGGAAAATCCAAACAATCATGGATTGGGCTCCCCCCTACAACTCAGACCCAGGTGAGAGCCTTCTTAGGCCTCACTGGGTATTACAGGAGGTTCATTAAGAACTATGGCTCCATTGCAGCCCCACTTAATGACCTCACTTCCAAGAAAATGCCTAAAAAGGTATTGTGGACAGCTGGCTGTCAGAAAGCTTTTGAGGAGCTGAAACAGGCCATGTGCACAGCACCTGTCCTAAAAAGCCCATGTTACTCCAAGAAATTCATTGTTTAAACTGATGCATCTGAATTAGTGGTAGGGGCAGTCTTATCACAACTCAATTCTGAGGGCCAGGATCAACCTGTGGCTTTTATCAGCAGGAGGTTGACCCCTAGAGAAAAGTGTTGGTCTGCCATAGAGAGGGAGGCCTTTGCTGTGGTCTGGGCACTAAAGAAGTTGAGGCCATACCTGTTTGGCACTCACTTCATTGTTCAGACAGACCACAAACCTCTACTTTGGCTAAAACAAATGAAAGGTGAAAACCCTAAATTGTTGAGGTGGTCCATATCTCTACAGGGAATGGACTATACAGTGGAACATAGACCTGGGAGTACCCACTCCAATGCAGATGGACTCTCCAGATATTTCCACTTAGACAATGAAGACTCATCAGGTCATGGCTAGTCTTATTGTCCTTCGTTTGGGGGGGTTTGTGTAGGAAAGAACCATCTTGCCTGGCATGTTACCCCCATATTTCACTGTATATATGTTGTTTTAGTGTATGTGTCACTGGGACCCTGCAAGCCAGGGCCCCAGTGCTCATAAGTGTGCCCTGTATGTGTTCCCTGTGTGGTGACTGTCTCACTGAGGCTCTGCTAATCAGAACCTCAGTGGTTATGCCCTCTCTGCTTTTCACAATTGTCACTGCAGGCTAGTGACTATCTTCACCAATTCTCATTGGCACACTGGAACATCCTTATAATTCCCTTGTATATGGTACCTAGGTACCCAGGGTATTGGGGTTCCAAGGAGATCCCTATGGGCTGCAGCATTTATTTTGCCACCCATATGGAGCTCAGACAATTCTTACACAGGACTGCCACTGCAGCCTGAGTGAAATAACGTCCACGTTATTTCACAGCCATTTTTCACTGCACATAAGTAACTTATAAGTCACCTATATGTCTAACACTCACTTGGTGAAGGTAAGTGCCAAGTTACTTAGTGTGTGGGCACCCTGGTACTAGCCAAGGTGCCCCCACATTGTTCAGGGCAAATTCCCCAGACTTTGTGAGTGCGGGGACACCCCTACACGCGTGCACTATACATAGGTCACTACCTATGTATAGCGTCACAATGGTAACTCCAAACATGGCCATGTAACATGTCTAAGATTCTGACTCCGAACATGGCCATGTAACATGTCTAAGATCATGGAATTGCGGAGACAATTCCATGATCCCCCAAGTCTCTAGCACAGACCTGGGTACTGCCAAACTGCCTTTCCGGTGTCTCCACTGCAGCTGCTGCTGCTGCCAACCCCTCAGACAGGTTTCTGCCCCCCTGGGGTCTGGGCAGCCCAGTCCCAGGAAGGCAGAACAAATGATTTCCTCTGAGAGAGGGTGTTACAGCCTCTCCCTTTGGAAATAGGTGTGAAGGGCTGGGGAGGAGTAGCCCATCTCTGCATAAGCCAGTCGACACCGGTTCAGGGATCCCCCAGCCCTGCTCTGGCGCAAGACTGGACAAAGGAAAGGGGAGTGACCACTCCCCTGACCAGTACCTCCCAGGGGATGTGCCCAGAGCTTCTCCAGTGTGTCCCAGACCTCTGCCATCTTGGATTCAGAGGTGTTGGGGCACAATGGACTGCTCTGAGTGGCCAGTGCCAGCAGGTGACGTCAGAGACCCCTCCTGATAGGTGCTTACCTCTTTCAGTAGCCAAACCTCCTTTCTTAGTAACCAAACCTCCTTTTTTGGCTATTTAGGGTCTCTCCTCTGGGCTATTCCTCAGATAACGAATGCAAGAGCTCACCAGAGTTCATCTGCACTTCCCTGTTCGACTTCTGCCAAGGATCGACCGCTGACTGCTCCAGGACGCCTGCAAAACCACAACAAAGTAGCAAGACGACTACCAGCAACATTGTAGCGCCTAATCCTGCCAGCTTTCTCTACTGTTTCCTGGTGGTGCGTACTCTGAGGCTTGTCTGCCTTCACTCTGCACTGAAAGCCAAGAAGAAATCTCACATGGGTCGACAAAATCTTCCCCCTGCCAACGCAGGCACCAAACTTCTGCATCACCAGTCCTCTGGGTCCCCTCTCATCCTGACGAGCGTGGTCCCTGGAACACAGGAGCTGGGTCCAAGTGTCTCCCACAGTCCAGTGGACCTTCTGTCCAAGTTTGGTGGAGGTAAGTCCTTGCCTCCCCACGCCAGACACCAAACTTGTGTACTGCATGATTTGCAGCTGCTCTGGCTTCTGTGCACTTTTCCAGGACTTCCTTTGTGCACAGCCTAGCCTGGGTCCCCAGCACTCCTTCCTGCATTGCCCAACTCGCTGAGTTGGACTCTGATGTCATGGAACCCTCCTTTGTGACTCTGAGTCGACCGCTGTCGTCAGATCTTCTAAGTGCCTGTTCCGGTACTTCTGCGGGTGCTGCCTGATTCTTTGGGGGGCTCTATGAGTTGCTGAGTGCCCCCTCTGTCTCCTCCTCCAAGGGGCGACATCCTGGTCCTTCCTGGTCCCCAGCAGCACCCAAAATCCTCAACCGCGACTCTTGCAGCTAGCAAGGCTTGTTTGCGGTATTTCTGCCTGGAAACACTTCTGCAACCTCCAACACACCGTGGGACACCTTCCATCCAAAAGAGAAGCTCCTATCCCTTTTCGTTGTTGCAGAATCTTCAGCTTCTTCCACCCGGAGGCAGCCCTTTTGCACCTTCGTCTGTGCTTTAGTGGGCTCTTGCCCCCCCCCCTGGACACTTTTGTGACTCTTGGACCTTGTCCCCTTCCTTTACAGGTCCTCAGGTCCAGGAATCCGTCTTCAGTGTTTTGCTTGTGCTTGTGGTTCTTGCAGATCCCCTATCTTGACTACACTGTCTTTCTGGGGTAGTAGGGTAACTTTACTCCTACTTTTCAGGGTCTTGGGGTGGGGTATTTTGGACACCCTTACTGTTTTCTCACAGTCCCAGCGACCCTCTACAACTTCCCATAGGCCTGGGGTCCATTTGTGATTCGAATTCCACTTTTGGAGTATATGGTTTGTGTTGCCCCTAGGCCTACTTCTACCTATTGCATCCTACTGTGATTCTACATTGTTTGCACTACTTTTCTTACTGTTACTTACCTGTTTTGGGTTTGTGTACATATAATTTGTGTATATTACTTACCTCCTAAGTGAGGGTATCCTCTGAGATACTTTTGGCATATTGTCACTAAAATAAAGTACCTTTTTTTTTAGTAACTCTGAGTATTGTGTTTTCTTATGATATTGTGCTATATGAAATAAGTGGTATAGTAGGAGCTTTGCATGTCTCCTAGTTCAGCCTAAGCTGCTTTGCCATAGCTACCTTCTATCAGACTAAGCTGCTAGAAACACCTCTATTCTACTAATAAGGGATAGCTGGACCTGGCACAGGGTGTAGGTACCACAAGGTACCCACTATAAGCCAGGCCAGCCTCCTACAATGGCTAGATGTCCCAGTAGAATTAACAGCAGAGTGCAGTACCACTGGTTATGGCTAGATATCCCTGTCAAGCCAACTGAGTTAGTAGTACCTTGGACCGCAGGCCAAGCAGGGCTGTCCGAACACTATTACAAACAAGTCTATTATTACACAAACTTCTCTAAGCTATTAAAACAGAAGTTTGAATTAGAAGAGAAATTAAATATGCATTGGATGGTGGTAGAGGTTATGACTTTTGGGCCCCCTCTTACCTATTGTGACCCACAAGATGTCCTGAACAGAAAGAGCTAATTTTCTGAATGTTTTGGGGGTGGTCCCGTTTTGGCTGAGTTATGGCCAAAAATATGTTGTAAAAGGAATGCCTGCAAAGCATTATGGGGTGAGTTTCCGTCCATACTTTAAACCTTTATCAAAAATAAACTGTCATTGTGCATTAGCAGAAGGTGCAATACTACTGGTGGTGACTAAATATCTCTTTCGAGCCAACTGAGTTATTAGTGCCTTGAAACAATTATTCTCCTTCAGCCTTTCAAGAGCATAGCACATTACACATTTGCAGAGTGAGCAAGGATGTCAAAATATTACTAAAAACAAGGCTTTTTTTAACACAAACTCCTCTCAGCTTTAAAAAAAGAAAAATGTCAACTACAAGATAATTTAAACATGCATTGAATGGTGGAAGAGGTTATGATTTTCGGGCTCCCTCTCACCTAGTGTGTCCCACAAGCTGACTGGAACAGAAAGAGTACATTGTGCTGAATGTCTTGTTGGTGGTCCCATTGCCCTAGGGCCACCACAGGTTGAATTATGGGCAAAGATGTGTTGTGAGAGGAATGCCTGCAAAGCGTTATGGGGTGAGTTTCCTCAAGTGTAGTGAATATTGTAATATCGGCTCTCCCGCTGTGTCGAGAGATTCGCTGTTGAGGATTCATTCCTCGGTCGATTTGATGCTATATAGAGCAACAGAAAAAAGTACAAACCACATGCACGACACAACTACTTGTATTTACTGATTATGTAAAGTAAGGACCAAGTGATAGGCAAACGTGGAAAACGAGCCGAGCGCATGAACACGAGTGCTTACTGACAAACAAGAGAGATAAGAAACAGTGAAAAATAGTCTGTCCAAACACCAGAAAAACATTCCAGAAGTAAGTTATCTGTACTTGGCCGGTGCTCCTCAGCCAAGTACAGGAAGTGATGTATCGGCTGCCAAACAGTTAGGAGGCAGCACAACAAGAGCGACACTGCCTTTAACTTATTGGAAGTGGCAGGCAGCGGCAGGCAGGAGCAAATGCCTATACTCTATCCAACAGGTCTTCCAGACTGCGCATGCGTGCTCTCTAGGCTCGACCGAAAAAGCAGTATGAAGCAGCCAGTGCTAGGCACTTCATAGTGCTTTTTTAAAACATCCTGTTATCCACCACTGCCCGCCCCTCCCCATGCCCACCTGCACCCGATTGCCAAAGCCAATAGCCCGCCTATTGGCGACACCTATTGGCTTTGTCAATGCCTGTTTTTAGTACAGGGAGATCTTATGTAAAAATGACTATCCTCTGCAATTGCCCACAAATGCCTCCAATTGTTACCCTCTTTGCAGGTGAATCTTCCTTTCTTTTGCACTACAAAATGATGTGTCTGGAGACTTACAGCAACTGATTAAGAAATACAAAGATTTTGGAGACAGAAGGGATTATGGCGTGAAGTCACTGAATGTGAGAAGCGGGCCTGGTTTGTAGTGGGTACCAGAGGTACTTACACCTTATACCAGGTCCAGTGATCCACCTTACTGAAATGTAGGCAGTGTCTAGCAGCATAGGCTGTCTAGAGGTAGCTGTAGCGGAGCAGCCAAGGCTGAACTAGGAGACATGCAAAGCTCTTGCAATACCACTATAGTCACACAGTTCTTACACACAAGAAAGACAAATACTCAGTGTTACCAAAAGTAAAGGTACTTTATTTTAGTGACAGAAGGCTAAAAATATCTTAGAGGCAATACTCCTACTGGAGGTAAGTATTATACACAATATATACACTAGTAACCAAAATCAGATAAGTACACAGTAAGAAAATAGTGTAAACAGTGAAAAACAGAATAGGTTGCAATAGGCCTAGGGGCAACACAAACCATATACTAAAATAGCGGAACGCAAATGTCGAATTCCCCCCTACGCAAGTGTGGTGTGTAGCGGGGTGCTGGGAGTGTAAGAAAACACCTGTAGTGTGGTCAGGTTTATGCATTAGCTTCAGGCCTCAGGCCTTTGTGCACTTTGCCCTGGATGTATTTTATTCCTTTGCTCGCAGCTTAGAGCCTATGTGCACTTTGCTTTAAATGCTTTTTATTTGGCTTCGTACTGTTATTTTTCAAATAACCAGTTCTACGGTCTTGTTTTATTTTTTATATCACACTGTTTAGCCTACTTCAGCACTGGAATTCTCAATGACACATTCCTGTTCAATCTGTGCTTCAGTCAAGGATACAGTCTGGTACATTGCCGATAGACGTGGTAGGTGTTTAGTCTTTGGCGTTCTTGCGTAGGGACATTTTGTGATCACGCTGACATGTTAGTTATAAAAACACTTCCTTGTCCCAATACATGAAAGAGGGATATTCCGACCAGGGAACCACAACTAGACGCTGACTGCCTTGTTGCAGATGCTGAACCAGATCACAGGCCTTTGCTCAGGTATGAGGGTTGATGTCGTCCCAGGGAATCTGAAAAGCAAGTTAGAAGCTTAACATGCTGTGCTCAAAATAGAACTAGCTGATAGAGAGTAGAAATTGTTAACACCATGATAGCGTTATTCTTATGTTTCACTCTCCTCGTGACTATTTCAATCCTACTGTGTTGTATGGTTCTGGTTATTGCGGCTCACGCCTTAATATCTAAAATGCAGTTGTTTTTATTAAAACAATATATAAAACTTAAACGGCCTTTGTCATTTGTATATGAGATCATACTGTAAATGAGAGAGCTGGTTTGGATCTGAGTGACCACGACTTCCCTGAGAAGTTCCAAAGATGTCATGCGCTCGGCTGCCCAATCATCCCTTCCCCTTGGGAGAGATGAGGCACTGCTAGTTAGCCGGAGCAAAACCGGATTTAGGGTGACAGAGGTCCTTCCAAGTGGGTCAGACTCAGTCCCCCATACCGTGAACGATCCTGCTACCTAGAAATCCAGTAGTCTCATTTAGGATAATGAGAGCCCACGCGACACACCAAAGGTAAGTAAAATACCCCACCCTAGAGCCCAGGAAAACAGGAGTAAAGTACAGAAAGTTTCCTAAAGACACACTAGAAGTCATGATAAAGGATTTTGCAATGACCAAGCAAGACTGCAAGAAATCAACTATGGATTTCTGGACCTGAAGACCTGTGGAAAGAGGAAACCAAGTCCAGAAGTCGATGAGGAGTCCAGGAAGAACAGGAGCCCCTGCCAACCTGGATGAAGGTGAAAAAGTAGATTCTCCGGTTAGTAGAAAAGTACAGAAATGCACCAAAGAAGACAGCTGCGGGTTCCTGCTTGGTGCAAGAGATGTCCCATGTCGAGTCATTGGATGCAGGCTGTTTTCGACGCTGGATTCCGCCAACAAGCATTGGTTCACGCAAGAATGCGTTTTGCATCAAAGAGAAGCTGCCCGGGCCCAGGAGGGACCTGGGGGTCTCAACTCGGACTGAGGAGACAGAGGGGGCGCTCAGCACTTCAGGGAGCCCTCAGAAGACCAGGCTGCACCCATGGGAGCCCCAGAAAACAGGGACAAAGGAGTTACAAAGTGCGGTCGTTGCAGCACTACACAAAGGGATCCCACGCCGCCGGAGAACAATTCAGGGAGCTGAGCCTCGCAGGATAGGACCTGGGCTATGCTGTGCACAAAGAACCTTTGGAAGAAGTGCACAGAAGCCCAAGGAGCTGCAGAGGATGCAATGCACAGGGGTACTGTCTGCATGGGGAGGCAAGCCCTTACCAAATTTGGACAGCTGGAGCTTTGGACAGTCAGGATCATTGCGGTCCACCACCTGTATACCAGGGATCACACTCGTCGACAGTAGAGGAGTCCTAGAGTACCAGTCGTCATTGCAGAGAGGTGCCTGCAGAAGCAAGGAAGTGACTGCATCACTCCATGGGAGATTCCTTCGGTTCTTCTGGTGCTGGGGGAAGACAGGCAGTCCTCAGAGCGTGCATAACCTGGATACTTTGTGCAGGTGCAGTGGTTCCTGGAGCAGTCTGCAGTTGATCTGATGGTCAGAAGCTTAAGCAGAGCATGCAGAGGAGTCCTGGTGAAGTTTTGCAACCCGAATCTGAAGAAACACCCAGAGGAGAGACACTAAATAGCCCTGAGAGGGGGATTGGCTACCTACCCAAGTATGCACCTATCAGGAGGGGTCTCTGACGTCACCTGCTGGCACTGGCCACTCAGATGCTCCCAGAGGGTCCCCACACCTTGGAATCCAAGATGGCTAACGCCCGGGTCACTCTAAAGGAGCTCACGGCACCACACTTGGGGTGGTGATGGACAGGGGAGTGGTCATTCCCCTTTCCTTTGTCCAGTTTCACGCCAGAGCAGGGACTGGGGGTCCCTGAACCCGTGTAGACTGGATTATGCAAGGAGGGCACCATCTGTGCCCTTCAAAGCATTTCCAGAGGCTAGGGGAGGCTACTCCTCCCCAGCCCTTCACACCTATTTCCAAAGGGAGAGGGTGTAACACCCTCTCTCAGAGGACATTTTTTGTTCTGCCTTCCTAGGACTGGGCTGCCCACAGAGAGCTGGTTTGGCAGTACCCTGGGTCCATGCTGGAGCCCCGGGATGTATGGGATTGGCACACCAATACCATATTTGGCATGTGTTGTCAATTCCATGATCTTAAACATGTTACATGGCCATATTCGGAGTTACCATTGTGAAGCTACATATAGGTATTGACCTATATGTAGTGCACGCGTGTAATGGTGTCCCCACACTCACAAAGTCCGGGGAAATTGCCCTGAACTATGTGGGGGCACCTTGGCTAGTGCCACGGTGCCCTCACACTTAGTAACTTTGCACCTAACCTTCACTAAGTGAAGGCTAGACATATAGGTGACTTATAAGTTACTTAAGTGCAGTGTAAAATGGCTGTGAAATAACGTGTGCATTATTTCACTCAGGCTTAAGTGGCAGCCTGTGCAAAGGTTTGTCTGAGCTCCCGATGGGTGGCAAAAGAAATGCTGCAGCCCATAGGGATCTCCTGGAACCCCAATACCCTGGGTACCTAGGTACCATATACTAGGGGAGTATAAGGGTGCTCCAGTGTGTGAATTAGAATTGGTGAAAATGGTCACTAGCCTGCGGTGATAATTTTAAAGCAGAGAGAACATAAGCACTGAGGTTCTGGTTAGCAGAGCCTCAGTGACACAGTTAGGCACCACACAGGGAACACACATTCAGGCCACAACTATGAGCACTGGGGTCCTGGCTAGCAGGATCCCAGTGAGACAGGCAAAAACAAAATGATACACAAGTAAAAATGGGGGTAACATGCCAGACAAGATGGTACTTTCCTACACAACCCCCCCCCCACCCCAAACGAGGGACAATAAGGCTAACCTTGCCCAGATGAGTCTTCATTGTCTAAGTGGAAATATCTGGAGAGTCCATCTGCATTGGAGTGGGTACTCCCAGGTCTATCTTCCACTGTATAGTCCATTGTCTGCAGGGATATGGACCACCTCACCAATTTAGGGTTTTCACCTTTCATTTGTTTAAGCCATAGTGGAGGTTTGTGGTCTGTTCTTCAGGGCCCAGACCACAGCAAAGGCTTCCCTCTCTATGGCAGACCAACGCTTTTCTCTAGGGGTCAACCTCCTGCTGATAAAAGCAACTGGTTGATCCTGGCCCTCAGTGTTAAGCTGTGATAGCACTGCCCCAACCCCCAATTCAGAAGCATCAGTCTGGACTATTGATTTTTTGGACTAGCAAGGGCTTTTTAGGACAGGTGCAGAGCTAGCTGTCCATAATACCTTTTTAGGCAACTTCTTACTAGTGAGATCATTAAGAGGGGCTGCAATGGAGCCACAATTCTTGATGAACCTCCCATAGTACCCTGTGATGCCTAGAAGGGCTCTCACCTGGGTTTGAGTTGTAGGGGGAGCCCATTTCATAATGGTTTGGATCTTCCCCTGTAGTGGTGCAATCTGTTCCCCTCCTACCAAGTGGCCCAGATAAACCACTTTCCCCTGCCCTATCTGGCACTTTGAAGCCTTAATAGAGAGGCCTGCGTTTTGCAGGGCCTCCAAAACTTTCCATAGGTGGACCAAGTGCTCATCCCAGGTTGAGCTAAAGACAGCTATATCATCTAGATATGCTGCACTAAAAGCTGCCAATACCCTGCAGTTAAATCAAAAGTGCTTAGATACTTGGCAGAAGCCAGTGTATCTATTAGCTCATCTGCCCTGGGTATAAGGTGAGCATCAGTTTTGGTTATTTGACTGAGACCTCTGTAGTCAAAACAAAACCTCATTTCTCTTTTACCATCTTTAGTGTGAGGTTTTGGGATAAGCACAAGTGGGCTAGCCCAGGGGCCTTCCGAAGGCTCAATCACTCCTACGTCCAACATTTTCTGAACTTCTTGTTTAAAGCAGTCTCTGACATTGCCAGGCTGCCTATAAATCTTACTTTTGACAGGTAAACTGTCTGCAGTGTTGATTGTGTGCTCACACCAGGTAGTTGTACCTAGTACCAGTGAGAAGAGTTCAGAGAACTGGCCTAGAAGATTTACACAGTTGTCCTTCTGGTCAGCAGTAAAGCAATCTGCTAACGCCACCCCCTCCACCAAGCCATCAGCTTCAGTGGTGGAGAAGAGATCAGGGAGAGGGTCACTCTCTTCTTCCTGTCCCTTAACAGTTGCCATGAGCAGGGTGAGATCAGCCCTGTCATAGTAGGGTTTTAGGCGGTTGACATGGAGCACCCTAAGGGGACTCCTGGCAGTGCCAAGGTTTACCAAGTAGGTAACCTCACCCTTTTTCTCAACAATGAGATGGGTTCCACTCCATTTGTCTTGGAGTGTTCTTGGGGCTACAGGCTCCAATACCCACACCTTCTGTCCTGTGTGGTACTGGGTCAGGACAGCCTTCTGGTCATGCCATTGCTTTTGCAGCTCCTGGCTGGACTGAAGGTTTTTACTGGCCTTTTTCATGTACTCAGCCATTCTTGATCTTAGGCCAAGTGCATAGTCCACAATGTCCTGTTTAGGAGCTTTTAATGGTTTTTCCCAACCCTCATTAACAATTGCAAGGGACCTCTCACATGGTGCCCAAAGAGGAGTTAAAAGGGGCTAAAGCCCACTCCTTTTTGAGGTCCCTGTAAGCAAAAAGGAGGCAAGGTAACAGGACATCCCATCTCCTTCTGAGTTTTTCAGGGAGTCCCATTATCATACCTTTGAGGGTTTTATTAAACCTCTCAACCAGCCAATTGGTTTGTGGATGAAAAGGAGTAGTGAACTTGTATGTTACACCACACTCCTTCCACGTTGCTTTGAGGTATGCAGACATAACGTTACTACCTCTGTCTGACACCACTTCCTCAGGGAAACCCACCCTGGAAAAGATTCCCAGGAGGGCCTTTGCCACTGCAGGAGCTGTAGTTGTCCTTAAGGGGATTGCTTCAGGATACCTAGTGGCATGGTCCACTACCACAAGGATAAACCGATTGCCTGAAGTTGTTGGAGGGTCAAGGGGGCCAACAATGTCAACCCCTACCCTCTCAAAAGGCGCCCCAACCCCTGGGAGTGGAATAAAGGGGGCCTTAGGTGTGCCACCAGTCTTGCCACTGTCTTAGCAGGTCCCACAGGAACGACAGAACTCCTTTGTGTCCTCTGACATATGAGGACGGTGGAACAATGGAACAAGCCTGTCCCAAGTTTTACTTTGGCTCAAATGCCCAGCCAAAGGAATGTCATGAGCCAAAGTCAGAAGAAACTCCCTATACTTCTTTGTTCTGCCTTCCCGGGACTGGCAGCAGCGGTAGCTGCAGTGAAAACCCCAGAGAGCTGGTTTGGCAGTATCCGGGGTCCATGCTGGAAGCCCCGGGTGTCAACATCAGGACAGTGCGCCCTCTACGAGTGACAAAAATGCAAAAACCCAGCCTTTATGCAAGAGCATAATTCATGCATTGTGTTTATATGCAGTATGTTAACCTTTTTCATTGCAGAGTTTAACCTTGAAAAACACTATTAATGATGTTTGCAATAACTGTTCATTTGCAAGGGATTGCTGCAGGCTTACTGAGTGTGTCAGGGTGTGGTCCCTTTTTAGGACCTTCTAGAAGCTTTCCCTGCAGCATGACTGGGTGTGGTTTGTGGGCTGGGCTTGACCCTATATAAGGGAGCCAGGCCAGCTCCACATGCTCACTATTCAGAGGTCCCGGTGCAGAGCAGCAGCAACTTCTTGAGCTCCTGTTCCGGAGGCCTACTTTGATATTCCAGGCCTGCCCTCATTATATTGGTGATCCTTGAGCAGGGCAGTAAGGCGGAGGACGGGCTGGGCACCTGACCCCCGTTTTCAAAGACATTCAAGTTTTGGGCCTAGTCGTGAAACTCTTTGTGTGCATGAGTATGTCTTGTGGCATTTGATTCTTGGAAGTCAGATCGGCAACAGGGTGCGCGATCATTTCATGGCATTTGCATATTCTTGTTCGAATTGGCAGAGTGCGCGATTAATTTCTGGCATTTGCATATCCTTGTTCAAATCGGCAGAGTGCGTGATTCATTTCGTGGCATTTGCATATTCTTGTTCGAATCGGCAGAGTGCGAGATTCATTTCTGGCATTTGCATATTCTTGTTCGAATCGGCAGACTGCGTGACTCCGCTAAGGCCTGGGCAGCCTGGTCCCAGGAAGGCAGAACAAAGGATTTCCTCTGAGAGAGGGTGTTACACCCTCTCCATTTGAAAATAGGTGTGAAGGGCCTGGGAGGGATAGCCTCTCCTGGCCTCTGGAAATGCTTTGAAGGGCACAGATGGTGCCCTCTCTGCATAAGCCAGTCTACACCGGTTCAGGGATCCCCCCAGCCCTGCTCTGGTGCGAAACTGGACAAAGGAAAGGGGAGTGACCACTCCCCTGACCAGCACCTCCAAGGGGAGGTGCCCAGAGCTCCTCCAGTGTGTCCCAGACCTCTGCCATCTTGGATGCAGAGGTGTGAGGGCACAATGGACAGCTCTGAGTGGCCAGTGGCCGCAGGTGACGTCAGAGACCCCTCCTGATAGGTGCTTACCTTTCTCTGTAGCTAATCCTCCTCTGTGGGCTATTTAGGGTCTCTCCTGTGGGTATCTCACCAGATAACTAATGCAAGAGGTCACCAGAGTTCCTCTGCACTTCCCTCTTCAACTTCTGCCAAGGATCGACAGCTGACTGCTCCAGGACCACCTGCTTAACCGCAACAAAGTAGCAAGAAGACTACCAACAACATTGTAGCGCCTCATCCTGCTGTCTTTCTCGACTGTTCCCTGGTGGTGCATGCTCTGAGGGCTGTCTGCCTTCACCCTGCACTGGAAGCCAAGAAGAAATCTCCAGTGGGTAGACGGAATCTTCCCCTGCCAACGCAGGCACCAAACTTCTGCATCACCGGTCCTCTGGGTCCCCTCTCATCCTGACGAGCGTGGTCCCTGGAACACAGGAGCTGGGTCCAAGTGTCTTCGACAGTCCAGTGGCCCTTCTGTCTAAATTTGGTGGAGGTAATTCCTTGCCGCCCCACGCCAGACAGTAATCTTGTGTACTGCGTGAACTGCAGCTGCTCGGGCTTCTGTGCACTTTTGCAAGACTTCCTCCGTGCACAGCCTAGCCCAGGTCCCCAGCACTCCGTCCTGCATTGCCCAACTCGCTGAGTTGGACTCCAATGTCGTGGGACCTTCCTTTGTGACTCCGAGTCGACCACTGTCCTCAGATATTCTAAGTGCCTGTTCAGGTGCTTCTGCGGGTGCCGCCTGCTTCTGGGTGGGCTCTCTGTGTTGCTGAGCGCCCCCTCTGTCTCCTCCTCCAAGGGGTGACCTCCTGGTCCTTCCTGGGCCCTAGCAGCACCCAAAATACTCAGCCGCAACTCTTGCAGCTAGCAAGGCTTGTTTGTGGTCTTTCTGCGCGGAAACAACTCTGCATCCTCCAGCACGCCGTTGGACAGCTTCTGACCGAAGGAGAAGTTCCTGGCACCTTCCTTTGTTGCAGAATCTTTGGCTTCTTCCACCCGGAGGCAGCCCTTTTACACCTTCATCCGGGGTTTAGTGGGTTCCTGCCCCCCCCTGGACACTTGTGTGACTCTTGGACTTGGTCCCCTTCCTTTACAGGTCCCCATGTCCAGGAATCCGTCTTCAGTGTTTTGCAGTCAGTTGTTATCCTTGCAGAATCCCCTATCTCGACTTTACTGTCTCTCTGGGGTAGTAGGGTAACTTAACTCCTACTTTTCAGGGTCTTGGGGTGGGGTATCTTGGACACCCTTAGTGTTTTCTGACACTCCCAGCGACCTTCTACACACTACACTAGGCCTGGGGTCCATTTGTGATTTGCATTCCACTTTTGGAGTATATGGTTTGTGTTGCCCCTAGGCCTATTTATCCCTATTGCATTCTATTGTGATTCTACATTGTTTGCACTACTTTTCTAACTGTTACTTACCTGATTTGATTTGTGTGTATATAATTTGTGTATATTACTTACCTCCTAAGGAAGTATATCCTCTGAGATACTTTTGGCATATTGTCACTAAAATAAAGTACCTTTATTTTTAGTAACTCTGAGTATTGTGTTTTCTTATGATATAGTGCTATATGATATGAGTGATATAGTAGGAGCTTTGCATGTCTCCTAGTTCAGCCTAAGCTGCTCTGCTATAGCTACCTCTATCAGCCTAAGCTGCTAGAACACCTCTATTCTACTAATAAGGGATAACTGGACCTGGCACAGAGTGTAAGTACCACAAGGTACCCACTATAAGCCAGGCCAGCCTCCTACATTGGTGGTGCACCAGTGGGATAAGTACTTGTAACTAACTGCTTTACCACTTTGTCATTGGTGCTGTTCATAAGAAAAACATATACCAAATATTTCAATATATACACATTGAACCAAAACAGTTTACTGTTCTGCTCTAAAGCTTTCTACAAAGTTTCTGAAAAGTTCTGAAAACCTTTTTAAAAAAATGAAAAAGTTTGGAAAAGTTTTTTTTCTCTGTGCTTTCAAACATTCTAAAACTTTTTCTCTCTCTGTCTTAAACCTTTTCTATCATGTCTGCAGTAGATTTCACTCCCAAAATTGTTCAGGCAACCTATGAGAGTTTAAAATTTTAAATCTTGAGGGTCTCTGCGTAGAAAGAGGTTTAAGCATTGGTAAGAATCCTACCAAAGACTTTCTCTTCAACCTTCTCCTAGAGAATGATCAGAACCAGTCTGGTCCATCCCAGGGACAGGAAGGGAGGGTGCCCAGTCAGACTCAGAGGAGTTCCCTGAAGAGATTGCGGAGGGTTCTTACTGAGACCTGCCATCTAGCAGGCCACCTAGTGACACTGGTAGTGGGAGAGGGTCACACATTAGTAGGGCACCTTTCACTCCTAAAGGCCAGGTTACTAGGGTCCAGGCAGTTAGGGACAGGTCTCTCTCTACCAATTCCCACATTTACTCTGTATCTCACCATTCCCAAACCTCCCACCCTGAGGATAACTTAATGGAAAGGGAACTCAGAAAGCTGAGGTTGGAAGAGGCCAGGCTGAAGCTTAAGCAGCAGCAGCTGACCTTAGACAGGGAATCCCTGGATGTAGAGAGGGAAAGACAGAGATTGGGATTAGTTCCACATGGTGGCAGCAGCAGTGTTTCTGATAGCAATCCTGTTAGAGGGCAATATTCCAGAAACCTGCATAAGATAGTCCCCCCTTACAAGGAGGGGGATGACATTAACAAGTGGTGTGCTGCACTTGAGAGGGCCTGTATGGTACAGTTGGTCCCTCAAAGTCAGTGGGCTGCTATCTTGTGACTATCTTTCACTGGTAAGGGTAGAGATAGGCTCCTTACTGTCCGAGAAAGTGATGCTAATAATTACAAAGTTTTGAAGGATGCACTCTTGGATGGATTTGGCTTACCACTGAACAATACAGGATTAAGTTCAGAGACACCAGAAAAGAGTACTCTCAAGACTGGACAGACTTTGTAGACTGTTCAGTGAAGACCTTGGAGGGTTGGTTACATGGCAATAAGGTGACTGACTATGAAAGCCTGTATAATCTGATCCTGAGAGAGCATATTCTTAACAATTGTGTGTCTGGTTTGTTGCACCATTACTTGGAAGACTCAGATCTGACCTCTCCCCAAAAATTGGGAAAGAAGGCAGTCAAATGGGCCAGAACAAGAGTGAACAAAAACCTTCATACAGGGGGTAACAAGGATGGCAAGAAAGATGGTGAGAAACCTCAGGATAAGCATGGGGATAAAGGTAAAACTAAGGATCCTTCTTCAAATCCTAAACACTCATCAGGGGGTGGGGATAAATAATTTTCTTCCTCTTTTTCACAACCCACTCACATTAAAAATCCTTGGTGCTTTGTGTGTAAAAATAAAGGCCATAGGCCAGGGGATAAGTCCTGCCCAGGGAAACCCCCTGAGCCTACCACCACTAATACATCAAACTCTAGTGCCCCTAGCAGTAGTGGTAATAGTGGTGGGACTACTGGCAACAGCCAAAATAAGGGTGTAGTTGGGTTCACTTTTGAGTCCATCATAGAAACTGGGGTAGTCAGTCCCAAGACAGTTTCTGTCACACCTGGTGGCATTGGCCTTGCCACGCTGGCTGCTTGTCCCCATACAATGGCTAAGTACAGGCAGACAGTTTCTATAAATGGTGTTGAGGCTCAGGCCTACAGGGACACAGGTGCCAGTATCACTTTGGTGACTGAAAATCTAGTGTCTCCTGCACAACACATCTTTGGACAACTGTACAAGATTATTGATGTCCATAACTCTACTAAGTCCATTCCCTTAGCTATAATTCAGTTTAGTTGGGGTGGAGTTACTGGCCCTAAGCAGGTGGTAGTATCACCTAGCTCACCTGTAGGCGGTCTCTTAGGTAATGACCTAGAGGCCTCAGGTTGGGCTGAGGTAGAGTTTAATACCCATGCAGCCATGCTGGGTATCCCTCAGGAATTGCTTCTTTTCATTTCAGCTGAAAAAACAAAGGAGAGAAAAAGGCCTGAAAACTCAGGATCCTTCTCCAAGAACAGGTAAAAAGGGCATGACAGTATCCCCTGCCCACCCTGCCATTCAGGATACCATTCCTGTGATGGGAGAAACCTCTCCTGGGGTGGCACCTGTACCAAGGGAATCATCAGCTAACACAGCTATACTCCCTGAGGTAGAAGTACCTCTCTGTGGGATAACTAATATTGGTGACAACAAGTGCACCACTTTAGTTAAGATGGAGCATCCCTCCAACCCTCCCAGAGAAACTTTAGTGCAGCAACCCTGCACTGCCTCACAACACTTAGGACAGCAGCCCTGCCCTAGTGTGGAGCTCATAGGACAGCATCCCTGCCCTGCTCCAACTCAAGAGAAACAGCAACCCTGTTCTCTTATAACCATATGGACAAAGTTTTTTGCCAGCTATGTCTTTACGGAGACAGTATCCCTGTCTGGCATTCTCATCATTTGATATAGGTCCAGTGGACAATTCCCACTGCTCTAAACTAAAACAGACTAATAGGAACTTTGGGAATATAACTTCGCATTGTTGGCTAGCTAAAAAACTTCAATCAGAGTGGTTTACATCCCCCCAGGGAAGTGACCATATAGTGGATGATAAAGGGAGTGACCAATATATTGCAGAGCTACTCTCCACTTATCACCACTTAGACAATAAAGACTCACTGGCCAAGGTTAGCCTTATTGTCCTTCGTTTGGGGCTGGGCGGGGTTGTGTAGGAAGGTAGCCTCTTTCTAGCCTTGTTAACCCCACTTTTGGCCTGTTTGTGAGTATATGTCAGGGTGTTTTTACTGTCTCACTGGGATCCTGCTAGCCAGGGCCCAGTGCTCATAGTGAAAACCCTATGTTGTCAGTGTGTTTGATATGTGTCACTGGGATCCTGCTAGTCTGGACCCCAGTGCTCATATGTTTGTGGCCTGTATGCGTTCCCTGTGTGGTGCCTAACTGTATCACTGAGGCTCTGCTAACCAGAACTTCAGTGTTTATGCTCTCTCTGTTTTTAAAATGGTCACTGCAGGCTAGTGACTAATTTTACAAATTCCTATTGGCACACTGGAACACTCTTATAATTCCCTAGTATATGGTACCTAGGTACCCATGGTATTGGGGTTCCAGGAGATCCCTATGGGCTGCAGCATTTCTTTTGCCACCCATATGGAGCTCAGACAATTCTTAAACAGGACTGCCACTGCAGCCTGAGTGAAAAAATTTCCACGTTATTTCACAGCCATTTTACACTGCACTTAAGTAACTTATAAGTCACTTATATGTCTAACCCTCACTTAGTAAGGGTTAGGTGCCAGGTTACTTAGGGGGTCATTCCAACCTTGGTGGTAAAAGGCGCTTACCGCCGGTCAGAAGACCGCCATAACACCGCCGCGGTCGCGGTAAACCGCCACGGTCATTCTGACCCGCAACTGGCAAACCGCCAAAAACCCGACATCCACAAAAGTCCGCCACACCAACGGCCAGCGAAAAACTGGCGATGACCAAACCTCCACCGTCACGCCAACAGAAATACGCCCATGCCATTCCGACCCACGAATCCACGCGGCGCTCTTTCAACCGCGGTATTCCATTGGCGGTACACACAGCCGCGCTCAAAATACACAACCACATTGGACAATTTGAAATACACACACCTGAGACACATACACACAACACTCCCACACACCCAATACACTATAAAACACACTCCCACATCACCCACAAACCCCTACGACCACAAATCAGAGACGAAGCCCAGAGAGAGACAGCACAGAATAGAGAACACCATCACACAGAGGCACACTACACCATCACCCACACAATATCCACACACAAAACACCACACACCACCACACTCACCACACTCATCAACACATACACCACCCCACACCTCATTCACACCACCCCATGGCACCCCAAAGACACCCCAGGTTTTCAGACGCCGAACTCAGGGTCATGGTGGAGGAAATAGTTCAGGTAGAGCCCCAGCTCTTCGGGACACAGGTGCAGCACACCAGAATTGCCAGGAAGATGGAGCTATGGCAAAGAATAGTGGACAGGGTCAACGCTGTGGGACAGCATCCACGAAATCGGGACGACATTAGGAAGCGGTGAAACGACCTACGGGGGAAGGTGCGTTCCATGGTATCAAGGCACAACATCGCGGTGCAGAAGACTGGCGGCGGACCCCCACCTACTCCCCCAGAATTTACAGCATGGGAGGAGCAAGTCTTGAACATCCTGCATCCTGAGGGCCTCGCAGGAGTAGCTGGAGGAATGGACTCTGGTAAGTTCCATCTTCACTACTTCCTCCCCCCCACCCCACCTGCATGCCAACTCATACCCCCACCCTCACCCCCACCCCCATCACACCTACTCCTTGCAAATGTCTCACCATCACAACCCACCCATCCCAACACCTAGCCCTGCATGCGTTCACAAAGCATGGACACCCATCACCAAAGCATGCCCACTGCACATACCCATCTCCCCCACACTCCACCGTCACAACATCCCCCACAAGGGAATGCCAGCACTGGGGTACACAGGCACACACCCATTGCACGATATGGCACACACAGAAGCAATAATCATACTCTTATACCCCTGCAGGACCCGAACGCCACCACACCGCCCAGGAGGGTCCAGATATGTCCATCCCACCCCCAGAAGAGGCCCACAGTGATGACAGCAGCTCTGTCTCCCTGGACCCAGATGACCAGCCTGGCCCATCGGGGACCTCGGGACAGTCGGTTCCCCTCACACAGCCACAGGCCACAGCAGACCTACCCCCCTCTGGGAACACCAGCACAGCACCCACCCAGCGGGCCCATGCCTCTGTCTCCAGGACACGTCAATCAGCGGTGTGTCCACCACTACAGGGCACCCAGGTTAACCCACCACCCCAACAACAACAGGGACCTGGGGGCAGTGGTAGTGGGCACACGGTCCAGGGGACGGAGGCCCAGGAACACAGGGGAACTGGGAGGGCTGCTGTGCGACAGAGGGGGGACAGGCCCAGGGAACCCACTCTCCACGAGGCCCTCTCCTCCATCATGGGAGCATACCACCACTCCCAGGAGACGATGGCTACGGTACTGGCCAGGTTCCAGGAGATCCAGGTACTGCAGGAGGAACAGTATATGGGGTTCAGGGAAGAACTCAGAAACATTACTTCCGCAATGGGGACCATCGTCGTGGCTCTCAACCAGATTGTCACCACATTGCGGGACCATGTGGCACCACATAGGGCCCCTGTCACTAGCATGGACCAAGAACAGGCTACCACCTCCGCCGGCACTAGTGGACAGGAGGCCCCCACACAAGAACAACAGGCCACCAGAACCCCACCCCCTGCAGAAGGAGAACCACCCCGCAAGCGGGGCCTGAGATCTAGGAAGAAGACAGAGTAGGATGCCAAGACCCCCGCCAGGAAAGGATACCCCCTGATGTCATCCCACTGTCCCACATTGTCACCCTGTCCAACCTTAAATTGCCCCTGCTCCATCCTTCCACAGGCATATGGACAATGCACCTGTGAGACTGAAATTCTGGACTCTGCCATGGACATTCCTCCACCATCACCCATCCCCGATTTTCAACCATGTCCCTAAAATGAGCACTTTAATAAAAACACTTATTGCACAAAAATAATCTGGAGTCTGCCTGTGTTTTGAACAAATGTATTAGACATAAACGTGCCAAAATGTCCAGTTACATTGTGATGACAACATACCACTGTCACACAGCTGTAGTCCATGGGCAAACAAAGCAGAGGTCACGGAGTGGGGCCCACATCTCTGAAATTGGAAGGGAAAGTCACAACTCAGTTAACATACACTGGGGGGAAACTCAGACAGTAGAGAGGCAGGAGACTGTAAGTAAATGTAAAATGCCGGTGTTGATTCTTACCTGTGTGTCATTGAAAATACTGCTGTATCACTGTGTCCCTGTTGTCTGTGTCGTCCTCGTCGTCTTCCTCCTTTTCACTCTCTACAGGCTCCACAGCTACCACAACACCACCATCTGGACCATCCTCCTGCAGGAAAGGCACCTGGCGTCGCAAAGCCAGGCTGTGAAGCATACAGCAGGCCACGATGATCTGGCACACCTTCTTTGGTGAGTACATTAGGGACCCACCTGTCATATGCAGGCACCTAAACCTGGCCTTCAGGAGGCCGAAGGTGCGTTCGATCACCCTCCTAGTCCGCCCATGGGCCTCATTGTAGCGTTCCTCTGCCCTTGTCCTGGGATTCCTCACTGGGGTCAGTAGCCATGACAGGTTGGGGTAACCAGAGTCACCAATTAGCCACACACGGTGTCTCTGTAGTTGTTCCATCACATAAGGGATGCTGCTATTTCGCATGATGTACGCGTCATGCACTGACCCAGGGAACTTGGCATTTTCATGGGAGATGTACTGGTCAGCCAAACAGACCACCTGGATATTCATCGAATGATAACTTTTTCTGTTCCTGTACACCTGTTCACTCCTGCTGGGGGGTACCAAAGCCAGATGTGTCCCATCAATGGCACCAATGATGTTGGGAATATGTCCAAGGGCATAGAAATCAGCCTTCACTGTAGCCAAATCGCCCACCTCAGGGAAAACAATGTAGCTCCGCATGTATTTCATCAGGGCAGACAACACTCTGGACAACACCTTTGAAAATATAGGCTGAGACATCCCTGATGACATGGCCACTGTTGATTGAAATGAGCCACTTGCCAAAAAATGGAGTACTGACAGAACCTGCACTAGAGGGGGAATCCCTGTGGGTTGGCGGATGGGTGACATCAGGTCTGGCTTCAGCTGGGCACACAGTTCCTATATAGTGGCTCGGTCAAGCTTGTATGTCAATATGACATGTCTTTCTTCCATTGTCGACAGGTCCACCAGCGGTCTGTACACGGGAAGATTCCTCCATCTCCTCGCAAGTCCCAGCGGACGGTGCCTAGGAAGGACAACAGCGAGCACAGAGTCAATCAACCCACAGGTACGTTCCCACAGCTTGCACAGTACACGATTCTCTATGCAGTGAATGGCTTGTATGAGTGTCGATGCAAGGCCTAGGCATGTGTGACGCAGTAGAAATTAAGCCATGTGGGCCCTTGAAATGGCGGCTGCCTGACCTGTGAAGTGCGACAATGGGATGTGAGGTCAATGCGCTGGCGTGGCACACCGTGGCGGTAGGCGGTCGAAGACCGCGGTGCAAAGCCGCATTGGTTAACATTGAACCCTATGGGTTTCAGGAGCCAATGACGATGTGCGCCGGCGGTCGCGGTACGCACCGCCGCGGGCGTGACCGCCATTTTCTATCTGCTTAATCACTCGAGACCTGATCATCCACAGGAGAGGACCGATACTGCAAGTGCTGCTGTGACCTCGGTCTGGAAGAGACAATGGCTGCTGCGACTGGGGAAAGGGCCCCTGCCTTCACTTCTGAAGAATTGGAGAAACTCGTGGATGGGGTCCTCCCCCAGTATGCGCTACTCTACGGTCCTCCAGACCAACAGGTAAGTACACTGGGACCATGCTTTGTGGCCAATGCCTGGGTTGAGTGGGGTGAATGAACGATGGTGGGGAGGGGAGCGAATGAGGCATGCATCAAACGACAGATGAGAGCATGTGCCACATGGCAAGGGTGGGGATGGGGGGCCACTCACATCGAGCATGCAGAAAATGATGTTATTCTATTTTCTCCCCCTGTACATGTCACATAGGTCAGCGCCCATCAGAAAATCGACATTTGGCGTGCCATCGCCAAGGACGTCCGGACCCTGAGGGTCCACAACAGACGGGGCACCCACTGCCGCAAGAGGTGGTAGGACATCCGCCGCGGGAGCAGGAAGACCGCGGAGGCTCTGCTGGGGATGGCCTCCCAACGTAGGAGGGGTGCCACTCGTCAATTGACCCCCCTGATGTCCCGGATCCTGGCGGTGGCCTACCCCGATTTGGATGGGCGCGTGAGGACAACACAGCAGACACAAGGGGGTGAGTACAAGCACATTCAGCTATCTTAGCACGCAGTGGAGGTGTCTGGGTGGGGGAGGAGGGCTTTGGGTATCCCTAGGCCAGGGCGACTTCTGTAGGCTAGTCCCCTCTGTAAGGCATGGCCCTGTGCCCCCGCCCCCCACCGCAGTAGGGTGCCAAGTACAGCTATCATGGGCCTGTGTCACCTATGTGTGCAGTTGTCGTCCATAGGCTTGTAGGCCAAGTCCCACTGATTGAGTAGTGTACCCCAAGTGCGCGGCGTAGTGCAGGGGGCTTCTGTGTCTGTCCTCTCCGCCAACTGTGTCGCCAATGCATGCACTCAACATGTCTTTATTTTCCACCCCCCCTTTTTTGTTGGTCTTCCTGTTCATGTGTGCATTAGCATCATCAGGCGGAGGAGAAGTGGCATCGGAGCACGAGGGAGCTGCATCTCACATGGCCCTGGAGGGCCATGCAACCGACTCAGAGTTCACCAGTGAGACGGAGGGCGAGGGGAGCTCCACAACGGGGACACGTGGAGACACCAGCGACACAGACACGTCCTCGGAAGGGAGCTCCCTTGTGGTGGCGGCAACATCCGTGCCCACCGCAACAACAGGTACAGCCGCCACCCAGCGCACCAGCTCCCAGCAGCCCCTCAGCTTTCGCCCCGTGCCCGCTCACACAGGCAGGTGGGCGTCTCCTTCGCCCCAGGCACCTCAGGCCCTGCCCCAGTTAGCCCTGCTGCCCTCAGTGAGGAGGTCATTGACCTCCTCAGGACACTCATTGTTGGGCAGTCTACCCTTTTGAATGCCATCCAGGGTGTAGAAAGGGAGGTGCACCAGAGCAATGCATACCTGGAGGGCATTCATTCGGGTCAGGCTGCCCATCAACGATCGTTCAACGCTCTGGCCTCAGCACTGACGGCAGCCATTGTCCCTGTCTCCTGCCTCCCTCCTCCAACTTCCTCAACCCAGTCCCACTCCCCTGTTTCTCTGCCTATCCCAGACACACCTACAGACCAGCCTGCACACACCTCAACACCCAAGAGCAGCTCATCCAGACATAAGCACCACACATCACACAAGCATTCACACAAGCAACAGCCACATGCAGACATGCCAACAGCCACTGCCTCCTCTCTGTCCCCCTCCTTCTCGTCTCCCTCCTCCCTCCCTGTGACGTCTCCACTCACACTTGCATGCACAACATCTTCAGCCACTACGTCCATCACCAGCACACCCACCAGAACACTCCGCACATGTGCAGTCACCACCCCCACTGCCATTTACACGTCCCCTGTGTCCTCTCCCAGTGTGTCTGTCACCCCCTCTTCCAAACCACACAAACGCAGGCAGCCACCCACCCAACAGCCATCCACCTCACGACAGCCTCCAGCACAAGCACCTGCACCCAAAGACACCTGACTTGACTCTCCTACAACCACATCCTCTTCCTCCACTCCCATACCCACTACACCTACCCTTCCCACTGCTCCTAAAAAGTTTTTCCTGTCCAAAATTAACCTCTTTCCATCACCTGACCCACCCTCTCCATCTGGTAAGAGTCCAATCAGCACCTCAGCCACCACAACCCCTGGACCTACAAGGACCATAGTCCAAGGATATTGGAGTCCACCACCTTCAAGGGCAGCTACTTCTGCTAGCAGTAAAGGGACAGCCAGCCCACCCCCAGGGAAAAAATCAAAGAAAGGCAAGGCCCGGCGGGAGAGGCCAGAGACGGCAACCTCCAAAGGCACTACCCTGGCACCATCAGGAAGTGGGGTGCCACCTGGCACATCGACAAAGGGAGGCATTCCAGGGGTGAAGGAGGACACCCAGGGGCCCGGGACACCAGCACAGGAGGGCCCCGCAAGCGAGAAGACAGATGTGCACGAAGGGCCCGGCAGCCACATGTCGGGTGGCAAGTGAACTCCATATAATGGCCGGATCTGGTGCCCTGGAGACACATGTCAAGAACCGCTGAACAGGGCCCTTCAAGTCAAGCACCGCTGAACAGGGCACTGCCGTCTCAAGAACCGCTGAACAGGGCCCTTCAAGTCAAGCACCGCTGAACAGGGCTCTGCCGTCTCAAGAACCGCTGAACAGGGCACCGCCGTCTCAAGAACCGCTGAACAGGGCCCTTCATTCAAGCACCGCTGAACAGGGCCCTTCAAGTCAAGCACCGCTGAACAGGGCCCTTCAAGTCAAGCACCGCTGAACAGGGCCCTTCAAGTCAAGCACCGCTGAACAGGGCCCTTCAAGTCAAGAACCGCTGAACAGGGCACCGCCGTCTCAAGAACCGCTGAACAGGGCACCGCCGTCTCAAGAGCCGCTGAACAGGGCCCTTCAAGTCAAGCACCGCTGAACAGGGCACCGCCGTCTCAAGAACCGTTGAACAGGGCCCTTCAAGTCAAGCACCGCTGAACAGGGCACCGCCGTCTCAAGCACCGCTGAACAGGGCCCTTCAAGTCAAGCACCGCTGAACAGGGCACCGTCGTCTCAAGAACCGCTGAACAGGGCACCGCCGTCTCAAGAACCGCTGAACAGGGCCCTTCAAGTCAAGCACCGCTGAACAGGGCACCGCCATCCCAAGAACCGCTGAACAGGGCACCGCCGTCTCAAGAACCGCTGAACAGGGCCCTTCAAGTCAAGCACCACTGAACACCCAGGGGCCCGGGACACCAGCACAGGAGGGCCCCGCAAGCGAGAAGACAGATGTGCACGAAGGGCCCGGCAGCCACATGTCGGGTGGCAAGTGAACTCCATATAGTGGCCGGATCTGGTGCCCTGGAGACACATGTCAAGAACCGCTGAACAGGGCCCTTCAAGTCAAGCACCGCTGAACAGGGCACTGCCGTCTCAAGAACCTCTGAACAGGGCCCTTCAAGTCGAGCACCGCTGAACAGGGCCCTTCAGGTCAAGCACTGCTGAACAGGGCACCGCCGTCTCAAGAACCGCTGAACAGGGCCCTTCAAGTCAAGCACCGCTGAACAGGGCCCTTCAAGTCAAGCACCGCTGAACAGGGCACCGCCGTCTCAAGAACCGCTGAAAAGGGCCCTTCAAGTCAAGCACCGCTGAACAGGGCCCTTCAAGTCAAGCACCGCTGAACAGGGCCCTTCAAGTCAAGCACCGCTGAACAGGGCCCTTCAAGTCAAGCACCGCTGAACAGGGCACCGCCGTCTCAAGAACCGCTGAACAGGGCCCTTCAAGTCAAGCACCGCTGAACAGGGCACCGCCGTCTCAAGAACCGCTGAACAGGGCACTGCCGTCTCAAGAACCGCTGAACAGGGCCCTTCAAGTCAAGCACCGCTGAACAGGGCACCGCCGTCTCAAGAACCGCTGAACAGGGCCCTTCAAGTCAAGCACCGCTGAACAGGGCCCTTCAAGTCAAGCACCGCTGAACAGGGCACCGCCATCTCAAGAACCGCTGAACAGGGCCCTTCAAGTCAAGCACCGCTGAACAGGGCACCGCCATCTCAAGAACCGCTGAACAGGGCACCGCCGTCTCAAGAACCGCTGAACAGGGCCCTTCAAGTCAAGCACCGCTGAACAGGGCCCTTCAAGTCAAGCACCGCTGAACAGGGCCCTTCAAGTCAAGCACCGCTGAACAGGGCCCTTCAAGTCAAGCACCACTGAACAGGGCCCTTCAAGTCAAGCACCGCTGAACAGGGCCCTTCAAGTCAAGCACCGCTGAACAGGGCCCTTCAAGTCAAGCACCGCTGAACAGGGCACCGCCGTCTCAAGAACCGCTGAACAGGGCCCTTCAAGTCAAGCACCGCTGAACAGGGCCCTTCAAGTCAAGCACCGCTGAACAGGGCACCGCCGTCTCAAGAACCGCTGAACAGGGCCCTTCAAGTCAAGCACCACTGAACATGGCCCTTCAAGTCAAGCACCGCTGAACAGGGCACCGCCGTCTCAAGAACCGCTGAACAGGGCCCTTCAAGTCAAGCACCGCTGAACAGGGCCCTTCAAGTCAAACACCGCTGAACAGGGCACCGCCGTCTCAAGAACCGCTGAACAGGGCCCTTCAAGTCAAGCACCGCTGAACAGGGCCCTTCAAGTCAAGCACCGCTGAACAGGGCCCTTCAAGTCAAGCACCGCTGAACAGGGCACCGCCGTCTCAAGAACCGCTGAACAGGGCCCTTCAAGTCGAGCACCGCAGAACAGGGCCCTTCAAGTCAAGCACCGCTGAACAGGGCACCGCCGTCTCAAGAACCGCTGAACAGTGCCCTTCAAGTCAAGCACCGCTGAACAGGGCCCTTCAAGTCAAGCACCGCTGAACAGGGCCCTTCAAGTCAAGCACCACTGAACAGGTCCCTTCAAGTCAAGCCCGCTGAACAGGGCCCTTCAAGTCAAGCACCGCTGAACAGGGCCTTTCAAGTCAAGCACCGCTCCGCTGGGCCCTTCATCTCAAGCACCGCTCTGCTGTGCCCTTCATCTCAAGCACCGCTCCGCTGGGCACCGCCGTCTCTGCACCGCTCCGCTGAGCCCTTCATCTCAAGCACCGCTCCGCTGGGCCCTTCATCTCAAGCACCGCTCCGCTGGGCACCGCCGTCTCTGCACCGCACCGCTGGGCCCTTCATCTCAAGCACCGCTCCGCTGGGCCCTTCATCTCAAGCCCCGCTCCGCTGGGCACCGCCGTCTCTGCACCGCTCCGCTGGGCCCTTCATCTCAAGCACCGCTCCGCTGGGCCCTTCATCTCAAGCACCGCTCCGCTGGGCACCGCCATCTCTGCACCGCTCCGCTGGGCCCTTCATCTCAAGCACTGCTCCGCTGGGCCCTTCATCTCAAGCACCGCTGGCCCATTGGCAGAAGGGGCAGGCCCGGATTTGCGTCGGCCAGGGCTGCACGATGCACTCTGGGCACCATGCCTCCTCCAGTACCAGTGGAGTCTGTAATCCACTTGAGAGACTGTGGCTTTGCCCTCCCCAGGATGGCACAGTGGGCAACCCACCCACTGTAGAGACTTGAGAGACTGTGGCTTTGCACTCCCCAGGATGGCACAGTGGGCAACCCACCCACTGATATTGACTTGAGAGACTGTGGCTTTGCACTCCCCAGGATGGCACAGTGGGCAAGCCACCCACTGTAGAGACTTGAGAGACTGTGGCTTTGCACTCCCCAGGATGGCACAGTGGGCAAGCCACCCACTGTAGAGACTTGAGAGACTGTGGCTTTGCACTCCCCAGGATGGGACAGTGGCCATGGAGGCCCCTCGTGGATCTGGCGTCGTGGACTCATGTGGCTGAGGTGCCCCCCCTTTCCTTCCCCCTGAGGTGCCTGTAGTTTTGCTATCTGATGCCCCTGCAGTGTTCTCTCCAATGGATTCGGGTCTCCTGTGTGGGCTTTGCCCATGTGTTTAGGCCCATTTAGGCCCATTGACCCACGTACAATGGATGAAACCCAATTTGGACAGGACAATTTACATATGTATATATAGTTATAGATGTTCGAAATAATTTTTTACTTAGCCGTACAATATATTTGAATTTCATAATCATTTCCTTTTGTCTTTGCATTCTTCCGGGGGGTTTGGGGGTGGCACTCTGAGTTGTTGCTCTGCATTGATGTGTATGTAGTTGTGGGTGAGGGTGAGGGTGGGTGTGTGGCGTATGTGTGTGCCCGTAATTTTTTGCCTCCCCTGTGTCGTAGGTGCAGTACTCACCGTTGTCTTCTGCCCCGGCGTTCGTGCTCCTGCTAGAGGAGCAGGAAGACAATAGCTGGTAGGATGTATAGTTCTGGTTCCATGCTGTCCTCGTGGAGTGTGTAGAGGTGAGCGTTTTCCGTTCGTAATGTCTGTTTCCGCCGTGTTTTTATCGGCGGGGCTTCCGCCCCGGAAAAGGTGGCAGATTGGTGAGTTGTGATAGGGTGGGCGGTACATTGTCTCCCGCCTGTCTGTTGGCGGTGACCGCCGCGCTGTTTGTTTGTCCCGCCGTGGCGGTCGGAGTGTTAAAGTGGCGGTCTCTGTTGGTGGTTCCCGCCAGGGTCAGAATTCCATTTTTTTTACCGCCTGCCTTTTGGCGGGTTGGCCGCCGCTTTAACACCGACCGCCAGGGTTGGAATGACCCCCTTAGTGTGTGGGCACCCTGGCACTAGCCATGGTGCCCCCACATTGTTCAGGGCAAATTCTCCGGACTTTGTGAGTGCGTGGACACCATTACACGCGTGCACTACATATAGGCCAAGACCTATATGTAGCGTCACCATGGTAACTCCGATCATGGCCATGTAACATGTCTAGGATCATGGAACTGTCACTTCAATACCATTCTGGTATTGGGGGGACAATTCCTGGGTCTCCAGCATAGAGCCCGGGTACTGCCAAACTAACTTTCTGCGGTCTCCACTGCAGCTACCGCTGCTGCCAACCCCTCAGACAGGTTTCTGCCCCCCTGGGGCCTGGGCAGCCTGGTCCCAGGAAGGCAGAACAAAGGATTTCCTCTGAGAGAGGGTGTTACCAGTGCTTAATTTGTGCTTATTGTTTCCGGTGCTGAGCACCAGCACTTATTTTGGAGGGCCGGCGCTTTCTTCTGCCTCAAGACTTTGCTGCGAGCAAAAGACACATTTGGGAAAGACCGAGGAAGGGAAAAACAAAAAAGTGTCATAAAGGGAGAAAGTAGAAAGCTGGTGAGTGAGCTGAAGGGGAAGGGGGTGGCTTCAGGAATACGTCACCTCAGTATTCCGTGTTCCCACATTTAATAGCAGCAGCCGCAGCTTTAAAAGGAGGATTTTGAGCACCGGCATGTTTTTATTTACAAATTAAGCACTGGGTGTTACACCCACTCCCTTTGGAAATAGGTGTGAAGGGCCTGGGAGGAGTAGCCTCTCCTGGCCTCTGTAAGTGCTTTGAAGGGCACATATTGTGCCCTCTCTGCATAAGTCAGTCTACACCGGTTCAGGGATCCCCCCAGCCCTGCTCTGGCACGAAACTGGACAAAGGAAAGGTGAGTGACCACTCCCCTGACTAGCACCTCCCAGGCGAGGTGCCCAGAGCTCTTCCAGTGTGTCCCAGACCTCTGCCATCTTGGATGCAGAGGTGTGAGGGCACAATGGACAGCTCTGAGTGGCCAGTGCCAGCAGGTGACATTAGAGACCCCTCCTGATAGGTGCTTACCTTTCTCTGTAGCCAATCCTCCTCTGTGGGCTATTTAGGGTCTCTCCTGTGGGTATCTCACCAGATAACAAATGCAAGAGGTCACCAGAGTTCCTCTGCACTTCCCTCTTCAACTTCTGCCAAGGATCGACCGCTGACTGCTCCAGGACCACCTGCTTAACCGCAACAAAGTAGCAAGAAGACTACCAGCGACATTGTAGCACCTACTCCTGCCACCTTTCTCGACTGTTTCCTGGTGGTGCATGCTCTGAGGGCCGTCTGCCTGACCCCTGCAGGGACTGGGGTTCCCTAAACTGGTGTAGACTGGCTTACGCAAGGAGGGCACCATCTGCGCCCTTCAAAGCATTTCCAGAGGCTGGGGGAGGCTACCCCTCCCCAGCCTGTAACTCCCATTTCCATAGGAAGAGGGTGGTGCCCAGAGCTCTTCCAGTGTGTCCCAGACCTCTGCCATCTTGGATGCAGAGGTGTGAGGGCACAATGGACAGCTCTGAGTGGCCAGTGCCAGCAGGTGACATCAGAGACCCCTCCTGATAGGTGCTTACCTTCCTCTGTAGCCAATCCTCCTCTGTGGGCTATTTAGGGTCTCTCCTGTGGTATCTGACCAGATAACGAATGCAAGAGCTCACACGATTCCTCTGCACTTCCCTCTTCGACTTCTTCCAAGGATCGACCGCTGATTGCTCCAGGACGCCTGCATAACCGCAACAAAGCAGGTAGAAGACTACCAGCAACATAGTAGCGTTTCATCCTGCCAGCTTTCTCGAATGTTTCCTGGTGGTGCATGCTCTGAGGGCTGTCTGCCTTCACCCTGCACTGGAAGCCAAGAAGAAATCTCCCGTGGGTCGATGGAATCTTCCCCCTGCCAACGCAGGCACCAAACTTCTGCATCACCGGTCCTATGGGTCCCCTCTCATCCTGACGAGCGTGGTCCCTGGAACACATGAGCTGGGTCCAAGTGTCTTCGACAGTCCAATGGCCCTTCTGTCCAAATTTGGTGGAGGTAAGTCCTTGCCTCCCCACGCCAGACAGTAATCTTGTGTACTGCGTGAACTGCAGCTGCTTGGGCTTCTGTGCACTTTTGCAAGACTTCCTTCGTGCACAGCCTAGCCCAGGTCCCCAGCTCTCCGTCCTGCATTGCCCAACTCGCTGAGTTAGACTCCAACGTCGTGGGACCTTCCTTTGTGACTCTGAGTCGACCGCTGTCCTCAGATCTTCTAAGTGCCTGTTCAGGTGCTTCTGCAGGTGCTGCCTGCTTCTGCGTGGGCTCTCTGTATTGCTGAGCGCCCCTCTGTCTCCTCCTCCAAGGGGCGACCTCCTGGGCCTTCCTGGGCTCTAGCAGCACCCAAAATCCTCAACCGCGACTCTTGCAGCTAGCAAGGCTAGTTTGCGGTCTTTCTGCATGGAAACAACTCTGCATCCTCCAGCACGCTGTGGGACATCTTCTGTGCACAGGAGAAGTTGCTGGCACCTTTCGTTTTTGCAGAATCTTCGGCTTCTTCCACCCGGAGGCAGCCCTTTTGCACCTTCATCTGGGGTTTAGTGGGATCCTGCCCCCCATGGACACTTGGGTGACTCTTGGACTTGGTCCCCTTCCTTTACAGGTCCTCAGGTCCAGGAATCCACCTTCAGTGTTTTGCAGTCAGTTGTTGTCCTTGCAGAATCCCCTATCTCGACTTTACTGCCTCTCTGGAGTAGTAGGGTAACTTTACTCCTACTTTTCAGGGTCTTGGGGTGAGGTATCTTGGACAACCTTAGTGTTTTCTTACACTCTCAGCGACCCTCTACACACTACACTAGGGCTGGAGACCATTCGTGATTCGCATTCCACTTTTGGAGTATATGGTTTGTGTTTCCCCTAGGCCTATTTTTCCCTATTGCATTCTATTGTGATTCTACATTATTTGCACTACTTTTCTAACTGTTACTTACCTGATTTTGGTTTGTGTGCATGTAATTTGTGTATATTACTTACCTCCTAAGGGAGTATATCCTCTGTGATACTTTTGGAATATTGTCACTAAAATAAAGTACCTTTATTTTTAGTAACTCTGAGTATTGTGTTTTCTTATGATATAGTGTTATATGATATGAGTGGTAGAGTAGGCGCTTTTCATGTCTCCTAGGTCAGCCTAAGCTGCTCAGCTATAGCTACCTCTATCAGCCTAAGCTGCTAGAACACCTCTATTCTACTAATAAGGGATAACTGGACCTGCCACGAGGTGTAAGTACCACAAGGTACCCACTATAGGCCAGGCCAGCCTCCTACACTGACCATGACAGAGACTGTATTAAACAAGAGGTACAGAAAATGTTGGCCCTTGGAGTGATTGAACCCTCTGAAAGCCCCTGGGCCAGCCCAGTGGTGCTTGTCCCCAAACCTTATAGTAAAGATGGAAAGAAAGAAATGTGGTTTTGTGTGGACTATAGCGGTCTCAATCCAGTAACAAAAACTGATGCTCACCCTATACTCAGGGCAGATGAGCTGATAGATACACTTGCTTCTGCCAAGTATCTAAGCACTTTTGATTTAACTGCAGGGTATTGGCAGATTAAGTTATCAGAAGATGCTAAACCAAAAACATCATTTTCAACCATTGGAGGGCATTATCAGTTCACAGTAATGCCCTTTGGATTGAAAAATGCCCCTGCCACTTTTCAGAGGTTGGTGAATACAGTCCTCCAAGGATTGGAAGCCTTTAGTGCAGCATATCTAGACGATATTGCTGTCTTTAGCTCCACCTGGGATGTTCACCTGGTCCACCTGTGGAAAGTTTTAGAGGCCCTGCAAAAGGCAGGCCTCACTATCAAGGCCTCAAAGTGCCAGATAGGGCAGGGGAAAGTGGTTTATCTGGGCCACCTTGTAGGTGGGGAACAGATTGCACCACTGCGGGGAAGATCCAAACCATTATGGAATGGACTCCCCTTACAACTCAAACCCAAGGGAGAGCCTTCCTAGGCCTCACTGGGTATTCCTGGAGGTTCATCAAGAATTATGGCACTATAGCTGCCGCTCTTAATGCCCTCACATCAAAGAAGATGCCTAAAAAGGTATTATGGACAGCTAGCTGTCAAAAGGCTTTTGATGAGCTCAAACAGGCTATATGCTCTGCACCTGTCCTCAAAAGCCCTTGTAACTCCAAAAAATGCATAGTTCCAACTGATGCTTCTGAATTAGGGGTAGGGGCAGTTCTATCCCAGCTAAACACAGAGGGCCAGGATCAACCTGTTGCTTTTATCAGCAGGAGGTTGACCCCTAGTGAAAAGCATTGGTCTGCTATAGAGAGGGAGGCCTTTGCTGTGGTCTGGGCCTTGTAAAAGTTGAGACCATGCCTCTTTGGTACTCACTTTATTGTTCAAATAGACCACAAACCTCTATTATGGCTTAAACAAATGAACGGTGAAAACCATAAATTGTTGAGGTGGTCCATCTCCCTACGGGGAATGGACTATACAGTGGAACATAAACCTGGGAGTACCCACTCCAATGCAGATGGACTCTCTAGATCTTTCCACTTAAACAATGAAGACTCATCTGGGCAAGGTTAGCCTTATTGTCCCTCGTTTGAGGGGGGGGGGTTGTGTAGTAAAGTACCACCTTTCTTGCAATGTTACCCCCAATTTTACATGTATGTCAGTATGTTTTTGCCTGTCTCACTGGGATCCTGCTTTCCAGGACCCCAGTGCTCATAGTGTGTGGCCTAAATGTGTATGCCTGTGTAGTGCCTAACTCTGTCACTGAGGCTCTGCTAATCAGAACATCAGTGCTCATGCTCTCTCTGCCTTTAAATTTGTTACTATAGGCTATTGACTACATTTACCAATTCTAATTGGCATACTGGACTTCCCTTATAAGTTCCTAGTATATGGCAACTAGGGTATTGGGGTTCCAGGAGATCCATATGGGCTGCAGCATTTCTTTTGCCACCCAGAGGGAGCGCAGACAAACCTTTACATAGGACTGCCATTTCAGCTTGAGAGAAATAACGCACACGTTATTTCACAGCCATTTTCACTGCACTTAAGTAACTTATAAGTCACCTATATGACTAACCTTCACTTGCTGAAGGTTAGGTGCAAAGTTACTAAGTGTGAGTGCTCCCTTGCACTAGCAAAGTTGCCCCCACATAGTTCAGGGCCATTTCCCCGGACTTTGTGAGTGCGGGGACACCATTACACGCGTGCACTCCATATAGGTCAATACCTATATGTAGCTTCACAATGGTAACTCCGAATGTGACCATGTAACATGTGTAAGATCATGGAATTGTACCCCATTCCAAATATGGTATTGGGGAGCCGATTCCATGCATCCTGGGGGCTCCACTATGGACCCCCAGTACTGCCAAACCAGCTCTCTGGGGTTTTCTCTACAGCTACAGCTGCTGCCACCCCACAGACAGGGTTCTGCCCTCCTGGGGTCTGGGCATCCCAGTCCCAGGAAGACAGAACAAAGAATTTCCTCTGAGAGAGGGTGTTACACCTTCTCCCTTTGGAAATAGGTGTTACAGGCTGGGGAGGGGTAGCCTCCCCCAGCCTCTGGAAATGCTTTGAAGGGCACAGATGGTACCCTCTTTGCATAAGCCAGTTTTCACCGGTTTAGGGAACCCCATTCCCTGCTCTGGCGCGAAACTGGACAAAGGAAAGAGGAGTGACCACTGCCATGTCCATCATCACCCCAAGGGTGGTGCCCAGAGCTCCTCCAGTGTGTCTCAGACCTCTGGCATCTTGTTTCCAGAGGTGTGAGGGCACTCTGGAGGCCTCTGAGTGGCCAGTGCCAGCAGGTGACGTCAGAGACCCCTCCTGATAGGTGCATACCTGACTAGATGGCCAATCCTCCTCTGAAGGCTATTTAGGGTCTCTCCTGTGGGCTTTTCGTCAGATTACGACTTGCAAGCATCCAGCAGGACTCCTCTGCACTTCTCTCTTCGACTTCTGCCAAGGATCGACCGCTGACTGCTCCAGGACGCCTGCAAAACTGCAACAAAGTAGCCTGAAGACTACCAGCGACATTGTAGCGCCTAATCCTGCCAGCTTTCTCTACTGTTTCCTGGTGGTGCATGCTCTGGGGGCTGCCTGCCTTCACCCTGCACTGGAAGCCATGAAGAAATCTCCCATGGGTTGACGGAATCTTCCCCCCTGCTTCAGCAGGCACCAAACTTCAGAGTCACCGGTACTCTGGGTTCGCTCTCATCGTGACGAGCGTAGCCCCTGGAACATAGGTGATGGACCCAAGTGACCCAGACTGTCCAGTGGTCCAACTATCCGAATTTGGAGGAGGTAAGTCCTTGCCTCCCCTTCCTAGACAGTAATCCTGTGCACCGCTTGATCTGCAGCTACAAGGGGTTCTGTGCACATTTCCAAGAAATCCTGCATGCACTGCCGAGCCTAGGTCTCCAGCACTCCGTCCTGTGATAGTCCGCTCCCTGAGTTGATCTCTGGTGTCGTGGGACTTCTCTTTGCAGTGTTCAGACTTCTTGAACCTGTGTTCAAGGACTCCTGCGCGTGCTTCCATCTTGTCTGAGTGCTTTCTACGTTGCTTAGGGCCCCCTCTGTCTCCTCTCCCAAGTGGCGACATCCTGGGCCTGGACAGCACCCTTTTCCTTGAACCGCGACTCTTGCAGCTAGCAAGGCTTGTTTGCGGTATTTTGCCAAGGAAACAACTCTGCATCCTCCAGCACACCGTGGGACATCTTCTGCACGGAGAAGAACTTCCTACCTCCTTTCATGGTTGCAGAGCCTGCAGCTTCTTCCAACCGGAGGCAGCCATTTTGCACCTTCATCCGGGGTTTAGTGGGGTCTCAACACCCCCCCGACACTTTAGAGACTCTTGGACATGGTCCCCTTCCATTGAGGGTCTTCAGGTCCAGGAATCCCTCTTCAGTGCTTTGCAGTCTGTTGTGGTCCTCGCAAAATCCTGTATAACGACTTTAATGTGTTTCTGGGGAAATAGTAGTACTTTACTCCTACTTTCCAGGGTCTTGGGGTGGGGTCTCCTTTACACCCTTAGTGTTTTCTCACACTCCCAGTGATCCTCTACACACTACACTAGCCTAGGGGTGAATTCGTGGTTCGCATTCCACTTTCTTAGTGTATGGTTTGTGTGGCCCCTAGGCCTATTGTATCCTATTGTATTCTACATTGTTTGCACTACTCTCTGACTGTTTTAATTACCTGATTTGGTTAGTTGTGTATATTTTGTGTATGCTACTTACCTTCTAACGGAGTATATTCTCTGAGATATTTTTGGCACATTGTCACTAAAATAAAGTACCTTTATTTTCTAGTAACTATGGGTATTGTCTTTCTTATGATATAGTACCTTTATGATATAAGTGGTATTGGATCAGCTTTGCATGTCTCCTAGTTCAGCCTTGGCTGCTCTGCTATAGCTACCTCTATCAGCCTAAGCTGCTAGAACACTACTACACTCTACTAATAAAGGATAACTGGATCTGGCATAAGGTGTAAGTACCATTGGTACCCACTAGAAGCCAGGCCAGCCTCCTACATCCCCACACTCACGAAGTCCAGGAAATTGGTCCTGGACAACATGGGGGCACCTTTGTTAGTGCAAGGGTGCCCTCACACACAATAACTTTGCACCTAGCCTTCAGGAACTGAAGGTTAGACATATAGGTGACTTATAAGTTACCTGGTGCAGTGAAAAATGGTTGTGAAATAGTGTGTGCACTATTTCACTCAGGCTGCAGTGGCAGTCCTGAAGAAAGGTTTGTATGAGCTCCTTATGGGTGGCAAAAGAAATGCTGCAGCCCATAAGGATCTCCTGGAACCACAATGCCCTGGGTACCTAGGTACCATAGACTAGAGACTTATAAGGGGGAGCAGTGTGCCAATCTGGAGTGGAATATGGAGTCACTAGTCTATAGTGACAGATTTGGTACAGAGAGAGCATGAGCACTGGACTTCTGGTTAGCAGAACTCCAGTGACACAGTAAAGCATACTGACAACACAGCAACATATACTGGCATATAGGCCACAAACTATGAGCACCGGGGTCCTGACTAGCAGGACCCCGGTGAGACAGTAAAAACACACTGACAACAGGCAGAAAATGGGGGTAACATTGCTAAAAGAAAGCCACCTTCCTACACTGAACATAGCATGCAATGCTGTGGCAAATCAAAATACAGACTGAACTCAAAGGCTTGCTAAAGGAGAGCGAGTATGCTTGGAATGCAGCAATGCTCTACCGAGACATCTGGGCATCAGAAAGGCAGGATAATTCACAGGGGGTTTGAGTGGTTCCCATGTACAGTACCAGCCTCGCTATGTAGAACAGTTTTGTCTTAATGGAAACGTCAGGTGGAATGTGTTTTCACTACCAGTCCCTTATTTGTCCTTCAGTTTATTTCGCTTTACATACCATTGTCATAAAATCATATGTTTAGTCGTCGCCCCTGTAAACTATATATTCATGTTGGGTTATGGAAGCTAAAGGGACAGTAGAACTCACTAACATAAACGCAGTAGCAGGTGCAGAGTTGCTGCTGATATGGCTATTAAGGCGGAAATGATCCCTAACTATAAGAAGATGAAGAAGAAAAGGGAATACACTCCCAGACATATGCTGTAAAGATTGGTAATAGGAGACCCCAGAATGCTTAAGCAAAAAAGAAAAAAAAAACACATTGAAAAAGCCAAATAGTAGAGCTTTGACCGCATTATAGCACTTTTTTAAACTATCAGCCATGCTGCACAGCTTCCGCGTTGCTGTGCACCATAGCTATAAACACACTGACAAAGTTAATAGATCTTGAACATCCGAGCCCTAATGGCTTTGCTAATGCTTGTTTTTACTTGTATTTCACGTAAAAACATACATAGTTCCATCATTCATACTGCTAGCATCATTTCAACAGTTTTATTGTATTGTATTGTAATCGTATTTATATATCGGTTACTACCCCTGACGAGGCGTCGAAGCGCTTTTCGATGAGTAGCACGCTACTCTGGAACCCAACAAGAATTAGTGATGGATTAATATCGTTAAATAATGAGTACAGTTTTAGTATTATTATGAGTTAATTTGAGCCGCGGATATGAGAGTTTGTTAGTTAGATTGACTGGAGTAATGAAGGGGTGGAGGAGGAAAGAAATCCAGAAGTGTTAATTGGGAGTAAACCCTTCATTTACTCAACCCAAAGGCTTGAGATGAGTATAGGGGGGTGGAGGGGAGTAAAGGGGGGCGGAGGGGTCATACTCTTGTGTGGGAATGTTCCGGAATCTGCAGAGCGCCAACTAATTCCTACCATCCAGCGTTTTTACTCCTCTTACAATGTAAACAGTACTCCATTTGTGTGGCTGCAGCCGAATGGGGGTAAATCCTCAAGTGTTCCCTTTGGTGCTACGTAAAGACTGTTGGAGCTATAGGGGTGCGGGCTACTGTCCGAGGCCTACCACACCTCACCCACTTTCTTTTTTAAATAATATCCCTGGGCCCTTATTATGTGTCATTATGCATTGTTCATGTTTGTGCCACAGCGCACCTTTCAACGGGTGTGCGAGGCTCACACTTGAACATGCGCTAGATTACAATGAATGTGCGGGATGAGAGGCTCGGGTCTTGCTATGTGGCCGGGCATGTTTTTCTGAACTGTTGCTTTGCTGCTCTTTTGTCATGCTACATTCGATGATATGTTGTGCCTTTGCTGCGTGCTGTGCCCCACTGCTAACATTGTTTGTAATAACCAATAAAAATGTTTTAAAACAATTTAAATGAACGCGCTGTTCTCAGGACAGCCTCGAACTCTGACCTGTCCTTGAGGCAGCACATTCAGTCAAAAATAAAGAGCGACTCCTTTAATCACCTGTTCCATGTTTCACAGTGCAGGGGGTATCTGTTTGCACTTTGAAGTGTGGACAGAGATTCCCCCTAAGGCGAAGGCAGCAAGTGACTGCACCCTGTTGTGGGGGGATGTGTGGAGGGTAAATGGGACACCCCTTGTCCCCTTTGGAGGGGCGCTCTGAGGGGGCTGTACTGACAGTGCACCACTTTTTGGTGGCACAGATGGTGCTCCTTGAGCAAGCTTCTTGGCCTGTGCACACACCCCCATAACATGGCGTGGGTGCATAGGCAAAGAGATTCCCTTCATTTGCCTGAGGTCATGCCCCCATGCTAATGAGGGAAAGCCCTCTCCAGATAGCACTGGTGCTACATGTCTGCCAGCGCTCCCAGCATTACAGAAGGGGTCACACAGTGTCCTCATCCCCTTTTGTAGTTAACAAAGTGTCCTAGGGTGCACAGTGCGGGCGCACATGCCTATTACACCCCTAGGCACTTGGGCTGCTCTAGGGTGCTGGCGTACCCGATCCTTAGGAGGTCTACTCTGTAGGAGGCCGGCCTGGCTTGTAGTGGGTACCAAAGGTGCTTACACCTTGTGCCAGGTCCAGTTATCCCTCATTAGTGTAGAAGAGGTGTTTCTAGCAGCTTAGACTGAAAGAAGGTAGCTATGGCAAAGCAGCTTAGGCTGACCTAGGAGACATGCAAAGCTCCTACTATACCACTTATATCATATGCACAATATCATGAGAAAACACAATACACAGAGTGACTAAAAATAAAGGTACTTTATTTTTATGACAATATGCCAAAAGTATCTCAGTGAGTACCCTCAGTTAGAAGGTAAGTGATATACACAAGTCATATGTACACAAACCCAAAACAGGTAAGTAATAGTAAGAAAAGTAATGCAAACAGTGTAGGATTACAATAGGATGCAATAGGTGAACATAGGTCTGGGGCAACACAAACCATATACTCCAAAAGTGGAATGCGAATCACGAATGGACCCCAGACCTATGGGAGCTTGTAGAGGGTCGCTGGGACTGTAAGAAAACAGTCAGGGTGTCCAAGATACCCAACCCCAAGACCCTGAAAAGTAGGAGTAAAGTACACCTACTACCCCAATAGAACACAATAGTCGTGATGGGGGGATTCTGCAAGAACCACAAACACCAGCAAAGCACTGAAGATGGATTCCTGGACCTGAGGACCTGCAAGGCAAGGGGACCAAGTCCAAGAGTCGCGATAGTGTCCAGGGGGGGCAGGAGCCCAGGAAACCCCGGATGAAGGTGCAAGAAGGCTGCCTCCCGATGGAAGAAGCTTAGGATTCTGCAACAACGAAGAGAGCTAGAAACTTCTCCTTTGGGTGGAAGATGTCCCACTGCGTGCTGGAGGTTGCAGAAGTGTTTCCACGCAGAAATACCGCAAACAAGCCATGCTAGCTGCAAGGGTCGCAGTAGAGGTTTTTGGGTGCTGCTGAGGATCAGGAAGGACCAGGATGTCGCCCCTTGATGAGGAGACAGAGGGGGCGCTCAGCAACTCAGAGAGCCCCCACAGAAGCAGGCAGCACCCGCAGAAGTACCGGAGCAGGCACTTAGAAGATTTGTGAACTAGAGCTGGCTCAGAGTCACAAAGGCGGGTCCCATGACGTCAGAGTCCAACTCAGAGGGTTGACCACTGCAGGACAGAGTGCTGGGGACCCAGGCTAGACTGTGCACAAAGGAATCCTTGGAGAAGTGCACAGAAGCGGGAGCAGCTGCAAATCACGCAGTACACAGGTTTGCAGTCTAGCTTGGGGAGGCAAGGACTTACCTCCACCAATCCTGGACTGAAGGATCACTGGACTGTGGGAGTCACTTGGATAGAGTTCCTGTGTTCCAGGTACCACGCTCGTCAGGATGAGAGGGTACCCAGAGGACCGGTGATGCAGTCTTTTGGTGCCTGCGTTAGCAGGGGGAAGATTCCGTCGACCCACAGGAGATTTCTTCTTGGCTTCCAGTGCAGTGTGAAGGCAGACAGCCCCCAGAGCATGCACCACCAGGAAACAGTTGAGAAAGCCGGCAGGATGAGGCGCTACAATGTTCCTGGTAGTCGTCTTGCTACTTTGTTGCGGTTTTGCAGGCGTCCTGGAGCAGTCAGCGGTCGATCCTTGGCAAGTCGAAGAGGGAAGTGCAGAGGAACTCTGGTGAGCTCTTGCATTTATTATCTGACGAATACCCCAGAGGAGAGACCCTAAACAGCCAGAAAAGGAGGTTGGCTACCAAGAAAGGAGGATTGGCTACCAAGAGAGGTAAGAGCCTATCAGAGGGGGTCTCTGACGTCACCTGCTGACACCGGCCACTCAGAGCAGTCCAGTGTTCCCCCAACACCTCTGTTTCCAAGATGGCAGAGGTCTGGGACACACTGGAGGAGCTCTGGGCACCTCCCTTGGGAGGTAATGGGCAGGGGAGTGGTCACTCCCCTTCCCTTTGTCCAGTTTCGCGCCAGAGCAGGGCTGGGGGATCCCTGAACTGGTGTAGACTGCCTTATGCAGAGATGGGCACCATCTGTGCCCATCAAAGCATTTCCAGAGGCTGGGGGAGGCTACTCCTCCCCAGCCCTTCACACCTATTTCCAAAGGGAGAGAGTGTAACACCCTCTCTCAGAGGAAATCCTTTGTTCTGCCTTCCTGGGCCGGGGCTGTCCAGACCCCAGGAGGGCAGAATCCTGTCTAAGGGGTTGGCAGCAGCAGCAGCTGCAGTGGAAACCCCGGAAAGGCAGTTTGGCAGTACCCTGGTTCTGTGCTAGAGACCCGGGGTTCATGGAATTGTCCCCCCAATACCAGAATGGTATTGGGGTGACCATTCCATGATCTTAGACATGTTACCTGGCCATGTTCAGAGTTACCATTGTGACGCTATACATAGGTAGTGACCTATGTATAGAGCACGCATGTAATGGTGTCCCCGCATTCACAAAGTCTGGGGAATTTGCCCTGAACGATGTGGGGGCACCTTGGCTAGTGCCAGGGTGCTCACACACTAAGTAACTTGGCACCCAACCTTCACCAAGTGAAAGTTAGACATATAGGTGACTTATAAGTTACTTATGTGCAGTGAAAAATGGCTGTGAAATAACATGGACGTTATTTCACTCAGGCTGCAGTGGCAGGCCTGTGTACGAATTGTCTGAGCTCCCTATGGGTGGCAAAAGAAATGCTGCAGCCCATAGGGATCTCCTGGAACCCCAATACCCTGGGCACCTAAATACCATATACAAGGGAATTATATGGGTGTACCAGTGTGCCAATGATAATTGGTAAATTTAGTCACTAGCCTGCAGTGACAAATTGAGAAAGCAGAGAGAGCATAAACACTGAGGTTCTGGTTAGCAGAGTCTCAGTGATACAGTTAGGCACCACACAGGGAACACATACAGGGCACATAGTATGAGCACTGGGGTCCTGCCTAGCAGGATCCCAGTGACACAAGGGCTAAAACAACATACATACAGTGAAAAATAGGGGTAACATGCCAGGCAAGATGGTACTTTCCTACAGGCCCTCATAACATTTTGTCCACATGAGCTACCCTTGGCAAATTTGTGTCCTTTTTTCCCAACATTACAGGGATTCTAGAGGTATCCAGACTTTGTTGGATTCCCCTGAAGGAGACCAAGAAATTAGCAAAAATTCAGCAAACATTTCTTTTTTTTCAAAAAAATGAGAAAAAAGGGCTGCAGACGAAGGCTTGTGGCGTTTTCCCTGGAAATGGCATCAACAAAGGGTTTGCGGTGCTAACATCACCAGCTTCCCAGCTTTCAGTAACAGGCTTCAATCAGAAAACCCCATTTTATAACACAATTTTGGCATTTTACTGGGACATACCCCATTTTTACTTTTTTGTGCTTTTAGCTTCCTTCCAGTTGGTGAAAGAAATGGGTGTGAAACCAATGCTGAAACTCGGAAAGCAAAACATTTCTGAAAAGTAGGCAAAATTCGAAATTCAGCATGGGGTCATTTGTGTAGATCCTACAAGGTTTTCCTACAGAAAATAACAGCTAAAATAAAAAACATATTGAAATTGAGGTTAAAAAAAACAGCCATTTCTCTCCACATTTTACTCTGTAACTTTTTCCTGCAATGTCAGATTTTTTAAAACAATATACCGTTACATCTGCTGGACTCTTCTGGTTGTGGAGATATACAAGTCTTGTAGGTTCATCAAGAACCCTAGGTACCCAGAGGCAATAAATGAGCTGCACTGTGCAATGGGTTTTCATTCCATACTGGGTATACAGCAATTCATTTGCTGAAATGTAAAGAGTGAAAAATAGGTATCAAGAAAACCTTTGTATTTCCAAAATGGGCACAAGACAAGGTGTTAAGAAGCCATGGTTATTTGCACATCTCTGAATTCCGGGGTGCCCATACTAGCATGTGAATTACAGGGCATTTCTCAAATAGACGTCTTTGTTACTCACTGTCTTATATTTGGAAGGGTAAAATGTAGAGAAAGACAAGGGGCAATAACACTTGTTTTGTTATTCTGTGTTCCCCCAAGTCTCCTGATAAAAATGGTACCTCACTTGCGTGGATAGGCCTAACGCTCGCGACAGGAAACGCAACATGGACACATCACATTTTTACATTGAAATCTGACATGTTTTTTGTAAAGTGCCCAGCTGTGGATTTTGGCCTCTAGCTCAGCTGGCACCTAGGGGAACCTACCAAACCTGCGCATTTTTTTAAACTAGACACCGAGGGGAATCCAAGATGGTGTGACTTGCAGGGCTCTCACCAGGTTCTGTTACCCAAAATCCTTTGCAAACCTCAAAATTTGGCCAAAAAAACACATTTTCCTCACATTTCGGTGAAAGAACGTTCTGGAATCTGCGAGGAGACACAAATTTCCTTCCACCCAGCATTCCCCCAAGTCTCCTGATAAAAGTGGTACCTCACCTGTGTGGGTAGGCCTAGAAATGGCCCAAAACTCTATGTGGACACATCAAAATTATCAAATACTAAACTACCTGTTTTTGCTGGGTGGAGGGGAACCTGTGTTTTTGGTCCTGGGCTCAGCAGCCATACAGGGAAAACTACCAAACCCAAACATTTCTGAAAACTAGACACCCGAGGGAATCCAGGCAGGTGTGAATTTTGTGGATCCCCCAATGTTTTCTTACCCAGAGTCCTCAGCAAACCTCAAATTTAACTAAAAAATCAACATTTTCCCACATTTATTTGTGGAATCAACTCACCGGGACAAATTTCCTAACACCCGACGTTCCCCTCAGTCTCCCGGTAAAAATGATACCTCACTTGTGTAGGTGGGCCAAGTGCCTGTGACAGGGAAGAGACAAAAACATTGTCAAAATTGAGGGGGAGCCAAAGCGGGTCCAAAAGGGCAGTTTGAAAAATTCCTGCAGATTCCATAAGGCTCCATCACAAAAATTTGAAAAAAATGTGTGATTTCCGGCAAAGTTGGAGGTTTGCAGGGCATTGTGGGTAAGAAAATGGTGCGGGTGCATGTGAAGCACACCACTCTGGACTCACCCAGATGTTTAGTTTTTGGATGTGTCTAGGTCTTGTGGATTTTTCTACATGGCAGCGTACCAAAGTCCAAAAAGTGCAACCCTCACCATTCCAAGTGGGACGATTTTGAGAGTTAGCCAAGCTCTCATGGCCCAAATGTAAAACTAAAACCCAAAATATTCAAATGAACTCTTGTTTTAGTGTGCTGGGGGAGAGATGAAAGACTGTTACCCCCTTCAATTGGAGTGGGGGCATAACCATGCCCATACTGGTTGGTGGCCACCACCACACTATTCTTTTTTTTAAATTCCCTGGCATCTAGTAGACTTTCTGCACCCCCCGGGTGTGGATCGGGTGTACTTGCCCCATCTGTCCACTGGTGGGCAGAACAACTTTGGCCCCATTTATTTGGGGTGGGGGTATGGCCCACCATCTTATTTTGAAAAAAAAAATCTACCCTGGTCTCTCGTGGGCTTTCTGCCCCCCTTGGGGGCAGATGGGCCTTCCAAAAATAGTCTGATGGGGGCAGATATGGCCAACAGTAATGTGCCCCCATGGGGAGCGACCCTTGCCCAAGGGGCTGCCCCCCCCCAACAAAACACACACATATACACACACAAATCCCTGGTGTCTAAGTGATTTCTGCTCCCCCCTTCCCCCAGGGGCAGATCGATCGGCCTAGTAGAAATCGGCCAATGTGCCCCCAAGGGGAGAAGAAATGGCCTAAAATAAATTTGCGACCCTTGCTTAAGAGGTCACTCCCCTTGCGTGAAATTGGTGCAAAAAAATAATCCCGGTGCCTAGTGGTTTTTGTTCCCCTTGGGACAGATTGGCCTAATAAAAATAGGCCGATGTGCCCCCAATTGGGGCAGAAATGGCCTTAAATAAATTCCCCCCCCCAGGGGACTGACCTTTGTGTGACATTGATGCAAAAAAAAAAAATCTGTGGTGTCTAGTGGTTTCTGCCCCCCCGGGAGCAGATTGGCCTAATAAAAATAGGCCGATCTGCCCCCAAGGTGGGTCTGAAAAGGCCTAAATACAATTTGCCCCCCAGGGGAGTGACCCTTGCCAAAGGGGTCGCTCCCCACATATAAAAAAATAAAGGGAACATAAAATTTAAATATCCCTGGTGTGTAGGGGTTTCTCCCCCTCCCCACCCCCCCCGGGGGCAGATCGGCCTAATTAGAACAGGTGGATCTTTCCCCCGGGGGGCAGGAAAGTCCTAAAAATATTTTGCCCCTCTGGGGAGAGGCCCTTGCCCTAGGGGCCACCCCCTTTTGTATAAATAGAAATCAAACAAAAACTCCCTGTCTAGTGGTTTCTGCCCCCAAGGCGGGCAGATTGGCCTAATAAAAATAGGCAGATCTACCCCCAAGGGGGGCAAAAATGGCCTAAATCCAATTTGTCCCGAGGGGAGCGTCCCTTGCCTAAGGGGTCGCTCCCCATACATAAAAACATAAAGTAAACAAAAAGGGGGCAGAAAAGACCTAAAAATCTTTTGCCCCCTTGGGCAGTGGTCCTTGCCCAAGGGGCCGCTCCCCTTATGCATACGTATACAAAAAAAACATTCCCTGGTGTCTAGGGGGCATTTCTGCTGCCTGATCGCATCGCGATCGGGCAGCAGAAATGCTAGCAGAGACATGAAAGGCCTTTCCTTTCCTTTCATGCTTCTGCATGCCCCCTCCTCCCAAGCGGAAGAGAAATGCTGAGCATTTCTCTTCCGCATCGCGCTGGAAGCATGCTTCCAGCGCAATGGGAGGTGACCTGAGGAGGTCAGCACGGGATCCCGTGCTGACGTCATCAGACGTCACTGAGGTAATCAGGGGGGTCAGGGTGGAAGGGGAAGCGATTCCCCTTCAAGGTCTTCCATGGTCGGGTGGGGGCGCGGCCCTCGGGGGAGTGCTAGCACTTCCCCCAAGGGCCAGTACTAGGATGTAATGGTTACGTCCATGGCGCAAGAGCGCCGCAGCCACGGACATAACCTTTACGTCCATGGCACCCAAGGGGGTAAAGAGTGGAACATGAGTTTTATGTGTTATTACACTAAAAAACACCAAATTGTTGTTTTTACTGTAGAAAGGCTAGTAGCCCCACTGGTGAGTACAGAGTTACAAGCCCACCCGTCAGTTGTGCTAACTTCTAATTGTGACTTCTAATGTTGGTACAGGGTATCAAAAGAATTGTTGCATTAAACCCAACCTTATGCTGAAATTGAATATAATTTAACTTTTGAGTATATGGCAATTTTAGAAAGTTGCATCTCTGTTGCCCAAAGTTTTCCAATGGCCGTTTACGGTTGCTGACCTCAAGACAGCTTTCTACCCTCCTGGGTGAAAAGTGTGAACGACTCACAGGAAGGAACGCAAAAGGCCTGCCACTGGGAGAGGTGTTACCTCTCCCTGGCAGGAAGGCCAAGCAGGGTGGGGAACTTCATAGGGAAAGCCACCTTTGAAAGCCAAATAGTGGGCACACACTAGAGGAGCTGTTCTTTTGCTCTGGTAGACGGGGCAGGGGGAAGGATGGTGGGGGGGACAGTAGCCAAACCAGTTTTCCCATGGTTGTATAGCCTTCAGGTAGCCACACCTATTAGTTGGGCCACCAAGCTCCACATACCAAGAGAGAGATTTTGCCATGTCGGATGTGGATAGAATATTGCATTCTGGGATAGCTAAATGCAACACTTATCATCAAGCCATCATCCGGCATGAGAGGACCTGGTAGCCCATTGACTAGTAATCACCATGTCCCTGAGGCCAAGTTCTGGGAATAAAAGTGGCCTCCCCAGCACCCAAACCTCACATCACACCTGAACAGGAGAAAGGGCCAAAAAAGGACTGCCGACTGTACAGTGGACCTGGCAAAGAGAGGCTGTACCAAAGACTGCACCTGCTGATCCTTGAGCTAGCAAAGAGAAAACTCGACCTGTAGTGCCTTGCTTGAGGAAAAGTAATTCCCGAACCACAGAAAGAAGAAGTGACTCCAAAAGTCAGTTGGCTGCCTTCCTGTAACAGACTCAGGATCAAAAAAACAGAAAAAGCCACGAACACTGAAAAGGCTGCCTTATTGAGTTGGTAGCCAAGATTACCTGACCACCTCTGACTGCCAAAGCGCAGCCTGGGAGACTGAATGACAGTGGTAAAAAGTTGCACCTAAGTCTGCAGGAACTGGGAGAGTCATTAGAGTGGAGTTTGGTCGCCCAAGGTGGACATTAACCACACTTAAAGGGAACCACTGGTATTGCTGTAACCAGAGACCAGTAGACCAGTGGAAACTTGTTTTTGGGCGGACTTCAACTGGACTTCAAGGGACATCAACCCCTGTGGCCAAAGTTGTCTTACTTTGTTCAGGAACCGAGCGATGGACCCTGGAAGACCACTGTCACTGGAAAAGAATCTTCAGCATCATGTATCCCTTGCATTAGGAGGGGAAGAGGCCTGATGCAGATGTAGTAAGACGCAAGGTGCGGTGCTTCCAGCCGAACCCTGCCATCCAGGCCCATCCTGACCCCCACTGGCTAGTCCCAACCCTATTGAAACCTGGGCTTGAGATTTGGCTTTTAAAACCCCTGTCAGAGTGCCTACAGGGAGACCGCCGCAAAGCTTTGCATGACTGCCTTCCCCAGAATGGCAGCCTGAGTGGGCTTAATTGTGGATCGACCCTGGAGCCTGCTGAGCCTGTGGTGGGGGAGAGAAGCCTGGAGATACAGGCCCGGCCCCAGCCATAAACTTTGAGACACAACAATAGTCTCTGTGTAGCTGTGAGAGAAATTGAGCCACGACATTGCAGAGGCTGCTGGGACCTGCAACTGAGAAGAGGAGCAGATGGGTTCCCAAGTGCATGGCCCCATTGTGAACAGCCCTCTGGCCTCCCCTGCCACAAGCTTGAGTGGGGCACAGCCGAGTGACTCCCCTGCCAAAATTTATGGGATTGGGGAATTAGAAGGGCCAAGTGCAAGACCAGCTGGGTGGCCCAGGTGCTCCCACTCCACCTGAAAATCTCCTCATGGCCAGTCAGGTGAAGAAGGACACCAGTGAGGGCACAACATATTCCGCTGCTGCAACGGAGCTGGAGTCACCTCCTGGGGGCTGCTTAAGGCACATGCGGTCCGCTCGACAACCCCCGCTGGGTCCTAGATGACTTTGGGGTAAAGAGGAGTGAGCGTTGGGATTGCTGAAGAGGTCTAGGCATCCACGCTCCCCTAAAAACCTCATTATTGCACTGCACTAGTGGCAAGCGCAAAAAGACATTTGGGGGCACACACCACAGTCCGCAACAGCGAGAAGGTGACAGTCATTGTAAGAAAGTACCATCTTTCTTGGCATGTTACCCCCATTTTTACCTGTATGTCAGTATGTTTTTGCCTGTATCACTGGGATCCTGCTGGTCAGGACCCCAGTGCTCATAGTTTATGGTCTAATGTGTGTGTGTGTCTAGTGCTTAACTGTGTAATTGAGGCTCTGCTAATCAGAACCTCAGTGCTTATGCTCTCTCTGCTTTTAAATTTGTCACTATAGGCTAGTGGCTTTATTTACCAATTTCAATTAGTACACTGGACCCCCCTTATAAGTCCCTAGTATATGGTACCTAGGTACCCAGGGCATTGGGGTTCCCGGAGGTCCTTATGGGCTGCAGCATTTATTTTGCCATCCATAAGAAGCTCACACAAACCCTTTCACAGGACTGCCATTTTCACTGCACTTAAGTAACTTATAAGTCACCTATATGTCTAACCTTCATTTAATGAAGCCTAGGTGCAAAGTTACTAAGTGTGAGGCCACTGTTGCACTAGCAAAGGTGCCCCCACATAGTTCAGGGCCAATTCCCGGGACTTAGTGAGTGCGGGGACGCCATTACACGTATGCAATATAGGTCAATACCTATATGTAACTTCACAATGGTAGCTCCGATTATTGCCATGTAAGATGTCTAAGATCATGCAATTGTCCCCCCATTCCAAATGTGGTATTGGGGAGCCAATTCCATGCATCCTGGGGGCTCCACCATGGACCCCCAGTACTGCCAAACCAGCTCTCTGAGGCTTGCAGTGCATCTACAGCTGCTACCACCTCACAGACAGGGTTCTGCCCTCCTGGGGTCTGAGCAGCTCAGTCCCAGGAAGGCAGAACAAAGCATTGCCTTTGGGAGGAGGGTGTTACACCCTCTCCCTTTGGAAATAGGTGTAACAGGCTGGGCAGTGGTAGCCTCCCCCAGCCTCTGGAAATGCTTGAAGGGCACAAATGGGGCCCTCCTTGCATGAGCCAGTCTAAACCGGTTCAGGGACCCCCAGTCCCTGCTCTGGCATGAAACTGGACAAAGGAAAGGGGAGTGACCACTCCCCTGTCCATCACCACCCTAGGGGTGGTTCCCAGAGCTCCTCCAGTGTGTCCCAAACTTCAGTAATCTTTCTTTGCATAGTGTGAGGACCCTCTGGAGGCCTCTGAGTGGCCAGTCCCGGCAGGTGATATCAGAGACCCCTCCTGATAAGTCCATACCTGATAAGGTAGCCAAACCCCCTCTCAGGGCTATTTAGGTTGTCTCCTGTGGGTTCTCTTCAGATTCTACTTGCAGGTTTCCAGCAGTAAGCCTTTGCAACTACAACTTCATCCTCTGACCTCGGATCAACCGCAGACTGCTCCAGGAACCGCTGTAAAAGCAACAAAGTATCCAGAAGGGGTACTTTTCCTCTGCAACTTCAGCTCCAGCCAGCAACAGCAACAGTTTCCACGGTGTGCACGCTCTGGGGACTCCCTGCCTTCACCCTGCAACAGAAGGACTGAAGAAATCTCCTGTGAAGTGACTGAGTCACTTCCCTGCTCACGCAGGCACCTTCTAAGTTGACGACCGGTTCTCTTGGACTCCTCTCCTGGTGACGAGCATGCTCCTTGGAACACAGAGGGTGGACCCCATTGACACAGACTGTCCTGAGGTCCTGCTGTCCCAATTTGGAGGAGGTAAGACCTTGCCTTCCCCAAGAAAAACAGTACCCCTTTGGACCGCATCTTTTTCACCTCCTGAGGCCTCTGTGTACTATTTGCAAACTTGCTTAATGCACAGCCTGGCCCAGGTCCCCAGCACTCTATCTTGCGATGCTCAACTTGCTGAGTTATTCTCAGGAGGTGTGGGACCTTCCTTTGTAGTGCTTCACCAACCGCATTTTGCACCTCCTTTGTCCCCCTGTCCTGGGACTCCCGTGGGTGCTATCTGGTGTTCTCAGGGCTCTCTAAAGTGCTGAGACCCCCCTCTTCCTCCTCCAACAGAGTTGAGGCCCCCAGGTCCCTCCTTGGTCCCGATTGCGCCAACTTGACGCAAAACACAAGTTTGCCGGAGCCAAGGCTTGTTGGAGGAATCCAGTGTCAAAACTCGCCTGCATCCAACTTCTCTTCGTGGGACATCCAATGCATCATGCAGGAACCCGCTGACAACACCCTTGGGTGCATTTCTGCAGTCTTCGTCTAACCGGAGACTCTTCTTTTGCACCCTCTTCTGTGTTGGCAGGGGCTCCTGTCCTTCCTGGAACTTCTTATGATTTCTGGACTTGGTCTCCTTCCTTTGCAGATCTTCATGTCCAGGAATCCACCATTTGTTGTTGCAGTCTTGCTTGGTTCTTGCAATAATTCTAATCACGAATTTTAGTGTGTCCTAGGGAAACTTTCAGTACTTTACTCCTGCTTTTCTGGGCTCTGGGGTGGGGTATTTTACTTACCTTTGCTGTATTCTTACTCTTCCAGCGATTCTCTACACACTACACTTGTCTAGGGGGGAATTCGTGATTCACATTCCACTTTCTTAGTATATGGTTTGTTTTGCCCCTATACCTATTTTCTCCCATTGCATTCTGTAGCATTTCCTAGTGTTTGCACTATCCTATATCTAATTACTTACCTTATTTTGGTGTCTAGTGTATATATTGTGTATAATACTTACCTCCAGAAGGAATATTGCCTCTAAGATATTTTTGGCCTTGCGTCACTCAAATAAACTACCTTTATTTTTGGTAACACTGAGTATTGTCTTTACTTGTGTATAAGTACTGTGTAACTATAAGTGGTATTGCAGGAGCTTTGCATGTCTCCTACTTCAGCCTAAGCTCCTCTGCTATAGGTACCTCTATCAGCCTAAGCTGCTAGAACACTACTACATTTCACTAATAAGGGATAACTGGACCTGGTGTAAGGTGTAAGTACCCAAGGTACCCACTACAAGTCTCATCCTGGAGGAAGCCCCCTAACAAAAAGAAGGCCCAAGTAGAGTTAACAAGGCAGCAAGAGTGGCACATAAGAACCTGATGCACTTTTGTAATGGGACATTGACAACCAGGTCTTCCCCACCCCCACCATTTGCTGCTGAGTACATAGTAGTAGAGTGGAGGGGCCCTCCCAGTCATCACCTCTGCATTACTGGGCTAGCAGTGGCCACCCCAGCACGGATTAGTCACTAGCACTGTATGGCAAATGGTGGTGGGGATCCCAACTGGGACTCAGATGAGAAGGTACATCTCACTGAGATCCGGCAAAACACCAAACCACACCATAAATGAGAGCTCAAGATGGGGCTTGAAGATTGTGGAGACATGATAAGACTCATCAGCAATTACATTGTGTGGCGACAATAGGTGGGGCCCCTGCTATTGATCACGTCACGATTAACTAACAACACTGACGCATTGGTGGGGGGCTTCTTGTTTCAAGAACAGAGATAATCCCTTGGTAGGTTTACCAGATCAAGGAAGGCAGGGAGTCCCACTTGCCCCTCACAGCTCCTCAGTTCAGTGGAAAAACCATGGCCTTCCCCCTTAATGCTTACCTGGCACCTATCAAGTCTGCACTGAGGTCGTCTGCACACACACATTTCTGATCTTGTACCCAAGGATCTGGGAAAGAGGTGAGCCGACTGGACCACCGGGCCTTTCCCGTCTTTGTGTGCCAGACTGAACCCCAACTACATACTGTAATCGCTGCCACTTGGGGCACTGTGGGACCCTCCCCTACCTCCCACCACATTGATACTAAACAAGATGGACAAGTACTCCAAAGAGAAAGACCTTAGCAACTCTGGTCAAACTGCATAGGAAATGGCCTTGACTCCGGGGCCTACACATTAGGGACACAAAGGGGCGACCCTGGACGCCATCCTACAAGCTATAGCCTCATCACGAGAGTCACTTGAGTTAAAATAGATACCATGGTGACGGAGATGGGGCTACTGTGAAATGACCTCCTGCAGCTTAGCAGAGAGGGTCACTACAACGGAATGGGCACTAGACAAACTTAACCTTGATTTAGCAAAGATATGTGAGAGACTGTTGACCGTGGAGGGGGGAGTTAAAACACTGGCAATCTGAGCAGACAATGCTTTGAACAGATAAAGAGGAAACAATTTCCGAATAATTGGCATGCTGGAACGGATTGAGAGACCTGGAGCAGATATGACCAGCTTTCTAGAGGCCTGGCTCTGCAGGTAGGTGGCCCCCGAGCGCCTCTTCCCATTCTGTGCACTAGAACGTGTCCACTGGATGCCAGCCAAACTCAGCTGCTGGGAGCGGGCACCAGATCTGTGGTGGCCAAAGTCTTGCACTTTAAAGACCATGACCATATCCTGGCTCATGCCAGCTTCAAGGGCAACTTAACTGTGGAGAACCAGAGGGTAATTATTTTCCCTGACTTTACGATAGAAGTGCAGCGGCAGAGGGCCTCATTTGGGGATGCCAAAAATCAACTTCGGAAATTAGGGATCACATATGCTATGTTGTTTCCTGCCTGGCTCTGAGTGACACATGATGACACAGTGGACTTTTTCACTTCCCCACCATTGTTCTGAGACAGGCTTGAGCAGCTCCCACAACAAGAGAGAAGCCTAACACCAATAACCACAGGAACATCCAGAATCCCCCGAGGAAGAGGATGAACACTGGTACACATGCAGTACTATCCCGTTCACAAGCATTGCAGGAACTCCAGAAAGTGGTGAAGGTGGTGGCAGCCTTGAGTGGAGCAGGGTCCGACCCTCCCTTGGAGCAGGAAGATGTGGAAATTGGGGTCTCAGGCTCTGATACAGATTGGGGCCCTCAACTGACAGGTCTAGACAAATATTTAGATCCTCCCCCCGGCATACCTCATAACATATCATTTAATTAGCTGGAATGTCAGGGGCCTCAATAGTACGATGAAACGCTACCAAGTACATGCATATCTAACGAGACGGGAAGCCCTTGTTGCCCTCTTACAGGTGACCCACATCACTGGCCCTGAGAGGGTTGCACTGGGTAAGCAGTGGCCTGGAGTACAATTCCAGAAAGCTAGCAAGTTAATTTACCCCAGCTGGAGGGATGTCCTGGTATTGGGCCGACTAGCATGCAGAGACTTGACCATTGTGGGAATCTACACACCCCAGTTTGGATCAGGGTGGATTTCTATCTGACATATCCAGAACACTGGCTCCCTCTCTGACGCAGACCATATTACTCAGTGGGGACTATAATTGTATAAATGATGCGACTCTAGATCGCTCCCCCACTGTTGGGCGATTCCACTGTGACACACTTAGCAAGGGCATTCCTCTACTGGCAGCAGAGGTGAGGCCTTATAGATTCCTAGAGAAGCCTACACCCCTGGATTAGAGACTTTAAATTTTACTCCAGAACGCACAACCTGCACTTATGACTGTACACTTTCCTTTGTTTCCCGGGAGCTCACTGTACTGTCTGTAATGCAGAATACCTCTGCCTCACAGTCTGACCACAACATGCTCTTGCTGCATTGGCACCGGGACACCCCTGTGCCCCTGGCTGGTGCCTGCAGGTTGAAAATCTTGAAGACCGCGTATTCCGTCAGTCCAAAGTGTAGGCCATTATAAATTACTTACGGACAATGCACACTCAACAACAACTCCATTACTTGAATGGGAATCCTTTAAAGCAGTAATATGAAGCTGTTTCATTGTCAAATAGTTGGGGTGCAATGTACCCTAGTACAAGAAACACAGAAGGGAATCTCTAGGGGGCTGGAGAGAGCACGGCCTGGAAATCCAGAGCTCAAACAACCACTCCTAGATGCAAAAGAACTACTAGCAGCAAGCACAGAGCAGCTTCTCTACTTTGACTATCACCGGTATATGATCTCAACCCATAACAAGTGTGATAAAGCAGGAACGCGATAAACGTGGCTCGCCAACTCTATGTTTAAAGGCTCATTAATACTGGAGGTGGAATCCACCACAGGCGAGAGTCTTTATGGACAGAAAGATATTAACCATAGATTCTAGGAATATTATACCACATTTTATGCCACCCACATGAAATACCACAGGGGCCTCGGCTGACTTCTTGAGACCAGTGGAACTATCGCGTCTGGGTGAAGGATAGGCTGAGGATTTGGGATGTCCCATCACGATACAGGAAATCCGGGCTGCCATAAAATCCATGGCTCGGGGAAAGTCCCTTAGACAGATGAATTGCAGATAGAATTCTGTGCCACCTATGTGGAGGACTTAGCGCCCAAGCTGGTTGACCTCTACACTGACACCTGAGAAGCAGGATGCTTGTCAACTACCACCAGCAAAGCCTTAGTAATCCCCATGCTGAAACCAGTATGACCACCCCCCCAGGATGATAGAGTATATCCTCCAATATCAATCCTAAATATGGACTATAAAATTCAGAGTCACATACTAGCCACCAGACTCTTACCACACATGTCCACACTCATTCATACTGATCAAAATGGGTTTATCCCAGGATGTAACAAAGCACTCAACATCCGCAGACTCCTCTTGATCATGGAAACTCCATGTCCAGAGGAAAACAGGGCAGTGATAGTCTCTGTCGATATTGAAAAGGCATTCAACAGCCTACGATGGGACTGGTTAAACCAGGTGATGTATAAGGTGGGAATGGACAGGGCTTCCTACAGTGGGCTATGCTCCTCCACAGAGAACCCACTGCGCAAGTTTGCACTGGCAGAGGAATATCTATTTCGTACACAGTGGGGCAAGGAACAAGACAGAGATGCTCTCTCACCCCCTCATTGATTGCCATTGCGGTTGAACCGCTAGCTACCAGGACGCGCTGAGGGACTTACTATCTGGGTCTGGAGTGAGGAAGTCTCACTCACCAAATTGCGCTATACGTGGATGACATCTCTTACTCCACCGCAATGTAGAGAATGATTTACCAGGGGCAATATCACCTCTGGAGCTAGTTAGGGGCACTTCAGGCCTCTTCATTAATTAGCGAAAATCACATTTGTTTCCTCTATGTCACCACATGCCCCAACCTTGGGACCTATGTGGACTTTCCTGAGAAGGGATCTGCATGAAATATTTTGGAGTTAAAATCTACCATGATTCCTGAGATGTCCTCATCAGCAATTTAGGGGCGGCCATAAAAGCACTTTGCCCACACATGAATTTTTGAAAAATGCTCCCTTTATCTTTAGCGGGACGAATTGCCATTGGAAAATGGTAGCATTCCCCGGCATGCTTTATTTTTTCTTCACTCTGCCTATTTCCATCCCCTGTAGAAAGTTCAAAGAAATGGATTTGTTACTGGTTGAGCTTACCTGGGAAGCTGGTAGAGGCAGAGTGGCAATGGCCAAGCTGTGCCGGCCCCATAACCGAAGGGGAAATGGCAGTGCCTGATCTGGAGGCTTACCACCTGGTGGCTCAACTCTAGTGATTCAACCAGTGGCTCCATTTGTGGTTGCGCCCTGGAGGAGTGGCTCCGGGGAGAGCCCCTGGTCTTTGGGTATTGTTTCAGATTTTTTTGACTCGCATATGCCCCGTCACAGGGGAAACCATGGAATTTCAAGTAGCACGAAACGCATTAGAACCCACCTACCATACCCTCCCAACATTCCACTGCAAGGGTTGGAGGCCCTGAACGGGAGGGGAGCGATACAGGGTTTGACAGAATGGTTGACATGCAGTATGACCAGATAGGATACCTTTACAGGGATGGGGAGCTTCTGGCATTTGACAATCACTCAGAAGCATTTGACCTACCCTGAGGGCAGTTCTTAGTACATCCAGCAGTGGTGGCGATGCTGCGTAACCACTGGCAAATGGCGACAGCAGAGCCTCCAGCTCATCAATGTAGTCAGATTCTCTTCAGCCTAGACTGGCAAGGTCTAAGCGGTCACTAATCTATACCAAGCACTGCAGGCAGATATTATTTTCTCACTGGTAGAATTGTGACAAAAATGGGAGGAGGATATTGCGCACCCAATCACAGAAGCTAACTAGGCTATCATAAAAGCCAACACACGCACACAACCTCAGGCAACGCAAGGTTCAAGTTGATAAACTTCTATTACTTACATAGAGCTTATCTCACCAGGAAAAAATAGGTGAACCTTTGGAGCATAGTTTGCACTTGTCCCAGATGCAGGGAGGATGGGGCTGAGATGCTCAACATGGTGTGGGCTTGTCTTGAGCTGCTTGCGTTTTTGGGAGGGAGTGATAGACTACGTCAACAAGGTTATGGAGCAGATGATCCCCTGCCACCCGTGTGATGTGTTGGTTTGAGGGATCCCCATGGCCAGCCAAAACACAAAGTGACTAACACACTTGTGGACCTAGCCTTGATTCTTGCCACACATGCAATAACAATGCAGTGGAAGGCTGCTGAGGTCCCCCAAGTGGAGAGAGGCCCTCCTGTTGTGGGTGGGATATGTGAGCACAGTCCTATATAGAAGAAGTTAAATGAGGTTGCTGCTCAATAGATGAATCAAGAGCCTGGGACAATTCAGTGGAGTCTCTTAAGGAACCATAACTGGAATCCCCTTACACCGGGGTGGCTGAGGACTAGATGGAGGCACATATAAGCTCTCGTGGACTGCTCATCCCTGTGACCTGGAATATGTAGTGACCTACCGCTGTGCAGTCATCATAAACAATAACACATTCTGGATTTTGACATGAGGCAGGGGAAGGGGGAGGAAGGGGTGAAGAATAGGGAAGTTCTTTTTGTTTGGAATAAAGAAGTTGTTTTTATGGGTTTTAAGGATGGGTTTGTATCCAGCTGTTACCAGGTATGAATCCTTACTTCAAACATCTGATAGCTGTAACCAAAATGACACAAATGTACAACGAAACCAATATTCTTACATGTTTAATAGTTGTTGACCCGAATGGTTAAGGACTACACTTGTAGAGAAATGCAATAAAATTATATTTAAAACAAAATTTATCCATTGCATCAGGACCACTCCATTGATTTCTAAGCAGTTTGCCAATAGAACCTGGAAATGGAATTCCGATTACTTTACCTGCAAGGTAACTGTCCTGCCAAGCCTCAATGCCCCCTGTGACTCGCTCCCTGTCATAGTCAGTTGCCCAGACCGGGATGGAGTACAAACGTTTTTCAAGTACTACTAACCTTGATAGTTTCCGGTGCTTGTTTGCAATTTGAATGAAAAGCAGTGATTTATTATTTGCTTAATAATGTAGATCTGTGGAACCCTCCAGGTGATTTTGTTCATTTTGGTGTCTAAATATAAATGAGAACTATTTTTCATAAATTGGTGTTGGATTTCCTTTGTATTGTGTTTCTTTCTTACTCACCACTTGTTCCTTTGACAAAGCCTGACAGCTCAACCCTAGGTAACTGTGGCTTCGAGCAAAGGCCTGACTGAACCCAAGATGGATTTGTGAGTTTATTACACGGTGTGGTTGCACAACCACACCATACAATAAACCCATTTCCTCACAGGGGTAAACATTGTCCCCTTTCTCTTGGTATGTCTCCCGCACGGATCGGTGCAGAGGGGCAGAGTTTTGTTTCCAAGTTTAAACAAGCAGAATGCAGCAGTGCTTATTGGTGCAGATTTATTTCAGTTTCAATTGTGTGACCTCAGTACGCTGTGCACTGACTGTCACACAAACACAAAAATGAACAAAAAAAATAAGCACTGAGATTCAAACAAAAGCTCATCCATCACATCCAGACTTATCTCCTTCCAGTGGTTAGACCAGAAGGATTTACTGTATGGGTGCAGAGAATGAACTGTTCATGTGCACTGCACTACACATGTATTGCAGTAGATGTGAACGGTTTGAAGCAGTTTAAAAAAACTGCTATTGCACTGGTAGTATACAAGGTATGTCCCATAACTTTCCAATTGAGGAAACCTTCTGAAGAGGAGCTAAATTACTTGGTAGCTAATGGGGATGATAAAACTTCTTGAATCATTGGAGTGGCTTGCTCTGGTGGTATTCGCAAAGAAGCAAGAAGTTGTGGAATTTGCTTCTGCTAAGCCCTTCATTAACTTAATGATGGCTTTCGGGTCTTTGCCCACAACAAATCAGTTGCTCAGTATGGCACGGAATGCAAATTGCTTAATGTTATTTATTTGACCCTGTTTAAGACCAGGTTGAACTTCACCCAGACTCCAGATCACTCACCTCCTTTGTAGCCTGTGGAAAGAATACAGATTTTCTTGTATGCCTATCAAATCGCCTTAGCTGCAGATCTGTTCCAGCGCATCCTAAAGGACGTTCTAAAGGTTGCCTTCTTCCAGGGCAGTGCCCTAGCATTTGGAATTGATGTGTCTAACCACAATGGAACTCAAAGAAAGTTTAATTGAGCCTTAGGGAGGCAGGTCCGAAATGTGAAGCAAAATAAGTGTCAGATAGGAGAAAAATCCATCAACTACCTTGGTCTTACTTTGTATGATGGAGGGGTTAAACCAAAGCAACATTTGGTCATGGCAAGAAAAAGGGCACTTGCACCAAAGAATTAAGATAAAATGAAATTATTTCTAGGACTTAAGTACTATTCTTAAATTGTTAAGGAACATTGCAGCCATATTTACCCTTTGATGGCCATTTTAAAAAATGATAGACAGTTCTACTGAAATGAGGAATGTTAGAAATCATTGGATAAAATCATAGATGAGATTGGGAGAGCACTCACTGTAGGTTGCTTTGATGGGAATATGGGAAACTATAATGATCATTAATACTAGCTCAAAACAGCTCGGGTAGTTTTGATTCAATTTATAAACAACAAATTAATTGTTGCATTTGCATCTAGATCTTTAATGGGGTCATAATGTAATTACTATGTTGTAGAACATGAATTTCTAGCTTGTTACTGGGCAGTTAGACATTAGGGTTCTACAGTCCTGCGTATACCTGAACACAAACCTCTGGCACATACGTTCACAACCAAAGGGTCTGGATGCACCACTCCCATCGTATTAAAATGATTATTGCGTTTAGAAGGTTATAATTTTGTTAAAGCACATCTGCCTTGTCTTAGAAATGTGGTAGCTGATTGTTCAGATTCTCCAGTATTGGATCTTTCATAGATTCACATGCTTGAATCATTCCCGGTCGTCGAAGTGGGAGTCCCACAGTAACATAGATAGCAGTAGAGAAAGAACTTACATAGAGATCAGCGTCAAAAGCATTCACTTTTCCAGCTTATTAACATCATTTAGAATAACCAAATTCCAGTCAATCAGGCAACTGCACCCTTTAGAACCCTCACACAGAGGCTCCACTCCCTCAGATTTTCTACCACAAATCGTTACCCGCTGCAAATGATGTGGCCCTATTCATTCACATAGATTTAAATGTGACAGTTGTAGTCACTGATGTTAGTAGCTACTGCCATGGATAGATTAGTGAGTGCATGTCAATGTGGAACATCATTGTCTACATGTTGCAGTGCATCGGGCCACTATGTAGACAGGACACAAGGCCCCAGATATTTTAAATGTTGCACTGCACAGTACAGCAAGTAAATTAGCAGCAATGCACTGCTGCACTGAGTAAGGGCAGTGTATGACATATTTTAGGCCATACAGCACAGTACTGAGTTTTCAAGCAGCACTGGCACACAGTAGGCTGCGTAGAACCACGGCACGCACAATTGCAACCTGGTGAATATGTGGCTGCATTTCTTGTGAGATTTACTTTGTACATGAGGGGCCACCTTCCTCCACAGCATGAACCCTTGGAGGCCTGATTGTCTATGTCTGTGTGCCACAGACTACACCACACATCTGTGGCAAGAGTGTTTCAGATGACTTAAGTAATTTTTCCTTGGGACACATGACCTGGGGAGGGCAATTGATTTGAGACATTTCACAGTTTACTTGGTGTTGGATAAATGATATGCCTCATCAACCATGGGAGTTAAATATGGACACACAGATAACAGCCATGGAAGGCCTTCCTTGCGCAAAGTGTTGCAACACAGCATTTTGTCCAAGCGTTGCATTACTCAGGTTCTTCTCACCATTGATAGGCATACAGAGTGGCTTAGCATGTTTTAACATGTGTGACTCACAGATTTTCATTGCACATGTGCCATGATGTATGGTGCAAGTATGAGACACCCCCCTCATACATATGCACTGTCTCAGGTAGCAAACACAGAGGTGGCTATATTGTCATACATTATTACTTACTGTTATTAGGTCTGTCATGTACTTCAGATGTACTTACCAACCAGTAGTCCATACTCATATCGCCCATTTTGGAAGCACTCATTGATGATTGAGTGCCTGAAGATGTAGGCATCATAAGCACTCCCAGAGTACTTGGCCAGCACATTGATGAACATCCCCAGATGGACCACAATTGCCTGTATGTTGATAGAGTATGTGTGCTTCCTATTGCGGTACAGGTGTAAAGTTGTAGCATGAGGCACCAGTTGCACGTGTGCAGTCATGTGTGCAGTTCATATGCCCTAAGACATAAGGAAAGCCAGATATGGCATAGAAGCCTTGCTTTGTGTCATGTTATTGTTGCTGTGGCTGGGAGATTCCTGCCACTGAGGCTCTGATGGTCTGGAATGACCAGATGGCAGTTAATGGAGGGCTTCCATTAGCTTGACCTGCGAAGGTATGTTGGTGGAGCTCTGAGCTGTTGCCTGCTGCCTTGGGGCAATCTGGTGCAGGAGCTATGTGATAGACTACCACCGGAGTCTGTAGTAGGTGATGACCTTCCCCTCCCTAAGGTCAGTGAAGGTAGTCCTCTGGTCGTACACTTGCTCCCTTCTCCTGCACTGACTACGTGGTGGTGATGGAGGTGGTAGTGGTGGGGGTAGTTGTGGTCTCCTCGGTACTCCTAGTGTAGTATTAGTGCTTCCATGGTGTAGTTGACCTTGCCAAACTGCTTTGGGCATGTCCTGTCTATATACCAGTGCCAATGTGTTGTTTCTTATGCCTGAGTTGCTGATGTACAGAAATTCTGATGAAGTGCAGGCTCTGCACGATGTTTGCTGACGATGTGTCAGTTTTTTGTAAACTCGTAAATATCACTGTGTCGGTTTTACATTGCGATTTACAATGGAATGCTTACCTTGCATATATTTTGACTTGTGTGACGCGGACAGTTCAGGCGCAGGTTCATTCCAACACAGGCCTACAAAAAGTGATGCATTGTCCTATATGTGTCATCTTGTAAATATGGAGTAACGATTGCTCTGCCGGACTATCAAAAAAATAATGCAACAGCGATGCAAGCTCCTTGTTAATATGCCCCAGTATCTTCGTAGCCTTCATAAACTGGCCTTTTCAGTTTAAGTAAGGATCGCATTTGGTATCAGCTTGATGGAGCTGCCACCTTGACATGGACACACCTTATCATATTTGATAGTGCTATTGCTATCTCTTTCAGACATCATATATTAGTTGCCATTTACTTATTAATATCAGCAGAACAGGTTTTCCTCAGAATTGTTAATTGTCAAAACCCCTTATTTAAGACACCTGTCCTCTTTGCCAGTTACTTCTCTATCTTTTTCCAATATATGAGTCAAGTTTCTGCCTGTCTGTGTCACATGCTGACACTGGAAAGTCATTTCTGTCCTTTGCCTAGTAAGCACTGCTACCGTCTTGTCACTGCCTCAGACCTTTTAAAATATATTTATTTTGACTGCACAGCTTCTACTTGCAGGTTGTTCATTGTATTCACCCTCCCTTTTCAAGCATTTCAAACATTATTTGCTTGCCACTTGTATGTGCTTTGTTTATTTAAAAATGACTATCACACCCTTTTCTCCAGTAAAATCCTGTATTCCTTGCACACTTTGCATTACTTACCCAGACTCTGCCTACACCATACTGTTCATATGTTTTGTTTCCTTTGTCTCTTGAGTCTTTATTTCTCATGTATATTTGATTGCCACTTTCCAACACCACCCTCACCACTCCTCATTTGAGCACATTTTCTCACTTAAACGTTTAGGGTTTTATACCGTCTCTTCCTCCATCCTGAGTATTCACCCTCTTACAGTTTCCCCATGTCTTATTTAGAAATCTGCCCCTCTGAACACAGGTACATTTTTATGGGCTTTGTGGCACAGGGCAGCGCAGCAAATCACCTTGAGGGGGTGCCCTATATTACAGGAAAAGGGCCGGAAAGTGCTGTATTTATCCAATTCAGCACATTCCTGTCCATACACGAGCACCATTTTGGCGGCCTGGCACCAATGCAGGAACCCTTGCACAATGGTGCAAGGGTGTTTGCATTGCATGCAGGATTGTTTTTGTGAGGGAAGGGACACCTTGCCTGGTGCAAGAGCGACACAAACCAGGCTATAAATATAGCTCACAATCCGTAGAAATATATATTCTGGGTATTTGCTAGGAAGCTCAGTGAGCATTGGCCTTCTTGAATTTATTTACAAAGGACTGTGATAATTCAAGTTTAACGTTATCATGATATGTAGGCTAAAGCCACATTTACCCATTTCTGTGCCTGCTGCACTAGTTTACATCTTTTGTAAATCAGTTTTATAAAAAAAAATCATTGTGCATGTATTTACTTGATTTGTACAGTTACTTTTGCTCACATTCCTGAAGCGTTTATTGCCTACTCTACAAAGGTATCTTGTTTGTACTGCATTCAGTGCCTTAATAAAAAAGCGAGAATAGATTGAAGAAATGAAGTCATTGTTTCCATTTTCAGCTCCGACCCACTGCCAATGTTTATGACCTGGCAAAGAATTTCAATCTAGAGGTTTCAATGTTCGAGAGGCTGGTTAAAATGAATGTCCAGTATGTTCGACTAGACTACCAGGTAAGATTTTCCTTTATTTACATTAAGGTAAAGTTAAAGTTACATTTAGAGGAGGCGTTGCTTGACAAGATGGTGGAAAAGTGAGGGTCTGAAAGGCATGTACATAACATGCCGCGAAATAACCTCACAAAATAGAGCACCATCAATGTAAGCTAATAGTGAACATGAAAATCATGCTGTGAGAACCTGGAAGAGTCCTGAAACCAGGGTTGGATGGTGAGGCCAAGGTACCCTCCCTTTCCACCATATCCCTTGGATGTAAGAAAACCTTCAGTAAGCATGTAATGCACAGGAGATTTTCCTGAAAATGAATGAAAAAGGTGAAAATAGAATTATTCTTATGTTAAAGTTTGTGCAGTAGATTTTTATTTGTGGCTACATTGTGGTGAAGCTAATTTAGTCTTCCAAATGCGAGTTGTGTGGTTTCTATATTATTACACAGAAAAACAAAAACGTCCTTCAGTTGAATTTTTGGGGCTTATTTATAGGCCCTTTGCGCCTCCAGTGCGTCTCTTTTTAAGACACTCCAGCAGCGCAGAGTGCTGATCCATATCTGAGTCCACGCTGTCATAGGGCTCTCGTTGTAGTAACAAGACTGCCGGATTTTTGGCGTTAGCACCATCGAGAATGGGGGACTGAGTTTGATCCCACGTCATTGGACAGCTGTCAGCCTAACCCTTTCAGCTAGGCAGCAGCACCTCACCAGTACCCAAGAGTAAAGGTGATTTGTGACAGCCTATCACATGACAGTCTAAGACTTCTCAGGGAAGTAGAACAGACCTTACCCCTTTCTCTCAATTAGACAGGTCTCAGACATGCAAAGACAAACAGAATTTGGTTCTATGCATTTTATTGAAGCAATTGCATTATATGTAAAAAGGCATGAATTGCGATTATCAGGATAATTAAACACAACACTATTATTGTAGTGAAATAGAGGAAAAGTCCCACAATACTGTCATAATAGTTAATCTAAGTTCCCTACCTGCACTAAGATTCTACATCAGAGCAACAGCAGTGTTAGTCCTACACTGCCTGTCTAGTCCCTGGAAGGAAACCCAATCCCCATACCTGTTCTATAGGTAGAGAAGAGGTGTGTTGGTCTGCTGGAAGTCCTTTCACATGGATGGAGAGAAGACACAGATTTACAGCAGAAACTGCGACAACAACGTGCAGCATATGATGGCTGGCTGGTATTTTCTAAGAACTGCCTTGATGTGGCAACACATGTTTTTTTGTGTGTAGGGCAGACGGTGTACTCTTTCGACCGGTAATACCCGGTAAACTATTGTGTGCAGCCTTGGGCTGAGCACAGGATGAAAATGTTGTGCAAAGAAATAGATATCAAATTCTGCATGGAAATGGAAGTTCAACTGATAAAAATAATAAAACATCTCCGCAAAAATGAAGCTTTGCTAAAATAATAAGAGGAATAAAAATGACATGTAACATGGTTAAAAGGTACAGGCCTCAGGCCCAGAGCTAAAATAATGTGCCAGTGTAAATGGTAAAATAACCCCACAACAGCGCAAAGCTGCTTGGCGTGGCACTCCATGGCCTCATAGATATGGTGAAAGGCAACACAGCGCACTTTTCTGCATTGCCTTACACTACGTCCGAGGGGGGGCATTTCATGGGCGTTGCTTTGGGATTTCCCACGCAGCACTCATGGGTTTTGACGCATTCACAGATTACAAGGATCCGTAAACTGAGGACAGCATCAAAATTGTGCACTTCCCCAGGGGAGGTGTAACGAGGAGAAATATCTTTATTTCTCCTAGTTTTTTCCTCTGTCTTGAGTGCTGCAGAATGCAGCACACATAGAAAAAGGAAAAAGCCTCCATGGATTGTTTTTGTGCAGGAAGGTGTACCTTCCTGCACAAAACAATCTGCCAACAACGCAGACACCTTTGCACCATGGTACAAGGTTGCCTGCTTTGGCGCTAGGCACCAAATTGTGCAGCGATGCTTGCTGAAAGGACAGGAATGCACCTGAATTGCCAGGCCAGGTCCTCCCTGAACCAGAAACAAGAATTCTAGGACCTTTTTCGGGGTAGCACCCAGGAGGATCTGGCCTGGCAGTTCTGTTCCCATGGGACTGATTTGCATATGCCTGGGTTCAGACTGGGGTGACATGGTGAGCAAAAAAACAATGGATTTAACCCAAATCTGTGCCTGGGGGTGAGTGTTTGAAAGGTTTCAACACTCATCTTTGTTTCTTACAGGGAGTCAGTCAATTAACTCTTGGACTCACTCCTGTCTGCTGCTCATGTGCAACTTTTCCTCAAGCACGGCACCACAGGCAGAGGCCTCACTTTGGTAGCCCAAAGTACAGCAGTAGCATTCCAGTCTTTGGTGCAGCTTTTCCTTGATGTATCTTAGGAGCAGCAGGGCAGTCCTTTTTCCAAGACAGGGGAGAGCTGGCGTTTGGGTGCCACTTTTATGACCATCACAAGCCCAGGCAAATGTGACAATTACCTAGCCAATGGGACTGCTAGATCCGTGATGATGATGTCCTGTGAAGTATGGCATCTAGCCATCCCAGGGTACACTTTTCTGATCACTCTCAACATGGCAGAATCCTCCTCTCGATGTGTGATGCTCCTCAGCTCATCACATTGGTGTGGCTACCTGTGGTCTACACTCCCTTTGCAAACTCACTTTAGCAATGGCTTTTCCCTCTCTGCCGAGGATACCAGCCTGTCTGTCAAAAATAAACAGGAGCCCCGCCTGAATGTAACTACCATTTGCCCTTTAAATATCGCTTCTCTGTTGAAGCTCTCCTTTTGAGGCTCACACATCCTCCAGCCATCCTGCCAGGAGGAGCTCTTTGGCAGGTCCTTTGTTTCTCTTCCTGTGAGTCATTCTCAACTCTCTCCATTGGGGAAGCAGACTGTCTCGAGGAAAGCCTTGTTTGTAATTGAAAATGGCTATCTGACAGCTTTGAGCAACAGAGGCAGCTTTCTAAAGTTGCAGTTGTAAACTAGTGACATTACATTTGACTTAGCAATTGGTTGGGCTTAATGCAACAATTTGTTTGATACCTTGATGTACCATGTTTAGTAGTCTAATTTGGAAATTAGTCCTGCTGAGCAGTCAGCATGTATCTACATATTTTCCAATGAGGCTACTAGCCTTTCCACACTAAAAACAACAATGCAGGTTTTTTACAGTTAGGACATGTAGAGTTTATAACACACGTCTTTCTTTTTAATATGATGCACCCTGCCTTTAAGGCTCCGAAGGTCTGCCTTAGTTGTGATTTCAAATATTAAAGAGGAAGGTTTGGACTTTGCCATTGGTTCAAAAGGCAAAGTCGAGTTAGCAATTTAAAAACTTTTCTACTAGTCTGCTCTGGCAGACTGGGAGACATGCTTTACTTTGTCACACTTGTGGTGGCACAATCAGTGCTGCAGTCCATATAGGACACTCAACTTACAGGCCCTGGGTACCCCTAGTACTATATACTGGGGACTTGTTAGTAAGTTATCTTAAGCCAATATGGAGTGAATAATGTAAACATATACTTTTAAGGGTGTGAGCACATGCACTGGCACTGAGGCCTGGTCAGCAGGGCCCAGTGCACTAGAATCATTATGCCAGTACCTAATTGTCAGAAAGTGGTGGTGAACCAATCAAAAAGCCATTGTCTTCCAATATGTATGGCATCAATGTACATAGATGTGAAGTGAAAAATAGTTACTTACCAGTATAGAATTATCTTCATGATATTACAGTAATCAGTATTTTATCTACGATATTGTTCTAGCACATTATTTTGTAGTCAATATTCTAACAAACGTACGATGTAAGGGGATGCACGATGAATATGTCAATGGCCTGCACCTTTTTCTGTTGTGTTGTAAGGTGTATAAGTAGTTTATTCAATGAAGCATAGCAAGACTGCAACTCCCACAATGCATCAGTTTGTTAAACGAACTGCATAAATGGTACTCTGGTGACAAGGAGCCCATCATGTCCTGAAAACATTCTCAGCATGCAATCAAAAAAGGAGCAAAAGTAATGATTTTCTCTCAATTTGACAAATACAACATTTTGCTCCCATGTTAATGAAGGTCAGAGGTAAGAGACCATAACTACAGACACTAAAATGAAACAAAAACATTTCCTCTTTCTATATTTAAATTGTTTTGTTTCCATTTATTTAGCGCTTACTACCCCTGACGAGGCATTGAAGCAGAGATGGCTAGTGTTTAGTTACCTTTGTTATAACTAATAGAAACATAACACTAGCAAGATCAATGTAAAGAGCTTTTTCACTGTTGGTAAAGAGCTACCAAAAATCGCTGGTTAGATGATGTATGATTTACTGACTCTTCTTTGAGAATCACACAAAACGGTTGTATTAAGGACCACAATCTGTAGACATTGTCTTGAACTGGAGACTTCAGTAAGAAAAAAACAAGTTACTTACCTGTGTCTACAGTTCTCCATAGGTTGTATATGCTATGGATTCACATGCTTAAATGATTCCTCATCTTCAAGTTCCTTATTAACTTATAAATGGTGTAATGCAAATCTGATAGAGACCTCTAGCTGTGTATTCCTTACTTTTGAGTTTCCCCAGGCGTCAGACTGGATCCAGAAGATTTTCATGAGCAGTACCCCTGCACGTTGGTAGGTGGTGTCAAGCAGCTCTGCCTCTGTCGTCGCCATTGTCTGTGCCAGATATGACATCATGGTCCTATGTAGACACCACTCAGGTGCACTGATGTCAGTTTTTTTTATCTCCATGCTAGCAAAGCGCTGTATCAAATAGAGCTACCCCTCAGTCAATTTTTGATTGGCTTTTTTATCTTTACCTTTTGTCGAGGCTTTTTCAAGTTTTACTCCTAGTGTGCAGAGGATAGCTTCTAGGAAGACAGGATTTAAGCCCTGCAGATCCTCTCACTCACGGATCCGCACCTTGTGTGTCTTTGGTGTCTGAAGAGCTATCACAATCTGAAGTCGTGCTCCGAGTGGGAACTATGCACCTGAAGGCTTTGAGGGAGTGGTCCCTGAAGCTGCAGGCAGCCTAGTGCTTTACTCTGTGCAAATCGAGGTCCTGGTCGACAGGAAGGTCACAGGCAGGTCATGGAGTCCTCAGGTCGATTGGGTAAGTCAAGGCACAAGAAAAAGCCCAAGAAGTCAAAGCACTCTTCGACTTTTCTTCTTTCGTCAGCCGTTGAGGGAGAGTCAACGCTCCCGGCCTCATTCTGCTGAACCTGTGCCTCGGCTGACTCTGTGCCTCCCTGAGTTTCTGGGAGCCAGTGTGACCTCTGCCCAACTCAGAGTTTTATGAGGCCATGTCCCTCATTTTTAGGCAGAATGATTGTGCTGGACCACCTTTGGGCCCCACTGGGTCAGAAGGGGCCCCTTTGGGTTCCGCGCTGGTGGCTCTGGCCTCGGCACCGAGGGGCTCCCAGAGTTCCAGTCCTGTAACCAGACTGGCACTGGTCATGCCACCTCGACCTTCCCCATTGCCGGTCCCAAAGCTGACACTCCAGGTGCCATCTGCGCTCACGGGTGGCTCCATCCCCATTATAACTCCCGACTCTGACCTGAAGCCTTCCTTTTTTGGATCCTGAGCACCCTTTTCCTACGGGCTAGGCTTCAGGGATGAATGGGAGGGGTCGCTGGACCCTTTAGAGTACCAAACCTACAAGAGTGAAATGGACTGCTGTACAGACTTGGGCGAAGCCAGCAGACTGGACACATTTTCAGATACTGGCTTGCTTTCTCCCGCTACTGTAGTTACGGAGGAGGTAGCTTCTTATGCAGTGGTGGTGAGAAGGACGGCTGACGTCCGAGACCTTCAACTGTCCTCAGTTGCTGTCAGGACTAATCTCTTCACAGAGGTGCTGCAGTCGGGAGCTTCCACCTCAGAACCCCTGCTCCCCTGTAAAGATGCCCTCACTGACGTCCTACTGGGTACCTGGTCTAAACCCAGCACAGGGGCTCCTGTGAACAGGACGTTGACAGCCGCAATTGCCCTGCTCCTGGGGACCCGAGTTTCTTAACACCACACCCCTGACAGCTTGGTGGTCTAAGCCGCTACCTCCCAGGGAACGTTCCCTCCAGTTCCACAGGCAGGGAATACAAAAGGTTGGACTCACTAGGGAAGAACATGTTTTCTTCTGTCTGCCTTACATTGCAGTCTGGGAACACCACATGCCGTTTGAGCTGCTATTCCCACACGCTGTGGGATACGGTTGCGCAAGTGCTTCCACCAGGCATGAGGGAGGCCCAGGCTGTACACTCTTAGACTGTTGCGATGGAAGAGATGCAGCAGAGTTCACTATTTGTTGCAGACTAGGCACGACCGACTCACTAGGTAAAGTGGTTTCTTCAGCAGTGGCCATGAGACACCACGCCTGACCGAGGACATCTGGCTTTTCGGGTATGTCCAAACTTCTTTCATGGACATGCCCTTCGATGGGACCCATCTTTTCGGAGACAAGCCAGACTCAGAGCTCAAGCGCTTCAAGGATTCTCGGGCTACAGCCATGTCACTTGGGCTCACAACAGTCCCTCATCTCCGCAGTCTGCCTTTCACCCCTTTGGTGGCTACAGTAGGGGCCGCCTACCACAACCATTCCTGGTCAGGACCGTGCCGCAGATGCTGTTCAGCCTGTGCATGTGAGGGGGCACAGGATCCACCACTCTTATGGGTCAGGTGGCCATCTGTCTGGTCAGAACGCCCCTCCCACCACCCCCTCAAGTAGCCAGTGAACCCTCCTATACTGCCTCCTTTAATCATGGATCAGTTGAGGCAGGGCTCGCCATCACCTGCCCCATTGGCAATCCATCACTGCAGATGGATTTTGCGGATAGTCCAAAGGGGCCACTCCCTCGCCTTCGAGATACCCCCTCCATCCATGCCACCATCCCATGATCAGATGTTGGAGGATCATTTGTTCCTTCTCCTGCGAGGAAGTTATGATCAGATGTTGGAGGATCATTTGTCCCTTCTCCTGCGAGAAAGTTATGGCTCTTTTGGTCAAGGGAGCCAAAGAGAAGGTTCCAGTGCCAGAAGTAGGCTGTGGTTGCTATTCTCGCTACTTTCTGGTCCCCAAAACGGCCAAGGGTCTTAGATGTATCCTAGACCTTCAATCTGTTCCGCCAGAAGGACACGTTCAAGATGCTCACGTTGGCTCACTATTTGCAAAATTCCTTCGTTCACAGCCTGGCCCAGGTCCCCAGCACTCTATCTTGCGACGTTCAACTCGCTGAGTTGACCTCCGGTGGAATAGGACTCTCCTTTGTAGGGCTGCACCAACCACATTTTGCACCTCCTTCGTCCCCGTGTCCTGGGACTCCCGTGGGTGCTGTCTGGTGTTGTGACAGCTGGGAGCCGCTTCTTCCTTCTCACACAAAGTTGAGGCCCCCAGGTTCCCCCTGGGTCCAGACAGCGCTCTTAGACACAAAAAGCGACTTTGCTGGAACCAAGGCTTGTTGGACGAATCCAGCGCCAAAACTCACCTGCATCCAACATCTCTATGTGGGACATCCATTGCATCATGCTGGAACCCGCTGACATCTTCCTTGGGTGCATTTCTGCAATCTTCGTCCAAGCGGAGACTCTTCTTTTGCACCATCTTCTGGGTTGGCAGGGGCTCCTGTCCTTCCTGGAACCTCTTCTGACTTCTGGACTTGGTCTCCTTCCTTTGCAGGTCTTCAGGTCCAGGAATCCACAATTTGTTGTTTGCAGCCTTGCTTGGTTCTTGGAATAACTTTAATCACGACTTGTAGTGTGTCCTAAAGAAACTTGCAGTACTTTACTCCTACTTTCCTGGGCTCTGGGGTGGGGTATTTTGCTTACCTTTGCTGTATTCTTACTTTCCCAGCAATTCTCTACACACTACACTTGTCTAGGAGGGAATTTGTGATTTGCATTCCACTTTCTTAGTATATGGTTTGTGTTGCCCTTAGACCTATTTTCTCCCATTGCATTCTTTAGCATTTCCTATTGTTTGCACTATCCTATGTCTAATTATTTACCTTATTTTGGTGTCTAGTGTATATATTGTGTATAATTCTTACCTCAGGAAGGAGTATTTCCTCTAAGATATTTTTGGCTTTGTGTCATCCAAATAAAGGACTGAGCTTTGCATGTCTCATAGTTCAGCCTAAGCTGCTCTGCTAAAGCTACCTCTATGAGCCTAAGCTTCTAGAACACTACTACATTCACTAACAAGGGATATCTGGACCTGGTGTAAGGTGTAAGTACCCAAGGTATCCACTACAAACCAGGCCAGCCTCCTACAGTTGGGCTATGTAAAAATAATTATGAGCGATATAGGACACCCAGACTACTACTATAAACCAGAAACACTATGAGCTGTCACAAGAAAAAAACTAAAGAAAAACTGCTTGTCACATTTAGAGGAACTAAGTCTAACCGCTGAACTGCTTAAGGCAAGTGTTCTTAAAAATCAGCTGATCTTAACCTCACCTGGGTTGCAACTATATCTAAAGAAGGTGAGCAACGAACTTCAGAGATTCCTTTTGACAAGGTTTAGGCTCGATCTTTTCCATCACTTGGTGAGTTTTCCAACCATAAACGACTGGTCAAGGCATATGGCCAAATGCCCGTGTGACACGGCCACTGAGCAAAGTTCTTTCCATACAGTTCTTTTCTGTTCATTGCATAACTCGCTATGAAAGTTACTATTGCTGCCATTACTGAGATCCATGTACTTGAGACAATGTCGACCAACTTATGTGTTCCTACAGTCTTTGCCAACCATATACATCTTTAACATCATGTCTAAGTTCCTATGGGCTATCCTCAGACACAGAAAAAGAATACATTTTGGTAGTGACTGAGAAGTAAATTCCATAACTTTTGCCATGTACAATGTGCTGGGGAATCTTAATCTTTTTTACTGTTTTATTCTTTGCTTTTTATGATATTACTTTGAACAGTTAATGTGCATATATATATTTATTTTTAATATTTTTTGCACAGTTTTTAATTACAAAACCCCGTGTGTTACAGTTTTATTTTGCCTCAACACCATCCTTTCTACCTGTGTCTTTATTCTTTACTTATATGTTTGGTTTATGGTCAATGTATTGAATTTGCTTACTGTATGTATGCTTTTATGGCAAACTTCTGTTGAATAAAGCTTATTTGATTTGATTTGAGTTGGTTATGAACATGAAAAGCAAGCAGAAGCACAAAGCTGAAGGACATAAGGTCATGATTCCAAGGAAAAAGAAGTTGAGTTTCCGCATGGAGGTTAATATGCTGTCATTGGACAGATGTGCAAAGGCTGTCGGAAAGAGAACCATGTTGTAACGGTTTGTAAAGCGAAGGAAAAAGTAAGGGTGTCACGACGAGACAAAAGAATGGCTGACCAAACGTTACAGAAGCGACGTTCGATGCACACCCACAAGCTTAAACGACAACATCATTAGAGACAAATCGACACCAAACGAAGTTGATCATCATCTAAATCATCATCAAAATGTTTGTCAGTATCGAGTGGAAGTGAAGAAGATCATTATAAAATGTCTATGTTAACCTCAAAAAAATTTACACATGTTGGACTGGCCGCAAGAGAAATAAAATACCAGCTATAGAAAAGGTGATATGAAAAAGCACCAATGTCATTCAAACATTTTCCAAAGACTACAGTGAAAATAAACAATTGTTTCATACCTTTCATCAACAATAGTGGTTTGTCAATAAATATTATGCCTGAGGAGAAATATAATAAACTATCTCCATTGCCACGACTGATGCCATCAAAACATAAAGTATACACATGGGCTGCATTAACACCCTTTAAAAGTAAAGACTTATTCGTAGCAACTATGAAACAGAAGAAAACAAAAGTGCGAGCACCGATCCACATGATTGAAGGTATGATGTCAAGTGCCTGTTCATTGAGTTTCAGCACTGCTGCTGAAAAGGGACTGATCTCAGTGAACTGCAACATGAATGCTCATCACGAAATAGTAAGTCAGTTACCTTTGTTGTTTCATAGGTTAGGGAAACTCAAGACTATGAAAGTAAAATTGCATATTAATGAGGATGTCCGTCTTGTGGCTCAAAAACACAGATAAATTGCATTTCATTTACAAGATGCTGTTGAAAAGTCACTTGAATCTTTACTTGATATAAATAAAGGACATCATTCACAGTTGGAACTCAAGGAGAATTGAAGGTACATTACAACCTTTTCTACATATTTTGTCTGTTTCGATACAAAAGACTCAGTTTCGTTGTGTCATCAGCTGCTGAGATTTTTCAAGATGTCATTAGATGTATCATACAGCCTGTCATGAATGCTTTCAACTATAGCGATGACATCTTTGTTTTCCGAGCTACATAGAAGGAACACGATAAAGCTTTAAGACAAGTGTGTTGTTTACTTGTTGATAAAGGTTTAAAGCTGAATGCTGAGAAATGTGTATTCAATAAGAAAAATCTAAAATTCTTTGGTCATGTCTTTTCTGATGCCGCATGGCACCAGATCTAGATAAAGTGCAAGTGCTGTCAAGTGCCAGCTCCCCACAAGTTGTTTCCATGGTACGCTCATTCCTTGACTTAGGTAGTTACTTTTCCAGATACATAAAAGCCTTTCTGAGAGAGGACGAAAAAGAATGTTTGCTTTCACTGGTCACAAATGCAAGCAAAGTTTTAAGAGAATCAAACAAGCTATTGAAAATGCTACTGAAATGGCATATTTTGATCCCATGCTACATACATAAGTTGTTGTTGACACTAGCCCGGTCGGGTTAGGTGCAATCCTTGCACAGCACACGGGCACCCAAATGCTCAAATACATATTGTGGCATATGTATGCAAGAGTTTGTTCCAGACTGAACATGCTTATTCACAACCTGAAAAATAGAGTTTAGCAGTAGTATCCTTGTGAACAATTCCATGTGTTCCTATACGGAAAACTTTTTATGCTTGTGACAGATCATCAAGCATTGCTGACGATCTTTGGCAATCCAAACGCTAAGATCTCTCCATGCTTTGAACATTGGGATCTAGGATTACTAGAGCACAACTACACTATTGTGTATCGTCCAGGGAAAGATCAAACGTCTGCCGACTACTTATCCAGAGTGCCTGTTCAGTATCAGGGTAACCTTTCTAAGACAACTGAAGCCTACATAAATTTCATTGTGAAATCAAACATGCCTGCTGCCATTTCGTTAGAACAAATTGCCACTGCTATGAGTCAATACAGTGACATGTTAAGATCAAAAGTCATTAATACTCATCAGTCATGCTCAACCTCTTACCAGCGACAGTGAATGTCAGAAGTTTAAAAGTGTCAAAGATGAACTGACCATGACACAAGAAGGCATTATCCTGAGGATTCGAGAATTGTCATTCTGAAGAGTCTGCGACAACAGATCATTGAAGTGGCCCATGAAGGACCTTTGTGAAATCGGTGCCTCAAGATGAAATCTTCAAGATCAAATTTGATTTTCTCATCTCAATGAGAGAGTTGAAAGAGAGTTGAAGGCCTGTCACCTACGCAGCTGCCTGTCATAAAAAAACACTCAACACACTTTAAGCAAGTCAGAGTTGCCAAAGCACGTATTAAAGAAAAATTGCAGTTGACTTTTTCGGTCCTCTTGACAATGGACATCACCTGACAGTGATTGTTGATGAACACTCCCATTTTCCATTGATTGAAGATCTCTCCTCTGTTACTCACGAGAGTCATAGAGCAGTGTTTTTCAACCACTGTTCCGCGGCACACTAGTGTGCCGCGAGAGGTTGCCTGGTGTGCCGTGGGAGGGGGCGCCGGACTGTAGGACATTGTGAACGGGTCGTTACGACCACGTCCACGCCAGCGCCAGCGCCAACCAGCTTCTCGCCAGGAAAGTCAGTTGCGCGTTCCCATGTCTCCATGGGAACGCTCCGGGCGTCGATGACGCGTTTCCCTGTTTCCAGGGAAACGCTTGAGGAATTCCGGGGCAGCGATGGTGAAAAGGCGCCAGAGCCGAAAGACGCGGAGAGGGAGAGCGCGACGAGGTCAGGGATTGATTTTTCTGGCTATCCAGTTTGGAGTGCACCAGTACTGTGATCCTGTGACACCAGTGGTAAGTGACATGAGCCACAAAGGGTAATATCCTTTAATCTCTGACTGTCCCAGGGCCCTAAGAGAAAGGCCTTAAAGTGGGCCCATTGTATTTAATCTCTTGTCTCTTCTCAACTGTGAACACAGGAATGTGTGTACTGTATGCTTCATAAGCCCTGCAACTAATGGTACAGCTGGTCCTGCTTGTGGTTGAGGCAGTATTGTTTTAAAGATGATTAAGAAATCATTATGTTGAAGAATAGCTTCAATGTTCCATGTAATCACTGCCCAGTTGTTGACCTCCCTGAATGTTACTATAACTTCCCCCATGTAAATCTGGTTTCGAAGCATGTGTGAAGTTTTAGGGAAATATGTGTACCCAACCGAAGTCAGACATTGTAGCATTTACCAAGGAGGAACAGCCGAAGTCGTATGTCGTGGCCATTATTTTGCTGGTTTTGTCTGAGGCAAGAACCCTTGGGGCTTTTCCCACTAGCGCACTTTACAAATTCTTTGATTGATTGATTGACTACTAGTCTGTTTCTGTATGGGATGCTCTGCTTGGGTCTGTGGCGATGCTCCTGTCTGGGGAAGTTCTCCTTTCAGCAACCATTTTAGTGTCTCTGTGCCCAAGCCTGTCACACCTTTGTATTGTGCATTGTGAAAGAAATGGTATTACAGGTGATGGAAGGTTACACATATCTGTGGTCTAGTCGGAACTGGTTACTAAAATTTTTGAATCCCACCACTGATGTTAAGGACTATAAATAGCCCCGGTGTCACTGTTACACTAACAGGAGGAGGACAGGAGGAGACATCGCCGATGAGCAGAAGAGCGCCAATGGATCTGGATTTGGAGGAAACATGAGCAGAAGAGCAGAAGAGCGCTGACTGATGGATCTGGATGGAGACATACGCAGAAGAGTGCTGAGTGTGACGGACAGCGGCTATCTGGAGGAGACAAGCGCAGTAAGTACTGAGTGACAGTGAGATACTGCAGTGATGGACAAGTTTTTGAAAAGGAAAGAACTGGACTCTGAACAAAATTTGGAGCCAGATGAGAGCCCAAGTACGAGTGGGGATCAAAAGAAAGCAAAGATGGTTAGCTCAAGCAAATTCTCTGGCACAAGGCAATATAGCGAAAGCTATATTTCATTTGGATTTACTTTCACCGGAGATGCAAACAAACCAACTCCACTGTGCGTGGTGTGTGGTGAAAAGCTGGCTAACAGTGCTATGGTCCCAAGCAAACTTAAACGCCATCTCCAAACGAAACACCCTTCGCTTCAAAACAAGAATGCGGACTATTTTGTTCACCTGCGTCAAAACACGGAGAAAGAGGCAACTTTCATGAGAAAAACCACAAAGGTAAATGAAAGAGCTCTTAAAGCTAGCTATCAAGTTGCTGAACTTATAGCCAAGTCAAAAAAGTCGCACACTGTGGCAGAGACATTAATACTTCCCGCCTGCAAAGCTATTGTAGAGGAGATGCTCGGACCTGAAGCAGCTAAGGAAATAGCCAAAGTCCCTCTCTCAGACAACACAATTTCCAGACGTATTAATGACATGTCTGCAGACATCGAAAGTGTGGTTTTGGAAAAGATCCGTATCAGTGAGAAATTTGCATTGCAACTTGACGAGTCTACTGATATCAGTGGACATGCTCAACTCTTGGCCAATGTGCGTTTTGTTGATGGTGATGCAATTAGAGAAAACTTCTTTTTTTGCAAGGCATTGCCAGAAAAAACTACAGGAGAAGAAATTTTTCGGGTCACATCAGAATACCTTGAACAAGGAGGACTTAAGTGGGAAAACTGCACAAGTGTCTGCACCGATGGAGCTGCAGCCATGGTCGGGCGCACCAAAGGCTTTGTAAGCAGAGTGAAGGAAAGAAATCCAGATGTTATTGTTACGCATTGTTTTTACACCGTGAGGCCCTCGTAGCCAAGACTTTACCAGCAGACCTAGTTCATGTGTTGGATGATGTTGTGCGCATGGTAAACTTTGTAAAGTCACGACCCATGAAAACTCGCATATTTGCAGCTTTGTGTGAGGAGATGGGAGCGAAGCATAAAACCTTGCTGTTTCATACGGAGGTCCGGTGGTTGTCGCGTGGCAAGGTCTTGGTTCGTGTGTATGAGCTGCGGGAGGAACTTAAAGTGTTTCTGACAAATGAGAGGTCAGATTACGCAAAGCTGCTTGCAAGTGATGAGTGGTGTGCAAGGCTGGCATACCTGGCAGATATATTTCATCATCTGAATGAACTGAACACACGAATGCAAGGCCGAAATGAAAACCTGCTTACAAGTACAGATAAAATAAATGGATTCCGTTCAAAGGTGCAACTCTGGCATCAACACGTGGAAAGTGGCAATCTTGAAATGTTCACACTCACCAAGCAATGGCAAGGTGTTCACACTGCTGCACTGTGTGAGATAATAGTTAAACATTTAAAAACTCTCGAGGAGAAGTTGTCATTTTATTTCTCTTCAGTCTCCACTGAATGCCTTGACTGGGTTAGGGACCCTTATAGCTCAGTATCAGTTGGTGGAAAGGACATGACTTTACAGGAGCAGGAGGAACTAACTGAACTGAGACAAAATCGTGGTTTCAAGCTAAGATTTGCTGATCTACCTTTGGACAGTTTTTGGTTGGATACTGCCAAGGAGTTCCCCCTTCTGGCAAACAAAGCTATTTTGACATTGCTCCCATTTTCCACTACATATCTGTGTGAGATGAGCTTTTCAAGCATGATTGCTATAAAAACTAAATACAGAGAGAGACTGAGAGCCGTTGACGAAGAGCTACGTGTGTGTCTTTCTTCGATTCCAGCCAGAATATCAGCTTTGTGTTCAGCCAAACAGGCCCAGGTTGCGCACTGAATAAAGTATTTTATAATTTTTCATATTTCTGTTTACTTACTATTTCATAATAAAGTAATTATAAAATACTTTCTTTGTGTTTATTTGATTCCTATTCAAGAGAATTACTTTATATATAGTCAATATAGGCACAGAGTTAAATTTTTTAACATTTTCTAATGGTGGTGTGCCTCGTGATTTTTTTCATGAAACAAGTGTGCCTTTGCCCAAAAAAGGTTGAAAAACACTGTCATAGAGAGATTAGACAGCATCTTTGTGACATTTGGGGTTTCTGCAGTCTTAAGGTCTGACAATGGCCTATCTTTCAACAGTCAAGAATTCAAAGATTTTCTCAGTCATCTTAATGTGAAGCATCAGAAGAGCCCAACTCTTTGACCACAAGCCAGTAGTCTTTTTGAACATTTCATGAGTACATTGAAGAAAGCTGTTCAGCGTGCTGTATTGGAAAAGTTCAACCTTAAAACTGTCTTGAAATCTACCCTGCTGGCTTTCGGTTTGACTCCTCACTCGACCACAAGTGAAAGCCCTGCAACTTTGATGTGCGGCAGAGCCTGGAAGACCAAGTTACTCAATGGACCAACAGAAGAAATCTGTCCCAAATACTTGGATTGTAAAAAGAAAATGAAGGCCTATGTAGACATGTGACAACATGCAAAAGATATTTTTACTGGAGGAGATAGAATGCTTGTCCGCCAGTCGAGAAACTATAAGTCTGATGCTCCTATCGATGCTCAGCCATTTCATGTCGTAACCAGCAAAGGACACATGGTGACTGCCCAACATCCTGGGATACGTGAGGTTCCTCGCATTTCCGACATGTAGCTCACCACCTGTCAGATAACATTGTAAATGTAGTGACTGGTTCTGAAAGGACAATTGAAAAACCCCTGACTGCTGTTGCCCCTGCATCGCCAACACAGATTGTGGAAACTTCTATAGCGGGTCACCAGTTTCTGAAGACAAGATCAGGATGAGTAATTAGAGTGCCACAAAGGCTCATCGAAGAACTATGATTGTGTATATACTTGTAAAAAAATGTAATTTTGTATTTAACAGAATGGGAGATGTAGTGCAATTGTCTTAGGTTTTCCCAACCTATGAAACAACGAAGGGAACTGACTTACTATTTTGTGGTGAGCATTCATGTTGTAGTTTACTCAGATCAGTCCCATATCAGCAGGTGTGCTGAAACTGAGTAAACAGACACTTGAAGCTGTAACTTGAAGTACATGAATCACCGCTTGCACTTTTATCTTCTTGTGTTTCATAGTCGCTTTGAAATAACCTTGACTTTTAAATGGCTTTGATGCAGCCCATGTATATACGTTCGTTTTCTATGACGTCAATTGTGGCAGTGGAAATAGTTCTTTATATGTCTCCTCAGGCATAATATTTATCGATGCACCACTATCGATGATGAAAGGTATTGAACAGCCGTTTACTTTCAGTGTAATCTTTGGGCAATGTTTGAATGACTTTGGTGCCTTTTCATGTTGGCTTTTCTTTAACTGGTATTTTTCTTCACATCTGGCCAGTCCAACATGCACACATTTTTCTGAGGTAAACATCGACAATGCACAACCATCTTTTTAATTTTCACTTGATATTGATACTGAAGAACGATGACAGATGAGTATCGACTTTGTTAGGTGTCAATTTGTCTCAACTTGTGTTGTCACATTCCTTGGTGGGCATACGTCAAACATCACTTCTGGAACATTTGGGTGAGCATTTTGTCTTCTCGCCGTGACGCGCTAATTTTTTTCTTCACCTAGCAAGCTATTTCGAAATGTTTCTCCTTCCCACAGCCTTTGAACATCTGTCCAGTAGCTGGATATTTACCTTCATGTAGAATGAAAATCTGCACCTGAATCACAACTCCTTTTTCTGTGGAGACATCACTTTGTGTCCCTCAGCCTTGCGCTTCTGCTTACTTTTCACGTTCATGACTGACTCACTTTGGGCACCTTCGGCATCCATGTCAGCAGCTTGTCAGTCGCACACTCTTCAGCTCTGGCATCCATGAAAACTCACAACTTCCTGCACATAACCAATCTATCCCCTCAACGCAGAGACGCTTACACGATGGTGCAAGGATGCCTGCATTGGTGCAGGCAGCTAAATTCAACGCTGACGCAGGGGGAAACGCAGGGGTACGCGTATTCCTGTAAATATGGAGCATCCAGGCGTTTAAAAAGTGCTACAGCGCGGCACTGCTGTTTTTGGTGCAGCACAGCGCTGCACCACTTTCTGGGCCTAACAGTTTCTCTCAGCATTTGTCGTCTGAATGAATCTGTCAGGCATCCGTCAATAGCTCTAAGATGTATTGCTTTCTTATCATTAAACTAATTGAACTTACAGTGTTTAATAAGCTCATCGAGCCTCTCAACAAATTCATCTCTGGATTCTTGACTGAAAATGTACCTTTCATAATCCTTGCAGCATTTACTTTATGCCTTCTTTTACACCCTCACTTGCAAGATTCTTAAGATACGTGGTAATTTTCTTGTTATCTGTTTCTTCTAGTGTATCAATGAACTCATCAAACGTCTCTATCCAAGCAGTCTATCTATTGCCAGTATTCTGCTTTTTGGCGGTATCACATGGTGGTGGTGTTTTCAGGAAGGCAGCGACATTGTTACTGTTGTGGAACTTACTGATGTAGAACATAGCTTTCTATCAGCGCTGCTTGGTGGTCTTTGTGAGCTTGTTTATGAGAACCGTCTCTATGGCCTTTTGATGTGCTGGCCTCTGGGGCATTTTTGATAAATGCGGAAAACATGGCCTCATTCTTGGGTTCTATTGGGAAAACAGCCTTTCCCATCGCCGCTCTTTGCCTTTCAGTCTTCGAAGACCTGTGGAGTTCTAAGCCCCACTCAGCAGCTTTGGTGGCTTGCTGCTTCGGGTGTAGCAGCTCCGTAAGCACAACCCTGGGCACTTCTCATTGGGCCACTTCCCCAATGCTATGGTGTGATGACTCTCTTTAATCGGTTCTGGTAAGCAGATGACCGTTTCCTTTATCTGAATGCCTTTGTCTTTAAGTGTCCTTTTATGCTTTTTGACATCTGGTTGATCTCTGCCTCACACTGCCACTGACTGCAGCATTATCTTGCAATTTGCTGTTGCTATTTCCTGCAGTTTCAAAACCTGGTTGTATCCATCTTCAGCGTTATCACTCCGTATGATGTATTGCTTTATATAGTAAAGCAGTGCAGTAACTCGGGAGTTGCCAGCAGGTTCTTGGCCACAGATGTCTAAACTTCTCTGTGAGGCTTTCGTTATCTTCAAGTGCTGCATGCCAGCTGGAGTTGCGCTTTGACTACCCATGCGCCAAACATCGATTCCGCACTTCGATGGAGAAACATGTGGCACGCAAGAGCAGTTGGCTTGGACCGTAACAAACCTTCTGGGAGAGCACTGTTGATCTTTGGGTTACTTATCCTCTATCACGACCCAAGTTGTAGCGTCTTCCCCAGCCTGGGCACTTGCCAGTGACTATGCTACACACAGAGCTAGGTATTACACATCTTTATTCTTCTGCATGTAACAGTGAACTCAACATTCTAAAACTGCCTTTACTTACCTCACAGTTCTTCAGAGTTCACCATGAGCCAAAAGGGTTCCATCATTAACAATTCACGCAACACTACACCCTGTGTGACAAAGAAAACCTTTGAAAGCATAATGCTTTTCATCCGTCACTTGATGAATAGCAACCATTTTAAAACTAATTCAGTCAAAATGGAGATTGTCATTACAAAGATAGGTTTGATTACTAGAATGCATCATTCTGGCTTCTTGAGATGGGAGCTCCCTGTTCCCCAAGAAATCTGTAAAAATTATTTGTATCCTTATTGATGACAAGCTATCAATGAAGCCACAGCTTGAGGCAGTGATCTTCTCATACTTTTTACTTCTCTGCAGAATTAGGAAAATGAGAAAGTTTCTTACCTCCGAGGCTCTCATCCAAATTGCAATAGCCTTAGTTATCTCCAGGATAGATTACTCCAGCTCCTTTATGCACAACTCATTGAGTGCCTTCTTCATAGTTCAGACTGTTCAAAACCAGGCAGCCTGCCTAATATTCCGACAACTTAGACACTGCCGTATTACCCTCTTGATGAGTGCTCTCCATTGGTTGCTCGTGGAACAGTGGGCTGTTTTTAATTTTAAAATAGGATGCAGTATTTTAAAAAACCTGGAAGGTAAAAGTCCTGCCTTCATCACGTCCCGACTTCAGAAATACATTCCTAATCAAATATTGCGTTCCTCTCTCATGAACTATCGGTCGGTACCTGAGTTTAAAAAAACAAAATGGGTGGCTCAATATTCTCAGTCATTGCCCCCAGTATCTGGAATTATTTTCCTCTTGAGATTCGAACAGCTCCAAGTCATCAAATTTAGACAATCCTTTAAAACTTGGCTCTCCCAACAAATATATGATTAGCACTTCTCCCTGCAGCACGCAATAGATCCTCCTTCGCCTTAGCGCCATGAAACTGTTTGGTGCCTATGCCCTCAACAAATTCTGGTAATATAACTTAACATAACTTGACAAGGGGGTATTAACTCCTTCGCTGCCAGGCCTTTTCCCCCTCAGGCGCCTGGCCCTTTTTTGGAGCAGTTCGTGTTTAGGCCCTAGTAACATTTTCTCCACATAAGCTACCCTCGCCAAATTTGTTTCCTTTTTTTCCAACAGCCTAGGGATTCTAGAGGTACCCAGAGTTTGTGGATTCCCCTGAAGGAGACCAAGACATTAGCCAAATTACAGCAAAAATTTCGTTTTTTTTTTTTTTTTAATGGGAAAAAAGGGCTGCAGAAGAAGGCTTGTGTTTTTTTCCCCTTAAAATGGCATCAACAAATGGTTTGCTGTGCTACAATCAGCAGCTTCCCAGCTTTCAGGAACAGGCAGACTTGAATCAGAAAACCAAATTTTTCAACACAATTTTGGCATTTTGCTGGGACATACCCCATTTTTACTATTGTTTGTGCTTTTAGCCTCCTTACAGTTAGTGATGGAAATGGGTGTGAAACCAATACTGGATCCCGGACAGTTAAACATTTCTGAAAACAAAACATTTCTAAAAAGTAGACAAAATTCGAAATTCTGTAAGGGGTAATTTGTGTAGATCCTACAAGGTTTTCCTACAGAAAATAACAGCTGAAATAAAAATATATTGAAATTGAGGTGAAAAAAAACCCAGCCATTTTTCTCCACGTTTTACTCTGTGACTTTTTCCTGCAATGTCAGATTTTTTAAAGCAATGTACCGTTATGTCTGCTGGAGTCTTCTGGTTGCGGAGATATATAGGGCTTGTAGGTTCATCAAGAACCCTAGGTACCCAGAGCCAATAAATGAGCTGCACCTTGCAAATGGTGCAGCAATTCATTTGCTGAAATATAAAGAGTGAAAAATAGGTATCAAGAAAACCTTTGTATTTCCAAAATGGGTACAAGATACGGTGTTGAGAAGCAGTGGTTATTTGCACATCTTTGAATTCCGGGGGGCTCATACTAGCATGTGAATTACAGGGCATTTCTAAAATAGATGTCTGTTTTACACACTGTGTTACATTTGGAAGGAAAAAATGAAAAGGAAGACAATGGGCAATAACACTTGTTCTGCTATTCTGTGTTCCCCAAGTCTCCCAATAAAAATGGTACCTCACTTGCATGGGTAGGCCTAATGCTCGCGACAGGAAACGCAACATGGACACATCCCATTTTTACATTGAAATCTGACATGTTTTTTGCAAAGTGCCTAGCTGTAGATTTTGGCCTCTAGCTCAGCCGGTAGCAGGGGAAACCTACCAAACCTGTGCATTTTTAAAAGCTAGACATCTAGGGGAATCCAGGATGGGATGACTTGTGGGGCTCTCACCAGGTTCTGTTACCCAGAATCCTTTGCAAACCTCACAATTTGGCCCCAAAAACACCTTTTCCTCACAGTTTGGTGACAGAAAGTTCTGGAATCTGAGAGGAGCCACAAATTTCTTTCCACCCAGCGTTCCCCCAAGTCTCCCCATAAAAATGGTACCTCACTTGTGTTAGTAGGCCTGGCGCCCGTGACAGGAAATGCCCAAAAAAACAATGTGGACACATCACATTTTCCCAAAGAAAACAGAGCTGTTTTTTGGAAAGTGTCTCGCTGTGGATTTTGGCCTCTAGCTTAGCAGCACCTAAAGAAACCTACCCAACCTGTGCATTTTTAAAAACTAGACACCTAGGGGAATCCAAGACTGGGTGACTTGTGGGGCTCTCACCAGTTTCTGTTACCAGAATCCTTTGCAAACCTCAAATTTTGGCAAAAAAAAACACTTTTTCCTCACATTTCGGTGACAGAAAGTTGTGGAATCTGAGGGGAGCCACAAATTTGCTTCCACCCAGCGTTCCCCCAATTCACCCGATAAAAATGGTACCTCACTTGTGTGGTTAGGCCTAGTGCTTGTGACAGGAAATGCCCCAAAACACAACATGGACACATCACATGTTCCCAAAAAAAACATAGCTGTTGTTTTGGAAAGTGCCTAGCAGTGGATTTTGGCCTCTAGCTTAGCAGCAAAAATGGTACCTCACTTGTGTGGGTACACCTAGTGCCTGCGAAAGGAAATGCCCCAAAACACTATCTGGAAACATCAAAATTATCAAATACAAAACTACCTGTTTTTGCGGGGAGGAGGGGCACCTGCGTTTTTTTGGTCCTGGGCTCAGCAGCCATACGGGGAAACCTACTAAACCCAGGCATTTCTGAAAACTAGACACCCGAGGGAGTCCAGGAAGGTGTGACTTGCATGGATCCCCCAGTGATTTCTTACCCAGAATCCTCAGCAAACCTAAAATTTAGCTTAAAAATCACATTTTTCCCACTTTTCTGTGTGGGATCACCGCACAGGACTAATTTCCTACCACCCAGCGTTCCCCTCACTCTCCCGGTAAAAATTATACCTCACATGTGTAGGTGGGCTAAGTGCCTGTGACAGGAAAGAGCCAAAAACATGTCGAAATTGAGGGGGAACCAAAGCGGGTCCAAAAGGGCAGTTTGAAAAAAAACATTTTTAGGCTGACAAGTGGGGCAGAATTTTTATCGATATAGATGAGACAATGCTGGGTGGTAGGAATTTTGTAGATTCCAGCAGAATCCGGAAGGTTCCATCACAAAAATGTGGAAAAAAATGTGTGATTTCCAGCAAAGTTGGAGGTTTGCAGGGCATTGTGGGTAAGAAAATGGTGCGGGTGAATGTGAAGCATACCACCCTGGACTCACACAGATGTTTAGTTTTCAGATGTGTTTAGGTCTTTGTGAATTTTTCTACATGGCAGCGTCCCAAAGTCCAAAAAGTGCAGCCCTCACCATTCCAAGTGGGACAATTTGTTAGCCAAGCTCTCATGGCCCAAATGTAAAACCAAAACCCAAAATAATCAAATGCCCTCTTGCTTGACATGGGATAAGATGTTTTAGTGTGCAGGGAGAGAGCTGAAGGACTGTTACCCCCTTCAGTTGGGGTGGGGTCATAACCATGTCCATACTGGTTGGTAGCTACCACCACACTATATTTTTGTATTTTTTTAATTCCCTGGCATCTAGAAGACTTTCTGCCCCCCGGGCGTGGATCGGGGGTAATTGCCCCATCTGTCCACTGGTGGGCAGAACAACTTTGGCCCCATTTATTTGGGGTGGGGGTATGGCCATACCCCCACCCTCTTATTTTGAAAACAAAATCTTCCCTGGTCTCTGGGGGTCTTTCTGCCCCCCTTGGGGGCAGATGGGCCTTCCAAAAATAGGCCAATCTCCCCTAAGGGAGGGCAGATATGGCCAACAGTAATGTGCCCCCATGGGGATCGACCCATGCCCAAGGGGCTGCCACCCCAAACAAAACACACAGACATGCACACACACCAATCCCTGGTGCCTAAGTGGTTTCTGCCACCCCGGGGGCAGATCGGCCTAATAGAAACAGGCTGATGTGCCCCCAAGGGGAGCAGAAATGTCATAAAAATATTTTTTTGCCCCCCTGGGGAGCAGCCCTTGCCCAAGGGGTCGCTCCCCTCATTCAATAATATAAAAAAAAAAAAATCCCTGGTGTCTGGTGGTTTCTGCAGATTGGCTTAGTAGAAATAGGCCTAATAGAAATGGCCTAGAAGTAATTTTGGACCCCGTGGAGCGACCCTTGCCTAAGGGGTTGCTCCCCACATATAAAAAAAAAAAAATAAGCAATACAAATTATCCCTGGTGTATAGGGGGTTTCTGCCCCCGGGGGGGCAGAAATGGCCTAAAAATAATTTGGCCCCCTGGGGAGAGGCCCTTGCCCAAGGGGCCGCTCCCCTCATGTCAATAACCTATAAAAAGAAATCCATGGTGTCTAGCGGGCATTTCTGATGCCCGATTGTGGGAGGCTGGCCTGGCTTATAGTGGGTACCTTGTAATACTTACACCTTGTGCCAGGTCCAGTTATCCCTTATTAGTAGATTCGAGGTGTTCTAGCAACTTAGGCTGCTAGAGGTAGCTATAGCAGAGCAGCTTAGGCTGAACTAGGTGGCATGCAAAGCCCCTACTATACCACTTATATCACTTAGTATTATATCACAAGAAAACACAATACTCAGAGTTACTAAAAATAAATGTACTTTATTTTAGTGACAATTTGCCAAAAGTATCTCAGAGGATATACTCCCTTAGGAGGTAAGTAATATACACACACAAACCAAATCAGGTAAGTAAACAGTTAGAAAAGTAGTGCAAACATTGTAGAACATAATAGAATGCAATAGGAGGAAATAGGCCTAGGGGCAACACAAACCATATACTCCAAAAGTGGAATGCGAACCACGAATGGACCCCAGGCCTAGTGTAGTGTGTAAAGGGTCGCTGGGAGTGTAAGAAACACTAAGGGTTGTCCAAGATACCACACCCCAAGACCCTGAAAAGTAAGAGTAAAGTTACCCTACTCCCCCAGAAAGACAGTAAAGTTGAGATAGGGGATTCTGCAAGGACAACAACTGACTGCAAAGCACTGAAGACGGATTCCTGGACCTGAGGACCTGTAAGGGATGGGGACCAAGTCCTAGAGTCACGCAAGTGTCCAGGGAGGGCAGGAGCCCACTAAACCCCGGATGAAGGTGCTAAAGAGCTGCCTCCGGGTGGAAGAAGCCGAAGATTCTGCAACAACGGAAGGTGCCAGGAACTTCTCCTTTGCACAGAAGATGTCCCACGGAGTGCTGGAGGATACAGAGTTGTTTCCCTGCAGAATGACCACAAACAAGCCTTGCTAGCTGCAAGAGTCACGGTTGAGGATTTTGGGTGATGCCCAGGAAGGCAGGAGGTCACCCCTTGGAGGAGGGGACAGAGGGGGCGCTCAGCAACACGGAGAGCCCATGCAGAAGCAGGCAGCACCCACAGAAGCACCTGAACAGGCGTTCAGAAGATCTGAGCACGACGGTCGACTCAGCACAAGAAAAGGAAGTCCCACGAAGTCGGAGTCCAACTCAGTGAGTTGGACAATGCAGGATGGAGTGCTAGAGACCTGGGCTATGCTGTTCACAAAGGAAGTCTTGCAAGAGTGCACAAAATCCCTAGCAGCTGCAAATCAAGCAGTACACAGGTTTGCTGTCTGGCGTTGGGAGGCAAGGACTTACCTCCACCAAATTTGGACAGAAGGGCCACTTGACTGTCGGGGACACTTGGACCCAGTTCCTGTGTTCCAGGGACCACGCTCGTCAGGATGAGAGGGGACCCAGAGGACCGGTGATGCAGAAGTTTGGTGCCTGAGTTGGCAGGGGGAAGATTCCGTCGACCCACAGGAGATTTCTTCTTGGTTTCCAGTGCAGGGTGAAGGCAGGCAGCCCTCAGAGCATGCACCACCAGGAAACAGTCGAGAAAGCCGGCAGGATGAGGCGCTACAATGTTGCTGGTAGTCTTCTTGCTACTTTGTTGCGGTTTTGCAGGCGTCCTGGAGCACTCAGCGGTCGATCCTTGGCAGAAGTCGAAGAGGGAAGTGCAGAGGAACTCTGGTGAGCTCTTGCATACGTTATCTGGTGAGATACCCACAGGAGAGCCCCTAAATAGCCCTCAGAGGAGGATTGGCTACAGAGAAAGGTAAGCACCTATCAGGAGGGGTCTCTGACATCACCTGCTGGCACTGGTCACTCAGAGCTGTCCCTTGTGCCCTCACACCTCTGCATCCAAGATGGCAGAGGTCTGGGACACATTGGAGGAGCTCTGGGCACCTCTCCTGGGAGGTGCTGGTCAGGGGAGTGGTCACTCCACTTTCCTTTGTCCAGTTTCGCGCCAGAGCAAGGGCGGGGGGATTCCTGAACCGGTGTAGACTGGCTTATGCAAGGAGGGCACCATCTGTGCCCTTCAAAGCATTTCCAGAGGCCAGGAGAGGCTACCCCTCCCAGGCCCTTCACACCTATTTCCAAAGGGAGAGGGTGTACCAACCTCTCTCAGAGGAAATCCTTTGTTCTGCCTTCCTGGGAGTGGGCTGCCCAGGCCACCGGGGGGCAGAAACCTGTCTGAGGGTTGGCAGCAGCGGTAGCTGCAGAGAAAACCCCGGAAAGTTAGTTTGGCAGTACCCAGGCTCTATGCTTGAGACCCGGGGATGCATGGAATTGTCCTCCCAATACCAGAATGGTATTGGGGGGACAATTCCATGATCCTAGACATGTTACATGCCCATGTTAGGAGTTACCATGGTGACGCTACATATAGGTATTGACCTATATGTAGTGCACACGTGTAATGGTGTCCCCGCACTCACAAAGTCCGGGGAAATTGCCCTGTACAATGTTGGGCACCTTGGCTAGTGCCAGGGTGCCCTCACACTAAGTAACTTTGCACCTAACCTTCACTAAGTGAGGGTTAGACATATATGTGACTTATAAGTTACTTAAGTGCAGTGTAAAATGGCTGTGAAATAACGTGGACGTTATTTCACTCAGGCTGCAGTGGCAGTCCTGTGTAAGAATTGTCTGAGCTCCCTATGGGTGGCAAAAGAAATGCTGCAGCCCATAGGGATCTCCTGGAACCCCAATACCCTGGGTACCTAGGTACCATATACTAGGAAATTATAAGGGTGTTCCAGTGTGCCAATCAGAATTGGTAAAATTAGTCACTAGCCTGCAGTGACAATTTTAAAAGCAGAGAGAGCATAAACACTGAGGTTCTAGTTAGCAGAGGCTCATTGATACAGTTAGGCACCACACAGGGATCACATATAGGCCACAAAATTATGAGCACTGGGGTCCTGGCTACCAGGATCCCAGTGACACATATCAGACATACTGACAACATAGGGTCTTCACTATGAGCACTGGGCCCTGGCTAGCAGGATCCCAGTGAGACAGTAAGGCTCCAAGCAGGCGCCTTCCAAGGCAACAACCGGTACCCTGGGACTCCTCTCACGGCGACGAGCATGCTCCTAAGGACACAGAGGGTGGACATCATCTACATAGACTGTCTTGAGGTCCTGCTGACGCAATTTGGAGGAGGTAAGACCTTGCCTTCCCTGAGAATGACGGTGCCGCCGTGTTTTGTGTCTTCTTTGCCTCCTGAGGCCTCTGTACACTCTTTGCAAAATTCATTTGTGCACAGCCTGGCCAGTTCCCCAGCACTCCCCCCTGTAAAGCTCAACTTGCTGAGTTGTTCTCCAGCGGCGTGGGACCTTCTTTTGTTGTGCTGCATCAACTACATTTTGCACCTCCTTTGAACCCGGATCCTGCGGCGTCTGGGGGTGCTGGCTAGAATCTTGATGGCTCTCTAAAGTGCTGAGAGCCCCCTCTTCCCCCTCACATAGAGATGAGGCCCCCAGGTCCGTCCTGGGTCCATCCAGTGCCATTTTGATGAAAAACGCACTTTTGCCGTAGCCAAGGCTTTTTGGCGCCTTCCAACATGAAATCTCATCTGCAACGATCTTCACCCCGTGGGACATCTTTTGCATCATGCAGGAACCCGCTGGCATCTTCCTAGGGTGCATTTCTGCAGTTTTCAACTAACAGGGGACTCTTGTTTTGCACCCTCTTCTGGGTTAGCAGGGGCTCCTGTCCTTCCTGGAACTTCTTTCGACTTCTGGACTGGGTCCTCTTCCTTTGCAGGTCTTCAGGTCCAATAATCCAGCAGCTGTTCTTTGCAGACTTGGTTGGCTGCTGCAAAATCCCCAAAACGACTTGTAGTGTGTCCTGAGGAAACTTGCAGTACTTTACTCCTGCTTTTCTGGGCTATGGGTGGGGTAATTTATTTACCTTTACTGTATTCTTACTCTCCAAGCGATTCTGCACACACTACACTTGTCTAGGGGGGAATTTGTGATTCACATTCCACTTTTCTAGTATATGGTTTGTGTTGCCCCTAGACCTATTTTCTCCCATTGCATTCTATAGGATTTCCTACTGTTTGCATTGTTCTATGATTATTTACTTGTCTAATTTTGGTGTCTAGTGTATATATTGTGTATAATACTTACATCCAGAAGGAGTATTGTCTCTAAGATATTTCTGGCACTGTGTCACGGTTAGACCTGGCAGCTTTTTGGCGTATCTCCCCTGTCTTTTTACCTTCCTCTCCTCCTGGTTTTGGACTCTGTTTTTCCTGGTTTATTGTCTCTGCGCACTTTACCACTGCTAATCAGTGCTAAAGTGCAAGTGCTCCCCATATAAATTGTACTGTGGACTGGTTTATCCATAATTGGCATATTTGATTTACTAGTAAGTCCCTAGTAAAGTGCACTGGTGGTGCCCAGGGCCTATAAATCAAATGCTACTAGTGGGCCTGCAGCACTGGTTGTGCCGCCCACATAAGTAGCTCTGTAATCATGTCTCAGACCTGCCACTGCAGTGTCTGTGTGTGCAGTTTTGACTGTAACTTCGACTTGGCAAGTGTACCCACTTGCCAGGCCTAAACCTTCCCTTTTCTTACATGTCAGACACCCCTAAGGTAGGCCCTAGGTAGCCCCAAGGGCAGGGTGCAGTGTATGGTTAAGGTAGGACATATAGTAATGTGTTTTATATGTCCTGACAGTGAAATATTGCTTAATTCGTTTTTCACTGTTGCAAGGCCTGTCCCTCTCATAGGTTAACAGGGGGCTACCTTTAAGTTTGATTAAAGTGTAGATTCCCTTTGGGAGCGGATGGACATGTGGAGTTTCGGGTCTCTGAGCTCACAATTTAAAAATACATATTTTAGTAAAGTTAATTTTAAGTTTGTCATTTGAAAATGCCACTTTTAGAAAGTAGGCATTTTCTTGCTTAATCCATTCTGTGACTCTGCCTGTTTGTGGATTCCCCGTCTGGGTCAGTTTGACAGTTGGGCTGTTCACACCTCTCCTCTAGACAGTGACACAAAGGGGGCTGGGGTGTAGCCTGCATATCTTGATTAGCCATCTGTGCTGGAGGGGAGGAGTGGTCACTCATACCTGAAAGGACTGTGCCTGCCCTCACACAATGCTGTCTCCGACCCCCTGGTGAGTATCTGGGGCCTGGCCTGGACAAGGAAGGATCTTGCAAACACTTGAGACTTTGCTTTGAAGTTTGGAAACTTCAAAGGCAGAACTGGGTATAAGAAGCAGACCGAAAAACCTAGGGCCATATTTATACTTTTTGACGCAAAACTGCGCTAACGCAGTTTTGCGTCAAAAAAATTAGCGCCGGCTAACGCCATTCTGAAGCGCCATGCGGGCGCCGTATTTAATCAATGACGTTAGCCGGCGTTAGCCGCCAGAGCTGCCTGGTGTGCGTGGAAAAAAACGACGTACACCAGGCAGCGCCGGCGTAGGGGGATATGGAGCTTGGGCGGCAAAAAATGGGGCAAGTCAGGCTGAGGCAAATTTTTCGCCTCAACCCGATTTGCGCCATTTTTTGCGACTCCCAACCCCCATAGAAATGACTCCTGTCTTAGCAAAGACAGGAGTCATGCCCCCTTGCCCAATGGCCATGCCCAGGGGACTTCTGTCTCCTGGGCATGGTCATTGGGCATAGTGGCCTGTAGGGGGGCACAAATCAGGCCCCCCTATGCCACACAAAAAAAAAAAATATATATACTTACCGGAACTTACCTTAATGTCCCTGGGATGGGTCCCTCCAGGCTTGGGTGTCCTCCTGGGGTGGGCAAGGGTGGCAGGGGGTGTCCCTGGGGGCATGGGAGGGCACCTCTGGGCTCCTTCCGAGCCCACAGGTCCCTTAACGCCTACCTTGACCAGGTGCTAAAAAACGGCGCAAAAGAGGCCGTACGTCATTTTTTTTGACCCGCCCACTCCCGGGCGTGAATTTTACCCGGGAGTGTAAATACGGCGCACATGCCTCAGAGTCAATTTTTTAGACGGGAACGCCTACCTTGCATATCATTAACGCAAAGTAGGTGTCCACGCAAAAAAATGGCGCAAACTCCATGGACTTTGGCGCTAGACGCGTCTAACGCCAAAGTATAAATATGGAGTTAGTTTTGCGTCGGAATTGCGTAAAAAAAAACTACGCAATTCCGGCGCAAACAGAGTATAAATATGCCCCCTAGACTTTTAGAATCTTTCTGGAATCAAGAGGAACCTCTGCCCAGGAGAAGAGCTGAAGGAGGAGTACTGTCCCTTTGCTGTGTTGCTTTGCTGGACTGGCCTGCAGTTGCTGCTTCTGCCTGAAAAGAGTTCAAAGGGTGAACTTTGCTGTGTGTCCTGCTTGAGAAAATTCTCCAAGGGCTTGGAGTAGAGCTTGCCTCCTGTTGGAAGTCTCAGGGACACCAAAGACTTCAGTTTCCTCGACCTGCAGCACTGGGAACTGTGTGTTTTGTGCTGTTCAAGAGGAGAAACCACTGCGACACCGCCAACGACACCACTGGCCTGCTCCGTGACCTGCTGACGGAGTCGCATTGCCCCACTTCGCACCGCGACCCTGGTCTCACCGACGCCGTCATCGGACGACTTTACCGAGCCGCTGCTCGCACCGCGACCTGAGGGCCCCGCACTCCGGCGTCACCTGCTCACACCGCAGCCTGGGCATCCCCGATGACGTCGCTCCTGCTGACACCGGCACAGCTGCCGGCACTGTGGCCTGTGGACACCGCTCGTGAGGAGCACGAAGCACCGTCCCGTCCAGCGCCGCAGCCCCGGTCCACCGACGCCAGCACCATCGGCTCCAGTGTCGTCACCAGGCATCCTTGCCTGCACTGTGGCCTGTGGACACCGCTCGTGAGGGTCACAAAGCACCGTCCCATCCCGCACCGCCGGCTTGGGCCTACTGACCACTGCGCTTCCACAACGACGCCGCTGCTGCCTGCACCGTGAGCTGTGGGCACCGCACGTCGCATTGTCCCGCATCGCACCGCAGCCCTGACACCATCCCCGCCAGCGCACCTGATTTCATCAGCCCGGAGTTCGATCCCCGAGGTGCGTGACTTCAAGGGCCCGATGACTCCCGCAACGACTCCGGAACCGACGCTGGCGACACCGCTCACCGCGAGGGTCACAACGCCCTGCGAATCCAAGGCACTGTTTGTGGGTCTTCCCGACACCGCAGCTGGCCCGCGACGCTGAGGCCAGCCTGAACTTTTGGTTTTGTTGTTCACAACGCCGTGATAGCCCCAGGTGGAGTTATCGACTTCAAGGAACTGTATTGTTAAGTATATCTTGCAGCATTCATATTTTTATTACTGTATGTTGGATTTTTATCGTATTTGGTCTTGTTTTATATAGATAAATATTGCCTATTTTTCTAAAACTGGTGTGGTGTCCTTTTGTAGTGCTTTCACTTATTACTGTGTGTTATGTGCAAATGCTTTACACATTGCTTCTGAGATAAGCCTGACTGCTTGTGCCAAGCTACCAAGGGGGTGAGCAGGGGTTATCTGAGCGGTTATCTCCCTTATCCTGACTAGAGTGAGGGTCCCTACTTGGACAGGGTGCAAACCGACTGCCAACTGGAGACTCCATTTCTAACAGTTACCCAAATAAATTCCTTTATTTTTGGTAACACTGAGTATTGTCTTTACTTGTCTATAAGTACTGTGTAACTATAAGTGTTATTGCATGAGCTTTGCATGTCTCCGAGTTCAGCCTAAGCTGCTCTGCTATAGCTAGCTCTATCAACTTAAGCTGCTAGAACACTACTACTTCACTAATAAGGGATAACTGGACCTGGTATAAGGTGTAAGTACCCAAAGTACCCACTACAAACCAGTCCAACCTCCTACAGTAGCTCTGTGATCATGTCTCAGACCTGCCACTGTAGTGTCTGTGTGTGCAGGTTTAACTGTAAATTCGACTTGGCAAGTGTACCCACTTGCCAGGCCTAAACCTTCCCTTTTCTTACATGTGGGACACCCCTAAGGTAGGCCCTAGGTAGCCCCAAGGGCAGGGTGCAGTGTATGGTTAAGGTAATACATATAGGCCCTCATTACAACCCTGGCGGTCGGTGATAAAACGGCAGTAATACGTTCAACAGGCCAGCGGTAACAAAAATGGAATTATGAACACAGAGCAAACCGCCAACACCGACAGCCACTTTAACACACCGACCTCCATGGCGGTAGCAACAAGCACCGCGGCGGTAACCGCCAACAGACAGGTGGAAGACAATGTACCGCCCACCCTATTACAAGCCAATCCGGCACCTTTTCCAGGTTGGTACCAACTCAATCAAAAGCACGGCGGAAACAGTACACAGATGGGAAACGACTCACCACTGGAGTCTCAAGGAAGAACCATGACGCCATGGAGCCCGAACTACAGGTGTTCCCCATGCTGGTTTACGTCCTCCTACACCAGAAATACCAACGGCGGCAAAGATGACCACGGTGAGTACCGCACCTAGCACACAAGGGAGGGGGGGAGAAAAAAGGGAGTGACACACACACATGCAACACGCAACACCCCCACCCCCACCTCCAACAACATACACACAAACAGATGCAACAACATTACATATCCACCCCGTACGCCTCAGGACTAACGCAAGGACAAAAGGAAGTGAGTAAAGTCAGTGTAATAATATAAAGTTCTAGAAATACGTCCTCAAAGCACAAAACAGTATCTACAATATATACAAATGGAGGGACACCTCCCAGTCCATAATGTCCATGGGCCACAGGGACATATGACATAGGTCAAGGCCCCACTTGACTCCTGCCTCAATACGGAGAGAAGACTGCTGGGGCATTGTAGGAAAGTACCATCTTTCCTGGCATGTTACCCCCATTTTTCACTGAATATATGTTGTTTTAGTTGTATGTGTCACTGGGACCCTGCTAGTCAGGGCCCCAGTGCTCATAAGTGTGCCTGAATGTGTTACCTGTGTTATGACTAACTGTCTCACTGAGGCTCTGCTAAGCAGAACCTCAGTGGTTATGCTCTCTCATTTCTTTCAAATTGTCACTAACAGGCTAGTGACCAATTTTACCAATTTACATTGGCTTACTGGAACACCCTTACAATTCCCTAGTATATGGTACTGAGGTACCCAGGGTATTGGGGTTCCAGGAGATCCCTATGGGCTGCAGCATTTCTTTTGCCACCCATAGGGAGCTCTGACAATTCTTACACAGGCCTGCCACTGCAGCCTGAGTGAAATAACGTCCACGTTATTTCACAGCCATTTTACACTGCACTTAAGTAACTTATAAGTCACCTATATGTCTAACCTTTACCTGGTAAAGGTTGGGTGCTAAGTTACTTAGTGTGTGGGCACCCTGACACTAGCCAAGGTGCCCCCACATTGTTCCGGGCCAATTCCCCGGACTTTGTGAGTGCGGGGACACCATTACACGCGTGCACTACACATAGGTCACTACCTATATGTAGCTTCACAATGGTAACTCCGAATATGGCCATGTAATATGTCTATGATCATGGAATTGCCCCCTCTATACCATCCTGGCATAGTTGGCACAATCCCATGATCCCAGTGGTCTGTAGCACAGACCCTGGTACTGCCAAACTGCCTTTCCCGGGTTTTCACTGCAGCTGCTGCTGCTGCCAACCCCTCAGACAGGCATCTGCCCTCCTGGGGTCCAGCCAGGCCTGGCCCAGGATGGCAGAACAAAGGACTTCCTCTGAGAGAGGGTGTTACACCCTCTCCCTTTGGAAAATGGTGTGAAGGCAGGGGAGGAGTAGCCTCCCCCAGCCTCTGGAAATGCTTTCATGGGCACATTTGGTGCCCATTTCTGCATAAGCCAGTCTACACCGGTTCAGGGACCCCTTAGCCCTGCTCTGGCGCGAAACTGGACAAAGGAAAGGGGAGTGACCACTCCCCTGACCTGTACCTCCCCTAGGAGGTGCCCAGAGCTCCTCCAGTGTGCTCCAGACCTCTGCCATCTTGGAAACAGAGGTGCGGCTGGCACACTGGACTGCTCTGAGTGGCCAGTGCCATCAGGTGACCTCAGAGACTCCTCCTGATAGGCTCCTTCAGGTGTTGCTAGCCTATCCTCTCTCCTAGGTAGCCAAACCCTCTTTTCTGGCTATTTAGGGTCTCTGTCTCTTGGGATTCCTTAGATAACGAATGCAAGAGCTCATCAGAGTTCCTCTGCATCTCTCTCTTCACCTTCTGCCAAGGAATCGACTGCTGACTGCGCTGGAAGCCTGCAAAACTGCAACATAGTAGCAAAGACGACTACTGCAACTCTGTAACGCTGATCCTGCCGCCTTCTCGACTGTTTTCCTGGTGGTGCATGCTGTGGGGGTTGTCTGCCTCCTCTCTGCACTAGAAGCTCCGAAGAAATCTCCCGTGGGTCGACGGAATCGTCCCCCTGCAACCGCAGGCACCAAAGAACTGCATCACCGATACCTTGGGTCTTCTCTCAGCACGACGAGCGAGGTCCCTTGAATCCAGCAACTCTGTCCAAGTGACTCCCCCAGTCCAGTGACTCTTCAGTCCAAGTTTGGTGGAGGGAAGTCCTTGCCTCCCCACGCCAGACTGCATTGCTGGGAACCGCAACTTTTGCAGCTACTCCGGCCTCCGTGCACTTCCGGCGGAAATCCTTTGTGCACAGTCCAGCCTGGGTCCACGGCACTCTAACCTGCATTGCACAACCCCCTAAGTTGTTCTCCGGCGACGTGGGACTCCTTTGTGCGACTTCGGGTGAGCACCGTTTCACGCATCCTCATAGTGCCTGTTTCTGGCACTTCTGCGGGTGCTGCCTGCTGCTGAGAGGGCTCCTTGTCTTGCTCGACGCCCCCTCTGTCCCCTGACGCAATTGGCGACATCCTGGTCCCTCCTGGGCCACAGCAGCATCCAAAAACCCAAACCGCACGATTTTCAGCTAGCAAGGCTTGTTGGCGGTCTATCGGCTGGAAAACACTTCTGCACGACTCTCCACGGCGTGAGGGATCCGTCCTCCAAAGGGGAAGTCTCTAGCCCTTGTCGTTCTTGCAGAAACCTACGCTTCTACTGTCCAGTAGCAGCATCTTTGCACCCACAGCTGGCATTTCCTGGGCATCTGCCCATCTCCGACTTGCTTGTGACTTTTGGACTTGGTCCCCTTGTTCCACAGGTACCCTCGACTGGAAATCCATCGTTGTTGCATTGTTGGTTTGTGTCTTTCCTGCAGAATTCCCCTATCACGACTTCTATGTCCTTTGGGGAACTTTAGTGCACTTTGCACTCACTTTTCAGGGTCTTGGGGTGGGCTATTTTTCTAACCCTCACTATTTTCTAATAGTCCCAGCGACCCTCTACAAGGTCACATAGGTTTGGGGTCCATTCGTGGTTCGCATTCCACTTTTGGAGTATATGGTTTGTGTTGCCCCTATCCCTATGTGTCTCCATTGCATCCTATTGTAACTATACATTGTTTGCACTGTTTTCTAATACTATTACTGCATATTTTGGTATTGTGTACATATAGCTTGTGTATATTTGCTATCCTCATACTGAGGGTACTCACTGAGATACTTTTGGCATATTGTCATAAAAATAAAGTACCTTTATTTTTAGTATATCTGTGTATTGTGTTTTCTTATGATATTGTGCATATGACACTAAGTGGTACTGTAGGAGCTTCACTCGTCTCCTAGTTCAGCCTAAGCTGCTCTGCTAAGCTACCATTATCTATCAACCTATGCTGCTAGACACCCTATACACTAATTAGGGATAACTGGGCCTGGTGCAAGGTGCAAGTACCCCTAGGTACTCACTACAAGCCAGTCCAGCCTCCTACATTGGTTGTGCAGCGGTGGGATAAGTGCTTTGAGACTACTTACCACTCTTGTCATTGTACTTTTCATAAGAGAAAAATATACAAAACAAGTTCAGTGTATGTACACATAACTAAAAAGTTTTGCATTTCCTCTTTTCACTCTTTTCTAAAGTGCTGAAAAGTACTTCTAAACTTTCTAAAAGTTCTTAAAAGTTAAAAAAGTTTTTTTTGTTCTCTGTCTTTCTAAAAGCTCTAAAAACTTTTTTATCACTTTTTCTATCACTTAAACTCTTTCTAAAATGTCTGGCACAGGCCAAAATGTTGATCTGTCCAAACTTGCATATGACCACCTTAGCTGGAACGGAGCAAGGAGTCTCTGTGTAGAAAGAGGTTTTAGTGTAGGGAAGAATCCTTCCTTGGAATTATTGCTTAACATGCTTAGAGAACAAGATAAGGCCACAAGGGCCCCATCTGTTGAAAAAGTAGCTAATGGTTCCCAATCTGATCCAGGGACTCCCCTAGAAAAAGATTCAGGAAAGAAACTTCCTAGCCTGCCCATTACTAGACAGTCTAGCATAGTTGGTACTGATGTTGAGTCACACCATACAGATAGTGTTGTCTCACATCATAGCAAGAGCATTCATTCTCACCACAGTAGAACGGATGTTTCTGTTAACCAAGCTGTTAGGGTGCCCTCTGTAAGGGACAGGTCTCCTTCTGTCCATTCTCACCATACTTCTGTTTCAAGACATATCCCTCCCACCCACCCTGATGGCAGATTGTTAGAAAGGGAGCTCAATAGATTGAGAGTGGAACAAACCAGACTGAAGCCCAAGAAGCAACAGCTGGATTTGGATAGACAGTCCTTAGAAGTAGAGAAGGAGAGACAGAAACTGGGTTTAGAAACCCATGGTGGCAGCAGCAGTATTCCCAATAGTCATCCTGCAAAAGAGCATGATTCTAGGAATCTGCACAAGATAGTTCTCCCTTATAAGGAGGGGGATGACATTAACAAGTGGTTTGCTGCACTTGAGAGGGCCTGTGTTGTACAGGATGCCCCTCAAAGGCAGTTGGCTGCTATCCTATGGCTATCATTTAGTGGAAAGGGTAGGGATAGGCTCCTTACTGTGAAAGAAAGTGATGCCAATAATTTTACAGTTCTTAAGAATGCACTCCTGGATGGTTATGGCTTAACCACTGAACAATACAGGATAAAGTTTAGAGAGACCAAAAAGGAAAAAGGAGTCTTCACAAGACTGGGTTGATTTCATTGACCATTCAGTGAAGGCCTGGAGGGGTGGTTACATGGCAGTAAAGTTACTGATTATGACAGCCTGTATAACTTGATCCTGAGAGAGCATATTCTTAATAATTGTGTGTCTGATTTGTTGCACCAGTACTTGGTGGACTCTGATCTGACCGCTCCCCAAGAATTGGGAAAGAAGGCAGACAAATGGGTCAGAACAAGGGTGAACAGAAAAGTTCATACATGGGGTGACAAAGATGGCAACAAGAAGAAGGATGGTAAGTCTTCTGACAAGGGTGGGGACAAAACTAAATATGAGTCTTCATCAGGCCCACAAAAACACTCTGGTGGGGGGGGGGTGGGGGCAAATCCTCTTCAAATCAAAACAAAGAAAAGAAACCATGGTGCTATTTATGTAAAATAAAAGGCCATTGGACAACAGATCCCAGTTGTCCAAAGAAAAACACCAAGCCTCCTACCACTACAACCCCTACTGCTACACCTAATGTCCCTACTAATAGCAGTGGTGGTGGGAGCAAACCTACTAATAGCCAATCCAAGGGAGTAGCTGGGCTCACTTTTGGTAACTTAGTTGGGGTTGGTCTGATTAGGGAGACCACAGAGGCTGTGTTAGTCTCTGAGGGGGCTATTGATTTAGCCACCTTGGTTGCTTGTCCCCTTAACATGGATAAGTACAAGCAACTACCCCTAATAAATGGTGTTGAGGTTCAGGGCTACAGGGACACTGGAGCCAGTGTGACTATGGTCATAGAGAAACTGGTCCACCCTGAACAACACCTACTTGGTCACCAGTACCAAATAACCGATGCTCACAACAACACACTTAGCCACCCCATGGCTGTTGTAAATCTCAACTGGGGGGGGGGGTTACTGGTCCAAAGAAAGTTGTGGTAGCTTCAGATTTACCTGTAGACTGTCTATTAGGGAATGATTTGGAGACATCAGCTTGGTCAGATGTGGAGTTGGAGGCCCATGCAGTAATGCTGGGCATCCCAGGGCATATTTTTGCTTTGACAAGGGCTCAGGCCAAAAAGCAAAAAGGACAGGGAAGCTTGGATCCTGGAACAATGGACCAAGTGCTCCCTAAAGCTAGGGCTAGTAGAAGTAAAACACTTCCTACTATCCCTCCCTCTACAGTGGATTCTACAGTACTTCTGAGAAAGAAGAATTTCCACCCTGTGCAGAACCTACACCAGAGGAGCTTGAAGCAGACACTGCTGAGCTTTTGGGTGAAGGGGGGCCTGCCAGGGAGGAGCTGAGTGTGGCACAGCATACCTGTCCCACACTAGAGGGTCTAAGACAGCAAGCTGTCAAACAGGCTAATGGGGATGTCAGTGACTCTCACAGAGTTTACTGGGAGGACAACCTCTTGTACACTGAAGCAAGGGATCCTAAACCTGGAACTGCAAGGAGGTTAGTGATTCCTCAGGAGTACAGAAAGTTCCTCCTAACTCTAGCCCACGACATTCCCCTAGCTGGACATCTGGGACAAATGAAAACTTCGGACAGGCTTGTTCCCTTGTTTCATTGGCCTAGAATGTCTGAGGACACAAAAGAGTTTTGTAAGTCCTGTGAAACCTGTCAAGCCAGTGGCAAGACAGGTGGCACACCAAAGGCACCCCTTATTCCACTGCGTGTGGTTGGGGTTCCCTTTGAAAGGGTAGGGGTTGACATAGTTGGCCCCCTTGACCCTCCTACTGCTTCAGGCAATAGGTTTATCTTGGTGGTAGTGGACCATGCCACAAGATATCCTAAAGCAATTCCTTTAAGGACCACTACAGCACCTGCAGTGGCAAAGGCCCTCCTGGGAATATTTTCTAGGGTGGGCTTCCCAAAGGAAGTAGTATCAGACAGGGGAAGCAATTTCATGTCTGCTTACTTAAAGGCCATGTGGAAGGAGTGTGGTGTGACTTACAAGTTCACTACACCCTATCATCCACAAACAAATGGACTGGTGGAGAGATTTAACAAAACTCTCAAAGGCATGATTATGGGACTCCATGAAAAACTCCGCAGGAGGTGGGATGTCCTTTTACCATGCCTCCTTTTTGCCTACAGGGAGGTACCCAAAAAGGAGTGGGCTTCAGCCACTTTGAACTCCTCTTTGGACACCCTGTTAGGGGTCCACTAACACTTGTCAAGGAGGGTTGGGAACAACCTTTAAAAGCTCCAAAGCAAGATATTGTGGATTATGTACTTGGCCTCAGATCAAGGATGGCTGAGTATATGAAAAAGGCCAGTAAAAACCTTCAGGCCAGCCAAGAGCTCCAGAAGCAATGGCATGATCAGAAGGCTGTTTTTGTTCAGTACCAACCAGGGCAGAAAGTGTGGGTCTTGGAGCCTGTGGCCCCAAGAGCACTCCAAGATAAATGGAGTGGACCCCACATAATTGTTGAAAAGAAGGGTGAAGTCACCTACTTAGTTGACTTAGGCACTGCCAGGAGTCCCCTTAGGGTGCTCCATGTCAATCGCCTGAAACCCTACTATGACAGGGCTGATCTCACCCTGCTCATGGCAACTGATGAGGGACAGGAAGAAGACAGTGATCCTCTACCTGATCTCTTCTCTTCCACAGAACAAGATGCTCTAGTGGAAGGTGTAGTTTTGGCTGATTGTCTTACTGCTGAGCAGAAAGACCATTGCATAAATCTCCTGGGTCAGTTTTCTGAACTCTTCTCTACTGTGCCAGGTACCACTTCTTGGTGTGAGCACACTATAGATACTGGAGACAGCTTGCCTGTCAAAAGTAAGATCTATAGGCAGCCTGACCATGTCAGAGACTGCATAAAGCAAGAGGTGCAGAAAATGTTAGAACTGGGAGTGGTTGAGCACTCTGAAAGTCCATGGGCTTCTCCTGTGGTACTTGTACCAAAACCTCATTCCAAGGATGGAAAGAAGGAAATGCGGTTTTGTGTAGATTATAGAGGTCTCAACCAGGTAACCAAAACTGATGCTCACCCTACCCAGGGCAGATGAGCTCATAGATACACTGGCATCTGCCAAGTATCTAAGCACTTTTGATTTGACTGCAGGGTATTGGCAGATCAAATTATCAGAAGATGCTAAACCTAAAACTGCATTTTCAACCATTGGAGGCCATTACCAATTCACAGTAATGCCTTTTGGATTGAAAAATGCACCTGCCACTTTTCAGAGGTTGGTGAACACAGTCCTGCAAGGGCTGGAAGCTTTTAGTGCAGCATATTTGGACGATATAGCTGTCTTTAGCTCCAGTTGGGATAATCACCTGGTCCACCTATGGAAAGTTTTAGAGGCCCTGCAAAAGGCAGGCCTCATTATCAAGGCTTCAAAGAGCCAGATAGGGCAGGGGAAGATGGTTTATCTGGGACACCTTGTTGGTGGGGAACAGATTGCACCACTTCAGGGGAAAATCCAAACTATTATAGATTGGGTTCCCCCTACTACTCAGACTCAGGTGAGAGCCTTCCTAGGCCTCACTGGGTATTACAGGAGGTTCATTAAGAACTATGGCTCCATTGCAGCCCCTCTTAATGACCTCACATCCAAAAAGATGCCGAAAAAGGTATTGTGGACAGCTAGCTGTCAGAAAGCTTTTGAGGAGCTGAAGCAGGCCATGTGCTCTGCACCTGTCATGAAAAGCCCTTGTTACTCTAAAAAATTCTATGTCCAAACTGATGCATCTGAATTAGGAGTAGGGGCAGTCCTATCACAACTTAATTCTGAGGGCCAGGATCAACCTGTTGCTTTTATTAGTAGGAGGTTGACCCCTAGAGAAAAGCGTTTGTCTGCCATTGAGAGGGAGGCCTTTGCTGTGGTCTGGGCACTGAAGAAGTTGAGGCCATACCTGTTTGGCACTCACTTCATTGTTCAGACAGACCACAAACCTCTACTTTGGCTAAAACAAATGAAAGGTGAAAATCCTAAATTGTTTAGGTGGTCCATATCCCTACAGGGAATGGACTATACAGTGGAACATAGACCTGGGAGTAGCCACTCCAATGCAGATGGACTCTCCAGATATTTCCACCTAGACAATGAAGACTCATCAGGTCATGGCTAGTCTTATTGTCCTTCGTTTGGGGGGGGGTTGTGTAGGAAAGTACCATCTTGCCTGGCATGTTACCCCCATTTTTCACTGTATATATGTTGTTTTAGTTGTATGTGTCACTGGGACCCTGCTAGTCAGGGCCCCAGTGCTCATAAGTGTGCCTGAATGTGTTACCTGTGTTATGACTAACTGTCTCACTGAGGCTCTCCTAATCAGAACCTCAGTGGTTATGCTCTCTCATTTCTTTCAAATTGTCACTAACAGGCTAGTGACCAATTTTACCAATTTACATTGGCTTACTGGAACACCCTTATAATTCCCTAGTATATGGTACTGAGGTACCCAGGGTATTGGGGTTCCAGGAGATCCCTATGGGCTGCAGCATTTCTTTTGCCACCCATAGGGAGCTCTGACAATTCTTACACAGGCCTGCCACTGCAGCCTGAGTGAAATAACGTCCACGTTATTTCACAGCCATTTTACACTGCACTTAAGTAACTTATAAGTCACCTATATGTCTAACCTTTACCTGGTAAAGGTTGGGTGCTAAGTTACTTAGTGTGTGGGCACCCTGACACTAGCCAAGGTGCCCCCACATTGTTCCGGGCCAATTCCCCGGACTTTGTGAGTGCGGGGACACCATTACACGCGTGCACTACATATAGGTCACTACCTATATGTAGCTTCACAATGGTAACTCCGAATATGGCCATGTAATATGTCTATGATCAAGGAATTGCCCCCTCTATACCATCCTGGCATAGTTGGCACAATCCCATGATCCCAGTGGTCTGTAGCACAGACCCTGGTACTGCCAAACTGCCTTTCCCGGGGTTTCACTGCAGCTGCTGCCAACCCCTCAGACAGGCATCTGCCCTCCTGGGGTCCAGCCAGGCCTGGCCCAGGATGGCAGAACAAAGGACTTCCTCTGAGAGAGGGTGTTACACCCTCTCCCTTTGGAAAATGGTGTGAAGGCAGGGGAGGAGTAGCCTCCCCCAGCCTCTGGAAATGCTTTCATGGGCACATTTGGTGCCCATTTCTGCATAAGCCAGTCTACACCGGTTCAGGGACCCCTTAGCCCTGCTCTGGCACGAAACTGGACAAAGGAAAGGGGAGTGACCACTCCCCTGACCTGTACCTCCCCTGGGAGGTGCCCAGAGCTCCTCCAGTGTGCTCCAGACCTCTGCCATCTTGGAAACAGAGGTGCGGCTGGCACACTGGACTGCTCTGAGTGGCCAGTGCCATCAGGTGACATCAGAGACTACTCCTGATAGGCTCCTTCAGGTGTTGCTAGCCTATCCTCTCTCCTAGGTAGCCAAACCCTCTTTTCTGGCTATTTAGGGTCTCTGTCTCTTGGGATTCCTTAGATAACGAATGCAAGAGCTCATCAGAGTTCCTCTGCATCTCTCTCTTCACCTTCTGCCAAGGAATCGACTGCTGACTGCGCTGGAAGCCTGCAAAACTGCAACATAGTAGCAAAGACGACTACTGCAACTCTGTAACGCTGATCCTGCCGCCTTCTCGACTGTTTTCCTGGTGGTGCATGCTGTGGGGGTTGTCTGCCTCCTCTCTGCACTAGAAGCTCCGAAGAAATCTCCCGTGGGTCGACGGAATCGTCCCCCTGCAACCGCAGGCACCAAAGAACTGCATCACCGATACCTCGGGTCTTCTCTCAGCACGACGAGCAAGGTCCCTTGAATCCAGCAACTCTGTCCAAGTGACTCCCACAGTCCAGTGACTCTTCAGTCCAAGTTTGGTGGAGGTAAGTCCTTGCCTCCCCACGCCAGACTGCATTGCTGGGAACCGCAACTTTTGCAGCTACTCCGGCTTCCGTGCACTTCCGGCGGAAATCCTTTGTGCACAGTCCAGCCTGGGTCCACGGCACTCTAACCTGCATTGCACGACCCCCTAAGTTGTTCTCCGGCGACGTGGGACTCCTTTGTGCGACTTCGGGTGAGCACCGTTTCACGCATCCTCGTAGTGCCTGTTTCTGGCACTTCTGCGGGTGCTGCCTGCTGCTGAGAGGGCTCCTTGTCTTGCTCGACACCCCCTCTGTCCCCTGACGCAATTGGCGACATCCTGGTCCCTCCTGGGCCACAGCAGCATCCAAAAACCCTTACCGCACGATTTTCAGCTAGCAAGGCTTGTTGGCGGTCTTTCGGCGGGAAAACACTTCTGCACGACTCTCCACGGCGTGAGGGATCCGTCCTCCAAAGGGGAAGTCTCTAGCCCTTGTCGTTTTTGCAGAAACCTACGCTTCTACTGTCCAGTAGCAGCATCTTTGCACCCACAGCTGGCATTTCCTGGGCATCTGCCCATCTCCGACTTGCTTGTGACTTTTGGACTTGGTCCCCTTGTTCCACAGGTACCCTCGACTGGAAATCCATCGTGGTTGCATTGTTGGTTTGTGTCTTTCCTGCAGAATTCCCCTATCACGACTTCTATGTCCTTTGGGGAACTTTAGTGCACTTTGCACTCACTTTTCAAGGTCTTGGGGTGGACTATTTTTCTAACCCTTACTATTTTCTAATAGTCCCAGCGACCCTCTACAAGGTCACATATGTTTGGGGTCCATTCGTGGTTCGCATTCCACTTTTGGAGTATATGGTTTGTGTTGCCCCTATCCCTATGTGTCTCCTTTGCATCCTATTGTAACTATACATTGTTTGCACTGTTTTCTAATACTATTACTGCATATTTTGGTATTGTGTACATATATCTTGTGTATATTTGCTATCCTCATACTGAGGGTACTCACTGAGATACTTTTGGCATATTGTCATAAAAATAAAGTACCTTTATTTTTAGTATATCTGTGTATTGTGTTTTCTTATGATATTGTGCATATGACACTAAGTGGTACTGTAGGAGCTTCACTCGTCTCCTAGTTCAGCCTAAGCTGCTCTGCTAAGCTACCATTATCTATCAGCCTATGCTGCTAGACACCCTATACACTAATAAGGGATAACTGGGCCTGGTGCAAGGTGCAAGTACCCCTAGGTACTCACTACAAGCCAGTCCAGCCTCCTACAGGCATGAGTTTGAAAATACACAGGCACCTCAGGGGGAAGGGGGGCACCTCAGCCGGAAGATGGTACAACGCCACTGCTCCTGGAGGGGGGCACTTGCCCAGCACTCTGTCCTGGGGAGTGCAAAGCCACAGTCTCTCTAGTGGGTGGTCTGCCCACTGCTTGGTCCTGGGGAGTGCAAGGCCACAGTCTCTCAAGTGGATGGCTTCTTCAACTTGTTCTGGAGGACGCATAATGCCCCGTGTGCTTCATCCTGGGAAGGATGGGGTGAGTGGATGCCTTCTTCCACTGGTTCTGGAGGGGACCTTGTGCCCAGTGGGCTTCATCCTGATAAGGAGGGGGTGAGTGGGTGCCTTCTTCCACTGGTTCTGGAGGGGGCCTTGTGCCCAGTGCGCTTCATCCTGGCAAGGAGGGGGTGAGTGGATGCCTTCTTCCACTGGTTCTGGAGGGGGCTTTGTGCCCTGTGATGCAGATCTTGGGGAGTGCAAGGTCACAGTCTGTTACCTGGGTGTCACACCTACAGTTTTTGCAGGGGCCAGGATGCACTACAGCCCATGGAGGCATGACTACACCCTGCCCGCCGGCAGTGACGGCTGCTCAGTGGTGGCAGTGACGCTGCTGGCGGCGGTGCAGGCAGTGGTGGGGGGAGGCTCCAGCCCATCCCCTGCAGTCTCGGACGGCTGCCCACTGGGGCTGCTGCTGCTGGCAGTGGTGCTGGCGGCGGTGCAGGTGGCAGTGCTGGTGGGGTGCAGGTGGCGGTGCTGGCGGCGATGCTGCCTGTGGTGGGGGGGGGCTCCAGCCCTTCCCCTCCAGCCTCAGACGGCTGCCCACTGGGGCTGCTGCTGCTGGCAGTGGTGCTGGTGGCAGTTCTGGCGGCGGTGCTGGTGGCAGTTCTGGCGGCGGTGCTGGCGGCGGTACTGCCTGTGATGGGGGAGGCTCCAGCCTTTCCCCTACAGCCTCGGACGGTGCTGGTACGGGGGTGGCAGCTGTACCTGTAGTTGGGGTGGCCACAGAGGTGTCCACCACCACCAGGGAGCTTCCTCCGGAGGCGGTGTCTCTGCCAGAACTGTCCCCTCCAGTCTCTGCCGTGGTGCTCCCCTCGCACTCCGTCCCACTGGTGCCCTCACTTTCGGTGGATTCGGCCTCCTGGGCCATGTGGGATGCAGGTCCCTTCGTCGCGGGTGCCTGTGCTCCTCCGCCAGATGATGCTAATGCACACAAGGACAGGGTGACAAAACAAAAAGGGGGTTAGACAGAGGATACACTTGGTCACTGCCAGCAACAACAACACCGTTGGCGTACACAACACACAGGAACAGCCCTATGCACTAGGCCATGCACTACCAGTTACAATGCTAGTCACCAGGCCATGGAGTGAAATGCCTAACGCCAATAGCAGCACACCTGAAACCCACAGGACCCTGCCCAGTAGTAGATGCCCACTAGCATATCTGGGGCTGGAGTGCATCAGAGACTGCCCAACATGGAACCTACCCTGCCATGTTCGTCCTGGCCTAGGGGCACCCACGGGCCCACATCCCCCACCCACATAACACCTCACCAAGCGCAATTTTCTGATTCTGAAACTGTACTCACCGCCTCGTGGCTGCTGTGATGCCTTCCCACTGGGCAGCCCAGTCCCAGGAAGGCAGAACAAAGAATTTCCTCTGAGAGAGGGTGTCACACCCTCTCCTTTTGGAAATAGGTGTTAACGGCTGGGGAGGAGTAGCCTCCCCCAGCCTTTGGAAATGCTTTGATGGGCACAGATGGTGCCCTCCTTGCATAAGCCAGTCTACACCGGTTCAGGGATCCCCCAGCCCCTGCTCTGGCGCGAAACTGAACAAAGGAAAGTGGAGTGACCACTCCCTTGTTCATCACCATCCAAGGGGTGGGGCCCAGAGCTCCTCCAGTGTGTCCCAGACCTCCTCCATCTTGAATCCAGAGGTGTGAGGGCACAATGGAGACCTCTGAGTGGCCAGTTCCAGCAGGTGATGTCAGACACCCCTCCTGATAGGTGCTTACCTCTCTAGGTGGCCAATCCTCCTCTGAGGGCTATTTAGGGTCTCTCCTGTGGGCTATTCCTCAGATAACGAATGCAAGAGTTCACCAGAGTTGCTCTGCATCTCCCTCTTTGACTTCTGCCAAGGATTGACTGCTGACTGCTCTAAGATGCCTGCAAAACTGCAACAAAGTAGCAAGAAGACTACCAGCGACATTGTAGCGGCTAATCCTGCCGGCTTTCTCGACTGTTTCCTGGTGGTGCATGCTATGGGGGCTGTCAGCCTTCACCCTGCACTGGAAGCCAAGAAGAAATCTCCCGTGGGTTGACGGAATCTTCCCCCTGCTACCGCAGGCACCAAACTTCTGCTTCACCGGTCCTCTTGGTCCCCTCTCATCGTGACGAGCGTGGTCCCTGGAACACAGGTGCTGGATCCAAGTGACCCCGACAGTCCAGTGGTCCATCTGTCCAAATTTGGCAGAGGTAAAGCCTTGCCTCTCCTCGCCAGACAGTAATCCTGTGTACTGCGTGAACTGCAGCTGCTAGGGCTTCCGTGCACTTCTGCATGGATTTCTTCATGCACAGCACAGCCCAGATCCCCAGCACTCCGTCCTCCATTGCTCAACTCGCTGAGTTGACCACCGGCTTCGTGGGACCCTCCTTTGTAGTGTTGATGCGACCGCCATGCTCAGTTTTCTTGAACCCATGTTCAAGTACTTCTGCGGGTGCTGCCTTCTTGTGCGTGGGCTCTCTGTGTTGCTGAGGGCCCCCTCTGTCTCCTCTTCCAAGTGGCGACCTCCTGGTCCTTCCTGTGCCCAGGCAGCACCCTTTTTCTTCAACCGCGACCTTTGCAGCTAGCAAGGCTTGTTTGCGGTCTTTCTGCATGGAAACAACTCTGCATCCTCCAGCATGCTGTGGGACATCTTCTGACCAAAGGAGAAGTTCCTGGCACCTTCCGTTGTTGCAGAATCTTCAGCTTCTTCCACCCGCATGCAGCCATTTTGCACCTTCATCCGGGGTTTAGTGGGCTCCTGCCTCCCCGGACGCTTTAATGACTCTTGGTCTTGGTCCCCTTCCTTTACAGGTCCTCAGGTCCAGGAATCCATCTTCAGTGCTTTGCAGTCAGATGTGGCCTTTGCAGAATCTCCTATCACGACTTTAGTGTGTTTTTGGGGAAGTAGGGTCACTTTACTCCTACTTTTCAGAGTCTTGGGAGGGGTATCGTGGACACCGTTAGTGTTTTCTTACACTCCCAGCGATTCTCTGCATACTACACTAGGCCAGGGGTCCCTAAGTGGTTTGCATTACACTTTCTTAGTATATGGTTTGTGTTGCCCCTAGGCCTATTGCATCCTATTGTATTCTACAGTGTTTGCACTACTTTTCTGTTTACTTACCTGATTTTGGTTTGTGTGTATATTTTGTGTATTTTACTTACCTCCTAAGGGAGTATACCCTCTGTGATATTTTTGGCACATTGTCACTAAAATAAAGTACCTTTATTTTTTAGTAACTCTGAGTAATGTGATTCTTATGATATAGTGCTATATGATATAGGTGGTATAGTAGGAGCTTTGCATGCCTCCTAGTTCAGCCTACGCTGCTCTGCTTTAGCTACCTCTATCAGCCTAAGCTGCAAGAACACTACTAATCTACTAATAAGGGATAACTGGACCTGGCACAAGGTGTAAGTACCATCAGGTACCCACTATAAGCCAGGCCAGACTCCTACACTCTGGGATTCTGCCATTTTTTCCTTCGGTCCTTTCTTCAGCAACTTTTTTCTGTCTGCTGGATTGTCATTGCCATTGTCTTACCCTTTTTATGGTTTGCATGTACTCATGTGGCATTTGTCTGCCTCGTGTTGATCCTTTTCATGTACCATAAGATTTCAGTTGGTTTCCATCAGTCGGTGGTTCTACCAACCTTTTTCAACTTTTAGTTCACTAGCATCGGTTTTCCTGCTTGGCTGGCTTTTCTTTCTTCAGGAGTGTACTCTCTATCTTCCCTCTTTTCTTTTACTCCTGTGTTGTTGTTGTTGATCAACACTCTTCTTTGTATGTTCCTCTCTATATTATACATGTAGGCATGAATATCTCTGTGTCATTTCTACTTCATTAGTCTATGTCTAAATGTTTATCTCTGCATATGTGGCAAACTAGCCCTATGCATATCTATAAATGGCATATATGTGGACACATCCATGTCTTTACATCTATATCTGTTTTATGGGTGTCTCGGCATGTATTTTCCAGACCTCCTCATTTGACCAATGTATGTCATGCTTATGGCAAACCTTTCGTGTCTCCTGTCGATTGGCTCCATGTGTCTCAGTTCTGTTATACCTCTTGTAAGGAAAAGCCTCCTTGGCATGGTTACCCCCTGACTTTTTGCCTTTTGTTGATGCCAGTCATGATTGAAAGTGTGCTGGGACCCTGCTAACCAGGCCCCAGCACCAGTGTTCTTTCTCTAAACTGTACCTTTGTTCCCACAATTGGCACAGCCCTGGCACCCAGATAAGTCCCTTGTAAATGGTACCCCTTGTACCAAGGTCTCTAAAGTCTGCAGCATGTCTTATGCCACCCTTGAGACCCCTCACTCAGCACATACACCCTGCCTCACAGCTTGGGGAGAAAATGACTAAGTCGACATGGCATTCCCCTAAGAGTGCCATGCCCACCTCACACTGCCTGTGGCATAGGTAAGTCACCCCTCTAGCAGGCCATACAGCCCTAAGGCAGGGTGCACTATACCACAGGTGAGGGCATGTGTGCATGAGCACTATGCCCCTACAGTGTCTAAGCAAAACCTTAGAAATTGTAAGTGCAGAGTAGCCATAAAGAGTATATGGTCTGGGAGTTTGTCAAACATGAACTGCACAGTTCCATAATGGCTACACTGAAATCTGGGAAGTTTGGTATCAAACTTCTCAGCACAATAAATGCACACTGATGCAAGTGTGGAATCTATTGTAAAATACACCCAGAGGGCATCTTAGAGATGCCCCCTGAATACCAGTCCAACTCCTAGTGCTAGGCTGACCAGTCTCTGCCAGCCTGCCACAACCAGACGAGTTTCTGGCCACATGGGGAGAGTGCCTTTGTCACTATGTGGCCAGGAACAAAGTCTGTACTGGGTGGAGGTGCTTCTCACCTCTCCCTGCAGGACCTGTAACACCTGACGGTGAGCCTCAAAGGCTCATGCCTTTTGTTACAGCACCCCAGGGCATCCCAGCTATTGGAGATGCCCGCCCCTCCGGCCACTGCCCCCACTTTTGGCGGCAAGGCTGGAGGAGATAATAAGAAAACCAAGGAGGAGTCACCCACCAGTCAGGACTGCCCCTAAGGTGCCCTGAGCTGAGGTGACCCCTGCCTTTAGAAATCCTCCACCTTGAGATTGGAGGATTCCCCCAATAGGATTAGGGATGTGCCCCCCTCCCCTCAGGGAGGAGGCACAAAGAGGGTGTAGCCACCCTCCAGGACAGTAGCCAGTGGCTACTGCCCTCCTGACCTAAACACACCCCTAAATCTAGTATTTAGGGGTGACCCAGAACCCAGGAAATCAGATTCCTGCAAACTACACATAGAAGAAGGACTGCTGACCTGAAAGCCCTGCAGAGATGACGGACGCGACAACTGCTTTGGCCCCAAGCCCTACCGGCCTGTCTCCAGACTCAAAGAACCTGCACAGTGATGCATCCGACAGGGACCAGCGACCTCTGAGGACTCAGAGGAATGCCCTGAACCCGAAGGACCAAGAAACTCCAGAGAACAGCTGCACTGTTCCAAAATAGCAACAACTTTTCAACTTTCTTGCAACTCTCAAAGACTTCACTCTTCCCGCAGGAAGCGTGAGACTTCACACTCTGCACCCGACAACCCCGGCTCGAGCTCCAGAGAACCAACACTGCAGGGAGGACTCCCAGGTGACTGCGACCTCGTGAGTAACCTGAGACGACCCCCCTGAACCACCACAACGACGCATGCAGAGAGGATCCAGAGGCTCCCCCTGACCGCGACTGCCTGGAACAAAGAACCCGATGCCTGGACCAAGCACTGCACCCGCAGCCCCCAGGACCAGAAGGAACCGAACGCCAGTGCAGGAGTGACCATCAGGCGACCCTCTGCCTAGCCCAGTCAGTGGCTGGCCCGGGAAGCCCCCCTGTGCCCTGCCTGCACCGCTAGAGTGACCCTCGGGTCCCTCCATTGATTCCTATTGAAAACCTGACGCCTGCTAAGCACACTGCGCCCGACCGCCCCTGTCCTGCTGACGGTGTGTTTTGTGTGCCTACTTGTGTCCCCCACAGTGCTCTACAAACCCCCCCCCCCCCCGGTCTGCCCTCCGAAGACGCAGGTACTTACCTGTTGGCAGACTGGAACCGGAGCACCCCTGTTACCCATAGGCACCTATGTGTTGTTGACCCTCCTTTGACCTCTGCACCTGACTGGCCCTGTGTTGCTTGTGCGGTGACTTTGGGGTTGCCTTGAACCCCCAACGATGGGCAGCCTATTCCCAGGAGCTTGAACTTGTAAGGGCCTTACTTACCTGAGAAACTAACCAATACTTACCTCCCCCAGGAACTGTTGATTTTTGCAGTGTCCACTTTTAAAATAGCTTATTGCCATTTTAACTAAAACTGTGTATGTTACTGCTCTAATTCAAAGTTCCTTACTTACCTATGTGGAGTACCTTGCATTTTATGTATTTACTTCAAATCTTGAATCTTGTGGTTCTAAAATAAATTAAGAAAGGATATTTTTCTATATAAAAACTATTGGCCTGGAGTTAAGTCTTTGAGTGTGTGTTCCTCATTTATTGCCTGTTTGTGTACAACAAATGCTTAAAACTACCCTCTGATAAGCCTGCTTCTCGACCACACTACCACAAAATAGAGCATTAGAATGATCTAATTTTGCCACTATCTTACCTCTAAGGGGAACCCTTGGACTCTGTGCACGCTATCTCTTACTTTGAGATAGTATATTCAGAGCCAACTTCCTACACCTCTTTTCAGGTTTCCCCTTTGGTGTTCTTGGAGATGTACATTCTCTCTTTTGAGTTACTCTCCCTGTCAGTTTTAAGCTTCCTGCTTCTTGCAGGCACCTGGGGAGAATTCTAAGGTAAGGAGTCTGTGGCTAGTTTATGTCTCTACCAGAAAAGGCAAGTAAGTTGTTCAACTGTAGTTTTCCTGCCACATAAATTGGTCAACCTGCCTCATAATTTCGTCTTGTCCTGCCACATAATTCCAGTGGCCATGCATATAACTAAAGCACTTCCATTTACCTTCTTCCTCTGTTTGAAGCAAAAAATGAAAATGTTGCCATTTAGTATCCTAACTTAAATCTGCCATGCTAAATTTCAGTAGAATACCACTTTCACCATCCCACCGTCAGATTTCCTGGCTGGCTATCAAGAGTGTTCAAACAGTCATAGTGTAATATGGATTTAATATAAATATAATGTAATATGTAGTTGGCCTGAATCATGGTCATAATTGTAATAAGGAGAGATTATTAAAATATATATGTTAGAAATGGGGTCTTTGGTTGACAGTCAGGTTACCCCCTGTTCAAGCAAGGACCCTCACTCTAGTCAGGGTAAAAGAGAATCACCCTCAGCTAACCCCTGCTTACCCCCTTGGTAGCTTGGCAGAGCAGTAGGCTTAACTCCAGAGTGCTAGGTTTAAAGTATTTGTACCAACACACACAGTAACTTAATGAAAACAGTACAAAATGACACAACATCAGTTTAGAAAAATAGGAAATATTTATCTAAACAAAACAAGACCAAAACGACAAAAATCCAACATACACAAGTCAAGTTATGAATTTTTTAAAGATTAAACTCAAAAATAGCGGTTAGAAACAAAAATGCTTCGATGAGGTGTTAACACAGCGTCGTGACGGAGTCGTTCCCAACAAGCCGACACCAGCGGCGCCGGACACGGAGTCGCGTAGACCCCCAAGTACAGTACCTTTGGTGAAGAGTGAAAACAAGCCGATGCGCGAAGTCGGAGATCGCGGCGTCTGTGCGAAACGTTGAATCCGCGCACTTCGAGAGGCGTTGGTCACGACGTGGTGCGGCGACTTCCACGGAGTCGCGGACTTCAGCGGGGCTGCAGCGGCGTCGGGCCTGCCAAGAGCGTCGCGTTCCAGCGACAGTCACGGCATCAGGTGCAGGCGGCGTCACCTGATTCAGCAGCGGCGTTGGTCCGAAGTCGTCCAAAGTCGATTTCCTTGGATTTCTACCAGCTTTCCTTTCAAGGGTCCAGGGACTGGATAGGGCACCACTTGTCAGAGCAGGAGTCTCTCCAGAGACTCCCGGTGCTGGGAGAGAGAAGTCTTTGTTGTCCCTGAGACTTCAAACAACACGAGGCAAGCTCTAAATCAAGCCCTTGGAGATTTCTTCACAAGATGGAAGGCACACAAAGTCCAGTCTTTGCCGTCTTACTCTGGCAGAAGCAGCAACTGCAGGGTAGCTCCACAAAGCACAGTCACAGGCAGGGCAGCACTTCTCCTCAGCTCTTCTCCAGGCAGAGGTTCCTTCTTGTTTCCAGAAGTGTTCCTAAAGTCTGTGGTTTTGGGTGCCCTTCTTATACCCAGTTTCTCCTTCGAAGTAGGCCTACTTCAAAGTAAAGTCTCTTTGGAATGTGAAATCCTGCCTTGCCCAGGCCAGGCCCCAGACACTCACCAGGGGGTTGGAGACTGCATTGTGTGAGGGCAGGCACAGCCCTTTCAGGTGTGAATGACCACTCCTCCCCTCCCTCCTAGCACAGATGGCTCATCAGGATATGCAGGCTACACCCCAGCTCCCTTTGTGTCACTGTCTAGTGTGAGGTGCAACCAGCCCAACTGTCAAACTGACCCAGACAGGGAATCCACAAACAGGCAGAGTCACAGAAATGGTATAAGCAAGAACATGCTCACTTTCTAAAAGTGGCATTTTCAAGCGCACAATCTTAGAAACAACTTTACTAAAAGATGTATTTTTAAATTGTGAGCTTAGAGACCCCAAACTCCAAATGTCCATCCGCTCCCAAAGGGAATCTACACTTTAATCAGATTTAAAGGTAGCCCCCATGTTAACCTATGAGAGGGCAGGCCTTGCAACAGTGAAAAACGAATTTAGCAATATTTCACTGTCAGGACATATAAAACACATTACTATATGTCCTACCTTAACCATACACTGCACCCTGCCCTTGGGGCTACCTAGGGCCTACCTTAGGGGTGTCTGACATGTAAGAAAAGGGAAGGTTTAGGCCTGGCAAGTGGGTACACTTGCCAAGTCGAATTTACAGGTAAAACTGCACACACAGACACTGCAATGGCAGGTCTGAGTCAAGACTAAAGAGCTACTTATGTGGGTGGCACAACCAGTGCTGCAGGCCCACTAGTAGCATTTGATTTACAGGCCCTGGCACCTCTAGTGCGCTTTACTAGGGACTTACTAGTAAATCAAATATGCCAATCACGGATAAACCAATCACATTCACATTTTGTAAAGGTGCACTTGCACTTTAGCACTGGTTGGCAGTGGTAAAGTGCCCAGAGTAACAAAAACAGCAAAATCAGAGTCTGGCACACATCAACAACCTGGGGAACAGAGGCAAAAAGTTAAGGGAGACCACGCCACGGATGAAAAGTAAAAAAATGTACAATTATCATGTCAACCTTAATCAGAAATAAACTTTTGGCATTAGACTGTAATACCCAAGACAGCCCCTAGAGAGCACCATAATTTAAATATCATTTGTAAGAAACAAGGTCATGTAACCATATTGTTAGTCCCTAGGTGATATAACCCCAAAAACAGTGAAAGTAATGCAGTACAACCATATTTTTAGACCGTAGAGGACGTATTTTAGGGCAAGCAAGCCTACAACAATATTACAAATAAGGACTTTGAAACAAAACATCTCCCAGTGATAATACAAAAGCTCTAGCCATGAGAAAGCTTAAAAAACATTGAATGGTGGGAGGGGTTATTATTTTGCGGTCCCCACTAACCTAGTGTATGGTCCCAGAGATGACGTAGACAGACAGAGGGGGTCATTCTGACCCCGGCGGTCTTAGACCGCCGGGGCCAGGGTCGGCGGGAGCACCGCTGACAGGCCGGCGGTGCCCCGAAGGGCGTTCTGACCGCGGCGGTAAAGCCGCGGTCGGACCGGCAACACTGGCGGTCTCCCGCCAGTGTACCGCCGCCCTTTTGAATCCTCCAAGGCATGGGCACTGCAGGGGCCCCCGTAAGAGGGCCCCTACAAGTATTTCACTGTCTGCTTGGCAGACAGTGAAATACGCGACGGGTGCAACAGCACCCATCGCACCTTCCCACTCCGCCGGCTCGATTACGAGCCGGCATCCTCGTGGGAAGGGAGTTTTTCCCTGGGCTGGCGGGCGGTCTTTTGGCGACCGCCCGCCAGCCCAGGGAAAAACTTAGAATACCCTCCGCGGTCTTTCGACCGCGGAGCGGTATTTCGGAGGGGGAAGTCTGGTGGGCGGCCTCCGCCGGCCGCCAGACTTAGAATGACCCCCAGAGTGTTTTGAAGGTCATCCCATTGTCCTAGGACCACCACGGGCTGAGTTATGAGCAAAAATGTTTTGTAAAAGTAATGCCCTGCAAAGCATTATCGGGTGAATTTCCTGAGTGCAGTGAATATTGTAGTATCGGCTCTCCCAGCGTGTCGCTAGAGACACGTTTGCTTTCGGGATTACTGGTTAACGTAAAGCATTTACCAATTTCAAGTGTTTAAGAGGAGAACCACAAGAAATGACTGATTACGTAAATGTAAACAATATGAGCAGCGCCCCAATACCACCGCTCGAGTTCATGCTGTTGTGTCTGTTGTTGTGTCTGTTTACACTGTGAGTGCCGTGGCCACCATGCAGCATGAAGGGGAGGGACAAAAAAAATGTTTGCCCATGCTGAAGTATATCAGCAATCGTGCAATAATCCATGTAAGAGAGGCAGTCTGCAAGGCATGACAAAAACAGTCTCAAGGTGGGACAAATGTAAAGCATTTACCAATGACATCAGGTGATTTATTTTTGAAAGGCAAGCCCAGGAATGAATGAATGTGATGAGCGTGGTTAAAAGTGATTGCACGCTTGTAGGAGGCTGGCCTGGCTTATAGTGGGTACCTTGTGGTACTTACACCTTTTGCCAGGTCCAGTTAACTCTTATTAGTAGATTAGAGGTGTTCTAGCAGCTTGGGCTGATAGAGGTAGCTATAGCAGAGCAGTTTAGGCTGAACTAGGAGACATGCAAAGCTCCTACTATACCACCTATATCATATAGCACTATATCATAAGAAAACACAATACTCAGAGTTACTAAAGATAAAGGTACTTTATTTTAGTGACAATATGCCAAAAGTATCTCAGAGGATATACTCCCTTAGGAGGTGAGTAATATACACCAAATATATACTCACAAACCAAAACTAGGTAAGTAACAGTTAGAAAAGTAGTGCAAACTATGTAGAACACAATAGAATGCAATAGGAAGAAATAGGCCTAGGGGCAACACAAACCATATACTCCAAAAGTGGAATGCAAACCACAAATGGACCCCAGGCCTAGTGTAGTGTGTAGAGGGTTGCTGGGAGTGTAAGAAAACACTAAGGGTGTCCAAGATACCCCACCCCAAGACCCTGAAAAGTAGGAGTAAAGTTACCCTACTACCTCAGAAAGACAGTAAAGTCGAGATAGGGGATTCTGCAAGGACAACAACTGACTGCAAAACACTAAAGATGGATTCCTGGACCTGAGGACCTGTAAAGGAAGGGGACCAAGTCCAAGAGTCACGCAAGTGTCCAGGGGGAGCAGGAGCCCCCTAAACCCCAGATGAAGGTGCAAAAGGGCTGCCTCCAGGTGGAAGAAGCCGAAGATTCTGCAACAACGGAAGGTGCCAGGAATTTCTTCTTTGATCAGAAGATGTCCCACGACGTGCTGGAGGATGCAGAGTTGTTTCCACGCAGAAAGACCGCAAACAAGCCTTGCTAGCTGCAAGGGTCGTGGTTGAAGGTTTTGGGTGCTGCCAGGGCCCAGGAAGGACCAGGAGGTAGCCCCTTGGAGGAGGAGACAGAGGCGACGCTCAGCAACACGGAGAGCCTACGCAGAAGCAGGCAGCACCCGCAGAAGCACCTGAACAGGCACTTAGAAGATCTGAGGACGACCGTCGACTCAGAGCAACAAAAGAGGGTCCCACGACGTTGGAGTCCAACTCAGCGCGTTGGGCAATACAGGACGGAGTGCTGGGGACCTGGGCTAGGCTGTGCACAAAGGAAGTCTTGGAAAAGTGCACAGAAGCCCGAGCAGCTGCAGTTCATGCAGTACACAGGATTACTGTCTGGCGTGGGGAGGCAAGGACTTACCTCCACCAAATTTGGACAGAAGGGCCACTGGACTGTCGAAGACACTTGGACCCAGCTCCTGTGTTCCAGGGACCACGCTCGTCAGGATGAGAGGGGACCCAGAGGACCGGTGACGCAGAAGTTTGGTGCCTGCGTTAGCAGGGGGAAGATTCCGTTGACCCACGGGAGATTTCTTTTTGGCTTCCAGTGCAGGGCGAAGGCAGACAGCCCTCAGAGCATGCACCACCAGGAAACAGTCGAGAAAGCCGGCAGGATGAGGAGCTACAATGTTGCTGGTAGTCTTCTTGCTACTTTGTTGCGGTTATACAGGCTTCATGGAGCAGTCAGCGGTCGATCCTTGGCAGAAGTCGAAGAGGGAAGTGCAGAGGAACTCTGGTGAGCTCTTGCATTTGTTATCTGGTGAGATGCCCACAGGAGAGACCCTAAATAGCCCACAGAGAAGGATTGGCTACAGAGAAAGGTAAGCACCTATCAGGAGGGGTCTCTGACGTCACCTGATGGCACTGGCCACTCAGAGCTGTCCATTGTGCCCTCACACCTCTGCATCCAAGATGGCAGAGGTCTGGGACACACTGGAGGAGCTCTGGGCACCTCCCCTAGGAGGTGCTGGTCAGGGGAGTGGTCACTCCCCTTTCCTTTGTCCAGTTTCGTACCAGAGCAGGGCTGGGGGGATCTCTGAACCGGTGTAGACTGGCTAATGCAAGGAGGGCACCATCTTTGCCCTTCAAAGCATTTCCAGAGGCCAGGAGAGGCTACTCCTCCCAGGCCCTTCACACCTATTTCCAAAGAGAGAGGGTGTAACACCCTCTCTCAGAGGAAATCCTTTGTTCTGCCTTCCTGGGACTGGGCTGCCCAGGCCCCAGGGGGGCAGAAACCTGTCTGATGGGTTGGCAGCAGCAGTAGCTGCAGTGGAGACCCTGGAAAGTTAGTTTGGCAGTACCCAGGCTCTATGCTGGAGACCCGGGGATGCATGGAATTGTCTCTTGGGGTGACAATTCCATGATCCTAGACATGTTACATGGCCATGCTCGGAGTTACTATTGTGACGCTACATATAGGTATTGACCTATATGTAGTGCAAGCGTCTAATGGTGTCCCCATAATCACAAAGTCCGGGGAATTTGCCCTGAACAATGTGGGGGCACCTTGGCTAGTGCCAGGGTGCCCACACACTAAGTAACTTTGCACCTAACCTTCACCAAGTGAGAGTTAGACATATAGGTGACTTATAAGTTACTTAAGTGCAGTGTAAAATGGTTGTGAAATAACGTGGATGTTATTTCACTCAGGCTGCAGTGGCAGTCCTGTGTAAGAATTGTCCGAGCTCCCTATGGGTGGCAAAAGAAATGCTGCAGCCCATAGGGATCTCCTGGAACCCCAATACCCTGGGTACCTAGGTACCATATGCAAGGAAATTATAAGGGTGTTCCAGTGTGTAAATGAGAATTGGTAAAATTAGTCACTAGCCTGCAGTGACAATTTTAAAAGCAGAGAGAGCATAAACACTGAGGTTCTGGTTAGCAGAGCCTCGGTGATACAGTTAGGCACCACACAAGGAACACATATGGGCCACAAACTTATGAGCACTGGGGTCCTAGCTAGCAGGATCCCAGTGACACATATCAAACACACCGACACTATAGGGTTTTCACTATGAGCACTGGGCCCTGGCTAGCAGGATCCCAGTGAGACAGTAAAAACACCCTGACATATACTCACAAACAGGCCAAAAGTGGGGGTAACAAGGCTAGAAAGAGGCTACCTTCCTACAGCGCTCAGCCTAAAAATCCGCACATTTGCTCTTCCATTGACATCGTAAACATGGTTTTTAGCACAATTCACGCTTCAGTCTCGAGTATCAGTTGGAATTGAAATTTGTCACTACTTGACCCAGTCATTCAATCAGGCAGCCTATTTTTCAGTTCAAAACTGGTGTGCTCTGATTTGGGAGGGGTGTTTGAACTTTACACCCCAAGCCAGGCCTGCGTGTCTGAAAGTGGCACAAGAGCAGAACAACAATACCCCATTCTTTCCTCTTAGATGGTAAAATTGGCCTTTTCAAAAAGGAGATATCGAATGTTTAGCACTGGAAGGGTTAATCAGTACCATGACAGTTCGGCAGCACGTGTGGTGGGGGAGGGAGGGTGGAGATTAAAAAACACTCCGTGTAAAATATCTCGATTACCAAGAGGTAAACACAGAAAGAGCTGAAGGGGAAAGCAGAGTCCAGGGTGGAAGGCTGACTCTAAGGCACCTTTATAAACTCTTCTGCTCCACTAAAACATGTGGATTCTCCATTATTTCAAAATGTCTGATCTGAAGGGTCTCAAACAGATGTGCTTTGTTGTCTTTTTAAATGTGTGTGTTTCTATCTAAAAATACCCAGCCCTCCTCAGCGTCTTAAAATGAGATTGCTGCATGTTTTTTTAAGGTTTTGATTCCTTGTTCTAGGGAGGACGTCGGTGAATTGTAATTGATAAGAAAACGTGGTCAAAAGTGAACAATACTCCAAGGCCAGGTTTACAATCACTTTAGGCGGCCAGGCCTCTCTGTCCGCTATAACAGCGGAAACAACAAACATCTTCGAGGGCTTTTTCACTGATCAATTTACATATTCTCTTCCGCTGCACCACGAGAATATTTTGTCAGAAATTCGGGAAGTAGAGCTGTTTCCCGAAGAGCGCTTAGGTTATTTCTGTTAACATCACAAATGCCAATAAAATAAAACAAATGTAGGTAAATTGGGTACCTAATCCTTTGTGATTTACAGCATCGAAACGGCAATCTGTGGTACAGGGTGAAATGTAAACCTCAAGTTAATTGTACTCTTTTCATTGTAACACAAGGAACGCCTCGATGTGCTTAGCTATAAATCTTTGGACAGCACCAGCTTGTACATTTGTAGTGAACACCTAGTTTATGGTATATTTCCTAAGAAAATGTGTGTAGGGCAGACAGTGCCCGTGACAGACTGAATGCTTGTCAAGGTTTCAAAGCACACACTTATATAATCCCCATGTATTTATGTAGGGTTATCATTAGCACTTAACTTTTTGTAAGCGCCCTCCGTTTCGAAAGGAACCATGTCACATGCAAATTAAAGCCTTTGCCGAAATATAACACAGCATGGTTAAGTTGGAAGAGCCAGGATTAACATTGAGAGCGTCTTGTTCTGTAGACAGCATCTCACAAATAATGGCAATCCTGCAGCGACAGCAAAACGTGTGTAGCAACAGAGCATGGAAGCAGTAACAGGGGACTGTGTTTGAATGTGGGCTGGTAGGGATGGGGTTCAGGTGAGGGGTTACGCCATGACAGCGACCAGTGGCACAAAAGCGACCAGTTGATTACAGAGGAGGCTGGCTGAAGATTGTTTCCCCTCTGCAGTTATTTTAAACTTGTCACTACGGCAGTGTAGGCTTTATGGCTGATTAACCAATGATAGACAAATAACCCTACACAGTCTTCCTTCACCCCTTCTACTGTGTATATTTAAATCTGCCAGCTGTTCATGCTCCTTTTTACAATTTGACAGGCACGTGTAAATGATGCTTCCCCTAGTCAGCTTGATTTGCATTTGGATGTCGAAATGACTACTCCCTTCCCCTCGCTAGAGACGTTTACACCAATTGTAAGCCTGCATCAGGCGGAAAAGGCATAATAACGAGGCAATTTTAAAGTAAAAGGCTGCTTTGTTAGGATGTGTACGATATATAGTGTAGAAGGGCTCAGTCCCCCACATTCTGAAGTTCTGCTATCCCAAACGTGCAACCCTGTTTCATAATAGGAACCGCACCACACAATTTAAATGGAGGAAGTGAGGGTGGCCCGCTAGGAGCGGACTTTTCATATGTTTCCTTGTACGCTGTCAAGTGGGCAGAGAAACAGATGAAAAAATTGCTTCGGCATGCAGGGAGCAGCAATTTGGGTTGGGCACCCCAAGATATAGCTTGTGAGGCAGCCCTGGGGATGGCGTCTTCAGGGCCATTAATGGCTCAGTGCCCCCCTTCCTGAAAGGAATTGGCCCGGGGTTGGGCTCCTTGGGGTATTTTCAGGCTTGGGGAGGGGTGGCATGCATCCCCTCCTGATTTTGTGCATTTTTGGCCTGATATGCTCCCCAGGGGCCTTTAGAGGATTGGAAAGGGGGCCACGTGGCCTCCCTCCCCATAAATTTCAAGATCGGTCCAAGGGGTGGGCACCTTGGGGCCTTTCCAGGCACAGGGAGGGGGCAGCACATAATGAATAAATGCAGCCCGGCTGCCATTTTTTTTTTTTTTTTAACCCTGGTGGAGTCTTGCTAGATTATGGCCTTTTTTTGCCATTTGTGGCCACAGGAGTGTCTCTCCGAGGAGTCCCTGAGACCTGTAATGACTGCCAGCAACATTATTCTCATGTTTCTGGCAGCTAATCAGAGCGCTTGCTCTCACAGAATTCTCACTCCTGCCAGAGCGAGATGCCCCAAGAGAAATAAAGCTCCTTGGGCCAATCAGAATGCTCTATTTTTTAAATTGGCGCTCCCACAATTGTCGCAGAGACTCACACGAGCCCAGCTGCCAAAATACACAATTATTTTTTACACCTAATTTCTCAAAAACTACTGAACGGATTTACATCCCATCAGAAAAAGCACAAGCAGCTCTCCAAGATCAGCTTTCCTAACAGAATTGCTAACACCTCCCACCCTAAACTTTCCCCCCAAACAAAACAGTACCCCAAAGTCAAGCAAACACTCATTCCTCCTAATCACCTAACTTTCTATCCTGCCCTCCATAACTCTACCCCAACCACCTGCCCCCTGCATTCCCTGAGCCCCGGCTACCCAGCAAGGCTCTCAACCCTTCCATCCTGTCTGTAGGTTTCCCTTTTCTGCAACCTGTACTTAGCGACAACTAAGTCTGCCGACCTACCCAAAAGCTAAGCCTAATCAAGCCTCTGATATGAGGGACGGAGGGGGACCTATTATGCAGCTCCTACCTCCAGGACCACCTGTGCTAGGAAGGACAGTGACCCAAGTGACAGTGACCTAAGTATCGCTTTAATCCCGTCCCTGACCCTAAACTGTCCAATGGCCAACCTCGCTTCCCTGGTGTTTGTACAATCTGCCTGAATATCCCCAGGGGTGGACATCCGTGGGATGGCACCCCCAGTACCCAATTGGACGGGAAGGCACAATAACCATGCAATTTTATATTAAAAGGCTGCTTGATTAGGACAAGTATGCAGACTCATACTAAGTTACCAAGCATAACTAAACAAAACCAGACTCACTAACACAACATAATTTCTAACCCCCCACCCTTAAACATTCACCCTCAAACAAAACAGTACCCCAAAGTCAAGACAAACACTCATTCCTCCTAATCACATTGCTTCCTACTCTGCCCTCCAGAACTCCACCTCAACCATCTTTCCCCTGAGTCCCACCTACCCAGCCAGGCCCTCAACTGTTTCCCTGTTTTTGCCACCAAGAAAAATCCTACCCAGGCTATTCTGTTCACAACCCGTCTAAGCTTCTAATATAGCGTAAACAGCAGTTATAGGACCATCTGCCTAACATTTTACTTCACCTACAGAGAACCCCCCTCACACAGCTGCTGATGCTGCACCAATATGAAAGTAGTGCGTCCCAAATTTACCTGAGATTTCCCCCATAAACAATAAAACGTGTCTCATAACTGCTAAAACTTGACCTGCTGTGTAGGAGAGAGCCTTCTTTCTTGGAATGGATGCCCCCATTTTGTGCCTGTTGTCAGTGTGTTTTACTGTGTTCACTAGGATCCTGCTAACCACGACCCAGTGATTATGCTCTCTCCCTTCTAACTTGGTTTTTACACCCCACATTTGGCACAGTGGTGCCCCCATGTAAGTCTGTAGTATATGGTATGGGGAGTCCATACAAACCTTTATGCAGGCCTGCCATTTCCACCTGCATGAAAGGGTGCATGCACCCTTTTCACTACCAGTTCACTGCAGCAAGTCACTGTAAGTCACCCCTATGGCAGGCCCTCCTAGCCCAGAAGGCAGGGTGCAAGTACCTGTGTGTATGAGGGGACCCCTGCATTAGCAGAGGTGCCCCCACGAACTCCAGCTCCATTTTCCTAGACTTCGTGAGTGCGGGGAAGCCATTTTATGCGTGTACTGAACATAGGCACCTGTGTCCAGCTACAGAATGGTAACTCCGTACCTAGGCATGTTTGGTATCAAACATGTCGGAATCATACCCCAATACTGTTGTGTGTATTGGAAGTATGATTCCATGCACTTTTGGTGCTCTTTAGAGGACCCCCAGCATTGCTACCACCAGTCTTACAGGGTTTTCCAGGCTGTCCAAGCTTATGAAGCCCAGAAAGGCAGAACAAACGATTTCCTTTGGTAGAGGGAGGTAACACCCTCTCCCTTAGGTGTGACCGGCTTGGGAGGGGTAGCCTCCCCAAGCCACTGGTATGCTTTGAAGGGCACATTTGGTCACCTCTGTGCATAAACCAATCCACACCTGTTTTGGGACCCCCAGTTCCTGCTCTGGCACGTAACTGGACAGTGGAAAAGGTAGTGACCACTCCCCTGTCCATCACCACTCCAGGGGTGGTGCTCCAAACTCCTCCAGAGGGTCCCTGGGTTCTGCCATCTTGTTTCCAAGGTTGGCAGGGAACTCTGGGAGCATCTGAGTGGCCAGGCCAGGCAGGTGACGTCAGAGCCCCCTCCTGATAGGTGCTTACCTGGCTAGGTGACCAGTCCCCCTTTCAGGGCTATTTAGGGTCTCTCTCTTGGGTGGGTCCTCAGATTCGGCTTGCGAGATTCCATCAGGACTCCTCTGCAACCTTTACTTTGAGTTCTGGCCTCCGGAACTGTGACTGGAATGTCCAGGACCTGACAAGCTGCCTCCAAGAAGAAGAACTCTTCTGCAACATTGTTTCCAGGGCTCCTGCCAGTAATTGCAAAATTTCCACCAGCTGTGCATGCACTGAGGGCAGTGTGTCTTCAGTCTGCAATAGAAGAAAGAAGGAATCTCCCTTGGAGTGAAGGAGTCACTCCCCTGCATCCGCAGGTACCTGCTGCAATGATGACCGGCTGCGTGGATCTCCTCTCATCCTGAGCTGCGTGGATCCTGCATCACGGGTGGTGGTCGGGAATAGTCCTCTTGGTCCTCTCTGCCAACTATCCAACTTTTGTGAAGGTAAGCCCTTGCCTTCCAACGCAGGACAGTACCCCTGTGCACCGTGTTTCTTGTAGCTGCCAAGGCTTGTTTGCATCTCCTCCTAGGGATCTTCAGGCGACATGTAGCTCCAGTCCCCAGCACTCCTTCTTGCGATGCACAGCCTCTGTGTGGTTCTCCTGCAGCGTGGGATCTTTTTCTGCAGTGCTGCGTGGGCTCCTTCTGCAACTTTGTGTCCCCATCCTGTGGGAACCCTGTGGGTGCTGCATTTGCTCCTGTGGACTCTCTGTGTTGCTGTGTGTATCTCTGACTCCCCCTCCTGGGTTGAGTCCTCCTGGGCCTTGCTGGTCCCCGGCAGCCCCTCTCTCCACAGGTCTTCTTCTCCAGGAAGCCACTGCTAGTTTCTTGCAGTTTTCTCTGGGTGTCTTCTTTTCTTCTTTTTCTTCCTTTTGGGTGGTGTGGAGAAATTCCAGTTATTTACTCCTGCTTTCCTGGTCGCTGGGGGGTACTGTGTTACTTACCTCTGTGGTTTTCTAGTACTCCCAGCTCCCCTCTACACGTTCCACTTACCTAAGTGGGGGTCCTGTGTTCGCATTCCATTTTTTTAGTATATGGTTTCGGCTTCCCCTAGGGTCACTATTGCTTATTGGATTTGCACTGTTTTCTAACCTTTTCTATGCCTATTACTGTTTACTAGTGTATATATTTAGTGTATTACTTACCTCCTATTGGAGGGTTGCCCTTCTAGTACTTTGTGGTATTGTGTTCTAAAAATAAAGTACCCTTCTTTTTGTATAACTGAGTGTTTTCTCTCATGTGTGTTAGTGCTGTGTGACAACAGTGGTTTTGCATAAGCTTTGCATGTCTCCTAGATAAGCGGTGGTTGCTCATCCACAGCTACTTCTAGAGAGGCTGGCTTCTAGACACTGCCTACACTTCACTAAGAGGGGATACCTGGACCTGGTATAAGGTGTAAGTAGCTTGGGTACCCACCACACACCAGACCAACTTCCTACATTCTGTCCATCTAGTTTCATCATAGTGCCTAAAAATGAAATCCCCTTGAGCCCCTCCAACCTGCTGGAAGTGCTGCCATGCCTCCACTGGGCATATAATGCCCCCAATCCTGTGAAACAGAATGTTGCTGCCCTTACCTGTTTGATCCGTTTTAGAATAGGTTAAAAATATTCTGATAGATTCACCTGTCAACTTTACATGCTCGTGTTTGTAACCAAATCAACAATTGTTCTATTGTCCACGTGGAAAAGCACAGATTTGTTTGCTAGTTGTTACCCCCACACTGCTAGAGCCACTAAAAAAGAGAAGAACTCAAAATAGCCAATGCTCCTGCCTTCAGTCTTCCAGTGTTGCGGCTATAGTTCAGCACACCATCTGCCATCTCAAAATATCCCAAAACCTTCAGAACCTTCATCATCCAAAAATATGTGAACCTGCCGTTGAAAATCCTCCTCCATGACCACATTGACACCTTACCAAAGCCTTTTAGGAAAACCAGCCACACTTCTAAGTCCACCTTCAAGTCTGCAGAAAGTTGCAAGCTGTGGTGAGACAGAGATGCGCCTGCCATCGCAAAGCCTAGTCTACAACAGAATGCTCTTCCTGCTCTAACCACCCGACAAGCAAAATTGAGATGACCTAACAACTGCTGCAGCTGTCTAAGTTGTATCTTGCTTGCCTGTAAGGACTGGTGTAACAAACTGACAAATGCTTGCACCTTAGCAGCTGGCAAACTTGCTCCCATCCTGATTGTGTCTTACTGTATTCCCAAGAATACCAGTAGTGTACGGGGGCCTTCCGTTCTTGCTGGGGTCAATGGGACCCCTAGGTCTTCTGCCATTGCATAAAAAGCCTGCAGTGCTGATTCACAAACTTTGGTATTGGCATCACCTACAAAAAGAAAGTCATCTAGATAAATAGTAACTCTTTCATGACCAGGATGAGTAGTAAAGCACCACTGCAGGAAAGAACTGAACAACTGTAACAGCCTGCAAGAAACAGCACAACCCATAGGAAAACCTTGGTAAAAAAAAACTGTTGTTGGAAGTAAATTCCCAACAGAGGAATATCAGAGGGATAAACTGTGAGCAGACGAAATGCAGATTTGATGTCACATTTTGCACACTCAGCCCCTGCGCCAGTCTGGTAAACGAAGGCCATGGCTACGTCCAACGAATCAAACTGTAGGCCAAGTCTTCCCTTGCAATGAAGGTGTTAACAGAAGCTTCTTCAAGCCAAGAGAAACGGGGATAAGCCTAAACCCACCTGCTATTTTCTTGGTTATTCCCCCCAATGGAAAAACCATAAGATTAGGTAAAGGCCAAGAACTAAAGGGACCTGCCATTCTGCCTTCCAAGACTTCCTTTTTCAACTTAGCTCTAACCACCATCAGGTGCTGTGTAAATGAGCGCAATAGTCTGCAGTGTGTCTGATTCTAGGACCCTAATAACCAAGTCGAAAACCCAACTCAAAACCCCACTCCACTGTCACCGCCGCCTTCCTTTTAGGATAAACGTCATGCTAGTTCCTCAATACTTCCAATTTAACCAGAGTAAAAGCCCTTGTTTCCAGAACCCATTAACCCACTCCCCCAACCTCTTCTTTGGGCAACTGTCCCTCCTTATAGCTGTTTCCCATAACACTGATGTATTGCATGTCTCCCCCTGCATTTGGAACTCATGTTTGTATATACACAGGGCTCTGTTACAGAAACCCCTGTTGAAGTTCCAGGAAGTGCCAGAGACACTAAGGTGTCCCTTGTTCCAGTTCACAACCCCTCCAGGGGTGCATTTTCCGTGAAAAGGCTAATTAGGTACTACTAAACCACTGACTGTATGTATGGTGGGTGGTTCAATAAACTCAACTTTCAAACTTTTCTCCTTCGTAGCATTAGAAAAGTGAGCCCCAAATGGCATGGACACACCCATGTAAGGAAAGCCTACGGAAAACAGCTGTTTAAACAGCAACTCCTTTTGTCCCGTAAGATGTGCTTTCACCCTTCGATGATTCCTTTTCAGGCATTGCATCCTTCCCTTTGGTCCCCCACCAAAGCCTTTGTCCTTCGTCCTAAACTTTCCAATTGCCAACCACGGTTTCCTGGTTTGTACCACCTGCCCGAAAATCCCTTGTGGTGGACATCCATCGGATGGCAACCCCACGACCCCACCGTGCTGGGTCTGGAGCATAAAGAGGAGGAATTGGAGATTTTGTTAAACTCTTCATCCTGCACTCCATTTAAGGCTTTATCACTTGGCCACATACAACATTAACATTTGCATGCAGAGTCCACAATACTGGCATCATAACTGGGTAGAAATAAGCCTATATGGAAGCAGGTAGCCAATCAAAATCTGCACAGGCAGCACAAACAAGTTGTAGGAGGCTGTCCTCGTTTGTAGTGGGTACCTTGGGTACTTACACCTTATACCAGGTCCAGTTATCCCTTATTAGTGAAATGTAGCAGTGTTCTAGCAGCTTAGGCTGATAGAGGTAGCTGTAGCAGAGCAGCTTAGGCTGAACTAGGAGACATGAAAAGCTCCTGCAATACGACTTATAGTTACACAGTACTTATACACACGTAAAGACAATACTCAGTGTTACCAAAAATAAAGGTAGTTTATTTGGGTGACACAAGGTCAAAAATATCTTAGAGGCAATACTCCTTCTGGAGGTAAGTATTATACACAATATATCCACTAGACACCAAAATAAGTTAAGTAATTAGACGTAGGATAGTGCAAACAAAAGGAAATGCTAAAGAATGCAATGGGAGAAAATAGGTCCAGGGGCAACACAAACCGTATACTAAGAAAGTGGAATGCGAATCACGCATTCCCCCCTAGACAAGTGTTGTGTAGAGTATTGCTGGGAGAGTAAGAAAACCACAAAGGTGAGTAAAATACCCCACCCCAGAGCCCAGGAAAGTAGGAATAAAGCACAGCTAGTTTCCTTAGGACACACTACACATCGTGATTAGAATTATTACAAGAACCTAGCAAGACTGCAAACAACAAATGGTGGATTCCTGGACCTGAAGACCTGCAAAGAGAGGAGACTAAGTCCAGAAGTTGGAAGAAGTTCCCGGAAGGACAGGAGCCCCTGCCAACCTAGAAGAGGGTGCAAAAGAACAGTCCCCGGTTGTTTGAAGACTGCAGAAATGCACCAAAGGAAGATTGCTGCGGGTTCCTGCGTGATGCAATGGATGTCCCATGAAGAGATGTTGTATGCAGGCGAGTTTCGGCGCTGGATTCGTCCAACAAGCCTTGGTTCAAGCAAAGTCGCAGATTGCGTCAAAGTGGTGCTGCCTGGACCCAGGAGGGACCTGGGGGCCTGAACTCAGACTGAGGAGGCAGAGGGGGCTCCCGACACTGGAGGGAACTCACAGATGACCAGGCAGCACCCACGGAAGTCCCAGAACACGGGGACAAAGAAGGTGCAAATTGCGGTTGTTGCAGCACTACAAAAGAAGGTCCCACGCCACCGGAGGAAAACTCAGTGAGTTGTGCGTCGCACGATAGAGTGCTGGGGACCTGGGCCAGGCTGTGCATGAAGGATTCTTGCAAATAGTGCACAGAGGCCTCAGGAGGTGAAGATGATGCAGTGCACAGGGTCACTGTCGCAAATAGGGAAGGCAAGCTCTTACCTCCTCCAAATTTGGACAGCAGGACCTTAGGACAGTCTGTGTCAAAGGGGTCCACCCTCTGTGTTCCAAGAAGCACGCTCGTCGCCAGGAGAGGAGTCCAAGAGAACCGGTCGTTGAGTTAAAAGGTGCCTGCAGGAGCAGGGGAGTGACTTCGTCACTTCACGGTAGATTTTTTCAGTCTTCCTGGTGCAGGGTGAAGACAGGAAGCCGCCAGAGCATGCACACTGTGGAAACTGTTGCAGTTGCTGGCTTGAACTGAAGTTGCAGAGGAAAAGTAGCCCTTCTGGATACTTTGTTGCTGTTACAGCGGTTCCTGGAGCAGTCTGTGGTTGATCCGAGGTCAGAGGATGAAGTAGTAGTTGCAGAGGATTCCTGCTGGAAACTTGCAAGTAGAATCTGAAGAGAAACCCACAGGAGAGACTCTAAATAGCCCTGAGAGGGGGATTGGCTACCTTATCAGGTATGAACCTATGAGGAGGGGTCTCTGACGACACCTGCTGGCACTAGCCACTCAGAGGCCTCCAGAGAGTCCCCACACCTTGGAAAACAAGATGGCTGAAGTCTGGGACACCCTGGAGGAGCTCTGGGCACCACCCCTGGGGTGCTGATGGACAGGGGAGTGGTCACTCCCCTTTCCTTTGTCCAGTTTCACACCAGAGCAGGGACTGGGGGTCCCTGAACCGGTGTAGACTGGCTTATGCAAGGAGGGCACCATCTGTGCCCTTCAAAGCATTTTCAGAGGCTCTGGGAGGCTACCCCTCCCATGCCTGTAACACCTATTTCCAAAGGGAGAGGGTGTAACACACTCCTCCCAAAGAAATTCTTTGTTCTGCCTTCCTGGGAATGAGCTGCTCAGACCCCAGGAGGGCAGAACCCTGTCTGTGAGGTGGTATCAGCTGTAACTGCAGTGCAAGCCTCACAGAGCTGGTTTGGCAGTACTGGGTGCCCGTGGTAGAGCCCCCAGGATGCATGGAATTGACTTGCCAATACCAGATTTGTAATGGGGGGGGGGCAATTCCATGATCTTAGACACCTTACATGGCCATATTCAGAATTACCATTGTGAAGCTACATATACGTATTGACCTATATGTAGTGCACGCGTGTAATGGCGTCCCCACACTGATAAAGTCCGGGGAATTGGCCCTGGACTGCGTGGGGCCACCTTTGTTAGTGCAAGGGTGCCCTCACACTTAGTAACTTTGCACCTAACCTTTAGTAAAGGAAGGTTAGACAGATAAGTGACTTATAAGTTACTTGAGTGCAGTGGAAATGGCTGTGAAATAGTGTGTGCACTATTTCAGGCAGGATGCAATGGCAGTCCTGTGAAAGGGTTAGTCTGAGCTTCTTATGGGTGGCAAAAGAAATGCAGCCATTAAGGATCTCCTGGAATCCCAATGCCCTGGGTACCTAGGTACCATATACTAGGGACTTATAAGGGGGGGCCGGTGTGACAATTTGAAGTGGTAAATGAAGTCACTACCCTATATTGACAAATTCAGAAGCAGAGAGAGCATAAGTACTGAGGTTCTGGTTAGCAGAGCCTCAGTGACACAGTTAAGCACTGCTGACAACACACACATTAGGCCACAAACTATGAGCACTGGGGTCCTGGCTAGCAGGATCCCAGTGACACAGTAAAAACACACTGACACACACTCACAAACAGGCCAAAAGTGGGGGTAACCATGCTAGAAAGAGGCTATTTTCTTACACAAATTATTCCCTCTCATAAAGAGATGCTTCGGAATGTATGAACCTCCAAGGCCCAATAAATAGCTCCCTTCCCTCCGTTAGCAGAAACAAGTCTCTGAAGTCTCCACAAAACACAAATGCAAGAATCTACAAATCTGAGAAAACACCCTTAGCTCTCCAAAAGCCTGGGTTTATTTTCTGGTGGCTCCCTCCACCCATACTACTAAAGCGATCGGCAAAAAAATAATTATAAAAAAAATTCAAACAACTGGAAGTAATTACGTACATGTTTTTCAGAAACCATGCTAATGAACCAGAATGCTTGAGGGCAGGTGGGAGGAGACAGAGCTTTCCAGGCAGCTAGGAGAATGCAAACTAAGTAGCCCTGTACCCAAGCGCCATTGACACTGGAATTTAAGCAATCACTTTGAAGTCAGAGATAGAAAATATTGGAAATGTCCCCTCTGCAAGGTCACCCCCAAACTCTTTACCTTCCTCCTCTTCTTTTTCTGATCTCATTTCTGTTGGCTGTGGGACTCCGGACACTTTGCCACTGCTAACCAGTGCTAAAGTGCATGTGCTCTATCCCTAAAAACATGGTAACATTGGCTCATACCCAATTGGCATATTTAATTTACTTGTATGTCCCTAGTAAAGTGCTCTACATGTGCCCAGGGCCTGTAAATTGAATACTACTAGTGGGCCGCAGCACTGGTTGTGCCACCCACATAAGTAGCCCCTTAACCATGTCTCGGGCCTGCCATTGCATACTTTGGCTTGGCATTTAAAAGTTCTTGCCAAGCCTTAAACTACCCTTCTTCGACATAGAAGTCACCCGTAAGATAGGCGCTAGGTAACCTATAGGGAAGGTGCTATCTAGGTAAAAGACAGGACATGTACATGTGTGGTTTATATGTTGTTGTAGTGTGAAACTCCTAAATTCGTTTTCCACTACTGTGAGGCCTGCCTCTTTCATAGGATAGCATTAGGGCTACCCTCATATACTGTTTGAGTGGTAGATTCTGATCTGAAAAGGGTAACCAGCTCATATTAAGTATGACCAGAATGGTAATAGAAAATTCTGCTTATTGGTGAGGTTGGATTTTATATTACTATTTTAGAAACGCCACTTCTAGAAATTGAGCATTTTTCTGCACTCAAAATCCATCTGTGCCTTACAGCCTGTCTCCAGTCCACGTCTGGGCTGGGCTGGTTGACAGCTCCCTTGTGCATTTTGCCCAGACAACCACAAACACAGGATACTCAGTCACAGTGTCGAAGTAAGCCTCAGCAAGGCCTACTAGTGCAAGGGGTTCGCCCTTCTCTGCACAAATTCCTCAGACCATATAGGAAGAAGTTGGCACAGAAACTGAAATAAAAGGCAACGTTTATTAAACCTCATGAGGTGGTACTACAGTTCAAACAGCAGTCTTCGGTAATGTTTGAAGTAGCTCACTGACCTAAGAGAGCATGGTCCTTTTATACCCACACAGGGGCTAAAAGAAGGTGGTACAATTATAGAAGCAAGACTTACATACATATAAGGTCATATGGAAAGGCACAGTCAACAGGTAGGAGGGGCTAACAGTTTTCAAGGACTAGTTGACACATTACTGTCTGTTACTGATTACTAACAGCTGCAGATCTTACTGGGCATGTGCGAAAGTGGGAGATGCTAAATATAACTTGTCACTAGACAGATTTTCAAGAGTAGTTAACAGAAAGGTAGGACAGAGCACGTGGCGAGCACATGGCAGAGAAAATGGCTGCCATGAATACAAAATGGATTCCGCGAAATAGTTGCTAAATACAAGATGTCTTCTGCTAATGCTTAATCTAATCGCTACTGACTTACAACAGACGACCCTTTCAGCATTAGCTGAAGACATTCGTCTTTCTGGGATAATCTAAATATTCATCTTGTATATTTATGCTCATCATTTCAGCTATTTCCTTATCTAACATGTGTTGTGCTTTCATTTCTGTAATATTTCTTTTGGTAGGCATACAAGCAGTAATACACATGGAGCAGAACATTGGACCACACTGAATACAGATACAGCATGTGAAAAATATTCCAATCATTACACACAGGATAGTCAGTAGTTTCCAGCCCCAAGCGGAAACAAGAGCCCAAAACCATCCAGAAAAAGTCCAAGTACCAGTCTCTGTGTGGATTTCTGCAGCAATTTTATGCAATTTAGATATTGCATCATATACTGAAGGTGAGTGATCTGGAATGAAAACACAGCAACTACTACTGATGATGCGACATGCACCACCTCGATCAGCTAATATCACATCTAGTACCATACGATTTTGGAGTGCTACAATCCTCGCAATTTGGAACTCCTGATTGGTAACAGCTTCCACAACCCTAGTCAATCGTCTCACTTTCCAACTGTTTAACGCAGCTCCCACAAAGGAGAACAACCGTAAATTAAAATCAACATATTGTTGCAGGCTAGTGTCCGTTTGGTCTACCTCATTTGTACTTATTGTCCTTTTATATCTATTTTTAATGATGTCATTGAACAGTTTAAAATCTCAGTGATATGATGCAGGGGCCAAAAACACAGGGGGTAATAGAAAAGATACATAACAAACACCTGACCACCCAACAGGTAGTTGGTAATATCCATAGTTACCACAAACAAAATATGTATTATGTGAAGCTGTAAAACTACTATTATTTATACCCTCAATAGTTAAAATCAAGGTACAATCGCTTATCCCCACTGGAATTCACCCAGTGCTACGTATACATAAATCTGCTTTAGTTTTTGTAACAGAAATCACAAATTGTTCTTTCTTGTCAGAGTCTCTTATATTTGTGAAGATATATGGTATTGAAACATTGTCCGGTTGATACTCTTCCCATTCTCATTTAGTTTGTTTGGCTTGGGGATACCCATCTTTGTCTTGGTAGCATACTTTATTAAGGCGAAAAAGAAGTCCATCCTCTGTACATTTTCCAGATGCAAACAAAAGCGTATACAAAGCTTGACAAGAACCATTGTGTGAAAAAGGAAGAGAAATGAAAGGTGTTCCTCCTTTCTTTTGATGCGCAGGTATCATTCCACATACCCAACAGTTAGTAGTATTTGTAGCATTATGAGTATGATGCAACATCTGAATGAAAGTATTATTGAAGTACGATTGACGGTGCTTCTGCTCCTGATAGGGAAGCGTAAAGTAATAGTGATCCTCTGGTACTGGAGTAGTGGCAACAAAAAACTCATAAGCAGGAGCCTTCTTTTCAACAAACCAGGTGATTATTGCTATAATCACCAAAACAACAACAAACCCCATAGTACTAATGATCAGTTTGTTATTCATTTTAGCAACAGTGATAATCAACCCTTTCAGAAATTAATTAAAAACAATTGTTGGAGGTCTTATCACTGGGCAGCCGCTGATTTCTTCATCACGGGCCAAGACGGGTGTCACTACTCTAATGCACGGCTGATTCCCCCCCCCTTGCCATATTGGCTCTCCGTTTCACTAACCCAGGGCGGTAGCTCAACCAATTTTCTCCAGCACTATGGGGTCTTTCCTCGGTCTCAAATTATATCGCGACATTCCAGAAATCGTATGGTCCGGGAAGAACTCTGCAGATTCGTCAGGTGATATAGCACGGCCTTTCTCCGTAATCAAAATCTCTCGGTGATCGGTGATCGGTGAGCACAGCATGTTCCACCAAGGTAGGTAGCACTTTCTTGCAGTGAGTACTATGGACCCAATTCTTTCGGTTCGTCACTCGAACTGCTGTCCTTGTCGCAAGGAGCACCTGCTCTGGGCCTCGCCACGTTGGTTCCAAGCTGCTTGATCTTTCAAAGGACTTAATCATCACCTGGTCACCAGGTCGGAGTTCATGGCCTTCACCTGTAGATCTGTCAGGAAGTGCTTCTCGAACCTGTTGATGAATAGAAACCAAATTGTCGGTTAACTGTGCCAAATAATCATTCATCAGGACACAAGGTACATCATATACAGAATTTGGCTTAGGAACTCCCTAAATGTTCATTGGCCTTCCAAATACTATTTCATAGGGCGTAAGGCCTATTCGAGAGTGTGGCACTGACCTATTAGACAATAATGCCAACGGTAATGCATCCGGCCAAGTTAGGGATGTGGAAGCCTGTATCTTTGCTAACTTCAGCTTCAAAGTACCACTATACCTTTCCACCAACCCTGCTGATTGTGGGTGGAGAACCGCATGGAACTTCTGTTTGATCCCTAATCCTTTCAGGACATACTTAATAACTTCCCCAACAAAATGAGGTCCGTTATCATTCCATAAAAGTCTGCAAACACCAAACCTAGGGAAAAAATTATTTCAAAAGCACCTTCGCTGTGGTAATGCCAGTATTGTCCTTTGTGGGGTACGCCTCTATCAATTTACTGAAGGCACATGCCACCACCAAGACATACATTAAATTGTTGCAGCATTCAAGCTGAATATAATCCATTTGTAGAACTTCGAAAGGTGCAGTTGGTGTAGCAAACTCTCCCGCAGCAGTTCGTGTCCCTTTTCCAGGATTGTATTGTAAACAGATCAAACAAGACTGTACTACGCTCTTAGCTGTACTGGAAATTTCTGGATGCTCCCAAATTTGCGTAAGCAACTTCTTTATTGTTGAAGCTCCAACATGTGCCAGCCCATGTGCCATCTGAACCATAGGTTGTACAAAAGCTATAGGCAATTTCCATTTATCCATCTGCTTATTTTGCCAACAGCCCTCATCATCCAATTCTCCTTCTTCAGACCATTGCTCACGTTCTTTCACAGAAGCAGAATTCTGTATATCTAATACGTCTTGTCTAGCATTATGCCAACGTTTAGCTTGTGACTTCACTACATACATAGAAGTAGTACTTCGCTGCATCGCAGTCTCACGTGCTACGCGGTCCACAAGGGCATTACCTTGCCCTATCTTATTGGTCACTTTCTTGTGTGCACTACATTTCACAATAGCTAGTTTCTTTGGATATGTCAATGCAGTCAAGAGGTTATGCACGAATTCTCCGTGCATTATCTGCATCCCATGGGATGTGAGAAAGCCTCTCTCCTTCCAAGGCAAACCAAAATCATGAGCCACTCCAAAAGCATAGCGGCTGTCTGTATAAATGTTCACACATAAGTCAGTCCTAAGCTCACATGCTCGTGTCAAAGCTATGAGTTCAGCTGCTTGAGCTGACTTCTGTGGTAGACGAGCTGTCTCCACTACCGTGTGTATTGTGATTGCATATGCAGTTGAGGTCGTACCGTCTGGCAACTTCAAACAAGACCCATCAACCCACAATTCTCCGTCTACATCTGGAAGGGGCGTATCTTGTAAATCAATACGACCCTTTGTCTGTTCTTCGGTAAGGAATATACAATCATGTGTTTCTTGTGACTGAGGCTGAGTCACTGGATATGGCAACAAAGTGGCTGGATTTAGTGTTGCACATCTCTTCAGTGTAATGTGAGGAGCCAGCAATGTCAATTCATATCCTGTCAGGCGAGCGCTAGTTAAATGTTTCGTCTTTGTGTGATTTAAAAGAGCATCAACCGCATGGGGTACTAACACCAACAGCTTATGTGACAAAACTATCCCTTCACTCTGATTTATTGACACAGCTGTTGCGGCTACCGAATGAAAACACCCAGGCAACGCTTGAGTGACAGGATCAAGTACTGCTGAAAAATATGCACAGGGACGCTGCTTATCACCATGTGTCTGTACTAAAACTGACAATGCATATCCATCTTTCTCATGTACGTAAAGTGCAAAAGGCTTCATGTAATCTGGAGTACCTAACACTGGTGCTGAACAAAGGGCTTGTCGTAGCTGCCGGAAAGCATTCTCACATTCATCTGTCCATGGGAGGGGCATTGGAGTATCTTTAGTCAAAAGTGCTAGCAAAGGTTTGACAAAGTGTGAAAACCCTAATATCCATTGCCTACAAAAAGAAGTAAGCCCAAGGAATGGACGAACATCTTTCTGAGTAGAGGGTACTGGTGTGTCTAAAATTGCTTGAATACGATCTGATGTAAGTGCACGGCCCTCCTTAGACAAAAGGTGACCTAAATAGGTTACCTTTGGTCTACAATATTACAATTTCTTTTGTGACACTTTATGATGGTGTGAAGCAAGAAAAGAAAGTAAGGACAAAGTGCACTTTTCACATTGCTCAGGGGTATCAGCTGCCAACAAAATATTATCAATATATTGTATGAGAGACACACCTTCAGGCAAAACAAGAGAATCAAGTTGTCGTTTTAACGCTTGACTATAAATAGTAGAACTCTCAGTATAGCCTTGAAAAACTCTACAAAATCTATATGATCGTTTATTCAAAGTAAAACCAAACAAATATCGGCTGTCAGGATGAATAGGGATCGAAAAGAAAGCATTCTTCAAGTCTATCACAGAGAACGTAGTTGCTGTCGGGGGAACCAAAGTAAGAAGTGTTGTGATGTCAGATACCACAGGATATTGTGGTACTACAATCTTATTGACTTTTCGTAAATCAATAATGAATCGGTAAATCCTAGTATCAGTATCCTTTTTCAGAATAGGAAGAATCGGATTGTTACAAACATTATACGGAACTTCCTCAACAACTCCAACTGCAATAAGATCATGCACAATTCGTGTGAGTGCTTCTTCGCCCTCCTGTGAAATTTTGTATTGAGGCAAACGTGGCAATACAGCTCCCTCCTTGACACTAATATGTACCGGTGGAATAATGATTTGTCCCACATCAGTATCTGAAGTAGCCCACAAAGTACTAGGGAGTGAAGCTAATGCAATATCCTCTTTAACAAGACAAACTCTTTCCATCACAGGATGATTATCATTCAAAATAACATGCACCCCTTCAGGAGAGCATCGTATTGTAGCCCTCAAATACTTGAGCATATCAAGACCCACAATATTGTCTGGTGTATTTGGAGAAAGCAAAAATGGACCTGGAGCAGTAAATTTATCAACATGGAATGCAAGTGGTTGTGACAATGGGCTAGGGGAAGGTGTTCCATCGAAACCTATTGATGTAATGGTCAAGCCAGACAGGGGAGCCCTTGGATCAATTGTTTAGACAAGGCGCTACGAGTAGCTCCTGTATCAACCAGAAACTGATCAGTAGAACCCAAAACATGTGCTGTAACATAGGGACCCCTCTGATCTACTGGAACTTCAACTGATTCCTCACCCCATCCTAGGCAATCCTATGCATAAGCAGAATCTTGGAAATCAGGCTGCACATGGTTAGACATCTGGTATTGGTTCTGTCTATCAAAAGTGTTAAACCCATCCTGCCCTCGTACATTAGCATCAACCCTAGCATGATCATTCGTGCTTCTTCTAGGCCCTGAACATCCTGAGCGATTTCTTATTTGTCCCCGACCACGTGAACACTGCTGAACTCGTAGTGCTGGACAATCGGCAGCCCAATGCCCCCATTTCTTACAATACACACAATGATCAACAGACAAATTCGAATGAGTGTAAGAAGATCCACGTCCACCTCTATCACTACCTCTAAAAGGCAGACCATAAGCTTGAGCCAGCATAACCTTAGTCTTTAATTCTTTAATCTTTTTATCCTCGCTACCTTTTGCTTCTAATTCCTGACATTCATAATACTGAGCCATAGTCAAAAGAGAAACCGGAGTAGAGGTAGTCCATGAACTTTTACTAGCTTTTAGACGACTAGCTATTCCTGGTAACAGATTTGCGACATATTTATCGACAAACAAATGTCTGCCGGTATCATCTGACAATAACTGGCCGCTAAAATCATGAAATGCTTCTTCAAAGCGTGTAAAGAAATCAGAGACAGATTCATCTGCCTTTTGCTTACAAGACGCTAAAACAGTCCAATCTATCTTTTTAGGGGTAATAATCGTTTTTAACTTAACTAAAATGGCTGCGGGAAGATCTAGAATCAACTGATATGGCTTTTTCACAGGTTCCCTATCCCCGTCCATCTGTTCTAATTCTTTCCATGATGCCCCAAAAACTACACGATCATCAACTTTACGAACAGTTCTCCACATATCTGACGGTAATGTCAATCCGAAAAATAAATCAATGTCAACCAAAGTCATAGTACAAGAACTAATTGCTCCCTCAACTTCCTCATAAAAGGCGGCTGGATTTTTCTGCGGGTCAGGTAATGCTGTTTTAAGTGCCATTACATCTGCCCTATTCCAAGGAGTATACACCCAATTATAAATAAAATAACCCTTAGCATCAACAGAAGTTTTATCATCACTTGTACCCAATCCTTTAGGAGGAACATACAAAGGCACGGCCTCCCGCATTGGTTTTGCAAGAACTTTCATAGTCTTATCTGTTCTGAAATGGAAGCTTGCACCCCGCCGGTGTGAGATGCCACAACACATAATTTCACCAAACACCTGATTGCATCAGCCACCTGGGAGAAAACAAAAAGACCATCACACATTTGCTTATGATCAGCTGCTACATCATAGGGCTCTAACTCATCAGAATATTTCCAAAATAGTTCAATAACGTCTGTGTCAAATGCCTCAGTAAAATATAGCTGCTCCTTTTCCGTCCACCCTTTCATGTTGTCTAAAAGTTCAGAAGCAGAGACAACACTACGAATTGTTTTACGAGCTGTAGATCTAAGCTCAGACGCACGGTCAGCAGGTAACATAGAGCGACTGTCTCGTATCTTCTGTTGCTCCGAACCGGAGACCTCAGCTAACTCATGAGGGGCAGAAGGAACGACATCCGGAGGTGGAGGGTGATCTAGTAACAAAAAATCATTGTGTGGTTTATTAAGGATTGGATAGAGAGGTTGCCTAGTTACCTGTAATTTACGTTCTTTCTCTTCTAGCTCCTTTAAGTCATTTATTTATTTATTTCTCACTTCCAATGCTTTCACATATATATTCTTCCGCTGCTCTTTCTCAAGCAAGGCTTGCTCACGCTTCACTTGTCCACGCACTTCTTTCTCCCACATTCGTACACAGTCAAACATATCTTGCCTAGACCTTCGCTTACACATATATTGTTCCACATACTCAATCTTTCGCGAATCAAATGACCCATGCATAGGCCAACATAACTCAGGATCCGCACAAGTGTATTTATTCCATAATGTGCTGTACAATATAGAAGAAAGACCATGTTTAACATACATATCTCTATTGAGCGTCCCCTCTAGGGGTGCCGGTTGCGATTCTTCCAGTCTCAAATTGGTACCATTACAAAAGCAACACATCCTACGAAGTGCGCTAAAAACTGGCATGCCAAAAATAGTGCAGAATATGCAATATTATAGTCAAAGTAGCACTTAAGGTGCAGTTCAAATCAAAATTAAATTGGAGCAAATTCTCCTCATTACCTGCCTATATAAATTGCAATTTATATATCAGTTCAAAGGACGCAAATTGACTAGTCACCCAAAACACGAGAGCCACAGTAAGTGGTTGTAGGAGGCTGGACTGGCTTGTAGTGAGTACCAAGGGGTACTTACACCTTGCACCAGGCCCAGGTATCCCTTATTAGTGTAGAGGGGTGTCTAGCAGCTAAGGCTGATAGAAAAGGTAGCTTAGCAGAGCAGCTTAGGCTGAACTAGGAGAAGAGTGAAGCTCCTACAGTACCACTAGTGTCATATGCACAATATCATAAGAAAACACAATACACAGATATACTAAAAATAAAGGTACTTTATTTTTATGACAATATGCCAAAGTATCTCATCGAGTACCCTCAGTATGAGGATAGCAAATATACACAAGATATATGTACACAATACCAAAATATGCAGTAATAGCAATAGAAAACAGTGCAAACAATGTATAGTCACAATGGAATGCAATGAGGGCACATAGGGATAGGGGCAACACAAACCATATACTCTAGAAGTGGAATGCGAACCACGAATGGACCCCAAACCTATGTGACCTTGTAGAGGGTCTCTGGGACTGTAAGAAAACAGTGAGGGTTAGAAAAATAGCCCACCCCAACACCCTAAAAAGTGGGTGCAAAGTGCACCTAAATTCCCCAAAGAGCACAGAAGTCGTGATAGGGGAATTCTGCCAGAAACAACAACACCAGCAATGCAACAACGATGGATTTCCTGACGAGAGTACCTGTGGAACAAGGGGACCAAGTCCAGGAGTCACAATCAAGTCGGGAGTGGGCAGATGCCCAGGAAATGCCAGCTGTGGGTGCAAAGAAGCTGCCACCGGATGGTAGAAGCTGAGGATTCTGCAGGAACAAGAAGGGCTAGAAACTTCCCCTTTGGAGGATGGATGTCCCGCGTCGTGAAGAGTCGTGCAGAAGTGTTTTCATGCAGAAAGACCGCAAACAAGCCTTGCTAGCTGCAAGGGTCGCAGTTAGGGTTTTTGGATGCTGCTGTGGCCCAGGAGGGACCAGGATGTCGCCAATTGCGTGAGGAGACAGAGGGGGCGCCCAGCAAGAGAAGGAGCCCACTCAGAAGCAAGCAGCACCCGCAGAAGTGCCGGAACAGGCACTATGAAGTGGAGTGAACCGGAGCTCACCCGAAGTTGCACAAGAGGGCCCCACAAAGCCGGAGGACAACTCAGGAGGTCTTGCAATGCAGGTTAGAGTGCCGGGGACCCAGGCTTGGCTGTGCACAAAGGAAATCCTCAGTGAGTGCAAAACACGCAGTTCCCAGCAATGCAGTCTAGCGTGGGGAGGCAAGGACTTACCTCCACCAAACTTGGACTGAAGAGTCACTGGGCTGTGGGAGTCACTTGGACAGAGTTGCTGAGTTCAAGGGACCTCGCTCGTCATGCTGAGAGGAGATCCAGAGGACCGGTGATGCAGTTCTTTGGTGCCTGCGGTTGCAGGGGGAAGATTCCGTTGACCCACTGGAGATTTCTTCAGAGCTTCTAGTGCAGAGAGGAGGCAGACTACCCCCACAGCATGCACCACCAGGAAAACAGTCGAGAAGGCTGCAGGATCAGCGTTACAAGGTCGCAGTAGTCGTCTTTGCTACTTTGTTGCAGTTTTGCAGGCTTCCAGCGCGGTCAGCAGTCGATTCCTTGGCAGAAGGTGAAGAGAGAGATGCAGAGGAACTCTGATGAGCTCTTGCATTCGTTATCTAAGGAATTCCTCAAAGCAGAGACCATAAATAGCCAGAAAAGGAGGTTTGGCTACTTAGGAGAGAGGATAGGCTAGCAACACCTGAAGGAGCCTATCAGAAGGAGTCTCTGACGTCACCTGCTGGCACTGGCCACTCAGAGCAGTCCAGTGTGCCAGCAGCACCTCTGTTTCCAAGATGGCAGAGGTCTGGAGCACACTGGAGGAGCTCTGGGCACCTCCCATGGGAGGTGCAGGTCAGGGGAGTGGTCACTCCCCTTTCCTTTGTCCAGTTTCGCGCCAGAGCAGGGCTGAGGGATCCCTGAACCGGTGCAGACTGGCTTATGCAGAGATGGGCACCATCTGTGCCCATCAAAGCATTTCCAGAGGCTGGGGGAGGCTACTCCTCCCCAGCCCTGGCACCTTTTTTCCAAAGGGAGAGGGTGTAACACCCTCTCTCTGAGGAAGTCCTTTGTTCTGCCTTCCTGGGCCAAGCCTGGCTGGACCCCAGGAGGGCAGAAACCTGTCTGAGGGGTTGGCAGCAGCAGCAGCTGCAGTGAAACCTCGGGAAAGGTAGTTTGGCAGTACCCGGGTCTGTGCTAGAGACCCGGGGAATGGGTGGCCAGGATGGCATTGGTGGGGCAATTCCATGATCTTAGACATCTTACATGGCCATATTCGGAGTTACCATTGTGAAGCTATACATATGTAGTGACCTATGTATAGTGCACGCGTGTAATGGTGTCCCCGCACTCACAAAGTCCGGGGAATTGGCCCTGAACAATGTGGGGGCACCTTGGCTAGTGCCAGGGTGCCCACACACTAAGTAACTTAGCACCCAACCTTTACCAGGTAAAGGTTAGACATATAGGTGACTTATAAGTTACTTAAGTGCAGTGCAAAATGGCTGTGAAATAACGTGGACGTTATTTCACTGAGGCCTGTGTAAGAATTGTCAGAGCTCCCTATGGGTGGCAAAAGAAATGCTGCAGCCCATAGGGATCTCCTGGAACCCCAATACCCTGGGTACCTCAGTATCATATACTAGGGAATTATAAGGGTGTTCCAGTATGCCAATGTAAATTGGTGAAATTGGTCACTAGCCTGTTAGTGACAATTTGGAAAGAAATGAGAGAGCATAACCACTGAGGTTCTGATTAGCAGAGCCTCAGTGAGACAGTTAGTCATAACACAGGTAACACATACAGGGCACACTTATGAGCACTGGGGCCCTGGCTGGCAGGGTCCCAGTGACACATACAACTAAAACAACATATATAAAGTGAAATATGGGGGTAACATGCCAGGCAAGATGGTACTTTCCTACAGTGGTGCTAAACTTCATTACCAAACAAAGGCTTCAAAACCCACAGCAAGTGCCGTAAAACAGCTCTTACCAATCACAGGGTGTCCAGGGTCCAACTGCCAAGTTCTAAAATCGACCAAATGGGCACTGCATGATGAATGAACAAAAAGGATCTCAGTCGAGGACCGGCGCCACCTGGATGGTCAAATCAGAAAGAACGGAAAAACACTGTGGTTGCCAAGACTCGGGTCTCCTCAGGCATTGATCGTCCACAGCGAGATCCCAATCCTTCGTCGCGACCAATCCGTTGGGCGTCCGAGTCGCTGATGAGTCCCTGTTCGGGCGCCAATTTGTCGAAGTAAGCCTCAGCAAGGCCTACTAGTGCAAGGGGTTTGCCCTTCTCTGCACAAAGTCCTCAGACCATATAGGAAGAAGTTGGCACAAAAACTGAAATAAAAGACAAAGTTTATTAAACCTCATGAGGTGGTACTACAGTTCAAACAGCACCCTTTGGTAATGTTTGAAATAGCACACTGAACTAAGAGATTATGGTCCTTTTATACCCAGGCAGGGGCTAAAAGAAGGTGGTACAATTATAGAAGCAAGACACACATACACATAAGGTCATATGGAAATGCACAGTCAACAGGTAGGAGGGGCTAACAGTTTTCAAGGACTAGTTGATACATTACTGTCTGTTACTGATTACTAACAGCTGCAGATCTTACTGGGCATGTGCGAAAGTGGGAGATGCTAAATATAACTTGTCACTAAACAGATTTTCAAGAGTAGTTAACAGAAAGGCAGGACAGAGCACATGGCAGAGAAAATGGCTGCCATTAATACAAGATGGATTCTGCAAAATGTTCACAATAGTTGCTAAATACACGATGTCTTCTGCTAATGCTCAATCTAATCGCTACTGACTTACAACAACAGCTGCACTCATCTGCATACTGAATGGGTCTTCCTGGGCTGGGAGGGTGGAGGGCCTGACAATTACATTTCAAAGGACAGTGGCCTGCCTTCAACCAATGGACTGCCAAACCACCTTCTGGGACCCTGGCAGACAGGATTGTACTAAAATGGGACTGTGTGCGCTTCAGAATCACTCTTTGAAGTCTCCCCCACTTCAAAGGCATCTTTTGGGGTATATTAACTGGGTCTCTGACCCCCACCAACTCAGATACTTCCTGGGACAGACACTCTGAACCAGATCCTGTAACCTGCCAAGAGGAGTTGACTGGCTGCCCAAAGGACTCACCTGGACTGCTTTGCTGTGAAGGACTGCAGCTTTGCTGTTTCCCTGCTGCCTTGCTCGTCTCTGGCTCTGCTGAAAAGTGCTCTCCAAGGGCTTGGATTGAGCTTGCCACCTGTTCCTGAAGTCTCAGTGCCAAAAAGACTTCTCTTCAACGAAACTCCTTGTGCGCAGAAAATCGACGGGCAGTCTGCTGGAAACGACAAACAGCCTGCCCAGCTGTGAAAGAATTGTTGCATCACCGAACCGGAACGACGCAGTGCAGCTCCCCGAGTGGAGATCGACGCAACGCATGCATTGCGACTGGAACATCGACGTACAGCCATACCGGATCGACACACAGCCGAGCCTCAACGACGCAGCCCAACTTCCTGTGTGAGTATTCGACGCAGCGTAGGCCGTGTGACAGAATCTCCGATGCATTGCCTTACCGGATTGATGCAGCACCTATGACTTCGTCCCGCATGCCCAGGATTTGCATGCATCATCCCTGGGCGTCAAAAGACCCCGCATCGCTGTGAGGATCCAAAAAGGCACACCGGAAATTGTCGCAAAGCCCTTGCAGCGTGGGAAGAATCAACGCATCGTCTGTGCCGCCTCAGGAAATCCGATGCCCACTTTCATTTTTCCACGCATCCCCTCCTCTGCGGTCTTTGTGCATGCAATCTTGACGCATACCAGGTACCAAGAGACATTTGTTGATTTGTAAAGACTTAAGACTCTTCTTATCATTGCAAAAGTGATATTTCAACTTGTGCTTATCAAATCTTGATCGTTTTGACCTTAATTCACTCAAATAAATATCTAATATTTTTCTAAACCTGTGTGGTGTATTTCTTGTGGTGTTTTCACTGTGTTATTGCATGATTTATTGCACAAATATTTAAAACATTGCCTTCTAAGTTAAGCCTGACTGCTCTATGCCACGCTACTAGAGGGTGGGCACAGGATAATTTGGATTGTGTGTGACTTACCCTGACTTGGATTGTGGCCCCTACTTAGACAAGGGTGTATATCGTGCCAACGAGAGACCCCATTTCTAACAGAAAAGTAAACAGCGCCTGGCATTTGACCTCGGGGGAGAGTGTAAACACCAGCACTCTTGACAAAGATTTTTAAGGAAAAATGTGATTCCTAATTTGGTCATAAAATGATAAATAATGGAGGGATAGCATACTAAGTCCCTGCTCTCTGGGAGGGAAGAACAGAGAAAGAGGCATGACAAATGTATCCCATGGGCAAATGGAGAGGAAGAATAGAAGAGTGACGAAGGAGCCAGCAAATGGGAAATCTATGGGCAGTCTGAAGCCCACAAAGTAGATTTCAGAGCATCTATTCGAGACAGCGCAAGAAGTGTCTAGCTGAGACCTAAAAAGCAGAGATCAGTGCGATCAGTAGATGAGATGACAGATGCAAGAAGTTGATGGGTGGTGTAGCTGCCAGTTTGTGATGTCTGTTCCCTTAATGCCAACATCTAAATGCACCCCATACTTTTTATGTATAGTTTCTTCCAAGAGGTGCTTTATTCTTCAGATGTCTATGCAAAGTCTATGCATTAGTTGCCAAGATGCGTAGACTCAGTAGGTCACTTAGTCCCTGACTTAAGATGTAAGGCATTAGTAAATCTTTATTAGTTTTCAGAGTGACCATTTTACCATTTTCCTCCAGTTCTCTAGAAGCATATTGAACATCCTGCTTAAATCATAGCTCTACTGGCATAAAAGCTGCAAAATTAAAACATGCATTACAAATATGAACACATTCAGCACTTTCCTGTGTGCACATTAGAAAGTTTATCTGCTTTTATTTTTCTTTTAGCACCGCATGAGGCCTGAAATTGCCCAGTTGTTGACGCCACACATTTATGATGAGCTGAAAAACCACCTATCCGTCTATCAGTATGACAGAGTTAAGGTAACTAAAAACAATTTATCATTCTCTGACAGTGAGTCCTCCATCTTTAGATATATGTTATTGCCACCTCATTGTTTATTGTGTTATTACCATGACTTGATTAGTTGCTTGTGATTTCGTGAAATTATAAATACTTGGTAGGAGGAGTATCTGTCTGATCCAGCACAATGCTAAGATCTCGCCATCTCTTTTACCTGTCGATTACTTCAGAACAGCCTTCACCCAGCCCTATATTTCATTGGATTACTTTGCCTTATTACTGCCCTGTGTCGAACCACATGTGTGTTTTTTCTGTGTTGAGACTGTTTAACATTGTTCCTGCTCCAATATTAACATATCCGTTAATTTCCCTCAGCTCAGTTCGTCTTCGCTGGTTTTATTTGCTTGTTTAAGCTCAGTGAGACTGGCTCTCCATGATGTAGGGGATTTAGGAGCAACAGGGTAATACTTGTCACAAATGTTTCCTGGTGCCCCAAGAGCCTTATATACCTACATATTAGTGCGGTCTTACTGACTAGTAGGGTAATCTCTCACCAAGCTTTAACTTCAGGGTAGGAGTGTGTTGAGCTGACAAGATTTACTCTTGGATAGCAGTGTAGATGTAGAAATTCAGAACCAGGCAGCATATAAAAAGCACTTCATATTTGCATTTTCCAGTGAGGATAACACCTTTATGAAACAAATACGACTTTTATTCACTACTGGACTCACTAGTTTAGTGAACTGTGATAGTTTAACAGTTACATGTGTCGCTACAGATTCAAGGGTCAATAGGCTTCTTTGTGTTGTTCAGTCTACACTGAGAGTGAGCACTGAAGATGTATGTGCAGCCTACACTTTCACTGAGGTCTACACAATCTATTAGTCATGTGTCCTTGGCCGGGCAGTTGTCTGTGCTGGTATTCCAGGGGTGGTATGTGGCTGTACAGGTGGGGTTACTTGCTTGTGATCAGAATGTCAGATGTGTTGAGACACTGCAGGTGTATGCAGTATAGTGTGATCACCGGGTGAAGGGGTTTATTGCCTCAGAAGACAGTAGTTGAGGCGCAGGAAAGGTGACACACCATTCAGTGCTGCACAAAAGAGGGATGCAATCTCAGACTATACTATGCTGTAGCATACCAGCAACAGAAATATATTGGAAGGCCAGTAAATGCCATGGGGACAGCAAGAAAACAGGCCTTGGGGAAGCAAAATGATGCAGGCTGTTACAAAAACCCCAATAATTTGGGTATTGAACCCTAGCAGATTTCCTTAGCAATCAGAAGATATGTGACCTTTTCAGAGAAAAAGAAAAGAGACAGATGCTTTTCACCTCTCACTGAATTATGCTCATGAGATTTAGAAGAGCTTGGAATCTAACAAACCTGTCAGAAAAACTCTTGTTGTTGAGGGTGAACTAAAACGTGTCCCCATCGTAAACCCATATAATCAGTGTGCACACAAAATATAGTATTTTATTGTTAGAATTCATTATGTGCTAGCCTTTTGAAAATCATAAAATTATCATCATATTAAGGAATATGAAGTGATTAGAAAAATAGAATGAGGTGAACATTAGATTAATCCCAAACATAGTTTGACATACATCCAATGCCTATAAGTTGCAAAACTCAAATTGCCTTGTGGCATAATATTATGAGTGTCTATATTATTTGCTAGTCATGTAAAACGTCTTGCCTACCTGTAAGCCAGAAGGCATAACCTCTGTTCCCCAGTTGACAGCATCTTTTACAGCAACTGGTCTTTCTCGCTGATCCACCCCCAGTGTCTGTGGTTTTTAGGTCGAGCCTAAGCAGCGCACCTGCGCTGCCTGCAAGACCTGCTGTATTCAGTAAAATGACTAGTTTCTGCCTGCCGCTTACCATAGGTTGTTTCCAGTGACACTCTTTTTTGCTGTCTCCTAACTGGTTCGCTCAGCTGATACCTCACTTTCGGTCTTAGCTGAGGAGCATTGACCAAGTACTATATTATTACACTTCAGGGGTTATTTGTTTCTTTCAAGGACTACTTTATTTTTCCTTAAGTATTGGAGGGCAGCCTTTCTATTTCCTTCTTGCAGTTATTTTTTTAGCTGCAAGAGGGCCACACTTCATGTTTTATCCCGGTGCCCACTTTCTTCTTTTCAAAATAGCTATTGTCTCATTCCTAGGGCACGGCCACCTCCTTACTGTAAGCTTGTCATCCCAAATGGTTGTATGGGCACGACGGGCTGGTGCATGTGGGCTGTCTGCAGCTCAGTCAGATAGTGCTGTCTATACCTTGTTATAAAGCGCTCATGGACTGTTCCTGGGCATATTATAGTGCGCTGCACACTCTAGTCAACACAATAGCAATTTGTGGGTGTTATTATGAGTATGTCTTCAGGACCCTCCGTGTAGGTACGTACAGCAGTATATTCTGTATGGAAATGTCCTTGGAATATGCTTAATATACTTTTTGCATATTTAGAGTTGACGCTCCATAAATGATAGCGTTTAAAGTGCTTGCTATGTATGTTTAAATTGGGAACATGCACTGTTTATACATAATGGCCATGTACACTTGTGTATACTCCGCGCATATAGGTACTTGGGGCGAGATTGTGTAAATACATGCATAACAGAGTGGTGTGTGTTTGATGGTGGTCATTAATATAACTATACATGTGCCTGTTGCAGTGCGCTATCTATTACAGCGTGCTTATTAAATGTTTCCACAAAACGTCCGGGAGTGCGGAGAGGAACGTCCGGGGCACATTAATCGGAATAGAGACAGTCACCATGGCCATACCATGTCAGGAGGCAGAATTCAACACCAGAGCCTTCTTTGCACATTATATTTTCTCTATTATTTGCATTTAACAGCACTTCATTAGAAAGCCTATTTTTGCTTGCAGCCACACAACCTCCTGTGTTTTGTTGCTAAAAAGTGCTGCTGACACTATGGGGGTCATCATGACCCTGGCGGAAGGCGGAGAACCGGCGGTAAGACCGCCAACAGGCTGGCGGTCTTACTTTGTGGAATTATGACCATGGCGGTTACCGCCATGGTCATCCGCCGGTTCTCTGTTCCGCCCGCCAGGGCGGAGACGACCGCTGGGCTGGAGACCTGGGTCTCTGGCCCAGCGGTCGTCACTAGACAGCTGGCGGTATTTGGACCTGGCTTACCGCCGTGGATTTCCAGCGGTTTGAACCGCCATGAAATCCATGGCGGTAAGCACTATCAGTGCCAGGGAATTCCTTCCCTGGCACTGATAGGGGTCTCCCCCACCCCCACTCCCTCCCCTACCCCCCCACCACCCCTGCCACCCCCAAAGGTGGCAGGGCCCCCCTCCCCACCCCGACCCTCAACATCACATTACCCATACCCACACGACACGCACGCAGGCACCACCTACACACTTACACGCACACACGCCGACATACATGCCTACACACACAGTCAGACACACACACCCACATTCAAACATACACGCACACATCCATACAGACATACACGCACTCATTCCCATACACACAACACCCCGCAAGCATACACACACTCACACACCCCCTCTACATACACACGCGCACACCCCCATGCACCCACACAACGCCCCCCCACCCCCCTCCCCTCACGGACTATCGACTTACCTGGTCCAACGATCCTCCGGGAGGGGACGGGAGCCATGGGGGCAGCTCCGCCGGCACCACACCGCCAACAGAACACCGCCACGGCGAATCACAGGACGTGATTCGCTGGGCGGTGTTCTGTTGGCATGGCGGTGAAGCAACCTCCACTTCCCCGCCTCCCGCCAGTATGGCTGTTGGCAGCTCTCCGTCTGTAAAAGGACGGAGAGCTGCCAGTGGTCATAATAGGCCGAGCGGCAAACCGCCACCACTGGCGGTCTTCCGCACGGCGGTCCCTCGGCGGTCTTTAAAAGAGACCGCCGAGGTCAAAATGACCCCCTATGTGATTGTGGACACATATTCCTATAAATGCAAATGTGAGCAGCCTAAAAAGCTTTATGTTGGACTACATGGTCCTTCCAGCATCTGCATTGCCGTTTGTCTCGCGGGGACATTCAAGTCTCCTCTTAAACTTCTGTAAAGGCAGCAAATAAACTGAAACAATTCAGCTTCACTTCTACATTCTTGTGCCTTGAACGTCAACAGTAATTACGCACTGTCTGTGGCTACGTAAATGCAGCTGTGAATGTTTAGAAAAGCTGCATTTTCAGTCTTAGATCCCAATGCCAACAAACACCCATTGTGATCATGTCCGCATTAGCTCCCAATAAACTGTAAATGGCTAAACGCTTTTGGAGGTCGTGTTTTTTTACTAATATTTGCATTTTACAACACTCCACAACAGGTGCATGTTGTTATGTAGCGCCCCATCCCCTCTGCTTCACTTGTTCTGATACTTGAAAGTGCTGCAAACACTGTGGTCGTGAGCTCATAATCCTGTATTTCCATGCTTTTTTTAAGCAGGCATTGATAGGGTGTAGACCTTCTTTTGGTATACATACTGCCATCTACTGATCAACCTTTTATTTAAAACATTTTATTCAACAGGTTTTTGGATTTTATTAGTACGTTTAAACATTTGGAAGCAGATGTGTGGCATGTAAACTACTCTAGCAGAGCTAGTGGAGAGAATCGTTGCTACTTTAGCAGTCTTGGGCATATGACACCATGAATTACTCTGCAGTGATCATCAGTTTAGATGCTGTAGAACTATTTTGGCTGGGAAAGTTAACAAATTATTCAACAAGATGAACCTAAGCAATGTTTACATTTTGGAGCCACTTAGCTGGCAGGTGAAGCGAATGAACAGACTGAGGGGGTCATTCTGACCTCGGCGGTAAAAGGCCCTTACCGCCGGTCAGAAGTCCGCCATTCTACCGCCGCGGTAAACCGCCACGGTCATTCTGACCACCAACTGTAAAACCGCCAAAAATCCGACATCCAAGGAAGGACATCAGCGGGCCGCGGAAAACTGGAGATGACCAAACCTCCACCGTCACGCCAACACAAACACGCCCATGCCATTCTGACCCACGAATCCACGCGGCGGTCTTTCAACCGCGGTATTCCATTGGCGGTACACACCTCTGCGGTCAAAATACACACACAGCTCCAAAACACTGCCACATTGGACATTTTGAAATACGCACACCTGAGACACATACAAACAACACACCCACACATCCAATCAACTATAAAACACACACCCACATCACCCACAAACCCCCACTAGTTGGAAATCGGAGCGAAGGCGAGAGCAAGAGAGATAGAGATAGAGAGAGCGAGCACAGCAATAGAAAACCCCAACACACACAGGAACCCAACTTCATCACCCACACCACATCTACGCACACATCACCACATATCACCACGCACATCACCACAAACACCACCCCACACCTCATCCACACCACCCCATGGCACCCCAAAGACACCCAAGGTTTTCGGACCAAGAACTCCGGGTCATGGTAGAGGAAATCATGAGGGTTGAGCCCCAGCTCTTCGGCACACAGGTGCAGCACACCACCATAGCAAGGAAGGCTGAGTTATGGCAAAGGATCGTAGACAGGGTCAACGCTGTGGGACAGCATCCCAGAAATCGAGAAGATATCAGAAAGCGATGGAACGACCTACGGGGGAAGGTGCGCTCGATGATCTCCAGGCACAACATCGCTGTGCAGAAGACTGGCGGCGGACCCCCACCCACTCCACCCCAATTCACAGCATGGGAGCAAGAGGTGGTAAACATCCTGCATCCTGATGGCTTCGCTGGAGTAGGCGGAGGAATGGACTCTGGTAAGTCGAATCTCAACTACTTCACCCCCCCCAACCACCAGCATGCCAACCCGCCCCCCCCCACCCCTAATCTCACCCCCCAGCACATAACCTCCCTGCCAATGTCTCACCAGCACAACCCACCCTAAACAACACCAACCCCTGAATGCCAGCACAAACCATAGACAGCCACCACCAAAGCATGACCATTGCACATACCCATACACCCCCCCCCCAACCCTCACAACACCTCCCACAAGGGAATGCCAGCACTGGGGGCCAAGGGCACACAAAATGCACGCCATGGCACACACAGAAACAATAACCATACTCCTTTACCCCTGCAGGGCCCGAACGCCAACACACCGCCACGGAGGGTCCAGATTTGTCCATCCCACCCCCAGAACAGGCCCCCAGCGAGGACAGCAGCTCTGTCGACCTAGAACCTGACGACCAGCCCGGACCATCGGGGACCTCTGGACAGTCGGTTCCCCACACACAGACACAGGCCACAGCAGACCCAAACCCCTCTGGGAACACCAGTACAGCTCCCACCCAGCGGGCCCATGCCTCTGTCTCGCGGACGCATCAGCGGTGTGTCCGCCACTACAGGGCACCCAGGCTGACCCAACACCCCAACAACAACAGGGACCTGGGGGCAGTGGTAGTGGGCACACCGTCCAGGGGACAGAGGCCCGGGGAAACAGGGCAACTGGGAGGGCTGCTGTGCGACAGGGGGGGGAGGACAGGCCCAGGGAACCGACTCTCCAAGAGGCCCTCACCACCATCATGGGAGCGTACCATCACTCCCAGGAGACAATGGCGACGGTACTGGCCAGGTTCACCGAGATCCAGGCACAGCAGGAGGAACGGTACATGGGGTTCAGCAATGAACTCCGGGACATCGCTACCGCTATGGAGACCATAGTCCAGGCCCTCAACCGGATAGAAACCACATTGCGGGACCATGTGGCACCGCAAAGGGCCCCTGTCACTAGCCAGGAACAGCCTACCACCTCCGCCGGCGCTAGTGGTCAGAAGGCCCCCACACAACGACGGGCCACAAGAACCCTACCTCCTGCTGAAGAACAACCACCCCGCAAGAGGAACCTGAGATCTCAAAGGAAGACAGAGTAGGATGCCAAGACCCCCGCCAGCCTAATATCCCCCCGGATGTCATTCCACTGTCCCACAGTGTCACCCTGTCCAACCTTGAACTGCCCCTGCTCCATCCTTCCACAGCCCGATGAACAGTGCACCTGTGCGACCGAGAACTGGACTCTGCCATGGACATTACTCCACCCCCACCCATCACCGTTTAAATATCATGTACCACAATATAGCACTAAAAATAAATCACTTTTTCACAGAAATCATTCTTGAGTCAGCCTGTATTATTTACAAATGTATAACACATTACTTATCAATAATGTTCTGTTATTTATGTGTGGACAACATACCGATGTCAATAAGCATTAGTCCATGGGCTAACCAAGCAGAAGTCACGCAGTGGGTCATACAGCACTGAAAAGGGAAGGGAAAAGTAAACTTCAGTTTAAAAGAACTGGGGGGAAATACACAAAGTAAAGATGCAGGGGGCATTCAGTAAATGTTAAATCGCGTGGGTGATTCCTACCTGTGTGCTACTGAAAATACTGTTGGATAACTCTGTCGCTGTTGTCTGGGTCGTCCTCTTCGTCTTCCTCCTCTTCACTCTCCGCAGGCTCCACAGCTGCTTCAACACCACCATCTGGACCATCCTCCTGCAGGAAGGGCACCTGACGTCGCAATGCCAGATTGTGAAGCATACAGCAGACCACGATGATCTGGCACACCTTCTTTGGTGAGTACATCAGGGATCCCCCTGTCATATGCAGGCACCTAAACCTGGCCTTCAGGAGGCCAAAGGTTCTTTCAATGATCCTCCTAGTTCGCCCATGGGCCTCATTGTACCGTTCCTCTGCCCTGGTCCGGGGATTCCTCACTGGGGTCAATAGCCAAGGCAGGTTGGGGTAACCAGAGTCACCAATTAGCCACACACGTTGTCTCTGTAGCTGTTCCATCACATAAGGGATGCTGCTATTTCGCATCACATACGCGTCATGCACTGACCCAGGGAACTTGGCATTCACATGGGAGATGTACTGGTCAGCCAAACAGACCACCTGGACGTTCATCGAATGGTAACTTTTCCTGTTTCTGTACACCTGCTCATCGTCTTTTGGGGGTACTAAAGCCACATGGGTCCCATCAATGGCACCAATTATGTTGGGGATATGTCCAAGGGCATAACAATCACCCTTCACAGTGGCCAAATCAACCTCCTCAGGGAATACAATGCAGCGCTGCATGTGTTTCATCAGGGCAGACAACACTCTAGACAAGATTTTTGAAAACATAGGCTGAGACATTCCAGATGACATGGCCACTGTTGTCTGGAATGAGCCACTTGCCAAAAAATGGAGGACTGACAGAACCTGCACTAGAGGGGGAATTCCTGTGGGTTGGCGGATGGGGGACATCAAGTCTGGCTCCAGCTGGGCACACAGTTCATGTATAGTGGCTCGGTCAAGTCGGTATCGTAGTATGATGTGGCGTTTTCCATTGTCGACAGGTCCACCAGCGGTCGGTACACGCGAGGATTCATCCTTCTCCTCGCAAGTCCCAGCGGACGGTGCCTAGGAAGGACAACATGGCGCACAGAGTCAAGCAAATCACAGGTACGTTCACCACTGCATGCATAGCACACAATTATCTATGTATTGAAAGGCGTGTATGTGTGGCAATGCAAGGCCTAGGCCTGTGTGACGCAGTACAAATTATGCCATGTGGGCCCTTGAAATGGCGGCTGCCTGACCTGTGAATTGGGACAATGGGATGTGAGGTCAATGCGCTGGCGTGGCACACCGTGGCGGTAGGCGGTCGAAGACCGCTATACGAAGCCGCATTGGCTAACATTGAGGCCTATGGGTTTCAGGAGCCAATGACGAGGTGCGCCGGCGGTCGCGGTACGCACCGCCGCGGTACGCACCGCCACGGGCGTGACCGCCATTTTCTATCTGCTTAATCACTCGAGACCTGATCATCGACAGGAGAGGACCTATACTGCAAGTGCTGCTGTGAGCTCGGTCTGGAAGTGATAATGGCTGCTGCGACTGGGGAAAGGGCCCCTGCCTTCACGTCTGAGGAGTTGGACAAACTTGTGGATGGGGTCCTCCCCCAGTATGCGTTACTGTACGGTCCTCCAGACCAACAGGTAAGTACACTGGGTGCAAATTGAATGGGCTATGCCTGTGTGGAGTGGTGTGGATGCTAAGTTGGTGGGGTGGGGGGCGAATGAGGAGTGCAACGCACGACAGATGAGAGCATGTGCCATATGGCAAGTTTGGGGAGGGGGGGCCAATCGCATCTAACATGCAGAGAAATGATGATTCTTCCTTCCCACCCTGTACATGTCAAATAGGTCAGCGCCCATCAGAAAGTGGACATTTGGCGTGCCATCGCCAAGGAAGTCCGGGCCCTGGGGGTCCACGTCAGACGGGGCACCCACTGCCGCAAGAGGTGGGAGGACATCCGCTGCGGGACCAGGAAGACCGCTGAGTCACTGCTGGGGATGGCCTCCCAACCTAGGAGGGGTGCCAGTCGTACCCTGACCCCCCTGATGTCCCGGATCCTGGCGGTGGCCTACCCTGATTTGGATGGGCGCTTGAGGACATCACAGCAGACACAAGGGGGTGAGTATCAGCACATTCTGCTATCTCTCTGCGCAGTGGAGGCGTCTGGGTGGGGGAGGAGGGTTGGGGGTGACATTAGGCCAGGGCGCTTTCTGTAGTGTAGTCCTCTCCTTTAGGCATGGCCCTATGCTCCCGGCCCTCACCTCTGTAGGGTGCCAAGTACAGCTATCGATGGTCCAGCATCACACATGTGCGCCTTTGTCGTCTCTAGACCTGTTGTCCTAGTCAGAAGTACTGAGTAGTGTACCCCGAATGCACGGCTTAGTGCATGAGGCTCCTGTGTCTGTCCTCTCCGCCAACGGTGTTGACATTGCATGCACTCAACCTGGTCTTCGTTTTTCTCCCCCCACCCTTCTTCTTCGTCTTCTTGTGCATCTGTGCATTAGCATCATCAGGCGGAGGAGATTTGGCATCGGAGCACGAGGGAGCTGCAAGTCACAAGGCCCCGGTGGGACCAGGAACAGACACCGAGGGCACCAGTGATCCGGAGGGCGAGGGGAGCACCACAACGGGGACCGGTGGTGACTCCAGCGACAGCGACACGTCCTCGGATGGGAGCTCCCTAGCGGTGGCGGCAACATCCGGGCCCCCCGTCTCTCCAGGTACAGCCGCCACCCAGCGCGCCAGCCGCGCCCTCCCAGCAGCCCCTCAGCCTACGCTCCGTGCCCGCTCACCCAGGAAGGCGGGTGTCTCCTTCGCCCCAGGCACCTCAGCCCCTGCCCCTGTTACCCCTGCTGCCCTCAGTGAGGAGGTCATTGACCTCCTCAGGACACTCATTGTTGGGCAGACTACCCTTTTGAATGCCATCCAGGGGGTAGAAAGGGAGGTGCATCGGAGCAATGCCTACCTGAAGTGCATTCATTCGGGTCAGGCTGCCCATCAACGATCGTTCAATGCTCTGGCCTCAGCACTGACGGCAGCCATTGTCCCTGTTTCCAGCCTCCCTCTTCTGACTGCCTCCAGCCTGTCTCTGTCTCCTGTTCCTCAGCCTATCCCATCCACACCACCAGACCAGCCTGCACACACCTCAATACCCAAGGGCAGCTCATCCAGACACAAGCACCACAGAACCCACAAGCATTCACGCAAGCAACACCCAGATGCAGACATTCCAACAGTCACTACCACCTCTGTGTCCCCCTCCTCCTCGTCTCCCTCCTCCCTCCCTGTGACGTCTACACTCACACCTGCATGCACACCACCATCAGCCAGTGCTTCCATCACCAGCACACCCTCCAGTCCAGTCCGCACACGTGCAGTCACCACCCCACTACCATTTACACGTCCCCTGTGTCCTCTCCCAGTGTGTCTGTCACCCCCTCTTCCAAGACACACAAACGCAGGCAGACACCCACCCAACAGCCATCCACCTCACGACAGCCTCCAGCACAAGCACCTGCACCCAAAGACAGCACACCTGACTCTCCTACAACCACATCCTCTTCCTCCACTTCCATCACCACTTCTCCTACCTTTTACCTTGGTCCTAAGAAAGTTTTCCTTGCTAATCTTGACTCTTTCCCTCCACTGACCCACCCCCTCCATCTGCAAAGAGTCCCAAGAGCACCTCAGCCTCCACCAGCCCAGCTTCGAGCGTCACTGTGGTGCATGGGTTCTGGAGCCCACCCTTTGCCAGCAGTGACACTTCAATCAGCAGCAAGGGGACAGCCAGCCCCCCACCAGGCAAGAAGACCAGGAAGCTAAAGGGCCACCGTGAGAGGACTGACACGGCTGCCCCCAAGGAGCAAAGTTCGCCCACTTCACCAGCCACAACATCTAGGGGAGGCAAGGGCCCGAGAGCCCCATCTAAGGAGTGAAAGGGCAGCAGGGCGGAAAAGTCAGCCAGCAGGAGCGCGGAGCAGGAGGGGCCCACAAGCCCCATCCCGGGTGTTAGGAAGGACACCAAAGGGCCCAGGACTCCGTCACCGAAGGGTCCAGCAACAGCACGGTCGGAGGGCGACTGAGCAGGGAGTCCAGGCCAGGTCTGGCTCCCTTGACCTACTGGACGAGCACCGCTGAACAGGGCCCCACCGTCTCAAGCACCGCTGAACAGGGCCCCGCCGTGCAGAAGAGCACCGCTGAACAGGGCCCCGCCGTGCAGAAGAGCACCGCTGAACAGGGCCCCACCGTGCAGAAGAGCACCGCTGAAGAGGGCCCCGCCGTGCAGAAGAGCACCGCTGAACAGGGCCCCGCCGTGCAGAAGAGCACCGCTGAACAGGGCCCCGCCGTGCAGAAGAGCACCGCTGAACAGGGCCCCGCCGTGCAGAAGAGCACCGCTGAACAGGGCCCCGCCGTGCAGAAGAGCACCGCTGAACAGGGCCCCGCCGTGCAGAAGAGCACCGCTGAACAGGGCCCCGCCGTCTCAAGCACCGCTCCGCTGGGCCCCGCCGTCTCAAGCACCGCTCCGCTGGGCCCTTCCTGTCAAGCACCGCTCTGCTGGCCCCTTCCTGTCAAGCACCGCTCCGCTGGGCCCCGCCGTCTCAAGCACCGCTCCGCTGGGCCCTTCCTGTCAAGCACCGCTCCGCTGGGCCCCACCGTCTCAAGCACCGCTCCGCTGGCCCCTTCCTGTCAAGCACCGCTCTGCTGGGCCCCGCCGTCTCAAGCTCCGCTCCTCTGGGCCCTTCCTGTCAAGCACCGCTCCGCTGGCCCCTTCCTGTCAAGCACCGCTCCGCTGGGCCCCGCCGTCTCAAGCACCGCTCCGCTGGCCCCTTCCTGTCAAGCACCGCTCCGCTGGGCCCCTTCCTGTCAAGCACCGCTCCGTGGGCCCCGCCGTCTCAACACCGCTCCGCTGGGCCCTTCTTGTCAAGCACCGCTCCGCTGGGCCCCGCCGACTCAAGCACCGCTCCGCTGGGCCCTTCCTGTCAAGCACCGCTCCGCTGGGCCCCTTCCTGTCAAGCACCGCTCCGCTGGGCCTCGCCGTCTCAAGCACCGCTCCGCTGGCCCCTTCCTGACAAGCACCGCTCCGCTGGGCCCCTTCCTGTCAAGCACCGCTCCGTGGGCCCCGCCGTCTCAACAACGCTCCGCTGGGCCCTTCCTGTCAAGCACCGCTCCGCTGGGCCCCGCCGTCTCAAGCACCGCTCCGCTGGGCCCTTCCTGTCAAGCACCGCTCCGCTGGGCCCCTTCCTGTCAAGCACCGCTCCGCTGGGCCCTTCCTGTCAAGCACCGCTCCGCTGGGCCCCGCCGTCTCAAGCACCGCTCCGCTGGCCCCTTCCTGTCAAGCACCGCTCCGCTGGGCCCCGCCGTCTCAAGCACCGCTCCGCTGGGCCCTTCCTGTCAAGCACCGCTCCGCTGGCCCCTTCCTGTCAAGCACCGCTCCGCTGGGCCCCTTCCTGTCAAGCACCGCTCCGCTGGGCCCCGCCGTCTCAAGCACCGCTCCGCTGGGCCCTTCCTGTCAAGCACCGCTCCGCTGGGCCCCGCCGTCTCAAGCACCGCTCCGCTGGGCCGTTCCTGTCAAGCACCGCTCCGCTGGGCCCCTTCCTGTCAAGCACCGCTCCGCTGGGCCCCGCCGTCTCAAGCACCGCTCCGCTGGGCCCTTCCTGTCAAGCACCGCTCCGCTGGGCCCTTCCTGTCAAGCACCGCTCCGCTGGCCCCTTCCTGTCAAGCACCGCTCCGCTGGGCCCCTTCCTGTCAAGCACCGCTCCGCTGGGCCCCGCCGTCTCAAGCACCGCTCCGCTGGGCCCTTCCTGTCAAGCACCGCTCCGCTGGGCCCCGCCGTCTCAAGCACCGCTCCGCTGGCCCCTTCCTGTCAAGCACCGCTCCGCTGGGCCCCGCCGTCTCAAGCACCGCTCCGCTGGGCCCTTCCTGTCAAGCACCGCTCCGCTGGTCCCTTCCTGTCAAGCACCGCTCCGCTGGGCCCCGCCGTCTCAAGCACCGCTCCGCTGGCCCCTTCCTGTCAAGCACCGCTCCGCTGGGCCCCGCCGTCTCAAGCACCGCTCCGCTGGGCCCTTCCTGTCAAGCACCGCTCCGCTGGCCCCTTCCTGTCAAGCACCGCTCCGCTGGGCCCCGCCGTCTCAAGCACCACTGGCACAATGACAGTGCCGGATCTGTCTCGAGCTACTGTTCACGGTTCACTGTGTCCACCATGCCTCCTCCTTGACCGGCGGAGACTGTTATCCACCTGATGGACTGTGGCTTTGCACTCCCCAGGATGGCCGAGTGGGCAAGCCGCCCACTGTAGAGACTTGAGAGACTGTGGCTTTGCACTCCCCAGGATGGCCGGGTGGCCAAGCCACCCACTGTAGAGACTTGAAAGACTGTGGCTTTGCACTCCCCAGGATGGCACAGTGGGCATGGTGGCCCCTTCGTGGATCTGGCGTCGTGGGATCATGTAGCTGTGGTGCCCCCCCCTTCCCTTCCCCCTGAGGTGCCTGTGGTTTTTTCATCAGATGCCCCTGCAGTGTTCTCTCCAAAGGACTCAGGTCTCCTGTGTGGGCTTTGCCCTTGTGTTGCTACACTTTGGCCCACGGACACTTGGAATCTCGTTAGATGTGCAGGACTTATTGCCTCGGTTTATCGTCTACACTGGATATTGAATTGGTATATTTGATTTGTTATTGCTATTTGACCGTGACTTATCAGTGGTTTTTATTTCCCATAAATTTCGAGTCACAATTTAATTATGTCCTTGTTTTTTTTACGGGGGTTTGGGTGGTTTCACTGTGACTTGTTGCTCTGCATTGGTGTGTACATGGTTTGGGGGGGGGGGTGGGTGTATTGCGTATGTGTGTGCACGTAACCTTTCGTCCTCCTCCCTCCCCTGTGTCGTAGGTGCAGTACTCACCATTGTCGTCTGCGCCGGCGTTCGTACTCGTGGTAGATGAGCAGGTAGACGAGAGCAGGTAGGATGTTTAATTCGGGTTCCATGCTGTCCTCCTTCCTCGTGGAGTGCGTAGAGGTGCGCGTTTTCCCGTTCGTAGTATGTTTCCGCCGTGTTTTTATCGGCGGTGCTCCCGCCCCGGAAAAGGTGGCGGATTGGCCGGTCATGATAGTGTGGGCGGTACATTGTCTGCCGCCTGTCTGTTGGCGGTGACCGCCGCGCTGTTTGTTGGTCCCGCCGTGGCGGTCGGAGTGTTAATGTGGCGGGCTGTGTTGGTGGTTCCCGCCAGGGTCAGAATTCCATTTTTTGGACCGCCGGCCTGTTGGCGGTTTGGCCGCCGCTTTATCACCGACCGCCAGGGTTAGAATCACCCCCTGAATGAGCTGTGACTGACAGTCCCATACTACATCAATTATACCGTTATCTTGTGTCTGGATAGAGCAAAGGCTGAACTGCTGGGGCTGCACGCAGGCAGCAGCTCAGCCGAGGTCTTGAGCAGTGCGCATAAAAACAGCAGAAACACAATCAGCACAGGCTGTGCAACATTTTAAACGGCAGCCACATCTCAGTAACCTGAGGCAGGCAGAACCAGGAGGTCGCTCAAAGATGTAGCAGATAGCTAGAATTGTATGCTTAGAGTTGCTGGTATCTTGCTGGGTGATCGAGGATCTCACTGAAACAGGAGAACCAGCCTGTGGCGAGTGTAAAGCAGATTGATGGACAGAGAGACAATGGGAGAGGTGAATGGCTCTCCAACCATTGGGTAACTGGATTAAAGGGCAAGCTAAAAGAGAAGAGGTCACAAGATGTTTTGTGAACTATCCACAAGGGTCCACTTCATCTGGGGCTTGTGGAGGGTTAGCCATAAGGATGGGCACTGCAGCAGCCCATAGGGAAGTAAAGGGAAACTGAAAATTGGCACTGAGAAGCAGTTACACTATTTGATTTGATCGCTTTCTGTTTCTCCCAGCTTATGAACATTTATGATGTTGATGACTACACAGCTTGAAAGTACAACCAGCAAGAAGTTGTTTCTCCTACATAGGTAGGTCACCCAAAATGAAACATTCAACTAAACATACTGTTTGAATATTGAAATATGGAGACAGTTGAAAAATAGATGGTTTTACTGTGGTGAGAAATAAATGCCCAGTGAAGGCCCTTGACACCTTTCACCTCACTCCAAACCCACCTGTCCCCACCACTGACAATCTGCAGGATTTTGATTATGGGACTGGAACTGTATTTCTCTCGCAGGGGATTTCCATTTATAGTCATAAGCACTGAATAGTCCCACCTATGTGCGAGGACTTTGGAGCACTTTTTTCTCGATATATCTTCATAAGTGCAGATGTTTGATTTTCTTCAGGAAGGCCTGCAGAGTCACATAAGAGTGAAAAATATTATGCAGCCTATAGGAATAGACTACAATGGCCCAATGTACTTAAAAACGGGCCGGGAGAATATATATGTATATATTTTCATGTTGTTTCTGTCAAGCAGCATAAATGTCTTTTTCACAAACCCTTTGAGATGAAGTAAGGCAGGGCAGTGTAGCTCCATAGGCTTTCATTTTGAGTTAAAATAGAGAATGCGCCTTTAAGAACCTAGAGACCACCTGTATCCCATCATGCTGAGCAGGTGGCAATTGCTTCAGTTAATTTTTCCGGCTCCTGCTGACAGAACCCTGAAGCATTGAGCTCAGCCAAATTCTGGCTTTATTCCTAAAAATGTTCAACTAAAATTACTTGACAGCCATTTCACACATTGTTTTTGGTCTCTCGCTGGTGTTTTCTGTTTTTTTCCTGACAGAAAATAGAGGTATTTTGACAGACAAATGCCTTCTCTTTTTGACAAGTGCTTAGCCTGTGGGAGAAAATGGCCAAGACAGGCCCTCATGAGGTGTGTGTTCTCTGCTTCCCTGAAAGTCATGTTCCTGAGACTTGTCGCCACTTCAGGAACTTTTCCAGGTGCACCCTGAAGGACAAGGAAATGATTCACCTCCATGGTACACAGGAGCGAAGAAGACAACAGATGCAGTCTGAAAGTGAGACCACAGTGAGGACAGAGTCAGACCTCTTCCAGGGCTCTGTTAGCTGCTTCTGGAGGGCGTGCCAAGAAGTAAAGAGCAGAAAAACACCATCGAGAGCTTTGAAATAAAGGAGGGGTACAGCACCTACCTGTTTGCTGTCCATCTATGGGTCGACGTCGAGGGAGCAGCGCAGATCAGCATCAAAACAAGGAGTATCGATGTGAATGACACCACCGTTGACCAGCAGACCTTGTACGACATCAAGAAGCCCATTGACGTTGAGGCCATCAACACGGTTTCCGTCGAGATCCACATTGATGCCGACACACCATTGGATTGTTGAGAACCCTCTCAACGTCATCTAGGCTACAAGAGGCAAGAAATAACAGAAGAAGAATCCACTCCTCCCCAGATTCTGAGTACTCTAGAATGTACTCCCTGGGGGCGTGACCAAGATGGCTGCGTGAGCGGACGTGTTTGTCCGAGTTCCGCCGCCTGGGCCCCAGAAAGCAGCCTTGCCACCCTGACGAGCAGGGCTTCCGGGGGCCCTGAGGCAGCGGCAAGCTCCGCGGGGCGAGAGGTGGCCCATGGAGATCTTGGGCGTCGGCATTGGCCCGGGGCAGAGGCGCAGAGACACGCGGCCTAGATCCACGCCGGGGGCCCGAGAGAGCGAGTCCAGAGGTCGGGCCACTTCGAGGGCCCAGGCTCGGTGGCCCACAGTGGCGAGAGCAGAAGCAGATATCAAAGGCAAGGCTGGTGCAGCACAGCGTATTGTATCGCGGCGGGGGCCCGGTGCGGAGAAGAGCGCTGATAGCCACCTAGACTTGGGGACCTGCTGGGCCTGGGCCTCCGGTTGGACGGAGATCCCAGACGAGGCCATGGACAGGCGGGGTGCCCCTGGGGGACCCAGGAGCTGGAGAGAGGTGAGCAGAGAGGCGAGACGTGGCTGGGCTGCGATTCGACGGTGCGATCGCCCTGTAGCAGCCCCAATAGATGTGCCACTGCCATTTGGGAGCCCGGAAGCAATAGGACGGCACTGGCTGGTGAAGCACGAGGTTTGGTGAGGCAGGGTCCCCAGGAGACGTTGTGAGGGGCCCAGGCTGGGTGATTGAGAGGGCTCAGCGGTGACACGGGAGTGATGGCGGCAACTAAATCAAAACGAGAGAGATCAGTCAGGGACATGCTGGCTGGAACGCGACCAGTGCCAGGGGGTGCTGTTGAAGGCCAGTCAGTGACGAAGTCCCAGGAGGAACATGGCGAGATGGTAGAGGAGGAGGAGGCCCCTGTTACGAAGGGCTTTCTCACCTCCCTGTTCGATTCGCTCCGGGGTGACATACAGAAACTCCGCAGAGACATTTCTCAGGAGGTGAAGGAGCTGCGAGGGGAGGTCACGTCCCTGGGTGAGCGGGTGTCACAGATGAAGGATGGTGAGATATCCCGCGGAGAGGAAGTGATGGGCCTGCAACAAGAGGTTGTCTGACTTAGGGAACAGCAGGGCCTTCTACAACTAGCGGTGGAGGATTTGGAGAACCGCTCAAGAAGGTATAACATCCGCATTAGAGGAGTGCCGGCTGTGGCAGAGAAGGAGGATATTGGTGACTACGTGGTGGGGCTGTTCCGCTCGATACTTGGGCTGGAGGAGACCAGCGAGATGACGCTGGACAGAGTCCATCGGGCAGGCCGGGCTGGAGGCGCTGGTGAACGCCCGCCAGACATACTAGCCTGTGTACACAATTACGGACTTAAAGAGAGCATATTGGAAAGGGCGCGCAATCTCCCGCAGGTACACTTCAGGGAACACGTGCTCCAACTGTTCCAGGACCTCTCGGTGCGGACTCTGCAGCGAAGACGAGAATTTAAGCCCATCACGGAGCATCTGAGAGCACATGATGTGTCTTACTCATGGGGCCATCCATTTCGCCTTGTCTTCCGATGGGAGGATCGGCTCTGACAGGTGAAATCTCTACCAGAGGCATATCAGATCCTGCACCTGGAGGGAGACGGTCAAGAGCTGGGAAGAGACCGGGACCTGGCTGACAACGCTCGCCCGCGTTGGAGGCGGAGGGAGAGGCGGAGGAAGCAACACCGCCCTACGGCAGTGGAGCAGATGTTGGAGCGGCAATCAGCATTGTGCTCTGTGGCTGCTGGGACCAGTGCGTAACAGAGTTGTGGCCGAGGAGAGCTGAACTGATATCGATCGTGTGGCGCAAGGTTTTGAGGCACTGGAAGAGGGGCCTGGGCAGCGGAGGCGATGGACTTGGCTGGACGAACTTGGGAGGTTCTGCGGCCCTGTTGAGACTTTGCCTCTATGGAGATGGACGTGAGAGGACTGATTGGCTGTATGCACCTGTTGTGCGTTATAGTTTTTTGTTGGGGTGCTTCCCTGGGATTCTGGTCAATGAGTGGGGCAGTAAACCGGCCCTGCTGTTTGAAGGGGTTGTGGTGCTGTCTTGGGCTATGGTTCCCCCGCGCGACTCCTCCTCTACTGAGCGTTTTTCCCTCCTGATTGCATGTCTATTAAGTGCGTATGCTTAAATGTCCGTGGGCTCAGTAGTCCGGCTAAGAGGCTAGCGATCTTATCAGGCCTGGAGAGGTCTGGGAGCCACATCTGCTTGTTGCAGGAGACACATTTATTGCATAAGGATACATATCGCATGCGCTCAAAGTGGTTCCCTAGACAGTTCTGGTCTTCAGCTCCCACGAAACCTGCAGGGGTAGCGATTCTGCTTTCTAGATCATTTCATGGGGAAGTACTGGTTAAGATACACGAGGTACAGGGGAGGCTTCTAGCTCTCAGAATAAGGCATGGGGCCTTTGTCTTCACGGTTGCTTCTTTGTATGCTCCCAATACCCAGCAGGAAGCCTTCTTGACGCAGGCTATATACCCAATTTTACACTCGCCGGATGGAGCCATCTTGGTGGGGGGAGATTTTAACATGGTGATGGATAATGAGCTAGACCGCTCCGGCCACCGTTTTGGGCAGACTGGGGCGTTGACAGCAGCGGGGCGCTAGTGGCTGACTGAGTGTGGATTGGAGGATGTGTGGAGACGGATGCACCCTGCGCTTAGGGACTACTCCTTTTACTCAGCTGCGACTAAGACATATGCTCGGTTAGACCTTTTTCTGGTGTCACAGGAGATTATCTTGCGAGCTAGTGAGGTTACGATAGAGCCCCGGGCGCTGTCGGACCATGCTCCTATTACTGTAGAGCTCACAGTGAAGGTGGCCAGGGGAGGGACTCCGGGCTGGCGGTTTAAAGATTCGCTACTTCAGAGTGAGGCAATGGTAGAGTCGATCCGGTCTGTAATCAAGGACTACTTGAGTTTTAATGACGACGGGAACACCCGTTTGGCGATGCTGTAAGGGGCTCTGAAGGCGGTGGTAAGAGGGCAGGTCATTGCTCTGTCGGCTTGAGACAACAGGGCAAGGAGGGAGAAGAGAGTTGAGCTGGAGCAGAAGGTGGCAGCACTGGAGCGTTCCCACAAGTCTACTGGAGCACCCAGAATTTGGAGGGAGCTAGAGAAGGTGCGGCAGCAACTGAAACGCTTAGATTGGGACAGGGTGGAGTACGCAATAGTGCGTCTTAAACATAAATATTATATTGGGAGTAACAGGTGTGGGAAGCTCTTGGTGCATCGGTTGCGCGCACAGCGTGAGGCATCGGCGATAAAGGTGGTCTGTTCCCCATCTGGAATGGAAGCAAGAACAAGTGATCGGATTGCTGAGACGTTTGCAGAGTTTTACCGGGGGCTTTACGCGGAGGACGACAGGGATGGTGTGGCTCCAGACTCATTCCTGGATGGTGTAGCAATTACCCCCTTAGGGGAGCGCGAGGCATCCTTATTGGATCAGCCGTTGGGGGCCGAAGAGGTCATTTCGGCGATCTCGTGCCTAAAGGTGGGGAAATTCCCCAGTCCCAGAAGGTTTTACTGCCCTTTTTTCCAAGACCTTCTGCGTGGAACTGGTACCACATTTAGTGCAGCTTTTTAATTCCTTTCGGGAGTCGGGAACCCTAGCGCCCAGCATGCTTGATGCTACCATTGCAGTTATACATAAGCCAGGAAAAGACCCAGAAGAGTGTGCTTGTTACAGGCCGATATCGCTTCTAAATGTAGATGCCAAACTGTTTACAGGTATACTCGCCCATCACCTTAATCCCTACATGTCAGGTCTTGTGGACCCAGATCAGGCGGGTTTCATTCCACATCGCCAGTGCAGCGATAATACAAAGCGGCTGCTTCATTTGCTAGATAAAACGGAGCGTTCTCGCCGGGAGGCACTCTTCCTGTCTATTGACGCAGAGAAGGTGTTCGATAGGGTTCATTGGCCGTATCTCATTAAGGTGTTGGAGCGGTTCGGAATGGGGCCCGGCTTTATGGCATGGATTTGTTGTATCTACCGGTCCCCTAGAGCTGCGGTCATAGTCAATGGTACGCTTTCCCTGCCGTTCCCAATAAGGCGAGGAACGAGACAGGGATGCCCGCTTTCTCCTCTTCTGTTTGCGTTATATATGGAACCCCTGGCGCAGCACCTGCGCAATAGCTCTTTAGTCTCTGGCATAAAGTTCGGTGGCGAACATCACCTCATCACCTTATATGCGGATGATGTGATCCTTACCCTGGCGGAGCCCTCAACATCCCTGCCGGCGCTTATGGGGATACTTGATGAGTTCGGTCGGGTCTCCGGGTTTCGGGTAAATATGCAGAAGTCCCAGGTCCTTGGACGTTTCCCAGGCCCGGAGAGAAAGGAGGCATTGAGGGCCCGTTACCCCTTTCTTTGGTCGTCCTCGTGTCTTTCTTACTTGGGCATTGACCTGGCGCCTACGGCTGTAAAGACGGCAAGCCTGAACTATGCAAAGTTAGTTCGGGAAGTAAAGCGGGACCTAGAGACCTGGGGGAGACTAAAACTGTCCTGGCTGGGCAGGGTGGCGGCGGTAAAGATGGCGGTGCTGCCGCATGTCCTGTATGTGTTCCAGGCACTGCCACTGACCCCACCTCCCCGGACGATAGCGATTCTTCAAGCAGCAATTATGAGATTTATTTGGGAGGGTCGCCCGGCGCGGATTCCGCGACGAGTCCTGTGTCGCTCCAAGGGGGAGGGGGGGCTTGCGGTTCCCTGCCTCTTACGATATTATCAGGCGACACAGTTGCGTTTCCTTCTAGAGTGGATTCGTCCACTTACTGAGAAACAGTGGTGATTATGGACCAGGCGGTGGCGGGATCTCACATATGGAAAGAGCCTTGGCTTTGGCGACGGCACAGGGCGGGGGGGCTCTATTCTTCCCCGATTACAGGAGCGACGCTGCGTGTGTGGGACGCTGTGGCAGGCCGGATGGGGTTGATGACGTTTCCATCTCCAATGACCCCCATAGGGGCGAATCCAGACTTTGAGCCAGGGCTGCGAGGGGAGGGACTGCGGCGCTGGTATGAGGGAGGCTGTAAAACGGTGGGGAGCATTTTTGATGAGCAAGGAGTGATTCCATTTGATCAGATGAAAGAGGCCTACGGCTTGACAGAGGCGGATAAGATGACGTACTATCAGATTCGGCATTGGGCCCTGTTGCCGGCTAATAGAGCATTAATAGATAGGCCGTTTACACCGTTTGAAAAGTGGCTCCTGATGAAGAAGGATGATAAAAGAGCTATTTCAGAGCTTTACAGGCTTTTACAGGGTGAGGGGCGCCCGCCTAAAACTAAGGGACAGTTGAGATGGGAAAAGGAGCTGGGAAGGGAACTTTCTGATGAAGAGTGGGCTAATATCTTTTATAGAACACATCACACGGCCTTTAATGCGGCTGGGACAGAGACAGCTTATAAGGTGACTTCTTACTGGTACTACACCCCAGCAAGGATACATACATGGGATCCCACTAGAGCTAACCTCTGTTGGAGGGGCTGTGGAGGGAGGGGTTCTCTGGTGCATTTGCTGTGGCACTGTCCGAAGCTCCATAGATTCTGGGAGAGTGTGGTAGACGAGCTTGATGCAGCGTTCAACACTACAATTCCTATATTCCCTTTGTATATCCTGCTGGGTGTGCCAAACCCCCTCACCTTCCCCCTGCGATCGCTGAAGGGGCGGCAGATGGCCTTGGCCCTTAATGCAGTGCTGTAGCTGATCCTAGCTTTGTGGGGTACCGACATATGTTTCTTGGCTGCAGAAACTGTGGATCATTCTGGCAATGGAGAAGCTCACCCTAGCCTCCCAGCAGCGAATGGGCGAATTGCCTGCACTGTGGGGGCCGTTTCTTCAGATCTCACACTCTGAATTTTCGGAGCTCACATGCCCCGTGTATTTGCGAGTCATGGGGCTGACTTGAAATATTGGGCGAGTGCATAACAGATGGATTCCGGTAGAGAATGAGAGTACTAAGGTGGGAAGAGGGCGGGCGTCTGGAAAGATGAAGGGCCGGGATCACTTAAGGGAAGCACGGTTAATGTTATATGTTTTATTTGTTCATGATGTGTTCTGTATCACAAGCATGAGATGTGGCTCGCAACGCTAAGGACTTACTGAGGGGCCAGTAATTTTCTTGAGTAGCCTGGATGAGATTGTTAAAGGGGCCTTCTGATATGGCAATAAGAGGGGCGAGCTCTTGGGGGCTGAGGGAGAGTTTTTTAACATGGAGCCCGGTGGCGTGTTTATCATATTGTGATATGTTTGGTCTATATGTTGATTTGTCTAAAACAATAAACAGATTTGATCCATAGAATGTACTCCCCTTCATCAGGAGTTCAGCCAGCAGAGCCGTCTTCACCTAATCCTCATGCGCCTCTTCTACCACCTCCTCTACCACCTACACTGGCACCACCACTGCTTGCAACTTCGTTGGTACTGGCAACTACAGCACCCAGATCTTGGTCCAGATTGTGCCATCAGTCTAGACACCATCGCCACAGCCCAAGGTGCTCTTCTACCTCTTCCAGGCGATTCAGCCATCATCGTCATTCCCCAAGAAGATCTCGGTAAAGGTGTTTTGTAGCTATTTTAGCCATGTTTTAGACACGTTGTTTTTACCTAACTAGGCCTTCCGCTGTGCACTTTAACCCTGTTACATTTTATTCAGCATTGCTTTATTTTTGTAGCAATAGCAACATTTGCGGTGCTGTTTTATTTTCTTTATCTCATTGTACTTTCCCCTAGAAAAGCATTACGTTCTTAGTAGGACATTTATTTCACTCTGCGCTTTCTCCAAGGCTACAGTCAGATAGGGTTGCCGACAAACTTGGTATGTCGTGTCTCCGATATTCACAGAAAATACACACTCATACGTGGGGACCATTTCTTAGAATGTCAGCTGTTTTATTATAAAAACACCCCTTTGTCTGAGACACGTTAGAGGGAGATTACAGCCAAATGACAATGACTGCATGCTGATTGCTCCACTGCAGTTACTTGCCTAGATGGCCGGACCCCTGATCCACATAGGGACGGTGTCTCTTTAGACTACAGGCTTCTTCCTCCAGGTATGAGGGATGGTGTACCCCCAGGGGGGGAACCTGAAGGGCAGATTAGGCTTATTATGCTGTGCTCGAACATAGGCCCTCATTATGAACTTGGTGGCAATCACCGCCAACTGCCGTGCTGACGGTGAACAAAAGACCGCCTGTGGCGATGAACTGCACACCGCTGTTTAACAATGCCAAAAAGACAAACCTCCAAAAATCTTGCAACCTCCACCCACTGCCAGGGCCAACGAAGGGGGAAAGGCAGTACACCTCACCCTGCCACCGCCATGCAGACAAACCTCCGCCCACTAAATAATGATGCACAAATCAGCTCGGCAGACAGTGAATGTCGAAGGACCACTGGCGGTACGGACCGCCACGGCCAGCAATGGGGCCCGCCAACAACAAATGCACACATTGGCAAGTTCGAAAAGCACACACCTGACACATCCACAACACTTTAAAACACACACATACACACCCCACATTCCTTTGTAACGGCAGTAGCACAACAGATATTGACACCACAACACGCATACACTGAACTAACCATCACACAAGTCACACACACAAACACACCACCAAAACTCATACATTGCACACCCACCATCACAAGCCACACACCCAGCCACACAACAGCACCCTCACCAACACACCTACAACACACCACCCACAACACACACCATGGCACCCCCTGAGCACCCCCGTTTCACCGACAGGGAGTTAAGGACCATGATGGACGAAATACTCAGGGTCGAGCCACACCTATTTGGGGCACAGGTGCAGCAGACACCCTTGGCCAGGAAGGTGGAGCTATAGCAGAGGATAGTCAACAAGGTCAACGCAGTAGGAAACCATCCACACACAAGGAACAACATCAGGAAGAGATGGAACGACCTCCGGGGAAGGTGCGTTCCATGGCATCCATGCACAACATCGCTGTACAAAAGGCTGGTGGTGGTTATTCCCTCCCCCCGAATACACAGACTGGGAGGAGAAGGTCTTGGCTATCCTGCACCAGGAGGGCCTCACTGGACTCACTGGAGGACTGGACTCAGGTAAGTCAACTACAATACCCCAACAGTCACCACACCTGTATTGCATGTATCACCCCACCCCTCTCACTACCACCAGGACCCCATCCCCTACCCAGTCCACAACACCCACACACTCATATCAATGTCACCTGCATACCCCCAATCCCCCATACAAATCCAGCCCCCTATGCACAGTCACCAACCCATGCATGTAATCTCAGGAGCACCACAACACCCACAATGCACCACCTCCCCACAATAAATGCATCAAAGAGAACATGAAGGGACCCTGCATGCCACTACATGGGAATCCAACAACCAGTTACTGCTGACCAGTGCTGCAAATGACAAGAATGTGCCGGACACACACATCTCAATTCTCTCACACAAAGGCACCATCACATATGCCCCCCGGACGGAGACGTTAAGGAGTGCCAGTCATCCACTTGAAGATGAAGGGCCCACTCAGGAGAGTGCAGATGGATGTCTGGACACAGAGGAAATCCCTGGCCCATCCCACACCCCTGGAAAGTCACCTTCCAGAAGCTTCACCCAGGACACCAATGACACCCCTACCAACCAGCCACCACCATCAGCTCTGGCCCAGTGCCCCCACACCAGTGTCCCCAGGCCATGGACTGGCTGCCCACATGTACAGAGGCCCAAGACCCCACCCACTGCCACGCAGGATGATGAAGGGCCCATTTTAAGTGGAACTGCCAGACCTGTGCAGAGGACACAGGCACAGGGGGCTAGGGCCAGTGGAAGGGTATCAGTGGCCCAAGGAGCAATGCTGCTCCCCAGGAGGCCATTGCTGAGGTACTGGGAGCATACCACCATTACCAGGACAGGATAGGCCAGATCCTGGCCACCTTGGATGAGAATCAGAGGCTGCAGGTGCATAACTCCTGGAGGCCATGGAGCAATGGATGCAGCTCAATGCTACCATGGCCACCATTGCAGGGGTGCTGCAGTGCCAGACAAACATCCAGCCTGAGTCCTCCACCCACCTGCAGGCCCCTTCCACTATCCAGGACACTGCTCTGCCATCTACATCTGCAGAAGCTCCTGGACTGGTGGTACTGCCAGAGGAATCACAGGACACCAGCACCTCTTCACCTGCAGCCCAGCTTCACCCTCGCAAACGTGACCTCAGACCCAGACAACCCACTGAAACACGGGCCAAGACCAAGACTACTGCCAGGAAGTGACTCTGCCCTGAACTGTCTCCCTTGGTTGCCACTGAGCTACATCGTTGACATGCCAATGCCACTTCACCCTCTCCCAATGGTCCTATGGACTGCGCCCCTGTGCTACCAACAGCTGTGCAAATGTACCTGAGAATGTTGTTCACCATGTGCCCACTCCCTTCCACTGTCCCATCACTCATGGATGTTTTGACTTGGAATAAATACACTTGTGCATCCTAAAACTCTGTCCTTATTTATTAACAGCAATCAAATGTGATTGTGTGTGCAATAGCCAGTTACCATCATGATGCCGCTTGCATTGCAGGAGGGGGTCTAACAAACTATAGTGTCTGAAGTATGTCACACTGTACATTACATTGTGTTAACTCACATCTGCCACTTCAGTCCTGAATTTGCTACATCACTGGTAAGGGACACCATAGCACTTACTACATGAGTCGCCCTGAAACAATGGAGTGAAGCCATCAGCATCGTAGGAAATGTACCTGACAGTCACTAGAAGTATAGCCGGATTAGCTGGGTCCTGGAGTTGATGTCTTCCCTCTCTTCTTCACCATCACTCTCATCCCTCCTCTGAGGTGGCAGGGCTTGTTGGACAGCATCCTCCTCTTCCAGAAGTGGGATAGCTTTCCTCACAGCCAAGTTGTGCAGCATGCAGCAGGCGACCACTATCTTACACACCTTGTCAGGGGCATAGCACAGGGATCCTCAAGAGAGATGCAGGCAACAAAATCTTGCCTTCAGAAGTCCTATGGTCCGCTCAATCACACTCCTAGTTTGACCATGTGCCTCATTATAATGCCTTTCTGCATCTGTCCTGGGATTTCTCACAGGTGTCAGGATCCATCGCATGTTTGGGTAGCCAGAATCCCCTGCAAAAGTGGGCGAAGGAGGGTTGAAACACACACTATCTACTTGCATACAGCCTGCCTGTCAGCTATGTAACTGATCCAGTGTCATACACACTCACGTATTGATGAGGAAGGAAAAATGAGTTCAGAGAGGAAGAAGAAGATCTTTCTACATTCTGTGGGCCCTGAAGGACTAAAAGTATATGAATCTATGACAAAGATCAGTGGAAGTGGGGACACTAACGTATTTCAGAATGTTTTAAAGGAGTTTGATAATTACTTTGCACCTAAAGTGTGTATAGGCATTTTGAGGTACAACTTTTTTCAGAGGGGATGGCGAGACGGTGGATGAGTATGTTGCTGCACTTAAAATTTTGGCGAATGACTGCAAATGTGACCATTTACAGGAACAATTGATTAGAGACCAAGTAGTAATGCACACCCGTGATTCAGTGATTCAGGAGCAATTGTGGATACATGGAGATGCTGAGTTGAATGATATTTTAACTATTGTTAGAAAAGCTGAATTATCGAGTCGTAGTGCGAAAGCCATTAAAACTGACTCTAAAGTGTTTGGGGATGACACAGTGCGATAGTCGCTGTGACAGTAGTTCACATTTGGCTTCTTACAAATATTCTCCAGCATTGAAGCAGAAATGTGGGGCTTGTGGGGTTTTAGGACGCTTTGATAGGGTATGTAAGAAAAAGAAGAAGTGCAGTAATGTGAAGTATGTGGAAACGTGCGAATGGGGAGATTTGTTTATGCATAGATTTATGCCACCTGAATAATAACATTGTAGTGGACAAATTTCCCCTTTCTAGAATTTCTGAAATGTTGACACTCATTAAGGGGGCAAAGTGGTTTTTCACCATAGATTTATTAGCAGTATATCGTCAGATTAAATTAAGTGAAGCAAGCAAGAAGTACACAGCGTGCATTACTCGGGTGGGGTGTTTTCAATGCAAAAGATTACCGTTTGGTTTAGCTTCAGCAGCTGACATTTTTCAGAGGTTAATATATCAGTTGTTCGGGAAACATACCAATGTGCGGTGTTTCCAGGATGATATATTACTGTTTAGCAGGGATAGAATGAAACATGATAAAGTCTTGGAGGAGGTGCTGAGTATTTTGGAAGGAAAGGGTTTGTCCGTGGAAGTCTCGAAGTGTAAGTTTGGGGTACAATCAGTAACCAACCTTGGACATGTGGAAGGAGTAATGTGCTAGCAGATTATTTGTCCCGTATGCCCACTGAGATTTTGGAATGGGATGCGGATGAAGAGGAGGAATTACAAGTTGCATTGATTCATGATGATGGTGCCCTGACTGTGAAGGAGGAGGCGTGGAAGGGAGAATATTCTAAGGATTGTGATTTACAATCATTGTTAGAATGTGTTATGAATGGTTGGCCTAACAAGTCTAAAATTTCAAAGACGCTTAGACATTTTTTGGAGGTGAGAAAGGAGCTTTCAATTGTTCAAGGAAATATCTTTAGAGGTGATAGAGCTATTCCACCTAAGACCCTTAGGAATAATATCTTGAAGTGATGTCATGAAACTCATTGTGGAATAGTTAAAACCAAACATAGGGTAAAAAGATGGTATTGGTGGCCAGGAATAGATGTTCAGGCTGAAAGGGTTGTAAGGGAATGTGTTATTTGTGCTAATTCAGATAAGACTTTAGGTACTTTAAGACTTAATATGTGTGAGCCAATCGTTCCGAATAAGCCATGGCATACTGTTGCAATTGATATCATGGGACCCATTGGTAGTCCTGGTAAGTATATCATTGCCATGATTGATGTTTTCTCCAGATGGCCAGTGGTGAACATTGTGGATAAGGTGGATTCGTTGGAAGTTGTAACATTTATGGACAGTACCTTCGTAGATTAAGGTTTACCAGTACAGATTATTAGTGACAATGGAGTGCAGTTTACGTCTGTTTTGACAAAGAGGTGTTTTGAAAGAAGTGGAATTAAACATAGGGCTACATCCTTGTATAATCCAAGTGGCAATGGAATGATTGAGAGGTTTAATAGGGTTATGAAAGATGCTATACAAATTGTGTGTAAAAATTGAAGTGATTGGGAGGTTCCAGTCTTTAAAACATTGTGGTCTTACAGAACTAGTTATCATGAAGCTCTTGGTTTATTTCCTTTTGAGTTAATGAGAGGCAGGGTACAATGGACGAAATGCAACCCGGAGTGGTTATTGGAAGCATCTGAGTGTAAGGTGCCATTTGGAAAAGTTAGAGATCAAATTATGAAGAAGCATATGAAGTATAAACAAACTTTTGACAGGAAAACAGGTTGAAAGAGAAGTGTAGAAGTTTGTGTAGGTAGTTGGGTTAAGGTGAAGAAACCATGGAGAGTAAGGAAGGGTGAGAGTCAATTTTCAGAACCCATTCAGGTAAGCAAGGTTTTGTGAAACGCGGTTCATTTGAGTGATGGGAAGGTATGGAACCTTAAAAGGATAGCAGTGTTTAAAGGACAGCCAGCTAATGGACAGAATTTAAGTGAATCCTTGGAAGATATTGGTTTGGAAAAGAATTAGGTGAGTGGGTGTTTCGGAAAAGGAAATCCACATGGGTGACTGAGTTGAGATTGGTGAGTCTAGTAGGAGTCTGGAGCGAGTTGGAGAAGAAGAGGCTTTGGCATGTGAAGAGGTTCCGGCATGTGGGGTTAGTAAGGATGGAGGAAGTGTTGGATCTATGGAAAAGCATTTAGCCTTTGGGAATGTTGATAGTACTCCAGTGAGTAAAGTAAGTGATAACAGCGAATGTACAGGTCTCATGGGCAACAAGATTCTTTCAAAACCCAAATGGTTGGATGATTACATTTGTGACTCTGTTTCATAATTCTTGTGTATATTTTATCATTTTTTTTTATTTAAAGGGGGAGGATGTGTAATGTTTAGTTAAAAGTTATGTTATGTGGACATTTCATGTTATTGTACTTGTGTCAGTCTGTTATTGTTTGTGTGTCTCCTCCGTTCCAAATTCAGATGGAGTCAGAGGAGAGTGTAGGAAAGTACCATCTTGCCTGGCATGTTACCCCCATTTTTACTTGTGTGTATGTTTGTTTTTGCCTGTGTCACTGGGATCCTGCTAGCCAGGACCCCAGTGCTCATAACTTGTGCCCTGTATGTGTTCCCTGTGTGGTGCCTAACTGTATCACCGAGGCTCTGCTATTCAGAACCTCAGTGTTTATGCTCTCTCTGCTTTAAAAATTGTCACCGCAGGCTAGTGACTAATTTTACCAATTCTCATTGGCACACTGGAACACCCTTATAATTCCCTAGTATATGGTACCTAGGTACCCGGGGTATTGGGGTTCCAGGAGATCCCTATGGGCTGCAGCATTTCTTTTGTCACCCATAGGGAGCTCAGACAATTCTTACACAGGACTGCCACTGCAGCCTGAGTGAAATAACGTCCATGTTATTTCACAGCCATTTTACCCTGCACTTAAGTAACTTATAAGTTACTTATATGTCTAACCCTCACTTAGTGAAGGTTAGGTGCAAAGTTACTAAGTGTGAGGGCACCCTGGCACTAGCCAAGGTGCCCCCACACTGTTCAGGGCAATTTCCCCGGACTTGAGTGCGGGGACACCATTACACGCATGAACTACATATAGGTCAATACCTATGTGTAGCTTCACAATGGTAACTCCGAACATGGCCATGTAACATGTCTAAGATCATGGAATTGTCCCCCCATGCCAAATCTGTTATTGAGGTGCCAATCCCATGCATCCCCGGGGCTCCAGCATGGACCCGGGGTATTGCCAAACTAGCTCTCTGGGGTTTTCTCTGCAGCTACCACTGCTGCCAACCCTCAGAGAGGTTTCTGCCCTCCTGGGGTCTGGGCAGCCCAGTCCCAGGAAGGAAGAACAAAGGATTTCCCCTGAGAGAGGGTGTTACACCCTCTCCCTTTGCAAATAGGTGTTAAGGGCCTGGGAGGAGTAGCCTCCCCCAGCTCTGGAAATGCTTTGAAGGGCACAAATGGTGCCCTTCTTGCATAAGCCAGTCTACACCCGTTCAGGGAGCCCGCAGCCCCTGCTCTGGTGCGAAACTGGACAAACGAAAGGGGAGTGACCACTCCCATGTCCATCACCACCCCAGGGGTGGTGCCCAGAGCTCCTCCAGTGTGTCCGAGACCTCTGCCATCTTGAATGCAGAGGTGTGAGGGCACAATGGAGACCTCTGAGTGGCCAGTGCCAGCAGGTGACGTCAGAGACCCCTCCTGATAGGCTCTTACCTGGTTAGGAAGCCAATCCTCCTCTGAGGGCTATTTAGGGTCTCTCCTGTTGGCTCCTCTTCAGATAACGAATGCAAGAGCTCAACAGTTCCTCTGCACTTCTCTCTTCGACTTCTGCTCTGCGCCCCCTCTGTCTCCTTCTCCAAGAGGCGACCTCCTGGTCCTTCCTGGGCCCGGGCAGCACCCAATATCTTCAACCGTGACTCTTACAGCTAGCAAGGCTTGTTTGCAGTCTTTATGCATTGAAACAACTCTGCATCCTCCAGCACGCCGTGGGACATCTTCTGACCAAAGGAGAAGTTCCTGGCACTTTCCGTTGTTGCAGAATCTTCAGCTTCTTCCACCCGGAGGCAGCCCTTTTGCACCTTCATCCAGGGTTTAGTGGGCTCCTGCCCCACTGGACACTTGGGTGACTTTCAGACTTGGTCCCGTTCCTTTGCAGGTCCTCAGGTCCAGGAATCCGTCTTCAGTGCTTTGCAGTCAGTTGTTGTCTTTGCAGAATCCCATATCTCGGCTTTACTGTCTTTTTGAGGTAGTAGGGTAACTTTACTCCTACTTTTCAGTGTCTTGGGGTGGGGTATCTTGGACACCCTTAGTGTTTTCTTACACTCCCAGCGACCCTCTACACACTACACTAGGCCTGGGGTCCATTCGTGGTTCGCATTCCATTTTTTGAGTATATGGTTTGTGTTTCCCCTAGGCCTATTGTCTCCTATTGCATTCTATTGTGTCCTACAGTGTTTGCACTACTTTTCTAAGTGTTTTACTTACCTGATTTTGGTTTGTGTGTATATTTTGTGTATATTACTTACCTCCTAAGGGAGTATATCCTCTGAGATACTTTTGGCATATTGTCACTAAAATAAAGTACCTTATTTTTAGTAACTCTGAGTATTGTGTTTCTTGTGATATAGGCCCTCATTCTGACCCTGGCGGTTCTCTACCGCCAGGGCCAACGGGGGCGGGAGCACCGCCGACAGGCCGGCGGTGCTCCCTTGGTCATTCTGACCGCGGCACTTTGGCCGCGGTCAGAACGGGAAAACCGGCGGTCTCCCGCCGGTTTTCCACTGACATTAGAATCCTCCAAGGCGGCGCAGCTCGCTGCGCCGCCGAGGGGAATCTGACCCCCCCTACCGCCATCCTGTTCATGGCGGGAAAGCCGCCATGAACAGGATGGCGGTAGGGGGGGTCGCGGGGCCCCTGGGGGCCCCTGCCGTGCCCATGCCAATGGCATGGGCACGGCAGGGGCCCCCGTAAGAGGGCCCCGCAAAGTATTTCAGTGTCTGCCTTGCAGACACTGAAATACGCGACGGGTGCCACTGCACCCGTCGCACCTTCCCACTCCGCCGGCTCGATTACGAGCCGGCATCCTCGTGGGAAGGGAGTTTTTCCCTGGGCTGGCGGGCGGTCTTTTGGAGACCTCCCGCCAGCCCAGGGAAAAACTCATAATACCCTCCGCGGTCTTCTGACCGCAGAGCGGTATAATGGAGGGCGGGATCCTGGCGGGCGGCCTCCGCCGCCCGCCAGGGTCATAATGAGGCCCATAATGCTATATGATATAAGTGGTACAGTAGGAGCTTTGCATGTCTCCTAGTTCAGCCTAAGCTGCTCTGCTATAGCTACCTCTATCAGCCTAAGCTGCTAAAACACTACTAATCTACTAATAAGGGATAACTGGACCCGGCACAAGGTGTAAGTACCACAAGGTACACACTATAAGCCAGGCCAGCCTCCTACAGAGAGACACGCAGCACGCACAGCAGACTCGGCAAGCTTTTGTTGTTACAACTATAAATAAAGCAATTAGATGAAGCAAAAAGACTCCAACTTAACACTCCGCTTTCAGAACCTGCATCTCCTTTTCCGTGACTATGGACCGCTCATTCACCTTACATAGATTTGTTCTTACTAAGCTGATCTCAAGAGCTAGTGTCTATTTTATGTTCCAATTTGTGGCCTGTGTGCTGTGTGACCCCAGGATCTGTACACTTTTGGGTAGTTGCAGCTCTGGTGTCGGTGTCGTCATTCCATATAATGCAGTTTACCACTTCTAGTGCCCCCAGCATACAAATCTATCCGAGTCTGTTGCAGGAGGCGTGGGTGGCAGTCATGGCCCATGATGCAGGCCTGCATCACAGAGCTCTTTCTCACTGGCATCTCCGTGCTGGCCACACGGCTTCTCCCTCAACTCCTTGAGTCAGTGGGTCCTCCTCCCTTCGAGCTGGCAGGCCCCTGTCATCGGCAGCATTGGGCCGCTTCATGAGGGCGGCCTTGCAGAGCTCTTCCTCACCGACATCTCTGTCCTCCAGAACCTCTTCAGGTCCTTAGGTCATACTCCTCCCTTGGAAGCCATCAGTCGTCTGCAGCATTGGACCACTGTCCCAGCTTCGCTTCCTCTGTTCCCCCCTGCCCCAATATCCCCCTCCCAGATCTTCTCACCCCGTTGGGGATTGGGGATGGGTTCTCCAGGATTGCTCACTGTGAGGGGCAACCAGGTAGAATTGTAGTGCAGGACTGTTACTTAGGGGGGCTGCACTCTCAGACATAGTGGGTTTCAGGTGGCACGGGGCTCATTTGTCTCAGAATTCCAAGAGTGGCCGCCGGATCAAAGCTCACTACGTGGGTCAGGCATGTTGCCATGCCACATTCCTGATAGTTAAAGTGAACTAGGATACACTCAGATATCTAAAGTGTGAGGTCACGGGATGGACAAGAAAGGCATCAGTACCACATGGCCACCTGCTGTACAAATAGAAGGGATAATAGGAAGAGCAAAACACCTTTAATCTATGATTGCAGCAGAAAGCCGAAGACAGCCCTCTCCCCTAAATTGGGTTATGCACAGCAAGACAAACCTGGCCGGAAGAGCATAGTAACATTGATGGGGGCAATGGCACAAGTTGTTACTATACAAGATTTCTAATCTGCCCTGGGTGGGAGAGGGGAGAGTGGGTTGCATTGAGCAACAGACCAATAAATAACAAAAATGTATATACCGCATAAGTAAGGCTGTCTAGCTACTGTTAAACAAATGATTGGTAGCTGGCCATGTAACAGATTCTTCAGTCATATCCTTAAGTTAAAAAATAAGGAATGTGAAAGAGAAATATAAAATAGCCATGTTATTTACTTTGTTCTAAATGACAGTTTAAAATGATAAAACAATTAGAATAAAACATAGCAGTAAAAGTTCCGGGGTGGGGGGGAGGGAGTGGATAGTGTGGGTGAAGATAGGGCACTCTAAATGACCCACTTGACACGGTATTCGTTCCGCACATGTAATATCAGAGAGATGAGTACTCAAGCCAAATGCCATGTGATATACTCTTGTGTATGGAGCTGCAAAGTAGACTACTCCATGGAATGCATCTGTAACAATTTGAGGGGTAATATTGCAGAGACACACAGGGACAGCTAATATGTACAGTTTATTTTCAGTGTGCTGGGGCACATTCATTTGGATCAGACCAGGATTCCATATTTGATTGATAAAAATTACACAGTCCTGGAAAGTAGATAAATCACTGTTTAAGGATGCCACTATGAGGGCCCCAAGCCATAGTAGTTATCGGTGTCCCAAATATTATGTTGTCAGACTTCCTAGACCACCTGGGCAGTAAAGCCCCAGTTCACCTATTCTCCTCATTAAATCAAAAGAATAATCAGCATGATGTCCTCTCGGTTTAACCCCTTTGCTGCCAGGCCTTTTGCACCCTAAGGTGCCGAGCCTTTTTTTGGCTATTTGGGGAAGTTAGCGCTTAGGCCCTCATAACGTTTTGCCCACATAAGCTGTCCATGCCAAATTTGTGTCCTTTTTTCCCAACATCCTAAGGATTCTAAAGGTACCCAGAGTTTGTGGGTTCCCCTGGAGGAGACTAAGGTGGTCATTCCAATCTTGGCGGTAAAAGCCGCTTACCGCTGTCAGAAGACCACCAACATACCGCCGGGGTAAACCCGCCACGGTCATTCTGACCCACAACAGGCAAACCGCCAAAATACAGACATCCACAAAAGTCTGCAACACCAAAGGGCAGCGAGAAACTGGCGATGACCAAACCTCCACCGTCATGCCAACAGAAATACACCCACACTATCACGACACACGAATCCACTCAAAAAACACACACTTACAAAACACAGCCATATTGGACAATTACAAATACACACACCTGATACACATACACACACCACTCCCACACACCCAACACAATATAAAACACACACCCACATCACCCTCAAACCCCCACTCCTACAGAATCGGGACCACGCACTGAGAAAAAGAGAACTGAGCACTCAGACGCGCATTTTACTTTCACCCAGCAATATTTCCACGCACTTCACACAACACACCAATACACATCATCACACAATCCACCCCACACATCACCCACACCACCCCATGGCACCACAAAGACACCCCAGGTTCTCAGAGGATGAACTCAGGGTCATGGTGGAGGAAATTGTACGGGTAGAGCCACAGCTCTTCGAAACACAGGTGCAGCACACCACCATTGCCAGGAAGATGGAGCTATGGAGCAGAATAGTCGATAGGGTCAACGCTGTGGGACAGCACCCAAGAAATAGGGACGACATCAGGAAGCGGTGGAACAACCTACGGGGGAAGGTGCGTTCAATGGTATACAGGCACAACATCGCGGTGCAGCGGACTGGCGGCGGACCCCCACCTCCTCCCCCAGAATTTACAACATGGGAGGAGCAGGTCTTGGCAATCCTGCATCCTGAGGGCCTCGCAGGAGTATCTGGAGGAATGGACTCTGGTAAGTCTCATCTTCACTACTTCATCCCCCCTACCCCACCAGCATGCCAAATCATACCCCCACCCTCACTCCCATCACATCCTGCTCCTTGCAAATGTCTCCCCATCACAGCCCACCCATCCCAACCCCAAGCCCTGCATGCGACCACAAAGCATGGACACCCATCAATAAAGCATGCCCACTGCACATACCCATCCCCCCCCAAACCACCATCACAAAAGCCCCCACACGGGAATGCCAGCACTGGGGTACACGGGCACCCACCCATTACACGCTATGGCACACACAAATGCAATAACCATACTTTTATACCCCTGCAGGACCCGAACGCCACGTCAACGCGCAGGAGGGTCCACAAATGTCCACTCCACCCCCAGAAGAGGCCCAAAGTGAGGACAGCAGCTCTGTCGACCTGGATCTAGATGACCAGCCCGGCCCATCGGGGACCTCTGGACAGTCGGTTCCCCTCAGACAGCCACAGCCCATAGCAGACCTTCCCCCCTCTGGGAACACCAGCACAGCACCCACCCAGCGGGCCCATACCTCTGTCCCCAGGACACGTCAATCAGCGGTGTGTCCACCACTACAGGGCACCCAGGTTAACCCACCATCCCAACAACAACAGGGACCTGGGGGCAGTGGTAGTGGGCACACGGTCCAGGGGACAGAGGCCCAGGGAAACAGGGGAACTGGGAGGGCTGCTGTGCGACAGTGGGGGGACAGGCCCAGGGAACCCACTCTCCACGAGGCCCTCTCCTCCATCATGGGAGCCTACCACCACTCCCAGGAGACGATGGCGACGGTCCTGGCCAGGTTTCAGGAGATCCAGCTTCTGCAGGAGCAACAGTATTTGGGGTTCAGGGAGGAACTACGAAACATCAGTTCCGCCCTGGCCACCATTGTAGGGGCTCTGAATCAGGTAGTCACCACATTGCGGAACACTGTGGCACCACAAAGGGCCCCTGACACTAGCATGGACCAAGAACTGCCTACCACCTCTGCCGGCGCTAGTGGACAGGAGGCCCCGCCACAGGACCAACAGGCCACCAGCACCCCACCCCCTGCAGAAGGAGAACCACCCCGCAAGCGGGCCCTGAGATCCAGGAAGAAGACAGAGTAAGATGCCAAGACCCCCGCCAGGAAAGGATACCTCCCTGATTGTCATCCCACTGTCCCACATTGACACCCTGTCCATCCTTATACTGCCCATGCTCCACTTTCCACAGGCATTTGGACAATGCACCTGTGATACTAATAGTCTGGACTCTGCCATGGACAATCCTCCACCATCACCCCTCACCGATTTCCAATCACCCACCAATATAGAGCACTGAAATAAACACAGTTATTGCACAAAACAATCAGGAGTCTGGCTGTGAGTTTGTACAAATGTATTAGACATTACCATGCCAAAAATGCATATTTACATTGTGATGCCAACATACCACTGTCACACAGCTGTAGTCCATGGGGAAACAAAGCAGATGCCACGCAGTCGGGCCCACATCTCTGAAATTGGAAGGGAAAGTCACAACTCAGTTACCATACACTGGTGGAAAAGGTCAGACAGTAGAGAGGTAGTAGGGGTTAAGTATATGTAATATGCCGGGTTGGAATCTTACCTGTGGTCATTGAAAATACTGCTGTATTACTGCATTCCTGTTGTCTATGTCGTCCTCTTCGGCTTCCTCGTCTTCACTCTCCACAGGCTCCACAGCTGCTACAACACCACCATCTGGACCATCCTCCTGCAGAAAAGGCCCCTGGTGTCGCAAAGCCAGGTTGTGAAGCATACAGCAGGCCACGATGATCTGGCACACCTTCTTTGGTGAGTACAATAGGGATCCACCTGTCATATGGAGGCACCTGAACCTGGCCTTCAGGATGCCGAAGGTCCGCTCGATCACCCTCCTAGTAATCCCATGGGCCTCATTGTACCGTTCCTCTGCCCTTGTCCTGGGATTCCTCACTGGGGTCAGTAGCCATGACAGGTTGGGGTAACCCGAGTCACCAATTAGCCACACACGTTGCCTCTGGAGTTGACCCATCACGTAAGGGATGCTGCTATTCCGCATGATGTACGCGTCATGCACTGAGCCAGGGAACTTAGCATTAACATGGGAGATGTACTGGTCTGCCAAACACACCATCTGTACATTCATAAAATGATAACTCTTCCTGTTTCTGTACACTTGTTCACTCCTGCTGGGGGGTACTAAAGCCACATGGGTTCCATCAATGGCACCTATGATGTTGGGGATATGTCCAAGGGCATAGAAATCACCCTTCACTGTAGGCAAATCCCCCACCTCAGAGAAAACGATGTACCTCCGCATGTGTTTCAGCAGGGCAGACAACACTCTGGACAACACCTTGGAAAACATAGGCTGGGACATCCCTGATGATATGGCCACTGTTGTTTGAAATGACCCACTTGCAAAGAAATGGAGTACTGATAGCACCTGCACTAGAGGGGGGATCCCTGTGGGTTGGCGGATTGGTGACATCAGGTCTGGCTCCAGCTGGGCACACAGTTCATGAATAGTGGCTCGGTCAAGCCTGTATGTCAGTATGACATGTCTTTTCTCCATTGTCGACAGGTCTACCAGCGGTCTGTCACAGGAAGATTCCTCCATCTCCTCGCATGTCCCAGCGGACGGTGCCTATGAAGGACAACAGCGAGCACAGAGTCAATCAACTCACAGGTACGTAACCACAGCTTGCACAAAACACGATTCCCAATGCATTGAATGGCTTGTATGAGTGTTGATGCAAGGCCTAGGTATGTGTGACGCAGTAAAAAGTAAGCCATGTGGGCCCTTGAAATGGCGGCTGCCTGACCTGTGAAGTGTGACAATGGGATGTGAGGTAAATGCGCTGGCGTGGCACACCGTGGCGGTAGGCGGTCAAAGACCGCGGCGCTAAGCAGCATTGGTTAACATTGAACCCTATGGGTCTCAGGAGCCAATGACGATGTGCGCCGGCGGTCGCGGTACGCACCGCCGCGGTACGCACTGCCGCGGTACGCACTGCCGCGGGTGTGACCGCCATTTTCTATCGGCTTAATCACTCGATACCTGATCTTCGACAGGAGAGGACCTACACTGCAAGTGCTGCTGTGACCTCGGTCTGGAAGAGACAATGGCTCATGCGACTGGGGAAAGGGCCCCTGCCTTCACTGCTCAGGAATTGGAGAAACTCGTGGATGGGGTCCTCCCCCAGTATGCGCTACTCTACGTTTCTCCAGACCAACAGGTAAGTACACTGGGGCCATGCTTAGTGGCCAATGCCTGTGATGAGTGGGGTGGATGAAAGATGGTGGGGAGGGGAGCGATTGAGGCATGCATCAAACGACGGATGAGAGCATGTGCCACATGGCAAGGGTAGGGATGGGGGGCCACTCACATTGAGGGTGCAGAAGGTAATGACTCTTTTTCGCCCCCTGTACATTTCACATAGGTCAGCGCCCACCAGAAGATTGATATTTGGCGTTCCATCGCTAAGGACGTCCGGACCCTGGGGGTCCACCACAGACGGGGCACCCACTGCCGGAAGAGATGGGAGGACATCAGACGCTGGAGCAGGAAGACGGCGGAGGCTCAGCTGGGAATGGCGTCCCAATGTGGGAGGGGTACCAGTCGGACTTTGACCCCCCTGATGTTCCAGATCCTGGCTGTGGCCTACCCCGATTTGGATGGGTGCGTGAGGACATCACAGCAGACACAAGGGGGTGAGTACACTCTTATTCTGGTGACTTTGCGCGCAGTGGAGGTGTCTGGGTGGGGGAGGAGGGCTGTGGGTATCCCTAGGCCAGGGCGATTTCTCTAGGCTAGGCCCCTCGGTAAGGCATGGCCCTGTGCCCCCGCCCCCCACCTCTGTAGGGTGCCAAGTACAGCTATTCATGGCCCTGTGTCATCTATGTGTGCAGATGTCATCCATAGGCTTGTAGGCCATGTCCCACGGATTGAGTAGTGGACCCCAAGTGCGCGGCGTAGTGCAGGGGGCTTCTGTGTCTGTCCTGTCCGCCAACGGTGTCGCCAATGCATGCACTCAACATGTCTTTATTTTCTCCCCCCCCCCCCCCCCTTTTTGTGGTTTTCCTGTTCATGTGTGCATTAGCATCATCAGGCGGAGGAGAAGTGGCATCGGAGCACGAGGGAGCTGCATCGCACATGGCCATGGAGGGCCATGCAACGGATTCCGATTTCACCAGTGGGACGGAAGGCGAGGGGAGCTCCACAGCGGAGACTTGGGCAGACATAAGTGACACGGACTCGTCCTCTGAAGGGAGCTCCCTTGTGGTGGCGGCAACATCTGTGCCCCCCGCAACAACAGGTACAGCCGCCACCCAGCGCACCAGCACCGCCCTCCCAGCAGCCCCTCAGCGTTTGTCCCGTGCCCGCTCACCCAGGAAGGTGGGCATCTCCTTCGCCCCAGGCACCTCAGGCCCTGCCCCAGTCACCCCTGCTGCCCTCAGTGAGCAGATCATTGACCTCCTGAGGACGCTCACTGTTGGGCAGTCTACCATATTGAATGCCATCAAGGGTGTCGAAAGAGAGGTGCACCAGAGTAATGCATACCTGGAGGGCATTCATTCTGGTCAGGCTGCCCTTCAGCGATCGTTCAACACTCTGGCCTCAGCACTGATGGCAGCCATTGTCCCTGTCTCTAGCCTCCCCCCTCCAACTTCCTCCACCCAGACCCTATCACCTGTACCTCTGCCTATACCAGACACACCATCAGACCAGCCTGCACACACCTCAACACCCAAGGGAAGCTCAGGCAGACATAAGCACCACACATCACACAGGCATTCACACAAGCAACATCCACATACAGACATACCAACACCCACTGCCTCCACTGTGTCCCCCTCCTCCTCGTCTCCCTCCTCCCTCCCTGTCACGTCTCCACTCACACCTGCATGCACTACATCTTCAGCCACTACGTCCATCACCAGCACACACACCAGAACCCCCGCACACGTGCAGTCACCACCCCCACAGCCATTTACACGTCCCCTGTGTCCTCTTCCAGTGTGTCTGTGACCCCCTCTTCCAAGATACACAAACGCAGGCAGCCACCCATCCAACAGCCATCCACCTCACGACAGCCTCCAGCCCAAGCACCTGCACCCAAAGACACCAGACTTCAAACTCCTACAACCACATCCTCTTCCTCCACTCCCATACAGACTACACCTACCCTTCCCATTGCTCCTAAAAAGCTTTTCCTGTCCAAACTTAACCTCTTTCCACCAACTCCCCCACCCCGTCCATGTCATAGGACTCCAGTCAGCACCTCAGCCACCCCAAAACCTGGCCCTGTCATGACAGTCTGCCATGGACTATGGAGTCCCCCACCCTCCAGGGCAGCCAGTTCAGTACGGAGCCAAGGCACGGGCAGCCCATCCCCGGAGAAACAATCAAAGATAGGCAGTGGCCAGCGCGAGAGGGTGAAGACACCAGGCACAAAAACCCCTACCATCCAGCTGGCCAGGAGGGCCCCGCCAGCCCCATCCCAGGTGGGCAGGAGGCCACCAACATGCCCGGCACTGCAGCCCAGGAGGGCCCCGCCAGCCACAGGACAGATGGGCAGGAAGGCACCGCCAGCCACAGGACAGGTGGCAAATGAGCTCCACGCCATGGCCAGATCCGCTGAACTGGGCTCTTCATCTCAAGCACCGCTGAACTCGGCCCTTCATCTCAAGCACCGCTGAACTGGGCAGCGCCGTCTCAAGCACCGCTGAACTGGGCACCGCCATCTCAAGCACCGCGGAACTGGGCCCTTCATCTCAAGCACCGCTGAACTGGGCATTTCATCTCAAGCACCGCTGAACTGGGCACCGCCATCTCAAGCACCGCTGAACTGGGCACCGCCGTCTCAAGCACTGCTGAACTGGGCCCTTCATCTCAAGCACCGCTGAACTGGGCACCGCCGTCTCAAGCACCGCTGAACTGGGCACCGCCGTCTCAAGCACCGCTGAACTGGGCACCGCCGTCTCAAGCACCGCTGAACTGGGCCCTTCATCTCAAGCACCGCTGAACTGGGCACCGCCGTCTCAAGCACCGCTGAACTGGGCACCACCGTCTCAAGCACCACTGAACTGGGCCCTTCATCTCAAGCACCGCTGAACTGGGCACCGCCGTCTCAAGCACCGCTGAACCATGAGTGCCAGGGGCTGGCCCGCATCTTAGTCGGGCAGGGCTGCACGAAGCAGTCTGGGCACCAGGCCCCACCCAGAACCAGTGGAGACTGTTATCCACTTGTGAGACTGTGGCTTTGCACTCGCCAGGATTGAACAGTGGGCAACCCACCCACTTGTGAAACTTGAGAGACTGTGGCTTTGTACTCCCCAGGATGGAACAGTGGGCAACCCACCCACTGTAGAGACTTGAGAGACTGTGGCTTTGCACTCGCCAGGATTGAACAGTGGGCACCCCACCCACTGTCCGGACTTGAGAGACTGTGGCTTTGCACTCCCCAGGATTGAACAGTGGCCATGGAGGCCCCTTGTGGATCTGGCGTCGTGGACTCATCTGGCTGAGGTGCCCCCCTTCCCTTCCCCCTGAGGTGCCTGTAGTTTTGCTATCTGATGCCCCTGCAGTGTTCTGTCCATTGGAGTCAGGTATCTTGTGTGGGCTTTGCCCATGTGATTTGGGCCCAGTGGTCCAGGGACAATACATGCTACAATGCTCGGACTTGTACATTTATGTATATAACAGTTTTTGATGTAGATTTATATTTTTAAGCCAGTAATACAATATATTCCTGTGTTTAGAATCATTTCCTTTTGTGTTTGCATTCTTCCGGGGGGTTTGGGGGGTGTCACTCTGATGTGTTGATACGCATTAATGTGTGTGTTGTAGAGGGTGAGGGTGGGTGTGTCGCATATGTGTGTACCCGTAATATTTTCGCCACCCCCTCCCCTGTGTCGTAGGTGCAGTACTCACCGTTGTCTTCTGCGCCGGCGTTCGTGCTCCTGGTAGAGGAGTAGGAACACAATCGCTGGGAGTATGTGGAGTTCGGGTTCCATGCTGTCCTTATTCCTCGTGGGCTGTATGGAGGTGAGCGTTTTCCCTTCGAAATGGCTGTTTCCGCCGTGTTTTTATCGGCGGGGCTACCGCCCCGGAAAAGGTGGCGGATTGGTAGGTTGTGATACAGTGGGCGGTACATTGTCTCCCGCCTGTCTGTTGGCGGTGACCGCCGCGCTGTTTGTTTGTGCCGCCGTGGCGGGCGGCGTGGTAATGTGGCGGTCTCTGTTGGCGGTTTCCGCCAGGGTCGGAATTCATTTTTTTTTCCCGCAAGCCTGTTTGCGGTTTGGCCGCTGGTTTAACACCGACCGCCAGGGTTGGAATGACCCCCTTAGAAATTAGCCAAAATATAGCTAAAGTTCGTTTTTTCAGAAAGTGCCGCAGAAGAAAGCATATATTTTTTTCCCATGGAAACAAAGGCATCAACAAAGGGTTTGCAGTGTTAAAATCACCATCTTCTCAGCTTTCAGGAACAGGCAGACTTGAATCAGAAAACCACATTTTCAACACTATTTTGGCATTTTACTGGGACATACCCCATTTTTACTATTTGTTGTGCTTTCAGCCTCGTTCCAGTTGGTGACAGAAATGGGTGTGAAACCAATGCTGGATCCCAGTCAGCTACACATTTCTGAAAAGTAGACAAAATTGTGAATTAAGCAAGGGGTCATTTGTGTAGATCATTCAAGGTTTTCCTACAGAAATTAACAGCTAAAATAAAAAAAGATATTGAAATGGAGGTGAAAAAAGAGCCATTGCTGTCCACGTTTTCTTCTATACCTTTCTCCAGCTATGGCAGATTTTTTAAAGCAATATACCTTTACATCTGCTGGACTCCTCTGGTTAGGGGATATATAGGACTAGTAGGTTCATCAAGAACCCTAGGTACCCAGAGCCAAAAATGAGCTGCACTTTGCAATGGGTTTTCATTGTATATTGAGTATACAGCACTTCATTTGGTGAAATATAAAGAGTGAAAAATAGGTATCAAGAAAACCTTTGTATTTCCGAAATGAGCACAAGATAAGGTGTTGAGAAGCGGTGGTTATTTGCACATCTCTGAATTTGTGGGTCCATACTAGTATGTGAATTACAGGGCATTTCTCAAATAGGCTTCTTTTTTACACACTGTCTTACATTTGGAATGAAAAAATGCAGAGAAAGACAAGGGGCAATAACAGTTGTTCTTCTATTCTGTGTTCCCCGAAGTCTCCTTATAAAAATGGTACCTCACTTGTGTGGGTAGGCCTAGTGCCTGCGACAGGAAACGCAACATGGACACAACACATTTTTACATTGAAATATGATGTGTTTTTTGGAAAGTGCCTAGCTCTGTGGTTTTGGCCTCTAGCTCAGCTGGCACCTAGGGAAACCTAGCAAACCGGTGCATTTCTGAAAACTAGGCACCAACACAAGGGGAATCCAGGGTGGGGTGACTTGTGGGGCTCTCACCACGTTCTGTTACCCAGAATCATTTGCAAACCTCAAATTTGGCACACAAAAAACCCTTTTCCTCACATTTCTCTGATGGAAGCTCTTGAATCTGACAGGAGCCACAAACTGCCTTCCACCCAGCAGTCTCCCAAGTCTCCCGATAAAAATGGTACCTCACTTGTGTGGGTAGGTCTAGTGCCCGCAACAGGAAATGCCACACAACACAACATGAACACATCACATTTTCCCAAAGAAAACTGACCTGTTTTTTGCAAAGTGCCTAGCTGTTGATTTTGGCTTCTAGCTCAGCCTGCACCTAGGGAAACCTAGCAAACCTGTGCATCTTTGAAACTAGACACCTAGGGCAATCCAGGATGGGGTGACTTTTGAGGCTTTTACCAGTTTCTGTTACCCAGAATCCTTTGCAAATCTTAAAATTTGACCAAAAAAACCCCACTTTTTCTTCTCATTTCGGAGATGGAAAGTTCTGGAATCTGAGAGCAGCCGCACATTTCCTTCCACCCAGCATTCCCCCACATCTCCCGATACAAATGGTACCTCACTTGTGTGGGTAGGCCTAGTGCCTACGACAGGGAAGGGTCCAAAACACAACATGGACACATCACATTTTTCTTAGGAAAACTGACCTGTTTTTTGCAAAGTGCCTAGCTGTGGATTTTGGCCTCTAGCTCATCCGGCACCCAGGCAAACCTAACAAACCAGGCCATTTCTGAAAACTAGACACCTAGGGGAACCCAGGATGGAGTAATTTGTGGCGCTCTCTCCAAGTTCTGTTACCCAGAATCCTTTGCAAACCTCAAAATTTGGTAAAAAAAACACTTTTTCCTCACATTTGGGTGCTGTACAGTTCTGGAATCTGAGGGGAGCCACAAACTTCCTTCCACCCAGCATTCCCCCACATCTCCCGATAAAAAAGGTACCTCTTTTGTGTGGGTAGACCTAGTGCCCGCGACAGGAAAGGCCCCAAAACACCATGTGGACACATCAAAATGATCAATTACAAAACTACCTATTTTTACAGGGGGGGAGGCACCTTCGTTGTTGGTCCTGGGCTCAGCAACCATCTAGGGAAACCTACCAAACCCAGACATTTCTGAAAACTAGATGCCCGAAGGAGTCCAGGGAGGTGTGGCTCTCGTGGATCCCCCAGTGTTTTCTTACCCAGAATCCTCATAAACCTCAAATTTAGCTAAAAGAAATTACGTTTTCCCCACATTTCTGTGTGGGATCACCGCACCGGCACAAATTTCCTGCCACTCGATGTTCCCCTCAGTCTCCCGACAAAAATGATACCTCATTTGTGTAGGTGGGCCAAGTGCCTGTGACAGGGAAGAGCCAAAAACATGTTGAAATTGAGGCGGAACCAAATCAGGTCCGAAAGGGCAGTTTGAAAAAAAAATGTTTTTAGACTGACAAGTGGGGCAGAATTTTTATCGATATAGATGCAACAATGCTGGGTGGCCGGAATTTTGTGGATTCCGGAAGGTTCCATCACAAAAATGTGGGGAAAATGTGCGATTTCAAGCAAAGTTGGAGGTTTGCAGGACATTGTAGGTAAGAAAATGGTGCAGGGTGCATGTGAAGCACACCACCCTGGACTCACCCAGATGTTTAGTTTTCAGATGTGTCTAGGTCTTGTACATTTTTCTAGATGGCAGCGTCCCAAAGTCCAAAAAGTACAGCCCACACCATTCCAAGTGGGACGATTTGGAGAGTTAGCCAAGCTCTCAGGCCCAAATGTAAAATCTAAACCCAAAATAATAAAAGGTCCTCTTGCTTGCCATTTGGATAAGATATTTTAGTGTGCGGGGCTGGGGGTGCTTAAAAACTGTTACCCCCTTCAGTTGGGGTGGGGGCATAACCATGCGCATCCTGGTTGGTAGCCAGCACCCCACTATTGTGTATTTTCTTTTTAATTCCCCGGCATCTAGTAGGCTTTCTGTCTCCCCCCCAGTGAGTGGATCGGGGAAAATTGCCCCATCTGCCCTCCGGTGGGCAGAACAACTTTGTCCATATTTATTTGGGGTGAGAGTATGGCCATACCCCCACCTTTTAAAAAAAAAAATCCCTTGTGTCTAGTTGGTTTTCTGCCTCCCTTGGGGGGCCGAAATGGTCAATAGTAATGTGCCCCCATGGGGAGAGACCCTTGCTCAAGGGGCTGCCCCCCAAACAAAACACACACACCAATCTGTGGTGCCTAAGTGGTTTTTGTCCCCCCTTGTGGTCTGATGGGCCTAATAGAAATAGACTGATCTGCCCCCAGGGGGGACAGAAATGGGCTAAAATAATTTGCCCCATGGGAAACGGCCCTTGCCCAAGGGACACCTCCCCTTACGTAAAATAGTACAGAAAAAAAATCCCTGGTGTCTAGTGGTATCTGCTCCCAAAGTGGGCAGAAATGGCATAAAATAAAATTGCCCCCCAGAGGAGCGACCCTTGCCTAATGTGTCGCTCCCATCAGTCAAAAATAAAAAGATCCTTTGTGACTAGTGGTTTCTGCCCCCCTTGGGGGCGGATCAGCCTAATTAAAATAGGCCAATCTGCCCCTATGCGATCGTGCTGCAGGAATGCTCAGAAGGAAATGGAAAGGAAAAGCCTTTCCTTTCCTTTTCATGCCTCTCCGACCTCCCCTGCCCCCGTCCCTAGGAGAAACTAATAATTTTCTCCTCGGATCGCGCTCGAAGCCATGCTTCCAGTGTGATGGAGGTGAACTCTGATGAGTCATCAAACTTCAGTGGGGGGTTGGGAGGGTGTGGGTGGCAAGGGAAGCGAATCAACTTCCATCCCTGACCAGGGGAGTGGGGTGGGAGGCCCATAGGGGGAGCGCTAGCGCTCCTCCCGTGGGCTGGGTGCAGGACGTAACTGTTGTGTCCTTGGCACAGCAGCACTGTAGCTGAGGACGTAAACATTAAGTCGTGACACCCATGGGGTTAATACATAGATTCACAAAAAAAACCAGGATACCATCCTTCACTCTTTTGTATACTTTAGTGTGTCTCCCCAATTAGGACCGGTTGCCCCAGATGTGGGTCTTGTGCACACTGTGTCACTGGAATCAAGCTATACCTGACAAATGAGCCTTAACTAGGGTGAAACCTGTTCTGGGTTGATCGTGTTCTGGTTCCTGGAGATCCTGGCAGTTCAGGCTGGACTGTTCCCATTGGAGCACAGACAAGACTGATTTGCGCATGTCTGGTTCCAAACTGAGGTGGCATGATGTGTGAAATAAGAAAGGACTGGGATTGGGCCGAGTAATTACCAGTGACAGATTAATTCAAGCATTCGATCCATCACTTTTTTGTAAACTTTGGTGTAGTCTCCTAAGTTGAATGGGTATTCCCAGACGTGAGTAGTGTGCACACTATATCACTGAAACCAACTATACCTGGCTGTTGAGCCCGGACTGTGGTTAAACCAGTCCTGAGATTTTTGTGTTCTGATTCATGGAGGACCTGACCTGGCAGTTAGGCTTGGACTGCTCCCAGATACTAATAATTACTGAAATGGGAGGCATTCAAGGGAGTAATTGAAAGGAAATGCCTTGATCTTTTATGTTGTTAGGAAAGTGCCTAACAGAGAGAACACTGCTAAGTTAAAAACATGCAAGTCAATGATGAAGGGTAGCACCTGACAAAAGTATGGTGAAGCAGTCTGAGACATTAGAATGACAAACTTTTTGACTGCTGCATATTCATGGCAAGATAGCACCAGGAAAAAAAGACTGGTCTGTTTTTTCTAAGCATGACTGGCAGAGGCAGAACACCCCAATCTGACGTTGTGGCATTGATGTCTAATTATGGGTTTGTGGCATACTTGCATGTGGAAATAAATTACACATTAGGAGTCTGTGGTACACAGTTATACTCATCTGCACCCAGACAGATACTAACCATATTGAAAGGTTATGACCAATCAGCGGGCTTGAGAAGTTAACAGTAGAACAGGCAGAAGAGTTGCACGCCCCACCATAATTGTTAGAACTATATATAGCAATAAGGAACCAAGCAAGTGATAATACTTCAGGGAGTTATACTATTTTTCAAGAACAGTTGGTGCCACATGTGTTAGAGATGTACCAAGTGGGAAGAAAATTAGGAAAGTGGAAGTGATAGTGTTGGCATTACCAAACCCAACAAGTATACCTTAGTCATAAACGCATATCAACACTTGTCTAGGTTTACCCTGGCCCTCAAGATATGGGGCAAAGTCTTGGCAGGCCTTTTACCGATCTGGTGCATCAAAATCAGTACTGTTTTTTTTCATCAGAAGCACATCCACAGTTACTAAGAGGGTGTTAAATTGCAATAGCCAATCCATTGGACCTTTCCCTGTCACTCCCGTGGCCTCCAGAGATATGTAAAAGGCTTTCTGATGGATACTTGTAAATGCAGATTCCTCACCTTTAGAATAACCCTAAGCACGAGACTGGATTCAGAAGATTTAAATTGCATTTCTCCAGCGTGCTGGTAAGTGGCATTTGTGAGAAAGTAGCCTCTTTCTAGCCTTGTTACCCCCACTTTTGGCCTGTTTGTGAGTATATGTCAGGGTGTTTTCACTGTCTCACTGGGATCCTGCTAGCCAGGGCCCAGTGCTCATAGTGAAAACCCCATGTTGTCCGTATGTTTGTTATGTGTCACTGGGATCCTGCTAGCCAGGACCCCAGTGCTCATAAGTTTGTGGCCTATAAGTATGTGTTCCCTGTTTGATGCCTAACTGTCTCACTGAGGCTCTGCTAACCAGAACCTCAGTGGTTATGCTCTCTCTGCTTTCCAAATTGTTATTAACAGGCTAGTGACCAATTTCACCAATTCGCATTGGTATACTGGAACACACTTATAATTCCCTAGTATATGGTACTGAGGTACCCAGGGTATTGGGGTTCCAGGAGATCCCTGTGGGCTGCAGCATTTCTTTGGCCACCCATAGGGAGATCTGACAATTCTTACACAGGCCTGCCAGTGCAGCCTGAGTGAAATAACGTCCACGTTATTTCACAGCCATTACCACTGCACTTAAGTAACTTATAAGTCACCTATATGTCTAACCTTCACCTGGTGAAGGTTGGGTGCAAAGTTACTTAGTGTGTGGGCACCCTGGCAACAGCCAAGGGGCCCCCACATTGTTCAGGGCAAATTCCCCAGACTTTGTGAGAGCGGGGACACCATTACATGCGTGCACTATACATAGGTCACTACCTATGTATAGCGTCACAATGGTAACTCCGAACATGGCCATGTAACATGTCTAAGATCATGGAATTGTCACCCCAATGCCATTCTGGCATTGGGGAGAAAATTCCATGATCCCCCGGGTCTCTAGCACAGAACCCAGGTACTGCCCTGCCTTTTCAGGGTTTGCACTGCAGCTGCTGCTGCTGCCAACCCCTCAGACAGGTTTCTGGCCCCCTGGGGTGCAGGCAGCCCTGGCCCAGGAAGGCAGAACAAAGGATTTCCTCTGAGAGAGGGTGTCACACCCTCTCCCTTTGGAAATAGGTGTAAGGGCTGGGGAGGAGTAGCCTCCCCCAGCCTCTGGAAAGGCTTTGATGGGCACTGATGCTGCCCATCTCTGCATAAGCCAGTCTACACCGGTTCAGGGATCCCCCAGCCCTGCTCTGGCACGAAAGTGGACAAAGGAAAGGGGAGTGACCACTCCCCTGACCTGCACCTCCCACGGGAGGTGCCCAGAGCTCCTCCAGCGTGCCCCAGACCTCTGCCATCTTGGATTCAGAGGTGTGCTGGCACACTGGACTGCTCTGAGTGGCCATGGCCAGCAGGTGACGTCAGAGACTCCTTCTGATGGGCTCTTACCTCTCTTAGTAGCCAATCCTCCTTCCTAGGTAGCCAAACCTCCTTTTCTGGCTATTTAGGGACTCTGCTTTGGGAAATTCTTCAGATACCGAATGCAAGAGCTCACCAGAGTTCCTCTGCATCTCCCTCTTCACCTTCTGCCAAAGGATCGACTGCTGACTGCTCAGGACGCCTGCAAAACCGCAACAAAGTAGCAAAGACGACTACTGCAACCTTGTATCGCTTCATCCTGCCGGCTTTCTCGACTGTTTCCTGGTGGTGCATGCTCTGGGGGTAGCCTGCCTCCTTTCTGCACCAGGAGCCCTGAAGAAATCTCCCGTGGGTTGACGGAATCTTCCCCCTGCAACCGCAGGCAACAAAAGACTGCATCACCGGTCCTCTGGGTCCCCTCTCAGCACGACGAGCGTGGTCCCTGGAATGCAGCAACTCTCTCCAAGTGACTCCCACAGTCCAGTGACTCTTCAGTCCAAGTTTGGTGGAGGTAAGTCCTTGCCTCCCCACGCTAGACTGCATTGCTGGGTACCACATGATTTGCAGCTGCTCCAGCTCCTGTGCACTCTTCCAGGATTTCATTCGTGCACAGCCAAGCCTGGGTCCCCGACACTCTAATCTGCAGTGCACAACCTTCTGAGTTGTCCTCCGGCGTCGTGGGACTCCCTTTTCTGACTTCGGGTGGACTCCAGTTCACTCTTCCTCTAAGTGCCTGATCTGGTACTTCTGCAGGTGCTGCCTGCTTCTGTGAGGGCTCCCTGACTTGCTGGGCGCCCCCTCTGTCTCCTCATTGAAGTGGCGACATCCTGGTCCCTCCTGGGCCACAGCAGCATCCAAAAACCCTAACCACGACCCTTGCAGCTAGCAAGGCTTGTTTGCGGTCTTTCTGCGTGCGAACCCATCTGCAAGCTTCTTTACGATGTGGGACATCCGTCCTCCAAAGGGGAAGTTCCTAGTCCTCTTTGTTCTTGCAAAACACCAAGCTTCTTCCATCCGGTGGCAGCTTCCTTGCACCCTCAGCTGGCATTTTATGGGCTCCTGCCCACTCTCGACACTGTAGCGACTCTTGGACTTGGTCCCCTTGTCTTACAGGTACTGAGGTCCGGAAATCCACTGTTGTTGCATTGCTGGTGATGGTTTTTCTTGCAGAATCCTCCTATCACGACTTCTGTGCTCTCTGGGGGTTGTAGGTGCACTTTACAAATACCTTACAGGGTCTTGGGGTGGGCTATTTTTCTAACCCTCACTGTTTCCTTACAGTCCCAGCGACCCTCTACAAGCTCACATAGGTTTGGGGTCCATTTGTGGTTCGCATTCCACTTTTGGAGTATATGGTTTGTGTTGTCCCTATACCTATATGCTCCTATTACAATCTATTGTAACTTCACACTGCTTGCATTACTTCCTTTTGCTATTACTGCATATTTTTGGTATTGTGTACATATATCTTGTGTATATTTGGCATCCTCATACCGAGGGTACTCACTGAGATACTTTTGGCATATTGTCATAAAAATAAAGTACCTTTATTTTTAGTATATCTGTGTATTGTGTTTTCTTATGATATTGTGCATATGACACCAGTGGTATAGTAGGAGCTTTACATGTCTCCTAGTTCAGCCTATGCTGCTTTGCCATAGCTACCTTCTATCAGTCTCAGCTGCTAGAAACACCTCTTCTACACTAATAAGGGATAACTGGACCTGGCACAAGGTGTAAGTACCTCTGGTACCCACTACAAGCCAGGCCAGCCTCCTACATTGGTTGTGCAGCGGTGGGATAAGTACTTGTAACTACTTACCACTTTGTCATTGTGTACTTTTCATAAGAGAATAATATACAAAACAAGTTCAGGGTATGTACACCTAACCAAAAAGTTTTGCTTTTCTTCTCTTACACTTTCTACTTAGTGCTGAAAAGTACTTCTAAACTTCTAAAAGTTTCCAAAAAGTTTGAAAAAGTTTTTTTTTCTGTTCTTTAAAAAGTCCTGAAACTTTTTCTCTCTTCTCACTGTCTCTAAACCTTTTCTATCATGTCTGATGTAGGTGCTGCTCTTAAATTAGTCAATACAACCTATGACAATTTAAACTTCAAGAGCCTAAGGAGTCTCTGCATTGATAGAGGTTTAGTGGTAGGGAAGAACCCTTCTAGAGAATTTCTGTATAACATGCTCATTGAGAATGATAAGTCCCTAGGTGGCACTTCTTCTGAGAAGTTAGTAGATAGCTCACACTCTGACTCAGGGGAACCCCTTGAGGGAGTTGTACAGGGTTCTCTTCCAAATCTGCCCCTTAGCAGACCACCTAGCAATGTTGGTAGTAATAGGAGCTCCCATCATAGTAGGGATGCTTTTGTTCCTGGAGGCCAGGTTGTTAGAGTGCAAGCTGTTAGGTACAGGTCTCCCTCTGTTGGTTCCAATATATCCTCAGTGTCTAAACATTCCCAACCCACCCACCCTGAAGACAACATGTTAGAAAGGGAACTCAAAAAGTTGAGAGTGGAAGAGACCAGGCTGAAGCTTAAACAGCAACAGCTGGCTCTAGACAGGGAATCCCTAGACCTGGAGAAGGAGAGACAGAGATTGAGGTTTGGACCCCATGGTTGCAGCAGCAGTATTCCTGATAGTAATCCTGTGAGAGAGCATGATTCCAGGAATCTGCACAAGATAGTTCCCCCTTACAAGGAGGGGGATGACATTAACAAGTGGTTTGCTGCACTTGAGAGGGCCTGTATGGTACAGGGGGTCCCTCAAAGGCAGTGGGCTGCTATTCTATGGCTATCTTTCAATGGAAAGGGTAGGGGTAGGCTCCTTACTCTTAGAGAAAGTGATGCCAATAATTTTGCAGTTTTGAAGGATGCACTCTTGGATGGATTTGGCTTAACCAGTGAACAATACAGGATTAAGTTCAGAGACACCAGAAAAGAGTCCTCACAGGACTGGATAGACTTTGTTGACTGTTCAGTGAAGGCCTTGGAGCGTTGGTTACATGGCAGTAACGTTTCTGACTATGAAAGCCTGTATAATCTTATTCTGAGAGAGCATATTCTGAATAACTGTGAGTCTGACTTGTTACACAAATATCTAGTGGACTCAGATCTGACTACTCCCCAAGAATTGGGAAAGAAGGCAGACAAATGGGTCAGAACAAGAGTGAACAGAAAAGTTCATACAGGGGGTGACAATGATGGCAAGAAGAAAGATGGTGAGAAATCTCAGGATAAGCATGGGGATAAGGGTAAAACCAAAGATCCTTCCTCACATCCTAAACACTCTTCAGGGAGTGGGGATAAATCAAATTCTTCCTCTTCTTCACAACATACACACATTAAAAAGCCTTGGTGCTATGTGTGTAAAAATAAAGGCCATTAGCAAGGGGATAAGTCCTGTCCAGGTAAACCCCCTGAGCCAACCACCACTAATACATCAAACTCTAGTGCCCCTAGCAGTAGTGGTAATAGTGGTGGGACTGCTGGCAACAGTCAAACTAAGGGTGTAGTTGGGTTCACTTATGGGTCCATCATAGTGTGAGAAGGTAGCCTCTTTCTAGCCTTGTTACCCCCACTTTTGGCCTGTTTGTGAGTGTATGTCAGGGTGTTTGTCACTGTTTTCACTGTCTCACTGGGATCCTGATAGCCAGGCCTCAGTGCTCATAGTGAAAACACCATGTTTTCAGTATGGTTGTTATGTGTCACTGGGATCCTGCTAGTCAGGACCCCAGTGCTCATAGGTTTGTGGCCTATATGTATGTGTCACTGGGACCCTGTCACACAGGGCCCCAGTGCTCATAGGTGTGCATGTATATGTTCCCTGTGTGGTGCCTAACTGTCTCACTGAGGCTCTGCTAACCAGAACCTCAGTGGTTATGCTCTCTCATTACTTTCAAATTGTCACTAACAGGCTAGTGACCAATTTTACCAATTTACATTGGCTTACTGGAACACCCTTATAATTCCCTAGTATATGGTACTGAGGTACCCAGGGTATTGGGGTTCCAGGAGATCCCTATGGGCTGCAGCATTTCTTTTGCCACCCATAGGGAGCTCTGACAATTCTTACACAGGCCTGCCACTGCAGCCTGAGTGAAATAACGTCCACGTTATTTCACAGCCATTTTACACTGCACTTAAGTAACTTATAAGTCACCTATATGTCTAACCTTTACCTGGTAAAGGTTAGGTGCAAAGTTACTTAGTGTGTGGGCACCCTGGCACTAGCCAAGGTGCCCCCACATTGTTCAGAGCCAATTCCCTGAACTTTGTGAGTGCGGGGACACCATTACACGCGTGCACTACATATAGGTCACTACCTATATGTAGCTTCACCATGGTAACTCCGAATATGGCCATGTAACATGTCTATGATCATGGAATTGCCCCCTCTATACCATCCTGGCATAGTTGGCACAATCCCATGATCCCAGTGGTCTGTAGCACAGACCCTGGTACTGCCAAACTGCCCTTCCTGGGGTTTCACTGCAGCTGCTGCTGCTGCCAACCCCTCAGACAGGCAGCTGCCCTCCTGGGGTCCAGCCAGGCCTGGCCCAGGATGGCAGAACAAAGAACTTCCTCTGAGAGAGGGTGTGACACCCTCTCCCTTTGGAAAATGGTGTGAAGGCAGGGGAGGAGTAGCCTCCCCCAGCCTCTGGAAATGCTTTGTTGGGCACAGATGTGCCCAATTCTGCATAAGCCAGTCTACACCGGTTCAGGGACCCCTTAGCCCCTGCTCTGGCGCGAAACTGGACAAAGGAAAGGGGAGTGACCACTCCCCTGACCTGCACCTCCCCTGGGAGGTGTCCAGAGCTCCTCCAGTGTGCTCCAGACCTCTGCCATCTTGGAAACAGAGGTGCTGCTGGCACACTGGACTGCTCTGAGTGGCCAGTGCCACCAGGTGACGTCAGAGACTCCTGCTGATAGGCTCCTTCAGGTGTTAGTAGCCTTTCCTCTCTCCTAGGTAGCCAAACCCTCTTTTCTGGCTATTTAGGGTCTCTGTCTCTGGGGAAACTTTAGATAACGAATGCATGAGCTCAGCCGAGTTCCTCTGCATCTCCCTCTTCACCTTCTGATAAGGAATCGACCGCTGACCGCGCTGGAAGCCTGCAAACCTGCAACATAGTAGCAAAGACGACTACTGCAACTCTGTAACGCTGATCCTGCCGCCTTCTCGACTGTTTTCCTGCTTGTGCATGCTGTGGGGGTAGTCTGCCTCCTCTCTGCACCAGAAGCTCCGAAGAAATCTCCCGTGGGTCGACGGAATCTTCCCCCTGCAACCGCAGGCACCAAAAAGCTGCATCTCCGGTCCCTTGGGTCTCCTCTCAGCACGACGAGCGAGGTCCCTCGAATCCAGCGACACCGTCCAAGTGACCCCCACAGTCCAGTGACTCTTCAGCCCAAGTTTGGTGGAGGTAAGTCCTTGCCTCACCTCGCTGGGCTGCATTGCTGGGAACCGTGACTTTGCAAGCTTCTCCGGCCCCTGTGCACTTCCGGCGGAAATCCTGTGTGCACAGCCAAGCCTGGGTCCACGGCACTCTAACCTGCATTGCACGACTTTCTAAGTTGGTCTCCGGCGACGTGGGACTCCTTTGTGCAACTTCGGCGAGCACCGTTTCACGCATCCTCGTAGTGCCTGTTTCTGGCACTTCTCCGGGTGCTACCTGCTTCAGTGAGGGCTCTTTGTCTTGCTCGACGTCCCCTCTCTCTGCAGGTCCAATTTTCGACCTCCTGGTCCCTCCTGGGCCCCAGCAGCGTCCAAAAACGCCAAACGCACGATTTGCGTGTAGCAAGGCTTGTTGGCGTCCATCCGGCGGGAAAACACTTCTGCACGACTCTCCAAGGCGTGGGGGATCCATCCTCCAAAGGGGAAGTCTCTAGCCCTTGTCGTTCCTGCAGTATTCACAGTTCTTCAGCCTAGTAAGAGCTTCTTTGCACCAACCGCTGGCATTTCTTGGGCATCTGCCCATCTCCGAGCTGCTTGTGACTTTTGGACTTGGTCCCCTTGTTCCACAGGTACCTTCAGACAGGAATCCATCGTTGTTGCATTGCTGATTTGTGTTTTCCTTGCATTCTCCCTCTAACACGACTATTTTGTCCTTAGGGGAACTTTGGTGCACTTGGCACTCACTTTTCAGGGTCTTGGGGAGGGTTATTTTTCTAACTCTCACTATTTTCTAATAGTCCCAGCGACCCTCTACAAGGTCACATAGGTTTGGGGTCCATTCGTGGTTCACATTCCACTTTTGGAGTATATGGTTTGTGTTGCCCCTATCCCTATGTTTCCCCATTGCATCCTATTGTAACTATACATTGTTTGCACTGTTTTCTAAGACTATACTGCATATTTTTGCTATTGTGTATATATATCTTGTGTATATTTCCTATCCTCTCACTGAGGGTACACTCTAAGATACTTTGGCATATTGTCATAAAAATAAAGTACCTTTATTTTTAGTATAACTGTGTATTGTGTTTTCTTATGATATTGTGCATATGACACTAGGTGGTACTGTAGTAGCTTCACACGTCTCCTAGTTCAGCCTGAGCTGCTTTGCTAAGCTACCATTATCTATCAGCCTAAGCTGCTAGACACCCTATACACTAATAAGGGATAACTGGGCCTGGTGCAAGGTGCAAGTACCCCTTGGTACTCACTACAAGCCAGTCCAGCCTCCTACATTGGTTGTGCAGTGGTGGGATAAGTGCTTTGAGACTACTTACCACTCTTGTCATTGTACTTTTCATAAGAGAAAAATATACAAAACAAGGTCAGTGTATATACACATAGCCAAAAAGTTTTGCATTTCCTCTTTTCACTCTTTTCTAAGTGCTGAAAAGTACTTCTAAACTTTCAAAAAGTTCTTAAAAGTTTAAAAAGTTTTTTTTCTGTCTTTCCAAAAAGTTCTGAAAACTTTTTTCTCTTTGTCTATCACTTTTACTCTCTCTAAAAAATGTCTGGCACAGGCCAAAAAGTTGAACTGTCCAAACTTGCATATGATCACCTTAGCTGGAAAGGAGCAAGGAGTCTCTGCATAGAGAGAGGTTTGAGTGTAGGGAAGAATCCTTCTTTAGAACTGTTAATTAATATGCTTAGAGTACAGGATAAGGCCATAAGTGCCCAATCTGTAGAAAAAGTAGCTAATGGTTCTCAATCTGATCCAGGGACTCCCCCAGGAAAAGGTTCAGGAAAGAAACTTCTCAGCCTGCCCATTACTAGACAGTCTAGCATAGTTGGTACAGAGGTTGAATCACATCATACTGATGATGTGCTCTCACATTATACTGGTAGCCAAGCTGTTAGGGTGCCCTCTGTAAGGGACAGGTCTCCTTCTGTTCATTCCCATCATACCTCTGTATCTAGAAATGTCCCTCCCACCCACCCTGATGACAGATTGTTGGAAAGGGAGCTCAATAGATTGAGAGTGGAGCAAACCAGACTGAAGCTCAAGAAGCAACAGCTGGATTTGGATAGACAGTCTTTAGAAATAGAGAGGGAAAGACAGAAAATGGGTTTAGATACCCATGGTGGCAGCAGCAGTATTCCCCATAGTCATCCTGCAAAAGAGCATGATTCCAGGAATCTGCATAAGATAGTTCCCCCTTATAAGGAGGGGGATGACATTAACAAGTGGTTTGCTGCACTTGAGAGGGCCTGTGTTGTACAGGATGTCCCTCAAAGGCAGTGGGCTGCTATCCTATGGCTATCATTTACTGGAAAAGGTAGGGATAGGCTCCTTACTGTAAAAGAAAATGATGCTAACAATTTCCAAGTTCTTAAGAATGCACTCCTGGATGGTTATGGCTTAACCACTGAACAGTACAGGATCAAGTTCAGAGATACCAAAAAGGAGTCTTCACAAGACTGGGTTGATTTCATTGACCATTCAGTGAAGGCCTTGGAGGGGTGGTTACATGGCAGTAAAGTTACTGATTATGAAAGCCTGTATAACACAATCCTGAGAGAGCATATACTTAATAATTGTGTGTCTGATTTGTTGCACCAGTACCTGGTAGACTCTGATCTGACCTCTCCCCAAGAATTGGGAAAGAAGGCAGACAAATGGGTCAGAACAAGGGTGAACAGAAAAGTTCATACAGGGGGTGACAAAGATGGCAATAAGAAGAAAGATGGTGAAAAATCTCAAGATAAGCATGGGGATAAGGGTAAAACCAAAGATCCCACTTCAAATCTTAAACACTCTTCAGAGGGTGGGGATAAAACAAATTCTTCCTCTTCTTCCCAACCTGCACACATTAAAAAGCCTTGGTGCTTTGTGTGTAAAAATAGAGGCCATAGGCCAGGGGATAAGTCCTGTCCAGGTAAACCCCCTGAGCCTACCACCACTAATACATCAAGCTCTAGTGCCCCTAGCAGTAGTGGTACTAGTGGTGGGACTGCTGGCAACAGTCAAGCAAAGGGTGTAGTTGGGTTCACTTATGGGTCCATAGTGGAAACTGATGTAATCAGTCCCAAGACAGTTTCTGTCACACCTAGTGGCATTGGCCTTGCCACACTGGCTGCTTGTCCCCTTACAATGGATAAGTACAGGCAGACAGTTTCAATAAATGGTGTTGAGGCCTTGGCCTACAGGGACACAGGTGCCAGTTTCACTTTGGTGACTGAAAACCTAGTGCCTCCTGAACAACACATCATTGGACAACAGTATAAGATTATTGATGTCCATAACTCCACTAAGTTTCTTCCCTTAGCTATAATTCAGTTTAGTTGGGGTGGAGTTACTGGGCCTAAGCAGGTGGTGGTATCACCTAGCTTACCTGTAGACTGTCTCTTAGGTAATGACCTAGAGGCCTCAGGTTGGGCTGATGTAGAGTTTTATGCCCATGCAGCCATGCTGGGCATCCCTGAGGAATTGTTCCCTCTCATTTCTACTGAAATAAAAAAGCAAAGGAGAGAAGGCCTGAAAACTCAGGATCCCTCTCCATCAACAGGTAAAAAGGGTATCACAGTATCCCCTAACCACCCTACCATTCAGGATACCATTCCTGTGGTGGGAGAAACCTCTCCTGGGGTGGCACCTGTTCCAAGGGAATCATCAGCTGGCATAGCTGGACTCCCTGAGGTAGAAGTACCTCTCTGTGGGATAACTAACATTGGTGACAAAAAGAACACCATTTTAGTTAACATGGAGCATCCCTCCAACCCTCCCAGAGAAACTTTAGTGCAGAAACCCTGTACTGCCTCACAACACTTAGGACAGCATCCCTGCCCTAGTGTGGAGCTCATAGGACAGCATCCCTGCCCTGCTCCAACTCAAGAGAAACAGCATCCCTGTTCCCTCTTCCAGCCAAATGGACAAAGTTTTTGCCCAGCTATGGCTTTACTGAGACAGCATCCCTGTCTGGCATTTCCATCATTGCAAATAGGTTCAGTGGATAATTCCCACTGCTCTAAACTAAAACTTACTGATAGAAACTCTGAAAATACATCTTCACATTGTTGGTTAGCTAAAAAACTTCAAACAGGGTGGTTTACATCCCCACAGGGAAGTAACCATATAGTGGATGATAAAGGGAGTAACCAGTCTATTGCAGAGCTACTCTCTACTTATCACCACTTAGACAATAAAGTCTCAACTGGCCAAGGTTAGCCTTATTGTCCTTCGTTTGGGGGGGGGTTGTGTGAGAAGGTAGCCTCTTTCTAGCCTTGTTACCCCCACTTTTGGCCTGTTTGTGAGTGTATGTCAGGGTGTTTGTCACTGTTTTCACTGTCTCACTGGGATCCTGATAGCCAGGCCTCAGTGCTCATAGTGAAAACACCATGTTTTCAGTATGGTTGTTATGTGTCACTGGGATCCTGCTAGTCAGGACCCCAGTGCTCATAGGTTTGTGGCCTATATGTATGTGTCACTGGGACCCTGTCACACAGGGCCCCAGTGCTCATAGGTGTGCATGTATATGTTCCCTGTGTGGTGCCTAACTGTCTCACTGAGGCTCTGCTAACCAGAACCTCAGTGGTTATGCTCTCTCATTACTTTCAAATTGTCACTAACAGGCTAGTGACCAATTTTACCAATTTACATTGGCTTACTGGAACACCCTTATAATTCCCTAGTATATGGTACTGAGGTACCCAGGGTATTGGGGTTCCAGGAGATCCCTATGGGCTGCAGCATTTCTTTTGCCACCCATAGGGAGCTCTGACAATTCTTACACAGGCCTGCCACTGCAGCCTGAGTGAAATAACGTCCACGTTATTTCACAGCCATTTTACACTGCACTTAAGTAACTTATAAGTCACCTATATGTCTAACCTTTACCTGGTAAAGGTTAGGTGCAAAGTTACTTAGTGTGTGGGCACCCTGGCACTAGCCAAGGTGCCCCCACATTGTTCAGAGCCAATTCCCTGAACTTTGTGAGTGCGGGGACACCATTACACGCGTGCACTACATATAGGTCACTACCTATATGTAGCTTCACCATGGTAACTCCGAATATGGCCATGTAACATGTCTATGATCATGGAATTGCCCCCTCTATACCATCCTGGCATAGTTGGCACAATCCCATGATCCCAGTGGTCTGTAGCACAGACCCTGGTACTGCCAAACTGCCCTTCCTGGGGTTTCACTGCAGCTGCTGCTGCTGCCAACCCCTCAGACAGGCAGCTGCCCTCCTGGGGTCCAGCCAGGCCTGGCCCAGGATGGCAGAACAAAGAACTTCCTCTGAGAGAGGGTGTGACACCCTCTCCCTTTGGAAAATGGTGTGAAGGCAGGGGAGGAGTAGCCTCCCCCAGCCTCTGGAAATGCTTTGTTGGGCACAGATGTGCCCAATTCTGCATAAGCCAGTCTACACCGGTTCAGGGACCCCTTAGCCCCTGCTCTGGCGCGAAACTGGACAAAGGAAAGGGGAGTGACCACTCCCCTGACCTGCACCTCCCCTGGGAGGTGTCCAGAGCTCCTCCAGTGTGCTCCAGACCTCTGCCATCTTGGAAACAGAGGTGCTGCTGGCACACTGGACTGCTCTGAGTGGCCAGTGCCACCAGGTGACGTCAGAGACTCCTGCTGATAGGCTCCTTCAGGTGTTAGTAGCCTTTCCTCTCTCCTAGGTAGCCAAACCCTCTTTTCTGGCTATTTAGGGTCTCTGTCTCTGGGGAAACTTTAGATAACGAATGCATGAGCTCAGCCGAGTTCCTCTGCATCTCCCTCTTCACCTTCTGATAAGGAATCGACCGCTGACCGCGCTGGAAGCCTGCAAACCTGCAACATAGTAGCAAAGACGACTACTGCAACTCTGTAACGCTGATCCTGCCGCCTTCTCGACTGTTTTCCTGCTTGTGCATGCTGTGGGGGTAGTCTGCCTCCTCTCTGCACCAGAAGCTCCGAAGAAATCTCCCGTGGGTCGACGGAATCTTCCCCCTGCAACCGCAGGCACCAAAAAGCTGCATCTCCGGTCCCTTGGGTCTCCTCTCAGCACGACGAGCGAGGTCCCTCGAATCCAGCGACACCGTCCAAGTGACCCCCACAGTCCAGTGACTCTTCAGCCCAAGTTTGGTGGAGGTAAGTCCTTGCCTCACCTCGCTGGGCTGCATTGCTGGGAACCGTGACTTTGCAAGCTTCTCCGGCCCCTGTGCACTTCCGGCGGAAATCCTGTGTGCACAGCCAAGCCTGGGTCCACGGCACTCTAACCTGCATTGCACGACTTTCTAAGTTGGTCTCCGGCGACGTGGGACTCCTTTGTGCAACTTCGGCGAGCACCGTTTCACGCATCCTCGTAGTGCCTGTTTCTGGCACTTCTCCGGGTGCTACCTGCTTCAGTGAGGGCTCTTTGTCTTGCTCGACGTCCCCTCTCTCTGCAGGTCCAATTTTCGACCTCCTGGTCCCTCCTGGGCCCCAGCAGCGTCCAAAAACGCCAAACGCACGATTTGCGTGTAGCAAGGCTTGTTGGCGTCCATCCGGCGGGAAAACACTTCTGCACGACTCTCCAAGGCGTGGGGGATCCATCCTCCAAAGGGGAAGTCTCTAGCCCTTGTCGTTCCTGCAGTATTCACAGTTCTTCAGCCTAGTAAGAGCTTCTTTGCACCAACCGCTGGCATTTCTTGGGCATCTGCCCATCTCCGAGCTGCTTGTGACTTTTGGACTTGGTCCCCTTGTTCCACAGGTACCTTCAGACAGGAATCCATCGTTGTTGCATTGCTGATTTGTGTTTTCCTTGCATTCTCCCTCTAACACGACTATTTTGTCCTTAGGGGAACTTTGGTGCACTTGGCACTCACTTTTCAGGGTCTTGGGGAGGGTTATTTTTCTAACTCTCACTATTTTCTAATAGTCCCAGCGACCCTCTACAAGGTCACATAGGTTTGGGGTCCATTCGTGGTTCACATTCCACTTTTGGAGTATATGGTTTGTGTTGCCCCTATCCCTATGTTTCCCCATTGCATCCTATTGTAACTATACATTGTTTGCACTGTTTTCTAAGACTATACTGCATATTTTTGCTATTGTGTATATATATCTTGTGTATATTTCCTATCCTCTCACTGAGGGTACACTCTAAGATACTTTGGCATATTGTCATAAAAATAAAGTACCTTTATTTTTAGTATAACTGTGTATTGTGTTTTCTTATGATATTGTGCATATGACACTAGGTGGTACTGTAGTAGCTTCACACGTCTCCTAGTTCAGCCTGAGCTGCTTTGCTAAGCTACCATTATCTATCAGCCTAAGCTGCTAGACACCCTATACACTAATAAGGGATAACTGGGCCTGGTGCAAGGTGCAAGTACCCCTTGGTACTCACTACAAGCCAGTCCAGCCTCCTACACATAGAAACTGGGGTAGTCAGTCCCAAGACAGTTTCTCTCACACCTAGTGGCATTGGCCTTGCCACACTGGCTGCTTGTCCCCTTACAATGGATAACTACAGGCAGACAGTTTCAATAAATGGTATGAGGCCCAGGCCTCAAGGGACACAGGTGCCAGTATCACTTTGGTGACTGAAAACCTAGTGCCTCCTGAACAACACATCATTGGACAACAGTACTAGATTATTGATGTCCATAACTCCACTAAGTTTCTTCCCTTAGCTATAATTCAGCTTAGTTGGGGTGGAGTTACTGGCCCTAAGCACGTGGTAGTGTCACCTAGCTTACCTGTAGACTGTCTCTTAGGTAATGACCTAGAGACCTCAGGTTGGGCTGAGGTAGAGTTTTATACCCATGCAGCCATGCTGGGTATCCCTGAGGAATTGTCCCCTCTCATTTCTACTGAAATGAAAAAGCAAAGGAGAGAAAAAGGCCTGAAAACTCAGGATCCTTCCCCAACAACAGGTAAAAAGGGTATTTCAGTATCCCCTACCCACCCTGCCATTCAGAATACCATTCCTGTGGTGGGAGACACCTCTCCTGGGGTGGAACCTGTACCAAGGGAATCATCAGCTAACACACCTGTATTCCCTGAGGTAGAAGTACCTCTCTGTGGGATAACTAATATTGGTGAGAAAAAGTCCACCATTGTAGTTAACATGGAGCATCCCTCCAACCCTCCCAGAAAAACTTTAGTGCAGGAACCCTGCACTGCCTCACAACACTTAGGACAGCAGCCCTGCCCTAGTGTGGAGCTCATAGGACAGCATCCCTGCCCTGCTCCAACTAGAGAGAAACAGCATCCCTGTTCTCTCTTACAGCAATATGGACAATGTTTTTGCGCAGCTATGGCCTTACTGAGGAGACAGCATCCCTGTCTGGTATTCTCATCACTAGAAATAGGTCCAGTGGACAATTCCCACTGTTCTAAACTAAAACTTACTGATAGGAACTCTGAAAATATATCTTCACATTGTTGGTTAGATAAAAGACTTCAAACAAGGTGGTGTACATCCCCACAGGGAAGTAACCATATAGTGGATGATAAAGGGAGTAACCAGTCTCAACTGGCCAAGGTTAGCCTTTATTGTCCTTCGTTTGGGGGGGGGGGGTTGTGTGAGAAAGTAGCCTCTTTCTAGCGTTGTTACCCCCACTTTTGGACTGTTTGTGAGTATATGTCAGGGTGTTTTCACTGTCTCACTGGGATCCTGCTAGCCAGGACCCCAGTGCTCATAAGTTTGTGGCCTATAAGTATGTGTTCCCTGTGTGATGCCTAACTGTCTCACTGAGGCTCTGCTAACCAGAACCTCAGTGGTTATGCTCTCTCTGCTTTCCAAATTGTAACTAACAGGCTAGTGACCAATTTCACCAATTCACATTGGTATACTGGAACACCCTTATAATTCCCTAGTATATGGTACTGAGGTACCCAGGGTATTGGGGTTCCAGGAGATCCCTATGGGCTGCAGCATTTCTTTTGCCACCCATAGGGAGATCTGACAATTCTTACACAGGCCTGCCAGTGCAGCCTGAGTGAAATAACGTCCACGTTATTTCACAGCCATTTACCACTGCACTTAAGTAACTTATAAGTCACCTATATGTCTAACCTTCACCTGGTGAAGGTTGGGTGCAAAGTTACTTAGTGTGTGGGCACCCTGGCAACAGCCAAGGTGCCCCCACATTATTCAGGGCAAATTCCCCGGACTTTGTGATTGTAGGGACACCATTACATGCGTGCACTATACATAGGTCACTACCTATGTATAGCGTCACAATGGTAACTCCGAACATGGCCATGTAACATGTCTAAGATCATGGAATTGTCACCCCATTCTAGCATTGGGGAGACAATTCCATGATCCTCCGGGTCTCTAGCACAGAACCCGGGTACTGACAAACTGTCTTTTCAGGGTTTGCACTGCAGCTGCTGCTGCTGCCAACCCCTCAGACAGGTTTCTGCCCCCCTGGGGTCCAGGCAGCCCTGGCCCAGGAAGGCAGAACAAAGGATTTCCTCTGAGAGAGGATGTCACACCCTCTCCCTTTGGAAATAGGTGTGAGGGCTGGGGAGGAGTAGCCTCCCCCAGCCTCTGGAAATGCTTTGATGGGCACAGATGGTGCCCAGCTCTGCATAAGCCAGTCTACACCGGTTCAGGGATCCCCCAGCCCTGCTCTGACGCGAAACTGGACAAAGGAAAGGGGAGTGACCACTCCCCTGACCTGCACCTCCCAGGGGAGGTGCCCAGAGCTCCTTCAGTGTGCCCCAGACCTCTGCCATCTTGGATTCAGAGGTGTGCTGGCATACTGGACTGCTCTGGGTGGCCATGGCCAGCAAGTGACGTCAGAGACTCCTTCTGATAGGCTCTTACCTCTCTTAGTAGCCAATCCTCCTTCCTAGGTAGCCAAACCTCCTTTTCTGGCTATTTAGGGTCTCTGCTTTGGGGAATTCTTCAGATACTGAATGCAAGAGCTCACCAGAGTTCCTCTGCATCTCCCTCTTCACCTTCTGCCAAAGGATCGACCACTGACTGCTCAGGACGCCTGCAAAACCGCAACAAAGTAGCAAAGACGACTACTGCAACTTTGTATCGCTTCATCCTGCTGGCTTTCTCGACTGTTTCCTGGTGGTGCATGCTCTGGGGGTAGCCTGCCTCCTTACTGCACCAGGAGCTCTGAAGAAATCTCCCGTGGGTCGACGGAATCTTCCCCTTGCAACCGCAGGCAACAAAAGACTGCATCACCGGTCCTCTGGGTCCCCTCTCAGCCCGACGAGCGTGGTCCCTGGAACTCAGCAACTCTGCCCGAGTGACTCCCACAGTCCAGTGACTCTTCAGTCCAAGTTTGGTGGAGGTAAGTCCTTGCCTCCCCACGCTAGACTGCATTGCTGGGTACTGCGTGATTTGCAGCTGCTCCGGCTCCTGTGCACTCTTCCAGGATTTCCTTCATGCACAGCCAAACCTGGGTCCCCGACACTCTGACCTGCAGTGCACAACCTTCTGAGTTGTCCTCCGGCATCGTGGGACTCCCTTTTCTGTCTTCGGGTGGACTCCGGTTCACTCCTCCTCTAAGTGCCTGATCCGGTACTTCTGCGGGTGCTGCATGCTTCTGTGAGGGCTCCCTGACTTGCTGGGCGCCCCCTCTGTCTCCTCATCCAAGTGGTGACATCCTGGTCCCTCCTGGGCCACAGTAACATCCAAAAACCCAAACCGCGACCCTTGCAGCTAGCAAGGCTTGTTTGCGGTCTTTCTGCGTGGGAACACCTCTGCAAGCTTCTTCATGACGTGGGACATCCATCCTCCAAAGGGGAAGTTCCTAGTCCTCTTCGTTCTTGCAAAACACCAAGCTTCTTCCATCCGGTGGCAGCTTCCTTGCACCCTCAGCTGGCATTTCCTGGGCTCCTGCCCACTCTCGACACTGTCGCGACTCTTGGACTTGGTCCCCTTGTCTTACAGGTACTCAGGTCTGGAAATCCACTGTTGTTGCATTGCTGGTGTTGGTTTTCCTTGCAGAATCCCCCTATCACGACTTCTGTGCTCTCTGGGGGTTGTAGGTGCACTTTACACCTACCTTACAGGGTCTTGGGATGGGCTATTTTTCTAACCCTCACTGTTTCCTTACAGTCCCAGCAACCCTCTACAAGCTCACATAGTTTTGGGGTCCGTTCGAGGTTCGCATTCCACTTTTGGAGTATATGGTTTGTGTTGCCCCATACCTATGTGCTCCTATTGCAATCTATTGTAACTTTACACTGCTTGCATTACTTCCTTTTGCTATTACTGCATATTTTTGGTATTGTGTACATATATCTTGTGTATATTTGGCATCCTCATACTGAGGGTACTCACTGAGATACTTTTGGCATATTGTCATAAAAATAAAGTACCTTTATTTTTAGTATATCTGTGTATTGTGTTTTCTTATGATATTGTGCATATGACACCAGTGGTATAGTAGGAGCTTTACATGTCTCCTAGTTCAGCCTAAGCTGCTTTGCCATAGCTATCTTCTATCAGTCTAAGCTGCTAGAAACACCTCTTCTACACTAATAAGGGATAACTGGACCTGGCACAAGGTGTAAGTACCTCTGGTACCCACTACAAGCCAGGCCAGCCTCCTACAGCATTATGCTACTCTGCATGACTTCGTTTCATCCTAAAAGTGACAAAAAGACTGACATATCAGTGCCACTCTGTGTGCTGACGTCAGTTCCTTTTTTTCTGCGCTTTCATACGCAGCTCTGGGGTTCCCTCCTAACTTTTTCCTTGTCAGTTGATGAGTTTTTCTATTTTCAAAATTATTTTTTTCTAGTGTTAATGAGAACTATGTCACCTCTTAAAACTACAGGGTCCAAGCCTCATAGGGGCTATCCCAAACAGATATCTGTGATAGAGTCCCTCGAGGTCTGGGGTGTTTAAGTTGACCATAATTCCTTCTCCTGCAAATAGTGTGCCCTTTTGAACCAGAAGACAATCTTGGAATGCAAAACCAAACTGGACAACTGTATGGTCGGCGGACACCCAAAAAAGCCTTGGTAGTCCCTCCTCAGCTTAAAGCCAATAACGTGGTCTCATTCCAGCTCTAGAGGATGTTCAGGTTGGTATTGAGAACAAGGGGCCTGTTTTAGAGTTTTGCATGTAGGATTACCCTGTGACGGATTTCCTGTCCGCCATATTACAATTCCATTCTATCCTATGGATTTCATAATTCGACGAAAGGGATATCTGTCATGTTTGTGACGGAGTAACCCATCCACCAATCTCTTAATCAGTCTTCCAGTAAGTCGAAATCAAAGCAAAAGCACAAGAAGATCAAGCAGGGTTCATCTCAGCCCTGCCACTCTGTGTCTGGAAAGTCGCAGGGAAATCAGGGTGCCTCACAGTCTTCCTCTCAGTCCCTCACCAAAGAGCAGATTCTGCAAGTGATTCTTATAATCCATGAGATTCCAGGTCCAACTGTGATGTCCCCACGGATTGAAGCCTTTATCGACTTTATCGAGGTCATGTTGTAAATCTTTGGCATCCTTCTCGCTCCCTGTCATGCACGTTTAGGCCCCAATGATTTGCAGAGGCCTCCAGTTGGGATACCACTTGCGGGTCTGCCCTTGCGCTCCCAGATCCACCTCAGGTTCAGCTCTGAGTTGGAGCTTACTTCCATTCCGACACCAAAATCCACGCCTGTTTCTGCAATGTTGACACACGCATTGATACTGCTGATGCTGGAGGACGACCTTATCATCTTTTCTAACCTGAATCTATCTCAGACCCGTTAGAGCTCTTACCTCTATGACGTACAGATACACCTAGCCCCAGTTCATTTAGACTGAGACAAAACCATGCTATTAGCTCAGAGCCACACCACAGTGCTCCAGCATCTTTTTGGTTCAGACTCTGACCACAACTAACCAGCCTTGGGGGTAGCAGTGGCGATGAGGGGGAATATTTTACCCAGCAATATAACACTAGCCAAGGTGCCCCCACATTGTTCAGGGCAATTTCCCCGGACTTTGTGAGTGCGGGTACACCATTACACGTGTGCACTACATATAGGTCAATACCTATATGTAGCTTCACAATGGTAACTCCGAATATGGCCATGTAACATGTCTAAGATCATGGAATTGCCCCCCCATGCCAAATCTAGTATTGAGGTGCCAATCCCATGCATCCCCGGGGCTCCAGCATGGACCCCGGGTACTGCCAAACCAGTTCTCTGGGGTTTTCTCTGCAGCTACCGCTGATGCCAACCCGCAGACAGGCTTCTGTCTACCAGGAAGGCAGAACAAAGGATTTCCTCTGTTAGATGGTGTTACACCCTCTCCCTTTGGAAATAGGTATTAAGGGCTGGGGAGGAGTAGCCTCCCACAGCCTCTGGAAATGCTTTGAAGGGCACAGATGGTGCCCTCCCTGCAAAAGCCAGTCTACACCGGTTCAGGGATCCCCCAGTCCCTGCTCTGGTGCGAAACTGGACAAAGGAAAGGGGAGTGACCATTTCCCTGTCCATCACCACTGCGCACTCCTCCAGTGTGTCCCAGACCTCTGCCATCTTGAATGCAGAGGTGGGAGGGCACAATGGCGGCCTCTGAGTGGCCAGTGCCAGCAGGTGACATCAGAGACCCCTTCTGATAGGTGCTTACCTGGTTAGGTGGCCAATCCTCCTCTGAAGGCTATTTAGGGTCTCTCCTGTGGGTTTCTCGTCAGATAACGAATGTAAGAGCTCACCAGAGTTCCTCTGCATCTCCCTCTTCTACGTCTGCCAAGGATCGACCGCTGACTGCTCCGGGATGCCTGTAAAACCGCAACAAAGTAGCATGAAGACTACCAGCAACATTGTAGCGCCTAATCCTGCCGGCTTTCTCGACTGTTTCCTGGTGGTGCATGCTCTGAGGGCTGTCTGCCTTCACCCTGCTCTGAAAGCCAAGAAGAAATCTCCTGTGGGTCGACGGAATCTTCCCCCTGCTAACGCAGGCACCAATCTTCTGCATCACCAGTCCTCTGGGTCCCATCTCATCTTGACGAGCGTGGTCCCTGGAACACAGGAGCTGGATCCAAGTGACCCTGACAGTCCAGTGGTCCTTCTGTCCAAATTTGGTGGAGGTAAGTCCTTATCTCCCCACGGCAGACAGTAATCCTGTGTACTACGTGATCTGCAGCTGCTAGGGCATCTGTGCACTTTTGCAAGGAATCCTTCGTGCACAGCATAGCCCAGGTCCCCAGCACTCCGTCCTGCATTGCTCAACTTGCTGAGTTGACACCTGCTGCGTGGGACCCTCCTTTGTAGTGTTGAGACGACCGCTGTGCTCAGATTTTATGAACACCTGTTCAAGTGCTTATGCGGGTGCTGCCTGCTTCTGCACGGGCTCTCTGTACTGCTGAGCGCCCCCTCTGTCTCCTCCTCCAAGGGGCGACCTCCTGGTCCTTCCTGGGCCCAGGCAGCACCCATTTTCTTCAACTGCGACCTTTGCAGCTAGCAAGGCTTGTTTGCGCTCTTTCTGTGTGGAAACAACTCTGCATCCTCCAGCACGCCGTGGGACATCTTCTGTGCAAAGAAGTTCCTGGCATTTTCCGTTGTTGCAGAATCTTCAGCTTCTTCCACCCAGAGGCAGCCATTTTGCACCTTCCTCTGGGGTTTAGTGGGCTCCTACCCCCCTGGACACTTTTGTCACTCTTGGACTTGGTCCCCTTATTTTTGCAGGTCCTCAGGTCCAGGAATCCGTCTTCAGTGCTTTGCAATCAGTTGTTGCCTTTGCAGAATCTCCTATCACAACTTTAGTGTGTTTCTTGGGAAGTAGGGTAACTTTACTCCTACTTTTCAGGGTCTTGGGGTGGGGTATCTTGGACACCCTTATACTCCCAGCAACCCTCTACACACTACACTAGGCCTAGGGTCCATTCGTGGTTCGCATTCCACTTTTAGAGTATATGGTTTGTGTTGCCCCTAGGCCTATTGCATCCTATTGTATTCTACAGTGTTTGCACTACTTTTATAACTGTTTACTTACCTGATTCTGGTTTGTGTGTATATTTTGTGTATTTTACTTACCTCCTAAGGGAGTATATCCTCTGAGATATTTCTGACACATTGTCACTAAAATAAAGTACCTTTATTTTTAGTAACTCTGAGTATTGTGATTCTTATGATATAGTGCTATATGATATAAGTGGTATAGGAGCTTTGCATGTCTCCTAGATCAGCCTAAGCTGCTCTGCTATAGCTACCTCTATCAGCCTAAGCTGCTAGAACACTACTAATCTACTAATATGGGATAACTGGACCTGGCACAAGGTGTAATTACCATCAGGTACCCACTATAAGCCATACCAGCCTCCTACAGACTGGTGTGAAGAACTGGGTGAAGCCAGAGGCCTGGATACTTGCCCAGATGCTGTCATGCTATCTCCCCTACCTTGGCTTCAGAAGAGGGAGCATCTTTTGTGATGGTGTTGTGGAGAGCTGCTATGGTCCTTGACCTTCAGCTGCACTCAGTGGCGGTCAAAGCTAATGTCTTGACGGAGGTGCTTCAGCCGGGAGTCTTCCCATCTGATCCGCCCCTCCCATTTAATGAGGTCCATACTGACATCCTTTTGGATACCTGGTCCAAACCCAACATAAGGGCTCCTGTGATCTGGAAAATTGTCCGTCACCACCGCCCAACCCGGGGGACCTGAGTTTCCTCACCACTGAGAGTTTGGTGGTCCAGGCTTCCACCTTACATGTCACCCTGGCACGTTTCTTATTGCTCTTCGCTGGAAACACTTAGGAAGAAGATGTTCTTCCACCAGCCTAGCATTGCAGTCTGTGAACTCTGCATGCCTCTTGGGCTGCTACTATACTTTTGCGCAAGTGCTGCCTATGGTCCCAAAGGAGGCCTAGGCCTTACTCTCCCAAGCTGTAGCAAACTGGAGAGATGCAGCAAAGCTCACAATTCGATGTGGACTTGACATGACTGGCTCTCTAGGCAGAATCGTTTTGTCCCTGGTGGCTGTTAGGTGCCACGACTTGGTACACACAACCGGCTTTTCGGGCGATGTCACGTCTTCTTTGGTGGACCTGCCCTTTGATGTCTCCCATCTCTTTTGAGACAAAGCAGAATCAGCACTCAAGAGGTTTAAGGGCAGTTGGGCTATGGCCCGGTCTTTAGGCTTATATTTCATCCTGCGACATCCCCAGTCCACTTTTCGCACTTTTGTGGATATGGAAGGGGCTGCAGACCACGCCAGGTCCAGCCCAGCCACTGTGCTGTGCATGCTTCCCAGCCTCTGTGCTGCCGAGGGAGTGGTATCCACAAGCCACATGGATCAAGCAGCCAGAGGTCAGTCGGGTCAGTCCACCAACCCACCCGCAGACTCCAAGCACTCCTCATCTGCATTATACCATCACCGGCAACCAGTTGGTGCTAGGATCCTTCCTCACCTTCCCCACTGGCACTCCATAACGTCGAACAGTTGGGTTAGGTATTTAGTCTGAAAAGACTGTTCCCTCTCATTCCTGACTACTCCTCCCCCCATGACACCATCTCAAGACAGGCTGACAAAGGATCATATTTCTCTTCTCTGCAAGGAAGTTGCAGCTCTTTTTGCCAAAGGAGCCATAGAGAGGGTCCCAATGCCAGAAGTAGGTCGTTGTTGCTATTCCCGCTACTTTCTGGTGCCATAGGACAGAGGCCTTTGTTCTCTTCTAGACCTGCAGCCCTTCAACGGCTTCCTCAAAAAGGAGAAAATCAAGATCTTCACCTTGTAGGCCATTTTTACCTGTATGCCAGTATGTTTTTGCCTGTCTCACTGGGATTCTGCTGGTCAGGACCCCAGTGCTCATAGTTTATGGCCTAATGTGTGTGTCTGTATAGTGCTTGACTGTGTCAGTGGGACTCTGCTAATCAGAACCTCAGTGCTTATGCTCTCTCTGCTTTTAAATTTGTCACTGTAGGCTAGTGACTTAGTTTACCAATTTCAATTGGCACACTGGACCTCCCTTATAAGTCCCTAGTATATGGTACCTAGGTACCCAGGGTATTGGAGTTCCAGGAGATCCATATGGGCTGCAACATTTCTTTTGCCACCCATAGGGAGCTCAGACAAACCCTTGCATAGGCCTGCCATTGCAGCCTGCGTGAAATAACGCACATGTTATTTCACAGCCATTTTCACTGCACTTAAGTAACTTATAAGTCACCTATATGTCTGTCTAACCTTCATTTGCTGAAGGTTAGGTGCAAAGTTACTAAGTGTGAGGGCCCCCTTGCACTAGCAAAGGTGCCCCACATAGTTCAGGGCCATTTCCCGGGACTTTGTGAGTGTGGGGACGCCATTACATGTGTGCACTACATATAGGTCAATACCTATATGTAGCTTCACAATGGTAACTCTGAATATAGCTATGTAACATTCCAAATCTGGTATTGAGGAGCCAATTCCATGCATCCTGGGGGCTCCACTATGGACCCCCAGTACTGCCAAACCAGCTCTCTGAGGCTTGCACTGCAGCTGCTGCCACCTCACAGACAGGGTTCTGCCCTCCCAGGGTCTGAGTAGCTCAGTCCCAGGAAGGCAGAACAAAGCATTTGCTCTGAGAGCAGGGTGTTACACCCTCTCCCTTTGGAAATAGGTGTTACAGGCTGGGGAGGGGTAACCTTCTCCAGCCTCTGGAAATGCTTTGAAGGGCACAGATGGTGCCCTCCTTGCATAAGCAGGCTACACCAGTTCAGGGACCCCTTGTCCCCTACTCTGGTGCGAAACTGGACAAAGGAAAGGGAAGTGACCGCTCCCCTGTCCATCATCACCCTGGGGGTGGTACCCAGATCTCCTCCAGTGTGTCCCAGACTTCAGCCATCTTGCTTTGCAAGGTGTGGGGGCACTCTGGAGGGCTCTGAGTGGCCAGAGCCAGCAGGTGACGTCAGAGACCCCTCCTGATCGGTCCATACCTGATAAGGTAGCCAATCCTCTTCTCAGGGCCATTTAGGCTCTCTCCTGTGGGTTCCCTTCAGATTCTGCTTGCAAGTTTCCTTCAGGAATCCTCTGCAACTACTACTTCCTCCTCTGACTTTGCATCAACTGCAGCCTGCTCCAGGAACCGCTGTAACAGCAACAAAGTATCCACAAAGGATACTTTTCCTCTGCAACTTCAGCTCCAGCCAACAACTGCAACAGTTTCCACGGTGTGCACGTTCTGGGTACTCCCTGTCTTCATCCTGCACCAGAAGGACGAAATAAATCTCCCGTGGGGTACCAGAGTCACTCCCCAGCTCAGGCTGGCACCTTCCAAGACAACGACCGGTACCTTTAGACTCCTCTCACAGTGATGAGGGTACTCCTAAGGACACAGAGGTAGGACCCCATCGACATAGACTGTCCTGAGGTCCTGCTGGTGCAATTTGGAGGAGGTAAGACCTTGCCTTCCCTGAGGGCAACGGTACCCCTGCGTACTGCATCTTCTTCACCTCCTGAAGCCTCTGTGCACTGTTTGCAAAATTCCTTTGAGCACAGCCTGGCCCTGGTCCCCAGCACTCCATCCTGTGACACTCAGCTCGCTGAGTTGTTCTCTGGCAGAGTGGGACCTTCTTTTCTTGTGCTGCACCAACTGCATTTTGCACCTCCTTTGTCCCCATGTCCTGGGACTCCCCTGGGTGCTGACTGGCATCCTGAGGGCTCTCTGAAGTGCTGAGAGTCCCCCTTCCTCCTCACACAGAGTTGAGGCCCCCAGGTCCCTCCTGGTTCCAGCCAGCGCCATTTTGACACAAAACGCACTTTTGCCGTAACCAAGGCTTGTTGGCGACTTCCAACACGACATCACGTCTGCATCCATCTTCACGTCGTGGGACATCCTTTGCATCACCCAGGAACCCGCTGGCATCTTCCTAGGATGTATTCCTGCAGTCTTTGACTAACCGGGGATGCTTCTTTTGAACCCTCTTCCGGGTTGGCAGGGGCTCCTGTCCTTCCTGGAACTTCTTTCGACTTCTGGACTTGGTCCCCTTCTTTTGCAGGTCTTCAGTTCCAGGAATCGGGCAGTTGTTGTTTGCAGACTTGGTTGGTTACTGCAATAATCCATATTACGAGGTGTAGTGTGTCCTAAGGAAACTTGCAGTACTTTACTCCTGCTTTTCTGGTCTCTGGGGTTGGGTAATTTACTTACCTTTACTGTATTCTTACTTTCCCAGTCATTCTGCACACACTACACTTGTCTGGGGGGAATTCGTGATTCATATTCCACTTTCTTAGTATATGGTTTGTGTTGCCCCTAGACCTATTTTCTCCCATTGCATTCTATAGCATTTCCTATTGTTTGCACTGTTCTATGACTATTTACTTGCCTAGTTTTGGTGTCGAGTGTATATATTGTGTATAATACTTACCTCCAGAAGGAGTACTGTCTCTAAGATATTTTTGGTACTGTGTCACCCAAATAAAAACCTTGGCTCAGGTTCTCTCTGCCCTGTACTCAGGAGACTAGATGATAGCTTAGGGCTTGCAGGACGCATATTTCCATAACCCCCTCCTGCCTGGCCACAGACGTTACCTGCGGTTCACAGTCCGTCGTGAGCATTTTCAGTTTGCCTTGCTCCCTTTTGGCCTAACCAGTGCCCCTTGGGTGTTCACCAAGGTAACAACGGTGTTTGCAGGTCATCTGGCTTTGAAGGTGGGCTCGCCCCCAGCTGTCGTCTCCTGCCTCCAGGCTACGGCGAACCTCCTGCACTTGCTGGGATTCAATATAAACATGCCAAAATCCTCCCTGACTCCCTCTCAGATCCTCCCTTTCATCGGATCTGTTCTGGACAAAGTACAACTTCAGGATTATCCTCCCGGGCAGCAAGTTTAGGATATTCAGGCTATGATACCGGTGTTTCAGCCTCTATTCTGGATTTTAGGGAAACAGACTCTTAGGCTGTTAGGACTTATGGCCTCCTGCATCTTGCTGGTGACAAATTTCCTTTGGCATATGCTGGCTCTGCAGTGGGACCCAAAGTTCCAATGGGCACAGCACTAGTGGAATTTCTTTGACATGGTCCAGATATCAGAGGGAACTGCAAAAGATCTGCAGTCGTGGCTAATGAACCGTGATTGAGTCAGAGGCAGATGCCTCTCCCTTCCCCATCAACATCTCACAGTAGTGACAGATGCATCACTCCCAGGATGGGGTGGCCTTCTGGGAGAGGTGGAGATCAGAGGACTCTGGTATGGGATGGAATCCGCACTCCACATCAATCTAATGGAATTTGTGATGATCTCACTGGCATTGATGGCCTTCCTATCTTCCATCAAGGGAAGGCTGGTGCAGGTGTTCATGGACAACACCACCATAAAGTACTTCAGCAAACAGAGCGGTGTAGGGTTGTGGACTCTATGTCAAGAGGCCCTGTGTCTCTGGACATGGCTGCAACATTGTGGCATTTCCCTGGTGGTTCAGCACTTGGTGGGCTCTTCGAACACAAGGAAGAACAACAAACAAACTCAGCTGCAGACGCTTAGCGGATCACAAATGGCATTTTCATCTGGAGGTGGCGCAAGGTCTTTTTGAGTGGTTGGGAGAGCCTTGGTTAGATCTATTCATCTGAACCAAGAACACACAATGTCAATCGTTTCGCGAGCTGGAGTTTCCGAAGTGGCTCTCACTTAACAACACTTTTAGTCTAGTACAGAGCTCAGGCCTCCTGTACTCCTTTCAGCCCATACCACTCCTGCCCAGAGTTCTCAAGAAGATCAAGAATGCAGGGCTCAAGTCATCCTGTGGCACCGGATTGGGCAAAGAGAGTCTGGTATCTCGAGCTACTGAGTATGGAAATTCATCCTCTAATTAGGCTGCCACTTCGGGAGGATATTCTGTCGCAGCAGAAGGGGAAGGTTCTCCACCTGAACTTGTCCAGTCTCTGCTTTCTTGCATGGAGATTGAGTGGTGGCAGTGACCTTCCTACTGAAGACTGTGATGTTATCTTGGCAGCCAGGCGTTCCTCCAAGATGGTATGTCTGCCATTGGAGGGAATTTATGACTTGGTGTTCTGACAGAAATGTTGATCCCCTTTCTCCTCCTCTTTTACATGCCCTGGGCACTCTTAAATGTTATCTTTCTGCTTTCTCTCCATTCCTCAGTTTACCTGAGCAACCCTCTCTTTTCAAATCTCCTACTGTACATAGAGTCTTGGAAGGGTTAGGTCATCTTTTCCCCCCTTCTCCTTTTATCATGGTTTAGTGGGACTTCAATCTACTGCTTGTATTCTTGAAATGCGCTCCCATTGAGCTGCTTAACAATTGTCTCCTGTGATTGCTCATTATCAAGCCAGCTTTCTTCGTGGCTATAACATCTGCTTGTCGGGTTAATTAGTTATGGGCCTTATCATCTAAGCTGCCCTTTTTATCCATCCATCCCGACAAAGTGGTGCCCCACACACAGGCCTCCTTGCTTCCAGAGGTGGTCACACCCTTTCACGAAAGTCAAGTGATAACCTTGCCTACTTTCTATGCTACCCCTCACCCTTTAAGATGAGAAGTGTCTCCATCATCAAGCCTTATTGTTCTCCCTTGACCACTCAGCAGTTTCCGAATGGATGATCAACTTTTCGTGGGGTATGCCAGAGCTAGGTAGGGTCGTTCTATGCAGAAAAGGACCATCTCCAGATGGGTCGTCCTCTGCATTACAATCTTTGAATTGGCCAAGAAACAACCCCATGAGGACGTGCGGTCTCATTTCACCAGTGCCAAAGCTGCGACCACTGCATTGCCAGACAGCCATGTGGGCCTCCCTACACACGTTTACCTAACACTACTGCCTGGATAGTCAGGTCCTTTGTGATGGGCATTTTGCCTATTCGTTCCTGCAGTACTTCCTTGTTTGAAATTGGTCCACACACCCACCTCCAGGGATCATATTTCTTGGGTATCAATTTTAAGATAAGGAATCTGCAGCTAGAATCTCTATCAGATGATTAAGCTACTTACCTTTGGTAATGCCTGGTCTGATAGAGGCTGTATCTAGCTGCAGATTCCTTTGCGGCCTACCCATCCTCCCCGCTCTGTGACTTTATTTCTGAGGACAGGGATGTGTCCCTCTCAGGGCCCTAGTTATCCACACCACTGGTCAATGTTCTTCATGGCTTTTTGCTTCTTGTGTGGAAAGTCATGACAAGAAACTGACGGCGTGCCTGGGTGGTGCCTATATAGGTGCTGTGGGCATCACTTCTGGTGTGGATGACACTGATGAGACACACAGAGCCGATTGATGACGCCTTCCAGTGCGCAGGGGTACTGCTGACAAATAATCTTCCAGATCCAGTCTGGCACCAGGGATAATTCTATGGTAAGGAATTTGTAGCTAGATATAGGGGGTCATTACAAGTTTGGCGGTCGGCTACTGCCGCCCGCCAAGCGGTAACCGCTGTGCGGCCGCCAATGCGGCCGCACTCCCGCGGACCCCATTACGACATCCCCGCTGGGCCGGCGGGCGCAATCCAAGTTTACGCCCGCCGGCCCAGCGGGGATGAGGCCGCAACATAGGAGCCGGCTCCTAATGGAGCCGGCAGTGTTGCGGCCGTGCGACGGGTGCAGTAGCACCCGTCGCGCTTTTCACTGTCTGCTATGCAGACAGGCCCTCTCCCTTGTTCAGGTGGTGGCTACCCCGAGGAGCTCCCCCCCCTTGCCTGCTTGCATCGCTGAGGAGACAGTTTGGTCTCCCATTGATTTCAACGACAAACCCGACGCGTGTTTGCACACTGCACCCGGCCGCCCCCGTGCTGCTGAGGGTGTACCCTCTCTGCTAGCTTGTGTCCCCCCCGGTGCCCTACAAAACCCCCCTGGTCTGCCCTCTGAAGACGCGGGTACTTACCTGCTGGCAGACTGGAACCGGGGCACCCCCTTCTCCATTGAAGCCTATGCGTTTTGGGCACCTCTTTGACCTCTTCACCTGACTGGCCCTGAGCTGCTGGTGTGGTAACTTTGGGGTTGTTCTGAACCCCCAACGGTGGGCTACCTTGGACCCAAACTTGAACCCTGTAGGTGGTTTACTTACCTGCAAGAACTAACAAACTCTTACTCCTCCTAGGAACTGTGAAAATTGCACTGTGTCTAGATTTATTTGAAAAGTAGATATGCTATTGTGATTATTCAAAGTTCCTAAAGTACTTACCTGCAATACCTTTCATTTGAAGTATTACATGTAAAATTTGAACCTGGGGTTCTTAAAATAAACTAAGAAAAGATATTTTTCTATACAAAAACCTATTGGCCTGGAATTGTCTCTGAGTGTGTGTTCCTCATTTATTGCCTGTGTGTGTACAACAAATGCTTAACACTACTCCTTTGATAAGCCTACTGCTTGACCACACTACCACAAAATAGAGCATTAGTATTATCTCTTTTTGCCACTATCTTAGCTCTAAGGGGAACCCTCGGACTCTGTGCATACTATTCCTTACTTTGAAATAGTGCATACAGAGCCAACTTCCTACATTGGTGGATCAGCGGTGGGGTACAAGACTTTGCATTTGCTAGACTACTCAGCCAATACCTGATCACACGACAAATTCCAAAAATTGTCATTCGAAACTGATTTTTACAATTTGTGCTATTTTTCTAAATTCTTAAAAGTCCTGCTAGGGCCTTGTGTTAGTCCCTGTTTAGCATTTCTTTTAGAGGTTAAAAGTTTTGTGAAATTTTGAATTAGATTCTAGAACTAGTTTTAGATTCTTAAAAAGTATTCCAACTTTTAGAAACATAGGCCCTCATTCTCACCCTGGCGGTCGGTGATAAAGCGGCGGCCAACCCGCCAACAGGCCGGCGGTCCAAAATATGCAATTCTGACCCTGGCGGGAACCGCCAACACAGCCCGCCGCATTAACACTCCGCCCGCCACGGCGGAACAAACAAACAGCGCGGCGGTCCCCGCCAACAGCCAGGCGGCAGACAATGTACCGCCCACCCTATCACGACCCACCAATGCCACCTTTTCCGGGGCGGGAGTACCGCCGATAAAAACACGGCGGAAACAGACTACGAACGGGAAAACGCTCACCTCCACATACTCCACGCGAGATTCCGGCAGTATGGAACCCGAGTTGCAGGTCATCCCCGCACTCCTATACCTGCTCCTGTACCAGGAGCACGCCCGGCGGCGCGGAAGACATCGGTGAGTACTGCACCTACGACACAGGGGAGGGAAAAGATTACCGGCACACACCCACCCACCCACACCCACTACAACACACACATCAATGCATTCCCACAGATCACTGTCACAACCCACAAACCCCCCCCTCCGAAATAATGCAAAGACCAAAAGAAGAGATCTTAAACGGGCAGATATATTGAAAAATGGACAGCAGTAATCCCAATAAATAAATAAACTATGTACAAAATATAGACATCTACTAAATGTAGTCCAACCACTCTCCGTGGACCACAGGGGTCCTGAGCAAAGGGGCAAGGCCCAGTCCCACGACAAGAACTCCACGGAGAGAACACTGCAGGGGCATCAGAAAGAAAAAAGGACAGGCACCTCAGGGGGAAGGGAAGGGGGGGCACCTCAGCCACTTGAGTACACGACGCCAGATCCACGAGGGGACTCCATGACCACTGGGCCATCCTGGGGAGAGCAAAGCCACAGTCCATACAGTCCATACAGTGGGTGGCCTGCCCACTGGGCCATCCTGGGGAGAGCAAAGCCACAGTCCATACAGTCCATACAGTGGGTGGCCTGCCCACTGGGCCATCCTGGGGAGAGCAAAGCCACAGTCCATACAGTCCATAACAGACTCCACTGCCACTGGAGGAGGCATGTTGGCCAGAGGACATCCTGCAGCCCTGCCCGAGACAGATCCTGCCCTGCCACGTCTGCCAAAGGGCCAGCGGTTCCTGCCTGGAAGGGACCAGTTCAGCGGTCCTTGCCTTGAAGGGCCCAGTTCAGCGGTCCTTGAGACGGCGGTCCCCAGCGGAGCGGTGCTGGAGACGGCGGGGCCCAGTTCAGCGGTTCTTGCCTTGAAGGGCCCAGTTCAGCGGTTCTTGAGACGGCGGTCCCCAGCGGAGCGGTGCTGGAGACGGCGGGCCCAGTTCAGCGGTTCTTGCCTTGAAGGGCCCAGTTCAGCGGTTCTTGAGACGGCGGTCCCCAGCGGAGCGGTGCTGGAGACGGAGGGGCCCAGTTCAGCGGTTCTTGCCTTGAAGGGCCCAGTTCAGCGGTTCTTGAGACGGCGGTCCCCAGCGGAGCGGTGCTGGAGACGGCGGGGCCCAGTTCAGCGGTTCTTGCCTTGAAGGGCCCAGTTCAGCGGTTCTTGAGACGGCGGTCCCCAGCGGAGCGGTGCTGGAGACGGCGGGGCCCAGTTCAGCGGTTCTTGCCTTGAAGGGCCCAGTTCAGCGGTTCTTGAGACGGCGGTCCCCAGCGGAGCGGTGCTGGAGACGGCGGACATTCTATGGCCAACTGCTCATTGCCTGGTGGTGCCCTCCTGGGCAGCGGGGATGGTGCTCCTTCAATGCCCACCTGGGCTGTGGGTGGTGGGGCCCTCCTGGCCAGCTGGGCTGGGTCCTCTCTGGGCAGCGGCTATGGGGGTGGTGGGCTCTCCCGGGGCAGCTGTGCCGGTTCCTCCCGGGGCAGCGGCTATGGGGGTTGCGGGCTCCTCCTGGGCAGCTGTGACGGGTCCTCCATGGGCAGCAGGCCTGCTGCCTGACTTCTCCGCCTTGCTGCCCTTGCCCTCCTTAGTCGGGAGTCTGTGGCCCTTTCCTCCCTTTGGAGCTGTGGCTGTTGACGGTGGCTGGCTAGTGTCCTGGGGGGATATCGAATCCGGGCTCCGGCGGCGGCCCTTCCGCCTTCTGCTCCTCTTCCCAGGGGGTGGGCTGGCTGTCCCCTTGCTGCTGGGCGAAGATCCAGACCTGCGGGCTGGTGGGCTCCAATACCCCTGCACCCTTGTCAAGGGGGCTGCAGGGCTGGTGGTGGCTGAGGTGCTCTTTTTACCCCGACGAGAAGGAGGGGGGGGGCTCAGGGTCAGGAAAGAAGGTAGCAGTAGAGAGATAGATTTTCTTGGGACAATGGATAGTGGTAGGTACAGTGGGTATGGGAGTGGAGGGAGAGGATGTGGTTGTAGGTGAGACAAGTTTGCTGTCTTTGGGTGCAGGTGCAGGAGCGGGAGGCTGTCGTGAGGTGGATGGCTGTTGGGTGGGTGGGTGGCTGCGTTTGTGTGGTGTGGAAGAGGGGGTGACAGACACAGTGGGAGAGGACACAGGGGACGTGTAAATGGCAGTGGGGGTGGTGACTGCACGTGTGCGGACTGTACTGGAGGGTGTGCTGGTGATGGAAACACTGGCTGATGGTGAGGTGAATGAAGGTGTGAGTGTAGACGTCACAGGCAGGGAGGAGGGAGACGAGGAGGTGGGGGTCACAGAGGTGGAAGTGACTGTTGGCATGTCTGCATCGGAATGTTGCTTGTGTGAATGTCTGCGTGATCTGTGGTGCTTATGTTTGGATGAGCTGCTCTTGGGTGTTGAGGTGTGTGCAGGCTGGTCTGATGGTGTGGGTGGGACAGGCAGAGGAACAGGAGACTGGGAGGAGGGAGTTAGTAGAGGGAGGCAGGAGACAGGGACAATGGCTGCCGTCAGTGCTGAGGCCAGAGCCTGGAACGATCGCTGATGGGCAGCCTGACCCGAATGAATGCCCTCCAGGTACGCATTGCTGCGATGAACCTCCCTCTCCACCCCCTGGATGGCATTCAAAAGGGTAGTCTGCCCAACAATGAGCGTTCGGAGGAGGTCAATGACCTCCTCACTGAGGGCAGCGGGGGTAACAGGGGCAGGGCCTGAGGTGCCTGGGGCGAAGGAGATGCCCGGCTTCCTGGCAGAGCGGGCACGGGGCGAACGCTGAGGGGCTGCTGGGAGGGCGGAGATGGTGCGCTGGGTGGCGGCTGTACCTGTAATGGCGGGGGGCACGGATGGTGCCACCCCCGCAAGGGAGCTCCCTTCCGAGGACGTGTCCGTGTCGCTGCAGGGTCCAGTCGTCCCCGTTGCGGAGCTCCCCTCGCCCTCCGTCTCACTGGTCCAGTCAGACTCTGTGGCATGGCCCTCCTGGGCCATGTGAGATGCAGCTCCCTCCTGCCCCGATGCCACTTCTCCTCCGCCTGATGATGCTGATGCACACAAGCACAGAAAGACAAACAAAAAGGGGGGGGAGAGAGAAATAAAGAGATTTTGAGTACATGGATCACCGGTACAGTTAGCGGACATGACAGACACAGATGCCCCCTGCACTAAGTTGCGCACTTGGGGTCCGCTACGCATTCCGTGGAACATGCCCTACACGCCTAGAGTTGACAACTGCACCCATGGATGACACGGCCCAGGGATGGCTGTACTGACACACTACTGAGGGTGGTGGCTGGGGACACAGGGGCTTACGGGGGTGCCCAGCCTACAGATATCGCCCTGGCCTAGGGGGACCCACAGCCCTCCTCCCCCACCCAGACACCTCCACTGCGCGACAACAGAGTAGATAATGCTTGTACTCACCCCCTTGTGTCTGCTGTGCTGCCCTCACGCGCCCATCCAAATCAGGGTAGGCCACCGCCAGGATCCGGAACATCAGGGGGGTCAGTTGACGGCAGGCACCCCGCCTACGTTGGGAGGCCATCCCCAGCAGAGACTCGGCGGTCTTCTTGGTCCCGTGGCGGATGTCCTCCCACCTCTTGCGGCAGTGGGTGCCCCGTCGATGGTGGACCCCCAGGGTCCTGACTTCCTTGGCGATGGCACGCCAAATCCCGATCTTCTCATGGGCGCGGACCTATGTGACACGTACAGGGAGGGAGAAATACCACGTTCAAGTTTGTCTGCATTTTCGTTGCCAGTGGCCCAACGCCCCCCATCCCCGCCAGACCCCCCGCCAGGCCCCCCGCCAGCCCCAACATGCCCCCCATCCCCGCCAGGCCCCCGCCATGCCCCCCGCCAGGCCCAACATGCCCCCCATCCCCGCCAGGCCCCCCGCCATGCCCCCCGCCAGGCCCAACATGCCCCCCATCCCCGCCAGGCCCCCCGCCATGCCCCCCGCCAGGCCCAACATGCCCCCCATCCCCGCCAGGCCCCCCGCCATGCCCCCAAGCCAGCCAGTGGCCCCAAATCCATATTGAATTAAACTCACTTGTTGGTCTGGAGGACCGTAGAGTAGCGCATACTGGGGGTGGACCCCATCCACAAGTTTCTCCAACTCCTCTCCAGTGAAGGCAGGGGCCCTTTCCCCAGTCGCAGCAGCCATTGTCCCTTCCAGACCGAGGTCACAGCAACACTTGCAGTATAGGTCCTCTCCTGTGAAATTTCAAGTCGCAAGTGGATAAGTAGATAGAAAATGGCGGTCACGTCCGCGGCGGTGCGTACCGCGGCGGTGCGTACCGCCACCGCCAGCGCCCTTCGCCATTGGCTCCTGAAACCCATAGGCTTCAATGTTAACCAATGCGGCTTCGCGCCGCGGTCTTCGACCGCCGACCGCCGCGGTGTGCCACGCCAGCGCATTGACCTCACATCCCATTGTCACACTTCACAGGTCAGGCAGCCGCCATTTCGAGGGTCCACATGGCTCAATTTCAACTGCGTCACACAGGCCTAGGCCTTGCATAGCCACTCAGACACGCCATTCACTGCATAGAGAATCGTTTACTGTGAAGCTGTGAGTACGTACCTGTGGGTTGCTTGACTGTGTGCTCCATGTTGTCCTTCCTAGGCACCGTCCGCTGGGTTTGGCGAGGAGACGGATGAATCCTCCCGTGTACAGGCCGCTGGTGGACCCGTCGACAATGGAAGCACGCCACATTATCCTGACCTACCGGCTTGACCGTGCCACTATACATGAACTGTGTGCCCAGCTGGAGCCCGACCTGATGTCCCCCATCCGCCAACCCACAGGGATTCCCCCTCTGGTGCAGGTCCTGTCAGTACTCCATTTCTTGGCAAGTGGGTCATTTCAGACAACAGTGGGAATTGCTTCTGGGATGTCTCAGCCCATGTTTTCGAAGGTGTTATCCAGAGTGTTGTCTGCCCTGATGAAATACGTGAGGAGCTACATCATTTTCCCTGAGGTGGGCGAATTGGCTACAGTGAAGGGTGATTTCTACGCCCTTGGACATATTCCCAACGTCATTGGTGCCATTGATGGGACCCATGTGGCTTTGGTTCCCCCAAGAGACAGGGAGCAGGTGTACAGGAACAGAAAAAGTTACCATTCCATGAACATCCAGGTGGTGTGTTTGGCTGACCAGTACATCTCGCATGTAAATGCCAAATTCCCTGGGTCAGTGCATGACGCCTACATCCTGAGGAATAGCTGCATCCCTTACGTGATGGAACAGCTAGAGAGACACCGTGTATGGCTATTGGGGGACTCTGGGTACCCCAACCTGTTGTGGCTACTGACCCCAGTAAGGAATCCCCGAACCAGGGCAGAGGAACGGTACAATGAGGCCCATGGGCGTACTAGGAGGGTGATCGAACGCACCTTTGGCCTCCTAAAGGCCAGGTTTAGGTGCCTGCATATGACAGGTGGATCCCTAATGTACTCACCTAAGAAGGTGTGTCACATCATCGTGGCCTGCTGCATGCTTCACAACCTGGCTTTGCGCCGCCAGGTGCCTTTCCTGCAGGAGGATGGTCGAGACGGTGGTGTTGTGGCAGCTGTGGAACCTGTGGAGAGTGACGAGGAGGAAGACGACGGGGCTGAAACAGACAACAGGGACAGAATCATTGAACAGTACTTCCAATAGGACACAGGTAACAATTCAAACATAATTTAGTAAATGTGAACTACTCTCCTGCATCTCTGCTGCCTGTCTATTTGCCCCAGTGTATGATGACTGAGTTGTGGCTTTTCCCTCCCTATTTCAGATCTGGGGTCCCCACTACGAGTCCTGTACTTCGTTTCCCCATGGACTACAGCTTTGTGGCAGCTGTTTGTTGACTTCACTATGTACAAGGACATATTTGCACTGGCATGTCAATTACAATATTTTGAAATCACAGCCAGACTCCAGATAGTTTTGTGCAAAATAGGTGTTTATTTCAGTGCTCAAAATGGGATGGGTGGTTTCAAGTGGGTGGGGGCTATGTTGAAGGAATGTCCATGGCAGAGTCCAGAGTAACAGTCACACAGGTGCATTGTCCAGAGGCCTGTGGAGAGATGGAGCATGGGCAGTTCAAGGATGGACAGGGTGACAATGTGGGACAGTGGGATGACATCAGGTGGTATCCTTTGCTGGCGGGGGCCTTGACATCCTACTCTGTCTTCTTGCGAGATCTCAGGGCCCTCTTGCGGGGTGGTTCTTCTCCTGCAGGAGGTGGGGGTCTGGTGGGCTGCTGTTGTGCGGGGGCCTCCTGTCCACTAGCGCCGGCGGAGGTGGTTGGCTGTTCTTGGTCCAGGCTAGTGGCAGGGGCCCTTTGTTGTTGTTGAGTGTCCGTCCTGGTGTTGATGAGGTCCTGCAGCAGCCCTACCATGGTAACCAGGGTGGAGGTGAGGGCTCTGATGTCCTCCCTGTACCCCCGATAGTGTTCCTCCTGCAGTACCTGGATCTCCTGGAACCGGGCAAGTACCGTCGCCATCGTCTCCTGGGAGCGGTTGTATGCTCCATGATGGTGGTGAGGGCCTCGTGGAGAGTGGGTTCCCTGGGCCCGTCCCCCCCCTGTCGCACAGCTGCCCTCCCAGTTCCCCTGTTTCCCTGGGCCTCTGCCCCCTGGCCGGTGTGCCCACTACCACTGCCCCCAGGTCCCTGTTGTTGTTGGGGTGGTGGGTTATCCTGGGTGCCCTGTAGTGGTAGACACACCGCAGATTGACGCGCCCTGGAGACAGAGGCATGGGCCCGCTGGGTGGGAGCTGTGCTGGTGTTCCCAGAGAGGTTTGGGTCTGTAGTGGCCTGTGCCTGTGTGAGGGGAACCGACTGTCCAGAGGTCCCCGATGGTCTGGGCTGGTCATCAGTGTCCAGGTCGACAGAGCTGCTGTCATCGCTGACGGCCTCTTGGGTGGGGGGTGTGGAGAATTCTGGGCCCTCCGTGGCGGTGTGTTGACGGTCGGGTCCTGCAGGGGTATAGAGGTATGGTTATAGTTTCAATGTGTGGCATATGGGTGTATCTGTGGGTTCCCGTGTCCCCAAGTGCTGGCATTCGTGTGTGGGGGCTTTGGTGAGGGTGGCTTGTGGGGGGGATGTGTATATGCATTGGGCATGCTTTGGTGATGGGTGTCCATGCTTAGTGGACGCATGCAGGCCTAGGTTTTGGGATGTGTGGGTTGTGATGGTGAGACATTGGCAGGGAATATGTGTGCTGGGGGTGGGGGTGAGGATGGTGGTGGGGGTGAGGATGGTGGTGGGGGTGAGGGTGGGGTTGAGGGTGGGGGTGGGGGTGAGGGTGGGGTTCGAGGATGGGGGTGAGGGTTGGGGTATGATTTGGCATGCAGGTGGGGGGGAAGCAGTATTGAAGCTTCAACTTACCAGAATCCATTCCTCCGGCGACTCCTGCGAGGCCGTCAGGATGCAGGATGTTCAAGACTTCCTCCTCCCATGTTGTAAATTGTGGGGGTTGAGGTGGGGGTCCTCCGCCAGTCTTCTGCACGGCGATGTTGTGCCTGGATACCATGGAACGCACCTTCCCCCGTAGGTCGTTCCATCGCTTCCTGATGTCTTCCCGATTTCTGGGGTGCTGTCCCACAGCGTTGACCCTGTCGACAATCCTCTGCCATAGCTCCGTCCTCCGGGCAATGCTGGTGTATTGGACCTGTGTGCCGAAGAGCTGGGGCTCTACCCGAACGATTTCCTCCACCATGACCCTGAGTTCTTCGTCTGAGAAGCGGGGGTGTCTTTGGGGTGCCATGGAGTGGTGTGTATGATGTGTGGGGTGGAGTATGTGTAGTTAAGTGTTGAGTGTGGTGGTGTGTGTTGTTTTGTGTGTGGATATTGTGTGGGTGATGGTGTAGTGTGCCTCTGTGTGATGGTATTCTGTGATCGCTGATGTGTCTCTCAGTGCTTCTTTCTGAATTTTTGGTCGTAGGGGTTTGTGGGTGATGTGGGTGTGTGTTTTATATTGTACTGTGTGTGTGGGAGTGGTGTGTGTATGTGTATCAGGTGTGTGGAATTCAAATCGTCCAATGTGGCTGAGTTTTGTTCGTTTGTGTGTATTCTGACCGCGGCGGTGTGTACCGCCAATGGAAAACCGCGTTTGAAAGACCGCCGCGTGGATTCGTGGGTCGTAATGGCATGGGCGTATTTCTGTTGGCGTGACGGTGGAGGTTTGGTCACCTCCACTTTTCCGCCGACCGCTGGTCTGGCGGTCTGTTGTGGCTGTCGGATTTTCGGAGGTTTGGCTGCTGCGGGTCAGAATGACCGTGGCGGGTTACCGCGACCGCGGCGGAATTATGGAGGATTTCTGACCGGCGGTAGGCACCTTTTACCGCCGAGGTCAGAATGACCACCATAATGTCTAGTGCAGAAGAGAATGTGATAGAACTCGACCTCACCCCTTTCCTCCATCTTAAGATGAGGGAGCTAAGGTCTCTCTGCAAAATAAAGAAAATCACAGTTGGCTTAAGACTCTCCAAACAACAGCTCCAGGAGCTTTTGGCAGAGTTTGAAAAAGCCAACCCCTCTGAGGATGACACCACAGAGGATGAAGCTAGTGACTTGGAGGAGACTTCCCCCCCTCCAGTCCTGCATAAGGAGAACAGGGCCCCTCAAGCCCTGTCTCCAAATATAATAGTCAGAGATGCTGCTTCCCTCACAGGAGGGGCCAGCACCTCTGAAATCACTGAGGATAGCCTCAGTGAAGAGAACCTCCTGTTATCCAGGATGACCAAAAGATTGGCTTTGGAAAGACAGATCCTAGCCATAGAAAGGGAAAGACAAGAGATGGGCCTAGGTCCCATCAATGGTGGCAGCAACGTAAATAGGGTCAGAGATTCTCCTGACATGTTGAAAATCCCTAAAGGGATTGTAACTAAATATGAAGATGGTGATGACATCACCAAATGGTTCACAGCTTTTGAGAGGGCTTGTGTAACCAGAAAAGTAAACAGATCTCACTGGGGTGCTCTCCTTTGGGAAATGTTCACTGGAAAGTGTAGGGATAGACTCCTCACACTCTCTGGAAAAGATGCAGAATCTTATGACCTCATGAAGGGAACCCTGATTGAGGGCTTTGGATTCTCCACTGAGGAGTATAGAATTAGATTCAGGGGGGCTCAAAAAACCTCGAGCCAGACCTGGGTTGATTTTGTGGACTACTCGGTGAAAACACTGGATAGTTGGATTCAAGGCAGTGGTGTTAATGATTATGATGGGCTGTACAATTTATTTGTGAAAGAACACCTATTGAGTAATTGTTCAAATGATAAACTGCATCAGCATCTTGTAGACCTAGGATCAATTTCTCCCCAAGAATTGGGAAAGAAGGCAGACCATTGGGTCAAGACTAGGGTGACCAAGACTTCCACAGGGGGTGACCAAAAGAAAGGGGTCACAAAGCCTCCCCAGGGGAAGAGTGTTGAGACATCCAAAAACAAAAATAGTAAAGAGTTTTGTTCAGGCCCCCAAAAACCTGCACAGGAGGGTGGGCCCAGAGCCTCTTCACAAAACAATTTTGGGTACAAGGGTAAAAACTTTGATCCCAAAAAGGCCTGGTGTCGTAGCTGTAATCAGCCTGGACGCCAAACTGGAGACAAGGCCTGTCCCAAGAAAAGTACCACTTCCAACTCCACTCCAGCTAACACTGGAATGGCTAGTCTCCAAGTGGGATCAACAGTGTGCCCAGAGCAAATCAGGTGTCACACTAAAGCTACATTAGTCTCTGAGGGTGGGGTGGATTTAGCCACACTGGCTGCCTGGCATCCTAATATGCAAAAATACAGGCAGCAGCTCTTAATTAATGGGACAAGTGTAGAAGGCCTGAGGGATACAGGTGCCAGTGTCACCATGGTGACAGAGAAACTGGTTTCCCCTGGTCAATACCTGGCTGTACAAACGTATCCAGTCACCAATGCTGACAATCAGACTAAAGTACATCCCATGGCTATAGTAACTTTAGAGTGGGGAGGGGTCAATGGCCTGAAACAGGTGGTGGTCTCCTCAAATATCCCAGTAGACTGTTTGCTTGGAAATGACCGGGAGTCCTCAGCATGGGCTGAGGTAGAACTGAAAACCCATGCAGCCATGCTGGGTATCCCTGAACTGGTGTGTGTCAAGACAAGGGCACAGTGCAAGGCTCAGGGTGAAAAAGTAGAGCCGGAGCCTGGAAAAAGGGCCCAGCCTACCAAGAGGAAAGGAAAGACAACTGGGAAACCAGCTGCAACACAACAACAAAAAGAGAACCTCTCTTCTCAGGAAGAAGTTCTGCCCTCTGAGGGAACTGAGCCTATGGAGTTAGAACCTTATCAGGTTGAGCTCTTAGGCCCAGGGGGACCCTCAAGGGAGCAGTTGTGTAAGGGGCAAGGAACCTGTCCCTCTCTTGAAGGCCTTAGGCAGCAAGCTGCTGAAGAGTCCAATGGCAAGAAAACTGGAACACATAGGGTCTATTGGGAAGATGGACTCCTGTACACTGAGGCAAGAGATCCCAAACCTGGTGCCACTAGGAGAGTGGTAGTGCCTCAGGAGTTCAGAGAGTTCATACTGACCTTAGCCCATGATATTCCTCTTGCTGGGCATTTGGGACAAACCAAGATGTGGGAGAGACTAGTCAACCACTTCTACTGGCCCAACATGTACCAGAAAGTCAAGGAGTTTTGTGTCTCCTGTACCACCTGTCAAGCCAGTGGTAAGACAGGTGGTCATCCAAAGGCCCCCCTCATTCCACTTCCAGTGGTGGGGGTCCCCTTTGAAAGAGTGGGTGTGGACATAGTGGGTCCACTTGAACCTCCCACAGCCTCAGGGAATATGTACATACTAGTAGTAGTGGATCATGCTACTAGATACCCTGAAGCTATTCCCCTTAGGTCGACTACTGCCCCTGCAGTAGCCAAGGCCCTCATTGGTATCTTTAACAGAGTGGGTTTTCCTAAGGAGGTGGTGTCTGACAGAGGTACCAACTTCATGTCAGCATACCTGAAACACATGTGGAATGAGTGTGGAGTGACTTATAAATTCACTATACCCTACCATCCACAAACTAATGGCCTTGTTGAGAGATTCAACAAGACATTAAAAGGCATGATCATGGGGCTCCCTGAAAAACTCAAAAGGAGATGGGATGTCCTCTTGCCATGTCTGCTTTTCGCTTACAGAGAGGTGCCTCAGAAGGGAGTAGGATTCTCACCCTTTGAAGTTCTGTTTGGCCCCCCTGTAAGGGGACCACTAGCTCTTGTGAAAGAAGGCTGGGAGAGACCTCTTCATGAGCCTAAACAAGACATAGTGGACTATGTACTTGGCCTACGTTCAAGGATGGCAGAGTACATGGAAAAGGCAAGTAAAAACCTTGAGGCCAGCCAACAGCTCCAGAAGTTTTGGTATGACCAAAAGGCTGCAATGGTTAAATTTCAACCAGGGCAGAAAGTCTGGGTTTTGGAGCCTGTGGCTCCCAGGGCACTTCAGGACCAATGGAGTGGCCCTTATCCAGTACTAGAGAAGAAGAGTCAGGTCACCTACCTGGTGGACCTAAGCACTAGCAGGAGCCCCAAGAGGGTAATCCATGTGAACCGCCTTAAGCTCTTCCATGATAGGGCTGATGTGAATCTGTTGATGGTAACAGATGAGGACCAGGAAGCTGAGAGTGAACCTCTCCCTGATCTCCTCTCATCAAACCCTAAAGATGGCTCAGTAAATGGAGTGATCTATTCAGACACCCTCTCTAGCCAACAGCAATCTGACTGTAGGAAGGTCCTGCAACGGTTTGCTGAGCTCTTTTCCCTAACCCCTGGTCAGACACACCTTTGTACCCATGATGTGGACACAGGAGACAGCATGCCTGTCAAAAACAAAATTTTCAGACAGTCTGACCAAGTTAAGGAAAGCATCAAAGTGGAAGTCCACAAGATGCTGGAATTGGGAGTCATTGAGCACTCTGACAGCCCCTGGGCTAGCCCAGTGGTCTTAGTCCCCAAACCTCACACCAAAGATGGAAAGAGAGATGAGGTTTTGTGTGGACTACAGAGGACTTAATTCTGTCACCAAGACAGATGCCCATCCCATTCCAAGGGCTGATGAACTGATTGATAAATTAGGTGCTGCCAAATTCTTAAGTACCTTTGACTTAACAGCAGGGTACTGGCAAATCAAAATGGCACCTGGAGCAAAAGAAAAGACAGCATTCTCCACACCTGATGGTCATTATCAGTTTACTGTTATGCCCTTTGCTTTAAAGAAAGCCCCTGCCACCTTCCAAAGGTTGGTGAATCAAGTCCTTGCTGGCTTGGAGTCCTTTAGTGCAGCTTATCTTGACGATATTGCTGTCTTTAGCTCCAGCTGGCAGGATCACCTGGTCCACCTGAAAAAGGTTTTGAAGGCTCTGCAATCAGCAGGCCTCTCTATCAAGGCATCCACATGCCAGATAGGGCAGGGAACTGTGGTTTACTTGGGACACCTTGTAGGTGGAGGCCAAGTTCAGCCACTCCAGCCAAAGATCCAGACTATTCTGGACTGGGCAGCTCCAAAAACCCAGACTCAAGTCAGGGCATTCCTTGGCTTGACTGGGTATTACAGGACGTTTGTGAAGGGATATGGATCCATAGTGTAGGAGGCTGGACTGGCTTGTAGTGAGTACCAAGGGGTACTTGCACCTTGCACCAGGCCCAGTTATCCCTTATTAGTGTATAGGGTGTCTAGCAGCTTAGGCTGATAGATAATGGTAGCTTAGCAGAGCAGCTTAGGCTGAACTAGGAGACGTGTGAAGTTACTACAGTACCACTTAGTGTCATATGCACAATATCATAAGAAAACACAATACACAGTTATACTAAAAATAAAGGTACTTTATTTTTATGACAATATGCCAAAGTATCTTAGAGTGTACCCTCAGTGAGAGGATAGGAAATATACACAAGATATATATACACAATAGCAAAAATATGCAGTATAGTCTTAGAAAACAGTGCAAACAATGTATAGTTACAATAGGATGCAATGGGGAAACATAGGGATAGGGGCAACACAAACCATATACTCCAAAAGTGGAATGTGAACCAAGAATGGACCCCAAACGTATGTGACCTTGTAGAGGGTCGCTGGGACTATTAGAAAATAGTGAGAGTTAGAAAGATAACCCTCCCCAAGACCCTGAAAAGTGAGTGCAAAGTGCACTAAAGTTCCCCTAAGGACAAAGAAGTCGTGTTAGAGGAATAATGCAGGAAAGACACAAACCAGCAATGCAACAACTGTGGATTTCCAATCTAGGGTACCTGTGGAACAAGGGGACCAAGTCCAAAAGTCACAAGCAAGTCGGAGATGGGCAGATGCCCAGGAAATGCCAGCTGCGGGTGCAAAGAAGCTTCGACTGGACAGAAGAAGCTGAGGTTTCTGCAGGAACGAAAAGGGCTAGAGACCTCCCCTTTGGTGGACAGATCCCTCTCGCCGTGGAGAGTCGTGCAGAAGTGTTTTCCCGCCGGAAGGGCGCCAACAAGCCTTGCTACACGCAAATCGTGCGTTGGGCGTTTTTGGACGCTGCTGGGGCCCAGAAGGGACCAGGAGGTCGCAAATTGGACCTGAAGAGAGAGGGGACGTCGAGCAAGACAAAGAGCCCTCACTGAAGCAGGTAGCACCCGGAGAAGTGCCAGAAACAGGCACTACGAGGATGCGTGAAACGGTGCTCGCCGAAGTTGCACAAAGGAGTCCCACGTCGCCGGAGACCAACTTAGAAAGTCGTGCAATGCAGGTTAGAGTGCCGTGGACCCAGGCTTGGCTGTGCACGAAGGATTTCCGCCGGAAGTGCACAGGGGCCGGAGTAGCTTGCAAAGTCGCGGTTCCCAGCAATGCAGCCCAGCGAGGTGAGGCAAGGACTTACCTCCACCAAACTTGGGCTGAAGAGTCACTGGACTCTGGGGGTCACTTGGACAGCGTCGCTGGATTCGAGGGACCTCGCTCGTCGTGCTGAGAGGAGACCCAAGGGACCGGTAATGCAGCTTTTTGGTGCCTGCGGTTGCAGGGGGAAGATTCCGTCGACCCACGGGAGATTTCTTCGGAGCTTCTGGTGCAGAGAGGAGGCAGACTACCCCCACAGCATGCACAAGCAGGAAAACAGTCGAGAAGGCGGCAGGATCAGCGTTACAGAGTTGCAGTAGTCGTCTTTGCTACTATGTTGCAGGTTTGCAGGCTTCCAGCACGGTCAGCGGTCGTTTCCTTATCAGAAGGTGAAGAGAGAGATGCAGAGGAACTCGGCTGAGCTCATGCATTCGTTATCTAAAGTTTCCCCAGAGACAGAGACCCTAAATAGCCAGAAAAGAGGGTTTGGCTACCTAGGAGAGAGGATAGGCTACTAACACCTGAAGGAGCCTATCAGCAGGAGTCTCTGACGTCACCTGGTGGCACTGGCCACTCAGAGCAGTCCAGTGTGCCAGCAGCACCTCTGTTTCCAAGATGGCAGAGGTCTGGAGCACACTGGAGGAGCTCTGGACACCTCCCAGGGGAGGTGCAGGTCAGGGGAGTGGTCACTCCCCTTTCCTTTGTCCAGTTTCGCGCCAGAGCAGGGGCTAAGGGGTCCCTGAACCGGTGTAGACTGGCTTATGCAGAATTGGGCACATCTGTGCCCAAGAAAGCATTTCCAGAGGCTGGGGGAGGCTACTCCTCCCCTGCCTTCACACCATTTTCCAAAGGGAGAGGGTGTCACACCCTCTCTCAGAGGAAGTTCTTTGTTCTGCCATCCTGGGCCAGGCCTGGCTGGACCCCAGGAGGGCAGCTGCCTGTCTGAGGGGTTGGCAGCAGCAGCAGCTGCAGTGAAACCCCAGGAAGGGCAGTTTGGCAGTACCAGGGTCTGTGCTACAGACCACTGGGATCATGGGATTGTGCCAACTATGCCAGGATGGTATAGAGGGGGCAATTCCATGATCATAGACATGTTACATGGCCATATTCGGAGTTACCATGGTGAAGCTACATATAGGTAGTGACCTATATGTAGTGCACGCGTGTAATGGTGTCCCCGCACTCACAAAGTTCAGGGAATTGGCTCTGAACAATGTGGGGGCACCTTGGCTAGTGCCAGGGTGCCCTCACACTAAGTAACTTTGCACCTAACCTTTACCAGGTAAAGGTTAGACATATAGGTGACTTATAAGTTACTTAAGTGCAGTGTAAAATGGCTGTGAAATAACGTGGACGTTATTTCACTCAGGCTGCAGTGGCAGGCCTGTGTAAGAATTGTCAGAGCTCCCTATGGGTGGCAAAAGAAATGCTGCAGCCCATAGGGATCTCCTGGAACCCCAATACCCTGGGTACCTCAGTACCATATACTAGGGAATTATAAGGGTGTTCCAGTAAGCCAATGTAAATTGGTAAAAATGGTCACTAGCCTGTTAGTGACAATTTGAAAGTAATGAGAGAGCATAACCACTGAGGTTCTGGTTAGCAGAGCCTCAGTGAGACAGTTAGGCACCACACAGGGAACACATACATGCACACCTATGAGCACTGGGGTCCTGTGTGACAGGGTCCCAGTGGCACATACATATAGGCCACAACCTTATGAGCACTGGGGTCCTGACTAGCAGGATCCCAGTGACACATAACAAACATACTGAAAACATAGTGTTTTCACTATGAGCACTGAGGCCTGGCTATCAGGATCCCAGTGAGACAGTGAAAACAGTGACAAACACCCTGACATACACTCACAAACAGGCCAAAAGTGGGGGTAACAAGGCTAGAAAGAGGCTACCTTCTCACACAACCCCCCCCCCCAAACGAAGGACAATAAGGCTAACCTTGGCCAGTTGAGACTTTATTGTCTAAGTGGTGATAAGTAGAGAGTAGCTCTGCAATAGACTGGTTACTCCCTTTATCATCCACTATATGGTTACTTCCCTGTGGGGATGTAAACCACCCTGTTTGAAGTTTTTTAGCTAAGCAACAATGTGAAGATGTATTTTCAGAGTTTCTATCAGTAAGTTTTAGTTTAGAGCAGTGGGAATTGTCCACTGAACCTATTTGTAGTGATGGAAATGCCAGACAGGGATGCTGTCTCAGAAAAGCCATAGCTGGGCAAAAACTTTGTCCATCTGGCTGGAAGAGAGAACAGGGATGCTGTTTCTCTTGAGTTGGAGCAGGGCAGGGATGCTGTCCTATGAGCTCCACACTAGGGCAGGGATGCTGTCCTAAGTGTTGTGAGGTAGTGCAGGGTTTCTGCACTAAAGTTTCTCTGGGAGGGTTGGAGGGATGCTCCATGTTAACTAAAATGGTGCTGTTTTTCTCACCAATGTTAGTTATCCCACAGAGAGGTACTTCCACCTCAGGGAGTCCAGCTTTGCCAGCTGATGATTCCCTTGGAACAGGTGCCACCCCAGGAGAGGTTTCTCCCACCACAGGAATAGTATCCTGAATGGTAGGGTGGTTAGGGGATACTGTGATACCCTTTTTACCTGTTGATGGAGAGGGATCCTGAGTTTTCAGGCCTTCTCTCCTTTGCTTTTTCATTTCACTTGAAATGAGAGGGAACAATTCCTCAGGGATGCCCAGCATGGCTGCATGGGCATAAAACTCTACATCAGCCCAACCTGAGGCCTCTAGGTCATTACCTAAGAGACAGTCTACAGGTAAGCTAGGTGATACCACCACCTGCTTAGGGCCAGTAACTCCACCCCAACTAAACTGAATTATAGCTAAGGGAAGAAACTTAGTGGAGTTATGGACATCAATAATCTTATACTGTTGTCCAATGATGTGTTGTTCAGGAGGCACTAGGTTTTCAGTCACCAAAGTGAAACTGGCACCTGTGTCCCTGTAGGCCAAGGCCTCAACACCATTTATTGAAACTGTCTGCCTGTACTTATCCATTGTAAGGGGACAAGCAGCCAGTGTGGCAAGGCCAATGCCACTAGGTGTGACAGAAACTGTCTTGGGACTGATGACATCAGTTTCCACTATGGACCCATAAGTGAACCCAACTACACCCTTTGCTTGACTGTTGCCAGCAGTCCCACCACTAGTACCACTACTGCTAGGGGCACTAGAGCTTGATGTATTAGTGGTGGTAGGCTCAGGGGGTTTACCTGGACAGGACTTATCCCCTGGCCTATGGCCTCTATTTTTACACACAAAGCACCAAGGCTTTTTAATGTGTGCAGGTTGGGAAGAAGAGGAAGAATTTGTTTTATCCCCACCCTCTGAAGAGTGTTTAAGATTTGAAGTGGGATATTTGGTTTTAACCTTATCCCCATGCTTATCTTGAGATTTTTCACCATCTTTCTTCTTATTGCCATCTTTGTCACCCCCTGTATGAACTTTTCTGTTCACCCTTGTTCTGACCCATTTGTCTGCCTTCTTTCCCAATTCTTGGGGAGAGGTCAGATCAGAGTCTACCAGGTACTGGTGCAACAAATCAGACACACAATTATTAAGTATATGCTCTCTCAGGATTGTGTTATACAGGCTTTCATAATCAGTAACTTTACTGCCATGTAACCACCCCTCCAAGGCCTTCACTGAATGGTCAATGAAATCAACCCAGTCTTGTGAAGACTCCTTTTTGGTCTCTCTGAACTTTATCCTGTACTGTTCAGTGGTTAAGCCATAACCATCCAGGAGTGCATTCTTAAGAACTTGGAAATTATTAGCATCATTTTCTTTCACAGTAAGGAGCCTATCCCTACCTTTTCCACTAAATGATAGCCATAGGATAGCAGCCCACTGCCTTTGAGGGACATCCTGTACAACACAGGCCCTCTCAAGTGCAGCAAACCACTTGTTAATGTCATCCCCCTCCTTATAAGGGGGAACTATCTTGTGCAGATTCCTGGAATCATGCTCTTTTGCAGGATGACTATGGGGAATACTGCTGCTGCCACCATGGGTATCTAAACCCAACTTCTGTCTTTCCTTCTCTACTTCTAAAGACTGTCTATCCAAATCCAGCTGTTGCTTCTTGAGCTTCAGTCTGGTTTGTTCCACTCTCAATCTATTGAGCTCCCTTTCTAACAATCTGTCATCAGGGTGGGTGGGAGGGACATTTCTAGATACAGAGGTATGATGGGAATGAACAGAAGGAGACCTGTCCCTTACAGAGGGCACCCTAACAGCTTGGCTACCAGTATAATGTGAGAGCACACCATTAGTATGGTGTGATTCAACCTCTGTACCAACTATGCTAGACTGTCTAGTAATGGGCAGGCTGAGAAGTTTCTTTCCTGAACCTTTTCCTGGGGGAGTCCCTGGATCAGATTGAGAACCATTAGCTACTTTTTCTACAGATTGGGCACTTATGGCCTTATCCTGTACTCTAAGCATATTAATTAACAGTTCCAAGGCAGGATTCTTCCCTACACTCAAACCTCTCTCTATACAGAGACTCCTTGCTCTTTTCCAGCTAAGGTTGTCATATGCAAGTTTGGACAGTTCAACATTTTTTCCTGTGCCAGACATTTTTTAGAGAGAGTTAAAGTGATAGAAAAAGAGAAAAAAGTTTTCAGAACTTTTTGGAAAGACAGAAAAAACTTTTTAAACTTTTAAGAACTTTTTTGAAAGTTTAGAAGTACTTTTCAGCACTTAGAAAAGAGTGAAAAGAGGAAATGCAAAACTTTTTGGCTATGTGTATATACACTGACCTTGTTTTGTATATTTTTCTCTTATGAAAAGTACAATGACAAGAGTGGTAAGTAGTCTCAAGCACTTATCCCACCACTGCGCAACCAATGTAGGAGGCTGGACTGGCTTGTAGTGAGTACCAAGGGGTACTTGCACCTTGCACCAGGCCCAGTTATCCCTTATTAGTGTATAGGGTGTCTAGCAGCTTAGGCTGATAGATAATGGTAGCTTAGCAGAGCAGCTTAGGCTGAACTAGGAGACGTGTGAAGTTACTACAGTACCACTTAGTGTCATATGCACAATATCATAAGAAAACACAATACACAGTTATACTAAAAATAAAGGTACTTTATTTTTATGACAATATGCCAAAGTATCTTAGAGTGTACCCTCAGTGAGAGGATAGGAAATATACACAAGATATATATACACAATAGCAAAAATATGCAGTATAGTCTTAGAAAACAGTGCAAACAATGTATAGTTACAATAGGATGCAATGGGGAAACATAGGGATAGGGGCAACACAAACCATATACTCCAAAAGTGGAATGTGAACCAAGAATGGACCCCAAACCTATGTGACCTTGTAGAGGGTCGCTGGGACTATTAGAAAATAGTGAGAGTTAGAAAGATAACCCTCCCCAAGACCCTGAAAAGTGAGTGCAAAGTGCACTAAAGTTCCCCTAAGGACAAAATAGTCGTGTTAGAGGAATAATGCAGGAAAGACACAAACCAGCAATGCAACAACTGTGGATTTCCAATCTAGGGTACCTGTGGAACAAGGGGACCAAGTCCAAAAGTCACAAGCAAGTCGGAGATGGGCAGATGCCCAGGAAATGCCAGCTGCGGGTGCAAAGAAGCTTCGACTGGACAGAAGAAGCTGAGGTTTCTGCAGGAACGAAAAGGGCTAGAGACCTCCCCTTTGGTGGACGGATCCCACTCGCCGTGGAGAGTCGTGCAGAAGTGTTTTCCCGCCGGAAGGACGCCAACAAGCCTTGCTACACGCAAATCGTGCGTTTGGCGTTTTTGGACGCTGCTGGGGTCCAGAAGGGACCAGGAGGTCGCAAATTGGACCTGAAGAGAGAGGGGACGTCGAGCAAGACAAAGAGCCCTCACGGAAGCAGGTAGCACCCGGAGAAGTGCCAGAAACAGGCACTACAAGGATGCGTGAAACGGTGCTCGCCGAAGTTGCACAAAGGAGTCCCACGTCGCCGGAGACCAACTTAGAAAGTCGTGCAATGCAGGTTAGAGTGCCGTGGACCCAGGCTTGGCTGTGCACGAAGGATTTCCGCCGGAAGTGCACAGGGGCCGGAGTAGCTTGCAAAGTCGCGGTTCCCAGCAATGCAGCCCAGCGAGGTGAGGCAAGGACTTACCTCCACCAAACTTGGGCTGAAGAGTCACTGGACTCTGGGGGTCACTTGGACAGCGTCGCTGGATTCGAGGGACCTCGCTCGTCGTGCTGAGAGGAGACCCAAGGGACCGGTAATGCAGCTTTTTGGTGCCTGCGGTTGCAGGGGGAAGATTCCGTCGACCCACGGGAGATTTCTTCGGAGCTTCTGGTGCAGAGAGGAGGCAGACTACCCCCACAGCATGCACAAGCAGGAAAACAGTAGAGAAGGCGGCAGGATCAGCGTTACAGAGTTGCAGTAGTAGTCTTTGCTACTATGTTGCAGGTTTGCAGGCTTCCAGCGCGGTCAGCGGTCGTTTCCTTATCAGAAGGTGAAGAGAGAGATGCAGAGGAACTCGGCTGAGCTCATGCATTCGTTATCTAAAGTTTCCCCAGAGACAGAGACCCTAAATAGCCAGAAAAGAGGGTTTGGCTACCTAGGAGAGAGGATAGGCTACTAACACCTGAAGGAGCCTATCAGCAGGAGTCTCTGACGTCACCTGGTGGCACTGGCCACTCAGAGCAGTCCAGTGTGCCAGCAGCACCTCTGTTTCCAAGATGGCAGAGGTCTGGAGCACACTGGAGGAGCTCTGGACACCTCCCAGGGGAGGTGCAGGTCAGGGGAGTGGTCACTCCCCTTTCCTTTGTCCAGTTTCGCGCCAGAGCAGGGGCTAAGGGGTCCCTGAACCGGTGTAGACTGGCTTATGCAGAATTGGGCACATCTGTGCCCAAGAAAGCATTTCCAGAGGCTGGGGGAGGCTACTCCTCCCCTGCCTTCACACCATTTTCCAAAGGGAGAGGGTGTCACACCCTCTCTCAGAGGAAGTTCTTTGTTCTGCCATCCTGGGCCAGGCCTGGCTGGACCCCAGGAGGGCAGCTGCCTGTCTGAGGGGTTGGCAGCAGCAGCAGCTGCAGTGAAACCCCAGGAAGGGCAGTTTGGCAGTACCAGGGTCTGTGCTACAGACCACTGGGATCATGGGATTGTGCCAACTATGCCAGGATGGTATAGAGGGGGCAATTCCATGATCATAGACATGTTACATGGCCATATTCGGAGTTACCATGGTGAAGCTACATATAGGTAGTGACCTATATGTAGTGCACGCGTGTAATGGTGTCCCCGCACTCACAAAGTTCAGGGAATTGGCTCTGAACAATGTGGGGGTACCTTGGCTAGTGCCAGGGTGCCCTCACACTAAGTAACTTTGCACCTAACCTTTACCAGGTAAAGGTTAGACATATAGGTGACTTATAAGTTACTTAAGTGCAGTGTAAAATGGCTGTGAAATAACGTGGACGTTATTTCACTCAGGCTGCAGTGGCAGGCCTGTGTAAGAATTGTCAGAGCTCCCTATGGGTGGCAAAAGAAATGCTGCAGCCCATAGGGATCTCCTGGAACCCCAATACCCTGGGTACCTCAGTACCATATACTAGGGAATTATAAGGGTGTTCCAGTAAGCCAATGTAAATTGGTAAAAATGGTCACTAGCCTGTTAGTGACAATTTGAAAGTAATGAGAGAGCATAACCACTGAGGTTCTGGTTAGCAGAGCCTCAGTGAGACAGTTAGGCACCACACAGGGAACACATACATGCACACCTATGAGCACTGGGGTCCTGTGTGACAGGGTCCCAGTGGCACATACATATAGGCCACAACCTTATGAGCACTGGGGTCCTGACTAGCAGGATCCCAGTGACACATAACAAACATACTGAAAACATAGTGTTTTCACTATGAGCACTGAGGCCTGGCTATCAGGATCCCAGTGAGACAGTGAAAACAGTGACAAACACCCTGACATACACTCACAAACAGGCCAAAAGTGGGGGTAACAAGGCTAGAAAGAGGCTACCTTCTCACACAACCCCCCCCCCCAAACGAAGGACAATAAGGCTAACCTTGGCCAGTTGAGACTTTATTGTCTAAGTGGTGATAAGTAGAGAGTAGCTCTGCAATAGACTGGTTACTCCCTTTATCATCCACTATATGGTTACTTCCCTGTGGGGATGTAAACCACCCTGTTTGAAGTTTTTTAGCTAAGCAACAATGTGAAGATGTATTTTCAGAGTTTCTATCAGTAAGTTTTAGTTTAGAGCAGTGGGAATTGTCCACTGAACCTATTTGTAGTGATGGAAATGCCAGACAGGGATGCTGTCTCAGAAAAGCCATAGCTGGGCAAAAACTTTGTCCATCTGGCTGGAAGAGAGAACAGGGATGCTGTTTCTCTTGAGTTGGAGCAGGGCAGGGATGCTGTCCTATGAGCTCCACACTAGGGCAGGGATGCTGTCCTAAGTGTTGTGAGGTAGTGCAGGGTTTCTGCACTAAAGTTTCTCTGGGAGGGTTGGAGGGATGCTCCATGTTAACTAAAATGGTGCTGTTTTTCTCACCAATGTTAGTTATCCCACAGAGAGGTACTTCCACCTCAGGGAGTCCAGCTTTGCCAGCTGATGATTCCCTTGGAACAGGTGCCACCCCAGGAGAGGTTTCTCCCACCACAGGAATAGTATCCTGAATGGTAGGGTGGTTAGGGGATACTGTGATACCCTTTTTACCTGTTGATGGAGAGGGATCCTGAGTTTTCAGGCCTTCTCTCCTTTGCTTTTTCATTTCACTTGAAATGAGAGGGAACAATTCCTCAGGGATGCCCAGCATGGCTGCATGGGCATAAAACTCTACATCAGCCCAACCTGAGGCCTCTAGGTCATTACCTAAGAGACAGTCTACAGGTAAGCTAGGTGATACCACCACCTGCTTAGGGCCAGTAACTCCACCCCAACTAAACTGAATTATAGCTAAGGGAAGAAACTTAGTGGAGTTATGGACATCAATAATCTTATACTGTTGTCCAATGATGTGTTGTTCAGGAGGCACTAGGTTTTCAGTCACCAAAGTGAAACTGGCACCTGTGTCCCTGTAGGCCAAGGCCTCAACACCATTTATTGAAACTGTCTGCCTGTACTTATCCATTGTAAGGGGACAAGCAGCCAGTGTGGCAAGGCCAATGCCACTAGGTGTGACAGAAACTGTCTTGGGACTGATGACATCAGTTTCCACTATGGACCCATAAGTGAACCCAACTACACCCTTTGCTTGACTGTTGCCAGCAGTCCCACCACTAGTACCACTACTGCTAGGGGCACTAGAGCTTGATGTATTAGTGGTGGTAGGCTCAGGGGGTTTACCTGGACAGGACTTATCCCCTGGCCTATGGCCTCTATTTTTACACACAAAGCACCAAGGCTTTTTAATGTGTGCAGGTTGGGAAGAAGAGGAAGAATTTGTTTTATCCCCACCCTCTGAAGAGTGTTTAAGATTTGAAGTGGGATATTTGGTTTTAACCTTATCCCCATGCTTATCTTGAGATTTTTCACCATCTTTCTTCTTATTGCCATCTTTGTCACCCCCTGTATGAACTTTTCTGTTCACCCTTGTTCTGACCCATTTGTCTGCCTTCTTTCCCAATTCTTGGGGAGAGGTCAGATCAGAGTCTACCAGGTACTGGTGCAACAAATCAGACACACAATTATTAAGTATATGCTCTCTCAGGATTGTGTTATACAGGCTTTCATAATCAGTAACTTTACTGCCATGTAACCACCCCTCCAAGGCCTTCACTGAATGGTCAATGAAATCAACCCAGTCTTGTGAAGACTCCTTTTTGGTCTCTCTGAACTTTATCCTGTACTGTTCAGTGGTTAAGCCATAACCATCCAGGAGTGCATTCTTAAGAACTTGGAAATTATTAGCATCATTTTCTTTCACAGTAAGGAGCCTATCCCTACCTTTTCCACTAAATGATAGCCATAGGATAGCAGCCCACTGCCTTTGAGGGACATCCTGTACAACACAGGCCCTCTCAAGTGCAGCAAACCACTTGTTAATGTCATCCCCCTCCTTATAAGGGGGAACTATCTTGTGCAGATTCCTGGAATCATGCTCTTTTGCAGGATGACTATGGGGAATACTGCTGCTGCCACCATGGGTATCTAAACCCAACTTCTGTCTTTCCTTCTCTACTTCTAAAGACTGTCTATCCAAATCCAGCTGTTGCTTCTTGAGCTTCAGTCTGGTTTGTTCCACTCTCAATCTATTGAGCTCCCTTTCTAACAATCTGTCATCAGGGTGGGTGGGAGGGACATTTCTAGATACAGAGGTATGATGGGAATGAACAGAAGGAGACCTGTCCCTTACAGAGGGCACCCTAACAGCTTGGCTACCAGTATAATGTGAGAGCACACCATTAGTATGGTGTGATTCAACCTCTGTACCAACTATGCTAGACTGTCTAGTAATGGGCAGGCTGAGAAGTTTCTTTCCTGAACCTTTTCCTGGGGGAGTCCCTGGATCAGATTGAGAACCATTAGCTACTTTTTCTACAGATTGGGCACTTATGGCCTTATCCTGTACTCTAAGCATATTAATTAACAGTTCCAAGGCAGGATTCTTCCCTACACTCAAACCTCTCTCTATACAGAGACTCCTTGCTCTTTTCCAGCTAAGGTTGTCATATGCAAGTTTGGACAGTTCAACATTTTTTCCTGTGCCAGACATTTTTTAGAGAGAGTTAAAGTGATAGAAAAAGAGAAAAAAGTTTTCAGAACTTTTTGGAAAGACAGAAAAAACTTTTTAAACTTTTAAGAACTTTTTTGAAAGTTTAGAAGTACTTTTCAGCACTTAGAAAAGAGTGAAAAGAGGAAATGCAAAACTTTTTGGCTATGTGTATATACACTGACCTTGTTTTGTATATTTTTCTCTTATGAAAAGTACAATGACAAGAGTGGTAAGTAGTCTCAAGCACTTATCCCACCACTGCGCAACCAATGTAGGAGGCTGGACTGGCTTGTAGTGAGTACCAAGGGGTACTTGCACCTTGCACCAGGCCCAGTTATCCCTTATTAGTGTATAGGGTGTCTAGCAGCTTAGGCTGATAGATAATGGTAGCTTAGCAGAGCAGCTTAGGCTGAACTAGGAGACGTGTGAAGTTACTACAGTACCACTTAGTGTCATATGCACAATATCATAAGAAAACACAATACACAGTTATACTAAAAATAAAGGTACTTTATTTTTATGACAATATGCCAAAGTATCTTAGAGTGTACCCTCAGTGAGAGGATAGGAAATATACACAAGATATATATACACAATAGCAAAAATATGCAGTATAGTCTTAGAAAACAGTGCAAACAATGTATAGTTACAATAGGATGCAATGGGGAAACATAGGGATAGGGGCAACACAAACCATATACTCCAAAAGTGGAATGTGAACCAAGAATGGACCCCAAACCTATGTGACCTTGTAGAGGGTCGCTGGGACTATTAGAAAATAGTGAGAGTTAGAAAGATAACCCTCCCCAAGACCCTGAAAAGTGAGTGCAAAGTGCACTAAAGTTCCCCTAAGGACAAAATAGTCGTGTTAGAGGAATAATGCAGGAAAGACACAAACCAGCAATGCAACAACTGTGGATTTCCAATCTAGGGTACCTGTGGAACAAGGGGACCAAGTCCAAAAGTCACAAGCAAGTCGGAGATGGGCAGATGCCCAGGAAATGCCAGCTGCGGGTGCAAAGAAGCTTCGACTGGACAGAAGAAGCTGAGGTTTCTGCAGGAACGAAAAGGGCTAGAGACCTCCCCTTTGGTGGACGGATCCCACTCGCCGTGGAGAGTCGTGCAGAAGTGTTTTCCCGCCGGAAGGACGCCAACAAGCCTTGCTACACGCAAATCGTGCGTTTGGCGTTTTTGGACGCTGCTGGGGTCCAGAAGGGACCAGGAGGTCGCAAATTGGACCTGAAGAGAGAGGGGACGTCGAGCAAGACAAAGAGCCCTCACGGAAGCAGGTAGCACCCGGAGAAGTGCCAGAAACAGGCACTACAAGGATGCGTGAAACGGTGCTCGCCGAAGTTGCACAAAGGAGTCCCACGTCGCCGGAGACCAACTTAGAAAGTCGTGCAATGCAGGTTAGAGTGCCGTGGACCCAGGCTTGGCTGTGCACGAAGGATTTCCGCCGGAAGTGCACAGGGGCCGGAGTAGCTTGCAAAGTCGCGGTTCCCAGCAATGCAGCCCAGCGAGGTGAGGCAAGGACTTACCTCCACCAAACTTGGGCTGAAGAGTCACTGGACTCTGGGGGTCACTTGGACAGCGTCGCTGGATTCGAGGGACCTCGCTCGTCGTGCTGAGAGGAGACCCAAGGGACCGGTAATGCAGCTTTTTGGTGCCTGCGGTTGCAGGGGGAAGATTCCGTCGACCCACGGGAGATTTCTTCGGAGCTTCTGGTGCAGAGAGGAGGCAGACTACCCCCACAGCATGCACAAGCAGGAAAACAGTAGAGAAGGCGGCAGGATCAGCGTTACAGAGTTGCAGTAGTAGTCTTTGCTACTATGTTGCAGGTTTGCAGGCTTCCAGCGCGGTCAGCGGTCGTTTCCTTATCAGAAGGTGAAGAGAGAGATGCAGAGGAACTCGGCTGAGCTCATGCATTCGTTATCTAAAGTTTCCCCAGAGACAGAGACCCTAAATAGCCAGAAAAGAGGGTTTGGCTACCTAGGAGAGAGGATAGGCTACTAACACCTGAAGGAGCCTATCAGCAGGAGTCTCTGACGTCACCTGGTGGCACTGGCCACTCAGAGCAGTCCAGTGTGCCAGCAGCACCTCTGTTTCCAAGATGGCAGAGGTCTGGAGCACACTGGAGGAGCTCTGGACACCTCCCAGGGGAGGTGCAGGTCAGGGGAGTGGTCACTCCCCTTTCCTTTGTCCAGTTTCGCGCCAGAGCAGGGTCTAAGGGGTCCCTGAACCGGTGTAGACTGGCTTATGCAGAATTGGGCACATCTGTGCCCAAGAAAGCATTTCCAGAGGCTGGGGGAGGCTACTCCTCCCCTGCCTTCACACCATTTTCCAAAGGGAGAGGGTGTCACACCCTCTCTCAGAGGAAGTTCTTTGTTCTGCCATCCTGGGCCAGGCCTGGCTGGACCCCAGGAGGGCAGCTGCCTGTCTGAGGGGTTGGCAGCAGCAGCAGCTGCAGTGAAACCCCAGGAAGGGCAGTTTGGCAGTACCAGGGTCTGTGCTACAGACCACTGGGATCATGGGATTGTGCCAACTATGCCAGGATGGTATAGAGGGGGCAATTCCATGATCATAGACATGTTACATGGCCATATTCGGAGTTACCATGGTGAAGCTACATATAGGTAGTGACCTATATGTAGTGCACGCGTGTAATGGTGTCCCCGCACTCACAAAGTTCAGGGAATTGGCTCTGAACAATGTGGGGGCACCTTGGCTAGTGCCAGGGTGCCCTCACACTAAGTAACTTTGCACCTAACCTTTACCAGGTAAAGGTTAGACATATAGGTGACTTATAAGTTACTTAAGTGCAGTGTAAAATGGCTGTGAAATAACGTGGACGTTATTTCACTCAGGCTGCAGTGGCAGGCCTGTGTAAGAATTGACAGAGCTCCCTATGGGTGGCAAAAGAAATGCTGCAGCCCATAGGGATCTCCTGGAACCCCAATACCCTGGGTACCTCAGTACCATATACTAGGGAATTATAAGGGTGTTCCAGTAAGCCAATGTAAATTGGTAAAAATGGTCACTAGCCTGTTAGTGACAATTTGAAAGTAATGAGAGAGCATAACCACTGAGGTTCTGGTTAGCAGAGCCTCAGTGAGACAGTTAGGCACCACACAGGGAACACATACATGCACACCTATGAGCACTGGGGTCCTGTGTGACAGGGTCCCAGTGGCACATACATATAGGCCACAACCTTATGAGCACTGGGGTCCTGACTAGCAGGATCCCAGTGACACATAACAAACTTACTAAAAACATAGTGTTTTCACTATGAGCACTGAGGCCTGGCTATCAGGATCCCAGTGAGACAGTGAAAACAGTGACAAACACCCTGACATACACTCACAAACAGGCCAAAAGTGGGGGTAACAAGGCTAGAAAGAGGCTACCTTCTCACACATAGTGACAGCCCTCACAGAGCTCACCTCCAAGAAAATGCCCAAGAAGGTAAACTGGACTGTAGAATGCCAACTGGCCTTTGACACCCTGAAACAAGCAATGTGCACAGCACCAGTTCTAAAAGCTCCAGATTACTCCAAGCAGTTCATTGTGCAGACAGATGCCTCTGAACATGGGATGGGGCAGTTTTGTCCCAAACAAATGATGATGGCCTTGACCAGCCTGTTGCTTTCATTAGCAGGAGGTTACTCCCCAGGGAGCAGCATTGGAGTGCCATTGAGAGGGAGGCATTTGCTATGGTTTGGTCCCTGAAGAAGCTGAGACCATACCTCTTTGGTACTCACTTTGTAGTTCAAACTGACCACAGACCTCTCAGATGGCTGATGCAAATGAAAGGTGAAAATCCAAAACTGTTGAGGTGGTCCATCTCCCTACAGGTAATGGACTTTATAGTGGAACACAGACTTGGGACTGCCCATGCCAATGCAGATGGCCTTTCCAGGTTCTTCCACTTAGAAAATGAAGACTCTCTTGGGAAAGGTTAGTCTCATCCTCTTTCGTTTGGGGGGGGGGGGGGCTTGTGTAAGGAAATGCCTCCTTGGCATGGTTACCCCCTGACTTCTTGCCTTTGCTGATGCTATGTTTTGATTTGAAAGTGTGCTGAGGCCTGCTAACCAGGCCCCAGCACCAGTGTTCTTTCCCTAACCTGTACTTTTGTTTACACAATTGGCACACCCTGGCATCCAGGTAAGTCCCTTGTAACTGGTACCCCTGATACCAAGGGCCCTGATGCCAGAGAAGGTCTCTAAGGGCTGCAGCATATCTTATGCCACCCTGGGGACCCCTCACACAGCACAGACACACTGCTTGCCAGCTTGTGTGTGCTGGTGAGGACAAAACGAGTAAGTCGACATGGCACTCCCCTCAGGGTGCCATGCCAACCTCACACTGCCTATGCAGTATAGATAAGTCACCCCTCTAGCAGGCCTTACAGCCCTAAGGCAGGGTGCACTATACCATAGGTGAGGGTACCAGTGCATGAGCACTGTGCCCCTACAGTGTCAAAGCAAAACCTTAGACATTGTAAGTGCAGGGTAGCCATAAGAGTATATGGTCTGGGAGTCTGTCAAACACGAACTCCACAGCACCACAATGGCTACACTGAAAACTGGGAAGTTTGGTATCAAACTTCTCAGCACAATAAATGCACACTGATGCCAGTGTACATTTTATTGTAACATACACCCCAGAGGGCACCTTAGAGGTGCCCCCTGAAACCTTAACCAACTACCCGTGTAGGCTGACTGGTTTTAGCAGCCTGCCCCACTCGGGACATGTTGCTGACCACATGGGGAGAGTGCCTTTGTCACTCTGTGGCTAGTAACAAACCCTGCACTGGGTGGAGATGCTTATCACCTCCCCCTTGCAGGAGCTGTAACACCTGGCGGTGAGCCTCAAAGGCTCACCCCCTTTGTTACAGCATCACAGGGCATTCCACCTAGTGGAGTTGCCCGCCCCCTCCGGCCACGGCCCCACTTTTGGCGGCAAGACCGGAGGAGATAATGAGAAAAACAAGGAGGAGTCACTGGCCAGTCAGGACAGCCCCTAAGGCAACCTGAGCTGAAGTGACTCTGACTTTTAGGAATCCTCCATCTTGCAGATGGAGGATCCCCCCAATAGGGATAGGAATGTGACACCCTCCCCTTGGGAGGAGGCACAAAGAGGGTGTAGCCACCCTCGGGCTAGTAGCCATTGGCTACTGCCCTCCCTGACCTAAACACACCCCTAAATTCTGTATTTAGGGGCTCCCCTGAACCTAGGAATGCAGATTCCTGCAACCTAAGAAGAAGAGGACTGCTAAGCTGAAAAACCCTGCAGAGAAGACGGAGACACCAACTGCTTTGGCCCCAGCTCTACCGGCCTGTCTCCCCACTTCTAAAGACACTGCTCCAGCGACGCTTTCCCCAGGGACCAGCGACCTCTGAATCCTCAGAGGACTGCCCTGCTCTAGAAGGACCAAGAAACTCCAGAGGACAGCGGCTCTGTTCACCCAAGACTGCAACTTTGTTTCCAAAGGAGCAACTTTAAAACAACTGCGTTTCCCGCCGGAAGCGTGAGACTTGCTACTCTGCACCCGATGCCCCCGGCTCGACTTGTGGAGAAGCAACACTTCAGGGAGGACTCCCCGGCGACTACGAGACTGTGAGTAGCCAGAGTTGCCCCCCGAGCCCCCACAGCGACGCCTGCAGAGGGAATCCCGAGGCTCCCCCTGACCGCGACTGCCTGACTCTCAGATCCCGACGCCTGGAAAAGACTCTGCACCAGCAGCCCCCAGGACCTGAAAGATCGGAACTCCAGTGCAGGAGTGACCCCCAGGAGGCCCTCTCCCTTGCCCAGGTGGTGGCTACCCCAAAGAGCCCCCCCCCCTTGCCTGCTTGCATCGCTGAAGAGACCCCTTGGTCTCCCATTGATTTCAACGACAAACCCGACGCGTGTTTGCACACTGCACCCGGCCGCCCCCGTGCTGCTGAGGGTGTACCTTCTGTGCTAACTTGTGTCCCCCCCGGTGCCCTACAAAACCCCCCTGGTCTGCCCTCCGAAGACGCGGGTACTTACCTGCTGGCAGACTGGAACCGGGGCACCCCCTTCTCCATTGAAGCCTATGCGTTTTGGGCCCCTCTTTGACCTCTGCCCCTGACCGGCCCTGAGCTGCTGGTGTGGTAACTTTGGGGTTGTTCTGAACCCCCAACGGTGGGCTACCTTGGACCCAAACTTGAACCCCGTAGGTGGTTTACTTACCTGTAAGAACTAACAAACTCTTACTCCCCCTAGGAACTGTGAAAATTGCACTGTGTCTAGTTTTAAAATAGCTATATGTGATTTATTTGAAAAGTATATATGCTATTGTGATTATTCAAAGTTCCTAAAGTACTTACCTGCAATACCTTTCATTTGAAGTATTACATGTAAAATTTGAACCTGTGATTCTTAAAATAAACTAAGAAAATATATTTTCTTATACAAAAACCTATTGGCCTGGAATTATCTCTGAGTGTGTGTTCCTCATTTGTTGCCTGTGTGTGTACAACAAATGCTTAACACTACTCCTTTGATAAGCCTACTGCTCGACCACACTACCACAAAATAGAGCATTAGTATTATCTCTTTTTGCCACTATCTTACCTCTAAGGGGAACCCTTGGACTCTGTGCATACTATTCCTTACTTTGAAATAGTGCATACAGAGCCAACTTCCTACAACAAGCCTCACCAAACTGAACCCATTTGGCTACACCTGAGCATGATAGGGTCACATCTTGGTCTGACATTGTGCAAACATTTCAACAACATCTCAAGCAAGTATACAATGCAGACCCGGGTATAGGCTCACAGCACACTAAGATCGCTGAGGCCTTGGATGCTCCACTGGAAATAGGAGAGCTCAGAACTGCATTGCGAGCGCTTCTGCCATTGAAGGCCACCCAAAGTGACAGCTTTCAACCTGACCTTTTTCAAGCATTCTCTGAAACTCTGACACTGAGTCTCCTGGAGGTCTTTTTTAAGGCCCAAGATACTGGCATCCTACCGCAGCCCCTGAGAGAGGGTGAAAAATGTATACTCCTTAAACCAGGCAGAGATGAGGCTGACCTTTCCGTGTATAGGCCCCCCACGATGGTAAACTCAGGCACGAAAATTATTTGTAAGGCACTTGCCTCTCAGTTGACAGTACATATGTCTTTCCTCGTGCATGAAGTTCAATGCGGCTTTATACCGTGATGAAATACCTGTAAGAATTTGAGGTGTTCAGACTGGGGCTCCCTGGTAGTAGCCCTGCATATCATGGATTTTGGTGCTCAGTTCCACGGGTGGCTGTGTCTGCTCTAGAATGAGCCTCAAGCCAGGGTGTCTGTGGGATGTTTTCGTTCAAGAACGTGGACGTTGGGTCGAGGAAAACGCCAGGGTTGCTCACTCTTCCTGCTCCTGTTCATGCTTGCGATAGAGCCATTCGCGATATGGGTACATCAGGAATTGCAAGAGTGGGGCATATGATCGGGAGATGTCTGTTATATCACCTCACTATACGCTGATGATGCCCTGTTTTATTTGTCCTCCCCCCAAGTTGCAGTACCACGCTGCTTCAACTGTTGGAGGGGTTCAGGAATCTCTCCGGGCTTTGGCTCAGCCATGCCAAATATTTCTTGTTCCCTCTCGCCCCTCTGGCCAGAACATCATCAGAACAATTCCCTGATATTGGTCTGCGTTGGGAAATGTCCTAGTTTAGCTACCTGGGAATTAGAGTAGCGCAATCCCGGAAACTCCAGCTCAGCCTTAATGTGTATAAGGTAGTTTGGGGACTGAAATCTTAGGTCCTGTTTTGGGGCACTTTACCCCTATCACTGATGGGCTGCTTGGGCCTAGCTAAGATGGTCCTGCTCCCTAGATGTCTGTATGTGTTACAAAATTCACTGACCCCCTTCCCGGCAATGGCTTTTCAACAATTAGACGCCATATTTTTGTTCCTCCTATGAGTGTAGTAGGACTCTTACCATGTAGATAAGACTGCTGGTTTCAGGCGGCAGCACCACCGCATGTTGGGGACTGAGTTGATCCCACACCGTCTGGTAGCTGCCGGCCTAACACTTTAGGCAGCACCTCACCCCAAACGTAGAAAGTAAGGGTGATTTGTGTCAGCCTGAAGCATGTCACTCTGACGTCTCAGGGAAGTTGTGGTTGACAGATCCTGCCCCCTCTCTCTTGTTTGCACAGGTCTCTCACACACACAGGCAGACAAAAGATGCAGGACAGTTTTCAAAGCATTTATTGAAAAGACTGCAATCTATGATAAAATATATTAGCTACGATTATTAAGAAGACGAAAATTAGCCCAGTCAGAATTCTTACCATGAATGGAAAGCAAATAAGCAATCCCAGCATATTGGAATAAACATGTGCCCAAAGATTCCTACCTACACTTTCTAGTTTCTATAAAAGACCATAGCACTGATAGCTCCTCTCTGCCTGTATTTAGTCCAAGGAAGGAACACCCACCCCCATACCTGAAACAGGGGTCTGCCCACCGTCTCCTTGCTTGGCTGTGGAGACAAGGCTGAGGTCAGCAAAGTGGCGAAGAAGTGGCATACATCATAGGATGGATTCTCTGGCTGGAATTACCTCTTTAACCTTCTATGGCCTGTATGATGTTCGTATAAGAAAATGTGTTGTCTTCTGAGGAACAGGCCTCATCCGATCATGTGTCTAAGTGTTGAGGCTGGCTGTACACTCTTGTGGCGGCCGTACTAGACAGATTATCATGTACAGCATTGGGCAGAGGTACACAGTGAAATGTGGAATGAAAGTAATAACAACACTTTCTCAGAATAGGCACTAAAAGCATGCTAAAATGTATTAAAATTAATAAATGGAAATAGAGCATGTAAGTGGGTAACAGGGCATAGGCCTTAGGCCTAGGTTAAAATATGTGTGCCCAAACAAGAATCTAAAAATGAACTCACAACATGAGTAGGTGGGTTTAGCACGGTGGCCCTGTCGACTTTGACAAGACAGTATGAGGAAAGAGGGCTGGAGGTTCTGCAACTCGTTTTATACTATTTTGTGACTCAGTTGCAACATTTGCAGCCCGATGGCTGGATCCGACACATGGCCAGTCTCTGATACAGGTTTTTTTCGGACCATGCTGGAGGGGGCCCAGTTTCATCGAGAATTCTGAATCTAGATTCTGAAACCTGTCTGAGGGATAATGGAGAATATTTCCTTTCAGCTGTGGTGTGATGGTGGGTGCAAACTATTTGGTTATTTGTACCCAGGCAAGACCTTTATTTCATTTGTGGTGGTCTGACATTTTCTACATCATTTAGGACTGGCAGACATAGCTAGGGAAGCCTGGGCCTCTAACCCTGCAGCTCTCCAACCTACAGACACTCTCGGGGTGCTTGTAACTTTCAGTGGAGGCGTCATTTGATCTCGCTGTTATGTAAGGCCATGTGTTCCAATGCTGTGGGCCCACTGCCGCTGTCAGCCTGGGACACTGATTTGGATACTCCACTTGATGAGGGGGTTGGACCCAAGTCAGTGGCTTTACACATAGTTTCGTGTAATGCCTGATTTGAATTGGCTCACTACACTTTTTTACACAGTACTTACCTTACCCCCAAGGCGTGCACCGTATGTTCTCCCCTCGGTCAGACACTTGTCCCAGATGCGGTCCTGATGGGGTGCATTTCTTACACTTAGCCTGGTATTGTCAGGAGGTACAGAGCTGCTGGACCCAGGTGGTAGCGGAGACAAAGAGGACTGTATGTTTACATCTTGAACTCTCACCACAGTGCTGTCTGCTGGGTAATGTCAAACATCCTAAGAGTAGAAAGATGGCATACTAATTTTTACACTTGACTCTAGTCCTGGCCAGATGTGGAATCGCAATAACATGGATAGGACAGAGGACATCTGATTTTAATCATCGACTTAGTGATGTATTGGAATGGTCCATACCTGAGGAGTCGCATATCAGGCTCATCAGGCAAGGCTATAAAGCAGTGGATGATCTTACTGTGTGGAAATATTTGTGTGAAATATTCTTAGATCCAGATGCTGCAATGGACTCCTCGCATGGTGTGGGTGTTGATGATGGAGAGAGCGTAGGGGCAGAAGAAGATGAGGATGGTGAACCCCCAGGAAGTCACTGGGTCCTAACAGTTGTATGTGCAAAATCAGGAGGTCATAAGTTTGGGGACTCAGAAAATGTTTATGGCTTGTTGATTGGACAACATTATATTCCCCCCAACCATTCGTGCTATACCGTACAATTACTTTCCTAACTTTTACTGCTGTGTTGTTTACAATAAAACTAAAAATAAAGGTTTAAGAAAAAAAAGGATAAAGTGCGGAAGTGAGTCATTTTTATTTCTTTCTGAAGGGACCATTATTTTGTAACTTTGTTATACAAGGTAGCAGCAAGAAAGACTGATCTGCAGATATTCTTTTTTTTTTTTTTAGGAATGCCAGTAAAATATTGTGTCTTCTTTTTTGTTTCCTCCAGTTTTGTGTGCTCTACTTGAAGGTACAGGAGTTAGAAGCATGTTTTATGTCTGATATAATTATTTTCTGCACCAGAGAATCTAGAAATAATAAAATCATATTTGATCTTTTGCCAGTGTTTAATTCTTACTCTGATTGGTAAAATAGCTGGATCATAAGTATCTTGGACAATACGTACTATCACATTGACCCACTGACATTTACTTGGCAAAACCCTTTGATACATCACACCCCTTTTCTAATAAGTCAGGGTTCTTAGCAGGCCACCTGCTTAGCATCCTAGGTTTTTAACATTCAAGATAAGAAGTAGTGACATGTACCTGTTAAAAGAGGGCTGTCACCATGTGCATGGGATAGTGGTCAAAACATGACAAGACATTACACACACCAACAAATTCATGAGGTTTTTAAGTGTGACACTTTCAGCTAATCCTGACTTTTTACCGAACTGTACTTGACTGCTAAAGTTCTTTAACTCACAGTTACAATGTTAACATCAAAGGTTCCGGACTACAATGAGATGCCTGTTAAAGCGTCTGACTGATGTAAAGTGAGGCATTTGCCATGAAGACACCTGGCAGCTATGAATGTCTGTACAAAAGCAGCACTACCATAATGTAGTCAGACAACGAATGGAGAAGTAGCAAGCAGGCTTAAAGCATTAAATTGCAGGTGTTTTAGAACGCATGGCTACAACTTAATCAGGTGTAATTCGAGATTTTAAACATTTCACAAGCTACTGTGCTGTAGGCAAGGTTGTCCACCCCTACTATGTCATAATATTCAGTAAGGGGTAGGTGAATGACCATCAACTGTGTCCAGAAATGTGGTTATTAAAACATTTGAATATATCACATATGTTTTAATCCATTAATAGTCGTGTAAACCCGAGTCCTGACAGAGTAAGTTTGAGAGGTAATAAAATGTGAGAGGGGTAATGAGATGTGAGTGCGCTTAAAACAATCTAACCTGAGTCCATTTGACACTGTCAATGGGAAGCCACTACATACCCTCATTTCTTCCCCTTTAAAGTAAATATATGCCTTATAAAAATCACTGTAAACAAACATGTTTTGAAACATTGAAAACTGATTTTTGTCCTTTTTTGGGGGGCCTGGAAAATATCACTGAAAACCACAAAAAATAAACAGTGAAACTAGGACAGTCTAGATGTACCTCTGGTTTGGGTCCGCCCACATATCCCTTTTGAAGAGTCACCATTGGTGTACAGAAATGCTACTCACACAAATTATGCCAAGATTACCTTAGTTTCTTATGGAACATCACCAGTGACTACTTATGTGCTTTTGCCGGTGCATCAGTTACATGCTTAGAGCAGATCTTGAATAAATAGCCCTTTTGTTTGGGTGGTGCCACTTACACGTGCATTTGTTATTATATTTATATAGAGGTACCGTAATTGTATTTTTAGTTGGAAGGAAGGTTTCCTTTATGAAAATGTAAAATTCCCTCAGACAGCACCACAAAAAAGCAGCAAAGTAGATAAAGTAATCTGACCTGTTTGTTTAAAGCTAACAGCTAGCGCCTTTCCTTTTAATCAGATCTATGGATGTCAAAGTGCCCAAGTGAAACCCCAGTCTCTTGTATTTTTGGCCCGTGTTTACATTCAGTTGAATGTGTTACATCATCGAAATTACCACCATGTTTAAAGTCTGTCTGTTTGTTTTTTCTAGGGAGTTGCTGAGAGCCTGTTCTTTGTGGAGCATGATCAACTAGAAGAACACATCGGAGAGGGGAAAAGCCACCAGAATGCACACGAAGCAGCCTTTGTCAAAGCCCTTTGTCGTTACTTCTTATGCCAGGGGTACATGCCCTCACAGATCACTGTGCTTACCACCTATAGTGCGCAGCTGTTCTGCTTGAAGAGTTTGATGCCCAAGAACCAGTTTGAGGGTGTCAGAGTGTGTGTGGTGGACAAGTACCAAGGGGAAGAGAATGATATCATCATCCTTTCGCTAGTGAGGAGTAATCCTGAGGGAAGGGTTGGCTTTCTGTCGATCCCAAACCGAGTCTGTGTAGCATTGTCAAGGGCCAAAAAAGGTTTATTTTGCATCGGAAATATGCAGATGCTCTCCGCGGTACCACTGTGGCGAAATATCATTGAAGTACTCAAGTCAAACGGCCAAATAGGAAAGGAATTGAAGCTGGTCTGTGAAAACCACCCAAAGAACATTTGCTATGTATCAAAGGCAGAGGATTTTGCCAGCGTTCCAGAAGGAGGGTGCCTTGAAGCGTGCGAATATCGCCTTGAATGCGGCCATGCTTGCACACTGGTTTGCCACCCTTATGATCCGGAGCACAAAAAGTTTAAATGTATGAAACCCTGTGAAAAGATCCTATGTGATAATGGGCACAAGTGTAAGAAACTCTGCTGCGAGCGCTGCGGAAGCTGCAAGGAGCTGGTGGAAAAGGAAATCCCTAAGTGTGGACATGTTCAAACCGTTCCTTGTTCTGTAGAGCCCAGCACCTTTGCTTGTCAAGAACCATGCGCGAAAACGCTTTCCTGTGGTCACAAATGTGTCCGTACTTGTGGGGGCGCCTGTACCCGGGACTGCCCAGCGATTGTTACGGTAGAATTGGAGTGCGGCCACAGTAGGTCGCTCATGTGCCACAAACAAAAGGAATCCGAACGTACAGGTAGTAAGATACCTTGCTTTGCAAAGTGTCCTGACGTTTTGGAATGTGGCCACATGTGTTCCGGCAGTTGCAGCGAGTGTGCTCAAGGGGAACAGCACATTGCCTGCGCTAAACAGTGTGACCACGTTCTCTTTTGCTCTCACCAGTGTGAAGGCAAATGCTCTACAAGTTGCGCCTGTTGCCTTCGCGTCTGTGAGAACAAATGTTTCCACATGAAATGTTCAGGTAAGTGCAGTGAACCGTGCACTCCCTGCACCAAACCCTGTGGGTGGATATGCCCACATGCCGCCTGCACTAAGCTATGTTGGGAACCTTGTGACCGGGAACCCTGTGACATGCCCTGCAGTAAAAAACTGCGCGCGTGCGGTCATCCCTGCATTGGTTTCTGTGGCGAACCATGCCCCAAGCTATGTAGGGAGTGCAACCACGACGAGGTAAGTGAATTATTTTTTGGGAAAGAAGCCGACCCAGAGTCTCGCTTTATCCAGCTGAGGGATTGTCGGCATATTTTCGAAGTCTCTGGTTTCACCCAGTGGATTGATCAGCAGGAAAACGATGACGTCGTCAAGTTAAAAACCTGCCCCAAATGCCTAGTCCCCATACGCCAAAACCTACGCTATGGCGCAAAAATCAAGGAGACGCTGTCTGACATTGAAACTGTGAAGAGGAAGATTATACAGTCATGGGTCCATGAGTTAGAAAAGTTCCTTGACGACAATAAAAACGTTTTGCAGTTCTCTTTTTGGACAAATGCAGTCCTTGAGGAACTTATGAACCCCCATATCACCATACGTGGCATAATTCTCATCACCCAGAAGCTGAACAGTTTATGGAAGATAGGCAGTATTAAAGAAGCAGCAGCACAGCTACCTCCCAATTACCAGAGGGAAGTGAACGCTAAAATTAAACCTCTAAGTAAACTAATTGAAGATGCCACTAGAACATCAGATATTTTGCGAGAGAGCGATGCACTAGTCGGCCTTGCCCATTTGACCGAGCGTCTGTACGCACGAGGCCCGCTGCCAGATGCCTCTCCATTGATGCTGAAGCTGCGACGTCTCTACCTAAGAGATGAAAGTGAAATCAAAGCACAGCGTCCCTCAGTGCTAGAGATTGTGGCTGCGGTGCAACATGACAAATGTACACTTGACACAACCCTGCTGAGGCAAGATCAGTGGCGCAAATGCGCTAGCGGGCACATTTACAATTTCCAGAAGGTCGAATCCAAGGCACCTGTTTGCCCGCAATGCAGCTCTTCCATAAAGGATCAAGATGACAACTCAGAGGAGTTGAACAGTACAATATAAAGTCTATAATCAAGAAAGACCTATATTGAACTCTCAGATTGGCCCCCATTTGAATAACTGAGCAAAGGTTTGAGGAAAGAGATTTAGAGGGAAAAAAGCCTCCACAGGCACTGAAAATTGAGGTAGAATATTTTGGCAGATTTCGAAGCTGTATCATGTTAAATATTTCGATAATAGCAGTTGTTTAAATCATTTCTTTAGATCCTACTTTGACATTACAGATCATTGCTTTTAGACTTATTGTGAGCTATGACTGGCATTTGTTAGCCTTTTCATAGAGATTCCTGATTGTGAGTTGTGAAAGACGAGAAACGTGTTTGTATTAGTTTCTTGATACTGAGGACCAGCATCCCAAAGTTGACTTTAATTCCTATAATTTAAAAGCCGTTGAGGGTGTATCTAGTCCCTGAGTTCAATAAAAGTGTATAAAATCGTGTAAAGTTATGCTACCACAAACATGCTAATAGGTTCACAGTAATAATGAATAATGGCAATCTTCAATCTGAAAATGCACAGCATAATTGCAGAACATCCTCCATGGCAACATTGAAGATATCTTGCTAAAACATTGTGCACCTGAAGAATTTTATCTGATACTTTCTTCAGGAGGGTCAGACTCCTAATTTTGTAGGACGTTTGACATTCTGCGGTGCATATTTTTATGCATAAGGAAGGGGCAGGAGAAAATCTTCAGGCAACATCAGTATGAGATGATTGACCCCGTAGAGAGGGCTGGCTATGAAGCAGAATACTTGTCCACTTGTCTTCCCTTTGCTACAGACTCTGACATTCTATTTTGATTTTTTTTTCTAGTAGAGTGAGCTATATATCTACAGCTATTACTTCCAAGGGGTGACTTAGTATCTTGTATAAATGCCTGACAAAGGAATTAAGTAAAGTAAGCCACTTGACAGGATGTGACTGTTAAACACCCATTCCCTTAGGAGTACTGAGTGGTGACCTGTGTGTATGTGTCTGTCTGTCTGTCTTAAATTGCCTGTTGCTGAAACAGCTGTGCTTCTGCATGTGGGATGACTGGTATACATTCTAATCTAATGATTGAGATGATGCACCTCCCATGTACTTTTGATTTGTAATTCCAAGATATTTTCCACTATTAGAATATATTGAATATGCCTGCTACAGTGCATATGGGGGGAAGGAAAGTTTTACACAATTTCCTTCTAAAACATTTTTAAAGGCAGGACTTGCAAAACGTTGTATTGATTAGCATTGTGTAAAATCGAAGTGTCTGCATCCTGAAGAGCAAATAATGTAATGCATAGAAAAATACAGGGCACTGTGCTATGCTTACCTACTTGTTATATACAGTACGTTTCATGAAATCAATAAAGATTAAACATTCCAATGTATACGGATTAGAGTTGTCAAGTTTGATTTATTTGTTTTCTAATTTTTAATCCTGGGAAATTGTTTTATGGGGCTAAAATTACAAGTCAGCAAATTGAAATGTACAAGATGCATGTTTTTGCAGGGTCTCATTGCTTTGATATACAACATTTATGAAGAACATGAGGGCTTGTGAGTCACTGTATCTGGTAGAGATATCTAGTTGCAGATTTCTTACCTTAGAGTTTCCTCCAGGGGTCAGACTGGATCTCAAGATTTTTCTCGAGCAGTACCCATGTGTGTCGTTAGGTGGCATCGATCGGCTCCGCATCTGTCATTGGTGTAGCCCTCTCTGGATATGACGTAGTAGGTCCTATAAAGGATCCTACTTTGTATTAGTTTCTTGATACTCAGGACCAGTGCACTGAGGTCACTACTTTTCTTTCCGTGCCAGCCAGTGCTGATCCGAAGAGAGTTACCCCTCAGTTATTTTTTGACTGGCCTTTTTGACTTTTTGTAAAAGTTTTTCCAAGTTGTTAACTCCTGGTGCGTCGAGGATGTCATCTATGAAGACCGAGTGCAAGCCCTGTGGATCCTCTCATCAGGCAATTTCTGTGATGGATCTGCACCACATGTGCCTTTGGTGTTTGGAGCACGACCATGACCTGAAGTCGTGCTCTGAGTGTCAGGCCATGCATCCGAAGGCTTTGAGGGGGTAATCCCTGAAGTTGATGGCAGCCCAATGCTCAACTCGTTTCAAATCAAGGTCCCAGTTGAGAGGAAGGTCCCAGGAGCAGTTGCAGTGTCCTCCATCATTGCCGTCCCACTCCAAGTCCTCGGGAGGATCGGTTATGTCGAGGCACAAGAAGATATCAAAGAAAGTGAAACATTCTTCGACTTCACCTTGTCTGTCAGCTGATGAGATGATGGAGCAGGAGCATACCGTTCTAGGCATCCATCTATGGAGCCTGCATCTGGGCCAACTCTGTGCCTCACTGAGTTTCCGGGAGCTGGAGTGACCACTGTCCATCTAAAAGAAGTTCATGAGGCCATGCGCCTAATTTTGGGCAGTTTGACACCACTGGAGTGGCTCTGGGCCCTGCAGAATTGGAAGTGGTCCTTTTGGGTTCCGCACCAACGGCTTCGGCTCCAAGGAACACCCATAGATCCATGCTTGGATCCGGGACAGCATCCATTGTACCATCTCGACCTTCCCTGATGCGCCTGGCGCCACCCATGCCCCTAGGCTGCGCTGTCCCCATCCTCATTAGTGACTCCGACATGGAGCCCAATGGGCGTCTTACTACTCCGGCGCCAACAGGAGCCATGCCTCCTGTGTCTGATCCTGCATCTGTTTCATATCGGCAAGGGTACAGTGAGGAATGGGATGTGTTGCTGGACCCTTCAGAATACCAGCTCTAAGATCCTATAGACTGGCGTACGGACTTGAGGGAAGACAGTGGTCTGGATACTTCCCCAGACACTGGCATGCTTTCTTCCCTTACCATGGGTACAGAGGAGGAAGCGTTCTACTCAATGGTGGTGCAGAGAGCGGCCAAGGTCTTGGGCCCCTAGATGCCTTAGATGGCAGTCAGGACCAGCCTCCAGACAGAGGTGCTTCATCCTGGGGCTTCATCCTCTAAACCCCTATTTCCTTTTAATGAAGCCGTTACCGATGTCCTGCTGGGTACCTGGTTCAAACCCAGCACAGGGGCTCCTTTGAACAGGACAATTGCCCGCTACCATTGCCCTGCTCTGGGCAACCCAAGTTTCTTTACGCAACACCCCACCCCTGAGAGCTTGGTTTTCCAAGTCTTCAGTTCCCAGGGTGCATTCCCTTCCGCACCCCCAGATAGGGAATCCAAGGGGCTTTACACACTTAGGAAGAATATGTTTTCTTCCGCCAGCCTGGTATTGTGGTCTGCGAACACTGCATGCATTTTGGGCTGTTATTCCCACACCCTGTGAGATACAGTTGCACAAGGCTGTAGGAGGCCCAGGCTGTACTCTCCCAAGCAGTTTCTGATGGGAGAGAAGCAGCAAAGCTCAAGATCCGATGTGGACTGGGCACAACCGACTCACTAGGAAGGGCGATTGCATCAGCAGTGACCCTTAGGTGTTACGCCTAGTTGAGGACGTTTGGCTTTTCGGGGATATGTCCAAGCCAATCTTATGGACATGCCCTTTGATGGCACCTTTCTAATTGGAGAAAGCACAGACTCGGCACTCAAGCGCTTCAAGGATTCTTGTGCTATGGCTAAGTAATTTTGGCCTCGCAGTGGCCCCTCACCCCCCTCCGTTCGCTTTTTGCCGTTTTTGAGGCTACAGAAGGGGCACCTAACTACTTTTGTTCCCCTCCAGCTACAGAGCCGCATATGTTGCCCAGCCTCTGCGTGGCTGCGGACGTTGGATCCACCAACCTTGTGGATCAGGGGCCAGCGGTCTGGCCAGTCCACCACCCCTGCAGCTGCCTCCAAACCTTCCTAGTCTGACTCTTCCCCACCAGGGACCAGTCTGAGGCAGGATCGGCCATCACTTGCTCCCCTGGCAGTCCATCACGTCAGACATGTGAGTTTTGCAAATAGTCCGAAGGGGCTACTCCCTCCCCTTTCAAACTACCCCTCCATCCATGCCACCATCCTTGGATCAAATGACAGACAATCACTTGGCCCTTCTCTGGAAGGAAGTTATGTCTCTCTTGGCCAAGGAAGCCATATAGAGGGTTCCCGTGCCAGAAGATGGTTGTGTTTGGTACTCCTGTGACTTCCTTGTATGCAAGAAGTACAATACCCTCCATTATATTCTAGACCTTCGGTCCCTCAATCTCTTCCTCAGGAAGGAGAAGTTCAAAATATTCTCTCTAGCTCAGGTTTTATCTGCCCTGGACCCAAGAGACTAGATGGTAGCATTGGACCTGCAGGGCGCTTATTTCCCGATTCCCATCCAGCCTGCCCATAGACATTACTTGGGGTTCATGGTGGTCCGCAAGTACTTTCAGTTCACCGTGCTCCCCTGTGGCCTTAGTAGCAGTGGCAGTGGCCACAGCTCATCTGTGCAGATCATGGGTTTCATTCCCCCCTACCTGGACAACTGGCTGTTGAAGGCGAGCTTGCCCCAGCCTGTTGTCCCCCACCTCGAGACTACGGCGGACCTCCTGCATCCACTGGGATTCTCTATAAACATGCCAAAGTCACACCTGACTCTTCTTAAATGCACCCTTTCATTGGAGCTGTTCTGGATACAGTGTAGTTTCAGGTTTACCCTCCCAAACGGCGAGTCCAGTATATTGAGGCTATGATACCTATGTTTCAGCATCTATCCTGGATTTCAGTGAGAATGACTCTGAGGCTGCTGTGCCTCATGACCCCCTGCATCCTGTTGGTGAATCATGTTAGATGGCATATGCAGGCTCATCAGTAGGACCTGAAGTTTCAGTGGGCGCAGCATCAGGGGAATCTCTTTGACATGGTCCAGCTCTCAGAGGGAAATCTGCAACATCTGCAGTGGTGGCTAACAAACCGCAATTGGGTCAGAGACAGATCCCTCTCCCTTCCCCTCCCTTCACAGTAGTGACAGATGCGTCATTTCTGGGCTAGGGCGGCCATCTGGGAGAGGTGGAGATCTGATAGAGACATCTAGTTGCAGATTCCTTATCTTGGAATTTCCCCCAGGTATAAGTCTGGATCTGGAGATTTTTCTCGAGCAGTACCCCTGCATGCCGTTAGGTAGCATAGATCGGCTCCACAACCGTTGTTGGCATCATCCATGCTGGATATGACATCTCTGTTCCTATATAGGAACCACCCCAGCGCGCTGATGTCAGTTCTTTTCTTTCCGCGCCAGCCAGCGCTGATCCAAATGAAGAGCTACCTCTCAGTCACTTTTTGACTGGTCTTTTTTGACTTCTTCTCAAAGATTTTTGAGTATTTACACTCCGGGTGCATTGAGAATGTCTTCACTTAAGACCGGGTTAAAGCCCTGTGGATCCTGCCATTGGGTGATGTCTATGACAGATACGCACCTCATGTGCCTTTGGTGTCTGGAGCGTGACCACTACCAAAAGTCATGCTCTGAGTGCAAGGCCATGAATCTGAAAGCTCTGAGCGGCCAGCCCTCAGCTCAGTGTAAGGCCTGATCTCGGTCAAAAGGAAGGTCGCGGGATCGGTCTCAGAGTCCCCATCATCGTAGTCCTATTCCAAGTCCTCAAGACAATGCCGTAAGTCAAGAGACAAGAAGAAGTCGAAGAAGAACAAACGTTCTTCAACTTCATCCCATTTGTCAGCCGATGAGACGAGGGGAAGGAAGAGTCATCGCTCTAGGCCTCCTTCTGCAGAGACTGCATCTGGGTCGGCTCCACGCCTCTCTGAGTTTCGAGGACTCGAAGCGACCCCTGCCCAACTCAGAGAGTTTTATGAGACCATGCGCCTAATATTTGGGCAGTTTGACTCCGGTGGAGGACCTTCGTACCCACTGGGGTCGCAAGGGGCCCCCTCAGTTTCTGTGCTGCCAGCTTTGGTCTCAGCTCCGGGGACACCCATGGATCCATCCTGAATCTGAACCATCATCAGTCATGCCACCTCGACCTTCCTTGACACTGGTTCTGACGGTTCCGGCACCACCCGTGCCCCTGGGCTGCGCAGACCCCATCCACATTGCTGACTCTGACACAAAGCCTGATCGGCATCAGGATTCCGACATCAACAGGGGCCTTACCTGTGGACTGGCATACAGACCTAGATGAAGCTAGTGGTCTGGATAATTCCCCAGACACTGGTATGCTTTCTCCCCCTACCGTGGGTATGGAGGAGGGAGTGTACTACTTAATGGTGGTACAGAGAGCTGCTGAGGTCCTGTGCCTCTAGCTGCCTTTGGTGGCAGTCAGGACTAACCTCCTGACAGAGATGCTTCAGCCTGGGGCTTCATCCTCTGAACCCCTTTTGCCTTTTAATTAAGTCCTTACTGATGTCCTGCTGGGTACCTTGTCCAAACCCAGCACAGGAGCTCCTCTGAACAGGACAATTGAGTGCTGCCATTGCCTGCTCCAACGGACCCAGCGTTACTGATGTAACTCCCCACCCCTGAGAGCTTGGCTATCCAAGCCTCTGCATCCCAGGGCACATTCTCTTCCTCACCCTGGGATAGGGAATCCAAGAGGCTTGACCACTTTGGGAACAACGTTTTTTCTTCCACCAGTCTGGCATTGCGGTCCATTAACACCACATGCCTTTTGGTCCGTTAGTCCCACAACCTGGGAAATATAGTTGCACAAGTGCTGCCACAGGTCCTGGAGGAGGACCGGGCTGTACTCTCTCAAGCAGTTGCTGACAGGAGAGACACAGCAAAGTTAACAATCCGAAGTGGACCGAACACAACCGACTGACTGGGCAGAGAGGTTGCATCAGTGGTGCCCTTGAGGCGCCATGCCTGGTTGAGGATGTCTGGCTTTTCACTGGGTGTTCAGTCTAACCTTTTGGGCATGTCCTTTGAAGGTATCTGTTTATTTAGATTAAAAGCAGAGTCGGCGCTTGAGCGCTTTAAAGATTCTCGTGCTATGGTCAGGTCCTTTGGCCTCGCAGCTGCCTCTCGCTCCCCTCAGTCTGCTTTTTGACCCTTTTGTGGCTACGGATGGGGTGTCCTGCCACATCCATTCCAGTCAATTCACTGTGCCGCGCATGCTTCACAGCCTCTGCGTGGCCGGGGATGTGGATCTACCACCCCCTTATCAGGGAGCTAGCGGTTTGGGCAGTCTTTCCCTCCTTTCCTCCTGCCCCCCCCCCCCTGCAGCTGCCTCCAAACCTTTCTAGTCTGACTCTTCTCCACCAGGGACCAGTGGCAGCAGGTGGGTATTGCGGATAATCCGAAGGGGCTATTCCCTCTCCTTCGAGTCTACCTCTCCATCCATGCCACTATCCTATGAGCGGATGACAGAGGGTCACTTGGCACTTCTCTGCGAGGAGGTTATTGCTCTCTTGTCCAAGAGATCCATAGAGAGGGTCCCTGTGCCAGAAGTAGGTTGTGCTTGTTATTTCCATGACTTTATGGTGCTCAAAAAGGACAAGGGCCTCGGCCCTATCCTAGACCTTTGGTCCCTCAATCTCCTTCTCAAGAAGGAAGGAAAATGCCCATCCCGGGTTCAAGTTCTTTCTGCCCTGGACCCAGAAGACTGGATGGTAATGCAGACTTGCAGGACGCTTACTTCCATATTCCCATCCTGCCTGCCCACAGACGCCACTCAGGAGTTAATCCAGGTGATGGCGGTGATCGCAGCTCTTCTCCGCACATCAGGGCTTTCAGTCTTCCCCTAGCTCAATGACTGGCTGATTAAGGCAGGCTTGCCTCAGGCTGTCGTCTCCCACCTCCAGACTTTGGCAAACTTCCTGCATTCGCTGGGGTTCACTATAAATATGCCAAAGTCACACCTGACTCCCTCTCAGACGCTCCATTTTATCGGAGCTGTTCTGGATGCAGTTTTGGGCTTATCCTCCCGAGCGGCGAGTCCAGAATATTCAGGCTATGATACTGATGTTTCAGCTTCTATCCTGGATTTCGGTAAGAATGACTCTGAGGGTGCTGAGCCTCGTGACGTCTTGTGTTCTGCTGGTGATACATGCCAGTGGGATCTGAGGTTCCAGTGGGCGCAGAATCAGAGGAATCTCTCCTTCTTAGTCCAGATGCCAGATCCCTCTCCCTTCGACAACCCATCTGTTAGTAGTGACTGGTGCCTCACTCCTAGGATGCGGCGGCCATCTTGGAGAGGCGGAGATCAGAGGCATCTGGTCTCCGGTGGAGTCAAGACTTCACGTCACCCAGCTGAAGCTCCTTGAGATCAGACTGGTACTGAAAACATTTCTTCCCTCTTTCAAAGGGAAGATAGTGCAGGTGTTCACAGACAACACCACTGCCATGTGGTACTGCAACAAGCAGGGCAGGGGGAGGAAGAGGTCATGGGCCCTTTGTCCAGAGACGCCACACCACTGGACGTGGCTGGAGCAACAGGGCATTTTCCTGGTGGTTCAACATCTGGCTCTTTGAACGTCAGAGCGTCCAAACTCAGTCGACAATGCTTAGTCAATCACAAATGGCATCTCCATCTGGAGGTGGTGCAAGGTCTCTTTCAGCAGTGGGGAGGGCTTTGGTTAGATCTGTTTGCTCTCGCACAGAATGTGCGCTGTCAGCAGTATTGCACATTGGAGTTTCCATCTTGAGTGGAACTCAGGCCTCCTGTACGCCTTTCTGCCCATACCAGTTCTGCCCAGAGTTCTCAAGAAGATCAAGAACGACCAGGCCCAAGTAATCCTTGTGACTCCAGACTGGGCATGAAGACTCTGGTATCCAGAGCTATTGAGTATGCCCATTGATCCTCCAATCAGACTGCCCCTTCTGGAGGATCTTCTGTCACAGCCGAAGGGGAGGGTTCTCCATCCCTACCTTCCAGTCTCTGCCTTCTTGCTTGGAGAGCAGGGGTAGTTGACTTTTTTTTACCTTCTGCCCGAAGTCTGTAATGTAATCATGGCAGTCAGGCGTCCCTCCATGTGAGAAAGTAGCCTCTTTCTAGCATGGTTACCCCCACTTTTGGCCTGTTTGTGAGTGTGTGTCAGTGTGTTTTTTACTGTGTCACTGGGATCCTGCTAGCCAGGACCCCAGTGCTCATAGATAAAAACCTATATGTCAGTGTGTTTTGCCTGTCTCACTGGGATCCTGCTAGCCGGGAACCCAGTGCTCATAATTTGTGACCTAATGTGTATGCCTGTGTAGTGCCTAACTGTGTCACTGAGGCTCTGCTAATCAGAACCTCAGTGCTTATGCTCTCTCTGCTTTTAAATTTGTCAATGTAGGCCAGTGACGTCACTTTTCAATTGGCATACTAGACCCCCCCTTATAAGTCCCTAGTATATGGTACCTAGGTACCCAGGGCATAGGGGTTCCAGGAGATCCATGTGAGCTGCAGCATTTCTTCTGCCACCCATAGGGAGCTCAGACGAACCCTTACACAGGACTGCCATTGCAGCCTGCATGAAATAGTGCACACACTATTTCACAGCCATTTACACTGCACTTAAGTAACTTATAAGTCACCTATATGTCTAACCTTCACCTGCTGAAGGTTTGGTGCAAAATTACTAAGTGTGAGAGCACCCTTGCACTAGCAAAGGTGCCCCACATAGTTCAGGGCCATTTTCCCGGAATTTGTGAGTGCGGGGATGCCATTACACACGTGCACTACATATAGGTTAATAGCTATATGTAGCTTCACAATGGTAACTCCGAATATGGCCATGTAACCTGTCTAAGATCATGGAATTGTCCCCCCATTCCAAATCTAGTATTGGGGAGCCAATTCCATGCATCTGGGGGCTCCACCATGGACCCCCAGTACTGCAAAACCAGCTCTCTGAGGCTTGCACTGCAGCTACAGCTGCTGCCACCTCACAGACAGGGTTCTGCCCCCCTGGGGACTGGGCAGCCCAGTCCCAGGAAGGCAGAACAAAGCATTTCCTCTGAGAGCAGGGTGTTACCCCCTCTCCCTTTGGAAATAGTTGTTACAGGCTGGGGAGGGGTAGCCTCCTGCAGCCTCTGGAAATGCTTTGAAGGGCACAGATGATGCCCTCCTTGCATAAACCAGTCTACATCGGCTCAGGGATCCCTTCTCCCTGCTCTGGTGGAAAACTGGACAAAGGAGAGGTGAGTGACCACTCCCCTGTCCATCACCACCCCAGGGGTGGTGCCCAGAGCTCCTCCAGTGTGTCCCAGACTTCAGCCATCAGCTTTGCAAGGTGTGGGGCACTCTGGAGGGCTCTGAGTGGCCTGTGCCAGCATGTGATGTCAGAGACCCCTCCTGATAGGTCCATACCTTATAAGGTATCCAATCCCCTTCTCAGGGCTATTTAGGGTCTCTCCTGTTGGTTCTCTTCAGATTCTGCTTGTAAGTTTCCCTTTGGAAACCTCTGCAACAACTTCAGCTTCCTCTGACCTCGGCTAAACCGCAGCCTGCTCCAAGAAACGCTGTAACTGCAACAAAGTGCCTACAAGATACACTTTTCTTCAGCAACCTCAGTTCCAAGTCAGCAACAGCAACAGTTTCCACGGTGTACATGCTCTGGGAATTCCCTGTCTTCATCCTGCACCTGAAGGACCGAAGAAATCTCTCGGGAAGTGACAGAGTCACTCCCCTGCTCCAAGCAGGCACCTTCCAAGGCGACGACTGGTAGCCTTGGACTCCTGTCACAGCGATGAGCATGCTCCTAAGGACACAGAGGGTGGACATCATTGATATAGACTGTCCTGAGGTCCTGCTGACACCATTTGGAGGAGGTAAGGCCTTGCCTTCCCTGAGAACTATGGTACACCTGTGTTTGGTGTCTTCTTTGACTCCTGAGGCCTCTGTGCACTCTTTGCAAAATTCCTTTGTGCACACCCTGGCACAGGTCCCCAGCACTCCACCCTGCGATGCTCAACTTGCTGAGTTGTTCTCTGGCGGCATGGGACCTTCTTTTGTTGTGCTGCATCAACTGCATTTTCCACCTCCTTTGAACCCGGATCCTGTGGCTTCTGGGGGTACTGGCTGGTATCCTGAGGGCTCTCTAAAGTGCTGATAGCTCCCTCGTCCTCCTCACACAGAGTTGAGGCCACCAGGTCCCTCCTGGGTCCATCCAGCGCCATTTTGATGAAAAACACACTTTTGCCGTAGCCAAGGTTTGTTGGTGCCTTCCAACACGAAATCTCATCTGCAACGATCTTCACGCCGTCGGACATCTTGTGCATCATGCAGGATCCCGCTGGCATCTTCCTAGAGTGCATTTTTGCAGTCTTCAACTAAATGTGGACTCTTCTTTTGCACCCTCTTCTGGGTTGGCAGGGGCTCCTGTCCTTCCTGGAAATTCTTTCGACTTATGGACTTGGTCCCCTTCCTTTGCAGGTCTTCAGGTCCAATAATCCAGCAGTTTTTCTTTGCAGACTTGGTTGCCTGCTGCCAAATCCCAAAAACGAGGTGTAGTGTGTCCTAAGGAAACTTGCAGTACTTCACTCCTGCTTTTCTGGGCTCTGGGGTGGGGTAATTTACTTACCTTTTCTGTATTCTTACTCTCCCAGCGATTCTGCACACACTACACTTGTCTAGGGGGGATTTGTGATTCACAGTCCGCTTTTTTAGTAGATGGTTTGTGTTACCCCTAGACCTATTTTCTCCCATTGCATTCTAAAGTATTTCCTACTGTTTGCATTGTTCTGTGACTATTTACTTGTCTAATGTTGGTGTGTAGTGTATATATTGTGCATAATACTTACCTCCAGAAGGAGTATTGTCTCTAAGATATTTTTGGTACTGTGTCACCCAAATAAATACCTTTATTTTTGGTAACACTGAGTATTGTCTTTACTTGTGTACTATAAGTGGTATTGCATGAGCTTTGCATGTCTCCTAGTTCAGCCTAAGCAGCTCTGCTATAGCTACCTCTATCAGCCTAAGCTGCTAGAACACTACTACATTCACTAACAAGGGATAACTGGACCTGGTGTAAGGTGTAAGTGCCCAAAGTACCCACTACAAACCAGGCCAGCCTCCTACACTCCACCAAAATGGTATATGCCTGTTGTTGTAAGAAATTTGTGGGATGGTGCACAGACAAGTCCTTTGACCCTCTTTCTGCCACTCTATCTGAAGTTCTATTGTTTATACTTTTGTTGCCCTACCAGGATTCTGCTATGGGCTCTCTCAAAGGTAATTTGTCTGCAATCTCTGCTTCCACATGGTTTCCTGGTCAAAATTCTTTTTTAAAATCTCCTATTGTAAATAGATTATTTTAGGGCATTGCCGCGTAGGCTCTCATTATTCTAATGAGACTACTGGATTTTGAGCAGCAAGCTCGTCCACGGTGTGGGAGACTGGGTCTGACCCACTGTGGGTGACACCTGTCGCTCTAAATCCGGGTTTTGCGCCGGCTAACCAGCAGTGCCTTGTTCCCTCTACCAGAGGATAGTGCTGATTGGGCAGCCAAATGCATGACATATTAGGCTTCTCAGGGAAGTCGTGATCACTCAGGTTGCATCCGGTTCTCTGATTTACAATCCAGTTTCATATATAAATGACAAACGGAAGCAGTATAAGTTTCAATGACTGGTTTAATAAAACGACTGCATTTTAGATAGCAAAGCGTGAGCTGCAATAACCAGGACGACACAACATGACAATATTAAAATGGTGACGAGGAGAGTGAAGCATAAGAATAGCGCTATCATAGTGTCACTAGGATAGATGGACTATTTCCTATTTAAGTCATAATCTGAACACATGTTAAGCTCTAATTCTGCCTTTCAGGTTTCCCCGGGAGGACATCAACCCTCATACCTGAGCAAAGGCCTGTAGTCTATGTTGGCATCTGCAGCAAAGCATTCAGCAATCAGCATACAGTCGTGGTTCCCTGGCTGGAATCTCCCTCTTAACGTGTAATGGGACTAGGAAGTGTTTTTATAATAACACAGCTGATGTTCTGAGAAAATGTCCCTGCGTAAGGATGTGTATTTTTTACGAATGTTGGAGACTAAACTTCTACCGTGTTCACCGGCAATGTACCCAACTGTAGCCTTGAATGAAGCACAGAGTGATCAAGAATGTCTTGTTTGAGAATACGGTGCTGGGCTAACCAAAAGCAGTTAGATAGATAGAAATACAACAAGAACGTAAAACTGCCTATTGTAAAAATAACAATGCGAAGCCGAATAAAATATATCTAGGTTAAATTGCACAGCGGCCTAGTATGTTAAACTAACGTGCATGGATCTATAACTAAAATGGCTACACAACAGCGTTAATCATATGTTTTTTCTGTCCCCATTCATTATGCCACAATAGGACTTCAATTAGGTTTTGACTTTTCTGATGTGCACTTCTTTTGAGTCTCTCCACAGTTGTCCTCTACAGCTCCTCATTTTGAAAACAGCCTTCCTTGTGGCCATCACAATCGCCAGCCTGGTTAGTGAGCTGGAGGCATTTTCATCCATGTTATACTGCCTTTCCATCTATCATGACAAAGTGGTGCTTCCACTAGGGCCTTCTTTCTGCTAAAAGTAGTTACGCTCTTCCATGTAGGCCAATCCATCACCTTGCCTACTTTTTATGCAACCCTGCATCCTTCTAAGGAAGAGGAGAGACTCCACTGCCTGAATCCAAAAAGAGCATTGGCATTCTACCTTGATTGTATTAAAGAGTTTCAGGTGGATGATCAATTCTTTATGGGATAGATGGGTGAGAAGAAGGGTCAGGCAGTACAGAAGAGAACCATCTCCAGATGGGTAATTCTCTGCATTAAAATGAGCTACGCACTGGTTAAGAAGCAACCTTCTGAGGGTTTGCATGCCCATTCTACCATATCTAAAGCTGCGACCACTGCTTTTGCACGTGGAGTTCCAGTCCTTGAGATCTGTCATGCGGCAACTTGAACATCTCTGCATAGATTTACCAAACACTACTGCATGGATGGCGAGGTTTGTAGGGACAGGCAGTTTGCCCTTTCGGTCCTCCAGGACTTTCTGTTATCTTCATAGTTTACAGAACCACTTCCAGGGATAGTATTCCGTGGGTATCTATTCTAACATATGGAATCTGCAACTAGATATCTGTATCAGATGGACAATTTACTTACCTTCAGTAACGTCTTATCTGGTAGAGACAATATCCAAAAACCCTGCTCCTTGTGCCAGTGTCTGGGGTAAGCAGGAGGCACCCAGTGGAGCAATCTGTGACTCAATTGACTGTGGGCAGGAGAGAAGAGACAGTGTTCTCATAGAGTGTGACAGAAAGAGGATTGCAGCTCTGTGCCTGCACACAACTGTGTCAGTGGCAAGGGCCAACCTGACTGGCCGGGATGTGAACTGCTTTGTGTACAACCCAGGCGCCCCTCAAGAGGCACTTGTTATGCCACTTGGGAAGAGGGGAAGGGGGCACCCGGGTGAAAATAATGAAAGAACACAAAAAGGAATTGGGCATTGTGGTGCAAAACTTTAAGTAAAAAAAACACAGGACTTGGACAACCTCTTCTGCCTATTTAACACACAGTGTGCAGAAGGGCAGAGGGAATGGCCACCATTTTTCCATGTTAGGGGGCCACCATGGGACAACAGTGCGCCCCCTTAAAAAGGCACTTGTTATGCCACTTGGGAAGAGCCACTCTATGCCTCCCAGGGGGTTACATGAATGATCCTGGAGAGGTGTTTTAATAAACCAAGGCCCTGAATTATACTTTTTGGTGCAAAACTGCACTAACGCAGTTTTGCACCAAAATGTTTAGCACCGACTTGCACCATTTCTGTGCACCAGCCAGGCACCATATTTATGGAATGGTGCAAGCCGGTGCAAAGGGTAGGCTAGCGTAAAAAAAAAAAATGATGTTAGTCGGGTGGGGCTGGCGGTATGGAAGAAGGGGATTTTGCACCAAAAAATTATGTTAGGGAGGTTAGAATGAAAAAAAAATAACTCTAACCTGCCTAGATGTAGGAGGCTGGCCTGGCTTATAGTGGGTACCTGATGGTACTTACACCTTGTGCCAGGTCCAGTTATCCCTTATTAGTAGATAAGTAGTGTTCTAGCAGCTTAGGCTGATGGAGGTAGCTATAGCAGAGCAGCTTAGGCTGAACGTGGAGACATGCAAAGCTCCTACTATACCACTTATATCATATAGGTACTAAATCATAAGAAACACAATACTCAGAGTTATTAAAAATAAAGGTACTTTATTTTAGTGACAATGTGCCAAAAAATATCTCAGAGGATATACTCCCTTAGGAGGTAAGTAAAATACACAAAATATATGCACAAACCAAAATCAGGTAAGTAAAACAGTCAGAAGGTAGTACAAACACTGTAGAGTACAATAGGATGCAATAGGCCTAGGGGCAACACAAACCATATACTAAGAAAGTGGAATGCGAACCACGAGTGGACCCCTAGGCTAGTGTAGTGTGTAGAGGGTTGCTGGGAGTGTAAGAAAACACTAAGGGTGTCCAAGGTACCCCACCCCAAGACCCTGAAAAGTAGGAGTAAAGTGCTACTACTTCCCCAGAAACACAATAAACTTGTGATAGAGGATTTTGCAAAGTCCACAACAGACTGCAAAGCACTGAAGACGGATTCCTGGACCTGTGGACTTGCAAAGGAAGGGGGCCAAGTCCAAGAGTCGTGAAAGTGTCCGGGGGGGCAGGAACCCAATAAACCCCGGATGAAGGTGCAAAAAGGCTGTCTTTGGATGGAAGAAGCTGAAGATTCTGCAACAATGATAGGTGCTAGGAACTTCTCCTTTGTGCAGAAGATGTCCACGGAGTGCTGGAGGATGCAGAGTTGTTTCATTGGCAAAAGACTGCAAGCAGGCCTTGCTAGCTGCAAGAGTCACGGTTGGAGAAAAAGGGTGCTGCCCAGGCCCAGGAAGGACCAGGAGGTCGCCACCTGGAAGAGGAGACAGAGGGGGCCCTCAGCCACACAGAGAGCCCACGCACAAGAAGGCAGCACCCGCAGAAGTACTTGATCACGGGTTCAAGAAAACTGAGCACAGCAGTCGTCTCAACACTACAAAAGAGGGTCCCACGAAGCCGGTGGTCAACTCAGCGAGTTGAGCAATGCAGGACGGAGTGCTGGGGACCTGGGCTAGACTGTGCATGAAGGATTCCTTGCAAAAGTGCACAGAAGCCCTAGCAGCTGCAGTTCATGCAGTACACAGAATTACTGTCTGGAGAGGGGAGACAAGGACTTACCTACTCCAAATTTTGACAGTTGGACCACTGGACAGTCTGGGTCACTTGGGTCCACCACCTGTGTTCCAGGGGCCACACTCCTCAGGATGGGAGGGGTCCCAGAGTACCGATGACGCTGACGTTTGGTGCCTGCTGGAGCAGGGGAAAGATTCCATCTACCCACTGGAGATTTCTTTGTGGCTTCCAGTGCAGGGTGAAGGCAGACAGCCCCCAGAGCATGCACCACCAGGAAACAGTCGAGAAAGCCGTCAGGATTAGGCGCTACAATGTCGCTGGTAGTATTCTTGGTACTTTGTTGCAGTTTTGCAGGCGTTCTGGAGCAGTCAGCAGTCGATCCTTGGCAGAAGTCGAAGAGGCAGATGCAGAGGAACTCTGGTGAGCTCTTGCATTCGTTATGAAGAGAAGCCTACAGGGGAGACCCTAAATAGCCCTCAGAGGAGTATTGGCCACCTAGTCAGGTAAGCACCTATCAGGAGGGGTCTCTGACGTCACCTGCTGGCACTGGTCACTCACAGGCCTCCATTGTGCCCTCACACCTCTGGATTCAAGATGGCAGAGGTCTGGGACACACTGGAGGAGCTCTGGGCACCACCCCTGGGGAGGTGATGGACGGGGGACTGGTCACTCCCCTTTCCTTTGTCCAGTTTTGCGCCAGAGCAGGGACTGGGGGTTCCCTGAACTGGTGTAGACTGGCTTATGCAAGAAGGGCACCATCTGTGCCCTTCAAAGCATTTCCAGAGGCTGGGGGAGGCTACTCCTCCCCAGTCTTTAAAACCTATTTCCAAAGGGAGAAGGTGTAACACCCTCTCTCAGAGGAAATTCTATGTTCTGCCTTCCTGGGACTGGGCTGCCCAGACCCCAGGAGGGCAGAAGCCTGTCTGTGGGTTGGCATCAGCGGTAGCTGCAGAGAAAACCCCAGAGAGCTGGTTTGGCAGTACCCGGGGACCACAGTGGAGCCCCGGTGATGCATGGGATTGGCACCCCAATACCAGATTTGGCATGGGGGGACAATTCCATGATCTTAGACATGTTACATGGCTATATTCGGAGTTACCATTGTGAAGCTACATATAGGTATTGACTTATTGTAGTGCACACGTGTAATGGTGTCCCCGCACTCACAAAGTCCAGGGAAATTGCCCTGAACTATGTGGGGGCACCTTGGCAAGTGCCAGGGTGCCCTCACACTTAGTAACTTTGCACCTTACCATCACTAAGTGAAGGCTAGACATATAGACAACTTATAAGTTACTTAAGTGCAGTGTAAAATGGCATGTTATTTCACTTAGGCTGCAGTGGCAGTCCTGTGTAAGATTTGTCTGAGCTCCCTATGGGTGGCAAAAGAAATGCTGCAGCCCATGGGATCTCCTGGAACCCCCATTCCCTGGGTACCTAGGTACCATATAATAGGGAATTATAATGGTGTTCCAGTGTGCCAATTAGAATTTATAAAAAAGGTCACTAGCCTATAGTGCCAGTTTTAAAGGCAGAGAGAGCATAAGCATTGAGGTTCTGGTTAGCAGAGCCTCAGTGACACAGTTAGTCACTACAAAGATATACACATTCAGGCCACAAACTATGAGCACTGGGGTCCTGGCTAGCAGGATCCCAGTGAGACAGGCAAAAACAAACACATACATGTGAAAAATGGGGGTAACATGCCAGGCAAGATGGTACTTTCCTACACTTATGACCCTGCAACACTCAAGTGTAGTGGTACAACAGGTGCCATCACCAAATGCGAGTAACATTACATTACAGGGATTGACAGCACAGCAGTTGAACGAGTGATTAGATAGTTTTAACACCCCACAGAATGTGTCCAAGAGTAAAGAGCAGTTTGATCGTGGTAGATTGGGTTAGGAAATAACTGAACTAGTCGAGGTAACAATGGGGGTGAACAGGTTAGAATCTTATACGGAAGCAGAATTGAGATACTTATGTCCGAGAATCACGAGAGAGGTGGGCAAGATACATCAGAGACTGGGAGATCTGGCAGACATCATGATATTGAAATTGGGAATTGGGAAAACAAAACATCTGAAAAGGAGTTACAGGCTAGATGAAGGCACACTTTAAAGAACTATTACAGAGCGCTCAAATTTGGGGAGCATTAGAAAAGTGGGAAGGCAGATGGGCAAAGAAGAAGGATAAAAGGAAACGAGATTCACAAAAAAAGTCTGAAGCTGTACAAAAGGATAAAGAGCCAGTAAAAAATCTTCCAATGATGGAGCTTCCAGGAGGACAGTTCGTTCACGTTCCTTGGCACAGGAGTGATATTTTGTCATTCACAAATGATTATCCAAAATGAAGGGAGAAACCGGTTGAATGGTACCAGCAGAAAGAATGGTTTGGGAAGCTTTCAAAATGCCTATGGGAATACCTGAATACTTTACTGGAAATAGTGGTTCCAGCTCATTTGTGGGTTGAGTGTAAAAGAGCAGTAGATTGGCCGACAAGTGAACCAGAAAGGGATAGAACCAGAGGTGCACTATCTCCTGAAGTAATGAAGCATTTTTATAAGGTGATTGAGTTCCTGAAGATGAGAATTTCTCCTAAAAATATTGATCGGCAGAGGATTGACAGGACAGTGCAGGAGGTAGAGCCGATACATGCATATTATGAGAGATTCCTGAAAGCATTCAAGAAGTACAGTGGTAAGGAAGCGATTGAGGCGAAAGATATGTTGCATTTTGTGCTCAGGTTTACGGAAGGACTGAGATCTGAAATAGGTCAGATGATTAAGAGTCATTTGATTTGCTGGCAAGCGAATCTGATTGACGAGGTGTTACAATATGTGAAATATTGTAGTGATGAGATCGAGTTGAAGCAGAAAAAGTTGAAGGAGAAAGTGATGGTGATGCAGATTAAGGCAGCTCAAACAGGAGTGCAAGGGACCTTTGTTCAATAGATACCACAGCAGCAGGGAATTGTCATGTTCCAACCTCAGATGAGCGGTAGGGGTCGTGGAGTCAATATGAATTTGTGGTCCGGATTTGAGGACACTAGTGGTTCAGAATGATGTGCAAGGGATGAAGAAGCTATTGCTGTGTCACATTTGTGAGCCGTGGGACACTGGAAGCGGAGTGTCCGACAATGGTGCAGGAAGGTATTGTTCAGCAAAATGGTGATGTCAATACATTTCAAAATGTAAGAGTACCAAGAATGAGAGGCCCTAATCCAAATTTCCAAAATAACATGAATCAGATGCAAAATTTTCAGCCCATGCAGCAGGTACAGATGCCTTGTGCACAGTTGACACAGTTGCAACCAATGCATCAGCAGGTCGCTATGGTACCTAGACAACAAATGCAGATACCTCAAGCCCCGATGGAGCAGCAACAGGTGACGCTTACTCAATAGGTCACGTGCCAGGGAGAAGGCAGAAGTAGTAACACTGTGCACCAATACCCGTTACACAGTGAGAATGAAATAAATGGTGACTGGATTAGTGATAGTTCAGATGAGGAGTCATGTGTGCTTGCAGCCTCCTTAGAAGTAGATCACAGAGGACCCTATGTGAGAGGAAAGGTGATGGGTCACAAGGTCTCATTTTTGGTACATACGTGAGCTACACGTTCCACAGTAAGAAGTGCAGAAGTCCCAAATTTGCCCCTCTCAGTAAGAACAGTTCAGGTTGTGGAGGTAGCGAATAAGCATTTGATGAATAAGATTACAGATTGAGTGCAAGTTGAGATTGGAAAACTTCCAAGGACTGCATAAGTTCGTAGTCTGTGATTCAAGTCCAGTATCCCTACTGGGAAGGGAATGTTATGTAAAACAAGGTGTTCAATTACCTGATAAGTTCATAGAATTGAGATATAAATAGTGATGATGAGGAAGATCCAGCTCCAGAACTTGAGTGTGAGACTACAAATGAGGAGTAACCTTTGACTGAGTTGTTCCCCGTGTTCACAGTGAAAGAGTTCCATTCTGATTTACAGGGAACGGTACTGGAAAATGTCCGGGATCTAACAGGTAAAGAAGTGGGCTTTATCAAAGGAGTGAACCAATTAAGGTTACTTTGAAGCCAAATGCAGTGTTTCCGCAGCTTCCACAGTACAATATGCCACAAGATGTCTTGATGAAAGTGGCACAGATAAATTGAGATTTTGTGAAGCAGGGAGGTTTGAAAGAAGTGCTGAGCAGCCCATGTAATTCACCGATAATGGGTTTGAAAAAGCCATGTGGGAAGGTATGAACTGTTCAGGATTTGAGAAAAGTAAATGACATGGTGGTCAAGTGTTGTCCTGTAGAGCCCAATCCAGCAGTAATAATGTTCCAGAGTCCATGTGATGCAGAATGGTTGACAGTGGTTGACTTGTCACAAGCTTTCTTTTCTGTTCCTCTTCATGAGGACAGTCAGTTTCTCTTTAATTTCAAATTCCTAGACGGAGTCGACAGCTGGTGCAGACTTCCTCAAGGGTACACAGAGTCACCATCCCTGTTTAATCAGATCTCGAAAAAGAATTTGGAATCATTGGAAATGCCTTTCCAATCAACTCTGGTGCATTACATTGATGATTTGTTGATTTGATTGCCCTGTTGCGTCATTTGGGAAAATTTGGTCATAAAGTGTCACCATTGAAATTGCAGTACTGCCAGAAGTTAGTGAAATATTTGGGTCACCAGATTGAGAAAGGGTCAAGGAGAATTTCCAGAGAAAGGATCACAATGATATTGCAGTAAAGTCCCCCGACTTCACAGAGAGATGTCAGGATGTTTCTGGGAATGGTAGGTTATTGTCGTCAGTGGATTCCGAATTTTGCTAAGATTTCAAAGCCATTGCAGAAGCTGACACATAAGGATGTCACCGATCCAATAACATTACACTAGGAACAGATGAAAGCGTTCACTGAGTTGAGAGAGAGTTTGTGCAGAGCTCCAGTGTTAGGTATGCCTGATTACACTAAACGTTTCAACTTGTTTTGTCATGAGCGTGATGCATGTTCATTGTCTGTCTTGACTCAGGTCCATGGAGGTGCTCATCGCCCAGTACCATATTTTTCAGCTACCTTGGACCCTCTTGCAGCAGCCTTACCAGGTTGTCTGCGTGCAGTTGCCGCCGTTGGTCAGAGCCTTTCACAGTGTGAAGGAGTAGTGATAAGATATCCCCTGACTGTAATGGTCCCTCACTCGATTGAGATTTTTGCTGACAAGGACGAAAACTCAGTACTTGGCAGGTGCCAGACTGACAAGGTATGAGACGAGCATTTTAGGTGCTCCTAATGTGACAGTGAAAAGATGTACAGTGCTGAACCCGGCAAGTTTGCTTCCAATTAACACTGCTGAAATTGAAAAAGAGGAAGACATAGAGCATGATTGTCTTGAAGTAACTGAGTTGTGCACAAAACCAAGACCTGACATTAGAGATACACGTTTGGAAGAAAATGACCAAATTGTCTTTGTTGATGGTTCTTGTCTCAGAGATGGTACAGGGACGTTGAGGTTAGGATATGCCATGTGCACAATTACAGGTACTTTAGAAGCTTCCTGGCTTCAAGGAGTATATTCTGCACAAGTAGCAGAATTGGTAGCCCTTACTAGGGCGTGCCATGAATCTGCTAGACTGAGAGTCACTATACAGATAGCCAATGCGGATTTGGAATAGTTCATGATTTTGGTCAATTGTGGTCACAAAGAGGTTTCTTGACTTCTACTGGCTCACCAGTGAGAAATGGAGAAAGAATAAAAGAGGTGCTGAACGCAATACAATTACCTGAAGAAATTGCCGTGGTGAAATGCAGGTCACATCTAAAATCACGGGACTACGTGTCCCTGGGGAATGGATATGCGGATCAAGTTGAATTGCATATCGTTCAAAGAGAAATGGGAATTGATGTCTAAAGAAGATACTACATGTATGAGTTTTGCAGTAAGGGTGATCAACACATTAGAAGAATTGAAAACTTTGCAAAGTAATGTTCACAAGGAACAGAAGAGGTCATGGCTCTAATTAAAATGTGTTCAGAGACAGGATGAACTGTGGGTATCTGAAGAGGGTCAAATGGTTTTGCCAAATAGTTTGTTGTCACAAATGGCAAGGTACTACCATGGCCAGGCACACATTGGGAGGGATGCCATGGTTCGCCTGTTCAAAATTGATTGGTTTAACCCAAGTTTAGACAGGCAGCTGAAGCAGTATGCCATTGCTGTGTGGTATTTGTCAGCAATTAAATGCAGGGAAAGGGACTGTGGTGAATTTGAGGCATATAGGAAGAGCAGGGGGTCCATTCAGCAGAAAGCAATTGGATTTCATTGAAATGCCTGCACGTGGAGGTCTGAAATATGTGTTGGCGATTGTGTGTATTTTTAGCAACTTGGTTCAAGCGTACCCTACAAGGAGAAATGATAGCCTTACAGTAGCGAAGCTGTTGCTTAGAGAGTTGATACCACGTTTTGGATTTCCGATCTCTTTAGAATCAGATAGGGGAATGCACTTCAATAACGGGGTGATTGAACTTTTGTTTATCATTGAATATTGAGCAGACGTTACAATGTAGCTACCGCCCTGAAACATCAGGACTAGTGGAGAAGATGAATGGTACTTGAAAATCAAGAATTGCCAAAATGTGTGCAGCTACAAATTTGAAATGGCCAGATGCATTGCCCTTGGTGTTGATATCAATGAGAAATACGCCTGACAAGAAGACAGGACTGTCACCCCACGAGATCCTTATGGGCAGAGCAATGAGATTGCCAGCAGTTCCAGCCAATGCACTTGTCAATATTACAGATGATATGGTGTTGAACGACTGCAAGGGTCTGGCTGTGTGGTTCGCTCTTTCTCTTAGCAGGTGGATGCCACCACACTGCCACCAAGTCACGATCAAGGGCACAACCTGAGAGCCAGCAACTGGGTTGTAGTCCGAAAACATGTTTGCAAGACGTGTTTGGAGCCACGTTTGAGAGGACCATATCAGGTGATCTCGACAACTATGAAAGCTGTGAAGTGTGCAGGGATTCCAAACTGGATTCACGCAAGTCACACAAAGGAAGTGGCATGTCCACTGGCTCATGAAGAAGCTTTGTTGAGAGCACCAACAACTGCAAAACAAGTTGCAGTACCAGAACCAGAGAAGGAACAAGGAGAACCTGAAGCCGAACCAGAACTTGTGGAAGATAGTTAGATCACTCCTGTAAGAGACAAAAGTGAAGAGCTACAAGAGGTTGTTGGAGAATCCATCTCAACTGACGTAGCAGGAGAGCCTAGCACAGCAGCGGTTCTCCCAGAAGTAGACGGTTCTGAGAAACGAACGGAGCAAGAATTAGACCCAGAATGGGAGGGAGTTGAGTTAGATCAAAGCCAAAGTGATTTTACTCCTCCTGAGCATGTTGCAGGTCCACCAAGAGAAAACACCACAGAGTAAGAAAAGGAGACAAGTCCAATCCTGTGAAAAATATTCACAGAAGGTTCAAGGAAAGGAGACAATTGGCCTAAATCACAAGTAGAGAAAAGGAAAGAAGTGGTTATTGATCAAACAGTAGAGGAAGAAGTAGATACCACAAGAAAAGAAGAATTAAGTGAAGGAGAGTTGAGTGGTGATCGAAAGTTAAAGAGAAAGAGAATAGCAAGATACGCAGGTCCTGAATGGGTGCATGCAACTACAAACAAATGGCAGCACAAGTTTATGTCTTTTTGTTTTGATAGGGAAGTTCCGAGTCAATATTTTGATGTAACCTGGAGATGAGCAAGGAGCCGAACTGTTGGAACTAATCTGAGAAAAAAGACTGTCGAAGTACACTGGAAAAGACATTGATAACATGATTTGACATTTGAAAACCGGAAGTGACAAGTTGCTAATCGATTTTGACAAGGAAAAGGTATCCTTGATGTGAAACTGAGCTGCTAAAAAGAAGAATTGCCAATTTTTTATTTTTGCTGCACTTTTCTGAGTTACTTCTGCTTTCTGATTCTTTGCATATCATGGCTGAGTTCAATAACCAGGTTAGAGATGCTAAGCGCTGTAAATATTTAAGTGTTGGGTTGGCAATTATGTGTGGAGTTTTGTTCATAGTATTGATTGTGGGTATGTCTGTTCTTGATGCAAAGGGAGCCAACCATGCTTCAATCTCTAAGACTACTACACTAACAGCTTTAGAAAAGTTTAAGTTAGATGAGAAATATTTGCATGATTACACTAATGCTCAAGGAGAACTTTCTTCTAATGTTTTCTATCGCTTATTGAGTGAGTATGTTGAGACAATGGATGCAAGGGATTGTCTTGTGTGCACACAAATTCCTTCATCAGTTGAGGAAGTTACTTACCATAGCCTTCCATTGACCTACGGGATAAGTTGTAGTCTGCTACTAACAAGGTTCTCTGACCAGGACTATATTCAATATTTTTATTCCAATTATAATGTAGTGTTTTTGTTTGTTCCTATCATTAGGTATCTGAGTAGAGTAGCTAAGGATCATGACATAGTATTGGTTAGAGGATTCTTTGAGCCTATGCTAACCTTTGGGACTGCTTACGCTCACAAAAATAACTTAACATGCTTGCTTACACCTTTGGAGAAAAGCTTCTTGGGCCATAATGATGATAGGAGAAAAGCATTAAAAGAGAAATTAGAAAAAGGTTTAGCGAAAAGGACTTACAAGAATGATTATGCTTACACTGCAATTAAAATGCAAGGGAAACTAGCTTTAGATGCATTACACATAGGGAAGCTTTGTATATATAGGCCAAAGTCACTACTGACACTTTATTTGTGGGTATGGGTGAATGTAGGCATGTGTTCTGTTTCAGAGTAACTGGAAATTTATGTTGAATGGTCAGGAACCTGCGATTCCGGGGATCTAATATATTTGTGGACTAAATGCTTATTACCGTCTTCCAAGAGGATGGGATGGGACATGTTATTTGGGGGTAGTATTTCCAAAGATTTATCAGATAGAGGATTTGAAAAAGTTTCCGAAATTGACTGAATTACATCATAAGAGACAGAAGATGGAGTCCTCTTCTTTGATAGTGGGAGATATATTTGGTGCAGTGATTCCTTCACTGGGAGTCATCCTGAATTCTATCAAGATTCAAATTTGTCTACTATTGTGGATAACATGCTGACAAATTTTACAGGAATAATAAATACAAACTTGGTCACTCGGGGGAAGTAAATATCTAGACTTCCATTACAATTATAAATATTTAAGAACTGGATATGAATATCCTTACTGCGGTATTATATCTATTTTATTACTTTTATCCACAAACAGAAATGATTATTACTTATCTCCTTAAACACAAAACAATTCAAGCATAAACAAAACACATATATATAGGTGCTCCTAATATAACGGCGCAGTGAAAGTGAGTAATGTGATATTAAAGTGCCAGAGTGTGTGTATACAATATATACAAAATGTGGTGTAAGATCATATATACAAAAGTGAACTTCAACCAGACCCTTTTACTCCAGGTGTCTTGAAGTCACACTATCTAATCAATCCAGATATAATATAGCCAACGTTTCGACCCTTTGAAAAGACGTAAAACAATCACGGGTCATCATCAGGACTGAACAATTCTTTTAAAACGATAGCACCTATTGTTCATTGTTTTAACCACAGATTTCCATAAATGATTCTTAGTAATCATCTGAGTGGCCAATGCCAGCAGGTGATGTCAGAGACCCCTCCTGATAGGTCCATACCTGATAAGGTAGCCAGTGCCCCTCTCAGGGCTATTTAGGGTCTCTCTTGTGGGTTCTCTTCAGATTCTACTTGCAAGATTCCAGCAGGAATCCTATGCAACTACTACTTCATCCTTTTACCTCGGATCAAACGCAGACTGCTCCATGAAGCGCTGTAACAACAACAAAGTATCCAGAAGGGCTACTTTTCGTCTGCAACTTCCGCTCCAGCCAGCAACTGCAACAGTTTCCACGATGTGCACGTTCTGGGGCCTCCCTATCTTCACCCTGCACCAGAAGAACTGATGAAATCTCCTGTGGAGTGACTGAGTCACTCCCCTGCTCACGCAGGCACCTTCTAAGTCAATGACTGGTTCTCTTTGGCTCCTCTCCTGGCAACAAGAGTGCTCCTTGGAAGACAGAGAGTGGACCCCTTTGACACAGACTGTCCTGAGGTCCTGCTGTCCCAATTTGGAGGAGGTAAGACCTTGCCTTCCCCGAGAACAACAGTACCCCTATGCACTGCGTCCTCTTCACCTCCTGAGGCCTCTGTGCACTATTTGCAAAATTCCTTCGTGCACAGCCTTGCCCAGATCCCCAGCTCTCTATCCTGCAATGCTGAACTCGCTGAGTTGACCTCCGGCGGCATGGTACCCTCCTTTGTAGTGCTACACCAACAGCATTTTGCATCTCCTTTGTCCCTGTGTCCTGGGACTCCTGTGGGTGCTGTCTGATATTATGAGGGCTCTCTGAAGTGCTGAGAGCCCCCTCTTCCTCCTCACACAGTGTTGAGGCCCCCAGGTCCCTCCTGGGTCCAGACAGCACCACTTTGACGCAAAACGCAATTTTGCCAGAACCATGGCTTGTTGGAGGAATCCAGTGCCAAAACTCACCTACATCCAACTTCTCTTCCTGGGACATCCAGTGCATCATGAAGGAACCTGCTGACATCTTCCTTGGGTGCATTTCTGCAGTCTTCGTCCAACCGGGGACTCTTCTTTTGCACACTCTTCTTGGTTGGAAGGGACTCCTGCCCTTCCTGGAACTTCTTCCGACTTCTGGACTTGGTCCCCTTCCTTTGCAGGTCTTCAGGTCCAGGAATCCACCATTTGACGTTTGCAGTCTGGCTTAGTTCATTAACTCTAATCATGACTTTTAGTGTGTCCTAAGGAACTTGCAGTACTTTATTCCTGCTTTTCTGGGCTCTGGGCTCTGGGGTGGGTTAATTTACTTACCTTTGCAGTATTCTTACTCTCCCAGGGATTCTCTACACACTACACTTGTCTAGGGGGGAATTCATGATTTGTATTCCACTTTCTTAGTATATGGTTTGTGTTGCCCCTAGACCTATTTTCTCCCATTGCATTTCCTATTGTTTGCACAGTTCTATGTCTAATTACTTACCTTATTTTGGTGTCTAGTGTATATATTGTGTATAGTACTTACCTCTAGATGGAGTATTGCCTCTAAGATATTTTTGGCCTTGTGTCAACCAAATAACTACCTTTATTTTTGGTAACACTGAGTATTGTCTTTAATTGTGTACAAGTACTGTGTAACTATAAGTGGTATTGCAGGATCTTTGCATGTCTCCTAGTTCAGCCTAAGCTTCTCTGCTATAGCTACAGTTATCAGCCTAAGCTACTAGAACACTACTACATTTTACTAATAAGGGATAACTGGACCTGGTATAAGGTGTAAGTACCCAAGGTACCCACTACAAACCAGGCCAGCCTCCTACATTGGTGGTGCAGCGGTGGGATGAGTACTTGCAATTGCTTTACCACTTTGTTACTAGTGTTTTTCAAAAGAAAAGCTTGCTCCAATACTTGGAGCTATATATAATATATACCTAGAAGTAATTTCTGACTTTCTAAAAAGTTCTTTAAACTTTGCAAAAGTTATACAAAATTTCTGAAAAGTTTTCTTCTTTTCTCTAAAACCTTAGCTACTAAATATTTACTCACTTCACTAAACTTTTTCTATTTCAATATGTCTTCTGTAAAAGCTACCCCTGGAGTTGTAAAAACTACCTATGAAAATCTAAACTTTAAAAGTTTGAGGGGTCTTTGTATTGAAAGAAGTTTAGGGATTGGGAAGAACCCCAATAAAGAATTCCTCCTAAATCTCCTCCTGAAGTATGACTCAGCACTGGTCAGGATCAGTCAGATAGGAGGGTAGAGGAAGAGTCCTACCAGGCAGGCTCAGAGGAGCACACTGATAATCCTGGGGAGGGTCCTTCCACTAATCTGCCTGTTAATAGGCCCCTTAGTACAACTGGGAATGAGAAGGGTTCACACACTAGTAGGGCTCCCTTCACTCCTAGAGGCCAGGTCACAAGGGTGGCCCAGGTTAGGGACAGATTAGCCTCTGCAAATTCCAATGTTACTTCTGTCTCAGAATTATCCCACAATTCTAATCCTGAGGACCAGTCCCTAGATAGGGAACTCAGAAAGATGAGGTTAAAGGAGGCCAGACTGAGGCTACAGCAGCAACAGTTGGCATTAGACAGGGAATCCCTGGCTGTGGAAAAAGAAAGGCAGGGTTTGGGTTAGTTCCCCATGGTGGCAGCAGCAGTTTCAGGAATTCTAATGCTAGGGAACCCTCATTTGATTCCAGAAATCTGCATAAAGCTGGCCCTCCTTACAAGGATGGAGATGCCATATACAAGTGGTTTGCTGCACTTGGGAGGGCCTGTAAAGTTCAGAGTGTCCCTCAAGTTCATTGGGCTGCTATCCCGGGGCTATCTTGCAAGGGGAGGGATAGACTCCTTATTGTCAGAGAAGATGATGCAGATAACTACCACAATCTTAAAAGTGCACTTTTAGATGGTCTGGGCTTAACCACTGAACAATACCGGATAAAGTTCAGAGACCAGAAAGGAGTCATCACAGGATTGGACAGATTTTTTAGACTGTTCAGTGAAGGCCCTAGAAGGTTGGTTAAATGGCAGTAAGGTGACTGACTATGAAAGCCTATATAACTTAATTCTGAGAGAGCATATATTGAATATTTGTGTGTCTGATTTGTTGCAACAGTATCTTGTGGACTCAGATCTGACCTCTCCCCAAGAATTGGGAAGGAAGGCAGACAAATGGGTCAGAACAAGGCTGAACAGAAACGTTCATACAGCGGGTGACAAAAAGAAAGACAGTGATAAATCTCAGGACAAGCATGGGGATAAAAGTAAGCACAAAGATCCTACTTCAGGTCCAAAAAACTCCTCTGGAGGTGGGGATAAAACGTCTTCATCTTCTCACTCTTCACACAATCAGAAAAAGCCTTGGTGCTCTGTGTGCAGAGGTAAAGGCCATTGGTCAGGGGATAAGTCCTGCTGAGGTAAAGCCCCTGAGCCTACAACCACTAATACATCAAACTCCAGTGCCCCTAGCAGTAGTGGTAATAGTGGTGGGGCTACTGGCAATAGTCAAACTAAAGGTGTAGATGGGCTCACTTTTGGGACCATAATAGAAACTGGGGTAGACAGTTCTATGACGGTTTCTGTCACACCTGGTGGCATTGGCCTTGTCACCTTTGCTGCTTGCCCCCTTAACATGGATAAGTACAGGCAGTCAATCTTAATAAATGGTGTTGAGGCCCAGGCCTACAGGGACACAAGTGCCAATATCACTTTGGTGACAGAAAACTTGGTGTCACCTGCACAACATCTCCTTGGACAGAAGTACCAAGTTACTGATGTCAATAACTGCACTCAGTCTCTTCCCTTAGCTTTAGTTCAACTTAGTTGGGTTGGAGTTATTGGCCCAAAGCAGGTGGTTGTATCACCTAGCTTACCTTTAGATTGTCTCCAAGGGAATCACCTAGAGGCCTCAGGTTGGGCTGAGGTAAAGTTTAGTACCCACGCATCCATGCGGGGTATTCCTGAGGAATTTCTTCCTCTCATTTCTGGTGAAATGAAAAAGCAAAGGAGAGAAAAAGGCCTGAAATCTCAGGATCCCTCTCCACCATTGGGTAAAAAGGGTATCAAAGGATCCCTTCCCCACCCTACAACTGAGGATACCAAACCTGTGGCAGGAGAAACCTCTCTTGGGGTGGAACCTGTACCAAGGGACCCCTCAGCTATCACAGCTGGACTCCCAGAGGTAAACGTACCTCTCTGTGGAACTACTAATCCAGAAATGCACGATTGCACCATTTTAGTAAATATGGAGCATTCCTCAGCCCTCCCAGAGAAACTTCAGTGCAGCAGCCTTGCAATTCCTCTAAACACTTAGGACAACAGCCCTGTCCTAGAGTGGAGCTTATAGTACAACAGCCCTGTCCTGCTCACACTCAAGAGGAACAGCAAACCTGTTCTCTCTTACAGCCATATGGATAAAGATTCTGCTCAGCTATGGCTTTATTGAGATAGCATCCCTGTCTAGCATTTACTGCATTTGACATAGGCCCGGTGGACCAATCCCACTGCCCAACTTTAAAACATACTAATAGGAACTCTGAGAATTCACACTCACACTGTTGGTTAGGTAGAAATCTCCAAACAGGGTGGTTTACATCCCCACAGGGAAGTAACCACATACTGGATGATAAAGGGTGTAACCACTCTATTGCAGATCTACTCTCCATTTATCACCACTTAGACAATAAATTCTCAACTGGCCAAGGTTAGCCTTATTGTCCTTCGTTTGGGAGGGGGGGTGGAAAGTAGGAAAGTAGCCTCTTTCTAGCATGGTTACCCCCAATTTTGGCCTGTTTGTGAGTGTGTGTTTTTACTGTGTCACTGGGATCCTGCTAGCCAGGGCCCCAGTGCTCATAGTGAAAACCCTGTCTGCCAGTATGTTTTGCCTGTCTCACTGTGATACTGGTAACCGGGACCCCAGTGGTCATAGTTTGTGGCCTAATGTGTGTGTTGTCAGTAGTGCTTAACTGTGTCACTGAGGCTCTGCTAACCAGAACCTCAGTGCTTATGCTCTCTCTGCTTTTAAATTTGTCATTAGAGGCTAGTGACATCATTTACCAATTTCAATTGGCACACTGGACCCCCTTATAAGTCCCTAGTATATGGTACCTAGGTACCCAGGGCATTGGGGTTCCAGGAGATCCTTATGGGCTGCAGCATTTCTTTTGCCACCCATAAGGAGCTCATACAAACCCTTTCACAAGACTACCACTGCATCCTGCGTGAAATAGTGCACACATTATTTCACAGCCATTTTCACTGCACTTAAGTAACTTATAAGTCACCTATATGTCTAACCTTCATTTAATGAAGGCTAGGTGTAAAGTTACTAAGTGTGAGGGCACCCTTGCACTAGCGAAGGTGCCCTCACAAAGTTCAGGGCCAATTCCTGGGACTTTGTGAGTGCAGGGGCGCCATTACACGTGTGCACTACGTTTAGGTCAATACCTATATGTAGCTTCACAATGGTACCTCTGAATATGGCCATGTAAGGTGTCTAAGATCATGGAATTGTCCCCCCATTCCAAATGTGGTTTTGGGGAGCCAATGCCATGCATCCTGGGGGCTCCAACATGGACCCCCTGTACTTCCGAACCAGCTCTCTGAGGCTTGCAATGCAGCTACAGCTGCTGCCACCTCACAGACAGTTTTCTGCCCTCCTGGGGTCTGAGCAGCTCAGTCCTAGGAAGGCAGAACAAAGCAGTTCTTTTGGGAGGAAGGTGTTACACCCTCTCCCTTTAGAAATAGGTGTTACAGGCTGGGGAGGGGTAGCCTTCCCCAGCCTCTGGAAATGCTTTGAAGGGCACAGATGGTGCCCTCCTTGCATAAGCCAGTCTACACCGGTTCAGGGCCGACCAGTCCCTGCTCTGGCGCGAAACGGGACAAAGGAAATTGGAGTGACATCTCCCCTGTTCCATCACCACCCCAGAGGCGGTGCCCACAGCTCCTCCAGTGTGTCCCACACCTCAGCCATCTTGTTTTCCGAGGGTTGGGGACACTCTGGAATCCTCTGCGCGGCAAGTGCCAGCAGGTGATGACAGAGACCCCTCCTGATGGATCCATACCTGATAACGTAGCCAATCCCGCTCTCAGGGCTATTTAGGGTCTCTCCTGTGGGTTCTCTTCAGATTCTACTTGCAAGTTTCCAGCAGGAATCCTCTGCAACTACTACTTCATCCTCTTACCTCGGATCAACCGCAGACTGGTCCAGGAACCGCTTTAGCAGCAACAAAGTATCCAGAAGGGCTACATTTCCTCTGCAACTTCAGCTTCAGCCAGCAAATGCAACAGTTTCCACAGTGTGCACGCTCTAGGTACTCCCTGTGTTCAGCCTGCAACAGAAGGACCAAAGAAATCTCCCGTGGAGTGAGCCTGCTCCTTGGGACACAGAGGTGGACTCCTTCGACACTGACTGTCCTGACGTACTGCTGCCCCAATTTGGAGAAGGTAAGATCTTGCCTTCCCCGAGAACAACAGTACCCCTATGCACTGCGTCTTCTTCACCTCCTGAGGCCTCTGTGCACTATTTGCAAAATTCCTTCATGCACTGCCTGGCCCAGGTCCTAGCACTGTATCCTGTGATGCTCAACTCACTTAGTTGACCTCCGGAGGCATGGGGCCATCCTTTGAAGTGCTGCACCAACTGCATTTTTCACCTCCTTTGTCCCCATGTCATGGGACTCCCTTGGATGCTCTCTGATCTTCTGAGGGCTCTCAGAAGTGCTGAGGGCCCCTCTTCCTCCTCACACAGAGTTAAGGCTCCCAGGTCCCTCATGAGTCCAGACAGCGCCACTTTGACGCAATACTTGACTTTGGCCGAACCAATGCTTGTTGGAGGGATCCAGCGTCAAAACTGGCCTGCGTCCAGCTTCTCTGAGTGGGACATCCAGTGCATCACACAGGAACCCGCTGACATCTTCCTTGGGTGCATTTCTGCAATCTTCGTCCAACTGAGGACTCTTCTTTTGCACTGTTGTGGGAGGCTAGCGTGGCTTATAGAGGGTACCTGATGGTACTTACACCTTGTGCCAGGTCCAGTCATCCCTTATTAGTAGATTAGTAGTAGTAGTCCTCCCCAGCCCTTAACACCTATTTCCAAAGGGAGAGGGTGTAACAGAGGAAATTATTTGTTCTGCCTTCCCGGGACTGGGCTGCCCAGACCCCAGGAGGGCAGAAGCCTGTCTGGGTTGGCAGCAATGGTAGCTGCAGTGAAAACCCCATAGAGCTGGTTTGGCAGTACCCGTGGTCGATGCTGGAGCCCTGGGGATGCATGGGATTGGCACCCCAATGCCAGATTTGGCATGGGGGAACATTTTCATGATCTTAGACATGTTACATGGCCATATTCGGAGTTACCATTGTGATGCTACATATAGGTATTGACCTATATTTAGTGCACACGTGTAATGGTAGTGCCAGGGTGCCCTCACACCTAGCAACTTTGCACCCTGAGGGTTAGACATATAGGTGAATTATGAGTTACTTAAGTGCAGTGTAAAATGGCTGTGAAATAACATGGACGTTATTTCACCCAGGCAGCAGTGGCAGTCCTGTGTAATATTGGTCTGAGCTCCCTATGGGTGGCAAAAGAAATGCTGCAGCCCATAGGGATCTCCTGGAACCCCAATACCCTGGGTACCTAGGTACCATATACTAAGGAATTATAAGGGTGTTCCAGGGTGCCAATTAGAATTGGTAAAAATGGTCACTAGCCTGCAGTGACAATTTTAAAGGCAGAGAGAGCATAAGCACTGTGGTTCTGGTTAGCAGAGCCTCAGTGACACAGTTAGGCACCCCACAGGGAACACTTTCAGGCCACAACTATGAGCACTGGGGTCCTGGCTAGCAGGATCCCAGTGAGACATATAAAACACACTGACAAATAGGGTTTTCACTATGAGCAATGGGGTCCTGGCTAGCAGGGTCCCAGTGAGACAGTTTAAACACCCTGACATTTGCTCACAAACATGCCAAAAGTTTGGGTAACAAGGCTAGAAAGAGGCTACCTTCCTACACAACTCTCCCCCCAAACGAAGGACAATGAGGCTAACCTTGGCCAGTTGAGTCTTTATTGTCTAAGTGGTGATAACTGGAGAGTAGCTCTGCAATAGATTGGTTACTCCCTTTATCATCCACTATATGGTTACTTACCTATGGGGATGTGAACCACCCTGCTTGGAGTTTTTTAGCAAGCCAACAATGTGAAGTTATATTATCAGAGTTCCTATTAGTATGTTTTAGTTTAGAGCAGTGGGAATTGTCCACTGGACCTCTATCAAGTGATGAGAATGCCAGACAGGGATGCTGTCTCAATAAAGCCATAGCTGGGCAAAAATGTTCTCCATATGGCTGTAAGAGAGAACAGGGTTTCTGTTTCTCTTGAGTTGGAGCAGGGCAGGGCTGCTGTCGTATAAGCCCCACACTAGGCAGGTTTGCCGTCCTAAGTGTTGTGAGGCAGTGCAGGGTTGCTGCACTAAAGTTTCTCTGGGAGGGTTGGAGGGATGCTCTATGTTAACTACAATTGTGCAATTTTTCACATCAGAATTAATTACCCCACAGAGAGGTACTTCCACCTCAGGGAGTACAACTGTGCAAGCTGATGGTTCCCATGGTACAGGTGCCACCCCAGGAGAGATTTCTTCCACCACAGGAATGGTATCCTGAATGGCAGGGTGGGTAGGGGATACTTTGATGCCCTTTTCACCTGCTGTTGGAGAAGGATCCTGAGTTTTCAGGCCTTTTTCTCTCCTCTGCTTTTTTAATCTCAGCTGAAATGAGAGGAAGCAATTCCTCAGGGATACCCAGCATGGCTGCATGGGTATTAAACTCTACCTCAGCCCAACCTGAGGCCTCTAGGTCATTACCTAAGAGACAGTCTACAGGTAAGCTAGGTGATACTACCACCTGCTTAGTGCCAGTAACTCCACCCCAACTAAGCTGAATTATAGCTAAGGGAAGAAACTTGATGTGTTGCGCAGGAGACACTAGGTTTTCAGTCACCAAAGTGATACTGGCACCTGTGTCCCTGTAGGCCTTAGCCTTAACACCATTTATTGAAACTGTCTGCCTGTACTTATCCATTGTAAGGGGACAAGCAGCCAGTGTGGCAAGGCCAATGCCACCAGGTGTGACAGAAATTGTCTTGGGACTGACTACCCCAGTTTCTATGATGGACCCAAAAGTGAACCCAATAACACCCTTATTTTGACAGTTGACAGCAGTCCCACCACTATTACCACTACTGCTACGGGCACTAGAGTTTGATGGATTAGTGGCAGTTGGCTCAGGGGCTTTACCTGGGCAGGACTTATCCCCTGGCCAATGGCCTTTATTTTTACACACATAGCACGAAGGCTTTTTAGTGTGTGTGGGTTGTGAGGAAGAGGAAGAAGATGATTTATTCCCACTCCATGAAGAGTGTTTAGGATGTGAAGAAGGGTCTCTAGTTTTACTTTTATCCCCATGCTTATCCTGAGATTTCTCACCATCTTTCTTCTTGCCATCCTTGTAACCCTCTGAATGAGCTTTTCTGCTCACTCTTGTTCTGACCCATTTGTCTGACTTCTTTCCCAGTTCTTGGGGAGAGGTCAGATCTGAGTCTACCAAGTACTGCTGCAACAAGTCAGACACACAATTATTCAATATATGCTCTCTCAGGATTAGATTATACAGGCTTTCATAGTCAGTCACCTTACTGGCATGTAACCATCCCTCCAAGGCCTTCAATTAACAGTCTACAAAGTCTGTCCAACCTTTGAGAGGACTCTTTTCTGGTATCTCTGAACTGTATCCTGTATTGTTCAGTGGTTAAGCCAAATCCATCTAAGAGTGCATCCTTCAAAACTTTGTAGTTATTGGCATAACTTTCTCTGACAGTAAGCAGCCTATCCCTACCCTTACCAGTGAAAGATAGCCACAAGATAGCAGCCCACTGCCTTTGAGGGACCAACTGTACCATACAGGCCGTCTCACGTGCAGCAAACCACTTGTTAATGTCATCCGCCTCCTTGTAAGGGGGGACTATCTTATGCAGGTTCCTAGAATCTTGTTCTCTTACAGGATTACTATCAAGGACACTGCTGCTGCCACCATGGGGAACTAACTCCAACCTCTGCTTTTCCCTTTCTACATCTAGAGATTCCCTGTCTAAGGCCAACTGCTGCTGTCTCAGCTTCAGTCTGGCCTCTTCCAACCTCAGCTTTCTGAGTTCCCTCTCTAGAGTGTTATCCTCAGGGTGGGAGGCTTGGGGATTCTAAGACAGAGGAAATGTGGGAATTGGCAGAAGTGGACCTGTCTCTAACTGGCTGGTCCAGTTAACCCTTATTAGTAGATTAGTAGTGTTCTAGCAGCTTAGGCTGATAGAGGTAGCTATAGCAGAGCAGCTTAGGCTGAACTAGGAGACATGCAAAGCTAGCCAGGACCCCAGTGCTCATAAGTTTGTGGCCTATATGTATGTGTTCCCTGTGGGATGCCTTAATGTTTCACTGAGGCTCTGCTAACCAGAACCTCAGTGGTTATGCTCTCTCTTTACAAATTGTCACTAACAGGCTAGTGACCAATTTTACCAATTCACATTGGCATACTGGAACACCCTTATAATTCCCTAGTATATGGTACTGAGGTACCCAGGGTATTGGGGTTCCAGGAGATCCCTATGGGCTGCAGCATTTCTTTTGCCACCCATAGGGAGCTCTGACAATTCTTCACAGACCTGCCCCTGCAGCCTGAGTGAAATAATGCCCACATTATTTCACAGCCATTTTACACTGCACATAAGTAACTTATAAGTCACCTATATGTCTAACCTTCACCTGGTGAAGGTTGGGTGCTAAGTTACTTAGTGTGTGGGCACCCTGGCACTAGCCAAGGTGCCCCCACATCGTTCAGGGCAAATTCCCCGGACTTTGTGAGTGCGGGGACACCATTTCACGCGTGCACTATACATAGGTCACTACCTATGTATAGCGTCACAATGGTAACTCCGAACATGGCCATGTAACATGTCTAAGATCATGGAATTGTCACCCCAATGCCATTCTGGCATTGGGGAGACAATTCCATGATCCCTGAGTCTCTAGCACAGACCCGGGTACTGCCAAACTGCCTTTCCCGGGGTTTCACTGCAGCTGCTGCTGCTGCCAACCCCTCAGACAGGTTTCTGCCCTCCTGGGGTCCAGCCAGGCCTGGCCCAGGAAGGCAAAACAAAGGACTTCCTCAGAGAGAGGGTGTTACACCCTCTCCCTTTGGAAAAAGGTGTCAGGGCTGGGGAGGAGTAGCCTCCCCCAGCCTCTGGAAATGCTTTCATGGGCACAGATGGTGCCCATCTCTGCATAAGCCAGTCTACAACGGTTCTGGGATCCCCCAGCCCTGCTCTGGCACGAAACTGGACAAAGGAAAGAGGAGTGATCACTCCCCTGACCTGCACCTCCCAGGGGAGGTGCCCAGAGCTCCTCCAGTATGCTCCAGACCTCTGCTATCTTGGAAACAGAGGTGTTGCTGGCACACTGGACTGCTCTGAGTGGCCAGTGCCATCAGGTGACGTCAGAGACTCCTTCTGTTGGGCTCTTACCTGTGTTACTAGCCTATCCTCCTTCCTAGGTAGCCAAACCTCCTTTTCTGGCTATTTAGAGTCTCTGCTTTGGGGAATTCTTCAGATACCGAATGCAAGAGCTCACCAGAGTTCCTCTGCACTTCTCTCTTCACCTTCTGCCAAAGGATCAACCGCTGACTGCTCAGGACGCCTGCAAAGTAGCAAAGACGACTACTGCAACCTTGTATCGCTTCATCCTGCTGGCTTTCTCGCCTGTTTCCTGGTGGTGCATGCTCTGGGGGTAGCCTGCCTCCTTCTTGCACCAGGAGCTCTGAAGAAATCTCCTGCTGGTCGACGGAATCTTCCCCCTGCAACCGCAGGCAGCAAAAGACTGCATCACCGGTCCTCTGGGTCCCCTCTCAGCGAGCGTGGTCCCTGGAACTCAGCAACTCTGTCCAAGTGACTCCCACAGTCCAGTGACTCTTCAGTCCAAGTTTGGTAGAGGTAAGTCCTTGCCTCCCCACGCTAGACTGCATTGCTGGGTACCACGTGATTTGCAGCTGCTCTGGCTCCTGTGCACTCTTCCAGGATTTCCTTTGTGCACAGCCAAGCCTGGGTCCCCGACACTCTAACCTGCAGTGCACAACCTTCTGAGTTGTCCTCCGGCGTCGTGGGACTCCCTTTTCTGACTTCGGGTGGACTCCGGTTCACTCCTCTTCCAAGTGCCTGTTCCGGTACTTCTGCGGGTGCTGCCTGCTGCTGTGAGGGCTCCCTGACTTGCTGGGCGCCCCCTCTGTCTCCTCATCCAAGTGGCGACATCCTGGTCCCTCCTGGGCCACAGCAGCATCCAAAAACCCTAACTGCAACCCTTGCAGCTAGCAAGGCTTGTTTGCAGTCTTTCTGAGTGGGAACACCTCTGCAAACTTCTTCGCGACGTGGGACATCCATCCTCCAAAGGGGAAGTTCCTAGTCCTCTTCGTTCTTGCAGAAACCAAAGCTTCTTCCATCCGGTGGCAGCTTCTTTGCACCCTCAGCTGGCATTTCCTGGGCATCTGCCCCATCTCGACATTGTCGCGACTCTTGGACTTGGTCCCCTTGTTTCACAGGTACTCAGGTCCGGAAATCCACTGTTGTTGCTTTGCTGGTGTTGGTCTTCCTTGCAGAAACCCCCATCACGACTTCTGTGCTCTCTGGGGGTTACAGGTGCACTTTACACCTACTTTTCAGGGTCTTGGGGTGGGCTATTTTTCTAACCCTCGCTGTTTTCTTACAGTCCCAGCGACACTCTACAAACTCACATAAGTTTGGGGTCCATTCGTGGTTCGCATTCCACTTTTGGAGTTTATGGTTTGTGTTGCCCCTATACCTATGTGCTCCTATTGCAATCTACTGCAACTTTACATTGCTTGCATTACTTCCTTTTGCTATTACTGCATATTTTTGGTATTGTGTACATATATCTTGTGTATATTTGGCATCCTCATACTGAGGGTACTCACTGAGATACTTTGGCATATTGTCATAAAAATAAAGTACCTTTATTTTTAGTATATCTGTGTATTGTGTTTTCTTATGATATTGTGCATATGACACCAGTGGTATAGTAGGAGCTTTGCATGTCTCCTAGTTCAGCCTAAGCTGCTCTGCTATAGCTACCTTCTATCAGCCTAAGCTGCTAGAAACACCTCTTCTACACTAATAAGGGATAACTGGACCTGGTACAGAGTGTAAGTACCCCTTGGTACCCACTACAAGCTAGGCCAGCCTCCTACAGAAATATCTGGAGAGTCCATCTGCAGCGGAGTGGGTACTCCCAGGTCTATGTTCCACTGTATAGTCCATTCCCAGTAGAGATATGGACCACCTCAACAATTTAGGGTTTTCACCTTTCATTTGTTTTAGCCAAAGTAGAGGTTTGTGGTCTGTCTGAACAATGAAGTGAGTGCCAAACAGGTATGGCCTCAACTTCTTCAGTGCCCAGACCACAGCAAAGGCTTCCCTCTCTATGGCAGACCATCACTTTTCTCTAGGGGTCAACCTTCTGCTGATAAAAGCAACTGGTTGATCCTGGCCCTCAGAATTCAGTTGTGATAAGACTTCCCCTACCCCTAATTCAGATGCATCAGTTTGAACAATGAATTTCTTGGAGTAACATGGGCTTTTTAGGACAGGTGCAGAGCACATGGTCTGTTTGAGCTCCTCAAAAGCTTTCTGACAGCTAGCTGTCCATAATACCTTTTTAGGCATCTTTTTACTGGTGAGATCATTAAGAGGGGCTGCTATTGAGCCATAGTTTTTAATGAATCGCCTGTAATACCCAGTGAGGCCTAAGAAGGCTCTCACCTGGGTCTGTGTTGTAGGGGGAACCCAATCCATGATTGTCTGGATTTTCTTCTGAAGTGGTGCAATCTGTTCTCCACCTACCAGGTGTTCAAGATAAACCACCTTTCCCTGCCCAATCTGGCACTTTGAGGCCTTGATAGTGAGGCCTGCCTTGTGCAGGGCCTCCAAAACTTTCCAAAGGTGGACCAGGTGCTCATCCCAGGTGGAGCTAAAGACAGCTATATCATCAAGATATGCTGCACTAAAAGCCTCCAACCCTTGCAGGACAGTGTTCACCAACCTCTGAAAAGTGGCAGGTGCATTCTTCAAACCAAAGGGCATCACTGTAAATTGGTAGTGCCCTCCTATAGTTGAAAATGCAGTTTTAGGTTTAGCATCCTCAGCCAATTTGATCTGCCATTACCATGCAGTCAAATCAATGGTGCTTAGATACTTGGCAGATGCCAGTGTATCTATGAGCTCATCTGCCCTGGGTATAGGGTGAGCATCAGTTTTTGTTACCTGATTGAGACCTCTGTAGTCTACACAAAACCTCATCTCCCTTTTTCCATCTTTTGAGTAAGGCTTTGGTACAAGCACCACAGGACTCACCCATGGTCTTTCAGAAGGTTCAACCACTCCTGGATCAAGCATTGAACCTCTTGTTTTATGCAGTCTCTGACATGGTCAGGCTGCCTATAGATTTTATTTTTGACAGGCAAGCTGTCTCCAGTATCAATTGTGTGTTCACACCAGGATGTGGTGCCTGGCACAGTTGAAAAGAGTTCAGAAAATTGTCCAAGGAGATTTATGCAGTTGTCTTTCTGTTCTGCAGTTAGACAATCTGCTAAAACTACTCCCTCCACTAAAGCATCCTTTTCAGTGGAGGAGAAGAGATCAGGGAGAGGGTCACTCTCTTCTTCCTGTCCCTCATCTGTTGCCATGAGCAGGGTGAGATCAGCCCTGTCATAATAGGGTTTTAGGCGGTTGACATGAATCACCCTAAGGGGACTCCTGGCACTTCCCAGGTCTACCAGATAGGTAGCCTCACCCTTTTTCTCAACAATTAGATGGGGTCCACTCCGTTTGTCTTGGAGTGCTCTTGGGGCCACAGGCTCCAATACCCACATCTTCTGTCCTGGTTGGTACTGAATCAGAACAGCCTTCTTGTCATGCCATTGCTTCTGGAGCTCTTTGCTGGCCTGAAGGTTTTTACTGGCGTTTTTCATGTACTCGGCCATTCTGGATCTTAGGCCAAGTACATAGTCCACTATGTTGTGTTTGGGAGCTTTTAAAGGTTGTTCCCAACCCTCCTTCACAAGTGTGAATGGACCTCTTACAGGGTGTCCAAAGAGGAGTTCAAAGGGGCTGAAGCCCACTCCTTTCTGGGGTACCTGCCTGTAAGCAAAAAGGAGGCAAGGTAACAGGACATCCCATCTCCTCCTGAGTTTTTCAGGGAATCCCATTATCATACCTTTGAGAGTTTTATTAAACCTCTCTACCAGTCCATTAGTCTGTGGATGATAAGGAGTGGTGAATTTATAGGTTACACCACATTCCTTCCACATAGCTTTCAAGTATGCAGACATAAAGTTGCTACCCCTGTCTGATACAACCTCTTTTGGAAAACCCACCCTGGAAAAGATTCCCAGGAGGGCCTTTGCCACTGGAGGAGCTGTAGTGGTCCTTAGAGGAATTGCTTCAGGATATATTGTGGCATGGTCCACAACCACCAAGATAAACCTATTGCCTGAAGCAGTAGGAGGGTCAAGGGGGCCAACTATGTCAACCCCTACCCTTTCAAAGGGGACCCCAACAACAGGTAGTGGGATAAGGGGAGCCTTTGGTGTGCCACCAGTCTTGCCACTGGCTTGGCAGGTCACACAAGACTTGCAAAAATCTTTAGTGTCCTCTGACATCCTAGGCCAGTGAAACAGAGGGACAAGCATTTCCCATGTTTTGATCTGGCCCAAATGCCCAGCCAAAGGAATGTCATGTGCAAGAGTTAGGAGGAACTCTCTGTACTGCAGGGGAATTACCAATCTCCTGGCTGCCCCAGGGTTTGGGTCCCTTGCCTCAGTGTACAAGAGGTTGTCCTCCTAGTAAACTCTATGTGAGTCACTGACATCCCCATTTTGCTGTTTGACAGCTTGCTGTCTGAGACCCTCTAATGTGGGACAGGTTTGCTGTGCCACACTCAGCTCTTCCCTGGCAGGCCCCCCTCCACCCAAACACTCAGCAGTGTCTGCTGCCAGCTCATCTGGTGAAGGTTCTGCACAGGGAGGAAATTCTTCTTCCTCAGAAGGAGAATCATCTGTAGAGGGAGGGATAGTGGGTAGGGATTTACCCTTGCTACCCCTAGCTTAAGGGAGCACTTGGTCCATTGTTCCAGGATCCAAGTTACCCTGTCCTTTTTGCTTTTTGGCCTGAGCCCTTGTCAAAGCAAAAATATGCCCAGGAATGCCCAGCATTGCTGCATGAGCCTCCAACTCCACTTCTGACCAAGCTGATGTCTCTAAATCGTTCCCTAGTAGACAGTCTACGGGTAAATCTGAGGCAACCACAACTTTCTTTGGACCAGTAACCCCCCCCCCCCAGCTGAGATTCACAACAGCCATGGGGTGGCTAAGAGTGTTGTTATGAGCGTCTGTCACTTGGTACTGCTGAGCAAGTAGGTGTTGTTCGGGGTGCACCAGTTTCTCTACCCCCATGGTAACACTGGCACCTGTGTCCCTGTAGGCCTGAACCTCAACACCATTTATCAGGGGAAGTTGCTTGTACTTATCCATATTAAGGGGGCAAGCAACCAAGGTGGCCAAATCAATGGCACCTTCAGAGACTAACACAGCCTCTGTGGTCTCCCTAACAAGACCAACCCCAACTAAATTACCAAAAGTGAGCCCAGCTACTCCCTTGGATTGGCTATTAGTAGGTTTGCTCCCACCACCACTGCTATATCTAGGGGTACTAGAATTTGCAGTAGGGGTTGTGGTAGTGGGAGGTTTGGTGTTTTTCTTTGGACAACTGGCATCAGTTGTCCAATGGCCTTTGACTTTACACAAATAACACCAAGGCTTTTTAGGTTGATTATTGGAAGAGGATTTGGACCCACCACCCCCACCAGAGGATTTTTGAGGCCTAATGAAGACTCAATTTTACTTTTGTCCCCACCCTTGTCAGAAGACTTACCATGCTTCTTCTTGCCATCCTTGTCACCCCCTGTATGAACTTTTCTCTTCACTCTCGTTTTGACCCATTTGTCTGCCTTCTTTCCCAATTCTTGGGGAGAGGTCAGATCTGAGTCAACTAGATATTGGTGTAACAAGTCAGACACACATTCAGAATATGCTCTCTCAGAATAAGATTATACAGGCTTTCATAGTCAGAAACTTTACTGCCATGTAACCTCCCTTCCAAGGCCTTCACTGAACAGTCAACAAAGTCTATCCAGTCTTGTGAGGACTCTTTTCTGGTGTCTCTAAACTTAATCCTGTATTGTGCAGCGGTTAAGCCAAATCCATCCAAGAGTGCTTCCTTCAAAACTGCAAAATTGTTAGCATCACTTTCTCTAACAGTAAGGAGCCTATCCCTCCCCTTTCCATTGAAAGATAGCCACAATATAGCAGCCCACTGCTTTTGAGGGACCCCCTGTACCATACAGGCCCTCTCAAGTGCAGCAAACCACTTGTTGATGTCATCCCCCTCCTTGTAAGGGGGGGACTATCTTGTGCAGATTCCTGGAATCATGCTCTCTAACAGGATTACTATCAGGAATACTGCTGCTGCCACCATGGGGTCCAAACCCCAATCTCTGTCTCTCCTTCTCCTGGTCTAGGGATTCCCTATCTAAGGCCAGCTGGTGCTGTTTAAGCTTCAGTCTGGTCTCTTCCACTCTCAACTTTTTGAGTTCCCTTTCTAACATGTTGTCTTCAGGGTGGGTGGGTTGGGAATGCTTGGACACAGAAGATAAATTGGAAACAACAGAGGGAGGTCTGTCCCTAACTGACTGAGCCCTAATAACCTGGCCTCCAGGAATAAAGATACCCCTACTATGATGGGAACCTCCATTACTACCAGCATTACTAGGTGGCCTGCTAAGGGGCAGATTTGGAACAGAACCCTCCCCACCTCCCTCAAGGAGATCCCCTGAGTCAGAATGGGAGCCATCTATTAACCTCTCATTTGAAGTGACTCCTAGGGACTCATCATTCACAATAAGCATGTTATATAGAAACTCTGTTGTGGGGTTCTTTCCTATCACTAAACCTCTATCTAAGCAGAGACTCCTTAGGCTCTTGTAATTCAAATTGTCATAAGTAGTACTGACCATTTTAAGAGCAGACTTTACATCAGACATGATAGCAAAAAGTTTAGAGACATTGAGAAGAAAGAAAAAGTTTCAGAACTTTTTAAAGAACAGAGAAAAAAAACTTTTAGAAACTTTTCAGAACTTTGGAAAAAGTTTGAGAGAAGAAAAGCAAAACTTTTTGGTTAGGTGTACATACACTGAACTTGTTTTGTATATTATTCTCTTATGAAAAGTACACATTGACAAAGTGGTAAGTAGTTACAAGTATTTATCCCTCCGCTGAACAACCAATGTAGGAGGCTGGCCTGGCTTGTAATGGGTACCAGAGGTACTTACACCTTGTGCCAGGTCCAGTTATCCCTTATTAGTGTAGAAGAGGTGTTTGTAGCAGCTTAGGCTGATAGAAAGTAGCTACGGCAAAGCAGCTTAGGCTGAACTAGGAGACATGTAAAGCTCCTACTATACCACTGGTGTCATATGCACAATATCATAAGAAAACACAATACACAGAAGTACTAAAAATAAAGGTACTTTATTTTTATGACAATATGCCAAAAGTATCTCAGTGAGTACCCTCAGTATGAGGATAAGATATATTCACAAGATATATGTACACAAACCAAAATTATGCAGATAATAGCAAGAAAAGTAATGCAAGCAGTGTAAAGTTACAATAGAATGCAATAGGAGCACATAGGTATAGGGGCAACACAAACCATATACTCCAAAAGTGGAATGCAAACCACGAATGGACCCCAAACCTATGTGAGCTTGTAGAGGGTTGATGGGACTGAAAGAAAACAGTGAGGGTTAGAAAAATAGCTGACCCCAAGAACCTGTAATGTAGTTGTAAATTGCACCTACTACCCCCAGAGATGTCAACTCCAGAGCAGTACGCACTCTATTGGCGACAAAAATGTAAAAAAAACAGCACTCTCAAAACAAAGTAATTCATGCATTGTGCTGATATGTTGTGGTTTAACCTTTTGCATTGCAGAGTTCAATCCTGAAAACTTATTTTTAATATGCTTACAAATACTGTTCCTTTCCAATGTATTGCTGCAGGTTTTCAGAGTGTGTTAGGGTGTGGCCCCTTTCCAGGGCCTTCCAGAGACTTTCCCTGCAACATGCCTGGGCGTGGTTCTGGGCTGGGCCAAGACTCTATAAAAGAGAGCCAGCCCAACTCCCAGTGCTCACTATTCAGAGGTCCCGGTGCAGAGCAGCAGCTTCTTCCTGAGCTCCTGTCCCGGCGGCCTATTTGGATCTTCCAGTCTTCTGCCCTAATCCTTCATTGGTGATCATTGTTCCAGGCGGTAAGACGGTGGTTGGACTGTCCCGACACCATTATTTAGAATTTTCATATTCTTGGTTTGAATTCTTAAATGAGTAACAGATTACTTGCGTGCTACCATTTCTTGACATTTATATGGTGGTTTACAAATAGGCAAGACGCGCTATTTATTTCATAAAGGTATGACTTTGTTATTCAGTGTGCGCTACCATTTCTTGACATTTACATGGTGGCTTAAGAATCGGCTAGGCGCGCGATTTGTTTTATGGTGTTTAAACATTGTTGTCCATTGAGCGCTACTAATTCTTGACATTTACATGATTTTTTATGAATTGGCAAGACGCACAACTTGTTTCATGAGCATTTAACTTTGTTGTTCATTGCGAGCTACCATTTCTTGACATTTGCATGGTGGCTTAAGAATCGGCAAAAGAAGCGCGATTCGTTTCATTGTACTTTGATCTTGTTATTTATTGTGAGCTGTTATTCCTTGACATTTACATCGTGTTTTACGAATCGGCAAGATGCGCGATTCGATTAATGATGATTTGACTTTGATATTCATTGCGTGCTACCATTTCTTGGTATTTTACATGGTAACACTCGAATTGGCAAGACGCACGATTCTCTCCTCGAGTTTAATTCATGTTGTTTATTGTATGCCATTATTCTAAGATATTTATTGTGTAATATTCGAGTTGACAAGTTATGTGATTTGTTTCCTGAATCCATATTGTGTTATTCATGGTGCACAATCCTTTTATGGTGTTTACTATATTACTATATATATATATATATATATATATATATATATATATATATATATATATATATATATATATATATGCAATATGCGCAATTTGTGTTGAAAACATTTTAAGAGTTCACAGAAGGCCAGAGTTTCTAGATGCAATATTGTATGGTCCTAGTATACATTCTCAAAAAAAGGAAAGTACTTGAATAAGAAAGTTTTCATTTAATTCATCTTGATTCCCCTACAGGTATCTGGCCATCTTGAAACTTAGTCATTTTAAACTTAACTCTTAGATTGTTCATGTTTTCAAAGTGACTAGGCTTAGAATCATAGTCTAGTATTGATTTCAGGAGATATAATTTTAATATTGTGTGTTCTAACCTTTTTCTTACTACAGGTCTCCTTCCCAGCTGTTCCCTTCCTAATCCCCTCTTCCCCTCTTGAACTCTCTCAGTCTCTGTGATTTATCTATCAGAGGAGTCTTGGAGCTGTTCAGTGGTGGACGTGTTGGGAACGTGCACAGACCCGAGGATCTGGTGACTCTGACAAGAGAGCACAGAAGTCGTGATAGGGGGATTCTGCCGGAAGAACAAACACCAGCAATGCAACAACAGTGGATTTCTGGACCTGAGTACCTGTAAGACAAGGGGACCAAGTCCAATAGTCGCGACAGTGTCGAGAGTGGGCAGGAGCCCAGGAAATGCCAGCTGAGGGTGCACGGAAGCTGCCACCTGTTGGAAGAAGCTTGGAGTTCTGAAAGAAAGAAGAGGACTAGGAACTTCCCCTTTGGGGGATGAATGTCCCACGTCGCGATGAAGCTTGCAGAGGTGTTCCCCTGCAGAAAGACCGCAAACAAGCCTTGCTAGGTGCAAGGGTCGTGGTAGAGATTTTTGGGTGCTGCTGTGGCCCAGGAGGGACCAGGGTGTCGCCACTTGGAGGAGGAGACAGAGGGGCGCCCAGAAAGTCAGGGAGCCCTCACAGAAGCAGGCAGCACCCGCAGAAGTACCTGAACAGGCACTTAGAAGAAAAGTGAACTGGAGTCCACCCGAAGTCACAAAAGGGAGTCCCACGACGCCGGAGGACAACTCAGAAGGTTGTGCACTGCAGGAAGGAGTGTCGGGGACCCAGGCTTGGCTGTGCATGAAGGAAATCCTGGAAGAGTGCACAGGAGCCGGAGAAGCTGCAAATCACGCGATACCCAGCAATGCAGTCTAGCGTGGGGAGGCAAGAACTTACCTCCACCAAACTTGGACTGAAGAGTCACTGGACTGTGGGAGTCACTTGGACAGAGTTGCTGAGTTCCAGGGACCACGCTCGTTGTGGTGAGAGGGGACCCAGAGGACCAGTGATGCAGTCTTTTGGTGCCTGCGGTTGCAGGGGGAAGATTCAGTCGACCCGCGGGAGATTTCTTCAGAGCTCCTGGTGCAGAGAGGAGGCAGGCTATTCTTAGAGCATGCACCACCTAGAAATAGTCGAGAAAGCCGGCAGGATGAAGTGATACAAGGTTGCTAGTAGTCGTCTTGCTACTTTGTTGCGGTTTTGCAGGCGTCCTGAGCAGTCAGCAGTCGATCCTTTGGCAGAAGGTGAAGAGGGAGATGCAGAGGAACTCTGATGAGCTCTTGCATTCGTTATCTGGTGAGACAACCAAAGCAGAGACCCTAAATAGCCAGAAAAGGAGGTTTGGCTACCTAGGAAGGAGGATTGGCTACCAAGAGAGGTAAGAGCCTATCAGAAGGAGCCTCTGACGTCACCTGCTGGCACTGGACACTCAGAGCAGTCCAGTGTGCCACAGACACCTCTGTTTCCAAGATGGCAGAGGTCTGGGACACACTGGAGGAGATCTGGGCACTTCCCCTGGGAGGTGCAGGTCCGGGGAGTGGTCACTCCCCTTTCCTTTATCCAGTTTCGCGCCAGAGGAGGGCTGGGGGGTCCCTGAACCGGTGTAGACTGGCTTATGCAGAGATGGGCACCATCTGTGCCCATCAAAGCATTTCCAGAGGCTGGGTGAGGCTACTCCTCCCCAGCCCTCACACATATTTCCAAAGGGAGAGGGTGTTACACCCTATCTCAGAGGAAGTCCTTTGTTCTGCCTTCCTGAGCCAGGGCTGCCTGGACCCCAGGAGGGCAGAAACCTGTCTGAGGGGGTTGGCTGCAGCAGCAGCTGCAGTGGAGACCCCGGAAAGGCAGTTTGGCAGTACCCGGGTTCTGTGCTAGAGACCCAGGGGATCATGGAATTGTCACCCCAATGCCATTTTGGGGTGACAATTCCATGATCTTAGACATGTTACATGGCCATGTTCGGAGTTACCATTGTTACGCTGTACATAGGTAGTGACCTATGTACAGTGCATGCGTGTAATGGTGTCCCCGCACTCACAAAGTCCGGGCAATTTGCCCTGAACGATGTGTGGGCACATTGGCTTGTGCCAGGGTGACCACACACTAAGTAACTTTGCACCCAACCTTCACTAGGTGAAGGTTAGACATATAGGTGACTTATAAGTTACTTAAGTGCAGTGGTAAATGGCTGTGAAATAACGTGCACGTTATTTCACTCAGGCTGCACTGGCAGGCCTGTGTAAGAATTGTCAGAGCTCCCCATGGGTGGCAAAAGAAATGCTGCAGCCCATAGGGATCTCCTGGAACCCCAATACCCTGGGTACTTCAGTACCATATGCTAGGGAATTATATGGGTGTACCAGTATGCCAATGTGAATTGGTAAATGTAGTCACTAGCCTGTTAGTGACAAATTTGGAAAGCAGAGAGAGCATAACCACTGAGGTTCTGGTTAGCAGAGCCTCAGTGAGACAGTTAGGCATCACACATGGAACACATACAGGGCACATACTTATGAGCACTGGGGCCCTGCCTGGCAGGGTCCCAGTGACACATAGACTAAAACAACATATATACAGTGAAATATGGGGGTAACATGCCAGGCAAGATGGTAGTTTCCTACAATCCTAAATACCGTTTAACTCTTAATCCATACCTGTGCGTAAAGAGGGCTTTATGAAGAAGTCGGAATATAAAGAAACACTCATAATCAGGCCCTTAGTATGCTGTACAATGTACCACACATGCAAAGTTTAAAATATAAGGAGAAATTTGAACATTTCTCATTGTTACACCTTCCTCGAAGAAGCTTACGACTTTGGTGCACGTCCCTGTGTATGAATGTAAGTAGGGAGGGATTTGCATGATAACCCATGGGTGGTTTCATGGGGACGGCCTCTTGATGCACAGTAGCATATAGCTCAACTTTGTATTACTTTGGGGTACTTTCCAATGCAAATTCTTGTTTGCATTGCATAGTAAATTCAATCCAAACACTCTATGCCGGGTTTAGTATTAGTAAATCTAGGTCTGAATCTGTAGATAGGTTGCATGTACCATTTGACACTTGGTCAGATGTACCAATGACTTGCATAGACACTGTTCAGTTGGCTGCTTTGACAAACCAAACAATGTTCAGCAATGCATCACTGCTCAAAACAGTCCGTGGAAATCCTTCCTAGGATCCTGAGGAACATGATCAATCCAAAGACCTGTTTGGCACGAAGACATATGTGGAATGTTCCAAGTGCAATAAAGACTAGTTGCCGCCATCAACTGTTGCAGATGGTTCATGATCCTTGGCCTTCTCTTTAGTTTGGTGTGCTGACAGCAATAACGTTCAGAACAAAGTGCCCCTTTCTACCCCCAGAGGGCACTGTGTTCAAGATTAACATAACTAGCACTTGAAATACCATCTCAGCTACACCCCAGGCTGTAGGAGGCTGGCCCTCTATGTATTGTGCAAAACTAGGCACACTGTGCAGGAGGTCCAGGCAACCACACGTTGGTTTACACAGTTAAAAACTAGGCCCCCTAATGCTCTACTTTTTATGGTAGCTTGGTCGAGCAGTTAATCTAATCTTGTAGAAGTGCATGCGCATTTGTTGTACTCGGAGTATCAATAAGTCACGGCACAATAACTTGAGACCAATTTGAAAGAATACTTCCAATTTTTTTGAAAATTTTAAGACCAAGATCATCAAGTTTGGTTAAGTACTTTTAGAAATATGAATTTGTGAATTTTAATAAAAATAGTATTTTTGTGCGTAATTGCGAACCATCGGAATCAATGGTGGATCATCTTTAAAAATACATATAAAATCAGGCAGTGCAATTATCAAGTTTTTCTTTTGCAGGTAAGTCGAGGTCACTGACGGCCACTATTGGTCAGCTGCAGATGTTTGGGCAGGTCCCGGTACCGGCTAGAATGCCAGGCCACTGCGGAGGGGTCACTTGGAAAAGCACTGCACAGACGGACTTAAAAGTCCAGCGGGTCCCCTTGGTGTGTTGCAAGGGGTGGGGGACCCTTAGCATACAGCTGGTTCTTCGATGCAAGCCACAGGGCAGCCGGGTGCAGAGCATATCAGTGAGCCAGGAGCCATGCGTGAAGATGCCATTGGAAGCAGGAGGTAGGTTGGTTTGAGGGTCACTTACAGGTCAGCAGGGGCACTCTGGTGGGAGGTCCTGGTGGTTTCTGAAGTCTCTCGACTAGGGCTTACTCCTGGTCTTTCTACAGTCTGGTGTGGACTGTTTTTCTTGGTGTCTGATGTGAGGTGACTAGTACCCAGTGTAATGGTACAGTTCAGCGGCTGGAGTGGGTAGTGCCATCAAACTTGGCATGCTTGCAGGGCTTGTCCTTGCAGTTGTTTGTGTGGAGTTTGGCCTGGCTGCGGTGTCTGGTTTGGAAGTTAGCAGCCGGTCAGGGAAGTGGATCTCACTGGCTTGTTGGTTCCTTTCAGATGTGGAGTGATTCCTTCACTCTGGAGTGAGTTGTTTGGTGATTTATGAAGAGTGGAGGACCTCTGGGGGTTTCTAGAGTCCTTCCAGTGTCCAAGCGACCGCTCAGCTGCGATTGTCGAGTCCTGGTTGCAGCAGGCAGGGTTTGATGCCTATTCTTTGTGCAGCAGGTCTTCAGTTCTCGTGCCTTGGGTCTTCTTTGTTGCTGGTCTTCTAGTCTCCTTAGAATCTGATTTCTTGGTCTAGGAGTGCTTTCTAAATACTGTATTTAGTAGGCGTCACTTCCGTACACATGATTGGCATCCCAGATGGAGGAAAATGAACTGGAGAGGTCACCTCCCATGCAACACCTTGGGGGTGGTGCAGGCTAAAAAGGGACACTTCTCCTGTCCTTTGGTTGATTTTCCCGATGTTGCTCCTGCCAAAAGTGAGGGTTTGCAACAGAAGTGGCCATCTGCTGCTAGCAGCAGGCCTGGGGGTTGAGTTTTAAGGACGGCAAGCCCTTTGAAGCTCAGACAGCAGGGCAGTGCACATTCCTGAGGGAGGGGCTGTTAGCACCTCCACTGAGAAAATACTTTGTTCTGAATTCAAGAGAGCAGGATCTCTGACCCCAGGGGCTCAGGTTTGTGTCTGGTGGGGGCAGGCTGGTTCGGACCGGCCAGCAACCATGCCAAGGTAATTAGCTTTTGCAGGGGGCACCTCTAAGGTGACCCCTGGGTATATTTTGTAATAAATCCAATACTGGCACCAGTTTGGATTTATGATTCTGAGTAGTTTGATACTAAACAAACATGTTCATAGTGGCCATCATGTAGCTATGAAACTCATACTGACTAGTGTCCAGCACATGCATTTAAAATTCAGAGGAATACTATGTCCAGCAGTGAAGCAGTGACCTTTGAACTCAGAGACAGGAAACGCATGCAAAATGACAACTAGAACACCCTCTGCAGCTAGGTAAACACTCTTGTGCGTGTGTGGACAATGAGCATGCAAACTAACACTGTTTGAGCTACATCCTGTGTGTGCCACTACACTGTAATGTTTGGCCCAGGGGTGTTTAGGAAACCCCCCGGCCTTGATGCATTCAAGTGGTTTGGTCCAAGAGTACACGAACCCGAGGGTTATAATAAGGAGGCGGGCCGAAGGTTGGCAGTTCCCCCTTTACCATCTGAAGGGTGTACATGTGTGTTTTTTCTGCTGCACTAACAAGACCACTCAACCCACCTGCACACGGGCAGACCTTGCCTGAGAATCAATGCAGTGGATCAGAAACACAACACTCGCATAGAGGGTTTGTTTAGGAAGTTGGCTCTGTATCTACTATCTCAAAGTGATAGATAGTGTGCAGAGAGACAAGGGTTCTCCTTAGAGGTTGATAGTGGCAATAATACATAATACTTACACCTTGTGCCAGGTCCAGTTATCCCTTATTAGTAGAATAGAGGTGTTTCTAGCAGCTTAGGCTGATAGAGGTAGCTATGGCAAAGCAGCTTAGGCTGAACTAGGAGACATGCGAAGCTCCTACTATACCACTTATATCATATAGCACAATATCATAAGAACACACAATACTCAGAGTTACTAAAAATAAAGGTACTTTATTTTAGTGACAATATTCCAAAAGTACCTCAGAGGATACCCTCACTTAGGAAGTAAGTAATATACACTAATTATATGTACACAAACTAAAAATCAGGTAAGTAACAGTTAGAAAAGTAGTGCAAACAATGTAGAATCACAATAGGATGCAATAGGTAGAAATAGGCCTAGGGGCAACACAAACCATATACTCCAAAAGTGGAATGCGAATCACGAATGGACCCCAGGCCTATGGTAGGTTGTAGAAGGTCGCTGGGACTGTGAGAAAACAGTAAGAGTAAGGGTGTCCAAAATCCCCTACCCCAAGACCCTGAAAAGTAGGAGTAAAGTTACCCTACTACCCCAGAAAGACAGTATAGTCGAGATAGGGGATTCTGCAAGAACCACAACCACCAGCAAAACACTGAAGACGGATTCCTGGACCTGAGGACCTGTAAAGGAAGGGGACCAAGTCCAAGCGTCACGCATGTGTCCGGGGGGGCAGGAGCCCACTAAACCCCGGATGAAGGTGCAAAGGGGCTGCCTCCGGGTGGAAGAAGCTGAAGATTCTGCAACAACGGAAGATGCCAGGAACTTCTCCTTTGGTCCGAAGATATCCCACGGCGTGCTGGAGGTTGCAGAAGTGTTTTCACACAAAAATACAGCAAACAAGACTTGCTAGCTGCAAGAGTCACGGTTGAGGATTTTGGGTGCTGCTAGGGCCCATGAAGGACCAGGATGTCGCCCCTTGGAGGAGGAGACAGAGGGGGTGCTCAACAACTCAGAGAGCCCCCGCAGAAGTACCGGAACAGACACATAGATGATCTGAGGACAGCGGTCGACTCAGAGTCACAAAGGAAGGTCCCACGACGTCGGAGTCCAACTCAGCGAGTTGGGCAATGCAGGACGGAGTGCTGGGGACCCAGGCTAGGCTGTGCACAAAGGAAGTCTTGGAAAAGTGCACAGAAGCCGGAGCAGCTGCAGATCACGCAGTACACAGGTTTGCTGTCTGGCGTGGGGAGGCAAGGACTTACCTCCACCAAATTTGGACAGAAGGGCAACTGGACTGTGGGAGACACTTGGAGTTAGCTCCTGTGTTCCAGGGACCACGCTCGTCAGGATGAGAGGGGACCCAGAGGACCAGTGATGCAGAAGTTTGGGGCCTGCGTTAGCAGGGGGAAGATTCCGTCGACCCACAGGAGATTTCTTCTTGGCTTCCAGTGCAGGGTGAAGGCAGACAACTCTGATAGCATACACCACCAGGAAACAGTCGAGAAAGCCGTCAGGATGAGGCGCTACAATGTTGTTGGTAGTCATCTTGCTACTTTGTTGCTGTTTTGCAGGCATCCTGGAGCAGTCAGCTGTCGATCCTTGGCAGAAATCGAAGAGGGAAGTGCAGAGGAACTCTGGTGAGCTCTTTCATTCATTATCTGAGGAATAGCCCAGAGGAGAGACCCTAAATAGCCCAAAAAGGAGGATTGGCTACTGAGAAAGGTAAGCACCTATCAGAGGGGGTCTCTGACATCACCGGCTGGTACTGGCCACTCAGAGCTTTCCATTGTGCCCCAACACCTCTGTATCCAAGATGGCAGAGGTCTGGGGCACACTGGAGGAGCTCTGGGCACCTCCCCTGGGAGGTGCTGGTCAGGGGAGTGGTCACTCCCCTTTCCTTTGTCCAGTTTCACGCCAGAACAGGGCTGGGGGATCCCTGAACTGGTGTAGACTGGCTTATGCAGAAATGGGCCACCATATGTGCCCATCAAAGCATTTCCAGAGGCTGTGGGAGGCTACTCCCCCCCCCAGCCCTTCACACCTATTTCCAAAGGGAGAGGGTGTAACACCCTCTCTCAGAGGAAATCCTTTGTTCTGCTTTCCTGGGACCAGGCTGCCCAGGCCGCGGGGGGCAGAAGCCTGTCTGAGGGGTTGGAAGCAGCAGTAGCTGCAGTGGAGACCCCGGAAAGCAAGTTTGGCAGTACCCGGGCTCTGTGCTAGAGACCTGGGGATGCATGGAATTGTCCCCCCAACACCAGAATGGTATTGGATTGACAATTCCATGATCCTAGACATGTTACATGGCCATGTTCGGAGTTACCATGGTGACGCTACATATAGGTATAGACCTATACGTAGTGCACGCGTGTAATGGTGTCCCCGCACTCACAAAGTCTGAGGAATTTGCCCTGAACAATGTGGGGGCACCTTGGCTAGTGCCAGGGTGCCCACACACTAAGGGGATTATTCTAACTTTGGAGGAGTGTTAATCCGTCCCAAAAGTGACGGTAAAGTGACGGATATACCACCAGCTGTATTACGAGTTCCATAGGATATAATGGACTCGTAATACGGCTGGTGGTAAATCCGTCAATTTTCCGTCACTTTTGGGACGGATTAACACCTCCTCCAAAGTTAGAATAACCCCCTAAGTAACTTTGCACCTAACCTTCACTAAGTGAGGGTTAGACATATAAGTGACTTATAAGTTACTTATGTGCAGTGAAAAATGGCTGTGAAATAACGTGGACGTTATTTCACTCAGGCTGCAGTGGCAGTCCTGTGTAAGAATTGTCTGAGCTCCCTACGGGTGGCAAAAGAAATGCTGCAGCCCATAGGGATCTCCTGGAACCCCAATACCCTGGGTACCTAGGTACCATATTCAAGGTAATTAAAAGGGTGTTCCAGTGTGCCAATAAGAATTGGTAAAATTAGTCACTAGCCTGCAGTGACAATTTTAAAAGCAGAGAGAGCATAAACACTGAGGTTCTGGTTAGCAGAGCCTCAGTGATACAGTTAGGCACCAAACAGGGAACACATATAGGCCACAAACTTATGAGCACTGGGGTCCTGGCTAGTAGGATCCCAGTGACACATATCAAACATACTGACAACATAGGGTTTTCACTATGAGCACTGGGCCCAGAGTAGCTGGATCCCAGTGAGACATTAAAAACACACTGACATATACTCACAAACAGGCCAAAAGTGGGGGTAACACGGCCAGAAAGAGGCTACCTTCCTACAATACTAATGATCTATTTGTGGTCGAGCAGTTAGACTTATCAGAGCTTAGTTTTAAGCACTTGTTGTACACACACAGGCAATAAATTGGAACACACACTCAAAGACTTAACTCCATGCCAATAGGTTTTTATATAGAAAAATATTATTTTCTTAATTTATTTTAGAACCACAAGATTCAGAATTCAAGCAAGTACATAAATGTGAGGTACTTGGCATAGGTAAATATAGAACTTTGAAGTAACACAGTAATGTACAAAGTTTGGCATAAAATGGCAATAAGCTATTTTAAAAGTGGACACTGCAAAATTCAACAGTTCCTGGGGGAGGTAAGTAAAGGTTTGTCAGGTAAGTAAAGCACTTACTAGTTTAGTCTCTGGGGGATAGGCAGCCCGCCGTTGGGGATACAAGTCAACCCCAAACACCCAGCACCAGCAACACAGGGCCAGTCAGGTGCAGAGGTCAAAGAGTGGCCCAAATATCATAGGCACCTGTGGAGACTAGGGGTGCTCCGGTTCCAGTCTGCTAGCAGGTAAGTACCTGCGTTCTCGGGGAGCAGACCAGACGGTTTTAGTAGAGCACCGGGGGGTCTCAAACAGTCACACAAAATACACCTTCAGTGGCACAGGGACATCCGGGTGCAGTGTGCAAACAAGACATCAGGTTTTGTATTGGGATCAATGGAGGGACCCGAGGGTCACTCTGGCGATGCAGGCAGGGCACAGGGGCGCTTCTTGGGTCAGCCACCAACTGGGCAAAGATGAGGGCCACCTGCTGGTCACTCCTGCACCAGTAGTTGGTTCCTCTCAGGCCTGTGGGCTGCGGGTGCAGTGCTTCTTCCAGGCGTCAGGTTCTTTGTTATCGGGCAGTCATGGTCAGGGGGAGCCTCTGGATTCTCTCTGCAGGCATTGCCGTGGGGGTACAGGGAGGTCATCTCAGGGTGGCCACTTCGTAGGAGTCACCTGGGGGTCCTCGCTGCAGTGTTGGTTTCTCTGGAAAATGGGCTGGGGGTGTCGGGTGCAGAGTGTTGGGGACCCACGCTTCAGGAGTGAGGTGGGAGTCCCTTTAAAGATGGTTTCTTCTTGTTGCTTTGGACAGAGCCGCTGTCCACAGGAGTTTTTTGGTCCTTTGGGTTGCAGGGCAGTCCTCTGAGTCGGCAGAGGTCGCTGGTCCAGCTGGATGCGTCGCGGTTGCAGGTTCTCTGAATCTGGAGACAGGCTGGTAGGGCTGGGGACAAAGCAGTTGTTGTCTCCATCTTCTCTGCTGGGTTTTCAGGTCAGCAGTCATTCTTCTTGTTTAGGCCATCAGGAATCTGATTTTCTGGGTTCAGGGTTGCTTCTAAATACTAAATGTAGGGGTGTGTTAGGGGTGGAGGGCAGTAGCCAATGGCTTCTGTCCTTGAGGGTGGCTGCACCCTCTCCTTTCGGGAGGGAGGCACATCCCGATTCCTATTGGGTAAATCCTCCAAAACAAGATGGAGGATTTTCCAAGGAGGGGGTCACTTCAGCTCTGGTCACCTTAGGAGTGGACCTGGCTGAGGGGGTGACTCTCCTTGTTTTTCTCATTATCTCCCAAGACTAGCTGACAAAAGTGGGGGTTGTGTCTGGGGGGGGCGGGCATCTCCACTAGCTGGAGTGCCCTGGGGCATTGTAACACGAAGCCTGAGTCTTTGAGGCTCACTGCTAGGTATTAAAGTTCCTGCAGGGGGGAGGTGTGAAGCTCCTCCACCCAGTGCAGGCTTTGTTTTTGGCCTCTGGGAACACAAAGGCTCTCACCCCAGGAGGTCAGAAACTCGTCCCTCAGTGACAGTGTTGTGTAGCCATTTTAGCTATAGCACGTTATTTTAACACACTAGGCCAAGCCGCTGTGCACTCTAACCTAGATATATTTTATTCAGGTTTATTTTATTATTGTTACAATAGCCACTTTTACGGTCTTGTTTTATTTTCTGTTTATCTAACTGTTTTGCCTAGGCCAGCACTCTGTTCTCAAACAAGACATTCTTGCTCACTCTGTGCTTCTTCCAAGGCTACAGCAAGGTACATTGCCGGTGAACGTGGTATAAGTTTAGTCTCCGACATTTGTAGAAAACACACATCCTTATGTAGGGGCATTTTCTCAGAACATAAGCTGTGTTATTACAAAAACACTTCCCTGTCCCTTACACGTTAGAGGGAGATTCCAGCCAGAGAACCACGTCTGTATACTGATTGACAAATTCTTTGCTGCAGCTGTTTTGCATACCCCAGGCCTTTGCTCAGGTATGGGGGATGATGTCTTCCCAGGGGAACCTGAAGGGCAGAAATAGAGCTTAACATGCTGTGCTCTATTATAGCCTACGTAGGAGTTAGTCTACTGACTGTAATGATAATATGGTAGCGTTATTCTTATGCTTCACTCTCCTTGTCACAATTTTAATACTGTCATGCTGTGTCGTCCTGGTTATTGCAGCTCACGCTTTGCTATGTAAAATACAGTTGCTTCATTAAAAGCATTATTGAAGCATATACTGCCACTGTTTGACGTTGTGTACATGAGACTAATGTAAATGAGAGAAACGGATGAGACATGAGTGACCACGGCTTCCCTGAGAAACCAATTATGTCATGCACTCGGCTGTCCAGTCATCCCTGCCCTCGGGTAGAGATGAGGCACTTCTAGTTGGCCAGAGCAAAACCTGGATTGGAGCAACAGGTGTCACCTGCAGTGGGTCAGGCTCAGTCTCCCCACACCACAGGTGATTCTGGCGCTCAAAATCCAGTAGTCTCATTAGAATAATGAGAGCCTACCTGACATGGCGCTGCCAACATTTGGTCAGGCTCTAATTTTTGGGTCCTCCTAAATATCTCTGTCTTATTATATACAACGATACCTCAATACCATACGCAGAGACGTCCGTGGTACTGAGAATTTCCACCCCAGCTACGTAGGTTATCCTATCTGGTGCTGGAGGTTGTTCAAGCTTGAACTCTAAAAGGAAAAACCCTATTTGGTGTGCCTTCTCTGAACATATTTTCTATCTAGCATGGCGAATCCGCAACAGGTAGCAATAGCAGTCAATATGAGACAACCTCTGATTACACATTTATTAGCATATGCCCTAACGGCCGAGGGGGGTCCAGTCACATTTGTGGTGGATGCCCATCCAGCCTATAGAACAGAACTTTCTGTACTTGGGTCACATTTCCAGCAGTTGATGGGAGGATGAGAGGGGAGCCAGAGTACTGGTGAGGCTGTAGTTTGGTGCCTGCTGGAGCGGGGGGAAGACTCCGTCAACCCATGGGAGATTTCTTTGTGGCTTCCAGTGCAGGGTGACTCCAGGACGCCTGCAAAACCGCAACAAAGTAGCAAGAAGACTACCAGCAACATTGTAGCGCCTCATCCTGCCGGCTTTTTTGACAGTTTCCTGGTGGTGCATGCTCTGAGGGCTGTCTGCCTTCACCCTGCACTGGAAGGCAAGAAGAAATCTCCCGTGGGTCGACAGAATCTTCCCCCTGCCAACGCATGCACCAAACTTCTGCATCACCGGTCCTCTGGGTCCCCTCTCATCTTGACGAGCATGGTCCCTGGAACACAGGAGGTGGATCCAAGTGTCCCTGACAGTCCAGCAGCCCTTCTGTCCAAATTTGGTGGAGGTAAGTTCCTGCCTTCCAACACCAGACAGTAATCCTGTATACTGCGTGAACTGCAGCTGCTAGGGCTTCTGTGCACTTTTGCAAGACTTCCTTTGTGCACAGCCTAGCCCAGGTCCCCAGCACTCTGTTTTGCATTGCCCAACTCGCTGAGTTGGACTCCGAGTTCGTGGGACCCTCTTTTGTTGTGCTGAGACGACCGTTGTGCTCAGATCTTCTGAACGCCTGTTCAGGTGCTTCTGCGGGTGCTGCCTGCTTCTGCGTGGGCTCTCTGTGTTGCTGAGCGCCCCCTCTGTCTCCTCCTCTAAGGGGCGACCTCCTGGTCTTTCCTGGGCCCTGGCAGCACCCAAAACCTTCAACCGCGACTCTTGCAGCTAGCAAGGCCTGTCTGCGGTCTTTCTGCCTGGAAACAACTCTGCATCCTCCAGCACGCCGTGGGACATCTTCTTACCAAAGGAGAAGTTCCTGGCACCTTCCGTTGTTGTAGAATCTTCAGATTCTTCCACCCAGAGGCAGCCCTAAAGTGTCCAGGGGGGGCAGGAGCCCACTAAACCCCAGATGAAGGTGCAAAATGGCTGCCTCTGGTTGGAAGAAGATGCTGGTTTTGCACCAACGAAATGAGGTAGGAAGTTCTGCTTTGTGCAGGAGGAGTCCCACGGCGTGCTGGTGGATGCAGGGTGATTTCCTCAGCAAAATACCGCAAACAAGCCTTGCAACCTGCAAGAGCCGTGGTTGACGAAAAAGGCTGCTGCCCAGGCCCAGGAAGGACCAGGATGTCGCCACTCAGGAGAGGAGACAGAGGGGGCCCTCAGCAACTTAGAGAGCCCACTGGATGGAGGGAAGCACCCGCAGGAGTCCTTGAACACGGGTTCAAGAAGATTGAACATGGCAGTCGTCTGAACACTGCAAAGAGAGGTCCCAGACACCGGAAGTCAACTCAGGGAGCTGATAATCGCAGGACAAAGTGCTGGGGACCTAGGCTCAGCTGTGCATGCAGGATTTCTTGGAAATATGCACAGAAGCCCTTGTAGCTGCAGATCACATGGTGTACAGGATTACTGTCTGGGGAGGGGAGGCAAGGACTTACCTCCTCCAAATTCTCACATTTGGACCACTGGACAGTCGGGGTCACTTGGGTCCACCACCTGTGTTCCAGGGGCCACACTCGTCAGGATGAGAGGGGACCCAGAGTACCGGTGAGGCTGTAGTTTTGGTGCCTGCTGGAGCAGAGGGAAGACTCCGTCAACCCACTGGAAATTCCTTTGTGGCTTTCAGTGCAGGGTGAAATTAGGCAGCCCCCAGAGCATGCACCACCAGTAAACAGTTGAGAAAGCTGGCAGGATTAGGCACTACAATGTCGCTGGTAGTCTTCTGGCTGCTTTGTTGCACTATTGTAGGCGTCCTGGAGCAGTCAGCGGCCGTTCCTTGGCAGAAGTCGAAGAGAGAAGTGCAGAGGAGTCCTGGTGGATTCTTGCAAGTCGTAATCTGAAGAGAAGCCCACAGGAGAGACCCTAAATAGCCCTGAGAGGAGGATTGGCTACCTACCCAGGTATGCACTTATCAGGAGGGGTCTCTGACGTCACCTGTTGGCACTGGCCAGTCAGAGGCCTCGAGGGTGCCCCCACACCTCTGAAAACAAGATGGCAGAGGTCTGAGACACACTGGAGGAGCTCAGGGCACCACCCCTGGGATGGTAATGGACATAGGAGTGGTCACTCCCCTTTCCTTTGTCCAGTTTCACGGCAGAGCAGGGACTGGGGTTCCCTAAACCGGTGTAGACTGACTTCTGCAAGGAGGGCACCATCTGTGCCCTTTAAAGCATTTCCAGAGGGTGGGGGAGGCTACCCCTCCCCAGCCTGTAACACCTATTTCCAAAGGTAGAGGGTGTAACGGCCTGCTCTCAGAGGAAACGCTTTGTTCTGCCTTCCTGGGACTGGGTTGCCCAGACCCCAGGAAGGCAGAACCCTGTCTGTGAGGTGGCAGCAGCTGTAGCTGCAGTGCAAGCCTCATAGAGCTGGTTTGGCAGTACTGGGGGTCCATAGTGGAGCCCCCAGGATGCATGGAAATGGTTTCCCAATACCATATTTGGAATGGCGGGACAATTCCATGATCTTAGACATGTTACATGTCCATATTCAGTGTTACCATTGTGAAGCTACATATAGGTATTGACCTATATGTAGTGCACGTGTGTAATGGTGTTCCCGTACTCACAAAGTCCGGGGAAATGGCCCTGAACTATGTTGGGGCATCTTTGCTAGTGCTAGGGTGCCCTCACACTTAGTAACTTTGCACTTAACCTTCAGCAAGTGAAGGTTAGACATTTAGGTGACTTGTAAGTTACTTCAGTCCAGTGAAAATCGCTGTGAAATAATGTGTGCGTTATTTCACGCAGGCTGCAATGGCAGTCCTGTGTAAGGGTTTGTCTGAGCTCCCTATGGGTGGCAAAAGAAATGCTGCAGCCCATATGGATCTCCTGGAACCCCAGTGCCCTGTGTACCTAGGTACCATATACTAACGACTTATAAGGGGGGTCTAGTATGCCAATTAGAAATGGTAAATGTAGTCACTAAACTATAGTGACAAATTTAAAGGCAGAGAGAGCATGTGCACTGAGGTTCTGATTAGCGGAGCCTCTGTGACACAGTTAGGCACTACACAGGCATACACATTTAGGCCACAAACTATGAGCACTGGGGTCCTGGATAGCAGGATCCCAGTGAGACAGGCAAAAACATACTGACATACATGTAAAATTGAGGGTAACATACCAAGAAAGATGGTACTTTCCTACAGTAAACATATATGATGTTTTGTTGGCCGAATAAGATTGTCCAGCTGAATTTGTCCGTACCTGCCCATATGGAGAAGATGTTATTAAACATTCTTTCTCACCTCTTGATCTGGAGGAACTCGATGAATCCTATGCCATTGATTGGGCTTTGGCACAGGCACCTGCGTTATATCGCAATCACGTAGAATGGGATAGAGAATCCCCCTACCATGTAATTCCCATTAAAAATGAACCTCAACCCCAACCTCAGTACCTAATAAAACATGAAGCAAAGGCACCTGTGAGAGAAATACTCACACAACTAGAGTACCAGGGCGTAATTGAACCCTGTGTTTCCCAAATTAATAATCCTTTATTCCCAGTAGCCAAAACGGACAATTCATACAGAATAGTCTTAGACTACAGACACTTAAACAGTCATATACGCATATATGCTATACAAAACTCACATAGCACAGCACTGATGAACAACATAGTGCGTAAAAAATACAAAACAACACTGGATATTTACAATGGTTTTTTTCTGCCAGAACATAGCGCATGAGAGTAGAGACTTAACAAGTTTTAGTGCACGAGGCCAGGCCTGTTCTCAGCTCATGTCACTGCAATTCTGCACAAAATTGACCCTGAAGCATTGTCCTATGTAGATGATATTTATCTAACGGATGATGAATTACTACAACATTTAAGACGGGTAGCCCGTATTGTTGTTGGATTTGCTGAATTTGGCTACAAGTTCAACTTAAAAAAAACAAAAATTACCTTAATTAACGTCCTGTTCCTGGGATATGAGCTATCAAGTGAAGGAAAGAGCCTAGCGCCACAATTCTTAGAAAAATGTGCACAACTACAACCTCCAAACACAATAAAAAAACTCCAATCTCTAGTGGGTTTTCTAAATTTGGGCAGAACTTACATTCCAGATTATGCTTCACACATAAAACCTTTATATCACTTAATACGTCCTGACTTTTCAAGTAAATTTTGGACAGTCGAACACACATGAATACTTAGGGAACTGCAGACAGACATGCTTGCAGCACAACACCTACAAACGGGGGACAACAAAACATACTTGGTCATCAGAGTAATTGCTGGGACCATTGGTTCACTTACGTAATTTTTAATGAAGGTGAGACCGCCCCGATAGCTTACAAATCACATTTGTACTCAGTAGCAGAACAACGCTTTGCTCCCACAGAGAAAATTCTCACTGCTGTTCAGATGGCTGTAATTAAAGAAAGACCTCTAACCCAGGGCAAGGGCATTATTATTGTTTCTCCAATTCCAGCCCTAGAGGCTGTCACAAAAGCAAACGTCTCAAACGCCAAAGCATTACATCCATGTTGGATACAGAGGGTCACGTCTTTGACAGCCACTGATGTAGACTACATCTTTGACCCAAAGTTACAAACTCAAGAATTTCTGCAATATGGTCTGGTATGTCCACTTTCAGCAAACAAATTGCCTATCGAACAATATCACAGAGCCATGTACACCGATGCCTCAGCACAACCTGCAATAGGCACAAAGCATCAATACTCTGCTGCATGCGCAGTTGTGAACGGCTATATGGAGGACAATAAATTCTGTACATTTACGCAAGCCCTAGGGGATTGCACAGCACAATTAGCAGAGCTCAAAGCTCTTGTGATGGCACTGGAACATAGGGATCCTGCACAATATACACTGCTTGTTTGTGATTCGTACTATTGTGCCCAGCCCTTCAATGAATACCTGCATTACTGGCGCCAGAATGGGATCATAGAATATAAAGGCAACACCATTAAACACAGACTTCTGTGGGGGAAAGTAGCATATCTGAAGGAAAGGCTACCAAATGTCCATGTTGTACACACTCTGGGACACCAGCGCGTTGGAATACACGTTTCTGGGAATACATTGGCTGATGAAGCCACAAAGTCAGCAGTGGCTGTGGCTGCTGTTGCTGCATTAACTTGTTTGAGTACGAAACCGGATGCAGACATATGGGCTGCCGTGAAAGCTACAGCTGATGGTACGCCCTATCCAAAAGCATTTCCTGACAAATATTCCTACCGAATGGGAGGTTTCCTGAACGTTGAAGTTAAAATACCAGTCGAAGGGATGCAAGATATTCCCAACAGAGATATAAGACCACAATTGATTAAAGCAGCACACAAAGGGGTAGCATCTGCCCATGCTGGTGTGGCGGCTACAATTTCAATCTTACAAGCCCGCTATTGGTGGCCAGGCCTCTACAAGGAGGCCAAACAGTATGTCCTTTGTTGTATGACATCTGCCAACAAATTAAAGTTTCAACTGCCAAAAGCCTGCCGCAGACACCCCTGTTGATTTCAAATAAACCTTAACACCGGACTGGGCATACAAACATATTTGAGTCGCTGTTGATTCTTGCTCCAGATTCCTATGAGTGCGGCCACAATGCTCAGCTGACGCTCGGACTGTTATTAAAGATTTGCGAGTCTTTATCGGTACATATGCAGTTGCGGCTTTCCACCCGGACCAGGTCCCTGCTTTGGCCTCAAGGGCATTCAGGGACGCCATAGCTACGTTGGGGGTCCAACTCCAGTACTCTTCCCCATTTCATCCCAAGGGAAATAGTGTCATGGAGCGATTGAACCGTGATTCAAAGCAATCTTTAACAGCCAGAGTCTTAGGTATGGGTCGTAGTTGGCTTAATCACCTGTATGGAGTCCAGAGAGCACTCAACAATCTGCCCAGAAGGTCCCTGGGGGGTCTTACTTCACATGAGTGCTTTTTTGGAACTCAAATGTATGTTCCAGATCTTGATGGTCCTGGCGTGGAGGCAGCAGAAACACCCTTTGACATAAATGAATGTGTCACTGTCTTACAGGATCTACAACAGTTCCGTGATGACAATTCTTCTCTCAGTGCTGCCTCCACAGGAATCAAGGATGTACCTGTAACGCCTACAGCCTGGATTCCTAGAGTCAGGGATCTAGTATGTGAAAAGGTTGCTGTGAAAAAGGAATTTGGTCCTTCTTATCAAGCACCAATCCCAGTCTTGGGAATCCACAGTACCAGAATTGTAATTCTACCACCATTGGCAGGTGCCAAAGAAAATCGTTTTGTCTCCATCGACAATGTCAAACTACACCATGTAGCCAATCCTGTACAGCAGACCAAGGGGAACAACCAATAGTTCCCGAATCCCTCTCACTACTGGTCAAGAAGTTCCTCTACAAGTTGTGAGCAACAACATTGACACCTCTCTGAGCTTGGGGAGGGTGGAAAATGATCTTGCATTGGTTCCACTAACATCAAATAATACAGAAATAGTTGATTGATTCGATACAGCTTCAACACAAACGGATGCTGTGATTTATTCTGTGCCACCGCTGGAAACACCAACTCCTCCAACTAACACAGCACAAGTCTTTGCACGAACTGCTTCTGGATATTTTGCTGACATCAACGACGACGTCTCAGACTCATTTGCCTCTTCAACACCTGAAATGTCAAAGGCACGTAAGCTAATGAACTGGCTTAAAATAACATACTTTGTTCTTCCATGGAACTATCTATGGCTTTCCTTGACTATAATAGCTGTCCTCTTTTCGATTGGTTTTGTCATAACTTTCTTTTTGTTAGTACATGGACATTTTCTTCCTGAAAAATCAACAGTTGAATTGGTGATGAGGTCTTAAAACCACATTTTTCATCACACAAGGTCCGAAGAGACTTGTCTTTTGTGAACATTTCTGCAATACCTATTCCTGAGGGGATTGTTTGGGATAAAGTAACTTTTGATATATACGGCCCTACGGAGGTCATTCAAATACCTTATGTGTTCAAACTCTCCATGAATGATATAATAATACCAGGCATTGTTTCTGATGATTGGAATGGAAAAACAGTTGATTCTATGATGACTAAATTGCAGTATTATCCTGTATTTGGAAACAAAGATGTTTATCAATCTAAAGAAAATTATGGTGATATGTTTTGCTATAATTATTATGGGCACCATTTCATACACAGAGCAAGCAGCACCAAAACAGTTTTTTTTTTATTCACAATCTGACACCACCACAAGGGAGTTCAAAAACGTATTCTGAAAAGTTAAAATATTTTTCTGGGCATGGTGTTAAAAATACTGAGTCGTATTATCTTAAATTGCCACCTACTAAAAACATACACATATTATTGACAAATACGAAATTTATATTTTCAGATTCCTTTGTTTCTCGGTTGACTGTAGAAGGCTATGAATATTGGCTGAAGTCGATTGACTTAAAAAGTGTGTGGGGAGCTATACATTGGCAAATAAGGGGGAAGGAAGCTTTATTTAGAGCATGCCTGATACCTGTACAAATTATATTTTGAAATGAAACAGTACAACAAACAAGTTGTCTAGGCTTAGCAAAGATGAAAGAATTAAACACGGCCAGTATACCTGCCCCTGCAAAATTTTACAAATGCCAAAATTATACAAATGCAACTGAAGATAAGCTCGACGAATGGGTCCAGAATGACACATTTAATGTTTCACTGACACGTCCTGCCTGGTGGTTATTGTGGCCGGTAGACCACCAATGGGTGTCACCAACGTTTTATCAATTCCTCTGGGGGTTTTAGAACTAATAGGCCGGACCCGCGCTATATATCATCCGAACATGCAGGCATAGTTACAACATACAGTGTAGGGAAACTATGCCAGCAATGGTTAAGAACTTCCTCACTAGATGCGGTTAGAGAACACCTTAATCTCCTGTCTTATAATACAGATTTATGGGATTTCCTGTTAGGCCCCAGAAAACACAGCAGAAAGAGTTTCTTATATGAAGTATATAATGAAATCTGGAAGCTTTCCCAACAAGAAGCAGCTGCCCGATTAAGGCAAACAAACCAGGAAAATCTAAGAAAGGCATTAGCTGTTGTGGATAATGAGATTAAAACCCTATCCGATCGGATATACACTTTAAATAACATTGCCTCTTCTGCTATAGACATTATGCAAACAGATATGTCTTCCTTACACCATGGACAGAGTCAGCTAAGGTCCATTATGCAGCTGGGTTGGTCGCGTTCCCTGGCAACATGTCAGCGCGAGGGAAATATTTTCTTCCTTTAATTTAACGCGACAACAACAGCTAATGGCTAAGAAAGAAGCGACTTATGTCATGCTAAACATCGAGAAATTAGAAAAGTCACCTTTTACTGTGGCTGAAATACCATCTGCTGAGTGGCTAATACACAGGGTCATTAATCTACCTATCTCTACACTTCAGTTCACCTCCTGTTTAAAACACATTCCGTTAGGCAGATATGAAAGGCTGGGAGATAGTTACATCCATGAGGTGTTGGAGCTTCCCTTCTCGTACAAATGTCTCAGTGGCATGAAAGAAGTCTTTCTTAGCGGTAGTGAATGCGAGACTTCAGTCAGCCATTCGATGGTTTGTAAACAGCTGTCCTTGCATGGGGCGTGTAACGCGTCTGCAGCAAATTTAGCTTGGTATTTGAAGAGAGTTCTGGTCCCCTTTATTAGACCTACATTCTAGGTTCTTTCAAATGGCAGCTATGTCCTCAACGGAGAGGACTGTTGTGGGATGCGAGCTGGAATAGTTTATGTTGTTTCGGTCTCCAAGATCGTTACATGCTGCGGGAACGTACTTTTCCCCCCTACAATAGTTTATGTTGTTTCGGTCTCCAAGATCATTACATGCTGCGGGAACATACTTTTTCTCCCTACTAAGATAAAAGAGGTAGCTGAAATTTGGCCTCACATTGCTACTTTGAATGTGAATTTTGACAAGTTGAGCAGACTCAAGGCTTTATTGTTTCAAAAGCATGTGGCCCTTACAGCTGCATGTGAGACCTACGCACTTCAGGTGTCAAGGTCGTCAGCAGAGATACAGTCCCTTTTAAGTACAAACTTTCCGAGACAATTTGGTGAACTCGTGGGACCGATATTTAATGCATCCAGTTCAACTGGAATCACAAACTTCTTTAAGGCTGTTGGTTCTGGTTTCATTCACATTTTCTCCTCCATATTAGGTTTAATACCATCGGCCATCCACCCAATTTTCTCTAGTATTTTCAGGGGATTTCCAATAACTTTGGCTTTATTAGCTGGCATTTTGCTGTTGCTATTTTTTATGCGCAATGGCTGTCCCTCTGCAACAAGGAGAAATGAAAGCGCTCCCATCAGCGGAGCTGTGTCGTGATGCAGTATGCATCATGCAATTCTGCATTATGCAGTATTTTGGAGCAACACTCCTGGAGCAATTGGAGTGTGACTGGTCTCTGTCATTCAGACCGGTTTTGCATTTTGTGCAGCCCGTGTTTTGGTGCCTCTGGTGGTCTTTCGAACGCTCACTGGAAGTCTGTCTTTCTACGAAGCACTTGCTTTCATTGGGCACTGATCTGTTGATGTTCTCGCTGAGGGCTCATTACCAGACATGCGCGTTGAGGTTGCGTTTGCTACGGGAAGCTGCTTATGAGTTGCCATTCCCGGAGGATGTGGCTCTTAACTCATCATTGGGCACACCATGGAATGCAGCCTTGGCTGATGCTGAGGCTATCAAACAAGACTGCTCCTAGATACTTCTTGGCGATGCCTTTCCAACTTTAACACCTGCCGAAGTGAAAGATTTCCTGTCATCTATGGTCCCAGAATCGATTGGAACTTTTCAAAAATAACTTTGACTCTAGAAATTCGGTCTTTTTATGCCACATGTTCACGTTTTAAATTGTCCTTTTATATGCTCACTAGTCCCTTCGACTTGTCATAATTGACATTAATTTTTACATGTATATCTTAGGTTGAGCTTTTTAGAAACAATTTTATATGTCATTAGGCTTTGAATCACCTTCAACCGACAAGGGGAGGGTGTTGTGTAGCCATTTTAGCAATAGCTCCAGACACGTTATTTTAACACACTAGGCCAAGCCGCTGTGCACTCTAACCTAGATATATTTTATTCAGGTTTATTTTATTATTGTTACAATAGCCACTTTTACGGTCTTGTTTCATTTTCTGTTTATCTAACTGTTTTTGCCTAGGCCAGCACTCTGTTCTCAAACAAGACATTCTTGCTCACTCTGTGCTTCTTCCAAGGCTACAGCAAGGTACATTGCCGGTGAACGTGGTATAAGTTTAGTCTCCGACATTCGTAGAAAACACAGATCCTTACGTAGGTACATTTTCTCAGAACATCAGCAGTGTTATTATAAAAACACTTCCCTGTCCCTTACAAGTTAGAGGGAGATTCCAGCCAGAGAACCACGTCTGTATGCTGAATGCCGAATGCTTCGCTGCAGTTGTTTTGCAGACAATTTGCTCAGGTATGGGGATGGTGTCTTCCCAGGGGAACCTGAAGGGCAGAATTAGAGCCTAACACGCTGTGGTCTATTATAGCCTAGGTAGGAGTTAGTTTACTGACTGTAGTGGCAATATGGTAGCGTTATTCTTATTCTTCACTCACCTTGTCACAATTTTAATACTGTCATGCTGTGTCGTCCTGGTTATTGCAGCTCACGCTTTGCTAAGATGCAGTTGCTTCATTAAAAACATTATTGAAACATATACTGCCTCTGTTTTTCATTGTATATATGAGACTAATGTAACTGAGAGAAACGGATGAGACCTGAGTGACCACGGTTTCCCTGAGAAACCAATATGTCATGCGCTTGGCTGCCCAGTCATCCCTGCCCTCGGGTACAGATGAGGCACTGCTAGTCGGCCGGAACAAAACCCGGATTGGAGCGACAGGTGTCACCTGCTGTGGTTCAGGCTCAGTCTCCCCACACAGAGGGCAATTCTGCCACTCAAAATCCAGTAGTCTCATTAGAATAATGAGAGCCTACGCGACAGCAGGGTGGCACAGCCCAGTCAGTCCTGCACTGAAGGATTGATTAAAATACAGGGGGCATCTCTAAGATGCCCTCTGTGTGCATTTTGTAATAAATCCAATACTGGCATCAGTGTGGGTTTATTATTTTGAAAAGTTTGATACCAAACTTCACAGTATTCAGTGTAGCCATTATGGAACTGTGGAATTCGTTTTGACAAACTCTCAAACCATATGGTTAATATGGCCACACTGTACTTACAATGTCTAAGAATGGACTTAGACACTGGTATAGTGCACCCTGCCTTAGGGTTTTAATGCCTGCTAGAGGGGTGACTTACCTGTGCCGCAGGCAGTATTTTGTGTGCATAGCATCCTGAGGGGGATGCCAAGTCGACTTTGCCTTTTTCTCCCCACCAAAAGACACAATCTGCAATGGGAGTGTGCATGTGTTAGGTGAGGGGTCCCCGTAGGGTGGCACAACACATGCTGCAGCCCTTACGGACCTTCCCTGGTCACAGGGCCCTTGGTACCACTGGTACCTTTTACAAGGGACTTATCTGTGTGCCAGGGGTGTGCCAATTGTGGAAACAATGGTACATTTGTAAGGGCAAGAACACTGGTGCTTGGGCCATGGTAGCAGGATCCCAGCACACTTCTCAGTCAAGTCAGCATCAATATTAGGCAAAAGTGGGGGGGAGGTAACTACAACAAGGAGCCATTTTCCTACACCCCCAGCCCACAGGCCAGGAGACTCAGCCAAAGCTGGAGAGTCTTCCTAGTCTGTCAGGTGAGGTTTGTTGCAGGGCCTACTCTGCCTTACAACCTCCTGTTCAGGTCATTCCCTCTGGGGAACTGACTCACTTCCACAGTGATAGGACCTAGTCTGTGTGTTTAGTGTCTTCATCCATTCTCTCTATTTTGGGGTTAGAGGAACCCACCCCTGCTAATCTTATTTTAACCAGGTTCACCCCTAGTTTACCCAAAGAGGTTACCCATAGCTGGAGTAACCCCACAATGACCAACACGGTCAGGGGGCCTAGCTTGCTATTTGGCATGGGGTCAGACCACCATGCCAAGGACAGTGCAGTCTTAAAGGCTAACACCCAGCAGAGGCCACTGACAGCTGCCAGTGCTCAGAACCACACCTTTAGCTCTTCACCATCGAGGCAAGGGGCTCAATTACAGGCTTCTTTGGGTTCAGGGTGCCTGTCTGATGTGGTAGAGTGGGGAGTTGCTGCATCTTGTAGTAAACACCCTCCTTCCACTCTTTCTTCTGTTAGCTGAGGAGCCACCCAATCATGCTTAACAGTTGCCTGACTAGTCAGGACTTCTTGTGGGTCAGGTTGGACTGCACCAGTACCACTTTTGGAGTACTCCCCTACTGGAGCAGAATCTCCTGGGCTTGCTCGAACCTCGGCTAATGGTTGTCCACCTTTCCTGCACTGTTTTCTTTTCTTTTTCTTCAGGGGCCTACTTACAGTTACTGCAGGGGCAGCACCTCCAGAATCCCTGGGAGAGGACTGGCATTGGACCAGTTCCTCTCTTGGTTTCTGACCAACCTCTGGGTGGTCATTTCCAAGGAGACAATCAAGGGGGAGGTCTGCACTGACTTCCACCCTTCTCCAGCTAAATGCCCCACCCACTTCTAGGGACACTAAAACCACAGGCCTATTAGTGACCTTGTCTGGGCTAACCCTAATTTGGACAGTCTCACCTGGGATGTACTGGTGTGAGAGCACTAGCTTGTCATGCACAATAGTGTGACTGGCACAAGTGTCTCTCAGTGCAGTGGCTAGGATTCCATTCACCAGTAGGTGGTGGAAGTGTCTACCCCCTCTGGAATCTCCAACTCACCTGTTGGGCCCTTTCTCCAGTTGAAGGGTATGAGGACCTCCTCATCTGAGGAGTCATCCCCAATAGCTACACTGGTCACCCCGGGGTTTTGCTAGGGTTTTTTTTTTGGGACAAGAAGTGACCTTGGTGTGGTACCCTGTCTATCTACAGTTGTGGCACCTTGCCTTAGTGGTATCCAAGTTCTTACCCTGGTACCCACTCTTGTTTTGGGATGTGTCTTGGGGCCCACCCACCTGGACAGGTTTTGGGGGCCTACAGAGGACTCTTTGTCCTTCTAGGAGTGTCACCCACTTTCTCCTGGGGAGGCTTTGTAACCCCTTTATTTTGGTCACCCCCAGTGGACGTTTTGGTTACCCTAGTCTTTACCCAGTGGTCTACCTTCTTTCCCAATTCTTGGGGAGAAATTGGACCTAGGTCTACCAGATATTGATGCAACTTTTCATTGAAGAAGTTACTTAAAATGTGTTCTTTCATAAACAAATTATAAGCCCATCATAGTCATGCACTTCATTTCCAGTTACCCAACCATCCAGTGTTTTCACTGAGTAGTCAACAAAATCAACCCAGGACTGACTTGAGGTTTTGTGAGCCCCCCTGAACCTAATTCTATACTCCTCAGTTAAGAATCCAAAGCCGTCATTTAGGGTAGCCTTCATGAGGTCATAGGATTCTGCATCCTTGCCAGAGTGTGTGAGGAGTCTATTCCTACACTTACCAGTGAACATTTCCCACAGGAGAGCTCCCCAGTGAGATATGCGTACTTTTCTCATTGCACAAGCCCTCTCAAAAGCTGTGAACCATTTGGTGATGTCATCACCTTCTTCATATTTATGTACAATCTCTTTGGGGATTTTTAGGATGTCAGTATTCTCTCTGACCCTATTTAAATTGCTGCCATCATTTGTAGGTGTTAAACCCATTTATTTTATTTCCCTTTCTATAGCCAGGAGCTGCTTCTCCAAAGCTAATCTCTTGGCCATCCTTGCTAGAAGGATGTCCTCTTCATTGAGGTTGTCCTCAATGCTTACAGAGGGACTGAACTCCCATGTGAAAGAACCAGACTCTCTGACTATGATTTGGGGGGACAGGGTTCTAGGAGCCCTGGTCTCCCTAATTAGGACAGGAGGGGTGAGTTCTTCCTACTGCTCACTAATTTCTTCCTCATCTGAGGGAGGATCCTCCAGCAAATGGAAAGTCTTAGACCACAAAGGTGATACACCAATATAGGAAGTTGGCTCCGTATATAATTTCTCAAAGTGAGAGATAGAGTGCTCAGAGTCCAAGGGTTCCCCTTAGAGGTTGGTAGTGGCAATAATAGATAATACTAATGCTCTATTTGTGGTAGTGTGGTTGAGCAGTTAGGCTTATCAGAGGGTAGTGTTAAGCACTTGTTGTACACACACAGGCAATAAATGGGAACACACACTCAAAGACTTAACTCCAGGCCAATACGTTTTTATGCAGAAAAATATTATTTTCTTAATTTATTTTAGAACCACACGGGTGCAGGGAGGTCATCTCAGGGTGGCTGTCGTGGGAGTCGCCTGGGGGTCCTCGCTACAGTGTTGGTTTCTCTGGACACGGCCCGGGGTGTCAGGTGCAGAGTGTTGGGGAATCACGCTTCAGGAGTGAGGTGAGAGTCCCTTTAAAGATGGTTTCTTCTTGTTGATATGGACTTAGCTGCTGGCCACTGAAGTTTCTTGGTCCTTTGGGTTGCAGGGCAGTCCTCTGAGTCGGCAGAGGTCACTGGTCCCGCTGGATGCATCGCTGTTGCAGGTTCTCTGAATCTGGAGACAGGCTGATAGGGCTGGGGCCAAAGCAGTTGTCTTCTCTACTGGGTTTTCCGGTCAGCAGTCCTTCTTGTTCAGGTCATCAGGAATCTGATTTCATGGGTTCAGGGTCATCCCTAAATACAAAATTTAGATGTGTGTTAGGGCTGGAGGTCAGTAGCCAATGGCTACTGTCCTTGAGGGTGGCTACATCCTCCTTGTGCCTCCTCCCTTTTGGGAGGGTGGCACATCCCTATTCCTATTGGGTAAATCCTCCAAAACAAGATGGAGGATTTTCCAAGGAGAGGGTCACTTTAGCTCTGGTCACCTTAGGGGTGGACCTGGCTGAGGGGGTGACTCTTCCTTGTTTTTCTCATTATCTCCCCGGACTTGCTGCCAAAAGTGGGGGCTGTGTCCGGTGAACTGGCATCTCCACTAGCTGGATCTTCAGGTGGATCCCCACCGAAACCAGAAGGGCGGTCACCCAGGCCCTCGTCAGCAGCAGACTAGACTATGGCAACACTCTCTGCGCAGGAACCATGGGCAATCTCCAGAAAAGACTGCAACGCATACAGAACTCCTCTGCACGCCTCATCCTCTACATCCCCTGCCGCAGCCACATCACAGCCCACCTGAGAGACCTGCACTGGCTCCCCATCAACAAGAGGATCACCTTCAAGCTCCTCACCCACACTCACAAAGCACTACACAACGCCGGACCAGCATACTTCAATGAACGACTCACCTTCTACACCCCAAACTGACTGCTCCGCTCCGCCAACCTTGCCCTCGCCACCGTTCCACGAATCCACAGGTCAACAGCCGGTGGCAGATCTTTCTCCCACCTCGCCGCCAAGACCTGGAACGCCCTCCCCATCCACCTGCGGCAGACCAAGGACATGCTGACCTTCAGGAGACACCTCAAGACCTGGCTGTTCGAGCAGTAGCAGCTCCTCTACCCCACCCCCCCCCAGCGCCTTGAGACCCTCGCGAGTGAGTAGCGCACTATACAAATGTATTGATTGATTGTAACACGAAGCCTGAGCCTTTGAGGCTCACTGCTAGGTGTTACAGTTCCTGCAGGGGGATGTGTGAAGCACCTCCACCCAGTGCAGGCTTTGTTTCTGGCCTCAGAGAACACAAAAGCTCTCACCCTAGGAGGTCAGAAACTCGTCCTTTAGTGGCAGGCTGGCACAGACCAATCAGTCCTGCACTGAAGGATTAGGTAAAATACAGGGGGCATCTCTAAGATGCCCTCTGTGTGCATTTTTTTAATGAATCCAACACTGGCATCAGTGTGGGTTTATTATTCTGAGAAGTTTGATACCAAACTTCACAGTATTCAGAGTAGCCATTATGGAACTGCAGAGTTTTTTTCAAAAAACTCCCAGACCATATACTTAATATGGCCACACTTTACTTACAATGTCTAAGAATGGACTTAGACACTGTAGGGGTATATTGCTCATGCAGCTACACCCTCACCTGTGGTATAGTGCACCCTGCCTTAGGGCTTTAAGGCCTGCTAGTGGGGTGACTTACCTATGCCACAGGCAGTATTTTGTGTCCATAGCATCCTGAGGGGGATGCCAAGTCGACTTTGCCTTTTTCTCCTCACCAACACAAACAATCTGCAATTGCAGTGCGCATGTGTTAGGTTAGGGGTCCCTTGGGGTGGCACAACACATGCTGCAGCCCTTAGGGACCTTCCATGGTCACAGGGCCCTTGGTACCACTGGTACCTTTAACAAGGGACTTATCTGTGTGCCAGGGGTGTGCCAATTGTGGAAACAATGGTAAATTTTTAAGGGAAAGAACACTGGTGTTGGGGCCTGCTTAGCAGGATCCCAGCACACTTCTCAGTCAAGTCAGCATCAACGTCAGGCAAAAAGTGTGGGGGGGGTTTAACTGCAACAAGGACTCATTTTCCTACAGTTAGCAATCCTCACAACGACCTCCTGGCCCTCCACACCTGCCCTCTTCACACACCCTTCACCTGTGCCCAACGGGCCCCAAACTCCGGCAACTAACTGCACAAGTCTCTCATCAGGCCTTCTATTTAAGGGTGAAAGCTGCACCATCAGCCCAGCTTTCACACCGGCCACAGCTGCTGCATCAGGCCTGCACCATCCACAGCGACTCCAGTCATTCATCCTGTTTCCGGCCTTCAGTGACTCCGCCTAAAAGATCAAGGACCTCAACATAACGTTTGTCTCTGACATTGAGCCATTCGTCATTACTGGCACACCCTCCTCCCAGGAGGCAAAATGGAGGACTTGGGTGGAATGACTGGAAACATATTGCAGCAATGGGGTTGGAAGTGGACAGGTGGCACCCAATGCTCTTACACCTAGCAGGTGAAGCAATCCACAAGCTCACCAAGAAAGTAGTCGAGGCAGGACCACCTGTCATGTACGTCACTGTTTGAAACCGAGCTATTAGTTGTGTGACAAGCACAAATAATAGTTCCTCAGTTGTCTTCAGAGGAAACCAAACACCCCATTGTAGTGCTTGTCTCTCACATGGTAGGTAGGCAGAGCAGCTAAGGCCTACTCAAGGGAGGTGCTCCGTGGCCTAAGAATCACCAATCACTGGCACCAATAACAGCACTCAAAAAATGATTGTCCAGTCAGTACTTTTTTTAGAAAAGGAGAAGCACATTTATTATGTACACACTACTAATTACTACATAGTAATTAGCAAATATACATTGGTAGATGGTACATACCATAGCTGGCATTGTACAACCACTGGTGAACCTCTAGAGGGGTCACACAAAAATACTAAGGGCCTTATTTACAGAAAATGACACGCCGCAGAGCAGTGTTGCATAAAACTTTTAAATGCTGTGTAACAGCATATCCTAATGCCATGCCTGCACCGTATTTACAAAATGACGCTATCAGGGCAGCGTTAAAAATATGACACTAGCATGTGTACCCTGTTGTAAAAAATAGTGCTGCAAAAGTGACAGTATTCTGAATAGCAGCACATAATCTGAAGCTAGCCAGCCTAGTGTCACTTTTGCCCTTAAAAGCGTCAAAAAACAGCTGCAAAGTACCACTTTACCAAAAACAAACAAACAGGAGACACTGCAGAAGCTGAAATGGAGACCCCTGGAGACCAGAGAAACCAAGACAACCCCAGTCCCAACCAGGATGACAAGACAGACTCCCAGGAGAAGGGGAAGATGAAGAGGAAGTGCAGGTTCAGTGAGGAGAACAACATCTTGATCACTGAGGTGACGGAGCATTAACACCAGCTCTAGGTCACCTCCAAATTGCGGTTAGGGAAGAAAGAGGCAATATGGCAGTCCATAGTGGATAAAGTCACCAGTGTGGCAAAGGTAAAGAGGACAGACATCGACTGTAAGATGCAATGGTACGATTGCAAGTGCAGAACAAAGGAGAAACTGGCCTGCAACCACAAGGCAGCATTGCAGACCAGAGGTGGAAGTCCAGCACCCCATGATGAAGTAGTTGACTTGGAGGAGATAGTGGAAGTTGTCATCCCTGAGGAGTTGGTGACAGGTGTCCAAGGACACAACAGTGCAGCATATGATGAACTACAACAACCACAGGGTAAGTTGCAGTGTGGGGCAATGTAGTAACTGCAATGGTGTCCCTTCCTTCACAAAAACAATCATTCCCAGTACACAGGCATCCTTGCATCATGGTGCAAGTATGCCTGCTTTGGCACTAAGCAGCAATTTGTGCACCAGTGCATGGGAAGAGGACAGAAATGTGCTGTATCTTGTAGATACAGTGCATTTCTGCCCTTGGTGGTGCAGGGTGGCACATCAAGGTATTTGATGTGCCGCCCTGCTCCACATGCCATATAAATGAGGCCCTTTGTGCCTCATGTACGAGGAAATGATGAGGAAATGACACAGTGTAGTGCAGCCAGCCAACTTTCTGTGCTGCACTGTGTTATGTTGAAAGTGCATGGATGTGTTGTATCCACTAAAGTTCAAGGCATTCCTGTACTTTTCTCAGGGACGATGCACAAACTGCTCCCTAGCTTCAATGCAGGCATCCTAGCACCATGTAGCTATTCGGTCTCACTTGGGTCTATGCACACTAATCTAGAATGTAAATCCTCTGAATGGAATGGTTGTGTCAGAGAACAAACAACTTATCTGATAGGGGTCAGGTGTGGGCGATGGGAGGCATACAGACATAGGGACATGGCAAGAGAAATGTCTGTTGTACGTTGCATGAAACTAAATTGCACCCAGCTGACATGGGAGGCAGGGAGTGCACCCAGGTGTTAGGTACTATGGAAGGGACAACAAGAACTAATCACAAATAATCAATTGGAGGATGGGTGAGCTAAGAAATGCACAATGCTGGACCATGTGCGTATAAACTAATGCTTATGTGCGGGAATGGTGGGACACTGCTATTGCTCTGCATGGTAGGTGCTGACTCCTCATGACAAAATTACATTGGGCTTGAATGGGGAGTCTGTACATACTAGGGAGGTGGGAATAGACATGTGCAGTGCTTAATTTGTGCTTGTTGTTTCCGGTGGCTGAGCACCTGCACTTATTTTTGAGGGCCAGGGCTTATTCTTTTGCCCCAAGCAGTTGCTGCGAGCAGAAGACACATATGGGAAAGACGGAGGATGGAAAAAACGAAAAAACGTCACAAAGGGGGAAAGTTGAAAGCTGCAAGAGTGAGCTGAAAGGGGAGGGAGTGGCTTTAAATGTTTTGAAGAGGCCCGAGATGGCTTCAGTATTGCGCTGCTTTAGTATTCCTTGATCGCACATTTAATTTCAGCAGCTGCGTGTTTAAGAGGAAGGCTTTCAGCATCGGCACGTTTTTATTTACAAATTAAGCACTGGACATTTGTACTGCATGGTACCTACAAAAATACACATGGGCCACTGGGTCTGACTGGGCAAAGCCTGTGGCACACCTTGGAAGGGATGGCAGAGAAAACCCACTGGTGGGCCACAGCCTGCATGTCATGTGGACCAGGGGGAGCATGTGGCACATGCCAGGAAGGAGTATGATGCAACAGTGTCTCACAGTCCACATGTACAATTTGGAAGATGTCAAACAGGGATTTCACAAAGGGATACCAAGAAACACCTAACCACCACATATCATGGGTCCCATTGAGGAACTTAGGCTAAAGTGGGTGGGACCATTAATGTGGGATTCAGATGTAGGGACTTGCCACCAATCATACCACCACTACAGCGTGAGGTGAGGCCCCAAAGATTGCTGTCAATAGCAAAATAATGTGGTCCCACTGGACATGGACATACATGATCGACATGTTGTGGGCATGTGAGAATGAATCTATGAGTTGTGTAGGATCACTGTGTGGCACATACATGTATACCAGGAGCCATAAGCAGGTAATCTGAGGAGGTATGTACACATACAATTGTTTGGGCCTGAGTCATATGATGTATCATTTATCAAAATGCAAGACATACCTGTACTTTACTCAGTGATGTTGTACTCACTGCTTCCTAGTGGTAACACAGGCACCCTTGCACCATGGTGTAGGGAGGCCTGCGTTTCAGGGGTCATTGCTCATTTGTTGAAAGGGACACTGTCTTAAACGTGAACAAACATGAATGTCGTCTTCCACTTTCTATGTGTCTGGCAGAATGAGCTTGGGGAGGAATCTGATGCATTTCCAGGTATCTTAAACTGTGAATGTGTCACATTCCTTTGGATTCAATGGATGTTGCCATGGAACACTGACAGCAACACCCATGTAACTCACCTTCAATGCAGTGTAATGCTTGAAAAGGGTACACAATTACAGGGCCATGACAAACCACACAAGTTGGCGTGGTGTGGTCTTAAAAATTAAGGGCATGCACACTGTGCCACTGGAGCATCAAAATTCAATGACACTCCAGTGGCACAGTGTGCTGCTAGGGTCTTGGAAATGAGGTCTTTAAAGTGCTTCCTTGGAAACCTTGATTGCAGCAGAGCTCAACATTAACTTCTTTTTTTTTTTTATCTCTTTATTGTTATTTGATACATAACATTAGTCATATCCCTTATTGCGCAACAGCGATGTCTTTACCATAATACCAACTTGGAGATCCACAGTAGAGAAAAAATAACGGTATGGAGAGGTCAAGAGATGTTAAAAGAAAGGTTGAAACATATAGAAGAGTAGGTTAGAGACTGCTTGGCGGGTGGCCTTGGGCGGGAGGGAAGGGTGGGCAGAGGAGGCAGCGGGGACGTGCCCCGACTACATTATTTTTGCTCAGTTACATAAGTCATTCAATGAAGTTAACTATTAATTAGTAGTCGGAGGCAGCTAGCCACACCGGTCTATTGTTGTGAGCATTGCGGGTGATAGTGCGCCCAGTTCCTTTGTGTGGGTACTGTAGATATAGGTAAGGATCGCCAGGGCGGGCGCACGGTATCCTTCATTCCTCACCGTGAGTGTTGGGTTGCATAGTTACAGGCAACAATTGTGTCGGACCCGGGGAGAATCACTCCGGAAGTTCTAATTAGCTATATGAAACCCCGCCGTGTGGAGAGTGAGGCGGTATGTTGGAACGTCTTCCCATGTGTGTACCCAGTGTCCTCACACCTTAGCAATGCGATTGATGTGTGAGATATGTGTGTTGAGTAAAATTGCTAGTAGTTTCATGGGGGGCGTGTATTGTCTTTATTCTCAATTGAGGGAGTCCCATGTGTCCAATCCCTTCATCGTCACCCCACTATCCTGGAGTGAATGTAGCACCTGTGCCTCTGCTTTTGCCCATTTTAGCAGGTCGCTTGTCCAGCGGTGTATAACCAGCGCGTTCGGTGCCTTCCATTGCATCGCCAGGAGGCATTTGAACAGCACGAATGCCATGCCAATTCAATGCACCTGTGCACCTTTTTCCCTCCCTTAGACTTCGGGCGGATACCTAGCAAACAGGATTCAGGCGTGGGAGACAATGGGTGATCCAACAATTCAGCGGTCACTGAGGTTATGGCATGCCAGGACCGCAACACAGGGGGGCAGTCCCACGTCATATGGAAAAAGGTAGCATCCGGATTGCCACACTTTGGGCATTCCTGACTAGCTTTGAGGAGCATACGCCGGAGCCGATGCAGGGATATGTAGGTTTGATGTAAATAACTGAATTGTGTGTAGCGGAATCTAGGATTGCGCGACACTTCGCGTGTCAAACTGAGTAAGGTGCTCCATGCCTGTTGTGTCAGCAGTGTGGGGAGAACCAGATACCACCTAGCCTTCGCTCTTGCCTGAGCCACATCCGGGCTCCCTAGCAGGGTACCATATATCTGAGATGTGCTGTACTGAGTTCCCAGGCCGGCTATTAAATCATGCAAAAGAGGGGCGGTTGGGGGTTCACGCTCCCAGCAATGCGACATGCTGCGTACGACCTGCCGGATAGCGCAATGTGTTATAAACTATCCCCGACCCAAGTCATGAGTGATCACGAGTGCGGTGTAGGTCATGATTTTACCCTATTTGAATATGTCCCCTATTGTCTGTATGCCCTTTGTAGGCCACAAGGTCAGCCTGTGCTGTTCTGCCAGTTTCCAGGCTCTTGGAATGGACAGCAGGGGAATCCTGGGCGAGTGGAACCTGGTGTCCATCCAGTATGTAGCGGTGCCAACACCTGCGGGCTGGGTCTAACAGGATATTATGTTGATACGAAGGGCTGCTATGGTCTAACATCCATCACAACATGTTAGCGTGACCCAGGGTGGCGTGTACCATCCTTGTCTCCGAGTTTGGGGGATCCTGCATCCAGCACGAAGTCCAATGTATCTGCACTGCCGCATAATACAACTCGTAGTGCGGGGAACCTAGGCCCCCCTGCGTGAGCGGTAAGTGTGTGTCGGCAAGTGCCACTCGCCGTCTTCCACAGCCCCATATCAAGTCAGTCAACAGACTGTTCAGTGTTTTAAAGAAGACTCGGCAGTTGGGTCAGAATACAAAATGGTGATCCACTGCATGAATACATTCCCGAACCCCATACGCCCGAGTGCCTCCATTAAAAAGGGCCAGCCCAGTGTGTCAAACGCATTCTTTATATCGAGGATCACCGCAACCCTTTTGTATTCTAACTCTGGGGCATCAGACATGAGTCTTAGCAGTCATCGTATATTATGAGCCTTAGCAGTCATCGTTTATTAATGAAGGTGTTCCGACCAGGAATAAATCCTGACTGGTCTTCGTGAACCAGAGACGGCAGCAGCGTGAGAAGATGGTTTGCAAGAACCTTCCCCAGTAGCTTACATTCCAGGTTTAACAGTGGTAGGGGGCGGTATGATCGGACATTCAGTGGGTCACCACCTGGCTTAGGGAGAACCAATATTACTGCCTTGCGCTGCGAGTCTGGGAGCTGTCCTTTCGTGAAGGCCTCCTGCAGCATTTCCAGATATGGATTAATTATCTGCACGGAGAATGTATGATAGTATTCCGTTGGGAGACCATCGCTGCCCGGATTATTGTTGCAGGCCAGTTGTCGTAAAGCCAGCTGAATCTCTTCAGGGTCTATGGGTTTCTCCAATTCCAGCTGTTGAGATGTGGAGAGGCAAGCCAGGGGGGGCGTGTGGAAGAAGTCTGCCAGCTGTGCTGCTGTTGGGGGGGCCTTGCCTCGTACAGAGTGCTGCAGTATTGCCTGAATGTGTCATTTATTTCTGATTGTGTGTTAACCACAGCACCAGATTCCAGTCGTATGGCTCCTGTGGGGGTGCGCTGTTATTCGCTGCATACCAACCATGCCAGCAACCTGCTGGACCGGTTTCCTTCGGAATGTGTCCTGACGACATAGTGACGGTAGTCGAACTTTCGCAAACGTGAGTCGACCTCGGTCCAGTGCGTGCGTGGTGCGCGCAAAGCCTCCAGAGCCATGGCGCCCAACGCCACCCCACTGTCTACCTCCCAGAGCTCAGACTCGATCTACAGCAGTTCGCGCGTGAGCGCGCATCGTACTCAACCTGCTGCCGATAGACACAGGCCTCTCACCACCACTTTATGAGCATCCCATTCCACCGCCCACGACGCCACCGCCCCCGTTATTTGCGGAATAAGTAGTGATTTGCACCGTCAGCTCTTGGCGAAACAGAGGATCGAGTAGCAAGTTCGGTTGCAGGCGCCAGGAGGGAATGCATGCGCGTGTCCTACCACATTGAATGGAGGTTGTCATAGGGCAGTGGCCTGCTATAGTTTTCGTCAGGTATGATGCCTTGGTAAAGTTATTGGTCAGCCCAGCCGAGTATAACAAATCTATGCGGGTATGGAGGCAGTGAATCGGGGAAAAAAGGAGTATTCCCTGTGTAGTGGATGTAGGCATCTCCACACATCACTAAATCTCCTTTCCAGCATCCAAGTGTGCAGCACCAGAGAAGTTTTCCTGCTGGGGGTGCCATCGAGTGGGGGTTGGGACCTATCCATGTCTATGTCTGGCACACAATTCAGATCACCGCCCCATATACTATGTAGCGTCGGATCCTGAAGGAGTTGCGGGGTGAATGACAATAAGAAGTCCCCTTGTTTCAAGTTTGGAGCATATAATCCCACTATGACTAGTGGCCTACCATCTAGGGACCCCTCTAATTGGATGTATCTACCATCTGCATCAATCATGTGGTGCTCTACTGTGTAGAGGGCCCCTGGGCCAATCCACACCAGCACCCCTTTAGCGAATGCTGAAGTTGTGGTACCATAAACTAGCTCAGCCCATTTTTGATTGAGGCTGCGTAGGTCTTCTGGCATTAGGTGCGTTTCTTGCAGTATAGCTGTAGGAGGCTGGCCTGGCTTGTAGTGGGTACCAGAGGTACTTACACCTTGTGCCAGGTCCAGTTATCCCTTATTAGTGTAGAAGAGGTGTTTCTAGCAGCTTAGGCTGATAGAAGGTAGCTATGGCAAAGCAGCTTAAGCTGAACTAGGAGACATATAAAGCTCCTACTATACCATTGGTGTCATATGCACAATATCATAAGAAAACACAATACACAGAAGTACTAAAAATAAAGGTACTTTATTTTTATGACAATATGCCAAAAGTATCTCAGTGAGTACCCTCAATATGAGGATAAGATATATACACAAGATATATGTACACAAACCAAACTTAGGTAAGTAATAGCAAGAAAAGTAATGCAAACAGTGTAGAATTACAATAGATTGCAATAGGAGCAATAGGAGGTATAGCAGCAACACAAACCATATACTCCAAAAGTGGAATGTGAACCACGAATGGACCCCAAACCTATGTGAGCTTGTAGAGGGTCGCTGGGACTGTAAGAAAACAGTGAGGGTTAGAAAAATAGCCCACCCCAAGACCCTGAAAGGTAGGTGTAAAGTGCACCTGCTACCCCCAGAGAGCACAGAAGTCGTGATAGGGGGATTCTGCAGGAAGAACAAACACCAGCAATGCAACAACAGTGGATTTCCGGACCTGAGTACCTGTAAGACAAGGGCACCAAGTCCAATAGTCGCAACAGTATTGAGAGTGGGCAGGAGCCCAGGAAATGCCAGCTGAGGGTGCAAGGAAGCTGCCACCTGATAGAAGAAGCTTGGAGTTCTGCAAGAAAGAAGAGAGCTAGGAACTTCTCCTTTGGAAGACCGATGTCCCATGTCGCTATGAAGCTTGCAGAGGTGTTCCCACACAGAAAGACTGCAAACAAGCCTTGCTAGCTGCAAGGGTTGAGGTAGAGATTTTTGGGTGCTGCTGTGGCCCAGGAGGGACCAGGATGTCGCCACTTGGAGGAGGTGACAAAGGGGGCGCCCAGCAACTCAGGGAGCCCTCACAGAAGCAGGCAGCAACCGCAAAAGTTTCTGAACAGGCACTTGGAAGAAAAGTGAACCGGAGTCCACGCGAAGTCACAAAAGGGAGCCCCACGACGCCGGAGGCCAACTCAGAAGGTTGTGCACTGCAGGATAGAGTGTCAGGGACCCAGGCTTGGCTGTGCACAAAGGAAAACCTGGAAGAGTGCACAGGAGCTGGAGCAGCTGCAAATCACGCAGTACCCAGCGATGCAATCTAGCGTGGGGAGGCAAGGACTTACCTCCACAAAACTTGGACTGAAGAGTCACTGGACTGTGGGAGTCACTTGGACAGAGTTGCTGAGTTCCAGGGACCACGCTCGTCAGGCTGAGAGGGGACCCAGAGGACCAGTGATGCAGTCTTTTGGTGCCTGCGTTAGCAAGGGGAAGATTCCATCGACCCACAGGAGATTTCTTCAGAGCTCCTGGTGCAGGTAGGAGGCAGGCTACCCCCAGAGCATGCATCACCTGGAAACAGTCGAGAAAGCCGGCAGGATGAGGCGATACAAGGTTTCTAGTAGTCGTCTTGCTACTTTGTTGCGGTTTTGCAGGAGTCCTGAGCAGTCAGCGGTCAATCCTTTGGCAGAAGGTGAAGAGGGAGATGCAGAGGAACTATGGTGAGCTCTGGCATTTGTTATCTGAAGAATTCCCCAAAGCAGAGACCCTAAATAGCCAGAAAAGGAGGTCTGTCTACCAACAAAGGAAGATTGGCTACCAATACAGGTAAGAGCCTATCAGAAGGAGTCTCTGACGTCACCTGCTGGCACTGGCCACTCAGAGCAGTCCAGTGTGCCCCCAGCACCTCTAAATCCAAGATGGCAGAGGTCTGGGACACACTGGAGGAGCTCTGGGCACCTCCCCTGGGAGGTACAGGTCAGGGGAGTGGTCACTCTCTTTCTTTCCTTTGTCCAGTTTCGCGCCAGAGCAGGGCTGGGGGATCCCTGAACTGGTGTAGACTGGCTTATGCAGAGATGGGCACCATCTGTGGCCATCAAAGCATTTCCAGAGGCTGGGGGAGGCTACTCCTCCCCAGCCCTCACACCTATTTCCAAAGGGAGAGGGTGTTACACCCTCTCTCAGAGGAAGTCCTTTGTTCTGCCTTCCTGGGCCAGGGCTGCCTGGACCCCAGGAGGGCAGAAACCTGTCTGAGGGGTTGGCAGCAGCAGCGGCTGCAGTGGAGACCCCGGAAAGGCAGTTTGGCAGTACCCGGGTACTATGCTAGAGACCCGGGGGATCATGAAATTGTCTCCCAAATGCCAGAATGGCATTGGGGTGACAATTCCATGATCTTAGACATGTTACATGGCCATGTTCGGAGTTACCATTGTGACGCTATACATAGGTAGTGACCTATGTATAGTGCACGCGTGTAATGGTGTCCCCGCAGTCACAAAGTCCGGAGAATTTGCCCTGATTGATGTGGGGGCACCTTGGCTAGTGCCAGGGTGCTCACACACTGAGTAACTTTGCACCCAACCTTTACCAGATGATGGTTAGACATATAGGTGACTTATAAGTTACTTAAGTGCAGTGGTAAATGGCTGTGGAATAACGTGGAAGTTATTTCACACAGGCTGCACTGGCAGGCCTGTGTAAGAATTGTCAGAGCTCCCTAGGGTTGGCATAAGAAATGCTGCAGCCCATAGGGATCTCCTGGAACCCCAATAACCCTGGGTACCTCAGTACCATATACTAGGGAATTATATGGGTGTACCAGTATGCCAATGTGAATTGGTAAATTTAGTCACTAGCCTGTTAGTGACAAATTTGGAAAGCAGAGAGAGCATAACCACTGAGATTCTGATTAGCAGAGCCTCAGTGAGACAGTTAGGCATCACACAGGGAACACATACAGGGCACATACTTATGAGCACTGGGGCCCTGCCTGGCAGGGCCCCAGTGACACATAGACTAAAACAACATATATACAGTGAATTATGGGGGCAACATGCCAGGCAAGATGGTACTTTCCTACAATAGCTATGTGCGTTCTATGACTTTTGAGGTATGTGTATACCCTACAGCGCTTGGAGGCATTAGCCATGCCTCTCACATTCCATGTCAAGATGTTGTACGTGTCCATGCCCATGTGAGTGTGAAAAAGCGCATTGGGACAGGCTCTAGCGAGACTCGTCGTGGGGGTAGGAACATTGTGGAAAGCATCGACACCCACAGATTCCCCCCCTCCCAATTGTCCCCCGCCCCCAGCCCGCATCACCCCAAAAACGTAAAGAAAGATATAGTGAAGAGGTAAGTACTAGAAAAGAGAAAACTTACACGGCAACGCCCAACTTGTAACAGGTTGGCACAACAGGTGCCACAGGTAACAACTGTCTGAACAAGGTCCCATTCCGGATAATCTGGACTCCTACACCTCCCCGGACATCCCACCATCCACTTAGGTGATGACACTGAAGCCCACATCTGATGGGGCGGCCGAGAAGGCTAGCAAGCGAGGGCCATAGTGCGGAGTCACTGGAACTTACGTAGTGCACCCTCCATCGCTGGGCCAGGCATCCTTCTGTTTGTGTGTACCACTGTGGTGCATATCTGCCCGAAGGTCATCCAGGCGATTAGTTCAGAGCCTACGGCATTGGGTGAGATTAAATATCATCTGCTGTGCACAGAGTAAGCTCCGGGCTGAATATTGATGGGGAGGTGGAGGGACTGGAGTAGCCCTGTGATGAGTTTGAGTCTATGGTCTTGTCCTCATGGGTAGCCGAATACTGCACTGGGGTGAACAAATTAGCGTCTTTTAAGGCCTGTGCCTGGCTCTCCGCCGCTTGCGATCTACAGGGGCGCATCCCAGCACCAGCTCTCTTCCTCCTACGGGGTCAGGGAATGATCCATTCATTCTGTTTGGAGTCATCTTTAGTTGGTTCAACCAGTCCCTTGGCGTGAAAACAAGTCCAGGCGTCTTCCTGGGATGGGAAGATGTGAGTCCTCTCCCTGTCTGTCACTCGGAGACGTGCCCGGAACAACAGAGAGTAAGTGAGGTTGCTATCGCGTAGAAGTTCTTTGACCTCCGTGAAACAGGCACGTTTGCGTTGTACCTCAACTGTGTAATCAGGATAAACCATGAAAACATTATTGTCCATCCTCATGGGGCCCTGTGAACTGCAGGATCTGATCTCTGTCACAAAAGTTGAGGAGATGTGTGATTAGGGGCCGAGGTGGAGCCCCTGGACACAGTGGCCTACTTGAAATCTGGTGAGCCCATTCCACTGTGAGCGCCGATGGCTCATTATGTAATAGCACCGTGTCTTGTAACCACTATTCTAGAAATGCTTTGGCGCTTGGCATCTCCACTCGCTCCGGGAACGCCACAAATCTGACGTTGTTCCTCCGCGAGCGGCCCTCCAAGTCTTCCGCTCTGCGGTGCAAATGAAGGACCTCCAATTCCATTCGCTGTATTTGGTCTCATAGTTCTCTGATGTCTGTTTAAACTGTGGTGAGCGCAGTTTTATTAACGTTGACTCTGTCCGCCAGTTTAAGGTGACCCGCTCTGAGTAGGTCCACTTCCAGTGCCACTGAATCTATTTTCCCCCCTAGGGTCACTTTAGAGTCTAGCACAGCTTGCAAAAGCTTATCAAATTGCGCAGAGTGAGCTCCCAATGTCTCATTCACCTGGTGTAGGGCAGCGGCTTGGTCCCCGGCAGCCCCCATGGAGGACGGCATTTCCCCGTCTGCGGTTTGCTGCGCTCTGGGCAGTTGTGGCTTGACCATAATTGCTCGTGGCTCTGATCCTTAGCAGGCAGTCGCGCCAATCGAACACCATGCAGAGCATCAGCCTCACACCCAGTCACACATCATGGTATGTGCTGCCACAGAGGCCCAGTCTTCCCCAGTACTTCACTCCGCTGGTTTGTGCCAGGGCGTCCCTGGAGCCCACCTCGCCGATCCTTGGGCTAGGCCGTCGCGCTGGCCGGCCAATGCGCCAAGCATCTGCCAGGGTGACCTTACCGGAACTTCGGTGCCTCCTGTAGGCGTGGGAATGCTGACAGCAGATACGTGCCACTTCGGTGTCCATTTGTTTCATGTAAGTGGCCGTGCAGGGTCCTTCCTCAAGCAAAGAGGTTAGCACGTGCAATGGGGTCTATGGCGTTGTGCCGTTGTCCTCTGGGCCCAGGTCTGGGCAGCGCGATCAGTCCACCTGGAGGGCGCCCCAACCGCAGACAGAACACCTCTGTGCCCTCTTCTGACCTCTACGGCCCCACACAGCCCCGCTCCCATGCAGCCCATCGGCCGCGGTTTGTCTCGTGTCCTGCACTGTTAGTAGATGCACGGGGCTCAACTTACACTATGGTAGGCCTTATTATCATGCCACCTGCCAGAGGAGCTGTCCACAAGACTGGTTGGACTGATCCTTCCCTCGAGAGAACCCCTCAGCCAGAGGACCTCTCACCGCCAGCTTCCATTCGACCATGCAAAGGCTTGTCCTTCAGGCGGCCATCTGGTCGTGAAGGGCGGGCCCCCCCACCGCAGGAGGCGCGGCACGCCTGCTGGGGGCCCGACCTTGGTGTCCGTCGGGGGCGTGGGCAACCGGGCCTCCAGGCGGCCGGCGATCTTCCTCTAGCGTGCCTGGCCGTAGTGTAGCTCGCAGGTGCATTCCTGCACCTTCTCCCTTGGGCCCACAGGTGTGCCAGTCCCGTAAAAATGAGCACAGAGCGCTGCAGCGTCCTCGCGGGAAGTGCCTCCCCTGTGCAGCCGAACCAGAACTCCACGGCCGAGGCCGGGATCTCTGCGGGCCTGACCTTGAGGTGCGCCCTGTCTCACGGTCAAGAGCCCGTACCTGGCCAATCACGCTCTCCCCGTACTGGGGGGGGGGCGCTTTGTTTGGGACAGCAGGCGCCGGGGCGGATCAGGACAGGAGATTCAGCAGATTAATGTCAGGCTGCGAGTGGAGCTCTTTAGGAGGTGTCTGCTCCGGCCGCCATCTCCGCCATGCCCCAGAGCTCAACATTAACTTTTCTCCATTTCATTGCAGAGGATGACACCATACCGCCTGGCCAGCTGCCTTTGCTGGACTTCTCCGATGATGCAGATGACCAGCCCCAAACCATTAATCCGGATACCTTCCAGCAAGTCCTGGGTCCTATACAGACACCATCTCCGGTCGCAGGAAGGCTAGACAGCGATGCAGGGTTTCCAGATGATCCACCCAACATCCTACATACACCACATGCCTGCTCAACCACAGCCCTGGACTCCCATGACCCAATTTAAAAAAACTGCAGTAGGAGCCCAGCAGGAGCTGGCAGATACAGTGCAGGTGAGGATGGAGACTGTGGTGGGTACCCCAGAGGCAGTCCAGAGGTGCCTCAGTCCGAATAAGGACAACTCCGCTTCCCTACAAGGAACCTACTCTCTGCTTTGTGGTCTCCAGCAGTCTCTGGCTGACATTGTTGGTGCCATGAGGCAGAGGCATGAGCAAATGCCCAGCCAAAGTGGCACCAGCAAGTTGGCCAACAGGCTAGGGGCAATAAAAAGGCCCATATTTACACTCTGTGCTGGACTTGGGTCATTTTTTTAATGTAAATCCAGCGCAAACTTAACTCCATATTTATATTTTGATGCTAGACCCATCTAGTGTCAAAAATATGGAGTTAACATCATTTTAAGTATGCGCAAAACAGCCTTGCGTTAATGAGATGCAAGGTAGGCGTTCCCGTCCAAAAAATGACTCAAACATTCTAGCGTCATATTTATCCAACAGGGCAAAAATGACGCACGTGTGGGAGGCGGACCCAAAAAATGATGCTAAACCAGATTTGCATCAAAATTTAACACGTGGGTCAGAGCAGGCGTTAAAATGAGGCAAACACACCACTACTTAAGGAAAACACACACAAGCAAGATTACAGACCAACTGGACAACATGGAGGTGCTACAGATGCAGCACAGGACCAACACCAACTGCAGCAGCCACCACCACCCCAATGCTGCTCACAAAGGAAATGCAGGAGGCAGGAGAGGGTCTTCAGGAACAGGACAACCCTCCATTGCCTCAGGGAACAGGACATCATCCGGAGGTATCGACTCAACTGGCAAACCATACAGCAGCTGCTGCGCCATATTGAGCCACAACTAACAGCTAACCAGCAGACACCACACAACATACCACCGGTGACCAAGCTGCTAGCTGTCCTGCATATGTTGGCAAGAGGCTCCTTCCAAACAATGGGTGCCCTGGTTACTGGGGTGTCACAGCCCTCATTCTCTGCCTTCCTGCCCAATGTGTTAGATGCCATAATCTCCCTCACAACCCACTACATCAGCTTCTTCAACACCCAGCAGAAGCAGCAGGAGATATAATAGGGCGGCCGGAGATCTCCCGCCAGCGTGCCCGGCCCCCGTGCAGCTCACAGGTGCGTTCCTGCAAATCAAATCCATGACTTCCCGCATGTGCTCAGTGCAATTGACTGCACCCATGTCCGGATCGTCCCACCTGCAGAAACAGAGCACCTATTTCGGAACAGAAAGCACATGCATTCCATCAATGTGCAGGCCATAGTAGACCACCAGGGATTGTTCACTAACATCCTGGCCTAGTATCCTGGGAGTGTCCATGATTCGTTCATATTCCGCCACAGCAGGATCAATGAGCACTTCCAGGATGGACAATATGGCAATGGCCTTTTTGTCGATAAGTCAATAAACACACAACACAACAACCCTGTAGGACAGACAAAACATACACCACTACATTGACACGTGGGCAGGCTGACGCTGATGTGTGACACTGGTAGTTATGTTGTATACCCTGACACAATGGCATACACACCGCTGGACAAATGACGGTTGCCACAAACATTAGCTGCCACTCTAGAGCAAAAAGGGACCAATGTCAAAGCCCACTGTGACAGTGACATGGCCTGCACTGGATGTACAACTTGGAAGATGAACCATTTACAATTACATTAGGCCATATAGCAAATCAGACACCCTACCAAGCAGTATGTAGCATCGAGGGGGTGTGCAGTGTGTGTTGCAGCAGGTCTAACACCATGAGACACAGAGCATGATGATGCTGACTCACATCTAGGTAACACGGAAATACTGCGGCAGTCCCAGCATCATAATCACTCCTGGGGTGCTGTTGCCAAGTTGCAATAAAGGAGTGGACTGTGCTATGAACACATATTGATGTGGCACAAATGCAAACTGCACACTGCTGCACACACTGAAAGAGCCAATTGTCCATCAAAATAGCAAATATACAGGGAGATGGCCCTTCCTGCACAGATACATCCACCTCCATAAGGCAGTTAGCCAGTTTCCCTGGAGCAAGTTCGGTAGTGTAGGTGCACAGTTGCACATAAGCTACTGGCAAAGGGAACAACAAAGGCTTGCCTAGAAGCAAGTCACACATGGAACAATTGTGCATTGTCAATACTGAACAGCTCAGTGCTGCCAACTTATGGAGATGTGTTGTGCATTGTCACCTAGCCAAATCAAAGGGCCTCACTGTCGCATTTCATCTGCAATGGCATATGTCTAAATGTTTGGGATGTCCTGGCCATGTAGTGCAACCATGTTACCACCACATCTGAATCTATTGTGTGTGTGGAAGTATCATGTCCCCACCAGTAAAAGCACACTAAAACATGTTGGACACTGCACAACGCATGGTATATACATACTGACCAACAGTTTGGAAACAAATTATAGATCCCAGGTTAATGAGCCAAACACAAGTTGTCAATTCAAACAACCCACTGCAGAAAAAACCTCACAGAAGCCCAGAACCTCACACAATATCACAAACACATATGAGTCACAGACGACACAAGATATCAATTGCCATGCTACATGACATTCCTGTTGTAAGCACTAACAAAATACTCACTCCTATTATCTTTTGCAGTGGATCAGGGATACAGGATCCCGCCATGGATCATGATCCAATTCCCCAACCCAAGCGTAGCAGCAGAGCGTGCCTATAATGAGGCACATCGGAGGACACGCATCACTGTGGAAAGGACCTTTGGCATCCTGAAGTCCAGATTCAGGTGCCTGAACATCACAGGAGGCAGCCTCCTATATGCCCTACACATTGTGTGTAAAATTATACTACCTGTGCTATCCTGCTCAACATTTGTGTGAGGAGGAACATCCCGTTATATGAGCCAGACCAAGAACTGCCTGAAGAAGAGGAGGAGGATGAGGATGGTGTCAGGGAAAATGAGGGGGGACAGCAGAACACAGCTGCAGTAATGCGCAGCAGAGAGCAAATTGTACAAAACCATTTCACTTAATAGTCACTCTACACACCTTGTTAAGATATGTAAAGAAACACCTTACTTGATCACACAATCCTGCTCTGGTTTCTTCATTCTCCATCACAAGTTCCTTATGAATTACCTCAGGGAGCATGTTACAAAGACAAATCTGACTACTTCTGATGCAACATCACATGTGATGCATGTGATTGTACAGCAAACATCACACACATATAAAAAATACTCATCTCTTGAATTTCACATATGAAGGACAAATTCAATGGACCACAGCATATGACTCACTTATACGTTGGCAACATGGTCTACTGTAGCACATGACACACAACTATGACATCTCCAATCATTAGGTAAATACGCACCCCATACATGAGTCAGTGGATGTGAAGTATCAGTGGAAACAGGAACGAATGAACAGTCCCCCGACATTAGTAAGTGTGACACTTGCAATCTCTGTAAGGAGCTTGTGTGACAATGGGGGCATAATTTGTGAAAATGGATAGCATGAGTGTCCCAGGTATGACAAGCAATGTTCACAACACATGTCCTGCACAGTCCATCCCTGGAAATAAGTCCTGCCACTGCCATGTGTTATGTCTCTGCCCTCCCATCTTTAGGGTGCTCTGTAAACGGACTATCTGTACCCTGAGAATCATTATTGCCACTCACCCAGAGTCCCTTTCTGACTCCTGTTTGCTTCCCTTTTACATATGGCATACTATAGAAGAAGAACTACATTAGCTTCCATAGGCTTCAGGTCCCATAATGCACTGCCTGGCAGTCCGTAAGACCTGTAATCTTCTGTCCATTGCTTCCTATGGGAAAAGTCTAGTTGTCCCTTTAAAATGGATTCTCTCCTCCAGGATTTGTGAGAGACCGAAGCTGCACATAACTGTGACCTCCCTTGTGCAGCCCAGCCATGTGACTCTGCCCTGGCCTTGCTGCTGCTTGGAAGTGCTTATAAGCTGCCATTCCCTGAAACTCCTAGTAATGCATTGGGGTATGATTCCTTTGTGTTCCAAACCACTTGTTGTATTCAGCTTGAACCTGCTCTCTGTTTACCCAGTCCTGTTCCTGCTTGTTCCAGTCAAAGTCTGCTCCCTGTTTCTCAGCATTGTTCATGTTTGTTTCTGCCAGAGCCTGCTTTCTGTTTCCCAGACCTGGTCCTGCCTTTGCGCCAGCCTGAGCCTGTTCCCTGTTCCTGGCTTTGCCTCCTAGTTGGTTCCTTTGCTTTCTGTTTCCTCTTGGGTTATTGTGTCTGGTAAGTGTCCTATCAGTCCTCACCTGTGTAGAAGTGTTTTCCTTTGTACTTTGGTTGGCACCTGGTTTCCACGAGGAAAATCCATCCCCCATCCTTTGTCTGGTGTTGCATGTAGTCTTTAGTGCCTAACGGTGACAGTGTGCTGTGGCTGTATTCCAGGAATTGCCACAGTGTCTCCAGCCGGTCCCACAAGGGCTAGTCTTGTGTATGTAAGTACAATCCTTGTTTGTGCCCTAAGGGTCCAAACACAGAATCACTTTTGCTACCTCCTTTCTATGGAGCATGCGTGGTGACTACCTGTAAGATTAATCTACACAGAGGCACCGATGTTCCCTGTTGCTGTGGAAAGTTCTGAGCCCTACCCTGTGTACATCCTTAGTGATAACCCCAGCATGTTTGTCCTTTACTGACCCATTCCATATTTGTTCACACTAAGGTTGCTCTGCCTTGACCTTTCTGTTTTCTCTGCCTTACCATAGCTGGCCTTTCCCCTTGTATGCCTTTAGCTGCTCTTCTGCTTTTGTACACTACCTCCTTGCGAGATAGTCTGTAAACTCAAGGGGTGCCCCTAACAGAGGCCTGACTAGACCCGCCCGAAACCCCGGACACCATGGAGCCCAATCCTGACACAGTGTACACATGCCCACACACTTGAACTGGACACTTCTGTGAAATGCACATCTGAAAATATGTGAACATATGCAGCCAGGGCAGCAGGTCCACAACAGCAAAAATAAGTGGCATAGGTAATTGTAATTAATCAAACTGACATGTACCAAACATTTTATGGGTGGAATTAAGGCACAGTGTCTCAAACAAAGTACATACCAAACATGTACACATGTCAGACATTTGGCAGTCCACACACAGGTTACCATGAAGTCGTAACCAACAATTAATGACATATGAGGGGAATCATATCCTACATAGCACTCATAAGCCATCCTCAATGATACCTGAGTTTTGTTTGTCGTGTGAAATGTAATGTCCCCAAAGTCAAACAACTACACACATCACATGAGTCAACACATATTACAAACCCTTATCATGACTGTTGTAGAACACTGATTGCCATCAGATGTAGATACCCATTTGGAACACATTCATACATTTGCATGACGTTCAATGTACTGCCTGCCGTTCCTTCAGAAACACACACATTGTTGTAACAGATCATTCACACCCAAAACACACAGTTGCATGCTCTACCACATGTGGCCAACCACTATACCACACACTGCAGGCCATACCATCCTATCTTCATGTTGATACAGGGTGCATGCATGTTAAATATTAGAAAATCACACAATCACAGGTAGAGTAAAAAATGTTGACGCAAATGTGTCAAAAATCACGCAAACTAACCGTACATGGGCCCTTAGCGTGAATTCCACCTGCGCACCACATGCATGCGGATATCCATTGAAATTTAAGTCTACAGGTAATACGTGGTATTTTGCCGCACATGTAGGTTATGCATCAAGAATATTCATGCAAACATTGTATGCGTAAAAAAATACACGCATGATGGAAAACGGGCCGCAAAGGGTACAGGAAGTGATGTTATAGGAAATCCTGTTTACCGGCATGGTACAGTGGGTGTACTTTCACTTTCACTTTCACTTTCACTTTACAGTCTGTGCTATTTCTTGACTGTGTGGCTGTGTCTCGGTGTTGCTGGTGTCTCAGTTGTGTTTATTGTATCTTGTGGTGTCTCTCTTGTGTCTTTTATGAATTCTGCTTGTTTATTGTATCTATGTATGTGATTTTGTGTACTTTAGTGTCTTTCATATTGTATTTGTACTGTTGGGTGTCTGTCTGGCAGTTAGATTAGTTGGGTTAGTTGGGGTTCTTAGGTTTGGGGTGTAAGTTTCCTTTATTTTCATTTCTTTCCTCTTTTTTTTTTTACACGTTCTCAGTTTGGATTTGTTGTTCAGGGACATGTTGGGAAGGGCGAGGCTGACCCACATGGGGGAGGAGGAGCTTGGGGGCTTTATGTGGCTAGTGTGCCACTTCCTACCCTTGATACTGGAGATGGGTGGGCGGGTGATACAGGGGTATTAAACAGAGGCAAGGCGGCTGCAGTGGGGCAAGGTGCTCTGCCACCTCAAGAGAGTCTACCATACAAACGGGAATGAGCACCTGCTAAAGCATAGCTTGGCTGACCTGGTGGCCAGAGAGCAGGATCTGCTGGGCCACCTGGGTGTGCTGATCGGTGTCCCTGTTGATGACTATCACATTGACAAATGTGTACAGTAGAATGCTCCTGAGTGACAGTAGCAGGTGTGTTGATGTGCTGCATGCAATGTTTGTGGCCAGGTTAAATGCAAGCAGAAAAAAGTGTTAGTGTCCCAGTACTGAGATGGAGTCCATATGTCTATACATGTTAACAATGCAGGCCTGAGGTTTGTTGAGTCATGTACAACTATCACTTAGGGCCACATGAACGAAGCTATTTGTAACTGTCACAAACATCCTAGTTTTCAGAATTTGTGTGTTTACGTCAATAAAAAATGTTTATTCCAATGCACATACCCAATTTTGCCATTCTGCAATCACATTGCCGAATTACAAAACAGGGTTTGCTAGGGCATCTAGGAAGGGGTGTTCCCTTCCTATTTGTGAGTCGCAGTCCGCTGATTGATTGATTGGTGACCGCGAATGTCTCCACAAAACAATTGCAGTTACCACCAGTCTCAAGTTACCCATTCGCAAAAGGGAATGGGTCCCCATGGGATCCCTTCCCCTTTGTGAATGCATGACAAAAATTTGTTTCAGAGCAGGCAGTGTCCCCACGAACTACTGTCTGCTTTAAAAAAAAAGTGAAAGTTATATTATTTGTTTTTTACATGCTTTCTGTTTAGCCTTAATGAAATAAGACTGCATTTAAAAAAAGAAAATACATCTTTATTTGAAAGCAGTCACAGACATCGTGGTCTGCTGAGCCCAGTAGGCCAGAATCCCTGTGAGTGCCACCATTCCCGAAGGGTTTCCAAAATGAGACCCACCTCATTAATATTCATGAGGTAGGTCATTTGCTACCCCATTTGTGATTGACAGTATCATTGACAGTGTTGTACATCAGATTATCCTACTCGCAAATTGTGAGTTGCTAAGTTTCGCAATGTGCGACTCACAAAACCTGATCTTCATACATGTGGCCCTTAGTCAAACATTTCAAGTGCTATGGCAACACCTGTGCATTTTGTCAATGATGATCAGGTAAGACACTGTCATCATTCCACATTCCACTGTATCGGGACAGTAAAGTGGGCAATCTTAGTTTAGCGCTACATTGTCATCATTACACACACATGATCCCTCTCATTATGTTGGCAAAGGGAGCATACACAGCTTAGGGGACACTGCCAATTGGGCATTTGTAACCTATATACAACTGTGCCACATCTGTCATGGACCACTAAATGCATGATAATTGCAGACGGAAAATTGAGCCACATGTCCATCACACAGTAACTCTTTGTCCCTTGATACACAAGCCACAATACCTGAGTCACTTGTATTGCAGTGCACCAAGGAAGTGCCATTGAAATTGTCACCAAAATACAAATCATGCCATGGAGTACCATCTGAAATGGAATGAGCCACAAATGGTTGTAGTAGGGTTTTGCACCACATGATTGTTAGGCCCAGTGCATGTGTGCAGATGTGAGGCTATGACTCACTGGAGTGTCAGTGTCAATGTGAGTTTGCAGTGGTATGTCGGGTTGTACTGTCTACATGCAGGATCACCAGCTCACTCATGTAAAATGTCACACACTGTGATATGTTGTCCACACGTTTGTACAGTGATCTGACATTGACCATATATTTCCTTTCCATGTCTTACAGGTGGACCTGCCCCCTATACCATCGGGGAAGTGGCTTGATTTCAGGACCTAGACGTATCCAGTAAGTGTGCTAATGTCTGTCCTGTGTAGTGATTGCAGCTGTTGAGTGAGTGACACTTGTGTGTTGCACTCTTTGCAAGATATGATGAGCTGGCACGTGATCTGATATCTTACTCAGCTGGATGTTAACATAGTGTTCCGTGCAAGGGTTACACATTCACAGGTTGAGAGTCATATCATGGGAGTCTTGTGCTGTGCAATAGGCATTAGGTGATTACTAGCCACATTTAGGCCCACATGTGACTTGGAAGTGCACCACTGTCAGTATATTATCCCAGGGTCATATCCTCATTCTCACAACACAGTGATGCATCAGTCTTCCACACAAAATTGCGTATCCCTGTATTGTAATGTACATGTAGGACTGTATGGGGTAACTGTCCCCCCGCATCTAGCCCCATAAGTTGTACTGCATTTACGTGACACTTATGTGGTATGTAATAGGCGTGCATGCAGGTCAAGGCCAGACACGTGCTGGCATCAGTGTGGGTGTTTTGGGAATTCTGTTGGCAGATCTGGTGTTGATGGTTGTCCACAACTGGACACATGAATGTAGATGTGAATGACCTCTGGATACCTTATTCCTAGGTGGCAGCCCTCCCCACATTTGTTCTACTTACTAAATCCATGTACAAGTGGACATGCCTTTGTGGTTGTCCTCAACAGTTGTGATGATGTATTGCATGCCTATCACCCCTGAGGCACAGGGGTAGGGGAACAACATATATGTAGGTAGATGTGATGGTCACAGTGTAGACTACAGTCATCTCATTCAAGCATGCATGTTTCCCAAACAACACTGACTCCTTCTGATTAGCAACTGCATACCATCCTGCCATTACATCTACAAGTCACTGGTCTTGTGTGCTTTGAAGTTGACTCAGATGATAAAGATTAGTCAGCCTGACCCATGTGAAGTAGTTGCTGCGTTTGCATTGTGACACATTGTAGGAGGCTGGCCTGGTTTGTAGTGGGTACTTACACCTTACACCAGGTCCAGTTATCCCTTGTTAGTGAATGTAGTAGTGTTCTAGCTGCTTAGGCTGATAGAGGTAGCTATAGCAGAGCAGCTTAGGCTGAACTAGGAGACATGCAAAGCTCATGCAATACCACTTATAGTTGCACAGTACTTATAGACAAGTAAAAACAATACTCAGTGTTACCAAAAATAAAGGTATTTATTTGGGTGACACAGTGCCAAAAATATCTTAGAGACAATACTCCTTCTGAAGGTAAGTATTATGCACAATATATACACTAGACACCAAAATTAGACAAGTAAATAGTCATAGAACAATGCAAAAAGTAGGAAAGCCTATAGAATGCAATAAGAGAAAATAGGTCTAGGGGCAACACAAACCATATACTAAAAAAGTGGAATGTGAACCATGAATTCCCCCATAGACAATTGTAGTGTGTGCAGAATCGCTGGGAGAGTAAGAGCCCAAAAAAGCAGGAGTAAAGTACTGCAAGTTTCCTTAGGACACACTACACCTCGTTTTTGGGATTTTGCAGCAGCCAACCAAGTCTGCAAAGAACAACTGCTGGATTATTGGACCTGAAGACCTGCAAAGGAAGGGGACGAAGTCCAGAAGTCGAAAGAAGTTCCAGGAAGGACAGGAGCCCCTGCCAACCTAGAAGAGGGTGCAAAAGAAGAGTCCCCGGTTAGTAGAAGACTGCAGAAATGCACCCTCGGAAGATGCCAGTGGTTTCCTGTATGGTGCAAACGATGTCCCACGGCATGAAGATTGTTGCAGATGAGATTTTGTGTTGGAAGGTGCCAACATCCCTTACTGCATGTGTCATATGCTTGGGGCTCAGGGTCTTTGCATGAGTGTACAGTGGCAATTGTCTGTTGGCCTGTAAATTCCTTCCTGCATTCACTTCCCTCTCTTGACATGTTAATTCACAATTCCAACTGAGCTGTCACATTGGCAGCTACAACAAATCTAAATCTCAATGCATCTGCCATCCATTGTACCCACCACTCAACGTGACTATGGTTCACATGTATTGGACAGGTAGGTGTGCATTTTAAGCTGTAATTGTTTTGATCTTGTGTTGTGATTTTGGGCACTGTGGGACGTCTGCCTGCAGCCTGAAGTTCATGTCAACACTGCTAAAGTGAGTATTGCAAATTTCAGACGAGGTTCACGACAAATTTCATGCCAATTGTGTTTTATGTGTACTCCCAGCTGACGTTATTGGCGGAGCACTCTTACACAGCCATTCCTGCTGTATGTAGTGGGTGAGGCATGTATGTTTTAAAGCAAATGCCACATACGCAGTGACTTGCTTGTAGGGGATGTGGCCAGCATTAACGTTCATCTTGTGCATACCTTGTGCATAGATATCTGCCCACATTTTTTCTGCACTCTGGTATTGACACTCTGAGACCATAGACATGTTACACGCATCACAAATCTCCAGCAAAGTAGATGTGTCAAATTACACCGAGACAAAGTGGTTGTGTAGGTGCTGTTTTTTTTAAAGTGCTGTAGTGCAATATTTATATAGTCCAGGTATGTGACACCATCAGTGTAAACCATTCTATTGTGACGCAACACAAGTGCAAGGTTGAGGGACCTGTCATTGGACATGCTGAGGTGAAGTGTTGTTCAGCACAGGGGAACATGAATTGCCAATGGATTAGTGAGAGACAGTTGAAGTTCATAGTGGAAAGGTTAACAGTGTGTCGGTGAAGAGTGCATGTCACCAACTGTAGCAACACTGGCATGTTGTCAAGCACAGGACAAATGGAAATCAGTGCCCATGTGGCATGGGCTGCTGGTAGCTGGTACTCCTATGGGTGAAGATGATCTGTTCCACATCTTCATTCTCTGATATGTGTGATGTCTCCTCTGCCCTTTATGGCGGTGGTGGTGGTGGATTTGAAGGGGCCACACACACTTCAGTGGTTGAAGAATTGGACACCAAATTCCCAGCAGCTGCCATCTGTGGAACTGCATATGGCATCACTGCAGCAAGTAGGAGCTGCTGATTATTGAGCATCCCTGTGGTAGGCAGCCATGTCTGCCCTGAAGGAGGCCAGTTCCCGGTGCATGGAGTCCTGATTGTTGTCATGCATGCAGCAGCAAGATTGGGAGGGCCGGTGTAGTGGCAACCCCCTCACGGCAGTGGTTAGGTCCCTCACACACTGTTGGACTCCATGCAGTAGGGATTGTGTGACTTGTTTGGCTGCTGTCTGTTCAGTGGACGTTATCATGCATATGCGCATCCCCTCGAAGCTGGCTGCCATCTTTCCAATATCCTTAATCTTCATATTGATTAAGGTCACGATATCAAGGCCAAGCGAATGTTACACAATAGCAATGTCCCGTCTTGGGAAATCATTGAATGACTATGCCACCACTGACTATGTTTATGATAAATGCTGTTTTGTAATCTTGGCACACTCATCATGTTGCGTTGCTCATCAATGTCCCTTCTGCATTCTCCATTGCCCTTGAATTCATTGACTTTTAGCAAAGTCAACTGAGCAAGGACTTTAAGTTAGATGGCACGTATCACAACATTAAGCACCTGATATGGCAAAAACGCATATCTGGACACATTGCTACATGGAGTATACTTGTGCTGGGTATCATATGTGTGGATAGCTCACGCACATCACACCAAAATACATGATACTACTCCCATATCAACTCATGTATAAAACATGGTGAGCTGTGCCATGACTTGTAGCATACTCCCCAAGTAACTGGATATGCCTCACTATGCAGCCCATTGCCTGTACATAAGGTGCACAATTCATGTCACCTTGCTGCACACCAGCAAGCAGCACAGCTATTTAATAGGTAGGTGCATGCATGCCCTACATCTCATCTGTAAAGGGATCTTGGAAAAGCAATGGCTAATGGTGTTCATTGTATTTACCTTCTTGCATTATATCCTGTAGACTATCAGGGCCAGCACTAGCTGAAGCTGTATTTGGTATTGGCATGTCGTATGACACTGTTGCATAGACATCACTCTAGTCTAACACACATTTCCGGATCTTTGAAGATGACAGGGGATATCAATGTTGTCATACACAACATAGAGTATGGGGCATCCAACCACATGAGTGGGCAATTAAAATGCAAATCCAAGGGTGGCATGTTGACCACTGTCCTGCTAATCTCAGGGCCCTATTCACACGGACCTCAGTCCTGGAATTACATGATTTACTGTGATGTTCCTGTGGCACACACAGCAGGAAGATGTTCTGTGAACCACATATTGTCACCCTGCATAGATGTGTAGGACTCTGTACGTCTGGCACATGTTCTTACCGTCATCACTGTGTTTTTCATTCATACACCATGTGTGGGCAAGCAAGACACATCAGACATAGATTACACTGTTTGTAGCAACAGTCTATCTGTGCCAATGAAAAGCTTTACTCAGGTATAAAGTGCCCTGCCATATTCAGCTATGATACCACAACCACATATATTCACAGATCCTGGCATTGTGGTCATTGCTCTTTGGTCATACCATCATATTTGTGGGCCCTCAGTTATTGCAATTAGAACCACCTTGATATTAGTCGGACCCAAAGGCACATCCTGGACCCACCCTCCACCTCACTGTCCATACACATGTATAGGCTATGGAGTTTCACTTTGAATATTTGTACTTTGCACATGGCATTGCACACAGCATACAACATCACACACAGTCCTTGCACTGGCCATTACACATAAAGGATGACACTCACTGGTAGCATCGGGGTCACTAAAGCTTTTAACCACTCCAGTTGTGTATGGCTCAAGTCCACCTACAAGATATAAAATGAGACATAGCACTGTGAATGTTGAACAATGAAAACTGTGGTTAAATATTGCATATTACACATGACTTGCAAATGACCATAAAAGCTTTATGGTTGTGACAACTCAAATGGGTTATTGGGCATGTCTCAATGCCATACATTGAGAGGCCAGGCTGATATATACACATATGTGATGGTATTATACATACATGTCTCAGGTACTAAATACATAGTGTAAAGCTTTCAAATGACTAATTACCCCAAGGGGTTTCAAGGCTAGCCGAGTGTAGTGGCACTCTACACCTACATGACTCAAAGAACAAACTCAGCATTGACTAGCAATACTCCTGTCTCACTCTTGTCATCACGTGTACATGAATATTGAACATACAACAGTAATTGGACATCCTTGCCCCTTCATTTAGCAGACATTATTAGATGTCATTCCTGCATGGTGAAAGACAACAGGCATACATGTTTTCTGCTTCTCCAAACCACTACATGGTGTGTGACATAATCAGGTGTATGACATTCAACGAGTTATGACGATGGTCATAGTCACATACATCATGCCTCATTTACATGAGACATGATCCACTGACGTGTCTCAAATTGGATCTCCAATGACAAGGGACATCTCTCAGGGCAGCATGTTGACATATGCCCTGTCAGCAGGCCAAATCTAGGAATTGTTCACATTTCCTCAGGCTGCCCACAGCACATCTGGTGACTTGTGCACCATGGTGCTACCAGGAAAGTGTCTTGACAGGTGTCCTAGGGACACTGCTCAGTGTGGGGGCATGACAGCCCAGTTTTTGTAAACCTTTGTATAATGCCTTGTCTCTGAAATGCCTTTTTGGGGTGTGATGGCATTTGAGCCCTAACATTTATCAACCACTGACGCAATGGGTCACAGTTACCAGCCCAAGTTTAATCCACCACCATCAGAGCAACATGCCTGGTGAGTTCATGTGACACAGTTTGCCTGGGCTTGGGCACAAGGCGGGTAATGCATCAGAGTCATATGTCACCTCAAGAGGAGCATCACAGTGGCCCTACGGGAATGGAAACCTTATTTGACCACATTTTCTTACTTCCTATGTGTGCTGTTATCTAAGGACAACACCACTGATGAGTGAGTATGGGCAGGAAGGTGTCCCTGCATGCACATGCACACTTGTCTCTGGCAACCTTGTACCCTTACAACATGGCAAAAGGGTGGCGGCATTGGTACTCATCATCAATTTGTGGGTTAGCACAGGGGATAAGCACAGTAATGTGCCATATGTCATATTTACAGCACATTGCTGCACTTATCAGGGATGTTGTTTGTTGCAGCAACATGACTTGCAACCCTGCCCTCTGTCCAAACGTAGTAAAGGAGGCCCAATGGGCAGCAGAAATCTACCTGAAAATCACTCCCATGGATTGTGTACTTACCAACAGTTACACCGACCTCTAGCTTGAGGTACTCGAGGAGTTCACGTTCCTGTGAGATAATGTCTGTCCACCAGTGCTTGAGTTGGTGGGTTGTCGGCTCCACCTCAAAGATCTGTTGCATGTGGAAGTGGACCTTCCCCCACTGCAGCTTCCGTGCTTCCATTATGTAGCCCAGGATCACTCGCCCCCCCATGGCCACCATATTTGGCAGGTATGACCAACCATATGAAGTTCCTCAACACTTCCACACTCATGCTAGGGGCACATCCCCAACATGTCCCACCCCAGACACACGACTGATGAAAAATAAAAACCCAAATACACCCCCATCTACCTACAAACTAATCTACCCCAAGGGCAAATGTCCGGCAATACACAGTAACTTATAAAACAATATACAAATATGAAGAACAAAACAGACATCAGGGCACAACATGGACAGCAGACAGCACAGAAGACTCAATGAACAACACCCCTCACTCTACCAACAGCACCACACAACCCCTCCCAAGGAGAGACACAAAGGCAGTGAGTGTAAGAGAAAGTGAAAGTAACTTTACAGTTTCTGGTTTGCAGCATAGCTGATCCACTGCATCACTTCCTGTGCTGATGTGGCACGTTTTTAGCCAATGCACCATTTTTTTTTTATGCTACATGCCAATGTATGGATTTTTTCGGACATATGACAAAGCACCATGAGGAATTTCCGACGTGTCACATAGTATGCATCAGTTTTTGGCATACATGATGGCTGAAAAAACATGCATTGGCACAAAGCATTGTTTTTTTGACACAATTGATGGAATATGTATATCTGTGTATGGTGTTATGTGGGATTCAATTTTATAGTCATATGGATTGCTGTGTTGCCTGTGAATAGTTATGTTTTACACTCTTCTCTCTTTCCATGTGTCTAATGTATGTTTTGTAAGAGTATGGATGAAAGTACATGCATTACAGGGATCAGACAACACATAGGGCACATTTCCTATATATTTTTTGACATTACACCTTTGAAGGGTTGTCCCGTGTTCCAAATATGTGTTGGCACCTGAATCCATTGCTTAGTATACCCCCAGGGATGCATGGAATTGCCCTGGAATGTAGGCTGCACACCCACACCTAGGACAGCACAGGCGCCTGCCAGTATGTGCCTTGTCCCACATTGCAGACAGCAGGCTCTCAGGCAATGGGGGAGTGGGTTACAGTCTCCAGTGCAGGCAATCGTTGTGATAGGAAGTACACACATGCAAAGGGATATGTGAATGGTGGAATTTGCTCATGTTCCCCCATCCATGGCCCTGCCATCAGCGGACACATTGCCATTTTGCCTCTGGAGAGCGGCTCTGCACTTGGCATCACATTTTACATACAGCGGACCATCAAAATTTTCCTGCCTTATTATCTACTAGGGACTTATAGGTAGTTTGATTTCCCCCTTGCACCTTGATCTACTAGGGATTGATAGGTAGTTTAATTCCCTATTGCCCTATTATATACTAGGGACTTACAGGAGTCTGTCATTGGCAGTTGTACTTCTGCATATGCTTTGTATGCAGTGTAGTAGCCCTAGGCCTGGTTAGCAGACCCAGGGTACAGAAAAGGGCAGTCACCAACATTTTCAGTCAGTCAAATGTGGTTGTATATGCAAACAGGATGACTTTCTCACACTGTAACTGAGCAGGAAATTTGGCTACATACTGGTTGTGATGGTATGTGTTATCTTTCATATTAAAACTTTTTCTTGTAATCACACTCTTTTGACAATGTGTGAGTCATTCATACATGTACCACACATTACTAGCATATGGTACATCAGCAATGTTGCTGCTATTGACGTTACATTGTGTGCTTGCTCCCCATCTTCACCATACTCCTTGTAGCTTCTTAATGGTCCTCATTGTCATTGGACCATGGGAGATTTTGTCCTGCACACGTGTTCTGCAATTTGCATCACACTAATATTGGGTTAGTTGCTGTTGGTGGTGAGTAGGGTAATTGGCCCCCAAACATATCCTGACTCCCAAAGTAATACTTGTGTATTCTGGAAGTCCCCTCCACAACATAGCATGTCCTGTTTGGGAGATGATTATGAGTCTGCTGACTTTACCTATGGGTGTGCTTGTGAGGAGTACTTACACACAGCTGCAGTCTATTAACTTTGTCAGCTACACAGTCAGTAGGGGTGGATTGGGGGAATGGTCATTACAACTAATGATCCTACATACATTTACAAGTCATTCTATGTCCTGATGTACTCAGATGTATTTGCAATCATTTATGGGATATGCTATGCCAGTGATTGGCATGCAAAATGATCACAGACTTGCCAGACACTGTGCTACACATCCTGGTTTACTGTTGTCTGTGATACACTTACTATTCGTCATACATGTAAGTGCAGAAGATGTGGATGTTTTGAGTTCTCACCAGTGTCAGGACTCTTTCACCCATTGAGTTGACACATATCTCATATTGATCCACTGTTGCAGTTTAGGTCTTCTATTTACATACTTGCCCTACAGTTTGGCCCTAATGTATCACATGGTGACTCATATATATCCAATTTCCTTCTGTCCCGACAGTTCATTATCGGATATGAGTATTTTCAGTTCAACATGTTTTTTCGTCAGGCAATGCCACACTTTTCAGAGATCAGTGCATTGTTTGGTACTTTGAGGATGATGACAGTGTTCACACTTGATTGACAACTGTTGTGGCCTACTTATGGTTTCCTGGATGTGGGTGTGTTTTTTTAAGTGGGACTGTGACAGACTTTCCAAGACATATGTTAGACTGACTAATTTTTACATGTTTGGCAGTCATGCCTTCAGTCACATGCTTAACTAAACAAGTTCTGCACGTTGTGGGCATGTCTCTGTGCACCTGCAGCAGTGTTCTGAAGGTCAGGTTGATATGGTGGCTCATCCTCCTCTTCTTCCCTTGGTGCCTCCTGTTCTTCGTCCCTGGGGACATTTGTCCTGACATAAATATTGTGCAGTATTGCACAGGCCAATATTTTTTTGCAAGACCAAGGTGGGGGAATACAAGAGTCTCAGGAATACAAGAGTCTCCTGCCTGAAACTTCCAGGCAGCAAAACCGGCCCTTGAGTAGACCAAAGGCCCACTCAACTATGTTACTTGTATGACTGTGCGCCTTGTTGTGAGCCTTTTCTGCCTCAGTTTGTGGGTTTCCAAACAGTGTCATGATCCACTGTTGGATGACATATACTTGATCGGCTGAAATGTAAAAGAAAAGAAACAATGTCATTGTTTTTGATTACTGTATTTGCATAAGCCCTGCCCATGACTATTATGTGTATAGGGTTTATCGTGCCCGTCTCCCAATTATGACCACATGGTATGTTTATCATGCCAGTCTACTGTACTTTCCAGGGGCTTGTTCACTTCTGTATGGTATGTAAAAAGCAGTGCATGGGCAGATACATCATACAATACAACTTACTGACTGTCATGTTTCTGCATCAGATTTATATGGTGGCTGATTCCCATTGCTCAAGTCCACTCAGTGTTTGGTGTTCACAATACATGTGTGGTGAGACAGAATGTGGATGTGATGTTTTTGTGTAGGTCCAGCCTAGGTTGTTGGTGACATGTCAGACATGGCTGACACAGACACATTTATAGGTCCATGCTCATCTCCAGATGTTAGTGTTGCCATACATTACATTTGTCCATGTCTCTGATTTTCCTACATTGTCCATGCCAGTTGACATGGTGCCATCCACACAGTATGCACTCACACATCCAAACTGAGTGACATGATGTGACAACTGCCAGACACTGGTTCCATGTCACGGTGAGGGAACATTGTGTACCTGTGTGATGGCATTGTGCCCAATTTGTGCATACAACACCTGTATCCTGCCAACTTGTTGGTGGCCATCTGCAGTCCATCTACAGGACGTCCTGCACTGTGCTATGTCTCTAAGAAAGAGAACTGGTGCACAATACTTAGGGCCTTCTGCAGATTTGGGGTCCATACAACTAGACTTGCACACACGTTGGCTAGCAAGTACACATTCACACTTGTATCAGGGGTTTTAGATGGTCTCCTTGTATTTCCGGATGGAATTTATATATGTGGGAGCACCTTCCAGCCAAGGCTGCTGTCTCATGGTAAGTGATGTCTGTGTGTAGCATTACACTTCACACATGTGAGATGGGAGTTATTTTACATACCAATATACATTTGTGCAGTTACATGTCACCTGCCCATGGGCCGTGTTTTGTCATTTGGCACCTAGGACCTCATTTACAGGGCCCCTTGCACAGGATGGCGCAGCAAGTGCCTTGCTGTGCTGCCATGTGCCACCGGGAAAGGGCATAAATGTACTGTGTCTGCAAAATATGCCACCTTTCTGTCTCCTTCCGCTGCAGTGGTGCACAAATTGCTGCCATGCGCCAATGCAGGTAGCCTTGCACCGTAGTGCATGGGTACCTGCTGTGAGAAAGCAGCCTCTTTCTAGCATGGTTACCCCCGTTTTTGCCTGTTTGTCAGTGTGTTTTGACTCTGTCACTGGGATCCTGCTAGTCAGGACCCCAGTGCTTATGGTTTGTGCCCTACATGTCAGTATGTTTCACTGTTTTTATCAGTATGCTTGACTGTGTCACTGGAGTCCTGCTAATCAGAACTCTAGTGCTTATGCTCTCTCGTTCCAAATTTGTACTTACATACTGGTAACCCAGTATTCCACTCCAAATTGGTATACTGGACGCTCCTTATAAGTCCCTAGTATATGGTACCTAGGTACCCAGGGCATTGGGGTTCCAAGAGATCCTTATGGGATGCAGCATTTATTTTGCCACCCATAAGGAGCTCATACAAACACGTCTTCAGGACTTCCATTGCAGCCTGAGTGAAATAGTGTAAGCACTATTTCACAGCCATTTTCACTGTACCAGGTCACTTAAAAGTCACCTATATATCTAACCTTCAGATCCTAAAGGCTAGGTGCAAAGTAACTGTGTGTGAGGGCACCCCTGCACTAGCAGAGGTGCCCCCATGTTGTCCAGGCCCATTTTCCCGGACTTCGTGAGTGCGGAGAAAGCCATTATAAGTGTGCACTACATATAGGTCAATACATATATGTAGATATGTAGATTCACAATTTCCCCGGACTTTGTGAGTGCGGGGACACCATTACACACGTTAACTACATATAGGTCAATACCTATGTGTAGCTTCACAATGGTAACTCCGAACATGGCCATGTAACATATCTAAGATAATGGAACTGTCCCCCCAAGCCAAATCTGGAATTCGGGTTCCAATCCCATGCATCCCTGGGGCTCCAGCATGGACCCCGGGTACTGCCAAACTAGCTCTCTGGGGTTTTCTCTGCAGCTACCGCTGCTGCCAACCCTTAGACAGGTTTCTGCCCTCCTGGGGTCGGGGCAGCCCTCTGTTGCTGAGCGCCCCCTGTGTCTCCTCCTCCAAGGGGCGACCTCCTGGTCTTTCCTGGGCCCTGGTAGCACCCAATATCTTCAACTGCGACTCTTGCAGCTAGCAAGGCTTGTTTGCGGTCTTTCTGCGTGGAAACAACACTGCATCCTCCAGCACGCCGTGGGACATCTTCTGTCCAAAGGAGAAGTTCCTAGCACCTTCCGTTGTTGCAGAACCTTCAGCTTCTTCCACCCGGAGGCAGCCCTTTTGCACCTTCATCTGGGGTTTAGTGGGCTCCTGCCCCCCCTGAACACCTGCGTGACTCTTGGACTTGGTCCCCTTCCTTTACAGGTCCTCAGGTCCAGGAATCCATCTTCCGTGCTTTGCAGTCAGTTGTTGTCCTTGCAGAATCCCCTATCTCGACTTTACTGTCTTTCTGGGGTAGTAGGGTAACTTTACTCCTACTTTTCAGGGTCTTGGGGTGAGGTATCTTGGACAACCTTAGTGTTTTCTTACACTCCCAGTGACCCTCTACACACTACACTAGGGCTGGGGTCCATTTGTGGTTCACATTCAACTTTTGGAGTATATGGTTTGTGTTGCCCCTAGGCCTATTGTCCCCTATTGCATTCCATTGTGTCCTACAGTGTTTGCACTACTTTTCTAAGTGTTTTACTTACCTGATTTTGGTTTGTGTGTATATTTTGTGTATATTACTTACCTCCTAAGGGAGTATATCCTCTGAGATACTTTTGGCATATTGTCACTAAAATAAAGTACCTTTATTTTTAGTAACTCTGAGTATTGTATTTTCTTATGATATAGTGCTAAATGATATAAGTGGTGTAGTATGAGCTTTGCATGTCTCCTAGTTCAGCCTAAGCTGCTCTGCTATAGCTGCCTCTATCAGCCTAAGCTGCTAGAACACTACTAATCTATTAATAAGGGATAACTAGACCTTGCACAAGGTGTAAGTACCACAAGGTACCCAGTATAAGCCAGGCCAGCCTCCTACAGCGGCCTCAAACTGCATTGCCTTTCTTATGCTGGGGTGGTGGGATGCATGGGCCCACTTGGGCACCCCTGGTATGGCCAAAGTTGGAAGGCAACCCCGGGAGCCCAACCACAGCTGCTCATGCCAACTCACGCAGCTCGCGCTCCTGTATGTGACCACAGCAGCTGGCAATCTTCTGTCATATCTGGTGGAGGCTGCTTCCCACTCCCCCCAGACACAGGCATGGAGAGCGGGGAGTGTGGGCCACTTAGGGGGAATGCAGCGGTACACCCCCCTGTCCTCAGGGAATCCAACACGGCCCAGGGATGGGGCTCTGAGCCCCTTCCGCCTCCTGCCAGGGGAGTGGGATGGCACACTCCCCCTGAGAATCCCAGGGAAGCACAATAGCAGTTCCATGTGGTCGAGAGCACTCAGGGGTCAGAGATGGGTCCCTGGTCAGCATACGAGCAAGTGGAGGGGGCCCCATGCACGCCTTCTTCCATACATGAAGAAATGTCCTTCTTGCGCCGTCCCCAGACTCTGGTTCACCCGGGGGAAATTAATGAAACGGCTGCGGAGCCCCACGAGTTCTGAGGTGGGAATTAGGTCAAAGGTTGCCAAAATTTAAAATGCTATAACTTGGGAACAGTTGGGCTGATTTGGATGATCCTGGGCTCATTTTACTCCTGGTGACAGACTCTGTCTATCAGTGGGCAGTTGCAATAATCCTTCTCACCTCCAAAGCAGTGTAGTCCTCCAAAAACGGGTCCCCCTGGCTCCCTGTGCCAGTTTTCCTTTGGGCTTTGTTAGTGGGTGCAGAAAATTCCAGAGCTTCCCCCAAGTGTTCCTCTGGGGGAGTAAGGAGCCAGCCTCACTGGCCCATGGGGAGACCCATTGATCCTGTGGTCAACTGGACAGAGTCCTGGGTTCTGAGAGGAGGGTCGGGGGTTCCTTCTTCCAGTTCTCCATGGCAGTACACAGATCCAGCAGCAAAACAGGCAGAAAGTTTGCAGGCCAGAGAGAGTCATCCTCTTGTGCAACACTTTATAAATGAGAGAGGAAGGTTCAAAAGACAGGCATCCCTAACCAATCATGTTGTGCCACAACCATGTCTCAAACCTCCTGCACAGCTTGTTGGGACAATCCAAAATGGCATCATCAATGAGCCACTAGTCACATCAGCTCCTGGGGTCTCAGCTTCACCCCTCACTGATATAACTGCCAGGGACCTGCACACTAGAATTTCAAAGGTGCTTCTCACCCCAGTGATTTGACTTCAGTTGTCTGGGCACTCTCCTTTGTTCAGGGGGCTTTGACAGGCCCATCCCTGGTGCTGTGTGACAGCTGAGTGATTGATACAGAGCATTCTGTCTCACCCCTTTCCACCTCATGAGCTAGGTGAAGTAATGCTAATTGCTACTTTTCTGTGGCGGTGGTCTTTGTTCTTGCTGCTGGACAGATTGTAATTACTAGACCACAGGCCTGGGCTCAGATCCTCAGCTGAGCCAGGGGAATATGAAAACTCTGAATGACCCACAAGATGTACAGTTATCATTTTGGAAGTGGCAATTTTGATTTTCCTGCACAGGTTATACTTTAGTTTAAGACATCAATGGTCTCTCTAGGGCCAGGAGAAGAGAAACTACACTCGAAGGCAGTTCCCTCACAGGGTGTATAATTGAGTGTCACTATAGTTAAAACAGTAAAGCAAACTGACTTTTCCCTAATAATGTACACTTCCCTCATGGGAACTTTCCTAGGTGAATACCTATACGTGCAGAGTCCTCATTGTGCCAAGCTACCTGTGTGCTGTTACCAGACTGAGGGGGTCATTCTGACCTCGGCGGTAAAAGGCCCTTACTGCCGGTCAGAAGTCCGCCATTCTACCGCCGCGGCCACGGTAAACCGCCACGGTCATTCTGACCACCAACTGTGAAACCGCCAACAATCCGACATCCAAGGAAGGCCGCCTCATCAGCGGGCCGCGGAAAACTGGAGATGACCAAACCTCCACCGTCACGCCAACACAAACACGCCCATGCCATTCTGACCCACGAATCCACGCGGCGGTCTTTCAACCGCGGTATTCCATTGGCGGTACACACCGCCGCGCTCAAAATACACACACAGCTCCAAAACACAGCCACATTGGACAATTTGAAATACGCACACCTGAGACACATACAAACAACACTCCCACACATCCAATCAACTATAAAACACACACCCACATCACCCACAAACCCCCACTAGTTGGAAATCGGAGCGAAGGCAATAGAGATAGAGATAGAGAGAGCGAGCACAGCAATAGAAAACCCCAACACACACAGAAACCCAACTTCATCACCCACACCACATCTACGCACACATCACCACATATCACCACGCACATCACCACAAACACCACCCCACACCTCATCCACACCACCCCATGGCACCCCAAAGACACCCAAGGTTTTCGGACCAAGAACTCCGGGTCATGGTGGAGGAAATTATGAGGGTTGAGCCCCAGCTCTTCGGCACACAGGTGCAGCACACCACCATAGCAAGGAAGGCTGAGCTATGGCAAAGGATCGTAGACAGGGTCAATGCTGTGGGACAGCATCCCAGAAATCAGGAAGATATCAGAAAGCGATGGAACGACCTACGGGGGAAGGTGCGCTCGATGATCTCCAGGCACAACATCGCTGTGCAGAAGACTGGCGGCGGACCCCCACCCACTCCACCCCAATTCACAGCATGGGAGCAAGAGGTGGTAAACATCCTGCATCCTGATGGCCTCGCTGGAGTACACGGAGGAATGGACTCTGGTAAGTCGAATCTCAACTACTTCACCCCCCCCCAACCACCAGCATGCCAACCCCCCCCTCACCCCAATCCCAACCCCCCAGCACACAACCTCCCTGCCAATGTCTCACCAGCACAACCCACCCTAAACAACACCAACCCCTGAATGCCAACACAAACCATAGACAGCCACCACCAAAGCATGACCATTGCACATACCCATACACCCCCCCCCCACCACCCTCACAACACCTCCCACAAGGGAATGCCAGCACTGGGGGACAAGGGCACTCAAAATGCACGCCATGGCACACACAGAAACAATAACCATACTCCTTTACCCCTGCAGGGCCCGAACGCCAACACACCGCCACGGAGGGTCCAGATTTGTCCATCCCACCCCCAGAACAGGCCCCCAGCGAGGACAGCAGCTCTGTCGACCTAGAACCTGATGACCAGCCCGGACCATCGGGGACCTCTGGACAGTCGGTTCCCCACACACAGACACAGGCCACAGCAGACCCAAACCCCTCTGGGCACACCAGCACAGCTCCCACCCAGCGGGCCCATGCCTCTGTCTCCAGGACAGGTCAATCAGCGGTGTGTCCGCCACTACAGGGCACCCAGGCTGACCCAACACCCCAACAACAACAGGGACCTGGGGGCAGTGGTAGTGGGCACACCGTCCAGGGGACAGAGGCCCGGGGAAACAGGGCAACTGGGAGGGCTGCTGTGCGACAGGGGGGGGAGGACAGGCCCAGGGAACCGACTCTCCAAGAGGCCCTCACCACCATCATGGGAGCATACCATCACTCCCAGGAGACGATGGCGACGGTACTGGCCAGGTTCACCGAGATCCAGGCACAGCAGGAGGAATGGTACATGGGGTTCAGCAATGAACTCAGGAACATCGCTACCGCTATGGGGACCATAGTCCAGGCCCTCAACCGGATAGAAACCACATTGCGGGACCATGTGGCACCGCAAAGGGCCTCTGTCACTAGCCAGGAACAGCCTACCACCTCCGCCGGCGCTAGTGGTCAGGAGGCCCCCACAGAACGACGGGCCACCAGAACCCCACCTCCTGCTGAAGAACAACCACCCCGCAAGAGGAACCTGAGATCTCAAAGGAAGACAGAGTAGGATGCCAAGACCCCCGCCAGCCTAATATCCCCCCGGATGTCATTCCACTGTCCCACAGTGTCACCCTGTCCAACCTTGAACTGCCCCTGCTCCATCCTTCCACAGGCATATGGACAATGCACCTGTGCGACCGAGAACTGGACTCTGCCATGGACATAACTCCGCCCTCACCAATCACCGTTTTAATATCATGTACCAATATCTAGCACTACAAATAAATCACTCATTGCACTGAAATCATTCAGGAGTCAGCCTGTATTATTTACAAATGTATAACACATTACTGATCAATAATGTTCTGTTATTTTTGTGATGACAACATACCAGTGTCAATAAGCATTAGTCCATGGGCTAACCAAGCAGAAGTCACGCAGTGGGTCATACAGCACTGAAAAGGGAAGGGAAAATCAAACATCAGTTTAAAGGAACTGGGGGGAAATACACAAAGTAAAGATGCAGGGGGCTTTCAGTAAATGTTAAATGGCGTGGGTGATTCTTACCTGTGTGCTACTGAAAATACTGTTGGATAACTCTGTCCCTGTTGTCTGGGTCGTCCTCTTCGTCTTCCTCCTCTTCACTCTCCGCAGGCTCCACAGCTGCTTCAACAACACCATCTGGACCATCCTCCTGCAGGAAAGGCACCTGACGTCGCAATGCCAGATTGTGAAGCATACAGCAGGCCACGATGATCTGGCACACCTTCTTTGGTGAGTACATCAGGGATCCCCCTGTCATATGCAGGCACCTAAACCTGGCCTTCAGGAGGCCAAAGGTTCTTTCTATGATCCTCCTAGTTCGCCCATGGGCCTCATTGTACCGTTCCTCTGCCCTGGTCCGGGGATTCCTCACTGGGGTCAATAGCCAAGGCAGGTTGGGGTAACCAGAGTCACCAATTAGCCACACACGGTGTCTCTGTAGCTGTTCCATCACATAAGGGATGCTGCTATTTCGCATCACATACGCGTCATGCACTGACCCAGGGAACTTGGCATTCACATGGGAGATGTACTGGTCAGCCAAACAGACCACCTGGACGTTCATAGAATGGTAACTTTTCCTGTTTCTGTACACCTGCTCATCGTCTTTTGGGGGTACTAAAGCCACATGGGTCCCATCAATGGCACCAATTATGTTGGGGATATGTCCAAGGGCATAAAAATCACCCTTCACAGTGGCCAAATCAACCTCCTCAGGGAATACAATGTAGCTCCGCATGTGTTTCGTCAGGGCAGATAACACTCTAGACAAGATTTTTGAAAACATAGGCTGAGACATTCCAGATGACATGGCCACTGTTGTCTGGAATGAGCCACTTGCCAAAAAATGGAGGACTGACAGAACCTGCACTAGAGGAGGAATTTCTGTGGGTTGGCGGATGGGGGACATCAGGGCTGGCTCCAGCTGGGCACACAGTTCATGTATAGTGGCTCGGTCAAGTCGGTATCGTAGTATGATATGGCGTTCTTCCATTGTCGACAGGTCCACCAGCGGTCGGTACACGCGAGGATTCATCCGTCTCCTCGCAAGTCCCAGCGGACGGTGCCTAGGAAGGACAACATGGAGCACAGAGTCAAGCAAATCACAGGTACGTTCACCACAGCATGCATAGCACACGATTATCTATGTATTGAAAGGCGTGTATGTGTGCCAATGCAAGGCCTAGGCCTGTGTGACGCAGTACAACTTATGCCATGTGGGCCCTTGAAATGGCGGCTGCCTGACCTGTGAAGTGGGACAATGGGATGTGAGGTAAATGCGCTGGCGTGGCACACCGTGGCGGTAGGCGGTCGAAGACATTGAAGCCTAGTGGTTTCAGGAGCCAATGACGAGGTGCGCCGGCGGTCGCGGTACGCACCGCCGCGGTACGCACCGCCACGGGCGTGACTGCCATTTTCTATCTGCTTAATCACTCGAGACCTGATCATCCACAGGAGAGGACCTATACTGCAAGTGCTGCTGTGACCTCGGTCTGGAAGTGACAATGGCTACTGCGACTGGGGAAAGGGCCCCTGCCTTCACGTCTGAGGAGTTGGAGAAACTTGTGGATGGGGTCCTCCCCCAGTATGCGTTACTCTACGGTCCTCCAGACAAACAGATAAGTACACTGGGTGCACATTGAATGGGCTATGCCTGTGTGGAGTGGGGTGGATGTAAGTTGGTGGGGTGGGGGGCGAATGAGGAGTGCAACGCACGACAGATGAGAGCATGTGCCATATGGCAAGGTTGGGGAGGGGGGGCCAATCGCATCTAACATGCAGAAAATTGATGAATTTTTCCTTCCCACCCTGTACATGTCAAATAGGTCAGCGCCCATCAGAAAGTGGACATTTGGCGTGCCATCGCCAAGGACATCCGGGCCCTGGGGGTCCACACAAGACGGGGCACCCACTGCCGCAAGAGGTGGGAGGACATCCGCCGCGGGACCAGGAAGACCGCCGAGTCACTGCTGGGGATGGCCTCCCAACCTAGGAGGGGTGCCAGTCGTACCCTGACCCCCCTGATGTCCCGGATCCTGGCGGTGGCCTACCCTGATTTGGATGGGCGCTTGAGGACATCACAGCAGACACAAGGGGGTGAGTATCAGCACATTCTGCTATCTCTCTGCGCAGTGGAGGCGTCTGGGTGGGGGAGGAGGGTTGTGGGTGACATTAGGCCAGGGCGCTTTCTGTAGTGTAGTCCTCTCCTTTAGGCATGGCCCTGTGCTCCCGGCCCCCACCTCTGTAGGGTGACAAGTACAGCTATCGATGGTCCAGCATCACACATGTGCGCGTTTGTCGTCTCTAGACCTGTTGTCCTAGTCAGAAGTACTGAGTAGTGTACCCCGAATGCGCGGCTTAGTGCATGAGGCTCCTGTGTCTGTCCTCTCCGCCAACAGTGTTGAAATTGCATGCACTCAACCTGGCCTTCGTTTTTCTCCCCCCACCCTTCTTCTTCATCTTCTTGTGCATGTGTGCATTAGCATCATCAGGCGGAGGAGAATTGGCATCGGAGCACCAGGGAGCTGCAAGTCACAAGGCCCCGGTGGGACCAGGAACAGACACCGAGGGCACCAGTGATCCGGAGGGCGAGGGGAGCACCACAACGGGGACCGGTGGTGACACCAGCGACAGCGACACGTCCTCGGATGGGAGCTCCCTAGCGGTGGCGGCAACATCCGGGCCCCCCGCCTCTACAGGTACAGCCGCCACCCAGTGCACCAGCCCCGCCCTCCCAGCAGCCCCTCCGCCTACGCTCCGTGCCCGCTCGCCCAGGAAGGCGGGCGTCTCCTTCGCCCCAGGCACCTCAGCCCCTGCCCCTGTTACCCCTGCTGGCCTCAGTGAGGAGGTCATTGACCTCCTTCAGACCATCATTGTTGGGCAGACTACCCTTTTGAATGCCATCCAGGGGGTAGAAAGGGAGGTGCATCGGAGCAATGCCTACCTGGAGGGCATTCATTCGGGTCAGGCTGCCCATCAATGATCGTTCAATGCTCTGGCCTCAGCACTGACGGCAGCCATTGTCCCTGTTTCCAGCCTCCCTCTTCTGACTGCCTCCACCCTGTCTCTGTCTCCTGTTCCTCAGCCTATCCCATCCACACCATCAGACCAGCCTGCACACACCTCAACACCCAAGGGCAGCTCATCCAGACACAAGCACCACAGAACCCACAAGCATTCACGCAAGCAACACCCAGATGCAGACATTCCAACAGTCACTACCACCTCTGTGTCCCCCTCCTCCTCATCTCCCTCCTCCCTCCCTGTGACGTCTACACTCACACCTGCATGCACACCACCATCAGCCAGTGCTTCCATCACCAGCACACCCTCCAGGCCAGTCCGCACACGTGCAGTCACCACCCCCACTACCATTTACACGTCCCCTGTGTCCTCTCCCACTGTGTCTGTCACCCCCTCTTCCAAGACACACAAACGCAGGCAGACACCCACCCAACAGCCATCCACCTCACGACAGCCTCCAGCACAAGCACCTGCACCCAAAGACAGCACACCTGACTCTCCTACAACCACATCCTCTTCCTCCACTCCCATCACCACTTCTCCTACCTTTTACCTTGGTCCTAAGAAAGTTTTCCTCGCTAATCTTGACCTCTTTCCCTCCACTGACCCACCCCCTCCATCTACAAAGAGTCCCAAAAGCACCTCAGCCACCACCAGCCCAGCTTCGAGTGTCACTGTGGTGCATGGGTTCTGGAGTCCACCCTTTGCCAGCAGTGACACTTCCATCAGCAGCAAGGGGACAGCCAGCCCCCCACCAGGCAAGAGGACCAGGAAGCTAAAGGGCCGCCGTGAGAGGACTGACACGGCTGCCCCCAAGGAGCAAAGTTCGCCCACTTCACCAGCCACAACCTCTCGGGGAGGCAAGGGCCCGAGAGCCCCATCTAAGGAGCGAAAGGGCAGCAGGGCGGAGAAGTCAGCCAGCAGGAGCGCGGAGCAGGAGGGGCCCACAAGCCCCATCCCGGGTGTTAGGAAGAACACCAAAGGGCCCAGGACTCCGTCACTGAAGGGTCCAGCAACAGCACGGTCGGAGGGCGACTGAGCAGGGAGTCCAGGCCAGGTCTGGCTCCCTTGACCTACTGGACGAGCACCGCTGAAGAGGGCCCCGCCGTGCAGAAAAGCACCGCTGAACAGGGCCCCGCCGTGCAGAAGAGCACCGCTGAAGAGGGCCCCGCCGTGCAGAAGAGCACCGCTGAACAGGGCCCCGCCGTGCAGAAGAGCACCGCTGAACAGGGCCCCGCCGTGCAGAAGAGCACCGCTGAACAGGGCCCCGCTGTGCAGAAGAGCACCGCTGAAGAGGGCCCCGCCGTGCAGAAGAGCACCGCTGAAGAGGGCCCGCCGTGCAGAAGAGCACCGCTGAACAGGGCCCCGCCGTGCAGAAGAGCACCGCTGAACAGGGCCCCGCCGTGCAGAAGAGCACCGATGAACAGGGCCCCGCCGTGCAGAAGAGCACGCTGAAGAGGGCCCCGCCGTGCAGAGGAGCACCGCTCCGCTGGGCCCTTCCTGTCAAGCACCGCTCCGCTGGGCCCCGCCGTCTCAAGCACCGCTCCGCTGGGCCCCGCCGTCTCAAGCACCGCTCCGCTGGGCCCTTCCTGTCAAGCACCACTCCGCTGGGCCCCGCCGTCTCAAGCACCGCTCCGCTGGGCCCCGCCGTCTCAAGCACCGCTCCGCTGGGCCCTTCCTGTCAAGCACCGCTCCGCTGGGCCCTTCCTGTCAAGCACCGCTCCGCTGGGCCCCGCCGTCTCATGCACCGCTCTGCTGGGCCCCGCCGTCTCAAACACCGCTCCGCTGGGCCCTTCCTGTCAAGCACCGCTCCGCTGGGCCCTTCCTGTCAAGCACTGCTCCGCTGGGCCCTTCCTCTCAAGCACCGCTCCGCTGGGCCCCGCTGTCTCAAGCACCGCTCCGCTGGGCCCCGCCGTCTCAAGCACCGCTCCGCTGGGCCCTTCCTGTCAAGCACCGCTCGGCTGGGCCCCGCCGTCTCATGCACCACTGGCACAATGACAGTGCCGGATCTGTCTCGAGCTACTGTTCACGGTTCACTGTGCCCACCATGCCTCCTCCTTGACCGGTGGAGACTGTTATCCACCTGATGGACTGTGGCTTTGCACTCCCTAGGATAAAGCAGTGGGCAAACCACCCACTGTAGAGACTTGAGAGACTGTGGCTTTGCACTCCCCAGGATGGCACAGTGGGCAAGCCACCCACTGTAGAGACTTGAGAGACTGTGGCTTTGCACTCCCCAGGATGGCACAGTGGGCAAGCCACCCACTGTAGAGACTTGAGAGACTGTGGCTTTGCACTCCCCAGGATGGCACAGTGGGCATGGTGGCCCCTTCGTGGATCTGGCGTCATGGACTCATGTGGCTGTGGTGCCCCCCCGCTTCCCTTCCCCCTGAGGTGCCTGTAGTTTTTTCATCAGATGCCCCTGCAGTGTTCTCTCCAAAGGACTCAGGTCTCCTGTGTGGGCTTTGCCCTTGTGTTGATACACTTTGGCCCACGGACACTTGGAATTTCGTTAGATGTGCAGGACTTATTGCCTCGGTTTATCGTATGCACTGAATATTGAATTGATTTTTTTGAATTGTTATTGCTATTTGACCGTGACTTATCAGTGGTTTTTATTTCCCATAAATCTCGAATCACAATTTAATTATGTCCTTGCTTTTTTCACGGGGGTTTGGGTGGTGTCACTGTGACTTGTTGCTCTGCATTAGTGTGTACATGGTTGGGGGGGTGGGTGTATCGCGTATGTGTGTGCACGTAACCTTTCGTCCTCCCCCCTCCAGTGTGTCGTAGGTGCAGTACTCACCGTTGTCGTCTGCGCCGGCGTTCGTACTCGTGGTAGATGAGCAGGTAGACGAGAGCAGGTAGGATGTTTAATTCGGGTTCCATGCTGTCCTCCTTCCTCGTGGAGTGCGTAGAGGTGCGCGTTTTCCCGTTCGTAGTCTGTTTCCGCCGTGTTTTTATCGGCGGTGCTCCCGCCCCGGAAAAGGTGGCGGATTGGCCGGTCATAATAGTGTGGGCGGTACATTGTCTGCCGCCTGTTTGTTGGCGGTGACCGCCGCGCTGTTTGTTTGTACCGCCGTGGCGGTCGGAGTGTTAATGTGGCGGGCTGTGTTGGCGGTTCCCTCCAGGGTCAGAATTCCATTTTTTGGTCCGCCGGCCTGTTGGCGGGTTGGCCGCCGCTTTATCACCGACCGCCATGGTTAGAATCACCCCCTGAGTCTCCCACGTGCAGCCTACACACGCGTGCCCAAGCGTGTACACATGTGTTCACATGTCCCCAGCCAAGTGTCCCTTAACCATGCTGTGTTGCAGCGACCTTACCTTAAAAGGTGGGCACTGGTGCTAAACACGGGCAGCCAATTTACTGTGTGATTACCAATGGTGAGACACCGGTAATGAGGCTCACTTCAAGTAAAAAGTCTAAAAATCAGGTGATCAGAAGAACAATAAATCTGGGCGTACTGCTAGGGTAGAACCCAGTGAAACACTCACCCTCAAAGTGGTGCTGATATCGCACTTTGAGCCTCTCACCAACCCTGACTAAGAGTGGTTCCTATTCTGCAAAGCCCCGCAGGCTCCAGAAGAGTCCATGGATGAATTCTATGCCTGGCTGCGACAACACACTAGTATCTTCACCCTCCCTGATGAGCAAGGTATTATCAGGGTGCAATTCATCTGCGCCTGGTCATCGGCGAAGCTGCTGGAACAAATACTTCAAGTTCCCATCTGCAGATATGCAGAAATCTCCAAGTTCTGAGCAGCCCACTTGAAAGCAATGCCACAGTGCTCCATAAAGACTGAGCCTTTCAACAAGGTCACTCAAGTCTTTCAGAAGGCCAAGAAAGACTGCCCAAAGAATGCTCACTTCAACCAATGCTGCAGATGGTGTGACTGCATAATCCAACACACTGGAGACTGCCCAGCAAAAGGAAAAGGAAAAAAGTGCTCAGCATGTGAAAAAATGAATCACTATGCAAAAGTATGCCGGTGTGCTCCATGCCGAAAAGGCCCCTGAAGAAAGCTGTTAACACTGTGGAGGCTGGGGTTGTGCTGTGCTGCTTGAAGAGGAGGACCTGGACGACAACACCCCGGAAAGCATGGTGTATGTAATACATGCTGTAGAAACAACTGAAATACAGGCCCACACAGCACAACGGTGCCAAATCTGGCAAGGTCTTGTATATGTGAACAATGTCCTCGGGATCAGTGCAATGCTCAAATTTGGTCCAACTCTCGAAATCCCCAATTCTGCTTACCATAAAGGCACAGAAGCTTGGAGCAATCGAGTGAGGCAAAAGGGTATTGGAAAAGGAACTGCAGGAAAGGAGACATGTAAGAAAAATAAAGGCAATTATAGGGGGTCATTATGAACTCAGCGGGAAATCCCGTAAATCGGGCAGTGACATGCGCAACGGGGATGTGCACGTGGGCCTCTGCACTGCCAATGCAAAATGCATGGGCAGTGCAGGTGCCCCCAGGGGGGCCCGGGGCACCCATTCTGCCAGCCTTTCCCTGGCGGCCTAAACTGCCAAGGAAAGGCTGGGGGAACACATGCGCATTATCCGTTGGGCAGCGCTGCTTGCAGCACTGCCCTGTCAGATAGGGAACTCCGCCATCGTCAGGCTGCCTGGTGGCAAATGCCTGGCGGTGGTGGAGTTTCACCTATGGCAGTCTCCCCATGTTTATTACATGGCGGTCCGGACCGCCATGCCGGTGGCGGTAATTTCCACCAAGCCGGCATTGCGGTCCGGACAGCCATGTTCATAATGAGGGCCATAGTCTTCTCTTTCACTTTCTTTGTAAAGATAGCTATTATTTATCGTCTGGTAAGGAATCTACTTACCCACATTGTGTATTCCTTAAGGCATATGGCATCTCTTCTACATAGCACATGGTCTCAGACATTCTTCCACAAGGAAAACACAAAAGTTTACTGTAATTTAAACAAGTAACAGGTAAGCGTGGATTTTCTCATACAGTGATTCTTGTGCACTATTATAACGCATGCCACCTATTCTGGGGAAAGCATACATACCATAAACCATCTGCCTATTAAGGAATGATCATCAATAAATAGCTTGTTGACAAATAAAGCGCCTCACAAGTAAGGTTCAGATATAATATGCACTTCTCAGATAATTAGATGGCACAGCAGCAGATGGACCCAGTTAATGGAAAAACAAACTCTGGTCACTGCGCCACAATATAGATCAATGGAGTTCAGTAATTTTGCACCTCAGTCAACGTGCGACTATTTAAATAGTCATTCCCCTCCTGGTTTGCAGAGCATTATTCCAGCTGCATCAATGGACCTGTAGTCTGCTAGCCTGATTTATATCCCAGACACAAAACCTCAGTTAATCACAATGTTTCTATGTTTTCTGTGGGCTGTGAGCCATGGCATCCCTGGTGTCTGATTCCTGAAGGCGCATATGCCTGCTATTTCTTGACAAAATCACCACTGAAGGCCAACCAGTCTTAGAAGTTGTGGACACTGGGGCATCAATCAACATACTGTGCTGCACCTGTCGCTGCTCACCCCGCCAGCACAACCACAAGAGTAAGTGAATTTGGTTTAGCCACATGCCTTCCCCTCGCCGGAGTCTTCACTGCCACGACTGTGCATTAAAACCACTCTACGAAGATGAAGATCTATATTACCCGTGGAGGGGTAGACATGCTGCTGAGCTGCTCACCAGCCGAACGCCTCCGGTCGGTCCAATTTGCCTTTGGAGTACACGTCAGTGCCATAGATGCCTTTCTAGGTGAGCTGGAACACCTGTTCAAAGGGCTGGGTTTCCTGAAAGGCTGTGTTGTCCACTTGCACATTTACAAGTCCATGCAGCCATCACTCTGCACTATCAATGCATAGCTTTCCACCTCTGGCCAAAGCTAGACGGTGAGCTGTGGAAGTACTAGGAGGAGGAAATCATTAGAAAAATTAAAGGGACAAGCCCCTGGTCTCACCCATCATTGTGGCCAGCAAACTGAAATAGCATGGGGAAGGGCAGGTATACGTTGATATGTGCCTCCTGAACACAGCCATAAAATGAGAGAATCACCTGACCCAGATAGTCAAGACATCACGGAGTAGCTATTGGGGTCATGTTGGTTCTCCAAGATGGACTTAAGATCAGGATACCAGCAAATACTCCTGTCACTCAAATCCTGCCACTTAACAACATTCTCTGCCCACCTTGGATTGAGGTGGTACAAATGCTGCAATATCAGCATCTCCAGTGCAGCAGAGGTGTTCCAGGACCTAATCACAGGAGTATTGATGGGACTCCTAAGCACTTTAAATGTCAGCGACGATAATGCCCTCACTCTGGAAGAACACTTCCCCCGACTACGAGCCATGTTTAAGCACCTCCAAGACAGCAGACGTATCTTACAGTAGGAGAAGTGCGGGTTCCTCAAAGAAGAAATATGCTTTTTTAGGAACCAGTTTGCTGCATAAGGAGTCACCCCTGGCCCCACCAAAGTCTGTAACATCCAGTCTGCACCAGACCCAACCACTGTTTCAAGTGGCAGGAATTTCTTGGGCATTGTCACGTACTGTGGCCAGTTCATGCAAACTTTGCCATGCTCCCAGAATCCATCCGTAAGCAAACGCACCCTGAACATGGGGCAGCAAACAGGAAAAGATTTCCAAGCCACCAAACAGGCACACACCACCCTTGCATGTTTTGACCCCAGCAAAGATGATTAACTATTGATGGGTTCCAGCCTCATAAGTCTGGGGGAGGTACTCTCCCACAGGAAAGAATGTGATGAATAGGCTCGATCCGACACCAGCCGGGCATTGACTCCTACAGAGCAGCACTACTCCCACATCTAGAAAGAGATGATTGTGATACATTAGTGCTACCAGCAATCCCCTGATTCCACTCTTCAAAGGATCTGTGGTGAAACCCCCCTCTCAGTTAAAAAAATGGATCCTCCAGTTGTAAGAATACCAATTCTCAGTAGTGTACAAACCCGGAACCCACAACCTGGCTGACTGTCTGTCCCGGCATGCACTGCCAGTCACATCTCAGGAAGTGAAAGTCCCTGCAAACACCAATGAGTACATGAGAATGGTCATGGATCAGTTGTGACCTCTTTCCGTATCCCTGGATGATATCATAGAAGCCACAAAGACCGATGAATGTCCATCACTGTGACACTATCTAGAACCTGGAACACTGTTGGGGCTACCGCAAAGGATTAAGGCCACCCAACAGGCTCTGGTGTCTTTGCATCATGTGTGAAATGAGCCCACTGTCTTTCTGGAAGGGTGCCTACTGCGAGGGCCCTGACTCGTCTTAGCAATGAACCTGACTCAACAAATTGTAGAAATCGCACATGGCTCCCACCAAGGGATAGTCAAGACAAAATCTGTCTCTGCAGCAAAGTATGCTTCCAGGGCCTTAAATAACCAAGTTGAGTGGGTCATCAGGCAATGTAGCCTTTGTCAAGCAACAGGTAACTCAAACCCCCTCTCCATGAATCATCACCAAGCAGATCCCCTAGATACCATGGCACAGTGCCAGGGTAGATTTTGGAAGCCTCCCAGATGGGGGCTACCTACTTGTGGTCATTGATGACTATACCCAATACCTCAAGGTGGAGGTGGTAAGGTCAACAGATTCTGAAGAGACCATACCAAAGCCAGAACAAATCATGGCAACCCAAGGCCTAATCAAAGAACTACGAACTGATAATGGTCCAGCCTTTAAAGGGTAGGATGTTGCAAGCTACCTTTCCTCCCAGGGAACCAAGCATTGCAAAATCACCCCCTTGCTGGCCACTGGAGAATAGGGAGATGGAGAGAATTATAAAGACTATCACTAAGACGATCCAAATTGACCAAGTGCAACAAAGTGGATCGAAAAGGCCATCTATGCCTTTCTAAAAGGCTATCTCCTGACCCCCACCCCAGTACTGGAGCAGCTCCATCATCCTCTGTTTCGGGTGGCAGTGTGAAGATGCCAACCTGCACTACCCTCTGTTAGCAGAGGTGGCCCAGCCTGACAGCCAAGCGAACCTCGAAGACTTGTGCAAAATCACCAAATGTCCCAATGACGACGGACGAAACCTTACACCTTACAAGTAGAAGACTGGGTGCTAATGAAAGGGCGCCACCCAGGGAGCAAGTATTGATTCCTCTTCAAATTCCTGCCATGGTGGGTCACCCTGATTTGACGAAGCATAGTGAAAATGATGAGAGGCGCAGAGACTGTTATCTGAAACGCCTTCTGTTTCAAACATTTCCAGGTGGCCACCAAGAATGTAATAAGCCCACATGGACATTCCAGCCAACTGTCCCGCCCCAGGGCCCAGCAGTAAGGATAAGAAAAGCGAGCTAGCCATTCTCTTTCTATCCAGGAGGTTCGGAAACTCCCAGGCACTCAGATCCTAACCCACAGCTCAGGGCGCCAACAAGAGGGCTGAAACAAGGAGCGAGGAGGACCCGGACGTAGATCCCCACTGAAGTCCACCACCCCTGCCAGCTGAGCAATAGAGGTCTGCCGCATTACAGAGCTATCTATATATAATGGATTAATGTCTATCACTGGCTGAGATTTCCATTCTGCTAAACAGCAGGCCACTGCAACTCTGAAGGGAAGTGGCAGAGGGGTGGAGGAGGGAAATAAAAAAAAACAAAAAAAAACTTACCAATGTCTCCCACCATCTCCTGCCATCTTGCTCCTGTTCCTTTAATGTGGTGTACCAGAATTCAACGGGACACCAGCACAGGCTCCCCAGCAATCCTCGTGCTGCTTTCATGCTACACCTAGCATGAAAGCAGTGCCAAGATTGGTCTGAGTGGCTCGGACTGCAGCTCAGACACAAACCTGGAGTCTGTGCAGATTCTTCAACCCGGCTGTAGAAACCTGAGACAGCCAGTCAAACACACATGTGCACTTAGGTGCACTCTCTCCTCATCCCCCCTCCCACCTCCTGTGGCCCAGCCACACCTCTCCCTGCACTGCTGGCTGAGCCACCAGCAGAAAAATTTAATTACTATGGTTTTGCTTTTCTGCTGCTGGCTCAGCCGGGGGGGGGTGGCGGGTGACGCTCCTTCGCCATTGTGAAGGAGCTGCACTCGCTTCTAAGGTGGATATACTTTGCCTATTTTCGCAGGCATGGTGGGTGTTCTGTTCAGCAACAAATGTTGTTGATTGTGTGATCTTTTCAGATTGTCAATAATATTCTGCTCATATATGGTAGGGAAGAATGTAATGTTTGGCTGAGGTGAGTTTAGTAAAACCTCCGTCCTTGATGTGTTGAAGTGGTTCGGACCTAGAGGTCATGAGATCCGAGGGTGTTACTAAAGAGAAGTGGTCTAAGGTAGGCAGTTCCCACACTACCAGCACAACAGTGTGTGTGTGTGTGATTTTCTTCTGTGCTAACAAGGCCTCACGGCCCACCTGCACACAGGCCAACTTCGCTCACGAGTCCACACAGCAAATCAGCAACACAACATACACCCCCTTACCCACTCACGCTTGTATGCCGGGGGAAGGGAGGCATGTGTGTGTGAGTGCATGGACTGTGGCACTCATTTATTAGAGTGGTGGTGCTTATGCCAGCTAGGGTTATTTAACCACTGTCATTTCTCATCTTAATCACAGCTGTTTCTGGATGTGTGCATTCCAGATCTACATTCTGCGTGTCTTCTTTATCAGCTGAAGGTAGGCATTTGTAGTGCTGTGAGCCTACATGCGCTAGGACTCTTTTGATTCTAGGCGGACTCAACAGAGGAATTACTTAACTTGCTGGGAAGTGTTAAGGTGTAGTTATTAACGGTTATGACATAATCAGAGTGAAATGTGTGGTTGTATTGCTGAAATCTGCATTTCTCACATCTGCACCTTGGACTGTGGCCACTGTGGCCCTCTACATCATTAGGCTAAGATAATTCAGCACACGTTGAAGTACCTTGTTGGAAAATGGGTTATTGGTAAGGGCAGGAAAGTACCTACACTTAGCAATAGGCCACTAAATTCCACTTAGGTCCCGTTAGGTCTCATTAAATTAAACCTAGCTCAACCCTTGGTAGCTTGGCAACGTGTGTAGGAAAGTACCATCTTGCCTGGCATGTTACCCCCATATTTTACTGTATATATGTTGTTTTAGTTGTATGTGTCACTGGGACCCTGCCAGCCAGGGCCCCAGTGCTCATAAGTGTGCCCTGTATGTGTTCCCTGTGTGATGACTAACTGTCTCACTGAGGCTCTGCTAACCAGAACCTCAGTGGTTATGCTCTCTCTTTGCTTTCCAAATTGTCACTAACAGGCTAGTGACCAATTTCACCAATTCACATTGGCATACTGGAACACCCTTATAATTCCCTAGTATATGGTACTGAGGTACCCAGGGTATTGGGGTTCCAGGAGATCCCTATGGGCTGCAGCATTTCTTTTGCCACCCATAGGGAGCTCTGACAATTCTTATACAGGCCTGCCACTGCAGCCTGAGTGAAATAACGTCCAAGTTATTTCATAGCCATTTACCACTGCACTTAAGTAACTTATAAGTCACCTATATGTCTAACCTTTACCTGGTAAAGGTTGGGTGCTAAGTTACTTAGTGTGTGGGCACCCTGGCACTAGCCAAGGTGCCCCCACATTGTTCAGGGCAAATTCCCCGGACTTTGTGAGTGATTACACGCGTGCACTGTACATAGGTCACTACCTATGTACAGCGTCACAATAGTAACTCCGAACATGGCCATGTAACATGTCTAAGATCATGGAATTGTCACCCCAATGCCATTCTGGCATTGGGGAGACAATTCCATGATCCCCTGAGTCTCTAGCACAGACCTGGGTACTGCCAAACTACCTTTCCCGGGGTTTCACTGCAGCTGCTGCTGCTGCCAACCCCTCAGACAGGTTTCTGCCCTCCTGGGGTCCAGCCAGGCCTGGCCCAGGAAGGCAGAGCAAAGGACTTCCCCAGAGAGAGGGTGTTACACCCTCTCCCTTTGGAAAAAGGTGTCAGGGCTGGGGAGGAGTAGCCTCCCCAGCCTCTGGAAATGCTTTGATGGGCACAGATGGTGCCCATCTCTGCATAAGCTAGTCTACACCGGTTCAGGGATCCCCCAGCCCTGCTCTGGCGCGAAACTGGACAAAGGAAAGGGGAGTGACCACTCCCCTGACCTGCACCTCCTCTGGGAGGTGCCCAGAGCTCCTCCAGTGTGCTCCAGACCTCTGCCATCTTGGAAACAGAGGTGCTGCTGGCACACTGGACTGCTCTGAGTGGCCAGTGCCAGCAGGTGACGTCAGAGACTCCTTCTGATAGGCTCTTACCTGTGTTGCTAGCCTATCCTCCTTCCTAAGTAGCCAAACCTCCTTTTCTGGCTATTTAGGGTCTCTGCTTTGGGGAATTCTTTAGATAACGAATGCAAGAGCTCATCAGAGTTCCCCTTCACCTCTCTCTTCACCTTCTGCCAAGGAATCGACCGCTGACTGTTCTGGATGCCTGCAAAACCGCAACAAAGTAGCAAAGACGACTACTGCAACCTTGTATCGCTGATCCGGCCGCCTTCTCGACTGTTTTCCTGGTGGTGCATGCTGTGGGGGTAGTCTGCCTCCTCTCTGCACTAGAAGTTCCGAAGAAATCTCCTGTGGGTCGACGGAATCTTCCCCCTGCAACCGCAGGCACCAAAAGACTGCATCACCGGTCCTCTGGGTCCCCTCTCAGCACGACGAGCATGGTCCCTGGAACTCAGCAACTCTGTCCAAGTGACTCCCACAGTCCAGTGACTCTTAAGTCCAAGTTTGGTGGAGGTAAGGCCTTGCCTCCCCAAGCTAGACTGCATTGCTGGGTACCTTGTGATTTGCAGCTGCTCCGGCTCCTGCGCACTCTTCCAGGATTTCCTTTGTGCACAGCCAAGCCTGGGTCCCCGAAACTCTAACCTGCAGTGCACAACCTCCTGAGTTGTCCTCCGGCGTCGTGGGATCTTCTTTTGTGACTTCGGGGGAGCTCCGGTTCAATCTTCTTCGTTGTGCCTGTTCCGGCACTTCTGCGGGTGCTGCCTGCTTCTGAGAGGACTCCTTGTCTTGCTGAATGCCCCCTCTGTCTCCTCACGCAATTGGCGACATCCTGGTCCCTCCTGGGCCACAGCAGCATCCAAAAACCCTAACCGCGACCCTTGCAGCTAGCAAGGCTTGTTTGCGGTCTTTCTGCATGGGAACACCTCGGCAAGCTTCTTCACGACGTGGGACATCCATCCTCCAAAGGGGAAGTTCCTAGTCCTCTTCGTTCTTGCAGAATCCACAGCTTCTACCATCCGGTGGCAGCTTCTTTGCACCCTCAGTTGGCATTTCCTGGGCATCTGCCCAATCTCGACTTTGTCGCGACTCTTGGACTTGCTCCCCTTGTTCCACAGGTACTCTCGTCCGGAAATCCATCGTTGTTGCATTGCTGGTGTTGGTCTTCCTTGCAGAATTCCCCTATCACGACTTCTGTGCTCTTTGGGGAACTTAGGTGCTTTTTACACCTACTTTTCAGGGTCTTGGGTTGGGCTATTTTTCTAACCCTCACTGTTTTCTTACAGTCCCAGCGACCCTCTACAAGCTCACATAGGTTTGGGGTCCATTCGTGGTTCGCATTCCACTTCTAGAGTATATGGTTTGTGTTGCCCCTATACCTATGTGCTCTCATTGCAATCTATTGTGACTGTACATTGCTTGCATTGCTTTCTATTGCTAATACTGCATATTTTTGGTATTGTGTACATATATCTTGTGTATATTTGCTATGCTCATACTGAGGGTACTCACTGAGATACATTTGGCATATTGTCATAAAAATAAAGTACCTTTATTTTTAGTATATCTGTGTATTGTGTTTTCTTATGATATTGTGCATATGACACCAGTGGTATAGTGGGAGCTTTGCATGTCTCCTAGTTCAGCCTAAGCTGCTCTGCTAAGCTACCCTTTTCTATCAGCCTAAGCTGCTAGAACACCTCTTCTACACTAATAAGGGATACCTGGACCTGGTGCAGAGTGTAAGTACCCCTTGGTACCCACTACAAACCAGGCCAGCCTCCTACAATGTGCGACAAGGCTTAACTTAGGAGACAAAGCGTAAAGCATTCAAATATCACAAAACAGTAATTAAATAAAACACAGGAAACAACTTAAAAATCCAAAATCAATTCATACAAATAGTAAATATGTTTAGTTTTAAAATTACACAAAAACGAATAAAATCAGATAAGGGGAACCGGAGATATGAATTTTTAAAGAATTATTGCTTTCTAGCACATAGAAACAAAAAGCGCCAATCTGGTCATCTTGTCGCACCTCGACCAGGGCAAATTCAAAGTTTAAGGCCGACCGCGATGGAGCCTGGCTTGGCTACAGCCCCCGGAAGGCCTCGGTCGAAAGTTTACCTTGGGACTTAGTCGTTTTTCCTGGAGATTTTCTTCAGCGGGACCTGCCAGTCCAATCCGACCTCCTGGAACTCTTCCTCAGATACGTGTTGCGGGAGCCCTTGGTGGACATTTTAACCATCGGAATTAGTCATTTTTTCTAGGTGAAAATCCTTCGACCAGGGCAAAACTGAAGCTTGATCTGACATCCGTGGAGCCCTCTTTGGATACAGTGGCTGGGAGGTACCGGTCAACTTCCTATGTTGGGACTTAGTCTCTTTTTTGGAGATTTTCTTCACTGGGATGAACCTGCAAGTCAGGCCGGGTCGCGGTTGAGGCCAGCCGGCTAGAGTTGCTGCGGCGGGTCGGTCCATCTATGGAGCTTTTTTTCAAAAGTTCTCCAAACTTCTGAATCTTCTTCCAGATATTCTTTTAACGTCCTTTTGAGGTCCGCAGTTCACCCCAAGGTTCCAGAAGCTCTGAGATGCTCCTTGGGGGTGTGGACTACACCTCCCAGAATGCACCTGGCACAAACTCCTTTTTGGCCACTGGACAGTGGTCAGCTGGTTGGTTTCTTCAGGAGTTGGTGCAAGGGACTCTGGTTAGCAAGTTTTCACCTGTAGCAAACAGGGAGTCCCTCCTTGAACCAGTTGAAGCCAGGCAAGGTCCTTCTTGTGGTGAAGCCCAAGTGTGCAGCTGGTGCAGTCCTCCAAAGTGCAGTATCCAGGTGCAGGCCAGGGGTCCAGCAGGGCAGTCCTTCTTCTTCTGTAGTTCTTCCTTGTCGGAATTTGATAGGGATCTGAGGTGTGGGTGCAGGTCTGCCATTTTTATTCTTGCTCCTGGGGGAAAAACACGGGGGTCCTGGTTCTCCAATCAGGGGCAGGATCCTTCCCCCTGTGATGACCACTTCCTGGGAAATGTGGCAAAAATCAATCCCAGGGAGCAACATTCCTCAAAAATCCATCATGACTGAAAGTGATTTTTGGAGGTTACATCTGGCTGAGCCCACCAACTGGTGTGGCTAAAAATCCTAAACACACCCCTCTCCTGCCCTCTCCTAATCTAATCAAGGGGGCACCTAATTGTCTGGGTTTGCAGGATGTGAGGGTGTTGCTGGGTTGCTCCAAATGTCCTTCTCTGCCTTTGAAGACCAGTTTGGCAGCCCTCCCCTTTCCTGCTTCCCCATCTGCTGAGGGGAGATCTCCTCCCCAGGCACATCTCTTTGTGTTGAGCCAGGCCACTTCACACCTCATCAATGCAGCCTGGCCAGGCTGCCAGAGGCTGGTCAATCATAGCAAAGCAGCAAAAAACACTGCAGGGCTGAAGTTAGCAACTTTTCAGGTAAAGTTTAAAACTCTTTACCTGAACAAGTTATATTAAATCCCACAACTGGAAGTTTGGGATTTATTATAACAATTAATTTGATACCAAACTTCTGGTATCTGTTCCTTAAGGGGATTAAAAAAAAAAAAAAAAGAAAGTCTCCCAATTCTAGCCTACAGAGGCCATTCACTACAATGAGGGAAAAACGAATTTGGCTGTTTTACCTCACCAGGTCCTATAAAACTATTTTTATAAGGTCCCTACTTATAGTTACATGGCACCCAGCCCTAGGGGCACATAGGACACACCTAATGGGAGACGTATATGTAAAAATAAGATAGTTTAAGACTTTGGAACTACTTTTAGTTCCAAAGTCTAATTTGCATGTAACTTTAATTTAAAAGCAGCCAGCAAGGCAGGCCTGCCTTTAAAATGACACCGAGGACCTCAGCAGTGCATTTAAGGGGGCACTACCTATGCCGGGGTCCCTAAACCCTCAGATTCCCAACCCACACTATCTGTGTAATAGTTATTAAAAAAAAGACTTCAAGGGTGGTGGGCAGCAGGGACCTACCAGTCTTCTAAATTTAAGAGGAGGGAGTAACAGCCAACTTGTCTACTCCAACTCTGCTGCTACACGTGATCCTGTGACAGCAGGGACAAGCACATAAATACATGAACACTCGGATTGACACTTGCAGCCACATTCAGTACCTTTTGAGGTCGGGCCTCAACAGTGCTGTCAGGTGATCTGTTGTAGTCAGTTTGTGGCCTTTCACTCCTCCCATCGCTTTTGATTAGTCTAAATTTTTGCTTGCCAGTGACTAATTTGGCTTCCAGCACCCTCATTTTTGTGAGTTGTTTATTCTCCTCAAGTCTCGCCCTAGGACTTGTTGCCTTACACTACATCTATTTTTGTAAGTGCTTCAGGTCTATTTTTTACATTTGGAAAATGTCTTTACGCAGTGCAGTCGTCACATTTCCTGTGCTGTTTGCTGGTGTGGCATGCCCTTTTCCCCTTGCCCAGTTGATTCCCCTTTGGCCCCTTTTATCTATTTACAGAGGACTTTGAGAGCCCATGTGTTTATATTTAAATTGCATGGGTTATTATATTTGTCAATTGAACAATGTATTATGTTTTGTTTTGAGACTGCAAAAAAAGAAATATTTATGAATGCTACAGAAATGCATATTTTGCGAAAAACTACAAAGTGTTTCAAGGATGGTCGGTACACACTCTTCGACAGATTTGCTCTGGTGCTACTTGTTTTTCCCCTGCTCTCGCCAGCTCCCCTGATACTGGCGATTCTTTTTGCCTACTGGTTATATTTATGGTTGTTCTTGGGTCTTGTATTTCCTGACTGCATGATTTTCTTTCCTTGTTTATGTAACTTTGTATTTGGTTTGCAGTGTAGCTATTTTCACACAAACGGTGGTAAGTAGTTTACACTGACTTTTTATGTTATAAAGACTATGGCTTCTCAGGTTTCTTTTCAGCTGATAAATGTTAACAAAGGCAGGAATGCAGAGATTCTATCTCACTTTTTTTGGTTTGTGATGCATGTGGTGTATTTTGAGGCAATATCTTTGCTGTGTCGGTTTTAATATTTTGTTGTGAAAGTGATTTTGTTTGTGGGTGAGGGTGCTATATTTATGTGTCTGCGTGCAGTAGTTTTGGCTTGACTTGAGTGTTTATGTTAGTGCGATTTTGTGAGTTGCTTTCGTGTCTGTTTTGTCTGCTGTTGTCAGAACCCTTGTTTTTCATAATATTGGGATGCTTAGTTTTATTTACATGTGCAATGGTTTTTAATTGAGTATGCCTTTAAATCCTATTTTTATCTTATTTTATGTTACCGGCAATCCCTGCTATAAATTTAGCTTCCACATGATTGACTTTCCTGTTTTGTTTGTCCTACTGCCAAAGAGTGTTGTCTACTTTGCTCTTGACTGCTATTAGTTTGTGAGTTTCAATGCTCGAGTGGCAATGTGAGATGGCAGTAAAGATTTACTTGTAAGAATCAGTCAGTCGCTTCCATTAAATGCAGTGTTTTTGCCTCCTGACATTGACAATTAAAATACTATGCCCTTTACAGGGTTAAGAGATTTCCAAATTTGTGTTGGTAGGCCTCCGTGTGTGGGGGTAATAAGCAGTGTTTTAGTGCATTTTGGGAATATTACTGAGGAAATAATTACTTGCAAGCTCTACCTTTAAACCTGGTTTCATGTTAAAGCCTGTTTTTTTTAATCTTTGGGCCTCCCCTGGACAGTGCTTCCATTATTGATTTGCAACTGCTTCTCTGGTCCTATCAGTAATTCCTCATTCTAAGTTCTCTGATAATGCTGCAAGCTGCTTCTCTGGTCCCATCGGTAATTCCTCACTCTAAGGGGGTCATTCTGACCCTGGCGGTCATTGACCGCCAGGGCCAACGACCACGGAAGCACCGCCAACAGGCTGGCGGTGCTTCCTGGCCAATTACCGCCGCGGTCAGAAAAGGGAAACCGGCGGTTTTCCGCCGGTTTTCCCCTGGCCAAAGGAATCCTCCATGGCGGCGCTGCAAGCAGCGCCGCCATGGGGATTCCGACCCCCTTCCCGCCAGCCTGTTCCTGGCGGTTTACACCGCCAGGAAGAGGCTGGCGGGAACGGGTGTCGTGGGGCCCCTGGGGGCCCCTGTACTGCCCATGCCACTGGCATGGGCAGTGCAGGGGCCCCCTAACAGGGCCCCAGCAAGATTTTCAGTGTCTGTTTGGCAGACACTGAAAATCGCGACGGGTGCCACTGCACCCGTCGCACCGCAGCAAATCCGCCGGCTCCATTCGGAGCCGGCTTCATCTTTGCTGGGGCTTTCCCGCTGGGCCAGCGGGCAATATTTTGCAGATCGCCCGCCGCCCGCCAGGGTCGGAATGACCCCCTAAGTCCTCTAAACAATGCTGCAACCTGATTCTCTGGTGCCATTGATAACTCCTCATTCTAAGTCCTCTAGACAGTGCTGCTAGCCGCTTTTCTGGTCCCAGTGGTAATTCCTCATTCTTACGTCTGAGGACAATAATACAGCTGCTTCTCTGGTCCCAGTGGTAATTCCTCATTCTAAGTACTCTAGACAGTGCTTCAGATGCTTCTCTAGCCTGAGTGGTAATTCCTCACTCTTAGTCCTCTAGGAAGTGCTGCAAGCTGCTTCGCTGGTCCCGTCGGTAATTCCTCATTCTAAGTCCGTGAGGACGTGCTGCTAGCTACTTCTCTGGTCCCCATGGTAATTCCTCATTCTGATTCCTCTAGACACTGCTGATATCTGCTTCTTGGGTCCCAGTGGTAATTCCTCATTCTAAGTCCTCTAGACAATGGTGCAGCTGCTTCTCTGGTCCAGATGGAAATTCATCATTCTAAGTACCATAGACAGTGCTGCAGCTGCTTCTCTGCGCCCAGTGGTAATTCCTCATTCTAAGTCCTCTAGACAGTGCTGCAGCTGCTTCTCTGGTCTCAGTTGTAGTTCATCATTCTTAGTTATGGGTAAGTACCCTCTTTCTTGGCTTGGTTACCCTCTTTTTCAACACTCCATCCATCATTTTATTTTGTGATACACATTTTTCTGCCTGATGTCAGTGTGTTTGACTGTGTTCACTGGGATCCTGCTAACCAGGACCCCAATGATTATGCTCTCTCTCCCAAAACTCTGTATTTCATCCCACAACTGGCCTACTGGTGCCCCCATGTAAGCCCATAGTATATGGTACTCAGGTACCCAGGGCATTGGTGTTCCAGAGGATCCCTAAGGGCTGCAGCAGTTACTATGCCACCCGTAGGGAGCCCATGCAAAGGGTTCTGTAGGTCTGCCATTGCAGTCATCGTGAACTGGGTGCATGCATCCGTTTTCACTACAGGTCACTGCACCTGGTAACTGTAAATCACCCCCACGGTAGACACTCTCAGCCCAGAGGACACGGTGCAGATCCCTGTGTGTGAGGGCACCCCTGCACTAGCAGAGGTGCCCCCACAAACTCCCGATCCATTTTTCTGGACTTTGTGAGTGTGGGGACACCATTTTACGTGTGTTCTGGACATAGGTCACTACCTATGTCCAGCTACATAATGGTAACTCCGAACCTAGGCATGTTTGGTATCAAACATGTTGGAATCATACCCCAATATTTTTGCAAGTATTGGTTGTATGATTCCATACTCTCTGTGGGCTCCTTAGAGTACCCCAGCATTGCTCCTACAACCTTCTGAGGTTTTCCAGGCAGCCCAAGCCGCTGCCACTTCACAGACAGGCTTCTGCCCTCCCGTTGCTTGAGCAGCTGAAGCTCAGGAAAGCAGAACAAAGGATTTCCTTTGGGAGAGGGGCGTTACAACCTCTTCCTTTGGAAATAGTTGTTACTGGTCTTGGGGGTGGTAGCCTCCCCAAGCTACTGGAACGCTTTGAAGGGCGCATTTGGTGCCCTCCATGCATAAACCAGTCTACACTGGTTCAGGGACCTCCAGTTCCTGCTCTTGAGTGAAACTGGACAATGGAAAGGGGAGTGACAACTCCCCTGTTCATCACCACCCCAAGAGTGGTGCCAAGATCTCCTCCAGAGGATTCCTGGATTTTTCCATCTTGAATCCAAGGTTGGCAGGGAAATCGGGGAGCATCTGAGTGACTTCAGAACCCCTCCTGACTAGTGGTCACCGAGCTAGGTGACCAATCCCCCTTTCAGGGCTATTTAGGGTTTCTCTTTTGGGTGGTTCCTCAGATTCGGCTTGCAAGATTCCAACAAGATTCCTCTGCAACCTCCACTTTGACTTCTGACCAAAGAAACTGCATCTGGACTCTCCGGGACCCAACCATCTGCAACAAAGGCGAAGACTTCGCCTGCGACTTTGTTTCCACAGCTCCTTCCAGCTTCTGCAACATTTCCCCAGTAGTGCATCCTCTGAGGACAGCCCGTTTTCAGTCTGCACAGGAAAGAAGAAGGAATCACCCTTGGAGTGAAGGAGTAACTTTCCTGCATCCGCAGGTACCAACAGCAACAATGACTGACTGCATGGATACCCTCTTCTGCTGAGCTGCATGGATCCTGCTTCACGGGTGGTGGTCAGAAGTGGCACAGACGGTCCTCTGTACCAGCTGTTCCATGTGGGTGGAGGGAAGCCCATGACTTCCCATGCAGGACACCACCCCCATGCACCGCATCTTTTGAATCTGCCAGGGCCTGTTGGCACTTCTTCCAAGAGGTCTTCAGGCAATGTGTAGCTCCAGCCCACAGCACTATTTCCTCAGACGCACAACTCCCTGAGTGGCTCCCCTGTGGCATGGGACTCCTTTTCATAGGGGTCCATTTGCAACTTCTGTGTCCCCATCCTGTGGGACTCCTGTGAGTGCTGCCTGTGCTTCTATGGCTCTCTGCCAGGTGAGGGTCCCCTCTAACTCCTCCTCATGGATTGAGTCCTCCTGGGCCTTGCTAGTCCCGGCAGCACCATTGTCAGTCATATGCGGGTTTTGCCTGTGCCAAGGCTTGCTGGTGGAATCCGAACACGCAAACCCAACTGCAATCTTCCTTCTGGCATGGGACATCACCAGCATCCTCCAGGAACTCGATTCCAACTCCAGGGCTGAAGTGCTGACTTTCCTTCCTCACAGTCGACCAACTCCTGCATCCCCAGCTTGGTGGGTAGGGTCTCCTGTCACCACTGGACTCTGCTGTGTCTTCTGGACTTGGTCCCCTCTTTCCACAGGTCTTCCTCTGCAAGAATCCACTGTTGGTTTCTTGGAGTCACCTCTGGGTTTTGCAATTCTCTTCATGTCTTCTTAGTGGGTGTTTTGGGAAATTCTAGTGATTTACTCCTGCTTTCCTGGTCATTGGGGGATGTTGTGGTACTTACCTTTGTGCTTTCCTGGAACACCCAGCGCCCCTCTACAGTCTCCACTTACCTAGGTGGGGGTCCAACGCTTCCATTCTATTTTTTTAGTATATAGTGTAGGAGGCTGGCCTGGCTTATAGTGGGTACCTAGTGGTACTTACACTTTGTGCCAGGTCCAGTTATCCCTTATTAGTAGATTAGTAGTGTCCTAGCAGCTTAGGCTGGTAGAGGTAGCAATAGCAGAGCAGCTTAGGCTGAACTAGGAGACATGCAAAGCTCCTACTTTACCACTTATATCATATAGCACTATATCATAAGAAAACACAATACTCAGAGTTACTAAAAATAAAGGTACTTTATTTTAGTGACAATATGCCAAATGTATCTCAGAGGATATACTCCCTTAGGAGGTAAGTAATATACACAAAATATACACACATTCAAAAATCAGGTAAGTAAACAGTTAGGAAAGTAATGCAAACACCGTAGAACACAATAGAATGCAATAGGACACAATAGGACACAATAGGCCTAGAGTCAACACAAACCATATACTCCAAAAGTGGAATGCAAACCACAAATGGACCCCAGGCCTAGTGTAGTGTGTGTGCAAGATACCCCACCCCAAGACCCTGAAAAGTAGGAGTAAAGTTACCCTCCTGCCCCAGAAACACAGTATAGACGAGATAGGGGATTCTGCAAAGACAACAACTGACTGCAAAGCACTGAAGACGGATTCCTGGACCTGAGGACCTGTAAAGGAAGGGGACCAAGTCCAAGAGTCACGCAAGTGTCCGGGGAGGGGCAGGAGCCCACTAAACCCCAGATGAAGGTGCAAAAGGGCTGCCTTCAGGTGGAAGAAGCTGAAGATTTTGCAACAAAGGAAGGTGCTAGGAAATTCTCCTTTGGTCAGAAGATGTCCCACGGCGTGCTGGAGGATGCAGAGTTGTTTCCATGCAGAAAGACTGCAAACAAGCCTTGCTAGCTGCAAGACTCGCGGTTGAAGATTTTGGGTGCTGCCAGGGCCCAGGAAGGACCAGGAGGTCACCGCTTGGAGGAGGAGACATAGGGGGCGCTCAGCAATAGAGAGAGATCATGCAGAAGCAGGCAGCACCCGCAGAAGCACTTGAACAGGCGTTCAAGAAATCTGAGCATGACGGTCGTCTCAGCACAACAAAAGAGGGTCCCCCGAAGTCGGTGGTCAACTCAGCGAGTTGAGCAATGCAAGACGGAGTGCTGGGGACCTGGGCTAGGCTGTGCATGAAGGAATCCTTGCAAGAGTGCACAGAAGCACTAGCAGCTGCAGATCATGCAGTACACAGGATTACTGTCTGGTGTGGGGAGGCAAGGACTTACCTCCACCAAACTTGGACAGAAGGACCACTGGACTGTCGGGGTCACTTGGATCCAGCTCCTGTGTTCCAGGGACCACGCTCATCAAGATGAGAGGGGACCCAGAGGACCGGTGATGCAGAAGGTTGGTGCCTGCGTTAGCAGGGGGAAGATTCCGTCGACCCATGGGAGAGTTCTTCTTGGCTTCCAGTGCAGGGTGAAGGCAGACATCCCTCAGAGCATGCACCACCAGGAAACAGTCGAGAAAGCCAGCAGGATTAGGTGCTACAATGTTGCTGGTAGTCTTCCTGCTACTTTGTTGCAGTTTTGCAGGCATCCTAGAGTAGTCAGCGGTCGACCCTTAGCAGAAGTCGAAGAGAGAAGTGCAGAGGTACTCTGGTGAACTCTTGCATTCGTTATCTGAAGAGGAACCCACAGGAGAGACCCTAAATAGCCCTCAGAGGAGGATTGGCTAGCTAACCATGTAAGAGCCTATCAGGAGGGGTCTCTGACGTCACCTGCTGGCACTGGCCACTCAGAGGTCTCCATTGTGCCCTCACACCTCTGCATTCAAGATGGCATAGGTTTGGGACACACTGGAGGAGCTCGGGGCACCACCCCTGCGGTAGTGATGGACAGGGGAGTAGTCACTCCCCTTTCCTTTGTCCAGTTTCGTGACAGAGCAGGGGCTGGGGGCTCCCTTTCCAGTGTAGACTGGCTTGTGCAAGGAGGGCACCATCTGTGCCCTTCAAAGCATTTCCAGAGGCTGGGGGAGGCTACTCCTCCCCAGCCCTTAACACCTATTTCCAAAGGGAGAGGATGTAACACCCTCTCTCAGAGGAAATACTTTGGCTGCCCAGACCCCAGGAGGGCGGAAACCTGTCTGAGGGTTGGCAGCAGCAGTAGCTGCCACATTGACTAGTGCCAGGGTGCCCTCACTTACACCTAGCCTTCACTAAGTGAGGGTTAGTCATATAGGCTGCATCATACAGGAACACACTGGCATCTTCCTAGGGTACATTCCTGCAGTCTTTGACTAACCGGGGGCTCTTCTTTTGCACCCTCTTCTAGGTTGGCAGGGGCTCCTATTCTTCCTTGAACTTTTTTCAACTTCTGGACTTGGTCCCCTTCCTTTGCAGGTCTTGAGGTCCAGGAATCCAGCAGTTGTTCTTTGCAGACCTGGTTGGATGCTGCAAAATCCCAATCACAAGGTGTAGTATGTCCTAAGGAAACTTGCAGTACTTTACTCCTGCTTGTCTGGGCTCTGGGTGGCATAATTTACTTACCTTTCCTGTATTCGTACTCTCCCAGCGATTCTCCACACACTACACTTGTCTAGGGGGTAATTTGTGATTCACATTCCACTTTCTTAGTATATAGTTTGTGTTGCCCCTAGACCTAATTTCTCCCATTGGAATCTATAGCCTTTACTATTGTTTGCATTGTTCTATGACTATTTACTTGTCTAATTTTTGGTGTCTAGTGTATATATTGTGTATAATACTTACCTCCAGAAGGAGTATTGTCTCTAAGATATTTTTGGTACTGTGTCACCCAAATAAATACCTTTTTTTTGTTAACACTGAGGGGGTCATTACAACCCTGACGGTACAAGACCGCCAGGGCTGAAATGACGGAAGCACCGCCAACAGGCTGGCAGTGCTTCCCTGGTCATTACGACCGCGGCGGAAAAGCCGCGGTCGCAGCGCTGGGGCCGGCGGTTTCCCACCACAATCCAGGGGATTACCAGTACCCCTACCGCCAGCCTTTTCCTGGCGGTTTGAACCGCCAGGAAAAGGCTGGCGATACGGGGAGTCGCATGGGCAGTGCAGGGGCCCCCTGACAGGGCCCGTGCAGATTTTCACAGTCTGCATAGCAGACAGTATAAAGCGCGACGGGTGCAACTGCACCCGTCGCACGGCCGCAACACCGCCAGCTCCATTTGGAGCCGGCTCCTGTGTTGTGGCCGAGATCCCCGCTGGGCCGGCGGGGATCTCCAAATGGCCGCGGCGGGGGTGTGGCTTCATTGGCGGCCGTCCGGCGGTCCGATCTTGGAGGCCGCCCGCTAAGGTCTTAATGAGGGCCTGAGTATTGTCTTTACTTGTGTATAAGTACTGTGTAACTATAAGTGGTATTGCATGAGCTTTGCATGTCTCCTAGTTCAGCCTAAGCTGCTCTGCTATTGCTACCTCTATCAGCCTAAGCTGCTAGAACACTACTACAGTTCACAAAAAAGGGATAACTGGACCTGGTATAAGGTGTAAGTACCCAAGGTACCCACTACAAACCAGGCCAGCACACCAAACCGTCACTTTCAGGCACACACAAATCCGCCATACAAAAGGTCAGTGATAAACTGGTGATATCAAAACCTACACTGTTACGCCAACAGAACAACGCTCACAACATTATGACCCACAATTCACCATGGCGGACATTCAACGCGGTAAACCATTGGCGGTACGTACTGCAGCACTCAAAATACACACACACAAACAAAACAGCACCACATTGGACAATTCAAACTACACACCCCTGACACCCATACACTTACCACACCCACACCACTACAAAACACACACCCACATTACCCACAACCTTTTACGAGAGCACCCACACAACCAGAGCCACATACCACCATTACCTTATACACCACCCACGCACCTTACATCACCCACCCCAACACAGCACCCTACACGTCCTCACCCACACCACTCACACTACACCCTTTCTGAGGAGGAGCTAAGGGTCATGGTGGAGGAAATCATCCGGGAAGAGCCACAGCTATTTGGGTCACAGGCGCAGCAGATATCCATTGCTAGGAAAATGGAGCTATGGTGGAGAATTGTGGACAGGGTCAACGCCGTGGGACAGCACCCAAGAACCAGGGATGACATCAGGAAGAGATGGAATGACCTACGGGGGAAGGTATGTTCCATTGCAGCAAGACACCAACTAGCTGTACAGAGGACTGGTGTGGACCCCCACCTCCTCCCCCACAACTAACAACATGGGAGGAGCAAGTCTTGGCAATCATCCATCCTGAGGGCCTGGCCGGAGTAGCAGGAGGACTGGATTCTGGTAAGTCAACTCTATACTACTATACCCCCCTACCTGCATGCCATCACATACCCCCACCCTCACTCCCATCACCCCACCACTACCCACACAACCCACCATCACAACCCACTCATCCCATTGCCAAGCCCTGCATGCCATACCAATGCATGGACACCACTCACAGACCTGCATGGATACCTATCACTACAACATGCACACACAGAAACAATAACACTGCATTTACAACCTCACAGGTATCCCACCCAATGTCACCGGAGAAGAGGTGCCAGCAACATCCAGTCCCCCACCCAGAAGAGGCCCACAGTGATGACAGCAGCTCTGGTCGCATGGATCTGGATGACTAACCTGACCCATCAGGGACCTCCGGACAGTCGGTTACCCAGGAACACTCTCACACCACCACAGAGCCTCCCCTCTCAGGAAACACCACAACAGCACCCACCCAGTGGGCCCATACCTATGCCCCCAGGACACGTCAATCAGCAGTGTGTCCACCACTACAGGGACCCAAGGGCACACCACAAACCCAAGACAATCAGGGACCTGGGGTCAGTGGCAGTGGGCACACAGTTCAGGGGACAGAGGCACTGGAAAACAGGGAAGCTGGGAGGACTGCTGTGCACCAGGGGGCACTCACATCAATCCTGGGAGCATACCAACACTCCCAGGATACGCTGAGCCAGATCCTGGACAAGATGCAGGAGAACAGGCGGCTGCAGGAGGGACAGTACCTGGGGATCAGGGAAGACTTGAAGTCTGTTAACACCACCCTGGTCTCCATTGCAGGGGTGCTGGCAGACATGGCCAACAGTATGGGGGAGGCACTAGCACAACAGCGGGCCCCTGACACTAGCCAGACTACTGAACAGCCCTCCACTTCTACTGCCGCTAGTGGACAGGAGGCCCCGCCACAGGACCAACAGGCCACCAGCACCCCTCCCCCTGCAGAAGGAGAACCACCACACAAACATTCCCTGCGATCCAGGCAGAAGCCAGAGACACTTGCCAAGACCCCCGCCAGGAAATAAGACTCTCCTGATTGTCACCCTTGTGTCCCACTCAGTCACCCTGTCCACCTTGAACTGCCATTGCTCCCCTTTCTGTGCCCCCTTGGACATTGCTCCTGTGCTACAAATAGACTGGACTCTAACCTGGACTTTCCTCCATCATCACTCCAGCACATTGCACTTCCCCCTTTTCGTCAGAGCACTGCAATAAACACACTTAGAAAAAATACAAGTATGGATTATGTCAAATTATTTAAAAATGTATTTGTCTAACAAGGTTCAAAAATTGCAATTCAACTGTGCAGTAATGTTTACATAGGAAAGACTTGTAGTTGGCTGCACTGAACACACCAGGAGCAATACTGGGGCACCAACATCTGCAAACAGTGATGCCAATGGGTACAGTGAGTGGCCATAGTAGTAGGACTTCACAGCCTGCCTGTGACAATGTCACACATAAAACTGTCAATGGAAAGTGAAATAACACTATCTTACCTGTGTGTAGTTGGAAGTATTGACGAATGACTACACTACTGTAGTCCTCATCCTCTGCCTCCTGTTCTTCACTGTCCATAGGGTCCACTGCTGTCAAACAGCCATCTCCAGCCTCCTCTTCCTGCAGAAAAGGCACATGGTGTCGCAAGGCAAGGTTGTGCAAACTACAGCATGCCACGATGATCTGGCAGACCTTCTTGGGTGAGTAACACAGGGATCCACCTGTTAGATGAAGGCAACGAAACCTGGCCTTCAAGAGGCCGAAGGTTCTTTCTATTATCCTTCTGGTTTGCCCATGTGCCTCATCGTAACATTCTTCTGCCCTTGTCCTGGCATTCCTCACAGGGGTCAGTAGCCATGATAGGTTGGGGTAATCAGAGTCACCTGCAACTATTGAGGGACAACTGTTAGCCACACACTAACCCTTGTGACCCACACCATACCCATACACCACTGGGTGGGAACCAGGGTTCACCTATTTGCCACACCCTGTGCCTCTGGAGTTGGCCCATCACATTTGGTATGCTGCTGTTCCTCAGGATAAAAGCATCATACACCGGGCCTGGATACTTAGCATTGACATGGGAAATGTATTGGTCCCCCAAACACACCATCTGCACATTCCTAGAGTGATAACTTTTGCGATTTCTGAAGACCTGTTCATTTCACTGGGGGGGGGACAAATGCAATATGTGTCCCATCAGTCTCACCAATGATGTTGGTGATATGTCCCATTGCATTGAAGTCACCCTTCACAGTGGCCAAATCCTCCACCTGGGGGAAAATGATGTAGCTGCACATGTGTTTGATCAGGGCAGACAACAGTCTGGTCAGCACTATTGAGAACATTGGCTGTGACATTCCTGCTGCCAAGCCCACAGTCACTTGGAAAGAACCAGTTTCCAGGAAATGGATCACTGATAGCACTTGCACAAGAGGGGAGATCCCAGTGGGGTGACGGATATCAGATATCAGGTCAGGCTCCAATTGGGCACCCAGCTCTGTGATTGTGGCCCTGTCAAGTCCATAGGTGAGGATAATGTGCCTGTCCTCCATTGTTGCCAAGTCCACCAGGGGTCTGTACACAGGGGTATGTCTCCATCTCCTATTCATCTGCAGCAGTTGCATTCTATGGGGCAAAAGAGTGAGCAGCTGGTCATTATCTGTACATTGTAAACACTGCAGTACAATACATATTGTGATTCGTACAATATTATGGTGGCATATGTCTAGAATGTGAAAATGTGAACTGTGACGCATTTAGGGTCCATGGCCTGCACCCTCCCCTGAAATGGCGTCAGCCTGTCCAGTATGGAGGGACAGGTGGAAGTGAGGTAATTCCACTTACGTTGTGCGCCATTGTGGGAGGCGGTCGAGAACCGCTGTGCAACTCCTCATTAGTTATCATTGGGCCCTATGGGTTACAGTGGCCATTGGTGATGTACGCTGGCAGTAATGGTACGCACCGCCGCGGACGTGACTGCCATTTTCTATCCGTTCACTCACTTGCTACGTGACCTTCAACAGGAGAGGACCTACACTGCATGTGCTGCTGTGACCTGTGTCTGGAACCTACCATGGCACGTGTGATTGGAGAAAGGGCCCCTGCCTTCACCTCAGCGGAGTTGAAGAGACTGGTGGATGGGGTCCTACCCCAGTACCGACTGCTGTATGGGCCTCCAGACCAACAGGTGAGTACACTGTGAGCACAATGCATGGGGCATGAATGCATGGAGCGGTGTATGTGCAGGCCTCGTGTGGGGGGGTTTGATGTCCCTGGGCAGCGTGCAGCATATATGCAGGGCCATGTCTGTGCTAATGGGGATATGAAGGGGCATGGTGGGCCATGGGTGTAACAGGCAGGACGGTCTGACTTTGCCTGTGTATATTTTTCTGCAGGTCAGCACCCTTCAAAAGAAGGGTATATGGCGTGCCATTGCCAATGACGTGCGGACCCTGGGGGTCTATGGCAGGCGGAGCACCCACTGTACGAAATGGCGGGAGGACCTGAGATGCTGGGCACGGAAGATGGCGGAGGCCCAGCTGGGACTGGCCTCCCAACGAGGAAGGGGTGCCTGTCGAACCCTGACCCCCTGACGGCCCACATACTAGCGGTAGCCTATCCGGAGCTGGATCGGCGTTTGGGGGCATCACAGCAGCTACAAGAGGGTGCGTACAGTGCCCTTCATTATAACTTACACCTGGTGGGGTGGTATCAGGGTGGGGGATATGGGCCTGTGGGTGCCCCTAGGCCAGGCCTGACTTTGCAGAGTAGGTCCCATGTTAAGTAGGGTTCTGATGTGATATTCCTCCAACCTAGCTAGTAGGCATCCACGACTGGGCAGGCGTGTGTGGGTCTCAGGTATGCTGCAGTTGGCGGTATGTGGCCCTACCCATGGCCTGGTGACTAGCATTGTAACAGGTAATACATTGCCTAGTGCTTCCCCCTGTGTGTGAGTGTGTTGTGTACGCCAACTGTGGTGTTGGAGCTGCCATTGACCAAGTGTTTCCTTTGTCTCTTCCCCCCCTTTTTGTTTTGTCATCCTGTCCTTATGTGCATTAGCATCATCTGGTGGAGGAGCAGAGGCACCGGCGACAGAAGGAGCTGCATCCCACAGGACCCTGGAGGCCGAGTCCACCGACGCTGAGGGCACCAGTGGGACGGAGGGTGAGGAGAGCACCATGGCAGAGACAGGAGGTGACAGTTCAGACACGGATATCTCCTCCAATGGAAGCTCCCTGGTGGTGGCGGACACTTCTGTGACCACCCCAGCTACAGGTACAGCCGCCACCCCATACCAACACCGCCCTCCAAGCAGCCCCTCAATGAGTAGCATGTGCCCACTCACCCAGGAGGGTGGGCATCTCCTTTGCCCCAGGCACCTCAGGCCCTGCCCAAGTGAGCCCTGCTGCCCTGAGTGAGGAGGCTATTGACCTCCTGCGATCCATCTCTGTTGGGCAGTCAACCATTGTGAATGCCATCCAGGGGCTAGCAGCCCAAATGCAACAGTCCAGTGCATTTCTGGAGGACATTCACACTGACCTGGCGGCCCAACAGAGATCAATCCAGGCTCTGGTCTCCTCTCTGATTGCAGCCATTGTCCCTGTTTCCACCCTCCCCCCTCCAACGTCCCCTTCCCAATCCCATTCCCCTCAACCCCAACCTATCCCAAGCACACAGGCAGACGAGCATACACACAGGACAACACACAAGAGTGGACATGGCAAACACAAGCACCACACTTCATTCCACAGGTACTCACACAAACACCATCTAGATGCAGATATACCTTCATCCACTGCCTCCAGTGTGTCCCCCTCCTCCTCATCATCCACCTCTGTGAGGAGGTAGCCTCTTTCTAGCATTGTTACCCCCACTTTTGACCTGTTTGTGAGTATATGTCAGTGTGTTTTTACTATCTCACTTGGATCCTGCTAGCCAGGACCCCAGTGTTCATAGTGAAAGCCCTATTTGTCAGTGTGTTTTATCTGCCCCACTGGAGCCCTGCTAGCCAGGACCCCAGTGCTCATAGTTTGTGGCCTGAATGTGTATACCTGTGTAGTGCCTAACTGTGTCACTGAGGCTCTGCTAATCAGAACCTCAGTGCTCATGCTCTCTCTGCCTTTAAATTGGTCACTATAGGCTAGTGACCACTTTTACCAATTTCAGTTGGCATACTGGAACACCCTTATAATTCCCTAGTATATGGTACCTAGGTACCTAGGGTATTGGGGTTCCAGGAGATCCCTATGTGCTGAAGCATTTCTATTGCCACTCCTAGGGAGTAGGCTGCAGGTGATGGGCTGGAGCTTCTCCCACCACCACCAGCACAATTGGGCAGCCGTCCAAGGCTGCAGGGGATGGGCAGGAGCTTCCCCCCACCACCACCAGCAGCACCGCCACCAGCTCTGCCAGCAGCACCACCAGCAGCACAGCCACCAGCACCATTGGGCAGCCTTCTGAGGCTGCAGTGGATGGGCAGGAGCTTCCCCCCACCACCACCAGCAGCACCAGAACCATTGGGCAGCTGTCCGAGGCTGCAGGGGATGAGCAGGAGCTTCCCCCCATCACCACCAGCAGCAGCAGCACCATTGGGCAGCCGTCCAAGGCTGCAGGGGATGGGCTAGAGCTTCCCCCCACCACCAACAGCACCATTGGGCAGCCATCAGAGGCTGCAGGGGATTGGGCAGAAGCTTCACCCCACCACCACCAGCAGCACCGCCACTAGCACCGCCAGCAGCACCACCAGCAGCACCACCACCAGTACCATTGGGCAGCCGTCCGAGGCTGCAGGAGATGAGCTGGAGCTTTCCCCCACCACCACCAGCACCGCCACCAGCACCACTGGGCAGCCGTCCGAGGCTGCAGGGGATGGGCTGGAACCTCCCCCCACCACCACCAGCAGCAGCACCATTGGGCAGCCACCCGAGGCTGCAGGGGATGGGCTGTAGCTTCCCCCCACCACCACCAGCAGAAGCACCACTGCCACCACTGAACAGCCGTCACCGCCGACAGACATTCATTAGACCTGCATCCATGGGCTGTTGTGCGGCCTGACCCCTGCAAATCCGGTGGGTATGACACCCACCTGAGAGACTGTGACCTTGCACTCCCCAATATCTGCATCACTGGGCACTATGCCCCCTCCAGAACCAGTGGAGATGCCATCCACTCACCCTATCCTCCCCAGGATGAAGCTCACAGAGCACGATGCCCCCTTCAGAACCAGTGGAGATGCCATCCACTCACCCTATCATCTTCAGGATGAAGCTCACAGGGCACGATGCCCCCTACATTGCCGGTGGGCAAGTCACCCACTTGAGAGACTGTGGTCTTACACTCCCCAGGACCAACCACAGGGCATGTTGCCCCCTCCATTGCCAGTGGGCACGTCACACACTTGAGAGACTGTGGCCTTGCATTCCCCAGGACCAAGCACAGGGCATGTTGCCCCCTCTATTGCCAGTGGGCAAGCCACCCACTTGAGGGACTGTGGCCTTGCACTCCCCAGGATCAAGCACAGGGCATGTTGCCCCCTCCATTGCCAGTGGGAAAGTCACCCACTTGAGAGACTGTGGCCTTGCTCTCCCCAGGACCAAGCACAGGGCATGGTGCCCCCTTCAGAGCATGTGGCAAGTCACCCACTTGAGAGACTGTGGTCTTGCATTCCCCAGGACAGAGTAATGGGCATGTTGCCCCCTCCAGGACCAGTGGTGTTGTTCCATCTGGTGGCTGAGGTGCCCCCCCGTCCCCTGGGGTGCCTGCCTATTTTCGACCTGATGCCCCTGCAGTGTTCTCTCTGTGTTGTTGCAGGAGTAAAGTGGGGCCTCGGACTTTGTAATGTGACCCTGTGGCCCACAAACATTGAGGACTGGGAAGTGTCCCTACATTTGTAAATATGTATATACTTTGTGATTTGGATGCACATATTTCTACTTTTTTTTATCTTATTACATTCACTTTCATCAATCCCTTTTGTCCTTGCATTATTCCTGAGGGGTACGGGGTAAATATGTTACATTGCTGCATCTGCTTGTGTGTATGGTGTTGGGGGTGTTGCGTGTGTGTATCACTTTCTTTTTCCTCCCCCTTGGCTGCTCACCCACAGCTATCTCTAGAGAGCCTTTGCTTCCAGGCACTGCCTACACTACACTAATAGGGGATACCTGGACTGACTTGGTACAAGGTGTAAGTACCTTAGGTATCCACCACACACCAGGCCAGTTTCCTATACTAGTTCTCTGGAAAATGTTGATACCTGCTTCTCTGGTCCCATCGGTAATTCCTCATTCTAAGTCCTCTAGATAATGCTGCAAACCGCTTCTCTGGTCCCATCTTTAATTCCTCATTCCACGTGCTCTAGGCAGCGCTACTAGCTACTTCTCTGGTTCCAATTGTAATTCCTCATTCTAAGTCCTCTAGACCCTGCTGCTAGCTGCTTCTCTGGTCCCAGTGGTAATTCATCATTCTTACTCCTGTAGACAACACTGTATCTGCTTCTCTGGTCCCCATGGTAATTCCTCAAAGTACTCTAGGCAGTGCTGCAGCTGGTTCTCTGGTCCAACTGGTAATTCCTCATTCTTATTCCTCTAGGAAGTGCTGCTAGTTGCGTCTCTGGTCCTAGTGCTAATTTCTCAGTGTAAGTCCTCTAGACAGTGTTGCTAGCTGCTTCTCTGGTCCCAGTGGTAATTCCTCATTCTCACTCCTGTAGACAATACTGCAGCTGATTCCCTGGTCCCAGTGGTAATTCCTCATTCTAAGTCCTCTAGACAGTGCTGTAGCATCTTCTCTGCAAACAGTGGTAATTGCTCACTCCTAGTCCTCTAGGAAGTGCAGCAGCTGCTTCTCTGCTTCAATTGGTAATTCCTCATTCTAAGTTGTCTAGACAGTGCTATAGCTGCTTCTCTGGTCCCAGTGGTAATTCCTCATTCTTAGTACTCTAGGAAGTGCTGCTAGCTACTCCTCTGGTCCTAGTGCTAATTCCTCATTGTAGGTCCTCTAGACAGTGCTGCTAGCTGCTCCTCTGCTCGCAGTGGTAATTCCTCATTCTTACTCCTGTAGACAATGCTGCATCTGCTTCTCTCATCCCAGTAGAAACTCCTCATTTTAAGTCATCTCTACAGTGCAGCAGCAGCTTCTCTGGTCCCTGTGGTAATTCCTCATTCTTAGTCCTGTAGACAATGCTGTAGTTACTTCTCTGGTCCAAGTGGTAATTCCTCATTTTAAGTACTCTAGCTGCTTCTCTGGGTCCAGTGCTAATCCGTCATTCTTAGCCCTGTAAACAATGCTGCAGCTGCTTCTCTGGTTCCAGTGATAATTCCTTCTTCTAGGCCTTTTTTGGCAGTGCTGCTGCAGCTTTTCTGGTTCCAGTGGTAATTCCTCATTTGTAGTCCTCAAACAATGCTGCAAGCTGCTTCTCTGGTCCCGTCAGAAATTCCTCATTGTAAGTCCTCTAGGCAGCGCTGCTAGCTGCTTCTCTCGTCCCAGTAGTAATTCCTCATTCTAGGTCCTCTGGACAGTGCTGCAGCTGCTTCTCTGGTTCCAGTGGTAATTCATCATTCTTGGGCCCATATTTATACTTTTTTAGCGCCGCATTTGTGTCACTTTTTTAAGCAAAAGCTGCACAAACTTCCAAAATACAATTGTATTTTGTAAGTTTGTGCCGATTTTGCATCAAAAAACGACGCAAATGCGGCGCTAAAAAAGTATAAATATGGGCCTTAGTCCCGTAGACAATGCTGTAGCTGGTTCTCTTGTCCCTGTGGTAATTCCTCATTGTAAGTCCTCTAGACAGTGCTGCAGCTGCTTCTTTGGTCCCAGTGGTAATTCATAATTCTTAGTCCTCTAGGAAGTGCTACTAGCTGCTTCTCTGGTCATGGTCGTAATTTCCCATTCTTAGTCTTCCTCACAATGCTGCAGCTGCTTCTGTGGGCTGAGTGGTAATTCCTCATTCTAAGTCCTCTAAACAGTGCTGCAGCTGCTTCTCTGGTCCCATCGGTAATTCCTGATTCTAAGTCTTCTAGACAATGATGCAAGCTACTTCTCTGGTCTCGTCAGAAATTCGTCATTCTAAATCTTCTAAGGATTGCTGCCTGCACCGTGTCTGGTTCCCAAGGCAGTTCCTCGTTGTAAGTCCTATAGACACTGCTACTAGGTGATTCTCGGGTCCCAGTGGCAATTCCTCATTCTGAGTCCTCTAGACAGTGCTGTTAGCTCCTTCTCTGGTCCAGTCGGCAATTCCTCATTCTAAGTCCTCTACACAATGCTGCAAACTGCTTCTCTGGTCCCTTAAAAAATTCATCATTCTATGTCCTCTATGCAGTGCTGCTGGCTGTTTCTCTGGTCCCCATAGTAATTTCTCATTCTAAGTCCTTTAGAGAGTGCTGCTAGCTGATTCTCGGGTCCCAATGGTAATTGTTCATTCTATGTCCTCTAGACAGTGCGGTTAACTGCTTCTCAGGTCCCAGTGGTAATTCGTCATTCTTAGTCCTGTAGACAATGCTGCAGCTACTGCTCTGGTCCCAGTGGTAATTCCTCATTCTAAGTCCTCTAGAGTGCTGCTAGATGCTTCTCTTCTCACGTCGGTTATTCTTCATTCTAAGTCCTATAGACAATGCTGCAAGCTGCTTCTCTGGTCCTATTGGTAATTCCTCATTCTAAGTCCTCTAGACAGTGATGTTAGCTGCTTCTCCGGCCCCAATGGTGATTCCTCATTGTAGGAGGCTGGCCTGGCTTGCAGTGGGTACCAAAGGTACTTGCACCTTGTGCCAGTTCCAGTTATCCCTTATTAGTAGAAGAGAGGTGTTTCTAGCAGCTTAGGCTGATAGAAGGTAGCTATGGCAAAGCAGCTTAGGCTGAACTAGGAGATATGCAAAGCTCCTACTATACCACTTATATCATATGCACAATTTCATAAGAAAACACAGTACACAGAGTTACTAAAAATAAAGGTACTTTATTTTTATGACACTATGCCACAAGTATCTCAGTGAGTACCCTCAGTAAGAAGGTAAGTAATATACACAAGTTATATGAACACGAACCAAAATCAGGTAAGTAAGAGTAAGAAAAGTAATGCAAACTGTGTAGAATTACAATCGGTTGCAATAGGCAAGCATAGGTATAGGGGCAACACAAACCATATACTCCAAAAGTGGAATGCGAATCACAAATGGACCCCAGACCTATGTGAGCTTGTAGAGGGTCACTGGGACTGTAAGAAAACAGTCAGGGTGTCCAAGATACCCCACCCCAAGACCCTGAAAAGTAGAAGTAAAGTACACCTACTACCCCAATAGAGCACAATAGTCGTGATAGGGGGATTCTGCAAGAATAAGAAACACTAGCAGTGCACTGACAACGGATTTCCAGACCTGAGGACCTGCAAAGCAAGGGGACCAAGTCCAATAGTTGCGACAGTGTCCAGGGGGGGCAGGAGCCCAGGAAACCCCGGATGAAGGTGCAAGGAAGCTGCCTCCGGATGGAAGAAGCTTGGAGTTCTGCAAGAAAGAAGAGGACTAGAAACTTCTCCTTTGGAAGATAGATGTCCCACGTCGCGATGAAGCTTGCAGAGGTATTACCACGCAGAAATACCGCAAACAAGCCTTGCTAGCTGCAAGGGTCATGGTAGAGGTTTTTGGGTGCTGCTTAGGACCAGGAAGGACCAGGATGTCGCCTTTTGGAGGAGGAGACAGGGGGGCGCTCAGCAACTCAGAGAGCCCTCACAGAAGCAGGCAGCACTCGCAGAAGTACCCCAAAAGGCACTTAGAGGAAGAGTGAACCGGAGTCCATACGAAGTTACAAAAGAGTATCCCACGATGTCGGAGAACTCAGAGCGTTGTGCACTGTAGGACGGAGTGCTGGGGACCCAGGCTAGGCTGTGCACAAAGGAAATCCTGGAAGAGTGCACAGGAGCCGGAGCAGCTGCAAATCACACAGTATACAGCTTTGCAGTCTAGCGTGGGAAGGAAAGGACTTACCTCCACCAAACTTGGACTGAAGAGTCACTAGACTGTGGGAGTCACTTGGACAGAGTTGCTGTGTTCCAGGGACCACGCTCACCAGGATGAGAGGGGACCCAGAGGACCGGTGATGCAGTCTTTTAGTGCCTGCGTTAGCAGGGGGAAGATTCCGTCGACCCACAGGAGACTTCTTTGAAGCTTCTGGTGCAGGGTGAAGGCAGGCTACCCCCAGAGCATGCACCACCTGGAAACAGTCGAGAAAGCCGGCAGGATTAGGCGCTACAATGTTGCTGGTAGTCGTCTTGCTACTTTGTTGCGGTTTTGCAGGTGTCCTGGAGCAGTCAACGGTCGATCCTTGGTAGAAGGCGAAGAGGGAGATGCAGAGGAACTCTGGTGAACTCTTGCATTCGTTATCTGAAGGATTCCCCAAAGCAGAGACCCTAAATAGCCAGAAAAGGAGGTTTGGCTACCAATGTTGTAAGTCAGTAGCGATTAGATTAAGCATTAGCAGAAGACATCTTGTATTTAGCAACTATTGTGAAAATTTTGCGGAATCCATTTTGTATTCATGGCAGCCATTTCCTCTGCCATGTGCTCGCCATGTGCTCTTTCCTACCTTTATGTTAACTACTCTTGAAAATCTGTCTAGTGACAAGTTATATTTAGCATCTCCCACTTTCGCACATGCCCAGTAAGATCTGCAGCTGTTAGTAATCAGTAACAGACAGTAATGTGTCAACTAGTCCTTGAAAACTGTTAGCCCCTCCTACCTGTAGACTGTGCATTTCCATATGACCTTATATGTATGTAAGTCTTGCTTCTATAATTGTACCATCTTCTTTTAGCCCCTGCGTGGGTATAAAAGGACCATGCTCTCTTAGTTCAGTGTGCTACTTCAAACATTACCGAAGGGTGCTGTTTGAACTGTAGTACCACCTCATGAGGTTTAATAAACTTTGTCTTTTATTACATTTTCTGTGCCAACTTCTTCCTATATGGTCTGAGGACTTTGTGCAGAGAAGGGTGAACCCCTTGCACTAGTAGGCCTTGCTGAGGCTTACTTTGACAAATTGGCGCCCGAACAGGGACTCATCGGCGACTCGGATGCCCGACGGATTGGTCACGACGAAGGATTGGGATCTCACTGCGGACGATCAATGCCTGAGGAGACCCGAGTCTTGGCAACCACGGCGTTTTTCCCTTCTTTCTGATTTGACCATCCAAGTGGCGCCGGTCCTTGACTGAGATCCTTTTTGTTCATTCGTCATGCAGTGACCATTTGGTCGATTTTAGAACTTGGCAGTTGGAACCTGGACGCCCTGTGATTGGTAAGAGCCGTTTTACGGCACTTGCTGTGGGTTTTGATGCCGTTGTTTGGTAATGAAGTTTAGCACCACTTACTGTGGCTCTCGTGTTTTGGGTGACTAGTCAATTTGTGTCCTTTGAATTGATATATAAATTGCAATTTATATAGGCAGGTAATGAGGAGAATTTTCTCCAATTTAATTTTGATTTGAACAGCACCTTAAGTGCTACTTTGATTATAATATTGCATATTCTGCACTATTTTTGGCATGCCTGTTTTTAGCGCACTTCTTAGGATGTGTTGCTTTTGTAATGGTACCAATTTGAGACTGGAAGAATCACAACCGGCACCCCCAGAGGGGACGCCCAATAGAGATATGTATGTTAAACATGGTCTTTCTTCTATAATGTACAGCACATTATGGAATAAATACACTTGTGCGGATGCTGAGTTACGTTGGCCTATGCATGGGTCATTTGATTTGCGAAAGATTGAGTATGTGGAACAATGTATGTGTAAGCGAAGGTTTAGGCAAGTTATGTTTGACTGTGTACGAATGTGGGAGAAAGAAGTGCATGGAAGAGTGAAGCGTGAGCAAGCCTTGCTTGAGAAAGAGCAGCCGAAGAATGTATATGTGAAAGCATTGGAAATGAGAAAGAAATAAATAAATGACTTAAAGGAGCTAGAAGAGAAAGAACGTAAATTACAGGTAACTGGCCAATACACTGTTAGGCAACCTCTCTATCCTATCCTTAATAAACCACACAATGATTTTTTGTTACTAGATCGTCCTCTACCTCCGTATGTCGTTCCTTCTGCCCCTCATGAGTTAGCTGGGGTCTCCGGTTCGGAGCAACAGAAGATACAAGACAGTCGCTCTATGTTGCCTGCTGACCGTGCGTCTGAGCTTAGATCTATTGCTCATAAAACAATTTGTAGCGTTGTCTCTGCTTCTGAACTTTTAGACAACATGAAAGGGTGGACGGAAAAGGAGCAGCTATATTTTACTGAGGCATTTGGCACAGAAGTTATTGAACTATTTCGGACATATTCTGATGAGTTAGAGCCCGATGATGTAGCAGCTGATCATAAGCAAATGCGTGATAGTCTTTTTGTTTTCTCCCAGGTGGCTGATGCAATCAGGCGTTTGGTGAAATTATGTGTTGTGGCAGTCCGTTTGCAAGAGGAGAAAAGGACCGTGGACGTAGTTGCACGGACATCTCAGACCGGCGGGGTGCAAGCTTCCATCTTCAGAACAGCTAAGACTATGATAGTTCACGCGAAACTAATGCGGGAGGCCGCGCCTTTGTATGTTCCTCTTAAAGGATTGGGTTTGAGAAGCACTTCCTGACAGATCTACAGGTGAAGGTCATGAACTCCGACCTGGTGACCAGGTGATGATTAAGTCCTTTGAAATATCAAGCAGCTTGGAACCAAGGTGGCGAGACCCAGAGCAGGTGCTCCTTGCGACAAGGACAGCAGTTCGAGTGACGAACCGAAAGAATTGGGTCCATAGTACTCACTGCAAGATAGTGCTACCTACCTTGGTGGAACCTGCTGTGCTGACCGATCATCGAGAGATTTTGACTACGGAGAAAGGCCGTGCTATATCACCTGACGAATCTACGGAGTTCTTCCCGGACTATACGATTTCTGGAGTGTTGCAATATAATTTGAGACCGAGGAAAGACCCCGTAGTGCTAGAGAAAACTGGTTGAGCTACCGCCCCGGGTTAGTGAAACGCAGTGCCAATGTGGCAAGTGGGGGGGATTAGCCATGCATTAGAGTAGTGACACCCGTCTTGGCCCGTGGTGAAGAAATCAGCGGCTGCCCAGGGATAAGAGCTCCAACAATTGTTTTTAATTAATTTCTGAAAGGGTCGATTATCACTGTTGCTAAAATGAATAACAAACTGATCATTAGTACTATGGGGTTTGTTGTTGTCTGGGTGGTTATAGCAATAATCACCTGGTTTGTTGAAAAGAAGGCTCCTGCATGTGAGATTTTTGTTGCCACTACTCCAGTACGAGAGGATCACTATTACTTTACGGCTCCCTATCAGGAGCAGAAGCACCGTCAATCGTACTTCAATAATACTTTCATTCAGATGTTGCATCATACTCATAATGCTACAAATACTACTAACTGTTGGGTATGTGGAATGATACCTGCGCATCAAAAGAAAGGAGGAAGACCTTTCATTCCTCTTCCTTTTTCACACAATGGTTCTTGTCAAGCTTGGTATACGCTTTTGTTTGCATCTGGAAAACGTACAGAGGACGGACTTCTTTTTCGCCTTAATAAAGTATGCTACCAAGACAAAGATGGGTATCCCCAAGCCAAAAGAAGTAAATGGAAATGGGAAGAGTATCAACCGGACAATGTTTCAATACCATATATCTTCACAAATATAAGAGACTCTGACAAGAAGGAACAATTTGTGATTTCTGTTACAAAAACTAAAGCAGATTTATGGATACGTAGCATTGGGCGAATTCCAGTGGGGATAAGCGATTGTACCTTGATTTTAACTATTGAGGGTGTAAATAATAGTAGTTTTACAGCTTCACATAATACATATTTTGTTTGTGGTAACTATGGATATTACCAACTACCTGTTGGGTGGTCAGATGTGTGTTATGTATCTTTTCTATTACCCCCTGTGTTTTTGGCCCCTGCATCATATCACCGAGATTTTAAACTGTTCAATGACATCATTAAAAATAGATATAAAAGGACAATAAGTACAAATGAGGTAGACCAAACTGACACTAGCCTGCAACAATATGTTGATTTTATTTTAGGGTTGTTCTCCTTTGTGGGTGCTGCGTTAAACAGTAGGAAAGTGAGACGATTGACTAGGGTTGTGGAAGCTGTTACCAATCAGGCAGCTCTGGCACTTGGGAATATTACTGAGGAGCTCCAAATTGCGAGGATTGTAGTGCTCCAAAATCGTATGGTACTAGATGTGATATTAGCTGATCGAGGTGGTGCATGTCGTATCATTGGTAGTAGTTGCTGCGTTTTCATTCCAGATCACTCACCTTCAGTATATGATGCAATATCTAAATTGCATAAAATTGCTGCAGAAATCCACACAGAGACTGGTACTTGGACTTTTTCTGGATGGTTTTGGGCTCTTGTTTCCGCTTGGGGCTGGAAACTACTGACTATCCTGTGTGTAATGATTGCAATATTTTTCAGATGCTGTATCTGTATTCAGTGTGGTCCAATGTTCTGCTCCATGTGTATTACTGCTTGTATGCCTACCAAAAGAAATATTACAGAAATGAAAGCACAACACATGTTAGATAAGGAAATAGCTGAAATGATGAGCATAACTATACAAGATGAATATTTAGATTATCCCAGAAAGACAAATGTCTTCAGCTAATGCTGAAAGGGTTGTCTGTTGTAAGTCAGTAGCGATTAGATTAAGCATTAGCAGAAGACATCTTATATTTAGCAACTATTGTGAAAATTTTGCGGAATCCATTTTGTATTCATGGCAGCCATTTGCTCTGCCATGTACTCTCCAAGTGCTCTGCCCTACCTTTCTGTTAACTACTCTTGAAAATCTGTCTAGTGACAAGTTATATTTAGCATCTCCCACTTTCGCACATGCCCAGTAAGATCTGCAGCTGTTAGTAATCAGTAACAGACAGTAATGTGTCAACTAGTCCTTGAAAACTGTTAGCCCCTCCTACCTGTCGACTGTGCATTTCCATATGACCTTATATGTATGTAAGTCTTGCTTCTATAATTGTACCACCTTCTTTTAGTCCCTGCGTGGGTATAAAAGGACCATGCTCTCTTAGTTCAGTGTGCTACTTCAAACATTACTGAAGGGTGCTGTTTGAACTGTAGTACCACCTCATGAGGTTTAATAAACTTTGTCTTTTATTTCAGTGTCTGTGCCAACTTCTTCCTATATGGTCTGAGGACTTTGTGCAGAGAAGGGCGAACCCATTGCACTAGTAGGCCTTGCTGAGGCTTACTTCGACACCAAGATAGGAGGATTGGCTACCAAGAGAGGTAAGAGCCTATCAGAAGGAGCCTCTGACGTCACATGCTGGCACTGGCCACTCAGAGCAGTCCAGTGTGCCCCCAACACCTCTGTTTCCAGTATGGCAGAGGTCTGGGACACACTGGAGGAGCTCTGGGCACCTACCCTGGGAGGGACTGGTCAGGGGAGTGGTCACTCCCCTTTCCTTTGTCCAGTTTCGCACCAGAGCAGGGCTGGGGGATCCCTGAACCGGTGTATACTGGCTTATGCAGAGATGGGCACCCTCTGTGCCCATCAAAGCATTTCCAGAGGCTGGGGGAGGCTACTCCTCCCCAGCCCTTCACACCTATTTCCAAAGGGAGAGGGTGTAACACCCTCTCTCAGAGGAAATCCTTTGTTCTGCCTTCCTGGGCCAGGGCTGCCTGGACCCCAGGGGGGCAGAAACCTGTCTGAGGGGTTGGCAGCATCTGCAGTGGAAACCCAAAAAAGGCAGTTTGGCAGTACCCAGGGGGATCATGGAATTGTCCCCCCAATACCAGAATGGTATTGGGGGGACAATTCCATGATCTTAGACATGTTACATGGCCATGTTCGGAGTTACCATTGTGACACTATACATAGGTAGTGACCTATGTATAGTGCAGGCGTGTAATGGTGTTCCCGCACTCACAAAGTCCGGGGAATTTACCCTGAACGATGTGGGGGCACCTTGGCTAGTGCCAGGGTGCCCACACACTAAGTAACTTGGCACCCAACCTTCACTAAGTGAAGGTTAGACATATAGGTAACTTATAAGTTACTTATGTGCAGTGGTAAATGGCTGTGAAATAATGTGGACGTTATTTCACTCAGGCTGCAGTGGCAGGCCTGTGTAAGAATTGTCTGAGCTCCCTATGGGTGGCAAAAGAAATGCCTCAGCCCTTAGAGATCTCCTGGAACCCCAATACCCGGGGTACCTCAGTAACATATACAAGGGGATTATATGGGTGTACCAGTATGCCAATGTGAATTGGTAAATTTAGTCACTAGCCTGTTAGTGACAAATTTGGAAAGCAGAGAGAGCATAACCACTGAGGTTCTGGTTAGCAGAGCCTCAGTGAGACAGTTAGGCACCACACAGGGAACACATTCAGGCCACATACTAGGAGCACTGGGGCCCTGCCTGGCAGGGTCCCAGTGACACAAGGACTACAACAACATATATACAGTGAAATATGAGGATGACATGCCAGGCAAGATGGTACTTTCCTACACTCATTTTAAGTCCTCTAGACAGTGCTGTAGCCGCTTCTCAGGCCACAGTGGTAATTCCTAATTTGTAGTCCTCTGGGAAGTAGTGCCAGCAATTCCTCATTTCCTCTAGACAATGCTGCAAGCTGCTTCTCTGGTCACCTTGGTAATTCCTGATTTATAGTCATGTAGACAATAGTGCAACTGCTTCTCTGGCCCCAGTTGTAATTCTTTATTGTAAGTCCCCTAGTCAGTACTGCAGCTGCTTCTCTGTTCCCAGTGGTAATTCCTCACTCCTAGTCCTCTAGGAAGTGCTGCAAGCTGCTTTTCTGGTCCCATCGGTAATTCCTCATTCTACGTCCTCTACACAATGCTACAAGCTGCTTCTCTTCTTCCTTCAGAAATTCCTCATTCTAAGTCCTCTAGGCAGTGTTGCTGGCTGCTTCTCTGGTCCCCATGGTAATTCCTCATTCTAAGCCCTCTAAACAGTGCTGCTAGCTGCTTCTCTGGTCCCAGTGGTAATTCCTCATTCTAAGTCTTCTAGACACTGCTGCTAGCTGCTTCTGGGGTCCCAGTGGTAATTTATCATTCTCAGTCCTATAGACAATGCTGCAGCTGCTTCTCTGGTCCTAGTGGTAATTCATCATTCTAAGCACTGTAGACAGTCCAGCAGATTCTTGTCTGGTCCCAGTGGTGATTTCACATAATTAGGGGGTCATTATGAACACGGCTGTTAACACCGCTGTGTTCATGCTGGCGGTCTTTCTATCGACCGCCGGCCTCCCTGGAACCCCGCACGCCGTATTATAAACATTCTGCTGGGCCGGCGGTTGGAAACATAGTTTCTGCCCGCCGGCCCAGCAGGATGCCTGGCCGGGACATTGCCAGCGGCTCCAGATCACTGCCCTTAAATCGGGCAATGACCTGTGCGATGGGGCACCGCACAGGGGCCCCTGCACTGCGCATGCCAAGTGCATGGGCAGTGCAGGGACCCCTAGGAGGGCCCCGGGGCACCCCTTCCGCCAGCCTTTCCCTGGTGGGGAAACCCGCCAGGGAAAGGCTGGTGGAATTGGGATCATTATCTGAGGGGCAGCAGCGCTGCCCTGTCGGATAATGATGCCGCCCACCATCAGGCTGCCTGTCGGAGACAGCCTGGCGGTGGAGGAGGGCCGCCTATGGAGGCCCTTCATGTCTTCATTATGTGGCGGTCTGGCCCGCCATGCCGGATGGTGGGACTTACCGCCACCGCCGGCATGGCGGCCCAGACTGCCTAGTTCATAATGAGGGCCCTAGTCCTCTAGAAAGTGCTGCTCGCAGCTTCTCAGGTCCCGCCGGCAATTCCTCATTCTAAGTTCTGTAGACAATGCTACTAGCTGCCTTTCTGGCCCCAGTGACAATTCCTTGTTCTTACTTCTATAGAGAATGCTGTAGCTATTTCTCTGCTCCCAGTGGTAATTCCTCATACTTAGTTCTCTAGACAGTGCTGCAGCCTCTTCTCTGGTCCCCGTGTTAATTGCTTATTTTTAGTCCACTAGGAAGTGCTGCTAGCAGCTTCTCTGTTCTTAGTGGTAACTCCTCATTGTAAGTCCTCTAGGCACTGCTACTAGCTGCGTCTCTGGTCCCAGTGGTAATTTCTTATTCTTACTCCTGTAGACAATGCTGTTGCTGCTTCCCTGGTCCCAGTGGTTATTCCTCATTCTAGGTCCTCTAGACATTCCTGCAGCTGCAACTCTGGTCACAGTGGTTATACCTCATTTATTGTTCTATAGGAGGTCCTGATAGCTGCTTCTCTGGCCCTATCGGTAAATACTCATTCTAAGTCCTCTAGAGAATTCTGCAAGCTGCTTCTCTGGTCCCACCGGGAATTCCTTATGCTAAGTCCTCTTAACAATGCTGTACGATGCTCCCTTTGTTAAATCCCCATTGTAAGTCCTGTAGGCAGTGCTGCTAGCTGCTTCTCTGGTCCCAGTGATAATTCCTGATTCTAAGTCTTCGGGACAATGCTGCAAGCTACTTCTCTGGTCTCGTGAGAAATTCTTCATTCTAAATCCTCTAGGCATTGCTGCCAGCACCCTGTCTGGTTCCCAAGGGAGTTCCTCATTGTAAGTTCTGTAGACACTGCTACTAGGTGATTCTCGGGTCCCAATGGTAATTCCTCCTTCTAAGTCCTCTGGACAGTGCTATTAGCTCATTCTCTAGTCCAGTTGATAATTCCTCATTTAAAGTCCTCTACACAATGCTGCAAACTGCTTCTCTGGTCCCTTCAAAAATCCCTCATTCTAAGTCCCCTATGCAGTGCTGCTGGCTGCTTCTCTGATCCCCATAGTAATTCCTCATTCTAAGTCCTTTAGAGAGTGCTGCTAGCTGATTCTCGGGTCCCAGTGGTATTGTTCATTCTGTGTCTTCTAGACAGTGTGGTTAGCTGCTTCTAAGGTCCCAGTGGTAATTCGTCATTCTTAGTCCTGTAGACAATGCTGCAGCTACTTCTCTGGTCCCAATGGTAATTCCTCATTCTAAGTCCTCTAGAGTGCTGCTAGCTGCTTCTCTTCTCACGTTGGTTATTCTTCATTCTAAGTCCTCTAGGCAATGCTGCAAGCTGCTTCTCTGGTCCTGTTGGTAATTCCTCATTCTAAGTCCTCTAGACAGTGATGTTAGCTGCTTCTCCGGCCCCAATGGTGATTCCTCATTCTTATTCCTTTAGACAGTGCTGTAGCCGCTTCTCTGGCCATAGTGGTGATTCCTAATTTGCAGTCCTCTGGGAAGTAGTGCTAGCAATTCCTCATTTTAAGTCGTCTAGACAATGCTGCAAGCTGCTTCTTTGGTCCCCTTGGTAATTCCTTATTTATAGTCATGTAGACAATGGTACAACTGCTTCTCTGGCCCCGGCCATAGTTCTTTATTGTAAGTCCCCGAGACAGTACTGCAGCTGCTTCTCTGTACCCAGTGGTAATTCCTCACTCTTAGTCCTCTAGGAAGTGCTTCAAGCTGCTTCTCTGGTCACCTTGGTAATTCCTGATTTACAGTCATGTAGACAATAGTACAACTGCTTCTCTGGCCGCTGTTGTAATTCTTTATTGTAAGTCCCCTAGTCAGTACTGCAGCTGCTTCTCTGTTCCCATCAGTAATTCCTCATTCTAAGTCCTCTACACAATGCTGCAAGCTGCTTCTCCGCTTCCTTCAGAAATTCCTCATGCTAAGTCCTCTAGGCAGTGTTGCTGGGTGCTGCTAGTGGCTTCTCTGGTCCCCATGGTAGGCCCTCATTCTAACTCCTCTAGAAACTGCTGCTAGCTGATTCTCTGGACCCAGTGGTAATTCCTCATTCTAAGTCCTCTAGACACTGCTGTTAGCTTCGTCTTTGGTCCCAGTGGTCATTCGTCATTCTTAGTCCTGTAGAGAATGCTGCAGCTGGTTCTCTGATCCCAGTGGTAATTCCTCATTCTAAGTCCTCTAGAGAGTGCTGCTAGCTGCTTCTCTTCTCCTGTTGGTTATTTCTCCTTCTAAGTCCTCTAGACAATGCTGCAAGCCGCTTCTCTGGTCCTGTCAGTAATTCCTCATTTTAAGTCCTCTAGACAGCGCTGCAGCCACTAGTCTGGTCACAGTGGTAATTCCTCATATTAAGTCCTCTAATCAGTGCTGCTAGCTGATTCTCTGGTCCTGTCGGCAATTCCTCTTTCTAAGTGCTCTAGACAATGCTGCAAGCTGCTTCTCTGGTCACAGGGATAATTCCTGATTCCTAGTTCTGTTGACAATGCCACAACTGCTTGTCTGGCCCCAGTGGTAATTCTGTATTGTAAGGTCTTTTGACAGTACTGCAGCTGCTTCTCAGTTCCCAGTGGCATTTCCTCACTCTTAGTTCCCTAGGAAGTGCTGCATGCTGCTTCTCTGGTCCCTTCAGAAATTCCTCATTCTAAGTCCTCTAGAGAGTACTGCAAGAGTCCCAGCGGTAATTCCTCATTCTAAGTCTTCTACACAGTGCTGCTAGCTGCTTCTGGGGTGGCAGTAGTAATGCCATTTTTAGTCCTATAGACAATGCTTCAACTGCTTGTTTCTTCTCTGGTCCTATAGGTAATTCCTCAGTCTAAGTCCTTTAAACAATGCTGCAAGCTGATTCTCTGGTCCTGTCAGAAATTCCCTACATGGTAGTTCCTCATTCTAAGTACTCTATACACTGCTACTTGGTGATTCTCAGGTCACAGTGGTAATTCCTCATTCTAAGTCCTCTAGGTAGTGCTGCTAGCATCTTCTCTGGTCCCCATGGTAGTTCCTCATTCTAAGTCCTCTGGAAACTGCTTGCAGCTTCTTCTCTGGTCCCAGTGGTAATTCCTCATTCTATGTCCTTTAAACAGTGCTGCTAGCTGCTTCTCTGGTCCCAGTGGTAATTCTTCAGTTTAAGTCCTTTAGCCAGTGCTGATAGCAGCTTCTCTGGTCCCCATTGTAGTTGCTCATTCTAAGTCCTCTAGACGCTGCTGCTAGCGGATTCTCTGGTCCCAGTGGTAATTCTTCATTCTAAGTCCTCTAGACAGTATTGTTAACTGCTTCCCGGGTCCCAGTGATAATACGTCATTCTTAGTCCTCTAGACAATTCTGCAAGCTGTTTCTCTCATACTGTTGGTAACTCCTCATTCTAAGTCCTCCTTGCAGTGCTGCTAGCTGCCTTTCTGGTTCCAGTGGTATCCCCTTATTCTAAGTCCTCTAGATAGTGCTGCTAGCTGCTTCTCTGATCTCAGTGGTAATTCCTCATTCTTATTTCTATAGACAGTGTTGCAGCTGCTTCTCTTCTACCCTCAGAAATTCCTCATTCTAATTCCTTGAGGCAGTGCTGCTAGCTACTTCTCTGATCCCATAGTAATTTGTCATTCTAAGTCATTTTGACAGTGCTGCTAGCTATTTCTCTGGTCCCTGTGGTAATTTGTCATTCTAGGTTGTCTAAACAGTGCTGCTATCTGCTTCTTGGATCCTAGTGGTAACTCTTCATTCTTATTCCTATAGACAATGGTGCAGCCTCTTCTCTGGTCCCAGTGGTAATTCCTCATTCTAAATACTTGAGACATTACATCAGCTGCCTCTTTGGTCCCAGTGGTAATTCCTCATTCTAAGTCCTCTAGACAGTGCTGGAGATGCTTCTATGGTCCCAATGGTAATTCCTCATACTTACTCCCCTAGAAAGTGCTGCTAGTTGCTTCTCGGGTCCTGTTGGTAATTCCTCATTCTAAGTCCACTAGACAATGCTGCAAGCTGTTTCTCTGGTCCCATTGGTAATTCCTCATTCTAAGTCCTCTAGGCAGTGCTAATAGCTGCTTTCCTAGTACGAGTGGTAATTCATCATTCTTACTCCTGTAGACAATGTTTCAATTGCCTGTCTGGTCCCAGTGGTAATCCATCATTCTAAGGACTTGAGACAGTACAGCAGCTGCTTCCTTGGTCCCAGTGCTAATTCATCATTCTAAGTTCTCTAGACAGTGCTGCAGCTGCTTGTCTGGGCCCAGTGGTAATTCCTCATAGTTAGTCCCTTTGGAAGTGCTGCAAGCTGCTTCTCTGGTCTTGTTGGTAATTCCTCATTCTAAGTCCTCTAGGCAGTAGTACTAGCTGGTTTTCTGGTCCCAGTGTAATTCATCATTTTTACTCCTGTAGACAATACTCTAGCTGCTTCGCTGGTCCCAGTGGTAATTCATCATTCTAAGTCCTCTTGATAGTGCTGCAGCCGCTTCTTTGGTCTAAGTAGTAATTCCTCATTTTTAGTCCTCTAGGAAGTGCTGCTAGCTGCTTCTCTGGCCTAGTCAGTAATTCCTCATTCTAAGTCCTCTAAACAATGCTGCAAGCTGCTTCTCTAGTCCCATCAGTAATTCCTCATTTTAAGTCCTCAGGGCTGTGCTGCTAACTGCTTCTCTGGCCCGGTGGTAGTTCCTTATTCTAAATCCTCTAGGAAGTGCTGCTAGCTGCTTCTCTGGTCACTGTGGTAATTCCTCATTCTTAGTCTTGTACACGGTGCTGCAGCTGGTTCTCGTGTCCCAGTGGCAATTCTTCATTCTAAGTCCTCTAACCAGTGCTGCGTCTGCGTCTCTGGTCCCAGTGGTAATTCCTCGCCCCTAGTCCTCTAGGAAAAACTGCAAGCTGCTTTTCGGGTCCGGTCAGTAATTCCTCAATGTAAGACCTCTAGAGAGTGCTGCAAGCTGATTCTCTGGTCAAAGTGGTAATTCCTTATTCTAAGTCCTCTAGGCAGTGCTGCTAGCTGCTTCTCTTGTCCCAGTGGTAATTCCTAATTTTTAGTCCTGCAGACAATGCTGCAGTTGGTTCTCTGGTCCCAGTGGTAATTCCTTATTCTAAGTCCTCTAGACAGTGCTGCAGCTGCTTCTCTCGTCCCAGTGGTAATTCCTAACTCTTAGTCCTCTAGTAGGTGCTGCAAGCTGCTTCTCTGGCTCCAGTGATAATTCCTCACTCTAAACCCTCTAGCCAATATTGCAAGCTGCTTCTCGGGTCCCATCAGAAATGTCTAATTTACGTCCTCTAGGCAGTGCTGCTACCTGCTTCTCTGGTCCCCATGATAATTCATCATTCTAAGTCCTCTAGATAGTGCTGCAGCCGCTTCTTTGGTCTAAGTAGTAATTCCTCATTTTTAGTCCTCTAGGAAGTGCTGCTAGCTGCTTCTCTGGCCTAGTCAGTAATTCCTCATTCTAAGTCCTCTAAACAATGCTGCAAGCTGCTTCTCTAGTCCCATCAGTAATTCCTCATTTTAAGTCCTCAGGGCTGTGCTGCTAACTGCTTCTCTGGCCCGGTGGTAGTTCCTTATTCTAAATCCTCTAGGAAGTGCTGCTAGCTGCTTCTCTGGTCACTGTGGTAATTCCTCATTCTTAGTCTTGTACACGGTGCTGCAGCTGGTTCTCGTGTCCCAGTGGCAATTCTTCATTCTAAGTCCTCTAACCAGTGCTGCGTCTGCGTCTCTGGTCCCAGTGGTAATTCCTCGCCCCTAGTCCTCTAGGAAAAACTGCAAGCTGCTTTTCGAGTCCGGTCAGTAATTCCTCAATGTAAGTCCTCTAGAGAGTGCTGCAAGCTGATTCTCTGGTCAAAGTGGTAATTCCTTATTCTAAGTCCTCTAGGCAGTGCTGCTAGCTGCTTCTCTTGTCCCAGTGGTAATTCCTAATTTTTAGTCCTGCAGACAATGCTGCAGTTGGTTCTCTGGTCCCAGTGGTAATTCCTTATTCTAAGTCCTCTAGACAGTGCTGCAGCTGCTTCTCTCGTCCCAGTGGTAATTCCTAACTCTTAGTCCTCTAGTAGGTGCTGCAAGCTGCTTCTCTGGTCCCAGTGATAATTCCTCACTCTAAACCCTCTAGCCAATATTGCAAGCTGCTTCTCGGGTCCCATCAGAAATGTCTAATTTACGTCCTCTAGGCAGTGCTGCTACCTGCTTCTCTGGTCCCCATGATAATTCATCATTCTAAGTCCTCTAGATAGTGCTGCAGCCGCTTCTTTGGTCTAAGTAGTAATTCCTCATTTTTAGTCCTCTAGGAAGTGCTGCTAGCTGCTTCTCTGGCCTAGTCAGTAATTCCTCATTCTAAGTCCTCTAAACAATGCTGCAAGCTGCTTCTCTAGTCCCATCAGTAAATCCTCATTTTAAGTCCTCAGGGCTGTGCTGCTAACTGCTTCTCTGGCCCGGTGGTAGTTCCTTATTCTAAATCCTCTAGGAAGTGCTGCTAGCTGCTTCTCTGGTCACTGTGGTAATTCCTCATTCTTAGTCTTGTACACAGTGCTGCAGCTGGTTCTCGTGTCCCAGTGGCAATTCTTCATTCTAAGTCCTCTAACCAGTGCTGCGTCTGCGTCTCTGGTCCCAGTGGTAATTCCTCGCCCCTAGTCCTCTAGGAAAAACTGCAAGCTGCTTTTCGGGTCCGGTCAGTAATTCCTCAATGTAAGTCCTCTAGAGAGTGCTGCAAGCTGATTCTCTGGTCAAAGTGGTAATTCCTTATTCTAAGTCCTCTAGGCAGTGCTGCTAGCTGCTTCTCTTGTCCCAGTGGTAATTCCTAATTTTTAGTCCTGCAGACAATGCTGCAGTTGGTTCTCTGGTCCCTGTGGTAATTCCTTATTCTAAGTCCTCTAGACAGTGCTGCAGCTGCTTCTCTCGTCCCAGTGGTAATTCCTAACTCTTAGTCCTCTAGTAGGTGCTGCAAGCTGCTTCTCTGGTCCCAGTGATAATTCCTCACTCTAAACCCTCTAGCCAATATTGCAAGCTGCTTCTCGGGTCCCATCAGAAATGTCTAATTTACGTCCTCTAGGCAGTGCTGCTACCTGCTTCTCTGGTCCCCATGATAATTCTTCATTCTAAATCATTGAGACAGTGCTGCTGCTGCTTCTTGGGTCCCATGGGTAATTCTTCATTCTAAGTACTCGAGACAGTACAGCAGCTGCTTCTTTGGTTACAGGGGTAATTCCTCATTCTAAGTCCTCTAGGCAGTTCTGCTAGCTGATACGCTGGTCCTGTTGGTAATTCATCATTCTAAGTCCTCTAGACAATACTGCAAACTGGTTACCTGGTCCCAGTGGTAATTTTTTATTCTTATTCCTGTAGACAATGCTGTAACTGCTTCTCTGGAGCCAGTGGTAGTTCATTCTTCAAGGCCCTTTAGGCAGTGCTGCAGCTGCTTCTGTTGTCCCAGTGTAATTCCTCAATCTTAGTCCTCCAGGAAGTGCTGCTAGCTGCTTCTCTTGTTCCACTGGTAATTCCTTATTCTAAGTCGTCTAGCCAGTGCTGCTAGCTGCTTTTTGGGTCCTAGTGGTAATTCTTCATTCTTACTCCTAAAGACAATGCTGCAGCTGCTTCTCTGGTCCCAGTGGTAATTCCTCATTCTAAGTACTCAAGACAGTACAGCAGCTGCTTCTTTGGTCCCAGTGGTAATTCCTCCTTGTAAGACCTCTGGACAGTGCTGCAGTTGCTTCTTTGGTCCCAGTGGCAATTCCTCATACTTAGGGGGTCATTCCGACCCTGGCGGTCATGGACCGCCAGGGCCGGGGACGGAGGAAGCCACGCCAACAGGCTTGCGGTGCTTCAAGGGCAATTCTGACCGCAGCGGTAAAGCCGCGGTCAGAAAAGGGAAACCGTCGGTTTCCCGCCGGTTTTCCCCTGCCGCCATGGGGATTCCGACCCCCTTCCCGCCAGCCTGTTCCTGGCGGTTTACACAGCCAGGAAGAGGCTGGCGGGAACGGGTGTCGTGGGGCCCCTGGGGGCCCCTGCAGTGCCCATGCCACTGGCATGGGCACTGCAGGGGCCCCCTAACAGGGCCCATTAAGATTTTCAGTGTCTGCAAAGCAGACACTGAAAATCGCGACGGGTGCCACTGCACCCGTCGCACACCAGCAACTCCATTCCATTCGGAGCCGGCTTCATCGTTGCTGGGGCTTTCCCGCTGGGCGGGCGGCCTTTTGGCGGTCGCCCGCCTGCCCAGCGGGAAAGTCAAAATGACCGCCGCGGTCATTTGACCGCGGTACGGTCTTTTGGCGGTCTCCGCCCGGCGGGCGGCGGGAATGACCCCATTAGTCCCATAGAATGTGCTGCAAGCTGCTTCTTTGGTCCCAGTGCTAATTCCTCATTCTAAGTTCTCTAGACAGTTCTGCTAGCTGCTTCTCGGGTCCTGTCGGTAATTCCTCATTCTAAGTCCTCTAGGCAGTAGTACTAGCTGCTTTTCTGGTCCCAGTGGTAATTCATAATTTTTACGCCTGTAAACAATACTTTAGCTGCTTCTCTGGTCCCAGTGGTAATTCATCATTCTAAGTCCTCTAGATAGTGCTGCAGCCGCTTCTTTGGTCTTAGTAGTAATTCCTCATTTTTAGTCCTCTAGGAAGTGCTGCTAGCTGCTTCTCTGGCCTCGTCAGTAATTCCTCATTCTAAGTCCTCTAAACAATGCTGCAAGCTGCTTCTCTAGTCCCATCCGTAATTCCTCATTTTAAGTCCTTAGGGCTGTGCTGCTAGCTGCTGCTCTGGCCCGGTGGTAGTTCCTCATTCTAAATCCTCTAGGAAGTGCTGCTAGCTGCTTCTCTGGTGTAGGAAGGTAGCCTTTTTCTAGCCTTGATACCCCCACTTTTGGCCTGTCTGTGAGTATATGTCAGGGTGTTTTTACTGTCTCACTGGGATTCTGCTAGTCAGGGCCCAACGCTCATAGTGAAAACCCTATGTTGTCAGTGTGTTTGATATGTGTCACTGGGATCCTACTAGCCAGGCCCCCAGTGCTCATACGTTTGTGGCCTATATGTGTTCCCTGTGTGGTGCCTAACTGTATCACTGAGGCTCTGCTAACCAGAACCTCACTGTTTATGCTCTCACTGCTTTTAAAATTGTCACTGCAGGCTAGTGACTAATTTGACCAATTCTAATGGGAACACTGGAACCCCCTTATAATTCCCTAGTATATGGTACCTAGGTACTCAGGTTATTGGGGTTCTAGGAGATCCCTATGGGCTGCAGCATTTCTTTTGCCACCCGTAGGGAGCGCAGACAATTCTTACACAGGACTGCCACTGCAGCCTGGGTGAAATAACGTCCACGTTATTTCACAGACATTGTTCACTGCACTTAAGTAACTTATAAGTCACCTATATGTCTAACCCTCACCTAGTGAAGGTTAGATGCAAAGTTACTTAGCGTGAGGGCACCCTGGCACTAGCCAAGGTGCCCCCACATTGTTCAGGGCAATTTCCACAGACTTTGTGAGTGCGGGGACACCATTACACGCGTGCACTACATATAGGTCAATACCTATATGTAGTGTCACCATGGTAACTCCGAACATGGCCATGTAACATGTCTAGGACCATGGAATGCAATTCCATGCATCCCCAGGTCTCCAGCATAGAGCCCGGGTACTGCCAAACTAACTTTCTGGGGTTTTCTCTGCAGCTACGGCTGCTGCCAACCCTCAGACAGGTTTCTGCCCCACTGGGGCCTGGGCAGCCCAGGCCCAGGAAGGCAGTACAAAGGATTTCCTCAGAGAGAGGGTGTTACACCCTCTCCCTTTAGAAATAGGTGTGAAGGGCCTGAGAGGAGTAGCCTCCCCTGGCCTCTGGAAATGCTTTGAAGGGCACAGATGGTGCCCTCTTTGCATAAGCCAGTCTACACCGGTTCAGGGATCCCCTCAGCCCTGCTCTGGCGCGAAACTGGACAAAGGAAAAGGGCGTGACCACTCCCCTGACTAGCACCTCCCCGGGGAGGTGCCCAGAGCTCCTCCAGTGTGTCCCAGACCTCTGCCATCTTGGATGCAGAGGTGTGAGGGCACAATGGACAGCTCTGAGTGGCCAGTGCCAGCAGGTGACGTCAGAGACCCCTCCTGATAGGTGCTTACCTTTCTCTGTAGCCAATCCTCCTCTGAGGGCTATTTAGGGTGCCTCCTGTAGGTATCTCAGCAGAAAACGAATGCAAGAGCTCACCAGAGTTCCTCTGCACTTCCCTCTTCGACTTCTGCCAAGGATCAACCGCTGACTGCTCCAGGACGCCTGCAAAACCGCAACAAAGTAGCAAGAAGACTACCAGCAACATTGTAGCGCCTCAACCTGCCGGCTTTCGAGACTGTTTCCTAGTGGTGCATGCTCTGAGGGCTGTCTGCCTTCACCCTGCACTGGAAGCCAAGAAGAAATCTCCCATGGGTTGACTGAATCTTTCCCCTGCCAACGCAGGCACCAAACTTCTGCATCACCAGTCCTCTGGGTCCAGTCTCATCTTGACGAGGGTGGTCCCTGGAACACAGGAGCTGGATTCAAGTGTCCCCGACAGTCCAGTGGCCCTTCTGTCCAAATTTGGTGGAGGTAAGTCCTTGCCTTCCCACGCCAGACAGTAATCCTGTGTACTGTGTGAACTGCAGCTGCTAGGGCTTCTGTGCACTTTTGCAAGACTTCCTTTGTGCACAGCCTAGCCCAGGTCCCCAGCACTCTGTCCTGCATTGCCCAACTCACTGAGTTGGACTCCGACTTCGTGGGACCCTCTTTTGTTTTGCTGATTCGACTGTCATGCTCAGATCTTCTGAATGCCTGTTCAGGTGCTTCTGTGGGTGCTGCCTGCTTCTGCATGGGCTCTCTATGTTGCTGAGCGCCCCCTATGTCTCCTCCTCCAAGGGGTGAGCACCTGGTCCTTTCTGGGCCCTGGCAGCACCCAAAACCTTCAACCACAACTCTTGCAGCTAGCAAGGCTTGTTTGCGGTCTTTCTGCATGGAAACAACTCTGCATCCTCCAGCACGCCGTGGGACATCTTCTGACCAAAGGAGAGGTTCCTGGCACCTTCTGTTGTTGCAGAATCTTTGTCTTCTTCCACCGGGAGGCAGCCCTTTTGCACCTTCATCCAGGGTTTAGTGGGCTCCTGCCCCCCCTTGACACTTGCGTGACTCTTGGATTTGGTCCCCTTCCTTTGCATGTCCTCAGGTCCAGGAATCCATCTTCAGTGCTTTGCAGTCAGTTGTTGTCCTTGCAGAATCCCCTATCTCGACTTTACTGCCTTTCTTGTGTAGTAGGGTAACTTGACTCCTACTTTTCAGGGTCTTGCGGTGAGGTATCTTGGACACCCTTAGTGTTTTCTTACACTCCCAGCAACCCTCCACACACTACACTAGGCCTGGGGTCCATTCATGGTTCGCATTCCACTTTTGGACTATATGGTTTGTGTTGCGCCTAGGCCTATTGTCTCGTATTGCATTCTATTGTGTTCTACAGTGGTCGCACTACTTTTCTAACTGTTTACTTACCTGATTTTGGTTGTGTGTGTATATTTTGTGTATATTACTTACCTCCTAAGGGAGTATATCCTCTGAGATACCTTTGGCATATTGTCACTAAAATAAAGTACCTTTATTTTTGGTAACTCTGAGTATTGTGTTTTCTTTTGATATAGTGCTAAGTGATATAAGTGGTATAGTAGGAGCTTTGCATGTCTCCTAGTTCCGCCTAAGCTGCTCTGCTATAGCTACCTCTATCAGGCTAAGCTGCTAGAACACCTCTAATTTACTAATAAGGGATAACTGGACCTAGCACAAGGTGTAAGTACCACAAGGTACCCACTATAAGCCAGGCCAGCCTCCTACATCTGGTCTCTGTGCTGATTCCTCATTCTTAGTCCTGCAGACAATGCTGCAGCTGCTTCTCTGGTCCCAGTGGTAATTCCTTATTCTAAGTCCTCTAGACAGTGCTGCAGCTGCTTCTCTCGTCCCAGTGGTAATTCCTCACTCTTAGTCCTCTAGGAGGTGATGCAAGCTGCTTCTCTGGTCCCATTGATAATTCCTCATTCTAAACCCTCTAGCCAATACTGCAAGGTGCTTCTTGGGTCCCATCAGAAATTCCTCATTCTCGGTCCTCTAGGCAGTGCTGCTACCTGTTTCTCTGGCCCCCATGGTAATTCCTCATTCTAAGTCATCTAGACAGTGCTAATAGCTGCTTCTTTGGTCCCATTGATAATTTGGCATTATAAATCGACTAGACAGTGCTGCAAGCTGCTTCTTGGGTCCTAGTGGTAATTCTTCATTCTTACTCCTATAGACAATGCTGCAGTTGCTTTTCTGATCGCAGTGGTAATTCTTCATTCTAAGTACTTGAGACAGTACAGCAGCTGTTTCTTTAGTTACAGGGGTAATTCCTCATTCTAAGTCCTCTAGATAGTGCTGCTAGCTGATACTCTGGTCCTGTTGGTAATTCCTCATTCTAAGTCCTCTAGACAATACTGCAAGCTGTTTACCTGGTCCCAGTGGTAATTTTTAAATCTTAGTCCTGTAGAAAATGCTGTAACTGCTTCTCTGGTGCCAGTGGTAATTCCTCATTCTTAGTCCTGTAGACAATGCTGAAGCTGCTTCTCTGGTCCCAGTGGTAATTCATTCTTCGAGGCCCTTTAGGCAGTACTGCAGCTGCTTCTGTGGTCCCAGTGTAATTCCTCAATCTTAGTCCTCCAGGAAGTGCTGCTAGCTGCTTCTCTTGTTCCACTGGTAATTCCTCATTCTAAGTCGCCTAGCCAGTGTTGCTAGCTGCTTTTTGGGTCCTAGTGGTAATTCTTCATTCTTACTCCTAAAGACAATTCTGCAGCTCCTTCTCTGGTCCCAGTGGTAATTCCTCATTCTAAGTACTCGAGACAGTACAGCAGCTGCTTCTTTGGTCCCACTGGTAATTCCTCCTTGTAAATCCTCCAGAGAGTGCTGCAGCTGCTTTTCTGGTCCCAGTACTCATTCCTCATTCTTAGTCCTGTAGGAAGTGCTGCTAGCAGCTTCTATGGGCCAGTCGGTAATTAGTAATTCTAAGTCCTCTAGACAATGCTGCAAACTGCTTCTCTGGTAATGTTGGTAATTCCTCATTTTAAGTACTCTAGGCAGTGCTGCAAGCGGCTTGTCTGGTCCCATTTGACATTCCTCATTCTAAGACCTCTAGGCAGCGGTGCTATCTTCTAGCTGCTTTTTTGGCCCCAGTAGTAATTCCTCATTTAAAGTCCTCTGGACAATGCTTCATGCTGCTTCTCTTTTTCCATCGGAAATTCCTCATTCTATGTCCTCTATCCAGTGCTGCTAGCTGCTTCTCTTAGCCCAGTGGTAATTCTTCTAATTCTTCATTGTAAGTCCTCTTGACAGTGCTGCTAGCTGCTTCTCTGGTTCCGTCAGTAACTCCTGCATTCTAAATCCTCTGGGCAGTGCTGCAGCAGTCTCTCTGTTCCCAGTGGCAATTCCACATTCTTAGCCCTCTAGACAGTGCTCCTAGCTGCTTCTCTAGTTTCATCAGCAACTCCACAATTCTAAGTCCTCTAAGCAGTGTTGCAGCTGTGGCTCTGGTCACAGTGGAAAATCCTCATTCTAAATCCGCTAGACAATGCTGCAGCTGCTTCTCTGGTCCCATCAGTGACTCCCTCATTCTAAGTCCTCTAGCAATGCTGTAGCTGTGTCTCTGTTCCCAGTGGTAATTCCTCTTTCTTAGTCCCCTAGGCAGTGCTAAAGGTGCTTCTCTGGTCCTGTCAGTGACACCTCCATTCTAAGTCCTATAGGCAATGCCACAACTGAGTCTCTGTTCCCCATTCTTAGGCCCTCAATACAACCCTGGCGGTCGGTGATAAAGTGGCGTAATACCGCCAACAGGCCGGCGGTTAAAAAAGTGGAATTATGACCATGGCAGAAACCGCTCAGACAGACAGCCACTTTAACACTCCGGTAGCAAAAAGCACCATAGTGGTAACTGCCAACAGCCAGGCGGAAGACAATGTACCGCCAACTATGTGCCACCTTTCCGGGGCGGTACCAACGACATCAAGAGCACAGACGTCAAAGGACTCACCTCAGGACACTCAGGGAACAATCACAAAGCCATGGAGCCAGAGTTGCACATTTTCCCCATGCTTGTCTACCTCTTCCTGCATTACGAGCAGCAACGCTGGTGAAGACGACCACGGTGAGTGCTGCCGCATAGCACACAAGGGAGGGGGGAGGAAGAAGAGAGTGACACACACACGCAACACGCAACACCCCCACCCCAACACCATACACACAACCAGATGCAGTAACATTACATATTCACCCCCTACCCGTCAGGAATAATGCAAGGACAAAAAGATTGGAAGAAAGTGAGTGTATACGATAAAATAACATGAAGAAGTGCATCAAAATACAAACGTATAAAGGTATTTTTAAATGGAGGAACACTGCCCAGTCCTCAATGTCCCTGGGCCACAGGGCCACAACACATAGGCCAAGGCCCGACCTCACACCTGCAACAACACAGAGAGAACCCTGCAGGGGCATCAGGTCGAAAACACACAGGTACCTAAGGGGGACAGGGAAGGGGGGGGGCACCTCAGCCAGAAGATGGTACAACGCCACTGGTCCTGGAGGGGGCTACATGCCCTGTGCGATGTCCTGGGGAGTGCAAGCAAGTCTCTCAAGTGGGTGGTTTGCCCACTGCTTGGTCCTGGGGAGTGCAAGGACACACTCTCTCAAGTGTGTGGTTTGCCAACTGCTTGGTGCTGGGGAGTGCAAGGCCACAGTCTCTCAAGTGGATGACTTCTCCACTGGTTCTGGAAGGGGCCTTGTGCGCAGTGTGCTTCATCCTGGGAAGGATGGGGTGAGTGGATGGCTTCTTCCACTGGTTCTGGAGGGTGCCTTGTGCCCAGTGTGCTTCATCCTGGGAAGGATGGGGTGAGTGGATGGCTTCTTACACTGGTTCTGGAGGGGGCATTGTGACCTGTGATGCAGATCTTGGGAGTGCAAGGTCACAGTCTTTCACCTGGGTGTCACACCTGCAGGATTTGCAGGGTCCAAGACGCACTACAGCCCATGGAGGTAGGACTACACACTACCCACCAGTGGTGACGGCTGCTCAGTGGTGGGAGTGGCGGGTCTGGTGTCAGGGCTGGCACTGCTATGTCCAGATGTGGGGTCACTTGCTCACTGTGCCACTGGATTCAAGCTAGCCTGGCTGATGAAGGGTGAAACCCTGAAACCGGTCCCAGGATGCTTGTTTCCGGTCCAGGGAGGACCTGGCTTGGCAGTCCGGGCTGGACTGTTCCCATGAGGAACAGGGTCAAGACTGATTTGCATATGGCTGGGTCCAAACTGGGGTGGCATGGTGAGCAAAAGAACAATGGACTAAACCCAGATCTGTGACTTTGGGTGAGTGTTTGCATTGTTCAGCACTCCGTCCATCATCCTTTTTTGTTGCTAAAGTTGCCCTAAGTGGGAGGGATATGCCCAGACGTAGGTCTCTTGCTCACTGTGCCACTGGATTCAAACTAGCTTGGCTGATGAAGGGTGAAGCTCTGAAACCGGTCCCAAGATGCTTGTTTCAGGTCCAGGGAGGACCTTGCTTGACAGTTCGGGCTGGACTGTTCGCATGAGGAACAAGATCAAGACTGATTTCAATATGGCTGGGTCCAAACTGTGGTAGCATGGTGAGTGGACAAAGAATGGCTTAAACCCTAATCTGTGAATGCGGGTGAGTGTTTGCATTGTTCAGCACTCCGTCCATCATTCTTTTCTGTTGCTAAAGTTGCACTAAGTGGGTAGGGTATGGCCAGACGTGGGTACCTGGCTTACTGTGCCACTGGATTCAAACTAGCCTCGCTGATGAAGGGTGAAACCCTGTAACTGGTCACAGGATGCTTGTTTCCGGTCCAGGGAAGACCTGGCTTGTCAGTTCGGGCTGGACTGTTCCCATGAGGATCAGGGTCAAGACTGATTTGCATATGGCTGGGTCGAAACTGGGGTGGCATGGTGAGCAAAAGAACGATGGATTAAACCCAGACCTGTGACTGGGGGTGAGTGTTTGCATTGTTCAGCACTCCGTCAATCATCCTTTTGTGTTGCTAAAGTTGCCCAAAGTGGGAAGGGTATGCCCAGACGTGGGTCCCTTTCTCACTGTGCCAGTGGATTCAAGCTAGTCGGGCTAATGAAGGGTGAAACCCTGAAAACGGTCCCAGGATGCTTGTTTTTGGTCCAGGGAGGACCTGGTTTGGCAGTTCGGGCTGGACTGTCCCCATGAGGAACAGGTTCAAGACTGATTTGCGTATGGCCTGATCCAAACAGGGATGGCATGGTGAGCAAAGAAATCAATGAATTAAACCCAGACCTCTGACTGGGGGTGAGTGTTTGCATTGTTCAGCACTCCGTCCATCATGCTTTTGTGTTGCTAAAGTTGCCCAAAGTGGGAAGGGTATGCCCAGACGTGGGTCCCTTGCTCACTGTGCCACTGGATTCAAGCTAACCTGGCTGATGAAGGGCGAATCCCTGAAACCCATCCCAGGATGGGTATTTCCGGTTCAGGGAGGACCTGGCTTGGTAGTTTGGGCTGGACTGTTCCCATGAGGAACAGGGTCAAGACTGATTTGCATATGGCTGGATCCAAACTGGGGTGGCATGGTGAGCAAAAAAACAATGGATTAAACCCAGATCTATGACTGCGGGTGAGTTTTTGCATTGTTCAGCATTCCGTCCATAATGCTTTTGTGTTGCTAAAGTTGCCCTAAGTGGGAAGGGTATGCCCAGACGTGGGTCCCTTCCTCACTGTGCCACTGGATTCAAACTAGCCTAGCTGATGAAGGGTGAAACCCTGAAACTGGACCCAGGATGCTTGTTTCCGGTCCAGGGAGCACCTGGTTTGGCAGTTCGGGCTGGACTGTTCCCATGAGAATCTGGGTCAATACTGATTTGCATATGACTGGGTCCAAACTGGGGTGCCATGGCGAGCAAAAGAACAATGGATTAAACCCAGATCTGTGACTGCGGGGAGGGGGTTGCATTGTTCAGCTCTCTGTCCATCATCCTTTTGTGTTGCTAAAGTTGCCCTAAGTGGGAAGGGTATGCCCAGACATGGGTCCCTTGCTCACTGTGCCACTGGATTCAAACTAGCCTGCCTGATGAAGGGTGAAACCCTGAAACGGGTCCCAGGATGCTTGTTTCCGGTCCAGGGAAGACCTGGCTTGGCATTTCCGGCTGGACTGTTCCCACGAGGAACAGGGTCAAGAGTCTTTTGCATATGGCTGCGTCCAAACTGGGGTGGCATGGTGAGTAAAAGAATTGATGGATTAAACCCAGATCTGTGACTGGGGGTGAGTGTTTGCATTTTCCCGCACTCCGTCCATCATCCTTTTGTGTTGCTAAAGTTGCCCTAAGTGGGAAGGGTATGTCCAGACGTGGGTCCCTTGCTCACTGTGCCACTAGATTCAAGCTAGTCGGACTGATGAAGGGTGAAACCCTGAAACTGGTCCCAGAATGCTTGTTTCTGGCCCAGGGAGGACCTGGTTTGGCAGTTCGTGCAGGACTGTTCCCATGAGGAACAGGATCAAGACTGATTTGTATATGACTGGGTCCAAACTGGGGTGGCATGGTGAGCAAAAGAACCAATGGATTAAACCAAGATCTGTGACTGGGGGTTAGTGTTTGCATTGTTCAGCACTCCGTCCATCATCCTTTTGTGTTGCTAAAGTTGCCCAAAGTGGGTAGGGTATGCCCACCCGTGGGTCCCTTGCTCACTGTGCCACTGGATTCAAGTTAACCTGGCGGATGAAGGGTGAATCCCTGAAACCGGTCCCAGGATGGGTGTTTCTGGTTCAGGAAGGACCTGGCTTGGTAGTTCGGGCTGGACTGTTCCCATGAGGAACAGGGTCAAGACTGATTTGCATATGGCTGGGTCCAAACTGGGGTGGCATGGTGAGCAAAAGAACAATGGACTAAACCCAGATCTGTGACTTTGGGTGAGTGTTTGCATTGTTCAGCACTCCGTCCATCATCCTTTTTTGTTGCTAAAGTTGCCCTAAGTGGGAGGGATATGCCCAGACGTAGGTCTCTTGCTCACTGTGCCACTGGATTCAAACTAGCTTGGCTGATGAAGGGTGAAGCTCTGAAACTGGTCCCAAGATGCTTGTTTCAGGTCCAGGGAGGACCTTGCTTGACAGTTCGGGCTGGACTGTTCGCATGAGGAACAAGATCAAGACTGATTTCAATATGGCTGGGTCCAAACTGTGGTAGCATGGTGAGCGGACAAAGAATGGCTTAAACCCTAATCTGTGAATGCGGGTGAGTGTTTGCATTGTTCAGCACTCCGTCCATCATTCTTTTGTGTTGCTAAAGTTGCACTAAGTGGGTAGGGTATGGCCAGACGTGGGTACCTGGCTTACTGTGCCACTGGATTCAAACTAGCCTCGCTGATGAAGGGTGAAACCCTGTAACTGGTCACAGGATGCTTGCTTCCGGTCCAGGGAAGACCTGGCTTGTCAGTTCGGGCTGGACTGTTCCCATGAGGATCAGGGTCAAGACTGATTTGCATATGGCTGGGTCGAAACTGGGGTGGCATGGTGAGCAAAAGAACGATGGATTAAACCCAGACCTGTGACTGGGGGTGAGTGTTTGCATTGTTCAGCACTCCGTCAATCATCCTTTTGTGTTGCTAAAGTTGCCCAAAGTGGGAAGGGTATGCCCAGACGTGGGTCCCTTGCTCACTGTGCCACTGGATTCAAGCTAGTCGGGCTAATGAAGGGTGAAACCCTGAAAACGGTCCCAGGATGCTTGTTTTTGGTCCAGGGAGGACCTGGTTTGGCAGTTCGGGCTGGACTGTCCCCATGAGGAACAGGTTCAAGACTGATTTGCGTATGGCCTGATCCAAACAGGGATGGCATGGTGAGCAAAGAAATCAATGAATTAAACCCAGACCTGTGACTGGGGGTGAGTGTTTGCATTGTTCAGCACTCCGTCCATCATGCTTTTGTGTTGCTAAAGTTGCCCAAAGTGGGAAGGGTATGCCCAAACGTGGGTCCCTTGCTCACTGTGCCACTGGATTCAAGCTAACCTGGCTGATGAAGGGCGAATCCCTGAAACCCATCCCAGGATGGGTATTTCCGGTTCAGGGAGGACCTGGCTTGGTAGTTTGGGCTGGACTGTTCCCATGAGGAACAGGGTCAAGACTGATTTGCATATGGCTGGATCCAAACTGGGGTGGCATGGTGAGCAAAAAAACAATGGATTAAACCCAGATCTATGACTGGGGGTGAGTTTTTGCATTGTTCAGCATTCCGTCCATCATGCTTTTGTGTTGCTAAAGTTGCCCTAAGTGGGAAGGGTATGCCCAGACGTGGGTCCCTTCCTCACTGTGCCACTGGATTCAAACTAGCCTAGCTGATGAAGGGTGAAACCCTGAAACTGGACCCAGGATGCTTGTTTCCGGTCCAGGGAGCACCTGGTTTGGCAGTTCGGGCTGGACTGTTCCCATGAGAATCTGGGTCAATACTGATTTGCATATGACTGGGTCCAAACTGGGTTGCCATGGCGAGCAAAAGAACAATGGATTAAACCCAGATCTGTGACTGCGGGGAGGGGGTTGCATTGTTCAGCTCTCTGTCCATCATCCTTTTGTGTTGCTAAAGTTGCCCTAAGTGGGAAGGGTATGCCCAGACATGGGTCCCTTGCTCACTGTGCCACTGGATTCAAACTAGCCTGCCTGATGAAGGGTGAAACCCTGAAACGGGTCCCAGGATGCTTGTTTCCGGTCCAGGGAAGACCTGGCTTGGCATTTCCGGCTGGACTGTTCCCACGAGGAACAGGGTCAAGAGTCTTTTGCATATGGCTGCGTCCAAACTGGGGTGGCAGGGTGAGTAAAAGAATTGATGGATTAAACCCAGATCTGTGACTGGGGGTGAGTGTTTGCATTTTCCCGCACTCCGTCCATCATGCTTTTGTGTTGCTAAAGTTGCCCTAAGTGGCAAGGGTATGCCCAGACGTGGGTCCCTTGCTCATTGTGCCACTGGATTCAAGCTAGCCTGGCTGATGAAGGGTGAAACCCTGAAACCGCTCCGAGGATGGGTATTTCCGGTTCAGGGAGGACCTGGCTTGGTAGTTTGGGCTGGACTGTTCCCATGAGGAACAGGGTCAAGACTGATTTGCATATGGCTGGATCCAAACTGGGGTGGCATGGTGAGCAAAAAAACAATGGATTAAACCCAGATCTATGACTGGGGGTGAGTTTTTGCATTGTTCAGCATTCCGTCCATCATGCTTTTGTGTTGCTAAAGTTGCCCTAAGTGGGAAGGGTATGCCCAGACGTGGGTCCCTTCCTCACTGTGCCACTGGATTCAAACTAGCCTAGCTGATGAAGGGTGAAACCCTGAAACTGGACCCAGGATGCTTGTTTCCGGTCCAGGGAGCACCTGGTTTGGCAGTTCGGGCTGGACTGTTCCCATGAGAATCTGGGTCAATACTGATTTGCATATGACTGGGTCCAAACTGGGTTGCCATGGCGAGCAAAAGAACAATGGATTAAACCCAGATCTGTGACTGCGGGGAGGGGGTTGCATTGTTCAGCTCTCTGTCCATCATCCTTTTGTGTTGCTAAAGTTGCCCTAAGTGGGAAGGGTATGCCCAGACATGGGTCCCTTGCTCACTGTGCCACTGGATTCAAACTAGCCTGCCTGATGAAGGGTGAAACCCTGAAACGGGTCCCAGGATGCTTGTTTCCGGTCCAGGGAAGACCTGGCTTGGCATTTCCGGCTGGACTGTTCCCACGAGGAACAGGGTCAAGAGTCTTTTGCATATGGCTGCGTCCAAACTGGGGTGGCAGGGTGAGTAAAAGAATTGATGGATTAAACCCAGATCTGTGACTGGGGGTGAGTGTTTGCATTTTCCCGCACTCCGTCCATCATCCTTTTGTGTTGCTAAAGTTGCCCTAAGTGGGAAGGGTATGTCCAGACGTGGGTCCCTTGCTCACTGTGCCACTAGATTCAAGCTAGTCGGGCTGATGAAGGGTGAAACCCTGAAACTGGTCCCAGGATGGGTGTTTCTGGTTCAGGAAGGACCTGGCTTGGCATTTCAGGCTGGACTGTTCCCATGAGGAACAGGATCAAGACTGATTTGTATATGACTGGGTCCAAACTGGGGTGGCATGGTGAGCAAAAGAACCAATGGATTAAACCAAGATCTGTGACTGGGGGTTAGTGTTTGCATTGTTCAGCACTCCGTCCATCATCCTTTTGTGTTGCTAAAGTTGCCCAAAGTGCGTAGGGTATGCCCACCCGTGGGTCCCTTGCTCACTGTGCCACTGGATTCAAGTTAACCTGGCGGATGAAGGGTGAATCCCTGAAACCGGTCCCAGGATGGGTGTTTCTGGTTCAGGAAGGACCTGGCTTGGTAGTTCGGGCTGGACTGTTCCCATGAGGAACAGGGTCAAGACTGATTTGCATATGTCTTGGTCCAAACTGGGGTGGCATGGTGAGCAAAAGAATGATGGATTAAACCCAGACCTATGACTGGGGGTGAGTGTTTGCATTGTTCAGCACTCCATTCAACATCCTTTTGTGTTGCTAAAGTTGCCCTAAGTGGGAAGGGTATGCCCAGACATGGGTCCCTTGCTCACTGTGCCACAAGATTCAAACTAACCTGGCTGATGAAGGGTGAAACCCTGAAACTGGACCCAGGATGCTTGTTTCCGGTCCAGGGAGCACCTGGTTTGGCAGTTCGGGCTGGACTGTTCCCATGAGAATCTGGGTCAAAACTGATTTGCATATGACTGAGTCCAAACTGGGGTGGCAGGGTGAGCAAAAGAACAATGGATTAAATCCAAATCTGTGACTGCGGGGGGTTGCATTGTTCAGCTCTCCGTCCATCATCCTTTTGTGTTGCTAAAGTTGCCCTAAGTGGGAATGGTATGCCCAGACATGGGTCCCTTGCTCACTGTGTCACTGGATTCAAATTAACCTGCCTTATGAATGGTGAAACCCTGAAACCGGTCCCAGAATGCTTGTTTCCAGTCCAGGGAGGACCTGGCTTGGCATTTCCGGCTGGACTGTTCCCATGAGGAACAGGCTCAAGAGTGATTTGCATATGGCTGCGTCGAAACTGTGGTGGCATGGTGAGTAAAATAATTGATGGATTAAACCCAGATCTGTGACTGAGGGTGACTGTTTGCATTGTTCAGCACTCCGTCCACATTCTTTTGTGTTGCTAAAGTTGCCCTAAGTGGGAAGGGTATGCCCAGATGTGGGTCCCTTGCTCACTGTGCCACTGGATTCAAGCTAACCTGAATGATGAAGGGTGAAACCCTGAAAGTGGTCCAAGGATGTGTGTTTCCGGTCCAGAGAGGACCTGGCTTGGCGTTTCCGGCTGGACTGTTCCCAAGAGGAACAGGGTTAAGACTTATTTGCATATGGCTGGGTCCAAACTGGGGTGACATTGTGAGCAAAACAACGACATATTAAACCCAGATCTGTGACTGGGGATGAGTGTTGGCATTTTTCAGAACTCCGTCCATCATCCTTTTGTGTTGCTAAAGTTGCCCTAAGTGGGAAGGGTATGCCCAGACGTGGGTCCCTTGCTCACTGTGCCACTGTATTCAAGCTAGCTTGGCTGATGAAGAGTAAAACCCTGAAATCTGTCCTGTGCTTGTTTCCGCTCCAGAGAGGACCTTGTTTGGCAATTCGGGCTGGACTGTGAGCAAACGAACGATGGATTAAACCCAGATCTGTGACTGTGGTGAGTGTTTGCATTGTTCAACACTCCGTCCATCATCCTTTGGTGATGCTAAAGTTGCCCTAAGTGGGAAGGGTACATGGTTGCCTGCCTCTCCGCCTTTTTTCGTTTAGGAGACTATGTTCTAGGGCCCCCTTTTCTGTCAGGAAGGGTTGTTTGGCGGAAGAATCCTGTGACCACCTCTTTTGGTACTGCACCATGGCACAACAGGTGTGGGCTTTGGCGGAAGTATGGCTTTCATCCCTGAATTCTGATGTGGTTTTGTCTAGAGAGGGTGTGATCTTTGGCCTGTTCATTTCCAGCTCCCCATGTCAGAAATATTGGATAGTGGTGAATTGTTTGAAGGATGCTTTGTGGAGGGCTAGAAATCTTCTGCTTTTTAAAGGGGTTGATCTCTCTCCACAAGTGGTCTATGCTCTTGGTTGTTCTTTGGTCCACGATTACTTCTGTAAAGATATATGTCTGAAAGGTAAGGTGCCTACCTATTTGGAATGGTGTTGGAGTGATCATGGGTGATGGATGGTTTATTTTTGGGTTTGGTCTTTTTTCTAACACAGGAGTTGCTGTGTTTCTTGGGATTGATCTTTGGCTTTTTTCTTTTATCTCATTGCTTTTAAACATTCCTGCTTTTAGTTACTTTTACTTCTGAATGCATTAACATCTAGATGTTAACCTGGTGTTGGCCTTGGCACTGTGTGCGGTTTTTCACCTGGTCAAATGTCGTGCCGCCTGAAACATGGATTGGCTACCATGTATTCTGCCTTTTAATAGTTAAATAAAGGTTTTGAAACGTTTAAAAAAAATAAAAATCGGAGTGGTCTGTTCCCATGAGGAATAGGGTCAAGACTGATCTGCATATGGCTGGGTCCAAACTGGGTGGCAATGTGAGCAAAAGAACGATGGATTAAACCCAGATCTGTGACTGTGGTGAGTGTTTGCATTGTTCAGCACTCCATCCATCATCCTTTTGTGTTGCTAAAGTTGTCCTAAGTGGGAAGGGTATGCCCAGATGTGGGTCCCTTGCTCACTGTGCCACTGGATTCAAGCTAACCTGAATGATGAAGGGTGAAATCCTGAAACTGGTCCCAGGATGTGTGTTTCCGGTCCAGGGAGGACCTGGCTTGGCGTTTCCGGCTGGACTGTTCCCATGAGGAACAGGTTCAAGACTGATTTGCATATGGCTGGGTCCAAACTGGGGTGACATTGTGAGCAAAAGAACGACATATTAAACCCAGATCTGTGACTGGGGATGAGTGTTTGCATTGTTCAGAACTCCATCCATCATCCTTTTGTGTTGCTAAAGTTGCCCTAAGTGGGAAGGGTATGCCCAGACGTGGGTCCCTTGCTCACTGTGCCACTGTATTCAAGCTAGCTTGGCTGATGAAGAGTAAAACCCTGAAATCTGTCCTGTGCTTGTTTCCGCTCCAGAGAGGACCTTGCTTGGCAATTCGAGCTGGACTGTGAGCAAAAGAACGATGGATTAAACCCAGATCTGTGACTGTGGTGAGTGTTTGCATTGTTCAACACTCCGTCCATCATCCTTTGGTGTTGCTAAAGTTGCCCTAAGTGGGAAGGGTACATGGTTGCCTGCCTCTCCGCCTTTTTTCGTTTAGGAGACTATGTTCTAGGGCCCCCTTTTGTGTCAGGAAGGGTTGTTTGGCGGAAGAATCCTGTGACCACCTTTTTTGGTACTGCACCATGGCACAACAGGTGTGGGCTTTGGCGGAAGTATGGCTTTCATCCCTGAATTCTGATGTGGTTTTGTCTAGAGAGGGTGTGATCTTTGGCCTGTTCGTTTCCAGCTCCCCATGTCAGAAATATTGGATAGTGGTGAATTGTTTGAAGGATGCTTTGTGGAGGGCTAGAAATCTTCTGCTTTTTAAAGGGGTTGATCTCTCTCCACAAGTGGTCTATGCTCTTGGTTGTTCTTTGGTCCACGATTACTTCTGTAAAGATGTATGTCTGAAAGGTAAGGTGCCTACCTATTTGGAATGGTGTTGGAGTGATCATGGGTGATGGATGGTTTATTTTTGGGTTTGGTCTTTTTTCTAACACAGGAGTTGCTGTGTTTCTTGGGATTGATCTTTGGCTTTTTTCTTTTATCTCATTGCTTTTAAACATTCCTGCTTTTAGTTTCTTTTACTTCTGAATGCATTAACATCTAGATGTTAACCTGGTGTTGGCCTTGGCACTGTGTGCGGTTTTTCACCTGGTCAAATGTCGTGCCACCTGAAACATGGATTGGCTACAATGTATTCTGCCTTTTAATAATTAAATAAAGGTTTTGAAACGTTAAAAAAAAAAAAAATCGGAGTGGTCTGTTCCCATGAGGAAGAGGGTCAAGACTGATCTGCATATGGCTGGGTCCGAATTGGGTGGCAATGTGAGCAAAAGAACGATGGATTAAACCCAGATCTGTGACTGTGGTGAGTGTTTGCATTGTTCAGCACTCCATCCATCATCCTTTTGTGTTGCTAAAGTTGTCCTAAGTGGGAAGATTATGCCCAGATGTGGTTACCTTGCTCACTGTGCTATTGGATTCAAGCAAGTTTGCCTGATGATGGGTGAAACCCTGAATCCAGTCCCAGGATGCTTGTTTCCGGTCTAGGGAGGACCTGGCTTAGCAGTTCGGGCTCGATTGTTCCCATGAGCAACAGGGTCAAGACTGATTTGCATATGGAGGGGTCCAAACTGGGGTGGCATGATGAGCAAAAGAACGATGGATTAAGCCCAGATTTTTGACTGGGGTGAGTGTTTGCATTGTTTAGCACTCCGTCTGTCATCCTTTTGTGGTGCTAAAGTTGCCCTAAGAGGGAAGGGTATGTGCAGACGGGGTCCCTTGCTCACTGTGCCACTGGTTTCAAGCTAGCCTGGCTGACGGAGGGTGAAACCCTGAAACCGGTCCCAGGATGCTTGTTTCTGGTTCAGGGAGGACGTGGTTTGGCGGTTCAGGCTGGACTGTTCCCATGAGGAACAGGGTCAAGACTGTTTTGAATATGGCTGGGCCCAAACTGGGGTGGCATTGTGAGCAAAAGAACGATGGATTAAACCGAGATCTGTGATTGGGGTGAGTGTTTGCATTGTTTAGCACTCCGTCCATCATCCTTTTGTGTTGCCAAAGTTGCCTTAAGTGGGAAGGGTATGCCCAGACATGGGTCCCTTACTCACTGTGCTACTGGTTTCAAGCTACCCTGGCTGATGAAATGTGAAACCCTGAATCCAATCCCAGGATGCTTGTTTCCGGTCCAGGGAGGACCTGGGTTGGCAGTTCGGGCTGGACTGTTCCCATGAGGATCAGGGTCAAGACTGATTTGCATATGGCTGGGTTGAAACTGGGGTGGCATGGTGAGCAAAAGAACGATGGATTAAACCCAGATCTGTGACTGGGGTTGAGTGTTTGCATTGTTCAGCACTCCGTCCACATTCTTTTGTGTTGCTAAAGTTGCCCTAAGTGGGAAGGGTATGCCCAGATGTGGGTCCCTTCCTCACTGTGCCACTGGATCCAATCTAACCTGGCTGATGAAGGGTGAAACCCTGAAACCGGTTCCAGGAAGTGTGTTTCCGGTCCAGGGAGGATCTGGCTTGGTAGTTCGGGCTGGACTGTTCCCATTAAACCCAAATCTGTGACTTGGGGTTAGTGTTTGCATTGTTTAGCACTCCTTCCATCATCCTTTTGTGTTGCTAAAGTTGCCCTAAGTGGCAAGGGTATGCCCAGACGTGGTTCCCTTGCTCACTGTGCCACTGGATTCAAGCTAGCTTGGCTTATGAAAGGTGAAACCCTGAAACCGGTCCCAGGATGCTTTTTTCTCCTCCAGTGAGGACCTTGTTTGGCAGTTCGGGCTAGACTGTTCCCATGAGGAATAGGGTCAAGACTGATTTGCATATGGCCGGATCCAAACTGGGGTGGCATGGTGAGCAAAAGAATCAATGGATTAAACCCAGATCTGTGACTGGGGGTGAGTGTTTGCATTGTTCAGCACTCCGTCCATCATCCTTTTGTGTTGCTAAAGTTGCCCAAAGAGGGAAGGGTATGCCCAGACGTGGGTCCCTTGCTCACTGTGCCACTGGATTCAAGTTAACCTGACTGATGAAGGGTGAATCCCTGAAACCGGTCTCAAGATGGGTGTTTTCCGGTTCAGGGTGGACCTGGCTTGGCAGTTCGGGCTGGACTGTTCCCTTAAGGAACAGGGTTAAGACTGATTTGCATATGGCTGGGTCCAAACTGGGGTGGCATGGTGAGAAAAAGAACGATCGATTAAACCCACATTTATGACTGGGGGTGAGTGTTTGCATTGTTCAGCACTCCGTCCATCATCCTTTTGTGTTGCTAAAGTTGCTAAAGTGGGAAGGGTATGCCCAGACGTGGGTCCCTTGCTCAATGTGCCACTGGCTTCAAGATAGCTTGGCTGATGAAGGGTGATCCTCTGAAACCGGTCCCAAGATGCTTGTTTCTGGTCCGGCTACGACCTAGCTTGTCAGTTTGGGCTGGACTGTTCCCATGAGGAACAGGGTCAAGACTGATTTGCATATGGCTGGGTCCAAACTGGGGTGGCATGATGAGCAAAATAATGATGGATTAAACCCAGATCTGTGACTGGGGGTGAGTGTTTGCATTGTTCAGCACTCCTGCCATCATCATTTTGTGTTGCCAAAGTTGCCCTAAGTGGGAAGGGTATGCCCAGAGAATGGTCCCTTGCTCACTGTGCCACTGGATTCAAGCTAGCCTGGCTGGTGAATGGTGAAATCCTGAAACCGGTCCCAGTATGCTTGTTTTAGGTTCAGGGAGGACATGGCTTGGCAATTCCCGCTGGACTGTTCCCATGAGGAACAGGGTGAAGACTGTTTTGCATATGGCTGGGTCCAAACTGGGGTGGCATGGTGAGCAAAAGAACGATGGATTAAACCCAGATCTGTGACTGGGGGTGAGTGTTTGCAATATTTAGCTCTCCGTCCATCATCCTTTTGTTTTGCTAAAGTTGCACCTAGTGGGAAGGGTATGCCCAGACGTGGGTCCCTTGCTCATTGTGCCACTGGATTCAAGCTAGCCTGCCTGATTAAGGGTGAAACCCTGAAACCCGTCCCAGGATGCTTGTTTCCGGCTCAGGGAGGACCCGGCTTGGCAGTTCGGGCTGGACTGTTCCCATGAGGAACAGGGGCAAGAATGATTTGCATATGGCGGGGTTCAAACTGGGGTGGTATGGTGAGCAAAAGAACAATGGATTAAACCCAGATCTGTAACTGGGGGTGAGTGTTTGCATTGTTCAGCACTCTGTCAATCATCCTTTTGTGTTGCTAAAGTTGCCCTAAGTGGAAAGGGTATGTCCAGACGTGGGTCCCTTGATCACTGTGCCACTGTATTCAAGCTAGCCTGGCTGATGAAGGATGAAACCCTGAAAGCTGTCCCAGGATGCTTGTTTCCAGTACAGGGAGGACCTGGTTTGGCAGTTCGAGCTGAACTGTTCCGATGAGGACCAGGGTGAAGACTGATTTGCATACGGCTGGGTCCAAACTGGGGTGGCACTGTGGGCAAAAGAACGACTGATTAAACCCAGGTCTGTGACTGTAGGTGAGTGTTTGCATGATTTAGTTGTCCGTCCATCATCTTTTTGTGTTGATAAAGTTGCGCTAAGTGGGAAGGGTATGCCCAGACGTAGGTCCCTTGCTCACTGTGCCGCTGGATTCAAGCTAGCCTGCCTGTTTAAGGGTGAAACCCTGAAACCGGTCCCAGGATGCTTGTTTACGATCCAGGGAGGACATGGCTTGGCAGTTCGGGCTGGACTGTTCCCATGAGGAACAGGGTCATGACTGATTTGCATATGGCTGGATTCAAAATGGGGTGACATGGTGAGCAAAAGAACAATGGATTAAAGCGAGATCTGTGACTGGGGATTAGTTTTTGCATTGTTGGGTACTCCGTCTATCATCCTTTTGTGTTGCTAAAGTTGCCCTAAGTGGGAAGGGTATGCCGAGATGTGGGTCCCTTGCTCACTGTGCCACTGGATTCAAGCTAGCTTGGCTGATGAAGGGTAAAACCCTGAAACCGGTCCCAGTATGCTTTTTTTCTGCTACAGGGAGGACCTGGCTTTGCAGTTTGGGCTGGACTGTTCCCATAAGGAACAGGGTCAAGACTGTTTTGCATATGTCTGGGTCCAAACTGGGGTAGCATGGTGAGCAAACGACAATGGATTAAACCCAGGTCTGTGACTGGGGGTGAGTGTTTGCATTGTTCAGCACTCCGTCCATCATCCTTTTGTGTTGCTAAAGTTGCCCTAAGTGGGAAGGGAATACCCAGATGTGGGTCCCTTGCTCACTGTGCCTCTGGATTCAAGCTATCCTGGCTGTTAAAGGGTGAAACCCTGAAAACGGTCCCAAGACGCTTGTTTCTGACTCAGGGAGGACCCGGCTTGGCAGTTCGGGCTGGACTGTTCCCATGAGGAACAGGGGCAAGAATGATTTGCATATGGCGGGTTCTAAACTGGGGTGGCATTGTGGGCAAAAGAACGACTGATTAAACCCAGGTCTGTGACTGTAGGTGAGTGTTTGCATAATTTAGTTGTCCGTCCATCATCTTTTTGTGTTGCTAAAGTTGCGCTAAGTGGGAAGGGTATGCCCAGACTTAGGTCCCTTGCTCACTGTGCCGCTGGATTCAAGCTAGCCTTCCTGATTAAGGGTGAAACCCTGAAACCGGTCCCGGGATGCTTGTTTACGTTCCAGGGAGGACATGGCTTGGCAGTTCGGGCTGGACTGTTCCCATGAGGAACAGGGTCAAGACTGATTTGCATATGGCTGGATTCAAATTGGGGTGGCATGGTGAGCAAAAGAACAATGGATTAAAGCGAGATCTGTGACTGGGGATTAGTTTTTGTATTGTTGGGCACTCCGTCTATCATCCTTTTGTGTTGCTAAAGTTGCCCTAAGTGGGATGGGTATGCCGAGATGTGGGTCCCTTGCTCACTGTGCCACTGGATTCAAGCTAGCTTGGCTGATGAAGGGTGAAACCCTGAAACCGGTCCCAGTATGCTTCTTTCTGCTCCAGGGAGGACCTGGCTTTGCAGTTCGGGCTGGACTGTTCCCATAAGAAACAGGGTCAAGACTGATTTGCATATGGCTGGGTCCAAACTGGGGTAGCATGGTGAGAAAAAGACAATGGATTAAACCCAGATCTGTGACTGGGGGTGAGTGTTTGCATTGTTCAGCACTCCGTCCATCATCCTTTTGTGTTGCTTAAGTTGCCCTAAGTGGGAAGGAAATACCCAGATGTGGGTCCCTTGCTCACTGTGCCTCTGGATTCAAGCTAGCCTGGCTGTTAAAAGGTGAAACTCTGAAACCGGTCCCAAGACGCTTGTTTTTGGTTCAGGGAGGACCTGGCTTGGCAGTTTGGGCTGGACTGTTCCCATGAAGAACAGAGTCAAGACTGATTTGCATCTGGCTGGATCCAAACTGGGGTGGCATGGTGAGCAAAAGAACGATGGATTAAACCCAGATCTGAGACTGGGGTTGAGTGTTTGCATTGTTCAGCACTCCATCCACCATCGTTTTGTGTTGCTAAAGTTGCCCTAAGTCGCAAGGGTATGCCCAGACATGGGTCCCTTGATCACTGTGCCACTGGATTCAAGCTAGCCTGTCTGATGAAGGGTGAAACCCTGAAACCGGTCGCAGAATGCTTGTTTCCGGTCTAGGGAGGACCTGGCTTGGCAGTTCGCCCTGGACTGTTCCCATGAGAAACAGGGTCAAGACTGATTTGCATATGGCTGGGTCCAAACTGGGGTGGCCCGGTGAGCAAAAGAACGATGGATTAAACCCAGATCTGAGACTGGGGTTGAGTGTTTGCATTGTTCAGCACTCCGTCCATCATCCTTTTGTGTTGCTAAAGTTGCCCTAAGTGGCAAGGGTATGCCCAGACGTTGGTCCCTTGCTCACTGTCCCACTGGATTCAAACTTGCCTGGCTGATGAAGGGTGAAACCCTGAAACCGGTCCCAGTATGCTTTTTTCTGCTTCAGGGAGTACCTGGTTTTGCAGTTCGGGCTGGATGGTTCCCATAAGGAACAGGGTCAAGACTGATTTGCATATGGCTGGGTCCAAACTGGGGTAGCATGGTGAGCAAACGACAATGGATTAAACCCAGGTCTGTGACTGGGGGTGTGTGTTTGCATTGTTCAGCACTCCGTCCATCATCCTTTTGTGTTGCTAAAGTTGCCCTAAGTGGGAAGGGAATACCCAGATGTGGGTCCCTTGCTCACTGTGCCTCTGGATTCAAGCTAGCCTGGCTGTTAAAGGGTGAAAGCCTGAAACCGGTCCCAAGATGCTTGTTTCTGGCTCAGGGAGGACCCGGCTTGGCAGTTCGGGCTGGACTGTTCCCATGAGGAACAGGGGGCAAGAATGATTTGCATATGGCGGGGTTCAAACTGGGGTGGTATGGTGAGCAAAAGAACAATGGATTAAACCCAGATCTGTAACTGGGGGTGAGTGTTTGCATTGTTCAGCACTCTGTCCATCATCCTTTTGTGTTGCTTAAGTTGCCCTAAGTGGGAAAGAAATACCCAGATGTGGGTCCCTTGCTCACTGTGCCTCTGGATTCAAGCTAGCCTGGCTGTTAAAGGGTGAAACTCTGAAACCGGTCCCAAGACGCTTGTTTCTGGTTCATGGAGGACCTGGCTTGGCAGTTTGGGCTGGACTGTTCCCATGAAGAACAGAGTCCAGACTGATTTGCATCTGGCTGGATCCAAACTGGGGTGGCATGGTGAGCAAAAGAACGATGGATTAAACCCAGATCTGTGACTGGGGGTGAGTGTTTGCATTGTTCAGCACTCCGTCCATCATCCTTTTGTGTTGCTAAAGTTGCCCTAAGTGGAAAGGGTATGTCCAGACGTGGGTTCCTTGATCACTGTGCCACTGTATTCAAGCTAGCCTGGCTGATGAAGGATGAAACCCTGAAAGCTGTCCCAAGATGCTTGTTTCCAGTACAGGGAGGACCTGGTTTGGCAGTTCGAGCTGAACTGTTCCGATGAGGACCAGGGTGAAGACTGATTTGCATACGGCTGGGTCCAAACTGGGGTGGCACTGTGGGCAAAAGAACGACTGATTAAACCCAGGTCTGTGACTGTAGGTGAGTGTTTGCATGATTTAGTTGTCCGTCCATCATCTTTTTGTGTTGATAAAGTTGCGCTAAGTGGGAAGGGTATGCCCAGACGTAGGTCCCTTGCTCACTGTGCTGCTGGATTCAAGCTAGCCTGCCTGTTTAAGGGTGAAACCCTGAAACCGGTCCCAGGATGCTTGTTTACGATCCAGGGAGGACATGGCTTGGCAGTTCGGGCTGGACTGTTCCCATGAGGAACAGGGTCATGACTGATTTGCATATGGCTGGATTCAAATTGGGGTGACATGTTGAGCAAAAGAACAATGGATTAAAGCGAGATCTGTGACTGGGGATTAGTTTTTGCATTGTTGGGTACTCCGTCTATCATCCTTTTGTGTTGCTAAAGTTGCTCTAAGTGGGAAGGGTATGCCGAGATGTGGGTCCCTTGCTCACTGTGCCACTGGATTCAAGCTAGCTTGGCTGATGAAGGATAAAACCCTGAAACCGGTCCCAGTATGCTTTTTTCTGCTTCAGGGAGGACCTGGTTTTGCAGTTCGGGCTGGACTCTTCCCATAAGGAACAGGGTCAATACTGATTTGCATATGGCTGGGTCCAAACTGGGGTAGCATGGTGAGCAAACGACAATGGATTAAACCCAGGTCTGTGACTGGGGGTGTGTGTTTGCATTGTTCAGCACTCCGTCCATCATCCTTTTGTGTTGCTAAAGTTGCCCTAAGTGGGAAGGGAATACCCAGATGTGGGTCCCTTGCTCACTGTGCCTCTGGATTCAAGCTAGCCTGGCTGTTAAAGGGTGAAACCCTGAAACCGGTCCCAAGACGCTTGTTTCTGGCTCAGGGAGGACCCGGCTTGGCAGTTCGGGCTGGACTGTTCCCATGAGGAACAGGGGCAAGAATGATTTGCATATGGCGGGGTTCAAACTGGGGTGGTATGGTGAGCAAAAGAACAATGGATTAAACCCAGATCTGTAACTGGGGGTGAGTGTTTGCATTGTTCAGCACTCTGTCCATCATCCTTTTGTGTTGCTTAAGTTGCCCTAAGTGGGAAAGAAATACCCAGATGTGGGTCCCTTGCTCACTGTGCCTCTGGATTCAAGCTAGCCTGGCTGTTAAAGGGTGAAACTCTGAAACCGGTCCCAAGACGCTTGTTTCTGGTTCATGGAGGACCTGGCTTGGCAGTTTGGGCTGGACTGTTCCCATGAAGAACAGAGTCCAGACTGATTTGCATCTGGCTGGATCCAAACTGGGGTGGCATGGTGAGCAAAAGAACGATGGATTAAACCCCGATCTGTGACTGGGGGTGAGTGTTTGCATTGTTCAGCACTCCGTCCATCATCCTTTTGTGTTGCTAAAGTTGCCCTAAGTGGAAAGGGTATGTCCAGACGTGGGTTCCTTGATCACTGTGCCACTGTATTCAAGCTAGCCTGGCTGATGAAGGATGAAACCCTGAAAGCTGTCCCAAGATGCTTGTTTCCAGTACAGGGAGGACCTGGTTTGGCAGTTCGAGCTGAACTGTTCCGATGAGGACCAGGGTGAAGACTGATTTGCATACGGCTGGGTCCAAACTGGGGTGGCACTGTGGGCAAAAGAACGACTGATTAAACCCAGGTCTGTGACTGTAGGTGAGTGTTTGCATGATTTAGTTGTCCGTCCATCATCTTTTTGTGTTGATAAAGTTGCGCTAAGTGGGAAGGGTATGCCCAGACGTAGGTCCCTTGCTCACTGTGCTGCTGGATTCAAGCTAGCCTGCCTGTTTAAGGGTGAAACCCTGAAACCGGTCCCAGGATGCTTGTTTACGATCCAGGGAGGACATGGCTTGGCAGTTCGGGCTGGACTGTTCCCATGAGGAACAGGGTCATGACTGATTTGCATATGGCTGGATTCAAATTGGGGTGACATGTTGAGCAAAAGAACAATGGATTAAAGCGAGATCTGTGACTGGGGATTAGTTTTTGCATTGTTGGGTACTCCGTCTATCATCCTTTTGTGTTGCTAAAGTTGCTCTAAGTGGGAAGGGTATGCCGAGATGTGGGTCCCTTGCTCACTGTGCCACTGGATTCAAGCTAGCTTGGCTGATGAAGGATAAAACCCTGAAACCGGTCCCAGTATGCTTTTTTCTGCTTCAGGGAGGACCTGGTTTTGCAGTTCGGGCTGGACTCTTCCCATAAGGAACAGGGTCAATACTGATTTGCATATGGCTGGGTCCAAACTGGGGTAGCATGGTGAGCAAACGACAATGGATTAAACCCAGGTCTGTGACTGGGGGTGTGTGTTTGCATTGTTCAGCACTCCGTCCATCATCCTTTTGTGTTGCTAAAGTTGCCCTAAGTGGGAAGGGAATACCCAGATGTGGGTCCCTTGCTCACTGTGCCTCTGGATTCAAGCTAGCCTGGCTGTTAAAGGGTGAAACCCTGAAACCGGTCCCAAGACGCTTGTTTCTGGCTCAGGGAGGACCCGGCTTGGCAGTTCGGGCTGGACTGTTCCCATGAGGAACAGGGGCAAGAATGATTTGCATATGGCGGGGTTCAAACTGGGGTGGTATGGTGAGCAAAAGAACAATGGATTAAACCCAGATCTGTAACTGGGGGTGAGTGTTTGCATTGTTCAGCACTCTGTCCATCATCCTTTTGTGTTGCTTAAGTTGCCCTAAGTGGGAAAGAAATACCCAGATGTGGGTCCCTTGCTCACTGTGCCTCTGGATTCAAGCTAGCCTGGCTGTTAAAGGGTGAAACTCTGAAACCGGTCCCAAGACGCTTGTTTCTGGTTCATGGAGGACCTGGCTTGGCAGTTTGGGCTGGACTGTTCCCATGAAGAACAGAGTCCAGACTGATTTGCATCTGGCTGGATCCAAACTGGGGTGGCATGGTGAGCAAAAGAACGATGGATTAAACCCAGATCTGTGACTGAGGGTGAGTGTTTGCATTGTTCAGCACTCCGTCCATCATCCTTTTATGTTGCTAACGTTGCTGTAAGTGGGAAGGGTATGCCCAGATGTTGGTCCCTTGCTCGCTGTGCCTCTGGATTCAAGTTAGCTTGGGTGATGAAGGGTGAAACCCTGAAACTAGTCCCAGGATACTTGTTTTGGCTCCAGGGAGCACCTGGCTTGGTAGTTCGGGCTGGAATGTTCCCATGAGGAACAGGGTCAGGACTGATTTGCATGTGGCTGGGCCCAAACTGGGACGGCATGGTGAGCAAGAGAAGATGGATTAAATCCAGATCTGTGACTGGGGGTGAGTGTTTGCATTGATCAGCACTCCATCCATCATCCTTTTGTGTTGCTAAAGTTGCCCTAAGTAGGAAGGGTATGCCCAGACGTGGGTCCCATGCTCACTGTGCCACTGGATTCAAGCTAGCCTGCCTGATTAAGGGTGAAACCCTGAAACCGGTCCCAGGATGTTTGTTTACGTTCCAGGGAGGGCATGGCTTGGCAGTTCGGGCTGGACTATTCCCATGAGGAACAGGGTCAAGACTGATTTGCATATGGCTGGATTGAAATTGGGGTGGCATGGTGAGCAAAAGAACAATGGATTAAAGCGAGATCTGTGACTGGGGATTAGTTTTTGCATTGTTGGGTACTCCGTCCATCCTCCTTTTGTGTTGCTAAAGTTGCCCTAAGTGGGAAGGGTATGCCGAGATGTGGGTCCCTTGCTCGCTGTGCCACTGGATTCAAGCTAGCTTGGCTGATGAAGGGTGAAACCCTGAAACCGGTCCCAGGATGCTTTTTTCTGCTCCAGGGAGGACCTGGCTTTGCAGTTCGGGCTGGACTGTTCCCATAAGGAACAGGGTCAAGACTGATTTGCATATGGCTGGGTCCAAACTGGGGTAGCATGGTGAGCAAAAGAATGATGGATTAAACCCAGATCTGAGACTGGGGGTGACTGTTTACATTGTTTAGCACTCCGTCCATCATCTTTTTGTGTTGCTAAAGTTGCCCTGAGTAGGAAGGGTATGCCAAGATGTGGGTCCCTTGCTCACTGTGCCACTGGATTCAAGCTAGCCCGGCTGTTGAAGGGTGAAATCCTGAAGCCGGTCCCAGGATGCTTATTTTCTGTCTGGGGAGGACTGTTCCCATGAGGAACAGTGTCAAGACTGATTTGCATATGGCTGGGTCCAAACTGGGGTGGCATGGTGAGCAAAAGAATGATAGATTAATCCCAGATCTGTGTCTGCGGGGGTGTTTGCATTGTTCTGCTCTCCGTCCACCATCTTTTTGTGTTGCTAACATTGCTGTTAGTGGGAAGGTTATGCCCAGACATGGTATGCCAAGATGTGGGTCCCTTGCTCACTGTGCCACTGGATTCAAGCTAGCCCGGCTGTTGAAGGGTGAAATCCTGAAGCCGGTCCCAGGATGCTTATTTTCTGTCTGGGGAGGACTGTTCCCATGAGGAACAGTGTCAAGACTGATTTGCTTATGGCTGGGTCCAAACTGGGTGGCATGGAGAGCAAAAGAAGATGGATTAAACCCAGATCTGGGGGGTGAGTGTTTGCATTGTTCAGCATTCCGTCCATCATCCTTTTGTGTTGCTAAAGTTGCACTAAGTGGGAAGGGTATGCCCAGACGTGGCTCCCTTAATCACTGTGCCACTGGATTCAAGCTAGCCTGGCTGATGAAGGGTGAAAGCCTGAAACCGGTCCCAGGATGCTTGTTTCCGCTCCATGGAGGACCTTGCTTGGCATTTCGAGCTGGACTGTTCCCATGTGAAACAGGGTCAAGACTGATTTGTATATGTCTGGGTCCAAACTGGGGTGGCCTGGTGAGCAAAAGAACGATGGATTAAACCCAGATCTGAGAATGGGGGGGACTGTTTGCATTGTTTAGCACTCCGTCCATCATCTTTTTATGTTGCTAAAGTTGCCCTAAGTGGGAAGGGTATGCCCAGACGTGGGACCATTGCTCACTGTGCCACTGGATTCAAGCTAGCTTGGCTGATGAAGGGTGAAACCCCAAAACCGGTCCCAGAATGCTTGTTTCCTGTCCAGGGAGGACCTGGCATGGCAGTTTGGGCTGGACTGTTCCCATGAGCAACAGGGTCAAGACTGATTTGCATATGGCTGGGTCCAAACTGGGGTGGCATGGTGAGCAAAAGAAAGATGGATTAAACCCAGATCTGTGACTGGGGGTGAGTGTTTGCATTGTTCAGCACTCCGTCCATCATCCTTTTGTGTTGCTAAAATTGCCCTAAGTGTGAAGGGTATGCCCAAACGTGGGTCCCTTGCTCACTGTGCCACTGAATTCAAACTAGCCTGGCTGATGGAGGGTGAAACCCCGAAACCGGACCCAGGATGCTTGTTTTGGGTCCAGGGAGGACCTGGTTTGGCAGTTTGGGCTGGACTGTTCCCATGAGAAACTGGGTCAAGACTGATTTGCATATGGCTGGGTCCAAACTGGGGTGGCATGGTGAGCAAAAGAATGATAGATTAATCCCAGATCTGTGACTGCGGGGGGTGTTTGCATTGTTCTGCTCTCCGTCCACCATCTTTTTGTGTTGCTAACGTTGCTCTTAGTGGGAAGGGTATGCCGAGACATGGTATGCCAAGATGTGGGTCCCTTGCTCACTGTGCCACTGGATTCAAGCTAGCCCGGCTGTTGAAGGGTGAAATCCTGAAGCCGGACCCAGGATGCTTATTTTCTGTCTGGGGAGGACTGTTCCCATGAGGAACAGTGTCAAGACTGATTTGCTTATGGCTGGGTCCAAACTGGGGTGGCATGGAGAGCAAAAGAAGATGGATTAAACCCAGATCTGGGGGGTGAGTGTTTGCATTGTTCAGCATTCCGTCCATCATCCTTTTGTGTTGCTAAAGTTGCCCTAAGTGGGAAGGGTATGCCCAGACGTGGCTCCCTTAATCACTGTGCCACTGGATTCAAGCTAGCCTGGCTGATGAAGGGTGAAAGCCTGAAACCGGTCCCAGGATGCTTTTTTCTGCTCCAGGGAGGACCTGGCTTTGCAGTTCGGGCTGGACTGTTCCCATAAGGAACAGGGTCAAGACTGATTTGCATATGGCTGGGTCCAAACTGGGGTAGCATGGTGAGCAAAAGAATGATGGATTAAACCCAGATCTGAGACTGGGGGTGACTGTTTGCATTGTTTAGCACTCCGTCCATCATCTTTTTGTGTTGCTAAAGTTGCCCTGAGTAGGAAGGGTATGGCAAGATTTGGGTCCCTTGCTCACTGTGCCACTGGATTCAAGCTAGCCCGGCTGTTGAAGGGTGAAATCCTGAAGCCGGTCCCAGGATGCTTATCTTCTGTCTGGGGAGGACTGTTCCCATGAGGAACAGTGTCAAGACTGATTTGCATATGGCTGGGTCCAAACTGGGGTGGCATGGTGAGCAAAAGAATGATAGATTAATCCCAGATCTGTGACTGCGGGGGTGTTTGCATTGTTCTGCTCTCCGTCCACCATCTTTTTGTGTTGCTAACGTTGCTGTTAGTGGGAAGGGTATGCCCAGACATGGTATGCCAAGATGTGGGTCCCTTGCTCACTGTGCCACTGGATTCAAGCTAGCCCGGCTGTTGAAGGGTGAAATCCTGAAGCCGTTCCCAGGATGCTTATTTTCTGTCTGGGGAGGACTGTTCCCATGAGGAACAGTGTCAAGACTGATTTGCTTATGGCTGGGTCCAAACTGGGGTGGAATGGAGAGCAAAAGAAGATGGATTAAACCCAGATCTGGGGGGTGAGTGTTTGCATTGTTCAGCATTCCGTCCATCATCCTTTTGTGTTGCTAAAGTTGCCCTAAGTGGGAAGGGTATGCCCAGACGTGGCTGCCTTAATCACTGTGCCACTGGATTCAAGCTAGCCTGGCTGATGAAGGGTGAAAGCCTGAAACCGGTCCCAGGATGCTTGTTTCCGCTCCATGGAGGACCTTGCTTGGCATTTCGAGCTGGACTGTTCCCATGTGAAACAGGGTCAAGACTGATTTGTATATGTCTGGGTCCAAACTGGGGTGGCCTGGTGAGCAAAAGAACGATGGATTAAACCCAGATCTCACAATGGGGGGGACTGTTTGCATTGTTTAGCACTCCGTCCATCATCTTTTTGTGTTGCTAAAGTTGCTCTAAGTGGGAAGGGTATGCCCAGACGTGGGACCATTGCTCACTGTGCCACTGGATTCAAGCTAGCTTGGCTGATGAAGGGTGAAACCCCGAAACCGGTCCCAGAATCCTTGTTTCCTGTCCAGGGAGGACCTGGCATGGCAGTTTGGGCTGGACTGTTCTCATGAGGAACAGGGTCAAGACTGATTTGCATATGGCTGGGTCCAAACTGGAGTGGCATGGTGAGCAAAAGAAAGATGGATTAAACCCAGATCTGTGACTGGGGGTGAGTGTTTGCATTGTTCAGCACTCCGTCCATCATCCTTTTGTGTTGCTAAAATTGCCCTAAGTGTGAAGGGTATGCCCAAACGTGGGTCCCTTGCTCACTGTGCCACTGGATTCAAACTAGCCTGGCTGATGGAGGGTGAAACCCCGAAACCGGACCCAGGATGCTTGTTTTGGGTCCAGGGAGGACCTGGTTTGGCAGTTTGGGCTGGACTGTTCCCATGAGAAACTGGGTCAAGACTGATTTGCATATGGCTGGGTCCAAACTGGGGTGGCATGGTGAGCAAAAGAAGAATAGATTAATCTCAGATCTGTGACTGCGGGGGTGTTTGCATTGTTCATCTCTCCGTCCATCATCCTTTTGTGTTGCTAACATTGCCATAAGTGGGAAGGGTATGCCCAGGCATGGGTCCCTTGCTCACTGTGTCACTGGATTCAAACTAGCCTGCCTGATGAAGGGTGAAACCGGTCCCAGGATGCTTTTTTCCGGTCCAGGGAGGACCTGGCTTGGCAATTCAGCCTGGACTGTTCCCATGAGGAACAGGGTCAAGACTGATTTGCATATAGCTGGGTCCAAACTGGGGTGGCCTGGTGAGCAAAAGAACAATGGATTAAACTCAGATCTGAGATTGGGGTTGGGTGTTTGCATTGTTCAGCACTCTGTCCATCATCCTTTTGTGTTGCTAAAGTTTCCCTAAGTGGCAAGCGTATGCCCAGACGTGGGTCCCTTGCTCACTGTGCCACTGGATTGAAGCTAGCCTGGCTGATGAAGGGTGAAACCCTGAACCCGGTCCCAGGATGCTTGTTTCCGGTCCAGGGAGGACCTGGCTTGGCAGTTCGGGCTGGACTGTTCCCATGAGGAACAGGGTCAAGACTGATTCGCATATGGCTGGGTCGGCATTGTGAGGAAGAGATGATGGATTAAACCCAGATCTGTGACTAGGGGTGAGTGTTTGCATTGTTCAGCACTCCGTCCATCACCCTTTTGTGTTGCTAAAGTTTCCCTAAGTGGCAAGCGTATGCCCAGACGTGGGTCCCTTGCTCACTGTGCCACTGGATTCAAGCTAGCCTGGCTGATGAAGAGTGAAACCCTGAAACCGGTCCCAGGATGCTTGTCTCTGGTCCAGGGAGGATCTGGCTTGACAGTTCCGGGTGGACTGTTCCCATGAGGAACAGGGTCAAGACTGATTTGCATATGGCTGGGTCCAAACTGGGGTGGCATGGTGAGCAAAAGAAAGATGGATTAAACCCAGATCTGTGACTGGGGGTGAGTGTTTGCATTGTTCAGCACTCCGTCCATCATCCTTTTGTGTTGCTAAAATTGCCCTAAGTGTGAAGGGTATGCCCAAACGTGGGTCCCTTGCTCACTGTGCCACTGAATTCAAACTAGCCTGGCTGATGGAGGGTGAAACCCCGAAACCGGACCCAGGATGCTTGTTTTGGGTCCAGGGAGGACCTGGTTTGGCAGTTTGGGCTGGACTGTTCCCATGAGAAACTGGGTCAAGACTGATTTGCATATGGCTGGGTCCAAACTGGGGTGGCATGGTGAGCAAAAGAATGATAGATTAATCCCAGATCTGTGACTGCGGGGGGTGTTTGCATTGTTCTGCTCTCCGTCCACCATCTTTTTGTGTTGCTAACGTTGCTCTTAGTGGGAAGGGTATGCCGAGACATGGTATGCCAAGATGTGGGTCCCTTGCTCACTGTGCCACTGGATTCAAGCTAGCCCGGCTGTTGAAGGGTGAAATCCTGAAGCCGGTCCCAGGATGCTTATTTTCTGTCTGGGGAGGACTGTTCCCATGAGGAACAGTGTCAAGACTGATTTGCTTATGGCTGGGTCCAAACTGGGGTGGCATGGAGAGCAAAAGAAGATGGATTAAACCCAGATCTGGGGGGTGAGTGTTTGCATTGTTCAGCATTCCGTCCATCATCCTTTTGTGTTGCTAAAGTTGCCCTAAGTGGGAAGGGTATGCCCAGACGTGGCTCCCTTAATCACTGTGCCACTGGATTCAAGCTAGCCTGGCTGATGAAGGGTGAAAGCCTGAAACCGGTCCCAGGATGCTTTTTTCTGCTCCAGGGAGGACCTGGCTTTGCAGTTCGGGCTGGACTGTTCCCATAAGGAACAGGGTCAAGACTGATTTGCATATGGCTGGGTCCAAACTGGGGTAGCATGGTGAGCAAAAGAATGATGGATTAAACCCAGATCTGAGACTGGGGGTGACTGTTTGCATTGTTTAGCACTCCGTCCATCATCTTTTTGTGTTGCTAAAGTTGCCCTGAGTAGGAAGGGTATGGCAAGATTTGGGTCCCTTGCTCACTGTGCCACTGGATTCAAGCTAGCCCGGCTGTTGAAGGGTGAAATCCTGAAGCCGGTCCCAGGATGCTTATCTTCTGTCTGGGGAGGACTGTTCCCATGAGGAACAGTGTCAAGACTGATTTGCATATGGCTGGGTCCAAACTGGGGTGGCATGGTGAGCAAAAGAATGATAGATTAATCCCAGATCTATGACTGCGGGTGTGTTTGCATTGTTCTGCTCTCCGTCCACCATCTTTTTGTATTGCTAACGTTGCTGTTAGTGGGAAGGGTATGCCCAGACATGGTATGCCAAGATGTGGGTCCCTTGCTCACTGTGCCACTGGATTCAAGCTAGCCCGGCTGTTGAAGGGTGAAATTCCCAGGATGCTTATTTTCTGTCTGGGGAGGACTGTTCCCATGAGGAACAGTGTCAAGACTGATTTGCTTATGGCTGGGTCCAAACTGGGGTGGAATGGAGAGCAAAAGAAGATGGATTAAACCCAGATCTGGGGGGTGAGTGTTTGCATTGTTCAGCATTCCGTCCATCATCCTTTTGTGTTGCTAAAGTTGCCCTAAGTGGGAAGGGTATGCCCAGACGTGGCTGCCTTAATCACTGTGCCACTGGATTCAAGCTAGCCTGGCTGATGAAGGGTGAAAGCCTGAAACCGGTCCCAGGATGCTTGTTTCCGCTCCATGGAGGACCTTGCTTGGCATTTCGAGCTGGACTGTTCCCATGTGAAACAGGGTCAAGACTGATTTGTATATGTCTGGGTCCAAACTGGGGTGGCCTGGTGAGCAAAAGAACGATGGATTAAACCCAGATCTCACAATGGGGGGGACTGTTTGCATTGTTTAGCACTCCGTCCATCATCTTTTTGTGTTGCTAAAGTTGCTCTAAGTGGGAAGGGTATGCCCAGACGTGGGACCATTGCTCACTGTGCCACTGGATTCAAGCTAGCTTGGCTGATGAAGGGTGAAACCCCGAAACCGGTCCCAGAATCCTTGTTTCCTGTCCAGGGAGGACCTGGCATGGCAGTTTGGGCTGGACTGTTCCCATGAGGAACAGGGTCAAGACTGATTTGCATATGGCTGGGTCCAAACTGGAGTGGCATGGTGAGCAAAAGAAAGATGGATTAAACCCAGATCTGTGACTGGGGGTGAGTGTTTGCATTGTTCAGCACTCCGTCCATCATCCTTTTGTGTTGCTAAAATTGCCCTAAGTGTGAAGGGTATGCCCAAACGTGGGTCCCTTGCTCACTGTGCCACTGGATTCAAACTAGCCTGGCTGATGGAGGGTGAAACCCCGAAACCGGACCCAGGATGCTTGTTTTGGGTCCAGGGAGGACCTGGTTTGGCAGTTTGGGCTGGACTGTTCCCATGAGAAACTGGGTCAAGACTGATTTGCATATGGCTGGGTCCAAACTGGGGTGGCATGGTGAGCAAAAGAAGAATAGATTAATCTCAGATCTGTGACTGCGGGGGTGTTTGCATTGTTCATCTCTCCGTCCATCATCCTTTTGTGTTGCTAACATTGCCATAAGTGGGAAGGGTATGCCCAGGCATGGGTCCCTTGCTCACTGTGTCACTGGATTCAAACTAGCCTGCCTGATGAAGGGTGAAACCGGTCCCAGGATGCTTTTTTCCGGTCCAGGGAGGACCTGGCTTGGCAATTCAGCCTGGACTGTTCCCATGAGGAACAGGGTCAAGACTGATTTGCATATAGCTGGGTCCAAACTGGGGTGGCCTGGTGAGCAAAAGAACAATGGATTAAACTCAGATCTGAGATAGGGGTTGGGTGTTTGCATTGTTCAGCACTCTGTCCATCATCCTTTTGTGTTGCTAAAGTTTCCCTAAGTGGCAAGCGTATGCCCAGACGTGGGTCCCTTGCTCACTGTGCCACTGGATTGAAGCTAGCCTGGCTGATGAAGGGTGAAACCCTGAACCCGGTCCCAGGATGCTTGTTTCCGGTCCAGGGAGGACCTGGCTTGGCAGTTCGGGCTGGACTGTTCCCATGAGGAACAGGGTCAAGACTGATTCGCATATGCCTGGGTCGGCATTGTGAGGAAGAGATGATGGATTAAACCCAGATCTGTGACTAGGGGTGAGTGTTTGCATTGTTCAGCACTCCGTCCATCACCCTTTTGTGTTGCTAAAGTTTCCCTAAGTGGCAAGCGTATGCCCAGACGTGGGTCCCTTGCTCACTGTGCCACTGGATTCAAGCTAGCCTGGCTGATGAAGAGTGAAACCCTGAAACCGGTCCCAGGATGCTTGTCTCTGGTCCAGGGAGGATCTGACTTGACAGTTCCGGGTGGACTGTTCCCATGAGGAACAGGGTCAAGACTGATTTGCATATGGCTGGGTCCAAACTGGGGTGTGATGGTGAGCAAAAGAACGATGGATTAAAACCAGATCTGTGACTGGGGGTGAGTGTTTGAATTGTTCAGCACTCCGTCCATCATCGTTTTGTGTTGATAACGTTGCCCTAAGTGGGAAGGGTATGCCCAGACGTGGGTCCCTTGCTCACTGTGCCACTGGATTCAAGCTAGCTTGGTGGATGAAGGGTGAAACCCTGGAACTGGTCCCAGGATGCGTGTTTCTAGTTCAGTGAGGACCTGGCTTGGCAGCTCCCACTGGACTGTTTCCATAAGGAACAGGGTCAAGCCTGATTTGCATATGGCTGGGTCAAAATGGCGGGGGCATGGTGAGCAAGAGAAGATGGATTAATCCCAGATCTGTGACTAGGGGTGAGTGTTTGCATTGTTCTGCAGTCTGTCCATCACCCTTTTGTGTTGCTAAATTTGCCCTAAGTGGGAAGGGCATGCCCAGACGTGGGTCCCTTGATCACTGTGCAACTGAATTCAAGCTAGCTTGGCTGATGAAGGGTGAAACCCTAAAACCGGTCGCAGGATGCTTGTTTCCGGTCAAGGGAGGACCTGGCTTGGCAGCTCTGGCTGGACTGTTCCCATGAGGAACAGGGTCAAGACTGAACTGGGGTGGCCTGGTGAGCAAAAGAGCGATGGATTAAACCCATATCTGTGACTGGGGGTGATTGTTTGCATTGGTCACCACTCCGTCCATCATCCTTTTGTGCTACTAAATTTGCCCTAAGTGGAAAGGGTATGCCCAGATATGGGTCCCTTGCTCACTGTGCCACTGGATTCAAGCTAACCTGGCTAATGAAGGGTGAAACCCTGAAACCGGTCCCAGGATGCTTGTTTCTGGTCCAGGGAGGACCTGGCTTGGCAGTTCAGGCTGGACTGTTACCAGGAATAACTGTGTCAAGACTGATATGCCTATGGCTGGTTCCAAACTGGGGTGGCCTGGTGAGCAAAAGAACGATGGATTAAACCCAGATCTGAGACTGGGGGTGAGTGTTTGCATTGTCAGCACTCCGTCCATCATCCTTTTGTGTTGCTAAAGTTGCTCTGAGTGGGAAGGGTATGCCCAGAAGTGGGTCCTTTGCTTACTGTGCCACTGGATTCAAGATAGTCGGGCTGATGAAGGGTGAAACCCTGAAACAGGTCCCAGGATGCTTGTTTCTGGTCCAGGGAGGACCTGGCTTGGGAGCTCGGGCTGGAATTTTCCCATGAGGAACAGGGTCAAAACTGATTTGCACGTGGCTGGCTCAAAACTGGGGTGGCATGGTGAGCAAAAGAACGAAGGATTATAATCAGATCTGTGAATGGGGTGAGTGTTTGCATTGTTCAGCACTCCGTCCATCATCCTTTTGTGTTGCTAAAGTTGCCCTAAGTGGCAAGGGTATGCCCAGACATGGGTCCGTTGCTTACTGTGCCACTGGATTCAAGATAGCTTGGCTGATGAAGGGTGAAAACCTGGAAGTAGTGCCAAGATGCTTGTTTCTGGTCCAGGGAGGACTTGGTTTGGCAGTTCAGGCTGGAATTTTCCCATGAGGAACAGGGTCAAGACTGATTTGCATTTGGATGGGTCCAAACTGGGGTGGCATGGAGAGCAAAAGAAGATGGATTAAACCCAGATCTGTGACTGGGGGTGAGTGTTTGCATTGTTCAGCACTCCGTCCATCATGCTTTTGTGTTGCTAAAGTTGCCCTAAGTGGCAAGGGTATGCCCAGACGTGGGTCCCTTGCTCATTGTGCCACTGGATTCAAGCTAGCCTGGCTGATGAAGGGTGAAACCCTGAAACCGCTCCGAGGATGCTTGTTTCCGGTCCATGGAGTATCTGGCTTGGCAGTTCTGGCTGTACTGTTCCCATGAGGAACAGGGTGAAGACTGATTTGCATACGGCTGGGTCCAAACTGGGGTGGCATGGTGAGCAAAAGAACAATGGATTAAACCCAGATCTGTGACTGGGGGTGAGTGATTGCATTGCTCTGCACTCCTTCCATCATCCTTTTATGTTGCTAAAGTTGCCCTAAGTGGCAAGGGAATGCCCAGACGTGGGTCCCTTGCTCACTGTGCCACTGGATTCAAGCTAGCCTGGCTGATGAAGGGTGAAACCCTAGAACTGGTCCCAGGATGCTTGCTTACGGTCCAGGGAGGACCTGGCTTGGCAGCTCGTGCTGGACTATTTCCATGAGGAACAGGGTCAAGACTGATTTGCATATGGCTGGGTCCACACTGGGGTGGCATGGTGAGCAAAAGATGATGGATTAAACCCAGATCTGTGACTGGGGGTGAGTGTCTGCATTGTTCAGCACTCCAACCATCATCCTTTTGTGTTGCTAAATTTGTCCTAAGTGGGAAGGGTATGCCCATACGTAGGTCCCTTGCTCACTGTGCCACTGGATTCAAGCTAGCCTGGCTGATGAAGGGTGAAACCCTGGAAATGGTCCCAGGATGCTTGTTTCCGGTCCAGGGAGGATCTGGCTTGGCAGTCCGGGCTGGACTGTTTCCATGAGGAACATAGTCAAGACTGATTTGCATATGGCTGGGTCCAAACTGGGGTGGCATGGTGAGCAAAAGAAGATGGATTAAACCCAGATCTGTGCCTCGGGTTGAGTGTTTGCATTGTTCAGCACTCCGTCCATCATCCTTTTGTGTTGCTATAGTTCCCCTAAGTGGGAAGGGTATGCCCAGACGTGGGTCCCTTGATCACTGTACCACTGGATTCAATATAGCCTGGCTGATGAAGGGTGAAACCCTGAAACCGGTCCCAGAATGCTGGTTTCCGGTCCAGGGAGGACCCGGCTTGGCACTTCGCGCTTGACTGTTCCCATGAGAAACAGGGTCAAGACTGATTTGCATATGGCTGCGTCCAAACTGGGGTGGCCTGGTGAGCAAAAGAACCATGGATTAAACCCAGATCTGAGACTGGGGTTGAGTGTTTGCATTGTTCAGCACTCCATCCATCACCCTTTTGGGTTGCTAAAGTTGCCCTAAGTGGAAAGAGTATGCCCAGACGTGTGTCCCTTGATCACTGTGCCACTGAATTCAAGCTAGCCTGGCTGATGAAGGGCGAAGCTCTGAAACCGGTCCCAGAATGCATGTTTCCGGTCCAGAGAGGACCTGGCTTGGCAGTTCGGGCTGGACTGTTCCCATGAGGAACAGGGTCAAGACTGATTCGCATATGGCTGGGTCCAAACTGGGGTAGCATGGTGAGGAAGAGAAGATGGATTAAACCCAGATCTGTGACTGGGGGTGAGTGTTTGCATTGTTCAGCTCTCCATCCATCATCCTTTTGTGTTGCTAAAGTTGCCCTAAATGGGAAGGGTATGCCCAGACGTGGGTCTCTTGCTCACTGTGCCACTGGACTCAAGCTAGTCTGGCTCATGAAGGTTGAAACCCTGAAACCGGTCCCAGGATGCTTGTTTCCGGTCCAGGGAGGGCCTGGGTTGGCAGTTCAGGCTGGACTGATCCCATGAGGAACATTGTCAAGGCTGATTTGCATATGGCTGTGTCCAAACTGGGGCAGCATAGTGAGCAAAAGACAGTGAATTCAACCCAGATCTGTGACTGGGTGTGAGTGTTTGCATTGTTCAGCACTCCGTCCATCACCCTTTTGTGTTGCCCTAAGTGGAAAGGGTATGCTCAGACGTGGGTCCCTTGCTTACTGTGTCACTGGATTCAAGCTAGCTTGGCTGATGAAGGGTGAAACCCTGGAACTGGTCCCAGGATGCTTGTTTCCGGTCCAGGGAGGACCTGGCTTGGCAGTTCTGGCTGGACTGTTCCAATGGGGAACAGGAGCAAGACTGGTTCGGATATGGCTGGGTCCAAACTGGGGTGGCATGGTGAGCAAGGGAAGATGGATTAAACCCAGATCTGTGACTGGGGGTCAGTGTTTGCATTGTTCAGCACTCCGTCCATCATGCTTTTGTGTTGCTAAAGTTGCCCTAAGTGGGAAGGGTATGCCCAGACGTGGCTGCCTTAATCACTGTGCCACTGGATTCAAGCTAGCCTGGCTGATGAAGGGTGAAAGCCTGAAACCGGTCCCAGGATGCTTGTTTCCGCTCCATGGAGGACCTTGCTTGGCATTTCGAGCTGGACTGTTCCCATGTAAAACAGGGTCAAGATTGATTTGTATATGTCTGGGTCCAAACTGCGGTGGCCTGGTGAGCAAAAGAACGATGGATTAAACCCAGATCTCACAATGGGGGGGACTGTTTGCATTGTTTAGCACTCCGTCCATCATCTTTTTGTGTTGCTAAAGTTGCTCTAAGTGGGAAGGGTATGCCCAGACGTGGGACCATTGCTCACTGTGCCACTGGATTCAAGCTAGCTTGGCTGATGAAGGGTGAAACCCCGAAACCGGTCCCAGAATCCTTGTTTCCTGTCCAGGGAGGACCTGGCATGGCAGTTTGGGCTGGACTGTTCCCATGAGGAACAGGGTCAAGACTGATTTGCATATGGCTGGGTCCAAACTGGAGTGGCATGGTGAGCAAAAGAAAGATGGATTAAACCCAGATCTGTGACTGGGGGTGAGTGTTTGCATTGTTCAGCACTCCGTCCATCATCCTTTTGTGTTGCTAAAATTGCCCTAAGTGTGAAGGGTATGCCCAAACGTGGGTCCCTTGCTCACTGTGCCACTGGATTCAAACTAGCCTGGCTGATGGAGGGTGTAACCCCGAAACCGGACCCAGGATTCTTGTTTTGGGTCCAGGGAGGACCTGGTTTGGCAGTTTGGGCTGGACTGTTCCCATGAGAAACTGGGTCAAGACTGATTTGCATATGGCTGGGTCCAAACTGGGGTGGCATGGTGAGCAAAAGAAGAATAGATTAATCTCAGATCTGTGACTGCAGGGGTGTTTGCATTGTTCATCTCTCCGTCCATCATCCTTTTGTGTTGCTAACATTGCCATAAGTGGGAAGGGTATGCCCAGGCATGGGTCCCTTGCTCACTGTGTCACTGGATTCAAACTAGCCTGCCTGATGAAGGGTGAAACCGGTCCCAGGATGCTTTTTTCCGGTCCAGGGAGGACCTGGCTTGGCAATTCAGCCTGGACTGTTCCCATGAGGAACAGGGTCAAGACTGATTTGCATATAGCTGGGTCCAAACTGGGGTGGCCTGGTGAGCAAAAGAACAATGGATTAAACTCAGATCTGAGATAGGGGTTGGGTGTTTGCATTGTTCAGCACTCTGTCCATCATCCTTTTGTGTTGCTAAAGTTTCCCTAAGTGGCAAGCGTATGCCCAGACGTGGGTCCCTTGCTCACTGTGCCACTGGATTGAAGCTAGCCTGGCTGATGAAGGGTGAAACCCTGAACCCGGTCCCAGGATGCTTGTTTCCGGTCCAGGGAGGACCTGGCTTGGCAGTTCGGGCTGGACTGTTCCCATGAGGAACAGGGTCAAGACTGATTCGCATATGGCTGGGTCGGCATTGTGAGGAAGAGATGATGGATTAAACCCAGATCTGTGACTAGGGGTGAGTGTTTGCATTGTTCAGCACTCCGTCCATCACCCTTTTGTGTTGCTAAAGTTTCCCTAAGTGGCAAGCGTATGCCCAGACGTGGGTCCCTTGCTCACTGTGCCACTGGATTCAAGCTAGCCTGGCTGATGAAGAGTGAAACCCTGAAACCGGTCCCAGGATGCTTGTCTCTGGTCCAGGGAGGATCTGGCTTGACAGTTCCGGGTGGACTGTTCCCATGAGGAACAGGGTCAAGACTGATTTGCATATGGCTGGGTCCAAACTGGGGTGTGATGGTGAGCAAAAGAACGATGGATTAAAACCAGATCTGTGACTGGGGGTGAGTGTTTGAATTGTTCAGCACTCCGTCCATCATCGTTTTGTGTTGATAACGTTGCCCTAAGTGGGAAGGGTATGCCCAGACGTGGGTCCCTTGCTCACTGTGCCACTGGATTCAAGCTAGCTTGGTGGATGAAGGGTGAAACCCTGGAACTGGTCCCAGGATGCGTGTTTCTAGTTCAGTGAGGACCTGGCTTGGCAGCTCCCACTGGACTGTTTCCATAAGGAACAGGGTCAAGCCTGATTTGCATATGGCTGGGTCAAAATGGCGGGGGCATGGTGAGCAAGAGAAGATGGATTAATCCCAGATCTGTGACTAGGGGTGAGTGTTTGCATTGTTCTGCAGTCTGTCCATCACCCTTTTGTGTTGCTAAATTTGCCCTAAGTGGGAAGGGCATGCCCAGACGTGGGTCCCTTGATCACTGTGCCACTGAATTCAAGCTAGCTTGGCTGATGAAGGGTGAAACCCTAAAACCGGTCGCAGGATGCTTGTTTCCGGTCAAGGGAGGACCTGGCTTGGCAGCTCTGGCTGGACTGTTCCCATGAGGAACAGGGTCAAGACTGAACTGGGTTGGCCTGGTGAGCAAAAGAGCGATGGATTAAACCCATATCTGTGACTGGGGGTGATTGTTTGCATTGGTCACCACTCCGTCCATCATCCTTTTGTGCTACTAAATTTGCCCTAAGTGGAAAGGGTATGCCCAGATATGGGTCCCTTGCTCACTGTGCCACTGGATTCAAGCTAACCTGGCTAATGAAGGGTGAAACCCTGAAACCGGTCCCAGGATGCTTGTTTCTGGTCCAAGGAGGACCTGGCTTGGCAGTTCAGGCTGGACTGTTACCAGGAATAACTGTGTCAAGACTGATATGCCTATGGCTGGTTCCAAACTGGGGTGGCCTGGTGAGCAAAATAACGATGGATTAAACCCAGATCTGAGACTGGGGGTGAGTGTTTGCATTGTCAGCACTCCGTCCATCATCCTTTTGTGTTGCTAAAGTTGCTCTGAGTGGGAAGGGTATGCCCAGAAGTGGGTCCTTTGCTTACTGTGCCACTGGATTCAAGATAGTCGGGCTGATGAAGGGTGAAACCCTGAAACAGGTCCCAGGATGCTTGTTTCTGGTCCAGGGAGGACCTGGCTTGGCAGCTCGGGCTGGAATTTTCCCATGAGGAACAGGGTCAAAACTGATTTGCACGTGGCTGGCTCAAAACTGGGGTGGCATGGTGAGCAAAAGAACGATGGATTATAATCAGATCTGTGAATGGGGTGAGTGTTTGCATTGTTCAGCACTCCGTCCATCATCCTTTTGTGTTGCTAAAGTTGCCCTAAGTGGCAAGGGTATGCCCAGACATGGGTCCGTTGCTTACTGTGCCACTGGATTCAAGATAGCTTGGCTGATGAAGGGTGAAAACCTGGAAGTAGTGCCAAGATGCTTGTTTCTGGTCCAGGGAGGACTTGGTTTGGCAGTTCAGGCTGGAATTTTCCCATGAGGAACAGGGTCAAGACTGATTTGCATTTGGATGGGTCCAAACTGGGGTGGCATGGAGAGCAAAAGAAGATGGATTAAACCCAGATCTGTGACTGGGGGTGAGTGTTTGCATTGTTCAGCACTCCGTCCATCATGCTTTTGTGTTGCTAAAGTTGCCCTAAGTGGCAAGGGTATGCCCAGACGTGGGTCCCTTGCTCATTGTGCCACTGGATTCAAGCTAGCCTGGCTGATGAAGGGTGAAACCCTGAAACCGCTCCGAGGATGCTTGTTTCCGGTCCATGGAGTATCTGGCTTGGCAGTTCTGGCTGTACTGTTCCCATGAGGAACAGGGTGAAGACTGATTTGCATACGGCTGGGTCCAAACTGGGGTGGCATGGTGAGCAAAAGAACAATGGATTAAACCCAGATCTGTGACTGGGGGTGAGTGATTGCATTGCTCTGCACTCCTTCCATCATCCTTTTATGTTGCTAAAGTTGCCCTAAGTGGCAAGGGAATGCCCAGACGTGGGTCCCTTGCTCACTGTGCCACTGGATTCAAGCTAGCCTGGCTGAGGAAGGGTGAAACCCTAGAACTGGTCCCAGGATGCTTGCTTACGGTCCAGGGAGGACCTGGCTTGGCAGCTCGTGCTGGACTATTTCCATGAGGAACAGGGTCAAGACTGATTTGCAGATGGCTGGGTCCACACTGGGGTGGCATGGTGAGCAAAAGATGATGGATTAAACCCAGATCTGTGACTGGGGGTGAGTGTCTGCATTGTTCAGCACTCCAACCATCATCCTTTTGTGTTGCTAAATTTGTCCTCAGTGGGAAGGGTATGCCCATACGTAGGTCCCTTGCTCACTGTGCCACTGGATTCAAGCTAGCCTGGCTGATGAAGGGTGAAACCCTGGAAATGGTCCCAGGATGCTTGTTTCCGGTCCAGGGAGGATCTGGCTTGGCAGTCCGGGCTGGACTGTTTCCATGAGGAACATAGTCAAGACTGATTTGCATATGGCTGGGTCCAAACTGGGGTGGCATGGTGAGCAAAAGAAGATGGATTAAACCCAGATCTGTGCCTCGGGTTGAGTGTTTGCATTGTTCAGCACTCCGTCCATCATCCTTTTGTGTTGCTATAGTTCCCCTAAGTGGGAAGGGTATGCCCAGACGTGGGTCCCTTGATCACTGTATCACTGGATTCAATATAGCCTGGCTGATGAAGGGTGAAACCCTGAAACCGGTCCCAGAATACTGGTTTCCGGTCCAGGGAGGACCCGGCTTGGCACTTCGCGCTTGACTGTTCCCATGAGAAACAGGGTCAAGACTGATTTGCATATGGCTGCGTCCAAACTGGGGTGGCCTGGTGAGCAAAAGAACCATGGATTAAACCCAGATCTGAGACTGGGGTTGAGTGTTTGCATTGTTCAGCACTCCATCCATCACCCTTTTGGGTTGCTAAAGTTGCCCTAAGTGGAAAGAGTATGCCCAGACGTGTGTCCCTTGATCACTGTGCCACTGAATTCAAGCTAGCCTGGCTGATGAAGGGCGAAGCTCTGAAACCGGTCCCAGAATGCATGTTTCCGGTCCAGAGAGGACCTGGCTTGGCAGTTCGGGCTGGACTGTTCCCATGAGGAACAGGGTCAAGACTGATTCGCATATGGCTGGGTCCAAACTGGGGTAGCATGGTGAGGAAGAGAAGATGGATTAAACCCAGATCTGTGACTGGGGGTGAGTGTTTGCATTGTTCAGCTCTCCGTCCATCATCCTTTTGTGTTGCTAAAGTTGCCCTAAATGGGAAGGGTATGCCCAGACGTGGGTCTCTTGCTCACTGTGCCCCTGGACTCAAGCTAGTCTGGCTCATGAAGGTTGAAACCCTGAAACCGGTCCCAGGATGCTTGTTTCCGGTCCAGGGAGGGCCTGGGTTGGCAGTTCAGGCTGGACTGATCCCATGAGGAACATTGTCAAGGCTGATTTGCATATGGCTGCGTCCAAACTGGGGCAGCATAGTGAGCAAAAGACAGTGAATTCAACCCAGATCTGTGACTGGGTGTGAGTGTTTGCATTGTTCAGCACTCCGTCCATCACCCTTTTGTGTTGCCCTAAGTGGAAAGGGTATGCTCAGACGTGGGTCCCTTGCTTACTGTGTCACTGGATTCAAGCTAGCTTGGCTGATGAAGGGTGAAACCCTGGAACTGGTCCCAGGATGCTTCTTTCCGGTCCAGGGAGGACCTGGCTTGGCAGTTCTGGCTGGACTGTTCCAATGGGGAACAGGGGCAAGACTGGTTCGGATATGGCTGGGTCCAAACTGGGGTGGCATGGTGAGCAAGGGAAGATGGATTAAACCCAGATCTGTGACTGGGGGTCAGTGTTTGCATTGTTCAGCACTCCGTCCATCATGCTTTTGTATTGCTAAAGTTGCCCTAAGTGGGAAGGGTATGCCCAGACGTGGGTCCCTTGCTCACTGTGCCACTGGATTCAAGCTAGCCTGGCTGATGAAGGGTGAAACCCTGGAAGTGGACCTAGGATGCTTGTTTCTGGTCCAGGGAGGGCTTGGCTTGGTAGCTCAGACTGGACTGTTTCCATGAGGAACAGGGTCAAGACTGGTTTGCATATGGCTGGGTCCAAACTGGGGGGGCATGGTGAGGAAGAGAAGATGGATGAAATCCATATCTGTGACTGGGGGTGAGTGTTTGCATTGGTTAGCACTCCGTCCATCATCCTTTTGTGTTGCTAAAGTTGCCCTAAGTGGAAAGGGTATGCCCAGACATGGGTCCCTTGCTCACTGTGCCACTGGATTCAAGATAGTCGGGCTGATGAAGGGTGAAACCGGTCCCAGGATGCTTGTTTCTGGCCCAGGGAGGACCTGGCTTTGCAGTTCGGGCTGGACTTTTCCCATGAGGAACAGGGTCAAGACTGATTTGCATATGGCTGGGTCCAAACTGGGGTGGCCTGGTGAGCAAAAGAAGATGGATTAAACCCAGATCTGTGACAGGGGGTGAGTGTTTGCATTGTTCAGCACTCCGTCCATCATCTTTTTGGGGCATATTTATACTCCGTTTGCGCCGAATTTGCGTCGTTTTTTTTTACGCAAATTCGACGCAAAACTAACTCCATATTTATACTTTGGCGTTTGACGCATCTAGCGCCAAAGTTCATGGAGTTAGCGTCATTTTTTTGTGTGAACACCTTCCTTGCGTTAATGATATGCAAGGTAGGCGTTCCCGTCTTAAAAAATGACTGCGATGCATATGCGTCGTATTTATACTCCCGGGCAAAAATGACGCCCGTGAGTGGGCGGGACTAAAAAACCCGCATTTGCGCTGGATTTTAGCACCTGGGTCAGGGCAGGCGTTAAGGGACCTGTGGGCTCAGAATGAGCCCAGAGGTGCCCTCCCAAGCCCCCAGGGACACCCACTGCCACCCTTGCCCTCCCCAGGAGGACACCCAAGGATGGGGGGACCCATCCCAGGGAAGAAAAGGTAAGTTGTGGTAAGTATTTTTTTTAATTTTTATTTTTGGCATAGGGGGGCCTGATTTGTGCCCCCCTACATGCCACTATGCCCAATGACCATGCCCAGGGGACAGAAGTCCCCTGGGCATGGCCATTGGGCAAGGGGGCATGACTCCTGTCTTTGCTAAGACAGGAGTCATGTTAATGGCGTCTGGGCGCCAAAAAAAACATGGCGCAAATCGGGTTAAGACGATTTTTTTGCCTCAGCCTGACTTGCCCCATTTTTGGACGCCCAAACGCCATTTTTCCCTACGCCGGCGCTGCCTGGTGTACGTGGTTTTTTTTCACGCACACCAGGCAGCGCCGGTCGGCTAACGCCGGCTAACGCCATTCAATAAATACGGCGCCCGCATGGTGCTTCAGAATGGCGCTAGCCGGCGCTAATTTTTTTGGCGCAAAACTGCGTTAGCGCAGTTTTGCGTCAAAAAGTATAAATATGGGCCTTTGTGTTGCTAAAGTTGCCCTATGTGGGAAGGGTACGCCCAGACTTGGTTCCCTTGCTCACTGTGCCACTGGATTTAAGCTATCCTGGCTGAAGAAGGGGAAAACCCTGAAACCGGACCCAGGATGCTTGTTGCTGGTCCAGGGAGGATCTGGCTTGGCAGTTCAAGCTGGACTGTTGCAATGAGGAACAGGGTCAAGAATGATTTGCATATGGCTGGGTCCAAACTGGGGTAGCCTGGTGAGGAAAAGAACGATGGATTAAACCCAGATCTGAGTCTGGGGTTGAGTGTTTGCATTGTTCAGCACTCTGCCCATCATCCTTTTGTGTTGCTAAAGTTGCCCTAAGTGGCAAGGGAATGCCCAGACGTTGGTCCCTTGCTCACTGTCCCACTGGATTCAAACTTGCCTGGCTGATGAAGGGTGAAACCTTGAAACTGGTCTAAGGATGCTTGTTTCTTGTCCAGGGAGGACTTGGCTTGGGTGTTCGGGCTGGACTGTTCCCATAAGGAACAGGGTCAAGACTGATTTGCATATGGCTAGGTCCAAACTGGGGTGGCATGGTGATCAAAAGAAAGATGAATTAAACCCAGACCTGAGTGGGAAGGGTATGCCCAGACGGGGGTCCCTTGATCACTGTGCCACTGGATTGAAGATAGTTGGGCTGATGAAGGATGAAACCCTGAAACTGGTCCCAGGATGCTTGTTTCTGGTCCAGGGAGGACCTGGCTTTGCAGTCCGGGCTGGAGTTTTCCCATGAGGAACAGGGTCAAGACTGATTTGCATATAGCTGGTTCCAAACTGGGGTGGCAAGGTGAGCAAAAGAAGATGGATTAAACCCCATTCTGTGACTGGGGGTGAGTGCTTGCATTGTTCAGCACTCCGTCCATCATCCTTTTGTGTTGCTAAAGTTGCTCTGAGTGGGAAGGGTATGCCCAGAATGGGTCCCTTGCTCACTGTGCCACTGGATTCAAGATAGTCGGGCTGATGAAGGGTGAAACCTGAAACCGGTCCCAGGATGCTTTTTTCTGGTCCAGGGAGGACCTGGCTTTGCATTTCGGGCTGGACTTTTCCCATGAGGAACAGGGTCAAGACTGATTTGCATATGGCTGGGTCCAAACTGGGGTGGCATGGTGAGCAAAAGAAGATGGATTAAACCCAGATCTGTGACTGGGGGTGAGTGTTTGCATTGTTCAGCACTCCGTCCATCATCCTTTTGTGTTGCTAAAGTTGCCCTGAGTGGGAAGTGTATACCCAGACGGGGGTCCCTTGATCACTGTGCCACTGGATTCAAGCTAGCCTGGCTGATGAAGGGTGAAACCCTGAAACCGGTCGCAGAATGCTTGTTTCCGGTCTAGGGAGTACCTGGCTTGGCAGTTTGCACTGGACTGTGCCCATGAGAAACAGGGTCAAGACAGATTTGCATATGGCTGGGTCCAAACTGGGGTGGCCTGGTGAGCAAAAGAACAATGGATTAAACCCAGATCTGTGACCTGGGGGTGAGTGTTTGCATTGTTCAGCACTCCGTCGATCATCCTTTTGTGTTGCTAATGTTGCCCTGAGTGGGAAGGGTATGCCCAGACGGGGGTCCCTTGCTCACTGTGCCACTGGATTGAAGATAGTCGGGCTGATGAAGGATGAAATCCTCAAACCGGTCCCAGGATGCTTGATTCTGGTCCAGGGAGGACCTGGCTTTGCAGTTCGGGCCAGACTTTTCCAATTAGGAACAGGGTCAAGACTGATTTGCATATGGCTGGGTCCAAACTGGGGTGGCATGGTGAGCAAAAGAAGATGGATTAAACCCAGATCTGTGACTGGGGGTGAGTGTTTGCATTGTTCAGCTCTCCGTCCATCATCCTTTTGTGTTTCTAAAGTTGCCCTGAGTGGGAAGGGTATGCCCAGATGGGGGTCCCTTGATCACTGTGCCACTGGATTCAAGCTAGCCTGGCTGATGAAGGGTGAAACCCTGAAAGCGGTCCCAGAATGCTTGTTTCCGGTCCAGGGAGGACGTAGCTTGGCAGTTCGCGTTGGACTGTTCTCATGAGAAACAGGGTCATGCATGCAGAGTGTTTGCAAAAGAACAATGGATTAAACCCAGATCTGAGACTTGGGTTGAGTGTTTGCATTGTTCAGCACTCCGTCCATCATCCTTTTGTGTTGCTAAAGTTGCCCTAAGTGGCAAGGGTAAGCCCAGACGTGGGTCCCTTGCTCACTGTGCCACTGAATTCAAGCTAGCCTGGCTGATGAAGGGTGAAACCTGGAAACCGGTCTGAGGATGCTTGTTTCTGGTCCAGGGAGGACTTGGCTTGGGTGTTCGGGTTGGACTGTTCCCCTTAGGAACAGGGTCAAGATTGATTTGCATATGGCTGGGTCTAAACTGGGGTGGCATGGTGACCAAAAGAATGATGGATTAAACCCAGATCTGTGACTGGGGGGGAGTGTTTGCATTGTTCAGCACTCCGTCCATCATCCTTTTGTGTTGCTAAAGTTGCTCTGAGTGGGAAGGGTATGCCCAGAAGTGGGTCCCTTGCTCACTGTGCCACTGGATTCAAGATAGTCGGGCTGATGAAGGGTGCAACCCTGAAACCGGTCCCAGGATGCTTTTTTCTGGTCCAGGGAGGACCTGGCTTTGCAGTTCGGGTGGACTTTTCCCATGAGGGACAGGGTCAAGACTGATTTGCATATGGCTGGGTCCAAACTGCGGTGGCATGGTGAGCAAAAGAAGATGGATTAAACCCAGATCTGTGACTGGGGGTGAGTGTTTGCATTGTTCAGCAGTCCGTCCATCATCCTTTTATGTTGCTAATGTTGCCCTGAGTGGGAAGGGTATGCCCAGATGGGGGTCCCTTGATCACTGTGCCACTGGATTCAAGCTTGCATGGCTGATGAAGGGTGAAACCTTGAAACTGGTCTAAGGATGCTTGTTTCTGGTCCAGGGAGGACTTGGCTTGGGTGTTCGGGCTGGACTGTTCCCATAAGGAACAGGGTCAAGACTGATTTGCATATGGCTAGGTCCAAACTGGGGTTGCATGGTGATCAAAAGAAAGATGAATTAAACCCAGATCTGTGACTGGGGGTGAGTGCTTGCATTGTTCAGCACTCCGTCCATCATCCTTTTGTGTTGCTAAAGTTGCTCTGAGTGGGAAGGGTATGCCCAGAATGGGTCCCTTGCTCACTGTGGCACTGGATTCAAGATAGTCGTGCTGATGAAGGGTGAAACCTGAAACCGGTCCCAGGATGCTTTTTATTGGTCCAGGGAGGACCTGGCTTTCCATTTCGGGCTGGACTTTTCCCATGAGGAACAGGGTCAAGACTGATTTGCATATGGCTGGGTCCAAACTGGGGTGGCATGGTGAGCAAAAGAAGATGGATTAAACCCAGATCTGTGACTGGGGGTGAGTGTTTGCATTGTTCAGCACTCCGTCCATCATCCTTTTGTGTTGCTAAAGTTGCCCTGAGTGGGAAGTGTATGCCCAGACGGGGGTCCCTTGATCACTGTGCCACTGGATTCAAGCTAGCCTGGCTGATGAAGGGTGAAACCCTGAAACCGGTCGCAGAATGCTTGTTTCCGGTCTACGGAGTACCTGGCTTGGCAGTTTGCGCTGGACTGTGCCCATGAGAAACAGGGTCATGACAGATTTGCATATGGCTGGGTCCAAACTGGGGTGGCCTGGTGAGCAAAAGAACAATGGATTAAACCCAGATCTGTGACCTGGGGGTGAGTGTTTGCATTGTTCAGCACTCCGTCGATCATCCTTTTGTGTTGCTAATGTTGCCCTGAGTGGGAAGGGTATGCCCAGACGGGGGTCCCTTGATCACTGTGCCACTGGATTCAAGCTAGCCTGGCTGATGAAGGATGAAATCCTCAAACCGGTCCCAGAATACTTGTTTCCGGTCCAGGGAGGACCTAGCTTGGCAGTTCGCCTGGACTGTTCTCATGAGAAACAGGGTCAAGACTGATTTCTATATGGCTGGGTCCAAACTGGGGTGGCCTGGTGAGCAAAAGAACGATGGATTAAACCCAGATCTGAGACTGGGGTTGAGTGTTTGCATTGTTCAGCACTCCATCCATCATCCTTTTGTGTTGCTAAAGTTTCCCCAAGTGGCAAGGGTATTCCAAGACGTGGGTCCCTTGCTCACTGCGCCACTGGATTCAAGATAGGCTGGCTGATGAAGGGTGAAACCCTGGAACTGGTCCCAGGATGCTTTTTTCTGGTCCAGGGAGGACTTGGCTTGGGTGTTCGGGCTGGACTGTTCCCATAAGGAACAGGGTCAAGACTGATTTGCATATGGCTAGGTCCAAACTGGGGTTGCATGGTGATCAAAAGAAAGATGAATTAAACCCAGATCTGTGACTGGGGGTGAGTGCTTGCATTGTTCAGCACTCCGTCCATCATCCTTTTGTGTTGCTAAAGTTGCTCTGAGTGGGAAGGGTATGCCCAGAATGGGTCCCTTGCTCACTGTGGCACTGGATTCAAGATAGTCGTGCTGATGAAGGGTGAAACCTGAAACCGGTCCCAGGATGCTTTTTATTGGTCCAGGGAGGACCTGGCTTTCCATTTCGGGCTGGACTTTTCCCATGAGGAACAGGGTCAAGACTGATTTGCATATGGCTGGGTCCAAACTGGGGTGGCATGGTGAGCAAAAGAAGATGGATTAAACCCAGATCTGTGACTGGGGGTGAGTGTTTGCATTGTTCAGCACTCCGTCCATCATCCTTTTGTGTTGCTAAAGTTGCCCTGAGTGGGAAGTGTATGCCCAGACGGGGGTCCCTTGATCACTGTGCCACTGGATTCAAGCTAGCCTGGCTGATGAAGGGTGAAACCCTGAAACCGGTCGCAGAATGCTTGTTTCCGGTCTACGGAGTACCTGGCTTGGCAGTTTGCGCTGGACTGTGCCCATGAGAAACAGGGTCATGACAGATTTGCATATGGCTGGGTCCAAACTGGGGTGGCCTGGTGAGCAAAAGAACAATGGATTAAACCCAGATCTGTGACCTGGGGGTGAGTGTTTGCATTGTTCAGCACTCCGTCGATCATCCTTTTGTGTTGCTAATGTTGCCCTGAGTGGGAAGGGTATGCCCAGACGGGGGTCCCTTGATCACTGTGCCACTGGATTCAAGCTAGCCTGGCTGATGAAGGATGAAATCCTCAAACCGGTCCCAGAATACTTGTTTCCGGTCCAGGGAGGACCTAGCTTGGCAGTTCGCCTGGACTGTTCTCATGAGAAACAGGGTCAAGACTGATTTCTATATGGCTGGGTCCAAACTGGGGTGGCCTGGTGAGCAAAAGAACGATGGATTAAACCCAGATCTGAGACTGGGGTTGAGTGTTTGCATTGTTCAGCACTCCATCCATCATCCTTTTGTGTTGCTAAAGTTTCCCTAAGTGGCAAGGGTATTCCAAGACGTGGGTCCCTTGCTCACTGCGCCACTGGATTCAAGATAGGCTGGCTGATGAAGGGTGAAACCCTGGAACTGGTCCCAGGATGCTTTTTTCTGGTCCAGGGAGGACCTGGCTTTGCAGTCCGGTCTGGACTGGTTCCATGAGGAACAGGGTCAAGACTGATTTGCATATGGCTGGGTCCAAACTGGGGTGGCATGGTGAGCAAAAGAAGATGGATTAAACCCAGATCTGTGCCTGGGGGTGAGTGTTTGCATTGTTCAGCACTCTGGCCATCATCCTTTTCTGTTGCTAAAGTTCCCCTAAATGGGAAGGGTATGCCCAGACGTGGGTCTCTTGATCACTTTGCCACTGGATTCAAGCTAGTCTGGCTGATGAAGGGTGAAACCCTGAAACCGGTCCCAGAATGCTTGTTTCCGGTCCAGGGAGGACCTGGCTTGGCAGTTCGCGCTGGACTGTTCCCATGAGAAACAGGGTCAAGACTGATTTGCATATGGCTGGGTCCAAACTGGGGTGGCATGGTGAGCAAAAGAAGATGGATTAAACCCAGATCTGTGACTGGCGGTGAGTGTTTGCATTGTTCAGCACTCCGTCCATCATCCTTTTGTGTTGCTAAAGTTGCCCTGAGTGGGATATGTATGCCCAGACGGGGGTCCCTTGATCACTGTGCCACTGGATTCAAGCTAGCCTGGCTGATGAAGGGTGAAACCCTGAAACCGGTTGCAGAATGCTTGTTTCCGGTCTAGGGAGTACCTGGCTTGGCAGTTTGCGCTGGACTGTGCCTATGAGAAACAGGGTCAAGACAGATTTGCATATGGCTGGGTCCAAACTGGGGTGGCCTGGTGAGCAAAAGAACAATGGATTAAACCCAGATCTGTGACCTGGGGGTGAGTGTTTGCATTGTTCAGCACTCTGTCGATCATCCTTTTGTGTTGCTAATGTTGCCCTGAGTGGGAAGGGTATGCCCAGACGGAGGTCCCTTGCTCACTGTGCCACTGGATTGAAGATAGTCGGGCTGATGAAGGATGAAATCCTCAAACCGGTCCCAGGATGCTTGATTCTGGTCCAGGGAGGACCTGGCTTTGCAGTTCGGGCCGGACTTTTCCCATGAGGAACAGGGTCAAGACTGATTTGCATATGGCTGGGTCCAAACTGGGGTGGCATGGTGAGCAAAAGAAGATGGATTAAACCCAGATCTGTGACTGGGGGTGAGTGTTTGCATTGTTCAGCACTCCGTCCATCATCCTTTTGTGTTTCTAAAGTTGCCCTGAGTGGGAAGGGTATGCCCAGATGGGGGTCCCTTGATCACTGTGCCACTGGATTCAAGCTAGCCTGGCTGATGAAGGGTGAAACCCTGAAAGCGGTCCCAGAATGCTTGTTTCCGGTCCAGGGAGGACCTGGCTTGGCAGTTCGTGCTGGACTGTTCTCATGAGAAACAGGGTCAAGACTGATTTCCATATGGCTGGGTCCAAACTGGGGTGGCCTGGTGAGCAAAAGAACGATAGATTAAACCCAGATCTGAGACTGGGGTTGAGTGTTTGCATTGTTCAGCACTCCATCCATCATCCTTTTGTGTTGCTAAAGTTTCCCCAAGTGGCAAGGGTATTCCAAGACGTGGGTCCCTTGCTCACTGCGCCACTGGATTCAAGATAGGCTGGCTGATGAAGGGTGAAACCCTGGAACTGGTCCCAGGATGCTTTTTTCTGGTCCAGGGAGGACCTGGCTTTGCAGTCTGGGCTGGACTGGTTCCATGAGGAACAGGGTCAAGACTGATTTGCATATGGCTGGGTCCAAACTGGGGTGGCATGGTGAGCAAAAGAAGATGGATTAAACCCAGATCTGTGCCTGGTGGTGAGTGTTTGCATTGTTCAGCACTCTGCCCATCATCCTTTTCTGTTGCTAAAGTTCCCCTAAATGGGAAGGGTATGCCCAGACGTGGGTCCCTTGATCACTTTGCCACTGGATTCAAGCTAGTCTGGCTGATGAAGGGTGAAACCCTGAAACCGGTCCCAGAATGTTTGTTTCCGGTCCAGGGAGGACCTGGTTTGGCAGTTCGCGCTGGACTGTTCCCATGAGAAACAGGGTCAAGACTGATTTGCATTTGGCTGGGTCCAAACTGGGGTGGCCTGGTGGGCAAAAGAACAATGGATTAAACCCAGATCTGAGACTGGGGTTGAGTGTTTGCATTGTTCAGCACTCCGTCCATCATCCTTTTGTGTTGCTAAAGTTGCCCTAAGTGGCAAGGGTATGCCCAGACGTGGGTCCCTTGCTCACTGTGCCACTGAACTCAAGCTAGCCTGGCTGATGAAGGGTGAAACCTGGAAACCGGTCTGAGGATGCTTGTTTCTGGTCCAGGGAGGACTTGGCTTGGGTGTTCGGGCTGGACTGTTCCCATTAGGAACAGGGTCAAAATTGATTTGCATATGGCTGGGTCTAAACTGGGGTGGCATGGTGACCAAAAGAATGATGGATTAAACCCAGATCTGTGACTGGGGGGGAGTGTTTGCATTGTTCAGCACTCCGTCCATCATCCTTTTGTGTTGCTAAAGTCGCTCTTAGTGGGAAGGGTATGCCCAGAAGTGGGTCCCTTGCTCACTGTGCCACTGGATTCAAGATAGTCGGGCTGATGAAGGGTGCAACCCTGAAACCGGTGCCAGGATGCTTTTTTCTGGTCCAGGGAGGACCTGGCTTTGCAGTTCGGGCGGACTTTTCCCATGAGGGACAGGGTCAAGACTGATTTGCATATGGCTGGGTCCAAACTGGGGTGGCATGGTGAGCAAAAGAAGATGGATTAAACCCAGATCTGTGACTGGGGGTGAGTGTTTGCGTTGTTCAGCAGTCCGTCCATCATCCTTTTGTGTTGCTAAAGTTGCCCTGAGTGGGAAGGGTATGACCAGATGGGGGTCCCTTGATCACTGTGCGACTGGATTCAAGCTTGCATGGCTGATGAAGGGTGAAACCCTGAAACCGGTCGCAGAATGCTTGTTTCCGGTGTAGGGAGGACCTGTCTTGGCAGTTCGCACTGGACTGTTCCCATGAGAAACAGGGTCAAGACTGATTTGCATATAGCTAGGTCCAAACTGGGGTGGCAAGGTGAGCAAAAGAAGATGGATTAAACCCCGATCTGTGACTGGGGGTAAGTGTTTGCATTGTTCAGCACTCCGTCCATCATCCTTTTGTGTTGCTAAAGTTGCCCTGAGTGGAAAGGGTATGCCCAGACGGGGGTCCCTTGATGACTGTGCCACTGGATTGAAGATAGTTGGGCTGATGAAGGATGAAACCCTGAAACTGGTCCCAGGATGCTTGTTTCTGGCCCAGGGAGGACCTGGCTTTGCAGTTCGGGCTGGAGTTTTCCCATGAGGAACAGGGTCAAGACTGATTTGCACATAGCTGGCTCCAAACTGGGGTGGCAAGGTGAGCAAAAGAAGATGGATTAAACCCTGTTCTGTGACTGGGGGTGAGTGTTTGCATTGTTCAGCACTCCGTCCATCATCCTTTTGTGTTGCTAAAGTTGCCCTGAGAGGGAAGGTTATGCCCAGACGGGGGTCCCTTGATCACTGTGCCACTGGATTGAAGATAGTTGGGCTGATGAAGGATGAAACCCTGAAACTGGTCCCAGGATGCTTGTTTTTGGTCCAGGGAGGACCTGGCTTTGCAGTTCGGGCTGGAGTTTTCCCATGAGGAACAGTGTCAAGACTGATTTGCACATAGCTGGGTCCAAACTGGGGTGGCAAGGTGAGCAAAAGAAGATGGATTAAACCCTGTTCTGTGACTGGGGGTGAGTGTTTGCATTGTTCAGCACTCCGTCCATCATCCTTTTGTGTTGCTAAAGTTGCCCTGAGAGGGAAGGGTATGCCCAGACGGGGGTCCCTTGATCACTGTGCCACTGGATTCAAGCTAGCCTGGCTGATGAAGGGTGAAGCCCTGAAACCGGTCCCAGAATGCTTGTTTCTGGTCCGGGGAAGACCTGGCTTGGCAGTTTGCGCTGGACTGTTCTCTTGAGAAACAGGGTCAAGACTGATTTGCATATGGCTGGGTCCAAACTGGGGTGGCCTGGTGAGCAAAAGAACGATGGATTAAACCCAGATCTCTGACTGGGGGTGATTGTTTGCACTGTTCTGCACTCTGTCCATCATCCTTTTATGTTGCTAAAGTTGCCCTAAGTGGCAAGGGTATGCCCAGACGTTGGTCCCTTGCTCACTGTCTCACTGGATTCAAACTAGCCTCGCTGATGAAGGGTGAAACCTTGAAACCAGTCTAAGGATGCTTGTTTCTGGTCCAGGGAGGACTTGGCTTTGCAGTTTGGGCTGGACTTTTCCCATGAGGAACAGGGTCAAGACTGATTTGCATATGGCTGGGTCCAAACTGGGGTGGCATGGGGAGCAAAAGACGATGGATTAAACCCAGATCTGTGACTGGGGGTGAGTGTTTGCATTGTTCAGCACTCCGTCCGTCACTCTTTTGTGTTGCTAATGTTGCCCTGAGTGGGAAGAGTATGCCCAGACGGGGGTCCCTTGCTCACTGTGCCACTGGATTGAAGATAGTCAGGCTGATGAAGGATGAAACCCTGAAATCGGTCCCAGGATGCTTGTTTCTGGTCCAGGGAGGACCTGGCTTTGCAGTTCGGGCTGGACTTATCCCATGAGGAACAGGGTCAAGACTGATTTGCATATGGCTGGGTCCAAACTGGGGCGGCATGGTGAGCAAAAGAAGATGGATTAAACCCAGATCTGTGACTGGGGGTAAGTGTTTGCATTGTTCAGCACTCCGTCCATCATCCTTTTGTGTTGCTAAAGTTGCCCTGAGTGGGAAGGGTATGCCCAGACGGGGTCCCTTGATCACTGTGCCACTGGATTCAAGCTAGCCTGGCTGATGAAGGGTGAAACCCTGAAACCGGTCCCAGAATGCTTGTTTCCGGTCCTGGGAGGATTTGGCTTGGCAGTTTGCGCTGAACTGTTCTCATGAGAAACAGGGTCAAGACTGATTTGCATATGGCTGGTCCAAACTGGGGTGGCCTGGTGAGCAAAAGAACGATGGATTAAACCCAGATCTGAGACTGGGGTTGAGTGTTTGCATTGTTCAGCACTCCATCCATCATCCTTTTGTGTTGCTAAAGTTGCCCTAAGTCGCAAGGGTATGCCCAGACATGGGTCCCTTGATCACTGTTCCACTGGATTCAAGCTAGCCTGTCTGATGAAGGGTGAAACCCTGAAACCGGTCGCAGAATGCTTGTTTCCAGTCTAGGGAGGACCTGGCTTGGCAGTTCGCGCTGGACTGTTCCCATGAGAAACAGGGTCAAGACTGATTTGCATTTGGCTGGATCCAAACTGGGGTGAGCAAAAGAGCAATGGATTAAATAGAGATCTGAGACTGGGGTTGAGAGTTTGCATTGTTCAGCACTCCGTCCATCATCCTTTTGTTTTGCTAAAGTTGCCCTAAGTGGGAAGTGCATGCCCAGACGTGCGTCCCTTGATCGCTGTGCCACTGGATTTAAGCTAGCCTGGCTGATGAAGGGTGAAACTCTGAACTCTGTTCCAGGATGCTTGTTTCTGGTCCAGGGAGGACCTGGCTTGGCAGTTCAAGCTGGACTTTTTCCATGACATACAGGGTCAAGACTGATTCGCATATGGCTGTTTCCAAACTGCAGTGGCATGGTGTGGAAGAGAAGATGGATTAAAACCAGATCTGTGACTGGGGGTGAGTGTTTTCGTTGTTCAGCACTCCATCCATCATCCTTTTGTGTTGCTAAAGTTGCTCTAAGTGGGACGGGTATGCCCAGACGTGGGTCCCTTGCTCACAGTGCCACTGGATTCAAGCTAGTCTGGCTGATGAAGGGTGAAACCCTGAAACCAGTCCCAGGATTCTTGTTTCCGGTCCAGGGAGGGCCCGGCTTGGCAGTTCGGGCTGGACTGTTCCCATGAGGAACAGGGTCAAGACTGATTCGCATATGGCTGGGTCCAAACTGGGGTAGCATGGTGAGGAAGAGAAGATGGATTAAACCCAGATCTGTGACTGGGGGTGAGTGTTTGCATTGTTCAGCTCTCCGTCCATCATCCTTTTGTGTTGCTAAAGTTGCCCTAAGTGGGAAGGGTATACCCAGACGTGGGTCCCTTGCTCACTATGCCACTGGATTCAAGCTTTCCTGGTTGCTGAAGGGTGAAACTGTGAAACCGGTCCCAGGATGCTTGTTTCCGATCCAGGGAGGATCTGGCTTCGCAGTTTGGGCTGGGCTGTTCCCATGAGGAACAGGGTCAAGACTGATTTGCATATGGCTAGGTCCAAACTGGGGTGGAATGGTGAGCAAAAGAATGATGGATTAAACCCAGATCTGTGACAGGGGGTGAGTGTTTGCATTGTTCAACACTCCGTACATCATCCTATTGTGTTGCTAAAGTTGCCCTAAGTGGGAAGGGTGTGCCCAGACGTGGGTCCCTTGATCACTGTGCCACTGGATTCAAGGTAGCCTGGCTGATGAAGGGTGAAACCTTGAAACCGGTCCCAGAATGCTTGTTTCCTGTCCAGGGAGGACCTGGCTTGGCAGTGGGGGTTGATTGTTCCCATGAGAAACAGGGTCAAGACTGATTTGCATATGGCTTAGTCCAAACTGTGGTGGCCTGGTGAGCAAAAGAACAATGCATTAAACCCAGATCTGAGACTGGGGTTGAGTGTTTGCATTGTTCGGCACTCCGTCCATCATCCTTTTGTGTTGCTAAAGTTGCCCTAAGTGCCAAGGGTATGCCCAGACATGGGTACCTTGCTCGCTGTGCCACTGGATTTAATCTAGCCTGGCTGATGTAGGTTGAAACCGTGAACCCTGTCCCAGGATGGTTGTTTCTGGTCCAGGGAGGACCTGGCTTGGCAGTTCGGGCTGGACTGTTCCCATGAGGTACAGGGTCAAGACTGATTCGCATATGGCTGGGTCCAAACTGGGGTGGCATGGTGAGGAAGAGAAGATGGATTAAAACCAGATCTGTGACTGCGGGGTAGTGTTTTAATTGTTGAGCTCTCTATCCATCATCCTTTTGTGTTGCTAAAGTTGCTCTAAGTGGGAAGGGTATGCCCAGACGTGGGTCTCTTGCTCACTGTGCCACTGGACTCAAGCTAGTCTGGCTCATGAAGGTTGAAACCCTAAAACCGGTCCCAGGATGCTTGTTTCCGGTCCAGGGAGGGCCTGGCTTGGCAGTTCGGGCTAGACTGTTCCCATGAGGAACAGGGTCAAGGCTGATTTGCATATGGCTGCGTCCAAACTGGGGCAGCATAGTGAGCAAAAGACAGTGAATTAAACCCAGATCTGTGACTGGGTGTGAGTGTTTGCATTGTTCAGCACTCCGTCCATCACCCTTTTGTGTTGCCCTAAGTGGGAAGGGTATGCCCAGACGTGGGTCCCTTGCTCACTGTGTCACTGGATTCAAGCTAGCTTGGCTGAGGAAGGGTGAAACCCTGGAACTGGTCCCAGGATGCTTGTTTCCGGTCCAGGGAGGACCTGGCTTGGCAGTTCTGGCTGGACTGTTCCAATGGGGAACAGGGGCAAGACTGGTTCGCATATGGCTGGGTCCAAACTGGGGTGGCATGGTGAGCAAGGGAAGATGGATTAAACCCAGATCTGTGACTGGGGGTCAGTGTTTGCATTGTTCAGCACTCCATCCATCATGCTTTGGTGTTGCTAAAGTTGCCCTAAGTGGGAAGGGTATGCCCAGACGTGGGTCCCTTGCTCACTGTGCCACTGGATTCAAGCTAGCCTGGCTGATGAAGGGTGAAACCCTGGAAGTGGACCTAGGATGCTTGTTTCTGGTCCAGGGAGGGCTTGGCTTGGTAGCTCAGACTGGACTGTTTCCATGAGGAACAGGGTCAAGACTGGTTTGCATATGGCTGGGTCCAAACTGGGGGGGCATGGTGAGCAAGAGAAGATGGATGAAATCCAGATCTGTGACTGGGGGTGAGTGTTTGCATTGGTCAGCACTCCGTCCATCATCCTTTTGTGTTGCTAAAATTGCCCTAAGTGAAAAGGGTATGCCCAGACATGGGTCCCTTGCTCACTGTGCCACTGGATTCAAGATAGTCGGGCTGATGAAGGGTGAAACCGGTCCCAGGAATGCTTGTTTCTGGCACAGGGAGGACCTGGCTTTGCAGTTCGGGCTGGACTTTTCCCATGAGGAACAGGGTCAAGACTGATTTGCATATGGCTGGATCCAAACTGGGGTGGCATGGTGAGCAAAAGAAGATGGATTAAACCCAGATCTGTGACAGGGGGAGAGTGTTTCCATTGTTCAGCACTCCGTCCATCATCTTTTTGTGTTGCTAAAGTTGCCCTATGTGGGAAGGGTACGCCCAGACTTGGTTCCCTTGCTCACTGTGCCACTGGATTTAAGCTATCCTGGCTGAAGAAGGGGAAAACCCTGAAACCGGACCCAGGATGCTCGTTTCCGGTCCAGGGAGGACCTGGCTTGGCAGTTCGCGCTGGACTGTTCTCATGAGAAACAGGGTCAAGACTGATTTCCATATGGCTGGGTCCAACCTGGGATGGCCTGGTGAGCAAAAGAACAATGGATTAAACCCAGATCTGAGACTGGGGTTGAGTGTTTGCATTGTTCAGCACTCCATCCATCATCCTTTTGTGTTGGTAAAGTTTCCCTAAGTGGCAAGGGTATTCCAAGACGTGGGTCCCTTGCTCACTGCGCCACTGGATTCAAGATAGCCTGGCTGATGAAGGGCGAAACCGTGGAAGAGGTCCCAGGATGCTTTTTTCTGGTCCAGGGAGGACCTGGCTTTGCAGTCCGGGCTGGACTGGTTCCATGAGGAACAGGGTCAAGACTGATTTGCATATGGCTGGTGTAGGAAGTTGGCTCTGTATGTGCTATTTTAAAGTAAGGAATAGCATGCACAGAGTCCAAGGGTTCCCCTTAGAGGTAAGATAGTGGCAAAAAGAGATAATACTAATGCTCTATTTTGTGGTAGTGTGGTCGAGCAGTAGGCTTATCCAAGGAGTAGTGTTAAGCATTTGTTGTACATACACATAGACAATAAGTGAGGTACACACACTCAGAGACAAATCCAGCCAATAGGTTTTGTTATAGAAAAATATCTTTTCTTAGTTTATTTTAAGAACCACAGGTTCAAATTCTACATGTAATATCTCATTCGAAAGGTATTGCAGGTAAGTACTTTAGGAACTTCAAATCATCAAAATTGCATGTATACTTTTCAAGTTATTCACAAATAGCTGGTTTAAAAGTGGACACAGTGCAATTTTCACAGTTCCTAGGGGAGGTAAGTATTTGTTAGGTTAACCAGGTAAGTAAGACACTTACAGGGCTTAGTTCTTGGTCCAAGGTAGCCCACCGTTGGGGGTTCAGAGCAACCCCAAAGTCACCACACCAGCAGCTCAGGGCCGGTCAGGTGCAGAGTTCAAAGTGGTGCCCAAAACACATAGGCTAGAATGGAGAGAAGGGGGTGCCCCGGTTCCGGTCTGCTTGCAGGTAAGTACCCGCGTCTTCGGAGGGCAGACCAGGGGGGTTTTGTAGGGCACCGGGGGGGACACAAGCCCACACAGAAATTTCACCCTCAGCAGCGCGGGGGCGGCCGGGTGCAGTGTAGAAACAAGCGTCGGGTTCGCAATGTTAGTCTATGAGAGATCTCGGGATCTCCTCAGCGCTGCAGGCAGGCAAGGGGGGGATTCCTCGGGGAAACCTCCACTTGGGCAAGGGAGAGGGACTCCTGGGGGTCACTTCTCCAGTGAAAGTCCGGTCCTTCAGGTCCTGGGGGCTGCGGGTGCAGGGTCTCTCCCAGGCGTCGGGACTTTAGGTTCAAAGAGTCGCGGTCAGGGGAACCCTCGGGATTCCCTCTGCAGGCGACGCTGTGGGAGCTCAGGGGGGACAGGTTTTGGTACTCACAGTATCAGAGTAGTCCTGGGGTCCCTCCTGAGGTGTTGGATCGCCACCAGCCGAGTCGGGGTCGCCGGGTGCAGTGTTGCAAGTCTCACGCTTCTTGCGGGGAGCTTGCAGGGTTCTTTAAAGTTGCTGGAAACAAAGTTGCAGCTTTTCTTGGAGCAGGTCCGCTGTCCTCGGGAGTTTCTTGTCTTTTCGAAGCAGGGGCAGTCCTCAGAGGATGTCGAGGTCGCTGGTCCCCTTGGAAGGCGTCGCTGGAGCAGGATCTTTGGAAGGCAGGAGACAGGCCGGTGAGTTTCTGGAGCCAAGGCAGTTGTCGTCTTCTGGTCTTCCGCTGCAGGGGTTTTCAGCTGGGCAGTCCTTCTTGTAGTTGCAGGAATCTAATTTTCTATGGTTCAGGGTAGCCCTTAAATACTAAATTTAAGGGCGTGTTTAGGTCTGGGGGGTGAGTAGCCAATGGCTACTAGCCCTGAGGGTGGGTACACCCTCTTTGTGCCTCCTCCCAAGGGGAGGGGGTCACAATCCTAACCCTATTGGGGGAATCCTCCATCTGCAAGATGGAGGATTTCTAAAAGTTAGAGTCACTTCAGCTCAGGACACCTTAGGGGCTGTCCTGACTGGCCAGTGACTCCTCCTTGTTTTTCTCATTATTTTCTCCGGCCTTGCCGCCAAAAGTGGGGCCTGGCCGGAGGGGGCGGGCAACTCCACTAGCTGGAGTGTCCTGCTGGGTTGGCACAAAGGAGGTGAGCCTTTGAGGCTCACCGCCAGGTGTGACAATTCCTGCCTGGGGGAGGTGTTAGCATCTCCACCCAGTGCAGGCTTTGTTACTGGCCTCAGAGTGACAAAGGCACTCTCCCCATGGGGCCAGCAACATGTCTCGGTTTGTGGCAGGCTGCTAAAACTAGTCAGCCTACACAGATAGTCGGTTAAGTTTCAGGGGGCACCTCTAAGGTGCCCTCTGGGGTGTATTTTACAATAAAATGTACACTGGCATCAGTGTGCATTTATTGTGCTGAGAAGTTTGATACCAAACTTCCCAGTTTTCAGTGTAGCCATTATGGTGCTGTGGAGTTCGTGTTTGACAGACTCCCAGACCATATACTCTTATGGCTACCCTGCACTTACAATGTCTAAGGTTTTGTTTAGACACGGTAGGGGTACCATGCTCATGCACTGGTACCCTCACCTATGGTATAGTGCACCCTGCCTTATGGCTGTAAGGCCTGCTAGAGGGGTGTCTTACCTATACTGCATAGGCAGTGAGAGGCTGGCATGGCACCCTGAGGGGAGTGCCATGTCGACTTACTCGTTTTGTCCTCACTAGCACACACAAGCTGGCAAGCAGAGTGTCTGTGCTGAGTGAGAGGTCTCCAGGGTGGCATAAGATATGCTGCAGCCCTTAGAGACCTTCCTTGGCATCAGGGCCCTTGGTACTAGAAGTACCAGTTACAAGGGACTTATCTGGATGCCAGGGTCTGTCAATTGTGGATACAAAAGTACAGGTTAGGGAAAGAACACTGGTGCTGGGGCCTGGTTAGCAGGCCTCAGCACACTTTCAATTGTAAACATAGCATCAGCAAAGGCAAAAAGTCAGGGGGCAACCATGCCAAGGAGGCATTTCCTTACAGCTGGGTCCAAACTGGGGTGGCATGGTGAGCAAAAGAAGATGGATTAAACCCAGATCTGTGCCTGGGGGTGAGTGTTTGCATTGTTCAGCACTCTGCCCATCATCATTTTCTGTTGCTAAAGTTCCCCTAAATGGGAAGGGTATGCCCAGTCGTGGGTCCCTTGATCACTTTGCCACTGGATTCAAGCTAGTCTGGCTGATGAAGGGTGAAACCCTGAAACCGGTCCCAGAATGCTTGTTTCCGGTCCAGGGAGGACCTGGCTTGGCAGTTCGCGCTGGACTGTTCCCATGAGAAACAGGGTCAAGACTGATTTGCATATGGCTGGGTCCAAACTGGGGTGGCCTGGTGAGCAAAAGAACAATGGATTAAACCCAGATCTGAGACTGGGGTTGAGTGTTTGCATTGTTCAGCACTCCGTCTATCATCCTTTTGTGTTGCTAAAGTTGCCCTAAGTGGCAAGGGTATGCCCAGACGTGGGTCCCTTGCTCACTGTGCCACTAAATTCAAGCTAGCCTGGCTGATGAAGGGTGAAACCTTGAAACCGGTCTGAGGATGCTTGTTTCTGGTCCAGGGAGGACTTGGCTTGGGTGTTCAGGCTGGACTGTTCCCATTAGGAACAGGGTCAAGATTGATTTGCATATGGCTGGGTCCAAACTGGGGTGGCATGGTGACCAAAAGAACGATGGATTAAACCCAGATCTGTGACTGGGGGGGAGTGTTTGCATTGTTCAGCACTCTGTCCATCATCCTTTTGTGTTGCTAAAGTTGCTCTGAGTGGGAAGGGTATGCCCAGAAGTGGGTCCCTTGCTCACTGTGCCACTGGATTCAAGATAGTCGGGCTGATGAAGGGTGCAACCCTGAAACCGGTCGCAGAATGCTTGTTTCCGGTCTAGGGAGGACCGGGCTTGGCAGTTCGCACTGGATTGTTCCCATGAGAAACAGGGTCAAGACCGATTTGCATATGGCTGGGTCCAAACTGGGGTGGCCTGGTGAGCAAAAGAAAAATGGATTAAACCCAGATCTGTGACTGGCGGTGAGTGTTTGCATAGTTCAGCACTCCGTCCATCATCCTTTTGTGTTGCTAAAGTTGCCCTGAGTGGGAAGGGTATGCCCAGACGGGGGTCCCTTGCTCACTGTGCCACTGGATTGAAGATAGTTGGGCTGATGAAGGATGAAACCCTGAAACCGGTCCCAGGATGCTTGTTTCTGGTCCAGGGAGGACCTGGCTTTGCAGTTCGGGCTGGAGTTTTCCCATGAGGAAAAGGGTCAAGACTGATTTGCATATAGCTGGGTCCAAACTGGGGTGGCAAGGTGAGCAAAAGAAGATGGATTAAACCCCGATCTGTGACTGGGGGTGAGTGTTTGCATTGTTCAGCACTCCGCCCATCATCCTTTTGTGTTGTTAAAGTTGCCCTGAGTGGGAAGGGTATGCCCAGACGGGGGTTCCTTGATCACTGTGCCACTGGATTGAAGATAGTTGGGCTGATGAAGGATGAAACCCTGAAACCGGTCCCAGGATGCTTGTTTCTGGTCCAGGGAGGACCTGGCTTTGCAGTTTGGGCTGGAGTTTTCCCATGAGGAACAGGGTCAAGACTGATTTGCATATAGCTGGGTCCAAACTGGGGTGGCAAGGTGAGCAAAAGAAGATGGATTAAACCCCGTTCTGTGACTGGGGGTAAGTGTTTGCATTGTTCAGCACTCCGTCCATCATCCTTTTGTGTTGCTAAAGTTGCCCTGAGTGGGAAGGGTATGCCCAGACGGGGGTCCCTTGATCACTGTGCCACTGGATTCAAGCTAGCTTGGCTGATGAAGGGTGAAGCCCTGAAACCGGTCCCAGAATGCTTATTTCTGGTCCGGGGAGGACCTGGCTTGGCAGTTTGCGCTGGACTGTTCTCATGAGAAACAGGGTCAAGACTGATTTGTATATGGCTGGGTCCAAACTGGGGTGGCCTGGTGAGCAAAAGAACAATGGATTAAACCCAGATCTGTGACTGGGGGTGATTGTTTGCATTGTTCTGCACTCCATCCATCATCCTTTTGTGTTGCTAAATTTGCCCGAAGTGGGAAAGGTGTGCCCAGACGTGGGTCCCTTACTCACTGTGCCACTGGATTCAAGCTAGCCTGGCTGATGAAGGGTGAAACCCTGAAACAGGTCCCAGGATGCTTGTTTTCGGTCAAGGGAGGCCCTGGCTTGGCAGTTCGGGCTGGACTGTTCCCATGAGGAACAGGGTCAAGACTGATTTGCATATGGCTGGGTCCAAACTGGGGTAGCATGGTGAGCAAAAGACAGTGAATTAAACCAAGATCTGTGACTGGGGGTGAGTGTTTGCACTGTTCAGCACTCCGCCCATCATTCTTTTGTGTTGCTAAAGTTGCCCTAAGTGGGAAGGGTATGCCCAGACTTGGGTCCCTTGCTCACTGTGCCACTGGATTTAAGCTATCCTAGCTGATGATGGGGGAAATCCTGAAAACGGTCCCAGGATGCTTGTTGCCGGTCCAGGGAGGATGTGGTTTGGCAGTTCAGGCTGGTCTGTTCCACTGAGGAACAGGGTCAAGAATGATTTGCATATGGCTGGGTCCTAACTGGGGTGGCCTGGTGAGCAAACGAACGATGGATTAAACCCAGATCTGAGACTGGGGTTGAGTGTTTGCATTGTTCAGCACTCTGTCCATCATCCTTTTATGTTGCTAAAGGTGCCCTAAGTGGCAAGGGTATGCCCAGACGTTGGTCCCTTGCTCACTGTCTCACTGGATTCAAACTAGCCTGGCTGATGAAGGGTGAATCCTTGAAACCGGTCTAAGGATGCTTGTTTCTGGTCCAGGGAGGACTTGGCTTTGCAGTTTGGGCTGGACTTTTCCCATGAGGAACAGGGTCAAGACTGATTTGCATATGGCTGGGTCCAAACTGGGGTGGCATGGTGAGCAATAGAAGATGGATTAAACCCAGATCTGTGACTGGGGGTGAGTGTTTGCATTGTTCAGCACTCCGTCCGTCACTCTTTTGGGTTGCTAATGTTGCCCTGAGTGGGAAGAGTATGCCCAGACGGGGGTCCCTTGCTCACTGTGCCACTGGATTGAAGATAGTCAGGCTGATGAAGGATGAAACCCTGAAATCGATCCCAGGATGCTTGTTTCTGGTCCAGGGAGTACCATGGCTTTGCAGTTTGGGCTGGACTTTTCCCATGAGTAACAGGGTCAAGACTGATTTGCATATGGCTGGGTCCAAACTGGGGTGGCATGGTGAGCAAAAGAAGATGGATTAAACCCAAATCTGTGACTGGGGGTGAGTGTTTGCATTGTTCAGCACTCCGTCCATCATCCTTTTGTGTTTCTAAAGTTGCCCTGAGTGGGAAGGGTATGCCCAGATGGGGGTCCCTTGATCACTGTGCCACTGGATTCAAGCTAGCCTGGCTGATGAAGGGTGAAACCCTGAAACCGGTCCCAGAATGCTTGTTTCCGGTCCTGGGAGGATTTGGCTTGGCAGTTTGCGCTGAACTGTTCTCATGAGAAACAGGGTCAAGACTGATTTGCATATGGCTGGGTCCAAACTGGGGTGGCCTGGTGAGCAAAAGAACGATGGATTAAACCCAGATCTGAGACTGGGGTTGAGTGTTTGCATTGTTCAGCACTCCATCCATCATCGTTTTGTGTTGCTAAAGTTGCCCTAAGTCGCAAGGGTATGCCCAGACATGGGTCCCTTGATCACTGTGCCAATGGATTCAAGCTAGCCTGTCTGATGAACGGTGAAACCCTGAAACCGGTCACAGAATGCTTGTTTCCGGTCTAGGGAGTACCTGGCTTGGCAGTTCGCGCTGGACTGTTCCCATGAGAAACAGGGTCAAGACTGATTTGCATTTGGCAGGGTCCAAACTGGGGTGGCCTGGTGAGCAAAAGAACAATGGATTAAACCCAGATCTGAGACTGGGGTTGAGTGTTTGCATTGTTCAGCACTCCGTCCATCATCCTTTTGTTTTGCTAAAGTTGCCCTAAGTGGGAAGTGCATGCCCAGACGTGGGTCCCTTGCTCGCTGTGCCACTGGATTTAAGCTAGCCTGGCTGATGAAGGGTGAAACTCGGAACCCTGTTCCAGGATGCTTGTTTCTGGTGCAGGGAGGACCTGGCTTGGCAGTTCAAGCTGGACTTTTTCCATGACGTACAGGGTCAAGACTGATTCGCATATGGCTGTTTCCAAACTGCAGTGGCATGGTGAGGAAGAGAAGATGGATTAAAACCAGATCTGTGACTGGGGGTGAGTGTTTTCGTTGTTCAGCACTCCATCCATCAGCCTTTTGCGTTGCTAAAGTTGCTCTAAGTGGGACGGTTATGCCCAGACGTGGGTCCCTTGCTCACAGTGCCACTGGATTGAAGCTAGTCTGGCTGATGAAGGGTGAAACCCTGAAACCAGTCCCAGGATTCTTGTTTCCGGTCCAGGGAGGGCCCGGCTTGGCAGTTCGGGCTGGACTGTTCCCATGAGGAACAGGGTCAAGACTGATTTGCATATGGCTGGGTCCAAACTGGGGCAGCATGGTGAGCAAAAGGCAGTGAATTAAACCCAGATCTGTGACTGGGGATGAGTGTTTGCATTGTTCAGCGCTCCGTCCATCATCCTTTTGGGTTGCTAAACTTGCCCTAAGTTGCAAGGGTATGCCCAGATGTGGGTCCCTTGCTCGCTGTGCCACTGGATTTAAGCTAGCCTGGCTGATGAAGGGTGAAACCCAGAACCCGGTCCCAGGATGCTTGTTTCTGGTCCAGAGAGGACCTGGCTTGGCAGTTCGGGATGGACTGTTCCCATGAGGAACAGGGTCAAGACTGATTCACATATGGCTGGGTCCAAACTGTGCTAGCATGGTGAGGAAGAAAAGATGGATTAAACCCAGATCTGTGACTGGGGGTGAGTGTTTGCATTGTTCAGCTCTCCGTCCATCATCCTTTTGTGTTGCTAAAGTTGCCCGAAGTGGGAAGGGTATACCCAGACGTAGGTCCCTTGCTCACTGTGCCACTGGATTCAAACTTCCCTGGCTGCTGAAGGGTGAAACTGTGAAACCGGTCCCAGGATGCTTGTTTATGATGCAGGGAGGATCTGGCTTCGCAGTTTGGGCTGGGCTGTGCCCATGAGGAACAGGGTCAAGACTGATTTCCATATGGCTGGGTCCAAACTGGGGTGGCCTGGTGAGCAAAAGAACAATGGATTAAACCCAGATCTGTGACTGGGGGTGAGTGTTTGCATTGTTCAGCACTCCGTCGATCATCCTTTTGTGTTGCTAACGTTGCCCTGAGTGGGAAGGGTATGCCCAGACGGGGGTCCCTTGCTCACTGTGCCACTGGATTGAAGATAGTCGGGCTGATGAAGGATGAAATCCTCAAACCGGTCCCAGGATGCTTGATTCTGGTCCAGGGAGGACCTGGCTTTGCAGTTCGGGCCGGACTTTTCCCATGAGGAGCAGGGTCAAGACTGATTTGCATATGGCTGGGTCCAAACTGGGGTGGCATGGTGAGCAAAAGAAGATGGATTAAACCCAGATCTGTGACTGGGCGTGAGTGTTTGCATTGTTCAGCACTCCGTCCATCATCCTTTTGTGTTTCTAAAGTTGCCCTGAGTGGGAAGGGTATGCCCAGATGGGGGTCCTTGATCACTGTGCCACTGGATTCAAGCTAGCCTCGCTGATGAAGGGTGAAACCCTGAAAGCGGTCCCAGAATGCTCGTTTCCGGTCCAGGGAGGACCTGGCTTGGCAGTTCGCACTGGACTGTTCTCATGAGAAACAGGGTCAAGACTGATTTGCATATAGCTGGGTCCAAACTGGGGTGGCAAGGTGAGCAAAAAAAGATGGATTAAACCCCGTTCTGTGACTGGGGGTGAGTGTTTGCATTGTTCAGCACTCCGTCCATCATCCTTTTGTGTTGCTAAAGTTGCCCTGAGTGGGAAGGGTATGCCCAGACGGGGGTCCCTTGATCACTGTGCCACTGGATTCAAGCTAGCCTGGCTGATGAAGGGTGAAACCCTGAAACAGGTCCCAGGATGCTTGTTTCCGGTCAAGGGAGGCCCTGGCTTGGCAGTTCGGGCTGGACTGTTCCCATGAGGAACAGGGTCAAGACTGATTTGAATATGGCTGTGTCCAAACTGGGGTAGCATGGTGAGCAAAAGACAGTGAATTAAACCAAGATCTGTGACTGGGGGTGAGTGTTTGCATTGTTCAGCACTCCATCCATCATCCTTTTGTGTTGCTAAATTTGCCCGAAGTGGGAAAGGTGTGCCCAGACGTGGGTCCCTTACTCACTGTGCCACTGGATTCAAGCTAGCCTGGCTGATGAAGGGTGACACCCTGAAACAGGTCCCAGGATGCTTGTTTCCGGTCAAGGGAGGCCCTGGCTTGGCAGTTCGGGCTGGACTGTTCCCATGAGGAACAGGGTCAAGACTGATTTGCATATGGCTGGGTCCAAACTGGGGTAGCATGGTGAGCAAAAGACAGTGAATTAAACCAAGATCTGTGACTGGGGGTGAGTGTTTGCATAGTTCAGCACTCCGCCCATCATTCTTTTGTGTTGCTAAAGTTGCCCTAAGTGGGAAGGGTATGCCCAGACTTGGGTCCCTTGCTCACTGTGCCACTGGATTTAAGCTATCCTAGCTGATGAAGGGGGAAATCCTGAAAACGGTCCCAGGATGCTTGTTGCTGGTCCAGGGAGGATCTGGCTTGGCAGTTCAGGCTGGTCTGTTCCAATGAGGAACAGGGTCAAGAATGATTTGCTTATGGCTGGGTCCGAACTGGGGTGGCCTGGTGAGCAAACGAACGATGGATTAAACCCAGATCTGAGACTGGGGTTGCGTGTTTGCATTGTTCAGCACTCTGTCCATCATCCTTTTATGTTGCTAAAGGTGCCCTAAGTGGTAAGGGTATGCCCAGACGTTGGTCCCTTGCTCACTGTCTCACTGGTTTCAAACTAGCCTGGCTGATGAAGGGTGAAACCTTGAAACCGGTCTAAGGATGCTTGTTTCTGGTCCAGGGAGGACTTGGCTTTGCAGTTTGGGCTGGACTTTTCCCATGAGGAACAGGGTCAAGACTGATTTGCATATGGCTGGGTCCAAACTGGGGTGGCATGTTGAGCAAAAGAAGATGGATTAAACCCAGATCTGTGACTGGGGGTGAGTGTTTGCATTGTTCAGCACTCTGTCCGTCACTCTTTTGTGTTGCTAAAGTTGCTCTGAGTGGGAAGGGTATGCCCAGAATGGGTCCCTTGCTCACTGTGCCACTGGATTGAAGATAGTCAGGCTAATGAAGGATGAAACCCTGAAATCGATCCCAGGATGCTTTTTTCTGGTCCAGGGAGGACCATGGCTTTGCAGTTTGGGCTGGACTGTTCCCATGAGTAACAGGGTCAAGACTGATTTGCATGTGGCTGGGTCCAAACTGGGGTGGCATGGTGAGCAAAAGAAGATGGATTAAACCCAGATCTGTGACTGGGGGTGAGTGTTTGCATTGTTCAGCACTCCGTCCATCATCCTTTTGTGTTGCTAAAGTTGCCCTGAGTGGGAAGGGTATGCCCAGACGGGGTCCCTTGATCACTGTGCCACTGGATTCAAGCTAGCCTGGCTGATGAAGGGTGAAACCCTGAAACCGGTCCCAGAATGCTTGTTTCCGGTCCTGGGAGGATTTGGCTTGGCAGTTTGCGCTGAACTGTTCTCATGAGAAACAGGGTCAAGACTGATTTGCATATGGCTGGGTCCAAACTGGGGTGGCCTGGTGAGCAAAAGAACGATGGATTAAACCTAGATCTGAGACTGGGGTTGAGTGTTTGCATTGTTCAGCACTCCATCCATCATCGTTTTGTGTTGCTAAAGTTGCCCTAAGTCGCAAGGGTATGCCCAGACATGGGTCCCTTGATCACTGTGCCACTGGATTCAAGCTAGCCTGTCTGATGAAGGGTGAAACCCTGAAACCGGTCGCAGAATGCTTGTTTCCGGTCTAGGGAGGACCTGGCTTGGCAGTTCGCGCTGGACTGTTCCCATGATAAACAGGGTCAAGACTGATTTGCATTTGGCAGGGTCCAAACTGGGGTGGCCTGGTGATCAAAAGAACAATGGATTAAACCCAGATCTGAGACTGGGGTTGAGTGTTTGCATTGTTCAGCACGCCGTCCATCATCCTTTTGTTTTGCTAAAGTTGCCCTAAGTGGGAAGTGCATGCCCAGACGTGGGACCCTTGCTCGCTGTGCCACTGGATTTAAGCTAGCCTGGCTGATGAAGGGTGAAACTCTGAACCCTGGTCCAGGATGCTTGTTTCTGGTGCAGGGAGGACCTGCCTTGGCAGTTCAAGCTGGACTTTTTCCATGACGTACAGGGTCAATACTGATTCGCATATGGCTGTTTCCAAACTGCAGTGGCATGGTGAGGAAGAGAAGATGGATTAAAACCAGATCTGTGACTGGGGGTGAGTGGTTTCGTTGTTCAGCACTCCATCCATCATCCTTTTGTGTTGCTAAAGTTGCTCTAAGTGGGACGGGTATGCCCAGACGTGGGTCCCTTGCTCACAGTGCCACTGGATTGAAGCTAGTCTGGCTGATGAAGGGTGAAACCCTGAAACCAGTCCCAGGATTCTTGTTTCCGGTCCAGGGAGGGCCCGGCTTGGCAGTTCGGGCTGGACTGTTCCCATGAGGAACAGGGTCAAGACTGATTTGCATATGGCTGGGTCCAAACTGGGGTAGCATGGTGAGCAAAAGACAGTGAATTAAACCAAGATCTGCGACTGGGGGTGAGTGTTTGCATTGTTCAGCACTCCGCCCATCATTCTTTTGTGTTGCTAAAGTTGCCCTAAGTGGGAAGGGTATGCCCAGACTTGGGTCCCTTGCTCACTGTGCCACTGGATTTTAGCTATCCTAGCTGATGAAGGGGGAAATCCTGAAAACGGTCCCAGGATGCTTGTTGCCGGTCCAGGGAGGATCTGGCTTGGCAGTTCAGGCTGGTCTGTTCGAATGAGGAACAGGGTCAAGAATGATTTGCATATGGCTGGGTCTGAACTGGGGTGGCCTGGTGAGCAAACGAACAATGGATTATACCCAGATCTGAGACTGGGGTTGAGTGTTTGCATTGTTCAGCACTCTGTCCATCATCCTTTTATGTTGCTAAAGGTGCCCTAAGTGGCAAGGGTATGCCCAGACGTTGGTCCATTGCTCACTGTCTCACTGGATTCAAACTAGCCTGGCTGATGAAGGGTGAAACCTTGAAACCGGTCTAAGGATGCTTGTTTCTGGTCCAGGGAGGACTTGGCTTTGCAGTTTGGGCTGGACTTTTCCCATGAGGAACAGGGTCAAGACTGATTTGCATATGGCTGGGTCCAAACTGGGGTGGCATGGTGAGCAAAAGAAGATGGATTAAACCCAGATCTGTGACTGGGGGTGAGTGTTTGCATTGTTCAGCACTCCGTCCGTCACCCCCTTGTGTTGCTAATGTTGCCCTGAGTGGGAAGAGTATGCCCAGACGGGGGTCCCTTGCTCACTGTGCCACTGGATTGAAGATAGTCAGGCTGATGAAGGATGAAACCTTGAAATCGATCCCAGGATGCTTGTTTCTGGTCCAGGGAGGACCATGGCTTTGCAGTTTGGGCTGGACTTTTCCCATGCGTAACAGGGTCAAGACTGATTTGCATATGGCTGGGTCCAAACTGGGGTGGCATGGTGAGCAAAAGAAGATGGATTAAACCCAGATCTGTGACTGGGATAAGTGTTTGCATTGTTCAGCACTCCGTCCATCATCCTTTTGTGTTGCTAAAGTTGCCCTAAGTGGGAAGGGTATGCCCAGACTTGGGTCCCTTGCTCACTGTGCCACTGGATTTTAGCTATCCTAGCTGATGAAGGGGGAAATCCTGAAAACGGTCCCAGGATGCTTGTTGCCGGTCCAGGGAGGATCTGGCTTGGCAGTTCAGGCTGGTCTGTTCGAATGAGGAACAGGGTCAAGAATGATTTGCATATGGCTGGGTCTGAACTGGGGTGGCCTGGTGAGCAAACGAACAATGGATTATACCCAGATCTGAGACTGGGGTTGAGTGTTTGCATTGTTCAGCACTCTGTCCATCATCCTTTTATGTTGCTAAAGGTGCCCTAAGTGGCAAGGGTATGCCCAGACGTTGGTCCATTGCTCACTGTCTCACTGGATTCAAACTAGCCTGGCTGATGAAGGGTGAAACCTTGAAACCGGTCTAAGGATGCTTGTTTCTGGTCCAGGGAGGACTTGGCTTTGCAGTTTGGGCTGGACTTTTCCCATGAGGAACAGGGTCAAGACTGATTTGCATATGGCTGGGTCCAAACTGGGGTGGCATGGTGAGCAAAAGAAGATGGATTAAACCCAGATCTGTGACTGGGGGTGAGTGTTTGCATTGTTCAGCACTCCGTCCGTCACCCCCTTGTGTTGCTAATGTTGCCCTGAGTGGGAAGAGTATGCCCAGACGGGGGTCCCTTGCTCACTGTGCCACTGGATTGAAGATAGTCAGGCTGATGAAGGATGAAACCTTGAAATCGATCCCAGGATGCTTGTTTCTGGTCCAGGGAGGACCATGGCTTTGCAGTTTGGGCTGGACTTTTCCCATGCGTAACAGGGTCAAGACTGATTTGCATATGGCTGGGTCCAAACTGGGGTGGCATGGTGAGCAAAAGAAGATGGATTAAACCCAGATCTGTGACTGGGATAAGTGTTTGCATTGTTCAGCACTCCGTCCATCATCCTTTTGTGTTGCTAAAGTTGCCCTGAGTGGGAAGGGTATGCCCAGACGGGGTCCCTTGATCACTGTGCCACAGGATTCAAGCTAGCTTGGCTGATGAAGGGTGAAACCCTGAAACCGGTCCCAGAATGCTTGTTTCCGGTCCTGGGAGGATTTGGCTTGGCAGTTTGCGCTGAACTGTTCTCATGAGAAACAGGGTCAAGACTGATTTGCATATGGCTGGGTCCAAACTGGGGTGGCCTGGTGAGCAAAAGAACGATGGATTAAACCCAGATCTGAGACTGGGGTTGAGTGTTTGCATTGTTCAGCACTCCATCCATCATCGTTTTGTGTTGCTAAAGTTGCCCTAAGTCGCAAGGGTATGCCCAGACATGGGTCCCTTGATCACTGTGCCACTGCATTCAAGCTAGCCTGTCTGAGGAAGGGTGAAATCCTGAAACCGGTCGCAGAATGATTGTTTCCGGTCAAGGGAGTACCTGGCTTGGCAGTTTGCGCTGGACTGTGCCCATGAGAAACAGGCTCAAGACTGATTTGCATATGGCTGGGTCCAAACTGGGGTGGCCTGGTGAGCAAAAGAACAATGGATTAAACCCAGATCTGTGACTGGGGGTGAGTGTTTGCATTGTTCAGCACTCCGTCGATCATCCTTTTGTGTTGCTAATGTTGCCCTGAGTGGAAAGGGTATGCCCAGACGGGGGTCCCTTGCTCACTGTGCCACTGGATTGAAGATAGTCGGGCTGATGAAGGATGAAATCCTCAAACCGGTCCCAGGATGCTTGATTCTGGTCCAGGGAGGACCTGGCTTTGCAGTTCGGGCCGGACTTTTCCCATGAGGAACAGGGTCAAGACTTAATTGCATATGGCTGAGTCCAAACTGGGGTGGCATGGTGAGCAAAAGAAGATGGATTAAACCCAGATCTGTGACTGGGGGTGAGTGTTTGCATTGTTCAGCACTCCGTCCATCATCCTTTTGTGTTTCTAAAGTTGCCCTGAGTGGGAAGGGTATGCCCAGATGGGGGTCCCTTGATCACTGTGCCACTGGATTCAAGCTAGCCTGGCTGATGAAGGGTGAAACCCTGAAAGCGGTCCCAGAATGCTCGTTTCCGGTCCAGGGAGGACCTGGCTTGGCAGTTCGCGCTGGACTGTTCTCATGAGAAACAGGGTCAAGACTGATTTGCATATGGCTGGGTCCAAACTGGGGTGGCCTGGTGAGCAAAAGAATGATGGATTAAACCCAGATCTGAGACTGGGGTTGAGTGTTTGCATTGTTCAGCACTCCATCCATCATCCTTTTGTGTTGGTAAAGTTTCCCTAAGTGGCAAGGGTATTCCAAGACGTGGGTCCCTTGCTCACTGCGCCACTGGATTCAAGATAGCCTGTCTGATGAAGGGTGAAACCCTGGAAGTGGTCCCAGGATGCTTTTTTCTGGTCCAGGGAGGACCTGGATTTGCAGTCCGGGCTGGACTGGTTCCATGAGGAACAGGGCCAGGACTGATTTGCATATGGCTGGGTCCAAACTGGGGTGGCATGGTGAGCAAAAGAAGATGGATTAAACCCCGTTCTGTGACTGGGGGTGAGTGTTTGCATTGTTCAGCACTCCGTCCATCATCCTTTTGTGTTGCTAAAGTTGCCCTGAGTGGGAAGGGTATGCCCAGACGGGGGTCCCTTGATCACTGTGCCACTGGATTCAAGCTAGCCTGGCTGATGAAGGGTGAAGCCCTGAAACCGGTCCCAGAATGCTTGTTTCTGGTCCGGGGAGGACCTGGCTTGGCAGTTTGCGCTGGACTGTTCTCATGAGAAACAGGGTCAAGACTGATTTGCATATGGCTGGGTCCAAACTGGGGTGGCCTGGTGAGCAAAAGAACGATGGATTAAACCCAGATCTGTGACTCAGGGTGAGTGTTTGCATTGTTCAGCACTCCGTCGATCATCCTTTTGTGTTGCTAAAGTTGCTCTGAGTGGGAAGGGTATGCCCAGAAGTGGATCCCTTGCTCACTGTGCCACTGGATTCAAGATAGTCGGGCTGATGAAGGGTGCAACCCTGAAGCCGGTCCCAGGATGCTTTTTTCTGGTCCAGGGAGGACCTGGCTTTGCAGTTCGGGTGGACTTTTCCCATGAGGGACAGTGTGAAGACTGATTTGCATATGGCTGGGTCCAAACTGGGGTGGCATGGTGAGCAAAAGAAGATGGATTAAACCCAGATCTGTGACTGGGGGTGAGAGTTTGCATTATTCAGCACTCCGTCCATCATCCTTTTGTGTTGCTAAAGTTGCCCTGAGTGGGAAGGGTATGCCCAGATGGGGGTCTCTTGCTCACTGTACCACTGGATTGAAGATAGTTGGGCTGATGAAGGATGAAACCCTGAAACCGTTCCCAGGATGCTTGTTTCTGGACCAGGGAGGACCTGGTTTTGCAGTTCAGGCTGGAGTTTTCCCATGAGGAACAGGGTCAAGACTGATTTGCATATAGCTGGGTCCAAACTGGGGTGGCAAGGTGAGCAAAAGAAGATGGATTAAACCCCGATCTGTGACTGGGGGTGAGTGTTTGCATTGTTCAGGACTCCGTCCATCATCCTTTTGTGTTGCTAAAGTTGCCCTGAGTGGGAAGGGTATGCCCAGACGGGGGTCCCTTGATCACTGTGCCACTGGATTGAAGATAGTTGGGCTGATGAAGGATGAAACCCTGAAACCGGTCCCAGGATGCTTGTTTCTGGTCCAGGGAGGACCTGGCTTTGCAGTTCGGGCTGGAGTTTTCCCATGAGGAACAGGGTCAAGACTGATTTGCATATAGCTGGGTCCAAACTGGGGTGGCAAGGTGAGCAAAAGAAGATGGATTAAACCCCGTTCTGTGACTGGGGGTGAGTGTTTGCATTGTTCAGCACTCCGTCCATCATCCTTTTGTGTTGCTAAAGTTGCCCTGAGTGGGAAGGGTATGCCCAGACGGGGGTCCCTTGATCACTGTGCCACTGGATTCAAGCTAGCCTGGCTGATGAAGGGTGAAGCCCTGAAACCGGTCCCAGAATGCTTGTTTCTGGTCCGGGGAGGACCTGGCTTGGCAGTTTGCGCTGGACTGTTCTCATGAGAAACAGGGTCAAGACTGTTTTGCATATGGCTGGGTCCAAACTGGGGTGGCCTGGTGAGCAAAAGAACGATGGATTAAACCCAGATCTGTGACTGGGCGTGATTGCTTGCATTGTTCTGCACTCCATCCATCATCCTTTTGTGTTGCTAAATTTGCCCGAAGTGGGAAAGGTGTGCCCAGACGTGGGTCCCTTACTCACTGTCTCACTAGATTCAAACTAGCCTGGCTGATGAAGGGTGAAACCTTTAAACCGGTCTAAGGATGCTTGTTTCTGGTCCAGGGAGGACTTGGCTTTGCAGTTTGGGCTGGACTTTTCCCATGAGGAACAGGGTCAAGACTGATTTGCATATGGCTGGGTCCAAACTGGGGTGGCATGGTGAGCAAAAGAAGATGGATTAAACCCAGATCTGTGACTGGGGGTGAGTGTTTACATTGTTCAGCACTCCGTCCGTCACTCTTTTGTGTTGCTAATGTTGCCCTGAGTGGGAAGAGTATGCCCAGACGGGTGTCCCTCGCTCACTGTGCCACTGGATTGAAGATAGTCAGGCTGATGAAGGATGAAATCCTGAAATCGATCCCAGGATGCTTGTTTCTGGTCCAGGGAGGACCATGGCTTTGCAGTTTGGGCTGGACTTTTCCCATGAGTAACAGGGTCAAGACTGATTTGCAGATGGCTGGGTCCAAACTGGGGTGGCATGGTGAGCAAAAGAAGATGGATTAAACTCAGATCTGTGACTGGGGTAAGTGTTTGCATTGTTCAGCACTACGTCCATCATCTTTTTGTGTTGCTAAAGTTTCCCTGAGTGGGAAGGGTATGCCCAGACGGGGTCCCTTGATCACTGTGCCACTGGATTCAAGCTAGCCTGGCTGATGAAGGGTGAAACCCTGAAACCGGTCCCAGAATGCTTGTTTCCGGTCCTGGGAGGATTTGGCTTGGCAGTTTGCGCTGAACTGTTCTCATGAGAAACAGGGTCAAGACTGATTTGCATATGGCTGGGTCCAAACTGGGGTGGCCTGGTGAGCAAAAGAACGATGGATTAAACCCAGATCTGAGACTGGGGTTGAGTGTTTGCATTGTTCAGCACTCCATCCACCATCGTTTTGTGTTGCTAAAGTTGCCCTAAGTCGCAAGGGTATGCCCAGACATGGGTCCCTTGATCACTGTGCCACTGGATTCAAGCTAGCCTGTCTGATGAAGGGTGAAACCCTGAAACCGGTCGCAGAATGCTTGTTTCCGGTCTAGGGAGGACCTGGCTTGGCAGTTCGCGCTGGACTGTTCCCATGAGAAACAGGGTCAAGACTGATTTGCATATGGCTGGGTCCAAACTGGGGTGGCCCGGTGAGCAAAAGAACGATGGATTAAACCCAGATCTGAGACTGGGGTTGAGTGTTTGCATTGTTCAGCACTCCGTCCATCATCCTTTTGTGTTGCTAAAGTTGCCCTAAGTGGCAAGGGTATGCCCAGACGTTGGTCCCTTGCTCACTGTCCCACTGGATTCAAACTTGCCTGGCTGATGAAGGGTGAAACCTTGAAACTGGTCTAAGGATGCTTGTTTCTGGTCCAGGGAGGACTTGGCTTGGGTGTTTGGGCTGGACTGTCCCATAAGGAACAGAGTCAAGACTGATTTGCATATGGCTAGGTCCAAACTGGGGTGGCATGGTGATCAAAAGAAAGATGAATTAAACCCAGATCTGTGACTGGGGGTGAGTGTTTGCATTGTTCAGCACTCCGTCCATCATCTTTTTGTGGTGCTAAAGTTGCTCTGAGTGGGAAGGGTATGCCCAGAATGGGTCCCTTGCTCACTGTGCCATTGGATTCAAGATAGTCGGGCTGATGAAGGGTGAAACCTGAAACCGGTCCCAGGATGCTTTTTTTCTGGTCCAGGGAGGACCTGGCTTTGCATTTCGGGCTGGACTTTTCCCATGAGGAACAGGGTCAAGACTGATTTGCATATGGCTGGGTCCAAACAGGGGTGGCATGGTGAGCAAAAGAAGATGGATTAAACCCAGATCTGTGACTGGGGGTGAGTGTTTGCATTGTTCAGCACTCCGTCCATCATCCTTTTGTGTTGCTAAAGTTGCCCTGAGTGGGAAGGGTATTCCCAGACGGGGGTCCCTTGATCACTGTGCCACTGGATTCAAGCTAGCCTGGCTGATGAAGGGTGAAACCCTGAAACCGGTCGCAGAATGCTTGTTTCCGGTCTAGGGAGTACCTGGCTTGGCAGTTTGCGCTGGACTGTGCCCATGAGAAACAGGGTCAAGACTGATTTGCATATGGCTGGGTCCAAACTGGGGTGACCTGGTGAGCAAAAGAACAATGGATTAAACCCAGATCTGTGACTGGGGGTGAGTGTTTGCATTGTTCAGCACTCCGTCGATCATCCTTTTGTGTTGCTAATGTTGCCCTGAGTGGGAAGGGTATGCCCAGACGGGGGTCCCTTGCTCACTGTGACACTGGATTGAAGATAGTCGGGCTGATGAAGGATGAAATCCTGAAACCGGTCCCAGGATGCTTGATTCTGGTCCAGGGAGGACCTGGCTTTGCAGTTCGGGCCAGACTTTTCCCATGAGGAACAGGGTCAAGACTGATTTGCATATGGCTGGGTCCAAACTGGGGTGGCATGGTGAGCAAAAGAAGATGGATTAAACCCAGATCTGTGATTGGGGGTGAGTGTTTGCATTGTTCAGCACTCCGTCCATCATCCTTTTGTGTTTCTAAAGTTGCCCTGAGTGGGAAGGGTATGCCCAGATGGGGGTCCCTTGATCACTGTGCCACTGGATTCAAGTTAGCCTGGCTGATGAAGGGTGAAACCCTGAAAGCGGTCCCAGAATGCTCGTTTCCGGTCCAGGGAGGACCTGGCATGGCAGTTCGCACTGGACTGTTCCCATGAGAAACAGGGTCAAGACTGATTTGCATATGGCTGGGTGCAAGCTAAGGTGTCCTGGTGAGCAAAAGAACGATGGGTTAAACCCAGATCTGAGACTGGGGTTGAGTGTTTGCATTGTTCAGCACTCTGTCCATCATCCTTTTGGGTTGCTAAAGTTGCCCTAAGTTGCAAGGGTATGCCCAGATGTGGGTCCCTTGCTCGCTGTGCCACTGGATTTAAGCTAGCCTGGCTGATGAAGGCTGAAACCCAGAACCCGGTCCCAGGATGCTTGTTTCTGGACCAGAGAGGACCTGGCTTGGCAGTTCGGGATGGACTGTTCCCATGAGGAACAGGGTCAAGACTGATTCGCATATGGCTGAGTCAAAACTGGGGTAGGATGGTGAGGAAGAGAAGATGGATTAAACCCAGATCTGTGACTGGGGGTGAGTGTTTGCATTGTTCAGCTCTCCGGCCATCATCCTTTTGTGTTTCTAAAGTTGCCCGAAGAGGGAAGGGTATACCCAGACGTGGGTCCCTTGCTCACTGTGCCACTGGATTCAAGCTTCCCTGGCTGCTGAAAGGTGAAACTGTGAAACCGGTCCCAGGATGCTTGTTTATGATGCAGGGAGGATCTGGCTTCACAGTTTGGACTGGGCTGTTCCCATGAGGAACAGGGTCAAGACTGATTTTCATATGGCTAGGTCCAAACTGGGGTGGAATGGTGAGCAAAAGAATGATGGATTAAACCCAGATCTGTGACTGGGGTGAGTGTTTGCATTGTTCAACACTCCGTACATCATCCTATTGTGTTGCTAAATTTGCCCTAAGTGGGAAGGGTGTGCCCAGATGTGGGTCCCTTGCTCACTGTGCCACTGGATTCAAGCTAGCCTGGCTGATGAAGTGTGAAACCCTGAAAGCGGTCCCAGAATGCTTGTTTCCGGTCCAGGGATGACCTGGCTTGGCAGTTCGTGCTGGACTGTTCTCATGAGAAACAGGGTCAAGACTGATTTCCATATGGCTGGGTCCAAACTGGGGTGGCCTGGTGAGCAAAAGATCGATGGATTAAACCCAGATCTGAGACTGGGGTTGAGTGTTTGCATTGTTCAGCACTCCATCCATCATCTTTTTGTGTTGCTAAAGTTTCCCTAAGTGGCAAGGGTATTCCAAGACGTGGGTCCCTTGCTCACTGCGCCACTGGATTCAAGATAGCCTGGCTGATGAAGGGTGAAACCCTGGAAGTGGTCCCAGGATGCTTTTTTCTGGTCCAGGGAGGACCTGGCTTTGCAGTCCGGGCTGAACTGGTTCCATGAGGAACAGGGTCAAGACTGATTTGCATATGGCTGGGTCCAAACTGGGGTGGCAGGGTGAGCAAAAGAAGGTGGATTAAACCCAGATCTGTGCCTGGGGGTGAGTGTTTGCATTGTTCAGCACTCTGCCCATCATACTTTTCTGTTGCTAAAGTTCCCCTAAATGGGAAGGGTATGCCCAGACGTGGGTCCCTTGATCACTTTGCCACTGGATTCAAGCGAGTCTGGCTGATGAAGGGTGAAACCCTGAAACCGGTCCCAGAATGCTTGTTTCCGGTCCAGGGAGGACCTGGCTTGGCAGTTCGCGCTGGACTGTTCCCATGAGAAACAGGGTCAAGACTGATTTGCATATGGCTGGGTCCAAACCGGGGTGGCCCGGTGAGCAAAAAAACGATGGATTAAACCCAGATCTGAGACTGGGGTTGAGTGTTTGCATTGTTCAGCACTCCGTCCATCATCCTTTTGTGTTGCTAAAGTTGCCCTAAGTGGCAAGGGAGTGTCCAGACGTGGGTCCCTTGCTCACTGTGCCACTGAATTCAAACTAGCCTGGCTGATGAAGGGTGAAACCTTGAAACCGGTCTGAGGATACTTGTTTCTGGTCTAGGGAGGACTTGGCTTGGGTGTTCGGGCTGGACTGTTCCCATTAGGAACAGGGTCATGATTGATTTGCATATGGCTAGGTCCAAACTGGGGTGGCATGGTGACCAAAAGAACGATGGATTAAACCCAGATCTGTGACTGGGGGTGAGTGTTTGCATTGTTCAGCACTCCGTCCATCATCCTTTTGTGTTGCTAAAGTTGCTCTGAGTGGGAAGGGTATGTGTAGGAAGTTGGCTCTGTATGTGCTATTTCAAAGTAAGGAATAGCATGCACAGAGTCCAAGGGTTCCCCTTAGAGGTAAAATAGTGGTAAAAATAGATAATACTAATGCTCTATTTTGTGGTAGTGTGGTCGAGCAGTAGGCTTATCCAAGGAGTAGTGTTAAGCATTTGTTGTACATACACATAGACAATAAATGAGGTACACACACTCAGAGACAAATCCAGCCAATAGGTTTTTATATAGAAAAATATCTTTTCTTAGTTTATTTTAAGAACCACAGGTTCAAATTCTACATGTAATATCTCATTCGAAAGGTATTGCAGGTAAGTACTTTAGGAACTTCAAATCATCAAAATTGCATGTATACTTTTCAAGTTATTGACAAATAGCTGTTTTAAAAATGGACACAGTGCAATTTCCACAGTTCCTAGGGGAGGTAAGTATTTGTTAGATTAACCAGGTAAGTAAGACACTTACAGGGCTCAGTTCTTGGTCCAAGGTAGCCCACCGTTGGGGGTTCAGAGCAACCCCAAAGTCACCACACCAGCAGCTCAGGGCCGGTCAGGTGCAGAGTCCAAAGTGGTGCCCAAAACACATAGGCTAGAATGGAGAGAAGGGGGTGCCCCGGTTCCGGTCTGCTTGCAGGTAAGTACCCGCGTCTTCGGAGGGCAGACCAGGGGGGTTTTGTAGGGCACCGGGGGGGACACAAGTCCACACAGAAATTTCACCCTCAGCGGCGCGGGGGCGGCCGGGTGCAGTGTAGAAACAAGCGTCGGGTTCGCAATGTTAGTCTATGAGAGATCTCGGGATCTCTTCAGCGCTGCAGGCAGGCAAGGGGGGGATTCCTCGGGGAAACCTCCACTTGGGCAAGGGAGAGGGACTCCTGGGGGTCACTTCTCCAGTGAAAGTCCGGTCCTTCAGGTCCTGGGGGCTGCGGGTGCAGGGTCTCTCCCAGGTGTCGGGACTTTAGGTTCAAAAGAGTCGCGGTCAGGGGAAGCCTCGGGATTCCCTCTGCAGGCGGCGCTGTGGGGGCTCAGGGGGGACAGGTTTTGGTACTCACAGTATCAGAGTAGTCCTGGGGTCCCTCCTGAGGTGTTGGATCGCCACCAGTCGAGTCGGGGTCGCCGGGTGCAGTGTTGCAAGTCTCACGCTTCTTGCGGGGAGCTTGCAGGGATCTTTAAAGTTGCTGGAAACAAAGTTGCAGCTTTTCTTGGAGCAGGTCCGCTGTCCTCGGGAGTTTCTTGTCTTTTCGAAGCAGGGGCAGTCCTCAGAGGATGTCGAGGTCGCTGGTCCCTTCGGAAGGCGTCGCTGGAGCAGGATCTTTGGAAGGCAGGAGACAGGCCGGTGAGTTTCTGGAGCCAAGGCAGTTGTCGTCTTCTGGTCTTCCGCTGCAGGGATTTTCAGCTGGGCAGTCCTTCTTCTTGTTGCAGGAATCTAATTTTCTAGGGTTCAGGGTAGCCCTTAAATACTAAATTTAAGGGCGTGTTTAGGTCTGGGGGGTTAGTAGCCAATGGCTACTAGCCCTGAGGGTGGGTACACCCTCTTTGTGCCTCCTCCCAAGGGGAGGGGGTCACAATCCTAACCCTATTGGGGGAATCCTCCATCTGCAAGATGGAGGATTTCTAAAAGTTAGAGTCACCTCAGCTCAGGACACCTTAGGGGCTGTCCTGACTGGCCAGTGACTCCTCCTTGTTATTCTCATTATTTTCTCCGGCCTTGCCGCCAAAAGTGGGGCCTGGCCGGAGGGGGCGGGCAACTCCACTAGCTGGAGTGTCCTGCTGGGTTGGCACAAAGGAGGTGAGCCTTTGAGGCTCACCGCCAGGTGTGACAATTCCTGCCTGGGAGAGGTGTTAGCATCTCCACCCAGTGCAGGCTTTGTTACTGGCCTCAGAGTGACAAAGGCACTCTCCCCATGGGGCCAGCAACATGTCTCGGTTTGTGGCAGGCTGCTAAAACTAGTCAGCCTACACAGATAGTCGGTTAAGTTTCAGGGGGCACCTCTAAGGTGCCCTCTGGGGTGTATTTTACAATAAAATGTACACTGGCATCAGTGTGCATTTATTGTGCTGAGAAGTTTGATACCAAACTTCCCAGTTTTCAGTGTAGCCATTATGGTGCTGTGGAGTTCGTGTTTGACAGACTCCCAGACCATATACTCCTATGGCTACCCTGCACTTACAATGTCTAAGGTTTTGTTTAGACACTGTAGGGGTACCATGCTCATGCACTGGTACCCTCACCTATGGTATAGTGCACCCTGCCTTAGGGCTGTAAGGCCTGCTAGAGGGGTGTCTTACCTATACTGCATAGGCAGTGAGAGGCTGGCATGGCACCCTGAGGGGAGTGCCATGTCGACTTACTCGTTTTGTCCTCACTAGCACACACAAGCTGGTAAGCAGTGTGTCTGTGCTGAGTGAGAGGTCTCCAGGGTGGCATAAGACATGCTGCAGCCCTTAGAGACCTTCCTTGGCATCAGGGCCCTTGGTACTAGAAGTACCAGTTACAAGGGACTTATCTGGATGCCAGGGTCTGCCAATTGTGGACACAAAAGTACAGGTTAGGGAAAGAACACTGGTGCTGGGGCCTGGTTAGCAGGCCTCAGCACACTTTCAATTGTAAACATAGCATCAGCAAAGGCAAAAAGTCAGGGGGCAACCATGCCCAGGAGGCATTTCCTTACACAACCCCCCCCCAAACGAAAGAGGATGAGACTAACCTTTCCCAAGAGAGTCTTCATTTTCTAAGTGGAAGAACCTGGAAAGGCCATCTGCATTGGCATGGGCAGTCCCAGGTCTGTGTTCCACTATAAAGTCCATTCCCTGTAGGGAGATGGACCACCTCAACAGTTTAGGATTTTCACCTTTCATTTGCATCAGCCATTTGAGAGGTCTGTGGTCAGTTTGAACTAGGAAGTGAGTCCCAAAGAGGTATGGTCTCAGCTTCTTCAGGGACCAAACCACAGCAAAGGCCTCCCTCTCAATGGCACTCCAACGCTGCTCCCTGGGGAGTAACCTCCTGCTAATGAAAGCAACAGGCTGGTCAAGGCCATCATCATTTGTTTGGGACAAAACTGCCCCTATCCCATGTTCAGAGGCATCAGTCTGCACAATGAACTGCTTAGAATAATCTGGAGCTTTGAGAACTGGTGCTGAGCACATGGCTTGTTTCAGGGTGTCAAAGGCCTGTTGGCAGTCCACAGTCCAGTTCACTTTCTTGGGCATTTTCTTGGAGGTGAGTTCAGTGAGGGCTGTCACAATGGATCCATATCCCTTCACAAACCTCCTGTAGTACCCAGTCAAGCCAAGGAATGCCCTGACTTGAGTCTGGGTTTTTGGAGCTACCCAGTCCAGAATAGTCTGGATCTTGGGTTGGAGTGGCTGAACTTGGCCTCCACCTACAAGGTGTCCCAAGTAAACCACAGTTCCCTGCCCTATCTGGCATTTGGATGCCTTGATAGAGAGGCCTGCAGATTGCAGAGCCTTCAAAACCTTCCTCAGGTGGACCAGGTGATCCTGCCAGGTGGAGCTAAAGACAGCAATATCATCAAGATAAGCTGTGCTAAAGGACTCCAAGCCAGCAAGGACTTGATTCACCAACCTTTGGAAGGTGGCAGGGGCATTCTTTAAACCAAAGGGCATAACAGTAAACTGATAATGCCCATCAGGTGTGGAGAATGCTGTCTTTTCTTTTGCTCCAGGTGCCATTTTTATTTGCCAGTACCCTGCTGTCAAGTCAAAGGTACTTAGAAATTTGGCAGCACCTAATTTATCAATGAGCTCATCAGCTCTTGGAATTGGATGGGCATCTGTCTTGGTGACAGAATTGAGCCCTCTGTAGTCCACACAAAACCTCATCTCTTTCTTTCCATCTGTGGTGTGAGGTTTGGGGACTAAGACCACTGGGCTAGCCCAGGGGCTGTCAGAGCGCTCAATTACTCCCAATTCCAGCATCTTGTGGACTTCCACCTTGATGCTTTCCTTAACATGGTCAGACTGTCTGAAGATTTTGTTCTTGACAGGCATGCTGTCTCCTGTGTCCACATCATGGGTACACAGGTGTGTCTGACCAGGGGTTAAGGAGAAGAGTTCAGGAAACTGTTGTAGGACTCTCCTACAATCAGCTTGCTGTTGGCCAGAGAGGGTGTCTGAGTAGATCACTCCATCTACTGTACCATCTTTTGGGTCTGATGACTGAAGATCAGGGAGAGGTTCACTCTCTGCCTCCTGATCCTCATCTGTTACCATCAACAGATTGACATCAGCCCTGTCGTGGAAGAGCTTAAGGCGGTTTACATGGATCACCCTTTTGGGGCTCCTGCTTGTGCCCAGGTCCACCAAGTAGGTGACCTGACTCTTCCTCTCTAGTACTGGGTAAGGGCCACTCCATTTGTCCTGGAGTGCCCTGGGAGCCACAGGCTCCAGAACCCAGACTTTCTGCCCTGGTTGGAACTCAACCAGTGCAGCCTTTTGGTCATACCAAAACTTCTGGAGCTGTTGGCTGGCCTCAAGGTTTTTGGTTGCCTTTTCCATGTACTCTGCCATTCTAGAGCGAAGGCCAAGTACATAGTCCACTATGTCCTGTTTAGGCTCATGGAGAGGTCTCTCCCAGCCTTCTTTAACAAGGGCAAGTGGTCCCCTTACAGGATGACCAAACAGAAGTTCAAAGGGTGAGAACCCTACTCCCTTCTGTGGTACCTCCCTGTAAGCGAAAAGCAGACATGGCAGGAGGACATCCCATCTCCTTTTGAGTTTTTCTGGGAGCCCCATGATCATGCCTTTTAATGTCTTGTTGAATCTCTCAACTAAGCCATTAGTTTGTGGATGGTAGGGTGTAGTGAATTTATAAGTCACTCCACACTCATTCCACATGTGCTTTAGGTATGCTGACATGAAGTTGGTACCTCTGTCAGACACCACCTCCTTAGGGAAACCCACTCTGGTAAAGATACCAATGAGGGCCTTGGCTACTGCAGGGGCAGTAGTCGACCTAAGGGGAATAGCTTCAGGATACCTGGTAGCATGATCCACTACTACCAGGATATACATATTTCCTGAGGCTGTGGGAGGTTCTAGTGGACCAACTATGTCCACACCCACTCTTTCAAAGGGCACCCCCACCACAGGAAGTGGAATGAGGGGGGCCTTTGGATGCCCACCTGTCTTACCACTGGCTTGACAGGTGGGGCAGGAGAGGCAAAACTCCTTAACCATGTTGGACATATTGGGCCAGTAGAAGTGGTTGACTAACCTCTCCCACGTCTTGGTTTGTCCCAAATGTCCAGCAAGGGGAATGTCATGGGCCAATGTTAGGATGAACTCTCTGAACAGCTGAGGCACTACCACTCTCCTAGTGGCACCAGGTTTGGGGTCTCTGGCCTCAGTGTACAGGAGCCCATCTTCCCAATAGACCCTATGTGTTCCATTTTTCTTGCCTTTGGACTCTTCAGCAGCTTGCTGCCTAAGGCCTTCAAGAGAGGGACAGGTTTCTTGTCCCTTACACAGCTCCTCCCTTGAGGGTCCCCCTGGGCCCAAGAGCTCAACCTGATAAGGTTGAAGCTCCAAAGGCTCAGTTCCCTCAGAGGGCAGAACTTCTTCCTGAGAAGAGAGGTTCCCTTTCTTTTGCTGTGTTGCAGTTGGTTTCCCAACTGACTTTCCTTTTCTCTTGGTAGGCTGGGCCATTCTTCCAGACTCCAGCTCTACTTGTTCACCCTGTGCCTTGCATTGTGCTCTGGTTTTCACACACACCAGTTCAGGGATACCCAGCATTGCTGCATGGGTTTTTAGCTCTACCTCAGCCCATGCTGAGGACTCCAGGTCATTTCCAAGCAGACAGTCCACTGGGATATTTGAGGAGACCACCACCTGTTTCAGGCCATTGACCCCTCCCCATTCTAAAGTAACCATTGCCATGGGATGTACTTTTCTCTGATTGTCAGCGTTGGTGACTGTGTAAGTTTTTCCAGTCAGGTATTGGCCAGGGGACACCAGTTTCTCTGTCACCATGGTGACACTGGCACCTGTATCCCTCAGGCCCTCTATTCTAGTCCCATTAATTAAGAGTTGCTGTCTGTATTTTTGCATGTTAGGCGGCCAGACAGCTAGTGTGGCTAAATCCACCCCACCCTCAGAAACTAGAGTAGCTTCAGTGTGGACCCTGATTTGCTCTGGGCACACTGTTGATCCCACTTGGAGACTAGCCATACCAGTGTTACCTGGATGGGAGTTTGGAGTGGAACCTTTCTTGGGACAGGCCTTGTCTCCAGTTTGGTGTCCATGCTGTTTACAGCTATGACACCAGGCCTTTTTGGGATCAAAGTTTTTACCCTTGTACCCATTGTTTTGTGAAGAGGCTCTGGGCCCACCCTCCTGTGCAGGTGTTTGGGGGCCTGTAGAAGACTCTTTACTATTTTTAGTTTTGGTTGTCTCATCACCCTTCTGCTGGGGAGTCTTTGTGACCCCTTTCTTTTGGTCACCCCCTGTTGAAGTCTTGGACACCCTTGTCTTGACCCAATGGTCCGCCTTCTTTCCCAATTCTTGGGGAGAAATTGGTCCTAGGTCTACCAGATGCTGATGCAGTTTATCATTGAAACAATTACTTAACAGGTGTTCTTTCACAAATAAATTGTACAGCCCATCATAATTACTTACACCACTGCCTTGAATCCAACCATCTAGTGTTTTCACTGAGTAGTCAACAAAGTCAACCCAGGTCTGGCTCGAGGATTTTTGAGCCCCCCTGAACCTAATCCTGTACTCCTCAGTGGAGAATCCAAAGCCCTCAATCAGGGTACCCTTCATGAGGTCATAGGATTCTGCATCTTGTCCAGAGAGTGTGAGGAGTCTATCCCTACACTTTCCTGTGAACATTTCCCAAAGGAGAGCACCCCAGTGAGATCTGTTAACTTTTCTGGTTACACAAGCCCTCTCAAAAGCTGTGAACCATTTGGTGATGTCATCACCATCTTCATATTTAGTTACAATCCCTTTAGGGATTTTCAACATGTCAGGAGAATCTCTGACCCTATTTATGTTGCTGCCACCATTGATGGGTCCTAGGCCCATCTCTTGTCTTTCCCTCTCTATGGCTAGGATCTGTCTTTCCAAAGCCAATCTTTTGGCCATCCTGGCTAACTGGATGTCCTCTTCACTGGGGCTATCCTCAGTGATTTCAGAGGTGTTGGTCTCTCCTGTGAGGGAACCAGCATCTCTGACTATTATTTTTGGAGTCAGGGTTTGAGGGACCCTGTTCTCCCTAGATAGGATTGGTAGGGGGGAATTGTCCTCCAAGTCACTATCCTCTTCCTCTGAGTTGCCACCCTCAGAGGGGTTGGCCTTTTCAAACTCTGCCAAAAGCTCCTGGAGCTGTATTTTGGTAGGTTTGGGGCCCATTGTTATTTTCTTTATCTTACAGAGTGACCTTAGCTCCCTCATCTTAAGATGGAGGTAAGGTGTGGTGTCGAGTTCCACCACAGTCACATCTGTGCTAGACATTTTGCTTCTAAAAGTTGGAATACTTTTTAAGAATCTACAACTGGTTCTAGAATCTAATTCAAACTTTTACAAACTTTTAAACTCTAAAAGAGATGCTAAACAGGATCTAACACAAGGCCCTAGCAGGTCTTTTAAGAATTTAGAAAACTTTTCAAATTGCAAAAATCAATTTCTAATGACAATTTTGGAATTTGACGTGTGATCAGGTATTGGCTGAGTAGTCCAGCAAATGCAAAGTCTTGTATCCCACCGCTGCCACCAATGTAGGAAGTTGGCTCTGTATGTGCTATTTCAAAGTAAGGAATAGCATGCACAGAGTCCAAGGGTTCCCCTTAGAGGTAAAATAGTGGTAAAAATAGATAATACTAATGCTCTATTTTGTGGTAGTGTGGTCGAGCAGTAGGCTTATCCAAGGAGTAGTGTTAAGCATTTGTTGTACATACACATAGACAATAAATGAGGTACACACACTCAGAGACAAATCCAGCCAATAGGTTTTTATATAGAAAAATATCTTTTCTTAGTTTATTTTAAGAACCACAGGTTCAAATTCTACATGTAATATCTCATTCGAAAGGTATTGCAGGTAAGTACTTTAGGAACTTCAAATCATCAAAATTGCATGTATACTTTTCAAGTTATTGACAAATAGCTGTTTTAAAAATGGACACTTAGTGCAATTTCCACAGTTCCTAGGGGAGGTAAGTATTTGTTAGATTAACCAGGTAAGTAAGACACTTACAGGGCTCAGTTCTTGGTCCAAGGTAGCCCACCGTTGGGGGTTCAGAGCAACCCCAAAGTCACCACACCAGCAGCTCAGGGCCGGTCAGGTGCAGAGTCCAAAGTGGTGCCCAAAACACATAGTCTAGAATGGAGAGAAGGGGGTGCCCCGGTTCCGGTCTGCTTGCAGGTAAGTACCCGCGTCTTCGGAGGGCAGACCAGGGGGGTTTTGTAGGGCACCGGGGGGGACACAAGTCCACACAGAAATTTCACCCTCAGCGGCGCGGGGGCGGCCGGGTGCAGTGTAGAAACAAGCGTCGGGTTCGCAATGTTAGTCTATGAGAGATCTCGGGATCTCTTCAGCGCTGCAGGCAGGCAAGGGGGGGATTCCTCGGGGAAACCTCCACTTGGGCAAGGGAGAGGGACTCCTGGGGGTCACTTCTCCAGTGAAAGTCCGGTCCTTCAGGTCCTGGGGGCTGCGGGTGCAGGGTCTCTCCCAGGTGTCGGGACTTTAGGTTCAAAAGAGTCGCGGTCAGGGGAAGCCTCGGGATTCCCTCTGCAGGCGGCGCTGTGGGGGCTCAGGGGGGACAGGTTTTGGTACTCACAGTATCAGAGTAGTCCTGGGGTCCCTCCTGAGGTGTTGGATCGCCACCAGTCGAGTCGGGGTCGCCGGGTGCAGTGTTGCAAGTCTCACGCTTCTTGCGGGGAGCTTGCAGGGATCTTTAAAGTTGCTGGAAACAAAGTTGCAGCTTTTCTTGGAGCAGGTCCGCTGTCCTCGGGAGTTTCTTGTCTTTTCGAAGCAGGGGCAGTCCTCAGAGGATGTCGAGGTCGCTGGTCCCTTCGGAAGGCGTCGCTGGAGCAGGATCTTTGGAAGGCAGGAGACAGGCCGGTGAGTTTCTGGAGCCAAGGCAGTTGTCGTCTTCTGGTCTTCCGCTGCAGGGATTTTCAGCTGGGCAGTCCTTCTTCTTGTTGCAGGAATCTAATTTTCTAGGGTTCAGGGTAGCCCTTAAATACTAAATTTAAGGGCGTGTTTAGGTCTGGGGGGTTAGTAGCCAATGGCTACTAGCCCTGAGGGTGGGTACACCCTCTTTGTGCCTCCTCCCAAGGGGAGGGGGTCACAATCCTAACCCTATTGGGGGAATCCTCCATCTGCAAGATGGAGGATTTCTAAAAGTTAGAGTCACCTCAGCTCAGGACACCTTAGGGGCTGTCCTGACTGGCCAGTGACTCCTCCTTGTTATTCTCATTATTTTCTCCGGCCTTGCCGCCAAAAGTGGGGCCTGGCCGGAGGGGGCGGGCAACTCCACTAGCTGGAGTGTCCTGCTGGGTTGGCACAAAGGAGGTGAGCCTTTGAGGCTCACCGCCAGGTGTGACAATTCCTGCCTGGGAGAGGTGTTAGCATCTCCACCCAGTGCAGGCTTTGTTACTGGCCTCAGAGTGACAAAGGCACTCTCCCCATGGGGCCAGCAACATGTCTCGGTTTGTGGCAGGCTGCTAAAACTAGTCAGCCTACACAGATAGTCGGTTAAGTTTCAGGGGGCACCTCTAAGGTGCCCTCTGGGGTGTATTTTACAATAAAATGTACACTGGCATCAGTGTGCATTTATTGTGCTGAGAAGTTTGATACCAAACTTCCCAGTTTTCAGTGTAGCCATTATGGTGCTGTGGAGTTCGTGTTTGACAGACTCCCAGACCATATACTCCTATGGCTACCCTGCACTTACAATGTCTAAGGTTTTGTTTAGACACTGTAGGGGTACCATGCTCATGCACTGGTACCCTCACCTATGGTATAGTGCACCCTGCCTTAGGGCTGTAAGGCCTGCTAGAGGGGTGTCTTACCTATACTGCATAGGCAGTGAGAGGCTGGCATGGCACCCTGAGGGGAGTGCCATGTCGACTTACTCGTTTTGTCCTCACTAGCACACACAAGCTGGTAAGCAGTGTGTCTGTGCTGAGTGAGAGGTCTCCAGGGTGGCATAAGACATGCTGCAGCCCTTAGAGACCTTCCTTGGCATCAGGGCCCTTGGTACTAGAAGTACCAGTTACAAGGGACTTATCTGGATGCCAGGGTCTGCCAATTGTGGACACAAAAGTACAGGTTAGGGAAAGAACACTGGTGCTGGGGCCTGGTTAGCAGGCCTCAGCACACTTTCAATTGTAAACATAGCATCAGCAAAGGCAAAAAGTCAGGGGGCAACCATGCCCAGGAGGCATTTCCTTACAGTATGCCCAGAAGTGGGTCCCTTGATCACTGTGCCACTGGATTGAAGATAGTTGGGCTGATGAAGGATGAAACCCTGAAACCGGTCCCAGGATGCTTTTTTCTGGTCCAGGGAAGACCTGGCTTTGCAGTTCAGGTGGACTTTTCCCATGAGGGACAGGGTCAAGACTGATTTGCATATGGCTGGGTCCAAACTGGGGTGGCATGGTGAGCAAAAGAAGATGGATTAAACCCAGATCTGTGACTGGGGGTGATTGTTTGCATTGTTCAGCACTCCGTCCATCATCCTTTTGTGTTGCTAAAGTTGCCCTGAGTGGGAAGGGTATGCCCAGATGGGGGTCCCTTGATCACTGTGCCACTGGATTCAAGCTTGCATGGCTGATGAAGGGTGAAACCCTGAAACCGGTCGCAGAATGCTTGTTTCCGGTCTAGGGAGGACCTGGCTTGGCAGTTTGCACTGGACTGTTCCCATGAGAAACAGGGTCAAGACTGATTTGCATATGGCTGGGTCCAAACTGGGGTGGCCTGGTGAGCAAAAGAACAATGGATTAAACCCAGATCTGTGACTGGCGGTGAGTGTTTGCATAGTTCAGCACTCCGTCCATCATCCTTTTGTGTTGCTAAAGTTGCCCTGAGTGGGATGGGTATGCCCAGACGGGGGTCCCTTGCTCACTGTGCCACTGGATTGAAGATAGTTGGGCTGATGAAGGATGAAACCCTGAAACCGGTCCCAGGATGCTTGTTTCTGGTCCAGGGAGGACCTGGCTTTGCAGTTCGGGCTGGCGTTTTCCCATGAGGAACAGGGTCAAGACTGATTTGCATATAGCTGGGTCCAAACTGTGGTGGCAAGGTGAGCAAAAGAAGATGGATTAAACCCCGATCTGTGACTGGGGGTGAGTGTTTGCATTGTTCAGCACTCCGTCCATCATCCTTTTGTGTTGCTAAAGTTGCCCTGAGTGGGAAGGGTATGCCCAGACGGGGTTCCCTTGATCACTGTGCCACTGGATTGAAGATAGTTGGGCTGATGAAGGATGAAACCCTGAAACCGGTCCCAGGATGCTTGTTTCTGGTCCAGGGAGGACCTGGCTTTGCAGTTCGGGCTGGAGTTTTCCCATGAGGAACAGGGTCAAGACTGATTTGCATATAGCTGGGTCCAAACTGGGGTGGCAAGATGAGCAAAAGAAGATGGATTAAACCCCGTTCTGTGACTGGGGGTGAGTGTTTGCATTGTTCAGCACTCCGTCCATCATCCTTTTGTGTTGCTAAAGTTGCCCTGAGTGGGAAGGGTATGCCCAGACGGGGTCCCTTGATCATTGTGCCACTGGATTTAAGCTAGCCTGGCTGATGAAGGGTGAAGCCCTGAAACCGGTCCCAGAATGCTTGTTTCTGGTCCGGGGAGGACCTGGCTTGGCAGTTTGCGCTGGATTGTTCTCATGAGAAACAGGGTCAAGACTGATTTGCATATGGCTGGGTCCAAACTGGGGTGGCCTGGTGAGCAAAAGAACGATGGATTAAACCCAGATCTGTGACTGGGGGTGATTGTTTGCATTGTTCTGCACTCCATCCATCATCCTTTTGTGTTGCTAAATTTGCCCGAAGTGGGAAAGGTGTGCCCAGACGTGGGTCCCTTACTCACTGTGCCACTGGATTCAAGCTAGCCTGGCTGATGAAGGGTGAAACCCTGAAACAGGTCCCAGGATGCTTGTTTCCGGTCAAGGGAGGCCCTGGCTTGGCAGTTCGGGCTGGACTGTTCCCATGAGGAACAGGGTCAAGACTGATTTGCATATGGCTGGGTCCAAACTGGGGTAGCATGGTGAGCAAAAGACAGTGAATTAAACCAAGATCTGTGACTGGGGGTGAGTGTTTGCATTGTTCAGCACTCCGCCCATCATTCTTTTGTGTTGCTAAAGTTGCCCTAAGTGGGAAGGGTGTGCCCAGATGTGGGTCCATTGCTCACTGTGCCACTGGATTCAAGCTAGCCTGGCTGATGAAGGGTGAAACCCTGAAAGCGGTCCCAGAATGCTTGTTTCCGGTCCAGGGAGGACCTGGCTTGGCAGTTCGCGCTGGACTGTTCTCATGAGAAACAGGGTCAAGACTGATTTCCATATGGCTGGGTCCAAACTGGTGTGGCCTGGTGAACAAAAGATCGATGGATTAAACCCAGATCTGAGACTGGGGTTGAGTGTTTGCATTGTTCAGCACTCTATCCATCATCTTTTTGTGTTGCTAAAGTTTCCCTAAGTGGCAAGGGTATTCCAAGATGTGGGTCCCTTGCTCACTGCGCCACTGGATTCAAGATAGCCTGGCTGATGAAGGGTGAAACCCTGGAAGTGGTCCCAGGATGCTTTTTTCTGGTCCAGGGAGGACCTGGCTTTGCAGTCCGGGCTGAACTGGTTCCATGAGGAACAGGGTCAAGACTGATTTGGATATAGTTGGGTCCAAACTGGGGTGACAAGGTGAGCAAAAGAAGATGGATTAAACCCCGTTCTGTGACTGGGGGTGAGTGTTTGCATTGTTCAGCACTCCGTCCATCATCCTTTTGTGTTGCTAAAGTTGCCTGAGTGGGAAGGGTATGCCCAGACGGGGGTCCCTTGATCACTGTGCCACTGGATTCAAGCTAGCCTGGCTGATGAAGGGTGAAACCCTGAAACAGGTCCCAGGATGCTTGTTTCCGGTCAAGGGAGGCCCTGGCTTGGCAGTTCGGGCTGGACTGTTCCCATTAGGAACAGGGTCATGATTGATTTGCATATGGCTGGGTCCAAACTGGTGTGGCCTGGTGAGCAAAAGATCGATGGATTAAACCCAGATCTGAGACTGGGGTTGAGTGTTTGCATTGTTCAGCACTCTATCCATCATCCTTTTGTGTTGCTAAAGTTTCTCTAAGTGGCAAGGGTATTCCAAGACGTGGGTCCCTTGCTCACTGCGCCACTGGATTCAAGATAGCCTGGCAGATGAAGGGTGAAACCCTGGAAGTGGTCCCAGGATGCTTTTTTCTGGTCCAGGGAGGACCTGGCTTTGCAGTCCTGGCTGAACTGGTTCCATGAGGAACAGGGTCAATACTGATTTGCATATGGCTGGGTCCAAACTGGGGTAGCAGGGTGAGCAAAAGAAGATGAATTAAACCCAGATCTGTGCCTGGGGGTGAGTGTTTGCATTGTTCAGCACTCCGCCCATCATTCTTTTGTGTTGCTAAAGTTCCCCTAAATGGGAAGGGTATGCCCAGACGTGGGTCCCTTGATCACATTGCCACTGGATTCAAGCTTGTCTGGCTGATGAAGGGTGAAACCCTGAAACCGGTCCCAGAATGCTTGTTTCTCGTCCAGGGAGGACCTGGCTTGGCAGTTCGCGCTGGAATGTTACCATGAGAAACAGGGTCAAGACTGATTTGCATATGTCTGGGTCCAAACCGGGGTGGCCCGGTGAGCAAAAGAACGATGGATTAAACCCAGATCTGAGACTGGGGTTGAGTGTTTGCATTGTTCAGCACTCCGTCCATCATCCTTTTGTGTTGCTAAAGTTGCCCTAAGTGGCAAAGGAGTGCCCAGACGTGGGTCCCTTGCTCACTGTGCCACTGAATTCAAACTAGCCTGGCTGATGAAGGGTGAAACCTTGAAACCGGTCTGAGGATACTTGTTTCTGGTCAGGGAGGACTTGGCTTGGGTGTTCTGGCTGGACTGTTCCCATTAGGAACATGGTCAAGATTGATTTGCATATGGCTATGTCCAAACTGGGGTGGCATGGTGACCAAAAGAACAATGGATTAAACCCAGAGCTGTGACTGGGGGTGAGTGTTTGCATTGTTCAGCACTCCGTCCATCATCCTTTTGTGTTGCTAAAGTTGCTCTGAGTGGGAAGGGTATGCCCAGAAGTGGGTCCCTTGCTCACTGTGCCACTGGATTCAAGATAGTCGGGCTGATGAAGGGTGCAACCCTGAAACCGGTCCCAGAATGCTTTTTTCTGGTCCAGGGAGGACCTGGCTTTGCAGTTCGGGTGGACTTTTCCCATGAGGGACAGGGTCAAGACTGATTTGCATATGGCTGGGTCCAAACTGGGGTGGCATGGTGAGCAAAAGAAGATGGATTAAACCCAGATCTGTGACTGGGGGTGAGTGTTTGCATTGTTCAGCACTCCGTCCATCATCCTTTTGTGTTGCTAAAGTTGCCCTGAGTGGGAAGGGTATGCCCAGATGGGGGTCCCTTGATCACTGTGCCACTGGATTCAAGCTTGCATGGCTGATGAAGGGTGAAACCCTGAAACCGGTCGCAGAATGCTTGTTTCCGGTCTAGGGAGGACCTGGCTTGGCAGTTCGCACTGGACTGTTCCCATGAGAAACAGGGTCAAGACTGATTTGCATATGGCTGGGTCCAAACTGGGGTGGCCTGGTGAGCAAAAGAACAATGGATTAAACCCAGATCTGTGACTGGCGGTGAGTGTTTGCATAGTTCAGCACTCCGTCCATCATCCTTTTGTGTTGCTAAAGTTGCCCTGAGTCGGAAGGGTATGCCCAGACGGTGGTCCCTTGCTCACTGTGCCACTGGATTGAAGATAGTTGGGCTGATGAAGGATGAAACCCTGAAACCGGTCCTAGGATGCTTGTTTCTGGACCAGGGAGGACCTGGTTTTGCAGTTCGGGCTGGAGTTTTCCCATGAGGAACAGGGTCAAGACTGATTTGCATATAGCTGGGTCCAAACTGGGGTGGCAAGGTGAGCAAAAGAAGATCGATTAAACCCCGATCTGTGACTGGGGGTGAGTGTTTGCATTGTTCAGCACTCCGTGCATCATCCTTTTGTGTTGCTAAAGTTGCCCTGAGTGGGAAGGGTATGCCCAGACGGGGGTCCCTTGATCACTGTGCCACTGGATTGAAGATAGTTGGGCTGATGAAGGATGAAACCCTGAAACCGGTCCCAGGATGCTTGTTTCTGGTCCAGGGAGGATCTGGCTTTGCAGTTCGGGCTGGAGTTTTCCCATGAGGAACAGGGTCAAGACTGATTTGCATATAGCTGGGTCCAAACTGGGGTGGCAAGGTTAGCAAAAGAAGATGGATTAAACCCCGATCTGTGACTGGGGGTGAGTGTTTGCATTGTTCAGCACTCCGTCCATCATCCTTTTGTGTTGCTAAAGTTGCCCTGAGTGGGAAGGGTATGCCCAGATGGGGGTCCCTTGCTCACTGTGCCACTGAATTCAAACTAGCCTGGCTGATCAAGGGTGAAACCTTGAAACCGGTCTGAGGATACTTGTTTCTGGTCAGGGAGGACTTGGCTTGGGTGTTCTGGCTGGACTGTTCCCATTAGGAACATGGTCAAGATTGATTTGCATTTGGCTAGGTCCAAACTGGGGTGGCATGGTGACCAAAAGAACAATGGATTAAACCCAGAGCTGTGACTGGGGGTGAGTGTTTGCATTGTTCAGCACTCCGTCCATCATCCTTTTGTGTTGCTAAAGTTGCTCTGAGTGGGAAGGGTATGCCCAGAAGTGGGTCCCTTGCTCACTGTGCCACTGGATTCAAGATAGTCGGGCTGATGAACGGTGCAACCCTGAAACCGGTCCCAGAATGCTTTTTTCTGGTCCAGGGAGGACCTGGCTTTGCAGTTCGGGTGGACTTTTCCCATGAGGGACAGGGTCAAGACTGATTTGCATATGGCTGGGTCCAAACTGGGGTGGCATGGTGAGCAAAAGAAGATGGATTAAACCCAGATCTGTGACTGGGGGTGAGTGTTTGCATTGTTCAGCACTCCGTCCATCATCCTTTTGTGTTGCTAAAGTTGCCCTGAGTGGGAAGGGTATGCCCAGATGGGGGTCCCTTGATCACTGTGCCACTGGATTCAAGCTTGCATGGCTGATGAAGGGTGAAACCCTGAAACCGGTCGCAGAATGCTTGTTTCCGGTCTAGGGAGGACCTGGCTTGGCAGTTCGCACTGGACTGTTCCCATGAGAAACAGGGTCAAGACTGATTTGCATATGGCTGGGTCCAAACTGGGGTGGCCTGGTGAGCAAAAGAACAATGGATTAAACCCAGATCTGTGACTGGCGGTGAGTGTTTGCATAGTTCAGCACTCCGTCCATCATCCTTTTGTGTTGCTAAAGTTGCCCTGAGTCGGAAGGGTATGCCCAGATGGTGGTCCCTTGCTCACTGTGCCACTGGATTGAAGATAGTTGGGCTGATGAAGTATGAAACCCTGAAACCGGTCCCAGGATGCTTGTTTCTGGACCAGGGAGGACCTGGTTTTGCAGTTCGGGCTGGAGTTTTCCCATGAGGAACAGGGTCAAGACTGATTTGCATATAGCTGGGTCCAAACTGGGGTGGCAAGGTGAGCAAAAGAAGATCGATTAAACCCCGATCTGTGACTGGGGGTGAGTGTTTGCATTGTTCAGCACTCCGTGCATCATCCTTTTGTGTTGCTAAAGTTGCCCTGAGTGGGAAGGGTATGCCCAGACGGGGGTCCCTTGATCACTGTGCCACTGGATTGAAGATAGTTGGGCTGATGAAGGATGAAACCCTGAAACCGGTCCCAGGATGCTTGTTTCTGGTCCAGGGAGGACCTGGCTTTGCAGTTCAGGCTGGAGTTTTCCCATGAGGAACAGGGTCAAGACTGATTTGCATATAGCTGGGTCCAAACTGGGGTGGCAAGGTTAACAAAAGAAGATGGATTAAACCCCGATCTGTGACTGGGGGTGAGTGTTTGCATTGTTCAGCACTCCGTCCATCATCCTTTTGTGTTGCTAAAGTTGCCCTGAGTGGGAAGGGTATGCCCAGATGGGGGTCCCTTGATCACTGTGCCACTGGAATGAAGATAGTTGGGCTGATGAAGGATGAAACCCTGAAACCGGTCCCAGGATGCTTGTTTCTGGTCCAGGGAGGACCTGGCTTTGCAGTTCGGGTGGAGTTTTCCCATGAGGAACAGGGTCAAGACTGATTTGCATATAGCTGGGTCCAAACTGGGGTGGCAAGGTGAGCAAAAGAAGATGGATTAAACCCCGTTCTGTGACTGGGGGTGAGTGTTTGCATTGTTCAGCACTCCGTCCATCATCCTTTTGTGTTGCTAAAGTTGCCCTGAGTGGGAAGGGTATGCCCAGACGGGGGTCCCTTGATCACTGTGCCACTGGATTCAAGCTAGCCTGGCTGATGAAGGGTGAAGCTCTGAAACTGGTCCCAAAATGCTTGTTTCTGGTCCGCGGAGGACCTGGCTTGGCAGTTTGCGCTGGACTGTTCTCATGAGAAACAGGGTCAAGACTGATTTGCATATGGCTGGGTCCAAACTGGGGTTGCTTGGTGAGCAAAAGAACGATGGATTAAACCAAGATCTGTGACTGGGGGTGATTGTTTGCATTGTTCAGCACTCCATCCATCATCCTTTTGTGTTGCTAAATTTGCCCGAAGTGGGAAAGGTGTGCCCAGACGTGGGTCTCTTACTCACTGTGCCACTGGATTCAAGCTAGCCTGGCTGATGAAGGGTGAAACCCTGAAACAGGTCCCAGGATGCTTGTTTCCGGTCAAGGGAGGCCCTGGCTTGGCAGTTCGGGCTGGACTGTTCCCATGAGGAACAGGGTCAAGACTGATTTGCATATGGCTGGGTCCAAACTGGGGTAGCATGGTGAGCAAAAGAAGATGGATTAAACCCAGATCTGTGCCTGGGGGTGAGTGTTTGCATTGTTCAGCACTCTGCCCATCATCCTTTTGTGTTGCTAAAGTTTCCCTAAGTGGCAAGGGTATTCCAAGACGTGGGTCCCTTGCTCACTGCGCCACTGGATTCAAGATAGCCTGGCTGATGAAGGGTGAAACCCTGGAAGTGGTCCCAGGATGCTTTTTTCTGGTCCAGGGAGGACCTGGCTTTGCTGTCCGGGCTGAACTGGTTCCATGAGGAACAGGGTCAAGACTGATTTGCATATGGCTGGGTCCAAACTGGGGTGGCAGGGTGAGCAAAACAAGATGGATTAAACCCAGATCTGTGCCTGGGGGTGAGTGTTTGCATTGTTCAGCACTCTGCCCATCATCCTTTTCTGTTGCTAAAGTTCCCCTAAATGGGAAGGGTATGCCCAGACGTGGGTCCCTTGATCACTTTGCCACTGGATTCAAGCTAGTCTGGCTGATGAAGGGTGAAACCCTGAAACCGGTCCCAGAATGCTTGTTTCCGGTCCAGGGAGGACCTGGCTTGGCAGTTCGCGCTGGACTGTTCCCATGAGAAACAGGGTCAAGACTGATTTGCATATGGCTGGGTCCAAACTGGGGTGGCCCGGTGAGCAAAAGAACGATGGATTAAACCCAGATCTGAGACTGAGGTTGAGTGTTTGCATTGTTCAGCACTCCGTCCATCATACTTTTGTGTTGCTAAAGTTGCCCTAAGTGGCAAGGGAGTGCCCAGACGTGGGTCCCTTGCTCACTGTGCCACTGAATTCAAAGTAGCCTGGCTGATGAAGGGTGAAACCTTGAAACCGGTCTGAGGATACTTGTTTCTGGTCCAGGGAGGACTTGGCTTGGGTGTTCTGGCTGGACTGTTCCCATTAGGAACATGGTCAAGATTGATTTGCATATGGCTAGGTCCAAACTGGGGTGGCATGGTGACCGAAAGAACGGTGGATTAAACCCAGATCTGTGACTGGGGGTGAGTGTTTGCATTGTTCAGCACTCCGTCCATCATCCTTTTGTGTTGCTAAAGTTGCTCTGAGTGGGAAGGGTATGCCCAGAAGTGGGTCCCTTGCTCACTGTGCCACTGGATTCAAGATAGTCGGGCTGATGAAGGGTGCAACCCTGAAACCGGTCCCAGGATGCTTTTTTCTGGTCCAGGGAGGACCTGGCTTTGCAGTTTGGGTGGACTTTTCCCATGAGGGACAGGGTCAAGACTGATTTGCATATGGCTGTGTCCAAACTGGGGTGGCATGGAGAGCAAAAGAAGATGGATTAAACCCAGATCTGTGACTGGGGGTGAGTGTTTGCATTGTTCAGCACTTTGTCCATCATCCTTTTGTGTTGCTAAAGTTGCCCTGAGTGGGAAGGGTATGCCCAGATGGGGGTCCCTTGATCACTGTGCCACTGGATTAAAGCTAGCCTGGCTGATGAAGGGTGAAACCCTGAAACAGGTCCCAGGATGCTTGTTTCCGGTCAAGGGAGGCACTGGCTTGGCAGTTCGGGCTGGACTGTTCCCATGAGGAACAGGGTCAAGACTGATTTGCATATGGCTGGGTCCAAACTGGGGTAGCATGGTGAGCAAAAGACAGTGAATTAAACCAAGATCTGTGACTGGGGGTGAGTGTTTGCATTGTTCAGCACTCCGCCCATCATTCTTTTGTGTTGCTAAAGTTGCCCTAAGTGGGAAGGGTATGCCCAGACTTGGGTCCCTTGCTCACTGTGCCACTGGATTTAAGCTATCCTAGCTGATGAAGGGGGAAATCCTGAAAACGGTCCCAGGATGCTTGTTGCCGGTCCAGGGAGGATGTGGCTTGGCAGTTCAGGCTGGTCTGTTCCAATGAGGAACAGGGTCAAGAATGATTTGGATTTGGCTGGGTCCAAACTGGGGTGGCCTGGTGAGCAAACGAACTATGGATTAAACCCAGATCTGAGACTGGGGTTGAGTGTTTGCATTGTTCAGCACTCTGTCCATCATCCTTTTATGTTGCTAAAGGTGCCCTAAATGGCAAGGGTATGCCCAGACGTTGGTCCCTTGCTCACTGTCTCACTGGATTCAAAGTAGCCTGGCTGATGAAAGGTGAAACCTTGAAACCGGTCTAAGGATGCTTGTTTCTGGTCCAGGGAGGACTTGGCTTTGCAGTTTGGGCTGGACTTTTCCCATGAGGAACAGGGTCAAGACTGATTTGCATATGGCTGGGTCCAAACTGGGGTGGCATGGTGAGCAAAAGAAAATGGATTAAACCCAGATCTGTGACTGGGGGTGAGTGTTTGCATTGTTCAGCACTCCGTCCGTCACTCTTTTGTGTTGCTAATGTTGCCCTGAGTGGGAAGAGTATGCCCAGACGGGGGTCCCTTGCTCACTGTGCCACTGGATTGAAAATAGTCAGGCTGATGAAGGATGAAACCCTGAAATCAATCCCAGGATGCTTGTTTCTGGTCCAGGGAGGACCATGGCTTTGCAGTTTGGGCTGGACTTTTCCCATGAGTAACAGGGTCAAGACTGATTTGCATATGGCTGGGTCCAAACTGGGGTGGCATGGTGAGCAAAAGAAGATGGATTAAACCCAGATCTGTGACTGGGGTAAGTGTTTGCATTGTTCAGCACTCCGTCCATCATCCTTTTGTGTTGCTAAAGTTGCCCTGAGTGGGAAGGGTATGCCCAGACGGGGTCCCTTGATCACTGTGCCACTGGATTCAAGCTAGCCTGGCTGATGAAGGGTGAAACCCTGAAACCGGTCCCAGAATGCTTGTTTCCGGTCCTGGGAGGATTTGGCTTGGCAGTTTGCGCTGAACTGTTCTCATGAGAAACAGGGTCAAGACTGATTTGCATATGGCTGGGTCCAAACTGGGATGGCCTGGTGAGCAAAAGAACGATGGATTAAACCCAGATCTGAGACTGGGGTTGAGTGTTTGCATTGTTCAGCACTCCATCCATCATTGTTTTGTGTTGCTAAAGTTGCCCTAAGTCGCAAGGGTATGCCCAGACATGGGTCCCTTGATCACTGTGCCACTGAATTCAAGCTAGCCTGTCTGATGAAGGGTGAAACCCTGAAACCAGTCGCAGAATGCTTGTTTCCGGTCTAGGGAGGACCTGGCTTGGCAGTTCGCGCTGGACTGTTCCCATGAGAAACAGGGTCAAGACTGATTTGCATTTGGCAGGGTTCAAACTGGGGTGGCCAGGTGAGCAAAAGAACAATGGATTAAACCCAGATCTGAGACTGGGGTTGAGTGTTTGCATTGTTCAGCACTCCGTCCATCATCCTTTTGTTTTGCTAAAGTTGCCCTAAGTGGGAAGTGCATGCCCAGATGTGGTTCTCTTGCTCGCTGTGCCACTGGATTTAAGCTAGCCTGGCTGATGAAGGGTTAAACTCTGAACCCTGTTCCAGGATGCTTGTTTCTGGTGCAGGGAGGACCTGGCTTGGCAGTTCAAGCTGGACTTTTTCCATGACGTACAGGGTCAAGACTGATTCGCATATGGCTGTTTCCAAACTGCAGTGGCATGGTGAGGAAGAGAAGATGGATTAAAACCAGATCTGTGACTGGGGGTGAGTGTTTTCGTTGTTCAGCACTCCATCCATCAGCCTTTTGTGTTGCTAAAGTTGCTCTAAGTGGGACGGGTATGCCCAGACGTGGGTCCCTTGCTCACAGTGCCACTGGATTGAAGCTAGTCTGGCTGATGAAAGGTGAAACCCTGAAACCAGTCCCAGGATTCTTGTTTCCGGTCCAGGGAGGGCCCGGCTTGGCAGTTCGGGCTGGACTGTTCCCATGAGGAACAGGGTCAAGACTGATTTGCATATGGCTGGGTCCAAACTGGGGCAGCATGGTGAGCAAAAGGCAGTGAATTAAACCCAGATCTGTGACTGGGGATGAGTGTTTGCATTGTTCAGCACTCCGTCCATCACCCTTTTGTGTTGCTAAAGTTGCCCTAAATGGGAAGGGTATGCCCAGACGTTGGTCCCTTTCTCACTGTCTCACTGGATTCAAACTAGCCTGGCTGATGAAGGGTGAAACCTTGATACCGGTCTAAGGAGGCTTGTTTCTGGTCCAAGGAGGACTTGGCTTTGCAGTTTGGGCTGGACTTTTCCCATGAGGAACAGGGTCAAGACTGATTTGCATATGGCTGGGTCCAAACTGGGGTAGCATGGTGAGCAAAAGACAGTGAATTAAACCAAGATCTGTGACTGGGGGTGAGTGTTTGCATTGTTCAGCGCTCCGCCCATCATTCTTTTGTGTTGCTAAAGTTGCCCTAAGTGGGAAGAGTATGCCCACACTTGGGTCCCTTGCTCACTGTGCCACTGAATTTAAGCTATCCTGGCTGATGAAGGTGGAAACCCTGAAACCGGTCCCAGGATGCTTGTTGCCGAGCCAGGGAGGATCTGGCTTGGCAGTTCAGGCTGGTCTGTTCCAATGAGGAACAGGGTCAAGAATGATTTGCATATGGCTGGGTCCGAACTGGGGTGGTCTGGTGAGCAAACGAACGATGGATTAAACCCAGATCTGAGAATGGGGCTGAGTGTTTGCATTGTTCAGCACTCTGTCCATCATCCTTTTATGTTGCTAAAGTTGCCCTAAGTGGCAAGGGTATGGCCAGACGTTGGTCCCTTGCTCACTGTCTCACTGGATTCAAACTAGCCTGGCTGATGAAGGGTATAACCTTGATACCGGTTTAAGGATGCTTGTTTCTGGTCCAGGGAGGACTTGGCTTTGCAGTTTGGGCTGGACTTTTCCCATGAGGAACAGGGTCAAGACTGATTTGCATATGGCTGGGTCCAAACTGGGGTGGCATGGTGAGCAAAAGAAGATGGATTAAACCCAGATCTGTGACTGGGGGTGAGTGTTTGCATTGTTCAGCACTCCGTCCGTCACGCTTTTGTGTTGCTAATGTTGCCCTGAGTGGGAAGAGTATGCCCAGACGGGGGTCCCTTGCATACTGTGCCACTGGATTGAAGATAGTCGGGCTGATGAAGGATGAAACCCTGAAATCGGTCCCAGGATGCTTGTTTCTGGTCCACGGAGGACCTGGCTTTGTAGTTCGGGCTGGACTTTTCCGATGAGGAACAGGGTCAAGACTGATTTGCATATGGCTGGGTCCAAACTGGGGTGGCATGGTGAGTAAAAGAAGATGGATTAAACCCAGATCTATGACTGGGGGTAAGTGTTTGCATTGTTCAGCACTCCGTCCATCATCCTTTTGTGTTGCTAAAGTTGCCCTAAGTTGCAAGGGTATGCCCAGATGTGGGTCCCTTGCTCGCTGTGCCACTGGATTTAAGCTAGCCTGGCTGATGAAGGGTGAAACCCTGAACCCGGTCCCATGATGCTTGTTTCTGGTCCAGAGAGGACCTGGCTTGGCAGTTCGGGATGGACTGTTCCCATAAGGAACAGGGTCAAGACTGATTCGCATATGGCTGGGTCCAAACTGGGGTAGCATGGTGAGGAAGAGAAGATGGATTAAACCCAGATCTGTGACTGGGGGTGGGTGTTTGCATTGTTCAGCTCTCCGTCCATCATCCTTTTGTGTTGCTAAAGTTGCCCTAAGTCGCAAGGGTATGCCCAGACATGGGTCCCTTGATCACTGTGCCACTGGATTCAAGCTAGCCTGTCTGATGAAGGGTGAAACCCTGAAACCGGTCGCAGAATGCTTGTTTCCGGTCTAGGGAGGACCTGGCTTGGCAGTTCGCGCTGGACTGTTCCCATGAGAAACAGGGTCAAGACTGATTTGCATTTGGCTGGGTCCACACTGGGGTGGCCTGGTGAGCAAAAGAACAATGGATTAAACCCAGATCTGAGACTGGGGTTGAGTGTTTGCATTGTTCAGCACTCCGTCCATCATCCTTTTGTTTTGCTAAAGTTGCCCTAAGTGGGAAGTGCATGCCCAGACGTGGGTCCCTTGCTCGCTGTGCCACTGGATTTAAGCTAGCCTGGCTGATGAAGGGTGAAACTCTGAACCCTGTCCCAGGATGCTTGTTTCTGGTCCAGGGAGGACCTGGCTTGGCAGTTCAGGCTGGACTTTTTCCATGACTTACAGGGTCAAGACTGATTTGCATATGGCTGTTTCCAAACTGCGGTGGCATGGTGAGGAACAGAAGATGGGTGGCCTGGTGAGCAAAAGAACCATGGATTAAACCAAGATCTGAGACTGGGGTTGAGTGTTTGCATTGTTCAGCATTCCGTCCATCATCCTTTTGTGTTGCTAAAGTTGCCCTAAGTGGGAAGGGTATGCCCAGACGTGGGTCCCTTGCTCACTGTGCCACTGGATTTAAGCTAGACTGGCTGATGAAGGGTGGAACCCTGAACTCGGTCCCAGGATGCTTGTTTCCGGTCCACGGAGGACCTGGCTTTGTAGTTCGGGCTGGACTTTTCCCATGAGGAACAGGGTCAAGACTGATTTGCATATGGCTGGGTCCAAACTGGGGTGGCATGGTGAGTAAAAGAAGATGGATTAAACCCAGATCTATGACTGGGGGTAAGTGTTTGCATTGTTCAGCACTCCGTCCATCATCCTTTTGTGTTGCTAAAGTTGCCCTAAGTTGCAAGGGTATGCCCAGATGTGGGTCCCTTGCTCGCTGTGCCACTGGATTTAAGCTAGCCTGGCTGATGAAGGGTGAAACCCTGAACCCGGTCCCATGATGCTTGTTTCTGGTCCAGAGAGGACCTGGCTTGGCAGTTCGGGATGGACTGTTCCCATAAGGAACAGGGTCAAGACTGATTCGCATATGGCTGGGTCCAAACAGGGGTAGCATGGTGAGGAAGAGAAGATGGATTAAACCCAGATCTGTGACTGGGGGTGGGTGTTTGCATTGTTCAGCTCTCCGTCCATCATCCTTTTGTGTTGCTAAAGTTGCCCTAAGTCGCAAGGGTATGCCCAGACATGGGTCCCTTGATCACTGTGCCACTGGATTCAAGGTAGCCTGTCTGATGAAGGGTGAAACCCTGAAACCGGTCGCAGAATGCTTGTTTCCGGTCTAGGGAGGACCTGGCTTGGCAGTTCGCGCTGGACTGTTCCCATGAGAAACAGGGTCAAGACTGATTTGCATTTGGCTGGGTCCACACTGGGGTGGCCTGGTGAGCAAAAGAACAATGGATTAAACCCAGATCTGAGACTGGGGTTGAGTGTTTGCATTGTTCAGCACTCCGTCCATCATCCTTTTGTTTTGCTAAAGTTGCCCTAAGTGGGAAGTGCATGCCCAGACGTGGGTCCCTTGCTCGCTGTGCCACTGGATTTAAGCTAGCCTGGCTGATGAAGGGTGAAACTCTGAACCCTGTCCCAGGATGCTTGTTTCTGGTCCAGGGAGGACCTGGCTTGGCAGTTCAGGCTGGACTTTTTCCATGACTTACAGGGTCAAGACTGATTTGCATATGGCTGTTTCCAAACTGCGGTGGCATGGTGAGGAACAGAAGATGGGTGGCCTGGTGAGCAAAAGAACCATGGATTAAACCAAGATCTGAGACTGGGGTTGAGTGTTTGCATTGTTCAGCATTCCGTCCATCATCCTTTTGTGTTGCTAAAGTTGCCCTAAGTGGGAAGGGTATGCCCAGACGTGGGTCCCTTGCTCACTGTGCCACTGGATTTAAGCTAGACTGGCTGATGAAGGGTGGAACCCTGAACTCGGTCCCAGGCTGCTTGTTTCCGGTCCAGGGAGGACCTGGCTTGGCAGTTCAGGCTGGACCTTTTCCATGAGGTACAGGGTCAAGACTGATTTGCATATGGCTGGGTCCAAACTGTGGTGGCATGGTGAGGAAGAGAAGATGGATTAAAACCAGATCTGTGACTGGGGGTGAGTGTTTTCATTGTTCAGCACTCTATCCATCATCCTTTTGCGTTGCTAAAGTTGCCCTAAGTGGGAAGGGTATTCCCAGACGTGGATCCCTTGCTCACTTTGCCACTGGATTCAAGCTAGCCTGGCTGAATATAGGGTGAAACCATGGAATTGGTCCCAGTATGCTTGTTTCCGGTACAGGGAGGACCTGGCTTGGCAGCTCGGACTGGACTGTTTTCATGAGAAACAGGGCCAAGACTGATTGCATATGGCTGGCTCCAAACTGGGGTGGCATGGTGAGCAAGAGAAGATGGATTAAACCCAGATCTGTGACTGGAGGTGAGTGTATGCATTGTTCAGCATTCCGTCCATCATCGTTTTGTGTTGCTAAAGTTGCCCTAAGTGGGAAGGGTATGCCCAGACGTGGGTCCCTTGCTCACAGTGCCACTGGATTCAAACTAGCCTGTTTGATGAATGGTGAAACCCTTGAACTGATCCCCTGATGCTTGTTTCTGGTCCAAGGAGGGCCTGGCTTGGTAGCTCAGACTGGACTGTTTCCATGAGGAACAGGGTCAAGACTGGTTTGCATATGGCTGGGTCGAAACTGGGGGTGCATGGTGAGCAAGAGAAGATGGATTAAATCCAGATCTGTGACTGGGGGTGAGTGTTTGCATTGTTCAGCACTCCGTCCATCATCCTTTTGTGTAGCTAAAGTTGCACTAAGTGGGAAGGGTATGCCCAGACGTGGGTCCCTTGATCACTGTGCCACTGAATTCAAGCTAGCCTGGCTAATGAAGGTAAAACCGGTCCCAGAATGCTTGTTTCCTGTCCAGGGATGACCCGGCTTTGCAGTTCTGGCTGGACTGTTTCCATGAGGAACAGGGGCAAGACTGATTCGCATATGGCTAGGTCCAAACTGGGATGGCCTGGTGAGCAAAAGAACGATGGATTAAACCCAGATCTGTGACTGGGGGTGAGTGTTTGCATTGGTCAGCACTCCGTCCATCATACTTTTGTGTTGCTAAAGTTGCCCTAAGTGTAAAGGGTATGCCCAGACATGGGTCCCTTGCTCACTGTGCCACTGGATTCAAGCTAGCCTGGCTGATGTAGGGTGAAACCTTGAAACCGGTCTGAGGATGCTTGTTTCTTGTCCAGGGAGGACTTGGCTTGGCTGTTCGGGCTGGACTGTTCCCATGAGGAACAGGATCAAGACTGATTTGCATATGGCTAGGTCCAAACTATTTTGGCATGGTGAGCAAAAGAAGATGGATTAAACCCAGATTTGTGACTGGGGGTGAGTGTTTGCATTGTTCAGCATTCTGTCCATCATCCTTTTGTGTTGCTAAAGTTGCCCTAAGTGGGAAGGGTATGCCCAGACGTGGGTCCCTTGCTCACTGTGCCACTGGATTTAAGCTAGACTGGCTGATGAAGGGTGGAACCCTGAACTCGGTCCCAGGATGCTTGTTTCCGGTCCAGGGAGGACCTGGCTTGGCAGTTCTGGGTGGACTTTTTCCATGAGGTACAGGGTCAAGCCTGATTTGCATATGGCTGGGTCCAAACTGGGGCAACATGGTGAGCAAAAGGCAGTGAATTAAACCCAGATCTGTGACTGGTGGTGAGTGTTTGCATTGTTCAGCACTCCGTCCATCACCCTTTTGTGTTGCTAAAGTTGCCCTAAGTGGGAAGGATATGCCCAGACCTGGGTCCCTTGCTCACTGTGTCACTGGATTCAAGCTAGCCTGGCTGATGAAGGGTGAAACCCTGAAACGGGTCAGAGGATGCTTGTTTACGGTCCAGGGAGTACCTGGCTTGGCAGTTCTGGCTGGACTGTTCACATGAGGAACAGGGTCAAGACTGACTTGGATATGGCTGGGTCCAAACTGGGGTGGCATGATGAGCAAAAGAACAATGGATTTAACCCTGATCTGTGATTGGGGATGAGTGTTTGCATTGTTCAGCACTCCATCCATCATCCTTTTGCGTTGCTAAAGTTGCCCTAAGTGGGAAGGGTATTCCCAGATGTGGGTCCCTTGCTCACTGTGCCACTGGATTCAAGCTAGCCTGGCTGAATATAGGGTGAAACCCTGGAATTGGTCCCAGGATGCTTGTTTCCGGTCCAGGGAGGACCTGGATTGGCAGCTTGGACTGGACTGTTTTCATGAGAAACAGGGCCAAGACTGATTTGCATATGGCTGGCTCCAAACTGGGGTGGCATGGTGAGGAAGAGAAGATGGATTAAAACCAGATCTGTGACTGGGGGTGAGTGTTTTCATTGTTCAGCACTCCATCCATCATCCTTTTGTGTTGCTAAAGTTGCCCTAAGTGGGACGGGTATGCTCAGACATGGGTCCCTTGCTCACAGTGCCACTGGATTCAAGCTAGCCTGGCTGATGAAGGGTGAAACCCTGAAACCAGTCCCAGGATTCTTGTTTCCGGTCCAGGGAGGACCCTGCTTGGCAGTTCCGGCTGGACTGTTCCCATGAGGAACAGGGTCAAGTCTGATTTGCATATGGCTGGGTCCAAACTGGGGCAGCATGGTGAGCAAAAGGCAGTGAATTAAACCCAGATCTGTGACTGGTGGTGAGTGTTTGCATTGTTCAGCATTCCGTCCATCACCGTTTTGTGTTGCTAAAGTTGCCCTAAGTGGGAAGGATATGCCCAGACGTGGGTCCCTTGCTCACTGTGTCACTGGATTCAAGCTAGCCTGGCTGATGAAGGGTGAAACCCTGAAACGGGTCCGAGGATGCTTGTTTACGGTCCAGGGAGTACCTGGCTTGGCAGTTATGGCTGGACTGTTCACATGAGGAACAGGGTCAAGACTGACTTGGATATGGCTGGGTCCAAACTGGGGTGGCATGATGAGCAAAAGAACAATGGATTTAACCCCGATCTGTGACAGGGGAAGAGTGTTTGCATTGTTCAGCACTCTATCCATCATCCTTTTGCGTTGCTAAAGTTGCCCTAAGTGGGAAGGGTATTCCCAGACGTGGATCCCTTGCTCACTTTGCCACTGGATTCAAGCTAGCCTGGCTGAATATAGGGTGAAACCCTGGAATTGGCCCCAGGATGCTTGTTTCCAGTACAGGGAGGACCTGGCTTGGCAGCTCAGACTGGACTGTTTTCATGAGAAACAGGGCCAAGACTGATTTGCATATGGCTGGCTCCAAACTGGGGTGGCATGGTGAGCAAGAGAAAATGGATTAAACCCAGATCTGTGACTGGAGGTGAGTGTATGCATTGTTCAGCACTCTGTCCATCATCGTTTTGTGTTGCTAAAGTTGCCCTAAGTGGGAAGGGTATGCCCAGACGTGGGTCCCTTGCTCACTGTGCCACTGGATTCAAACTAGCCTGTCTGATGAATGGTGAAACCCTTGAACTGATCCCAGGATGCTTGTTTCTGGTCCAATGAGGGCCTGGCTTGGTAGCTCAGACTGGACTGTTTCCATGAGGAACAGGGTCAAGACTGGTTTGCATATGGCTGGGTCGAAATTGGGGGGGCATGGTGAGCAAGAGAAGATGGATTAAATCCAGATCTGTGACTGGGGGTGAGTGTTTGCATTGTTCAGCGCTCCGTCCATCATCCTTTTGTGTAGCTAAAGTTGCACTAAGTGGGAAGGGTATGCCCAGACGTGGGTCCCTTGATCACTGTGCCACTGAATTCAAGCTAGCCTGGCTAATGAAGGTAAAACCGGTCCCAGGATGCTTGTTTCCTGTCCAGGGAGGACCTGGCTTTGGAGTTCTGGCTGGACTGTTCCCATGAGGAACAGGGGCAAGACTGATTCGCATATGGCTAGGTCCAAACTGGGATGGCCTGGTGAGCAAAAGAACAATGGATTAAACCCAGATCTGTGACTGGGGGTGAGTGTTTGCATTGGTCAGCACTCCGTCCATCATACTTTTGTGTTGCTAAAGTTGCCCTAAGTGTAAAGGGTATGCCCAGACATGGGTCCCTTGCTCACTGTGCCACTGGATTCAAGCTAGCCTGGCTGATGTAGGGTGAAACCTTGAAACCGGTCTGAGGATGCTTGTTTCTTGTCCAGGGAGGACTTGGCTTGGCTGTTCGGGCTGGACTGTTCCCATGAGGAACAGGATCAAGACTGATTTGCATATGGCTAGGTCCGAACTATTTTGGCATGGTGAGCAAAAGAAGATGGATTAAACCCAGATTTGTGACTGGGGGTGAGTGTTTGCATTGTTCAGCATTCCGTCCATCATCCTTTTGTGTTGCTAAAGTTGCCCTAAGTGGGAAGGGTATGCCCAGACGTGGGTCCCTTGCTCACTGTGCCACTGGATTTAAGCTAGACTGGCTGATGAAGGGTGGAACCCTGAACTCGGTCCCAGGATGCTTGTTTCCGGTCCAGGGAGGACCTGGCTTGGCAGTTCAGGGTGGACTTTTTCCATGAGGTACAGGGTCAAGTCTGATTTGCATACGGCTGGGTCCAAACTGGGTCAGCATGGTGAGCAAAAGGCAGTGAATTAAACCCAGATCTGTGACTGGGGGTGAGTGTTTGCATTGTTCAGCACTCCGTCCATCACCCTTTTGTGTTGCTAAAGTTGCCCTAAATGGGAAGGGTATGCCCAGACGTTGGTCCCTTGCTCACTGTCTCACTGGATTCAAACTAGCCTGGCTGATGAAGGGTGAAACCTTGATACTGGTCTAAGGATGTTTGTTTCTGGTCCAGGGAGGACTTGGCTTTGCAGTTTGGGCTGGACTTTTCCCATGAGGAACAGGGTCAAGACTGATTTGCATATGGCTGGGTCCAAACTGGGGTGGCATGGTGAGCAAAAGAAGGTGGATTAAACCCAGATCTGTGACTGGGGGTGAGTGTTTGCATTGTTCAGCACTCCGTCCGTCACGCTTTTGTGTTGCTAATGTTGCCCTGAGTGGGAAGAGTATGCACAGACGGGGGTCCCTTGCTCACTGTGCCACTGGATTGAAGATAGTCGGGCTGATGAAGGATCAAACCCTGAAATCGGTCCCAGGATGCTTGTTTCTGGTCCAGGGAGGACTTGGCTTTGCAGTTCGGGCTGGACTTTTCCCATGAGGAACAGGGTCAAGACTGATTTGCATATGGCTGGGTCCAAACTGGGGTGGCATGGTGAGCAAAAGAAGATGGATTAAACCCAGATCTGTGACTGGGGGTAAGTGTTTGCATTGTTCAGCACTCCGTCCATCATCCTTTTGTGTTGCTAAAGTTGCCCTGAGTGGGAAGGGTATGCCCAGACGTGGTCCCTTGATCACTGTGCCACTGGATTCAAGCTAGCCTGGCTGATGAAGGGTGAAACCCTGAAACCGGTCCCCGAATGCTTGTTTCCGGTCCTGGGAGGACTTGGCTTGGCAGTTCGCGCTGAACTGTTCTCATGAGAAACAGGGTCAAGACTGATTTGCATATGGCTGGGTCCAAACTGGGGTGGCCTGGTGAGCAAATGAACAATGGATTAAACCCAGATCTGAGACTGGGGTTGAGTGTTTGCATTGTTCAGCACTCCGTCCATCATCCTTTTGTTTTGATAAAGTTGCCCTAAGTGGGAAGTGCATGCCCAGACGTGGGTCCCTTGCTTGCTGTGCCACTGGATTTAAGCTTGCCTGGCTGATGAAGGGTGAAACTCTGAACCCTGTCCAAGGATGCTTGTTTCTGGTCCAGGGAGGACCTGGCTTGGCAGTTCAGGCTGGACTTTTTCCATGACTTACAGGGTCAAGACTGATTCGCATATCGCTGTTTCCAAACTGCGGTGGCATGGTGAGGAAGAGAAGATGGGTGGCCTGGTGAGCAAAAGAACCATGGATTAAACCACGATCTGAGACTGGGGTTGAGTGTTTGCATTGTTCAGCATTCCGTCCATCATCCTTTTGTGTTGCTAAAGTTGCCCTAAGTGGGAAGGGTATGCCCAGACGTGGGTCCCTTGCTCACTGTGCCACTGGATTTAAGCTAGACTGGCTGATGAAGGGTGGAACCCTGAACTCGGTCCCAGGATGCTTGTTTCCGGTCCAGGGAGGACCTGGCTTGGCAGTTCAGGCTGGACTTTTTCCATGAGGTACAGGGTCAAGACTGATTTGCATATGGCTGGGTCCAAACTGTGGTGGCATGGTGAGGAAGAGAAGATGGATTAAAACCAGATCTGTGACTGGGGGTGAGTGTTTTCATTGTTCAGCACTCCATCCATCATCCTTTTGTGTTGCTAAAGTTGCCCTAAGTGGGACGGGTATGCCCAGACATGGGTCCCTTGCTCACAGTGCCACTGGATTCAAGCTAGCCTGGCTGATGAAGGGTGAAACCCGGAAACCAGTCCCAGGATTCTTGTTTTCGGTACAGGGAGGACCTGGCTTGGCAGCTCGGACTGGACTGTTTTCATGAGAAACAGGGCCAAGACTGATTTGGATATGGCTGGCTCCAAACTGGGGTGGCATGGTGAGCAAGAGAAAATGGATTAAACCCAGATCTGTGACTGGAGGTGAGTGTATGCATTGTTCAGCACTCCGTCCATCATCGTTTTGTGTTGCTAAAGTTGCCCTAAGTGGGAAGGGTATGCCCAGACGTGGGTCCCTTGCTCACTGTGCCACTGGATTCAAACTAGCCTGTCTGATGAATGGTGAAACCCTTGAATTGATCCCAGGATGCTTGTTTCTGGTCCAAGGAGGGCCTGGCTTGGTAGCTCAGACTGGACTGTTTCCATGAGGAACAGGGTCAAGACTGGTTTGCATATGGCTGGGTCGAAACTGGGGGGGCATGGTGAGCAAGAGAAGATGGATTAAATCCAGATCTGTGACTGGGGTTGAGTGTTTGCATTGTTCAGCACTCCGTCCATCATCCTTTTGTGTAGCTAAAGTTGCACTAAGTGGGAAGGGTATGCCCAGACGTGGGTCCCTTGATCACTGTGCCACTGAATTCAAGCTAGCCTGGCTAATGAAGGTAAAACCGGTCCCAGGGTGCTTGTTTCCTGTCCAGGGAGGACCCGGCTTTGCAGTTCTGGCTGGACTGTTCCCATGAGGAACAGGGGCAAGACTGATTCGCATATGGCTAGGTCCAAACTGGGATGGCCTGGTGAGCAAAAGAACAATGGATTAAACCCAGATCTGTGACTGGGGGTGAGTGTTTGCATTGGTCAGCACTCCGTCCATCATACTTTTGTGTTGCTAAAGTTGCCCTAAGTGTAAAGGGTATGCCCAGACATGGGTCCCTTGCTCACTGTGCCACTGGATTCAAGCTAGCCTGGCTGATGTAGGGTGAAACCTTGAAACCTGTCTGAGGATGCTTGTTTCTTGTCCAGGGAGGACTTGGCTTGGCTGTTCGGGCTGGACTGTTCCCATGAGGAACAGGATCAAGACTGATTTGCATATGGCTAGGTCCGAACTATTTTGGCATGGTGAGCAAAAGAAGATGGATTAAACCCAGATTTGTGACTGGGGGTGAGTGTTTGCATTGTTCAGCATTCCGTCCATCATCCTTTTGTGTTGCTAAAGTTGCCCTAAGTGGGAAGGGTATGCCCAAACGTGGGTCCCTTGCTCACTGTGCCACTGGATTTAAGCTAGACTGGCTGATGAAGGGTGGAACCCTGAACTCGGTCCCAGGATGCTTGTTTCCGGTCCAGGGAGGACCTGGCTTGGCAGTTCAGGGTGGACTTTTTCCATGAGGTACAAGGTCAAGTCTGATTTTCATATGGCTGGGTCCAAACTGGGGCAGCATGGTGAGCAAAAGGCAGTGAATTAATCCCAGATCTGTGACTGGGGGTGAGTGTTTGCATTGTTCAGCATTCCGTCCATCATCCTTTTGTGTTGCTAAAGTTGCCCTAAGTGGGAAGGGTATGCCCAGACGGGGGTCCCTTGCTCACTGTGTCACTGGATTCAAGCTAGCCTGGCTGATGAAGGGTGAAACCCTGAAACGGGTCCGAGGATGCTTGTTTACGGTCCAGGGAGTACCTGGCTTGGCAGTTCTGGCTGGACTGTTCACATGAGGAACAGGGTCAAGACTGATTTGCATATGGCTGGGTCCAAACTGGGGTGGCATGATGAGCAAAAGAACAATGGATTTAACCCTGATCTGTGACTGGGGATGAGTGTTTGCATTGTTCAGCACTCCATCCATCATCCTTTTGCGTTGCTAAAGTTGCCCTAAGTGGGAAGGGTATTCCCAGACGTGGGTCCCTTGCTCACTGTGCCACTGGATTCAAGCTAGCCTGGCTGAATATAGGGTGAAACCCTGGAATTGGTCCCACGATGCTTGTTTCCGGTCCAGGGAGGACCTGGCTTGGCAGCTCGGACTGGACTGTTTTCATGAGAAACAGGGCCAAGACTGATTTGCATATGGCTGGCTCCAAACTGGGGTGGCATGGTGAGCAAGAGAAGATGGATTAAACCTAGGTCTGTGACTGGGGGTGAGTGTATGCATTGTTCAGCACTCCGTCCATCATCCTTTTGTGTTGCTAAAGTTGCCCTAAGTGGGAAGGGTATGCCCAGACATGGGTCCCTTGCTCACAGTGCCACTGGATTCAAGCTAGCCTGGCTAATGAAGGGTGAAACCCTGAAACCAGTCCCTGGATTCTTGTTTCCGGTCCAGGGAGGACCCTGCTTGGCAGTTCCAGCTGGACTGTTCCCATGAGGACCAGGGTCAAGTCTGATTTGCATATGGCTGGGTCCAAACTGGGGCAGCATGGTGAGCAAAAGGCAGTGAATTAAACCCAGATCTGTGACTGGTGGTGAGTGTTTGCATTGTTCAGCACTCCGTCCATCACCCTTTTGTGTTGCTAAAGTTGCCCTAAGTTGGAAGGATATGCCCAGACGTGGGTCCCTTGCTCACTGTGTCACTGGATTCAAGCTAGCCTGGCTGATGAAGGGTGAAACCCTGAAACGGGTCCGAGGATGCTTGTTTACGGTCCAGGGAGTACCTGGCTTGGCAGTTCTGGCTGGACTGTTCACATGAAGAACAGGGTCAAGACTGATTTGGATATGGCTGGGTCCAAACTGGGGTGGCATGATGAGCAAAAGAACAATGGATTTAACCCCGATCTGTGACTGGGGAAGAGTGTTTGCATTGTTCAGCACTCTATCCATCATCCTTTTGCGTTGCTAAAGTTGCCCTAAGTGGGAAGGGTATTCCCAGACGTGGATCCCTTGCTCACTTTGCCACTGGATTCAAGCTAGCCTGGCTGAATATAGGGTGAAACCCTGGAATTGGTCCCAGGATGCTTGTTTCCGGTACAGGGAGGACCTGGCTTGGCAGCTCGGACTGGACTGTTTTCATGAGAAACAGGGCCAAGACTGATTTGGATATGGCTGGCTCCAAACTGGGGTGGCATGGTGAGCAAGAGAAAATGGAGTAAACCCAGATCTGTGACTGGAGGTGAGTGTATGCATTGTTCAGCACTCCGTCCATCATCGTTTTGTGTTGCTAAAGTTGCCCTAAGTGGGAAGGGTATGCCCAGACGTGGGTCCCTTGCTCACTGTGCCACTGGATTCAAACTAGCCTGTCTGATGAATGGTGAAACCCTTGAATTGATCCCAGGATGCTTGTTTCTGGTCCAAGGAGGGCCTGGCTTGGTAGCTCAGACTGGACTGTTTCCATGAGGAACAGGGTCAAGACTGGTTTGCATATGGCTGGGTCGAAACTGGGGGGGCATGGTTAGCAAGAGAAGATGGATTAAATCCAGATCTGTGACTGGGGGTGAGTGTTTGCATTGTTCAGCACTCCGTCCATCATCCTTTTGTGTAGCTAAAGTTGCACTAAGTGGGAAGGGTATGCCCAGACGTGGGTCCCTTGATCACTGTGCCACTGAATTCAAGCTAGCCTGGCTAATGAAGGTAAAACCGGTCCCAGGATGCTTGTTTCCTGTCCAGGGAGGACCTGGCTTTGCAGTTCTGGCTGGACTGTTCCCATGAGGAACAGGGGCAAGACTGATTCGCATATGGCTAGGTCCAAACTGGGATGGCCTGGTGAGCAAAAGAACAATGGATTAAACCCAGATCTGTGACTGGGGGTGAGTGTTTGCATTGGTCAGCACTCCGTTCATCATACTTTTGTGTTGCTAAAGTTGCCCTAAGTGTAAAGGGTATGCCCAGACATGGGTCCCTTGCTCACTGTGCCACTGGATTCAAGCTAGCCTGGCTGATGTAGAGTGAAACCTTGAAACCGGTCTGAGGATGCTTGTTTCTTGTCCAGGGAGGACTTGGCTTGGCTGTTCGGGCTGGACTGTTCCCATGAGGAACAGGATCAAGACTGATTTGCATATGGCTAGGTCCGAACTATTTTGGCATGGTGAGCAAAAGAAGATGGATTAAACCCAGATTTGTGACTGGGGGTGAGTGTTTGCATTGTTCAGCATTCCGTCCATCATCCTTTTGTGTTGCTAAAGTTGCCCTAAGTGGGAAGGGTATGCCCAGACGTGGGTCCCTTGCTCACTGTGCCACTGGATTTAAGCTAGACTGGCTGATGAAGGGTGGAACCCTGAACTCGGTCCCAGGATGCTTGTTTCCGGTCCAGGGAGGATCTGGCTTGGCAGTTCAGGGTGGACTTTTTCCATGAGGTACAGGGTCAAGTCTGATTTGCACATGGCTGGGTCCAAACTGGGGCAGCATGGTGAGCAAAAGGCAGTGAATTAAACCCAGATCTGTGACTGGGGGTGAGTGTTTGCATTGTTCAGCACTCCGTCCATCACCCTTTTGTGTTGCTAAAGTTGCCCTAAGTGGGAAGGATATGCCCAGACGTGGGTCCCTTGCTCTCTGTGTCACTGGATTCAAGCTAGCCTGGCTGATGAAGGGTGAAACCCTGAAACGGGTCCGAGGATGCTTGTTTACGGTCCAGGGAGTACCTGGCTTGGCAGTTCTGGCTGGACTGTTCACATGAGGAACAGGGTCAAGACTGATTTGGATATGGCTGGGTCCAAACTGGGGTGGCATGATGAGCAAAAGAACAATGGATTTAACCCTGATCTGTGACTGGGGATGAGTGTTTGCATTGTTCAGCACTCCATAAATCATCCTTTTGCGTTGCTAAAGTTGCCCTAAGTGGGAAGGGTATTCCCAGACGTGGGTCCCTTGCTCACTGTGCCACTGGATTCAAGCTAGCCTGGCTGAATATAGGGTGAAACCCTGGAATTGGTCTCAGGATGCTTGTTTCCGGTCCAGGGAGGACCTGGCTTGGCAGCTCGGACTGGACTGTTTTCATGAGAAACAGGGCCAAGACTGATTTGCATATGGCTGGCTCCAAACTGGGGTGGCATGGTGAGCAAGAGAAGATGGATTAAACCCAGGTCTGTGACTGGGGGTGAGTGTATGCATTGTTCAGCACTCCGTCCATCATCCTTTTGTGTTGCTAAAGTTGCCCTAAGTGGGAAGGGTATGCCCAGACGTGGGTCCCTTGCTCACAGTGCCTCTGGATTCAAGGTAGCCTGGCTGATGAAGGGTGAAACCCTGAAACTGGTCCCAGAATGCTTGTTTCCGGTCCAGGGAGTACCTGGCTTGGCAATTTGCGCTGGACTGTTCCCGTGAGAAACAGGGTCAAGACTGATTTGCATTTGGCTGGGTCCAGACTGGGGTGGCCTGGTGAGCAAAAGAATGATGGATTAAACCCAGATCTGAGACTGGGGTTGAGTGTTTGCATTGTTCAGCATTCCGTCCATCATCCTTTTGTGTTGCTGAAGTTGCCCTAAGTGGGAAGGGTATGCCCAGACGTGGGTCCCTTGCTCACTGTGCCACTGCATTCAAGCTAGCATGGCTGCTGAAGGGTGAAATCCTGAAACCGGTCCCATGATGCTTGTTTCCGATCCAGGGATGATCTGGCTTTGCAGTTCGGACTGGACTGTTCCCATGAGGAACAGGTGAAGACTGATTTGCATATGGCTGGGTCCAAACTGGGGTGAAATAGTGAGGAAAAGAACGATGGTTTAAACCCAGATCTGTGACTGGGGTGAGTGTTTGCATTGTTCAGCACTCCGTCCATCATCCTTTTCTGCTGCTAAATTTTCCCTTATTGGGAAGCGTATGCCCAGACGTGGGTACCTTGCTCACTGTGGCACTGGATTCAAGCTAGCCTGGCTGATGAAGGGTGAAACCCTGAAACCGGTCCCAGGATGCTTGTTTCCGGTCCAGGGAGGGCCTGGCTTGGCAGTTCGGGCTGGACTGTTTCCATGAGGAACAGGGTCAAGACTGATTTGCATATGGCTGGGTCCAAACTGGGGTGGCATGGTGTGCAAAAGAATCAATGGATTAAACCCAGATCTGTGACTGGGGGTGATTGTTTGCATTGTTCAGCACTCCGTCCATCATTCTTTTGTGTTGCCAAAGTTGCCTGGCAGGGGCAACACCATGGTGACGTGGTTGTTTTCTCTGTGGTATCCGAGGAGGAGGTTCCAGTGTTTCCAGTGTTTCCAGCGAGTTCAGCTCTTCTCTTCAGCGTGAAATCGGGGGACCTTTCCGGAAGGGATCTCTGCGAAGATGGCGGCTAGTCGAGCGCGCCAAACTGCCGTGAGGTTCTCAGCGGTTGAAGACGTCAAGATGGATGGATTGTTGTTCTGACGCTCAGTGCTGCAAAAGGAACTTGGATTCAGACCTGATCAGATTGACTACCTGTTTGCTTTTCCTGGAGGTAAAGTCTTTGAAGTAATTTTTACCACCTTTGCTTTGTTTGAACAATGCCTCAAGCGCTTTAAAGAAAGGAATGACTCTGCACCTTTGAAAGTGTTTTCCATAAATGCCTTGACTCAGCCTCAGAAGAGATGGGTGAATGTCTCCATGTTTAAAGAGTATGTTCAGAGCGCTGACATTATCATTTGGCACAATCAGTTTTGCATTGTTTCTCATGGGGCAAGAGTGAGAGATGCTGATGGAGTAAAGACTGGCTACTTTAAAGCCTTGGGGCCATATTTATACTTTTTGACGCAAAACTGCGCTAACGCAGTTTTGCGTCAAAAAAATTAGCGCCGGCTAATGTCATTCTGAAGCGCCATGCGGGCGCCGTATTTATTCAATGACGTTAGCCGGCGTTAGCCGCCGGCGCTGCCTGGTGTGCGTGAAAAAAAACAACGTACACCAGGCAGCGCCGGCGTAGGGGGATATGGAGCTTGGGAGCCAAAAAATGGGGCAAGTCAGGCTGAGGCAAATTTTTCGCCTCAACCCGATTTGCGCCATTTTTTCCGACTCCCAACCCCCATAGAAATGACTCCTGTCTTAGCAAAGACAGGAGTCATGCCCCCTTGCCCAATGGCCATGCCCAGGGGACTTCTGTCCCCTGGGCATGGCCATTGGGCATAGTGGCATGTAGGGGGGCACAAATCAGGCCCCCCTATGCCACAAAAAAATAAAAAATAAAACGCTTACCTGAACTTACCTTAATGTCCCTGGGATGGGTCCCTCCATCCTTAGGCGTCCTCCTGGGGTGGGCAAGGGTGACAGGGGGGGTCCCTTGGGGCATGGGAGGGCACCTCTGGGCTCCTTCCGAGCCCACAGGTCCCTTAACGCCTGCCCTGACCAGGCGCTAAAAAACGGCGCAAAAGCGGCCGTACGTCCTTTTTTTTGACCCGCCCACTCCCGGGCGTGAATTTTGCCCGGGAGTGTAAATACGGCGCACATGCCTCGGAGTCAAGTTTTTTAGACGGGAACGCCTACCTTGCATATCATTAACGCAAAGTAGGTGTCCACGCTAAAAAATGACGCAAACTCCATGGACTTTGGCGCTAGACGCGTCTAACGCCAAAGTATAAATATGGAGTTAGTTTTGCGTCGGAATTGAGTAAAAAAAAACGACGCAATTACGGCGCAAACAGAGTATAAATATGCCCCTCGGTATCTTTAAAGAGAGACCCTGCCACTGAGGAACTGAGGCACATACCTAGCGCTATTAGACTTGGTGGAACCACAGGCACTGTCTTCTATGTGGGTCAGCATAGGAGATGCAGGAAATGTAATTTGGAGGGGCACTTGGCTAAGGACTCTACTGCACATTTCTGCACTAAGTGTAGAAACACTGGACATGAAGTTGAGGATTGTGTGGCTGAAAAAACGTGCAATCTTTGTGGCTCAACGGAGCATGAGTTTAAAAACTGCCCCTCCTCCTATGCCTTTAAAATCAAAGCTGCACGGCTGGAGCAACCTTTCTCTCCCCACCAGCGTAGAGGGAGGTCAAGGGATGATGTAGAGGAGGAGGAGGAAGAATTAATCAGGCTTGGTTTGGAGGAGGAAAGATTTGCTCTCCAACCTGGTTTATCCTTGTCTGAGGCAAAGGTGGATATCACTGTGGAGCAAGACACCTCTAGGGAAGGTGCTCCAGTTTTGGCGGGAAAACAAGCAGGTGCAGTTGATGAGGCTGGGAACTGCATGGAACCTAATGAGAGTGCTTCACCAGGTGCTCCTGGTCAACCAATCATGGCTCCCACACCTGATTTAAATTTGGCTGTCCAATTACAGCAGACGTCCTCCAAAACCACTAGTGGGGGTGTTGCCCAACATCACCTGTGTGCTGCTGAAAGGAATGATATCGTCAGTGCTGGAGGCCCTTCCCTGATTTCCACCACAGGTGCAGCTCTTGACGCACCCCAGGTGCAACTTGTTCCACTTTCTGCTCCACAGCCACTTGGCACTATTATGGATGACAGTCTGTATGTTACGCCTAAGGTGTTTTCCACTCCAAGCCAGCACTCCCTAGAACCTGCTTCATCTGGTACTGCAAATGTGGTTGGTACTCAGGGTACAGTGTCTACAATTTACTCTACAGACTCTTGCAGTGAGATTGAGTATGCCTGTATAGCCCTGGAACACTCTTCTTTCTCTGACACTGCGGTTGCTGGTGAGGTAGTTGAGTGGAGCAAGGATGACATTTTTGTTGAGGAAGAGGTTGAATCTGCCATGGATGTCTCAACCTCATTAAAAAAGAAGGAGAAAGAGGGTGATGATACGGAAGAGACTGGGTTTGAGAGCAATGACTCTAGAGACTTGTGCGCACAGGATGACAGGTGTAATTTCCAGGCAGTGACAGGGGAGGATGCTTTTACCCCTGTGATAAAGCGGAAGACTAAGAAGAGGAATAGGAAATTGGACTGAAAGCACCATTTTACAATGTTTATGTTTTTCAGATATTTCCTGATGCTTCTCCTGGGAAGTATTAATGTCAGTACCTGGGGAATGATATGAAATGTTCACCGTTTTTTGACTTTTTGAGACTGCAAAAAATAGACATCTTTTTCCTACAGGAATGTGCTATCCCAGAACTATATAAGGACACAAAATTGCAGCAAATGTGGACTTGTGGCCCTTCCATCTGGTCAGGCTGTAATTCTGACTGAAATGCGGGGATAGGCATTTTATTTTGCAGTTCTGACTTTGCCATTCACAAGGTACAACATGTGGTTAAAGGGAGACTACTATGTGTGGATGGTACATGGAATGGTCATGATTTACGCCTAATTAATGTATACTGCCCTACATCTTTGTCCTGCAGAAACGATGTTTTGAGCTATCTGCCTCAGCTCCTTTTATGCAACAGGAATGTTTTTCTAGGTGGTGATTTTAACTGTTTACTGGCTGTGGAAGACAGATCCTCTTCTTCTGCAGTACAACTTGACGGTAGCTCTACCTCCCTGAAAAATATAATTTCTGATTTTCATTTGCAGGATTCTTACAGATTGTTGCATCCTAATGATCCAGGTTACACTTGGGTTAGTTCCAACTCTCCCACTAAGTCACGCATTGATTTTATCTTTGCAAGTCCCTCTGAAATGATAGTTTCAGCCACTCTCATTCCGGTTTTCTTTTCCGATCATTACCTTATTTCAGTTGGTGTCTCCATAGCAGACATACCTCTTAGAGGGAAGGGTCTGTGGAAACTCAATATTCTTTTGCTCAGTGACAAGGCTACCCGGGATAAGTTTAGTTACCATTACCAAAATTGGCAGTCACTGAAAATTATTTTCCCCTCAGTCAGTGAGTGGTGGGAGGATATTAAGATTCATATACGGTCCTTCTTTATTCGGGAGGGAACTAGAGTTGTTAGAGACCGACGTTGTAGAATCAACCTTTTTAAATCCGGCTCCAGAATTTGTCCAAGCTATTGGAGCACGGTTTTGATGTACAGGCAGACATTCTATTGTGCAAGCAGAGGTTATCCTCGTACCATGATTTTACTAAAGGGTTGATTCTCCGCAGTAGGGTTCAGTTCCTGGAGAACAATGAGACTTGCTCTAGGTTTTTCTTTCTTAAAGCGACGGCTACTGGGAGAATTATAGATGCCATGATGGACTCCCACGGTACCACTCATACCACTACTGAAGGTATCCGAGACAGTGTGTATGATTTCTATAGCGACTTATATGGGCCCAAAGTTTCAGACAATGCAACTGGGAATTTGTTCATGCAACATCTGCAGTTGTCTTTGTCTGAAGAGGATAAGGAAGTTCTTGAAGGGGACTTGATGCTTGCACACCTCAAAAGGGCTATGCTCAGCTTGCCTAAGGGGAGATCCCCTGGTTCTGATGGCATACCTGTGAGTTCTATGCTACATTTTGGGACTTAGTGGGCTCCGACTTGCTTGAAGTCTTTCGTTGTTCTATGAGGGAAGGATTGCTCCCCAATTCCTTGAGAGGTGGTTGCATAAGACTTATCTATAAGAAGAAAAGTGATAGAGCCGATGTAAAGAACTGGCGTCCAATCAGCCTTCTTAATGTAGACTTAAAAATATTGTCTAAAACTTTGTTCCTTCGGTTGCGGCCTGTTGTTTCCACAGTCATTGAATCAGACCAAACGTGTGGCATACCTGGGCGTAAGATATCTGACAAGTTATGTTTCGTTAGGGATGTGTTATTGTATGTTAAAGACCGTGGGTTATCTATGTGTTTGCTGAACCTGGATCAGGAAAAGGCTTTTGATAGGCTAAACCACTCTTTTATGTTTCAGGTTTTAGAACATTTGAATTTTGGTCCAACTTTTAGGTCCTGGATTTCTTTATTGTATACCCATTGTTACAGAAGGGTCATGGTCAATGGCACATTGACTGCCTCTTTTCCTGTTTTGTCAGGTGCACGGCAGGGATGTCCTTTGTCCCCCCTCTTGTTCATTTTGGCCATCAAACCTTTTCTTGCAACTCTAAGGGCTGATAAGCTGATTAAAGGGATCCATGTCCCTTGAGGTAGGGGGGTTTCTGTCACTGCCTCTGCAGATATATGTATCTGTTTTTTGTTCAGATAATATTTCCATCCGCCAGGTTTTATGGTATTGTAGTAGGTTTTCCTTTGCTTCATCATCGAGGTTTAACCTGGCAAAGAGTGAGTGTTTGTACGTCAACTGGAAGGAAGATAAGATGGATTGGTGCCTTAAGATAGAGCAAGATCGCGTTAAAGTTCTTGGTCTGTTCTTTGGTGAGGGTGGTAGCTTGCCGAGTTGGTCTGAATGCATGTCCAAGGTGAAGCAGAAGATTGCACTTTGGGGTTTGCGGTCACTTACTATGTCTGGTAAAATTCTTGTGGCAAAGCCAGAATTTCTATTGTGCCTTCTGTATATTGCAGTGGTTTACCCTATCCCCCGACACTGCCTTACACTGCTACAGAGGTGGGTTTTTCAGTTCATTTGGGGAGGAAAGCAAGAACGAGTGGCCCGCGTGACCATGTTTAAGCCTGTGGTTTTGGGTGGCAAGAGTGCTCCAAACACTGGTCTCGCTTTGCAATCTTTGTTTATTTGCACCATGATCAGAGGGAGTATTTGTCTGTATAAGGAAGAAAGGAAGTGGTCTTTTTTTGCGAGTTTTTGGTTGAATTTTCTGGTGTGCAGAACATGGGGCATGGTTGTCTCTAATAGCATGCCTCATTCAGAATCCTGCCCATTTGCTTACTTTTATGCCAGGAAATTCATTCGGACTCACAATTTACACACGATTCCTTTGGGCCTGATCTCACCTCGGCTCATTCGCAAATCTGTTACTGGGGACCAGAAGCAGGTACCAGTCAGGGGTTTTTCAGACTTGGCTTCTAAGGCTATTTGGGCAAATGTTTCTGTACGGTACCTTCATAATATCCATTGTGACCTGGCTTGGTCCACAGTACATGGTTGCCTGCCTCTCCGCCTTTTTTTGTTTCAGAGACGATGTTCTAGGGCCCCCTTTTGTGTCAGGAAGGGTTGTTTGGCAGAAGAATCCTGTGACCACCTCTTTTGGTACTGCCCCATGGCACAACAGGTGTGGGCTTTGGCGGAAGTATGGCTTTCTTTCCTGAATTCTGATGTGGTTTTGTCTAGAGAGGGTGTGATCTTTGGCCTGTTTGTTTCCAGCTCCCCATGTCAGAAATATTGGATAGTGGTGAATAGTTTGAAGGATGCTTTGTGGAGGGCTATACTTCTTCTGCTTTTCAAAGGTGTTGATCTCTCCCCACAAGTGGTCTATGCTCTAGGTTGTTCTTTGGTCCACGATTACTTGTGTAAAGATATATTTCAGAAGGGCAAGGTGCCTACCTTTTTGGAATGGTGTTGGAGTGATCATGGGTGATGGATTTTTTTGGGGGGTTTTTTTTTTTTTCTTCCACTGGAGTTGCTGTGTTCATTGGTATTGATCTTTGGCTTTTTTCTTTTATCCCATTGCTTTTAATTATTCATGCTTTTAGTTTCTTTTAATTCTGAATGCATTAACATCTAGATGTTAACCTGGTGTTAGCCTTGGCACTGTGTGCGGTTTTTCACCTGGTCAAATGTTGTGCCACCTGAAACATGGATTGGCTACCATGTATTCTGCCTTTTAATGGTTGAATAAAGGTTTTGAAACTTATTAAAAAAATAAATAAAAAAAAAAGGTCCCAGATGTGTGTTTCCGTTCCAGGGAGGACCTGGCTTGGCAGTTTGCGCTTGAATGTTCCCATGAGAAACAGGGTCAAGACTGATTTGCATATAGCTGCATCCAAACTGGGGTGGCATGGTGAACGAAAGAACAAGTGATTAAACCCAGATTTGTGATTGGGAGTGAGTGTTTGCATTGTTCAGCAATCCGTCCATCACCCTTTTGTGTTGCTAAACTTGCCCTAAGTGGGAAGGGTATGCCCCGATGTGGGTCCCTTGCTCGCTGTGCCACTGGATTCAAGCTAGTCTGGCTGATGAAGGGTGAAACCCTGAAACTGGTCCCTGGATGTTTGTTTCCGGTCCAAGGAGGATCTGGCTTGGCAGTTCGGGCTGGACTGTTTCCATGAGGAACAGGGTCAAGAATAAATTGCATATGGCTGTGTCCAAACTGGGGTGGCATGGTGAGCAAAAGAACAATGGATTAAACCCAGATCTGAGACTGGGGGTGAGTGATTGCATTGTTCTGCACTCTGTCCATCATCCTTTTATGTTGCTAAAATTGCCCTAAGTGGGAAGGGTATGCCTAGACGTGGATCCCTTGCTCACTGTGCCACTGGATTCAAGCTAGCCTGGCTGATGAAGGGTGAAACCCTGGAACTGGTCACAGGATGCTTGTTTGTGGTCCAGGGAGGACCTGGCTTGGCAGCTCAGACTGGACTGCTTCCATGAGGAACAAGGTCAAGACTGATTTGCATATGGCTGGGTCCAAACTGGGGTGGCATGGTGAGCAAGAGAAGATGGATTAAACCCAGATCTGTGACTGGGGGTGAGTGTTTGCATTGTTCAGCATTCCGTCCATCATCCTTTTGTGTTGCTAAAGTTGCCCTAAGTGGGAAGGGTATGCCCAGACGTGGGTCCCTTGATCACTGTGCCACTGAATTCAAGCTAGCCTGGCTGATGAAGTGTGAAACACCGAAACCGTTCCCAGGATGCTTGGTTCTGGTCCAGGGAGGGCCTGGCTTGGCAGTTCGGGCTGGACTGTTGCCATGAGGAACAGGGTCAAGACTGATTTGCATATGGTTGGGTCCAAACTGGGGTGGCATGTTCAGCAAAAGAACAATGGATTAAACCCAGATCTGTGACTGGGGGTGAGTGTTTGCATTGTTCAGCACTCCGTCCATCATACTTTTGTGTTTCTAAAGTTGCCCTAAGTGGGAAGGGTATGCTCAGACGTGGGTCCCTTGCTCACTGTGCCACTGGGTTCAAGCTATCCTGGGTGCTGAAGGGTGAAACACCGAAACCGTTCCCAGGATGCTTGGTTCTGGTCCAGGGAGGGCCTGGCTTGGCAGTTCGGGCTGGACTGTTGCCATGAGGAACAGGGTCAAGACTGATTTGCATATGGCTGGGTCCAAACTGGGGTAGCATGGTGAGCAAAAGACAGTGAATTAAACCAAGATCTATGACTCAGGGTGAGTGTTTGCATTGTTCAGCACTCCGTCCATCATCCTTTTGTGTTGCTAAAGTTGACCTAAGTGACAAGGGTATGCCCAGACATGGGTCCCTTGCTCACTGTGCCACTGGATCTGGTGTGAGGTGGATGGCTTTTGGGTGTCTGAGTGCTTGCATTTGTGTACTTTGGGAGGAGGGGGCACAAACACAGTGGGAGAGGACACAGGGGACGTGTGCATGGATGTGGTGGTGGTGACTGCCAGTGAGGGTTGTGTAGTGATAGAGGTGCTGGTGATGGAGGTAGTGGATGAGGATATAGTGCATGCAGGTGTGTGTGTAGATGCTACTGGGAGGGAGGTGGACGAGGAAGAGGAAGGGGACACAGTGGAGGCAGTGGATGTTAGTATGTCTGCATCTGGATGGTGTTTCTGTGAGTGCCTGTGGGATGATGTGTGGAGCTTATGTTTGCCTGAATCACTCCTCTGTGTTGTCCTGGGTGCATGCTGGTCTGCCTGTGTGCTTGGGATAGGTTGGGGTTGAGGGGAATGGGACGGGTAGAGGAAGTTGGAGGAGGGAGGCTAGAAACAGGGACAATGGCTGCCATCAGAGAGGAGGCCAAAGCCTGGATTGAGCTCTGTTGGGCCGCCATGCCAGAGTGAATGCCCTGAAGCAATGCATTTGTTTGTTGCAAACGGCCTGATAGCCCCTGGATGGCATTCACAATGGTTGACTGCCCAACAGAGATGGATCACAGGAGGTCAATAGCCTCCTCACTCAGAGCAGCAGGGCTAACTGGGGCAGTGCCTGAGGTGCCTGGGGCGAAGGAGATGCCCACCCTCCTGGGTGAGCGGGCACGGGAAACTTGCTGAGGGGCTTCTGGGAGGGCAGTGCTGGTACGGGGGTGGCGGTTGTACCTGCAGTTGGGGTGGCCACAGAGGTGTCCTCCACCACCAGGGAGTTTCCATCGGAGGAGGTATCACTGTCCAAACTGTCCACTCCTGTCTCCGCCATGGTGCTCTCTCGCCCTCCGTCCCACTGGTGCCCTCACTGTCGGTGGATTCGGCCTCCTGTGCCCTGTGGGATGCAGCTCCCTCTGTCGCTGGTGCCTCAGCTCCTCCGCCAGATGATGCTAATGCACAGAAGGACAGGGTGACAAAACAAAAAGGGGGGGGAGACAAAGGATACACTGGGTCAGTGGCTGCTCCAACACCACCGTTGGTGTACACAACACACACACAGGGAACAGCCCTACGCATTAGGCAATGCACTACCAGTCACAATGCTAGTCACCAGCCCATGGACAGTCATACCTAACGCCACTAACAGAGTGCAAGTGACCCACAGACCCCTGCCCAGTAGTGGATGCCTACTAGCTTGTTTGGAGGTGGTTCACATCATACCCTGACCAACATGGGACCTACTTTGCAATGTCCGGCCTGTCCTAGGGGCACCCATAGGCCCACATCCCCCACCTGGAGACCACCCCACCAATCGCAAGTTGTATATTGGGAAACAGTATTCACCCCCTTGTGGCTGCTGTGATGCCCTCAAGTGCCCATCCAGCTCCGGATAGGCCACTTCCAGTATGCAGGCCATCAGGGGGGTCAGGGTTCGACGGGCACCCCTTCCTCGTTGGGAGGCCATCCCCAGCTGGGCCTCCGCCATCTTCCTTGCCCTACGTCTCAGCCGTTTCCACTGTTTCCGACAGTGGGTGCTCCACCTGCCATGGACCCCCAGGGTCCGCATATCCTTGGGGATGGCACGCCATATACCCTTTTTCTGATGGGCGCTGACATCCAAAAAAAATACACATAGAAAAAAGGTATCAGTCAGACCGTCCGGCCTGTTGCACTCATGTCCCACCATAGTCCTCTGATCCCCTTACGCACAGACATTGCCCACCACACATGCAGCACGCTGCCCAGGACCATTCCACCAACCCCCCCCTTACACAAGGCCCTCACACACAGCACTCCATGCATTCATGGCCCATGCATCGTGCTCACAGTGTACTCACCTGTTGGTCTGGAGGCCCACACAGCATTTGGTACTGGGGCAGGACCCCATCCACCAGTCTCTCCAACTCCGCAGCGTTGAAGGCAGGGGCCCTTTCCCCAGTCACACAAGTCATGGTCGGTTCCAGACACAGGTCACAGCAGCGCTTGCAGTGTAGGTCCTCTCCTGTTGAAGGTCAGGTAGAAAGTGGTTGGACAGATAGAAAATGGCGGCCACATCCATGGCGCTGCGTACCGTCACCGCCGGCGTACATCACCATTGGCCACTGTAACCCATAGGGCCCAATGGGATGCAATGAGGAGTTGCACGGCGGTTTCCAACCGCCTCCTGCCATGTCGCATAACGTCAGCGGAATAACCTCATTTCCACATGTCATTCCATACAGGACAGGTGGATGCCATTTCAGGGGGGAGGGCAGGCCATGGCACCTAATTGCATCACAGTACACATATGTATACAACAATCTTGTGTTACAGTCACAACATACAATGCAGTGTAGTGTTTGGAAATATGGAATACTGACCAGCTACTCACTGTTTACCCCCTAGATTGCAACTGCTACAGATGAATCAGAGATGGGGACATCCCCCCGTGTACAGGCCTCTGGTAGACTTGGCAACAATGGAGGACAGCACATTATCCTCACCTATAGACTGGACAGGGCCACGATCACAGAGCTGTGTGTCCAATTGAAACCTGTCCTGATATCTGCTATCCATCAGCCCATCGGGATCTCCCCTTTTTGTGTAAGTTGTATCTGTGCTCCATTTCCTGGCAAGTGGCTCCTTCCAAGTGACAGTGGGTTTGGCAGCAGGAATGTCTCTGCCAATGTTCTCAATAGTGCTGACCAGAGTGTTGTCTGCCCTGATTAAACACATGCACAACTACATTGTTTCCCCCCAGGTGGAGGATTTGGCCACAGTGAAAGCTTATTTTTATGCTATGGGACATAACCCCAAAATTATTGTGGCTATTGATGGTACACATATTGCATTAATCCCCCCCCGGAGAAATGAACAGATGTTCAGAAATCGAAAGAGCTTTCACTCCATGAATGTGCAGATAGTGTGCCTGGCGGACCAGTACAGCTTCCATGTCAATGCAAAGTATCCTGGGTCTGTGCATGATGCCTTTATCCTGAGGAATAGCAGCATTCCATATGTGATGGCTCATCTCCAGAGGCACCGGGTTTGGCTAATAGGTGAGTCCTGGTTCACACCCAGCGGATGTTGGTGTATGGGTATGGTGTGGACCCTAAGGGTAAGTGTGTGTCTAACAGTTGTCCCCCGATTTTTGCAGGTGGCTCTGGTTACCCCAAACTCTCATGGCTACTGACCCCTGTGAGGAATCCCAGGACAAGGACAGAGGAACGTTACAATGAGGCACATGGGTCGAACAAGAAGAATTATAGAAAGGACATTCAGCCTCCTGAAGGCCAGGTTTCGTTGCCTCCATCTAACAGGTGGATCCCTGTACGACTCACCCAAGAAGGTGTGCCAGATCACGTGGCATGCTGTATATTGCACATCCTTGCCTTATGTCGCCAGGTGCCTTTTCTGCAGGAGGATGAGGCTGGAGATGGGTGTGTGGCAGCAGTGGACCCTGTGGACAGTGAAGATGAGGAGGCAGAGGATGAGGATGAGGACATCAGAAGTGCTATTATAAGACAGTACTTCCAAAGAGACACAGGTAAGACACTGTAATTACACTTTACATTCACAGTTTTGTATTTGACATTGTCACTGGCAGGCTAATTTTCAGAATTCTATGCCCTCTTAGTGTACACTTTAGCATATCTATTTTCAGATATTGGTGTCCCACTCTGCTCCTGGTGTGTTGACTGCAGCCTAATCCAGGTCATTCCTATGTATACAATACTGTACATTTGTATTGCAGTGTTTAAAGCTTGTTAAACGAATACATGGTTACATTATTTGACAGACTCCATACATGTATTTTTTCAAATGGTGTTTATTTAAGTGCTAATGATTAGAGGGGGATGTGCAATGGGCTGGGTTGATGATGGAGGAAAGTCCAGGTTGTAGTCCAGTCTATTTGTGTCAAGGTGCATTGTCCAAGGGGGCATAGGAAGGGGAGCAATGGCAGTTCAAGGTGGACAGGGTGATAGAGTGGGACACAAAGGTGACATTCAGGAGAGTCTTATATCCTGGCGGGGGTCTTGGCAATGTTCTCAGGCTTCTGCCTGGATCGCAGGACCGTTTGCGGGGTGGTTCTCCTTCTGCAGGGGGTGGGGTGCTAGTGGCCTGTTGGTCCTGTGGCGGGGGCCTCCTGTCCACTAACGGCAGCGGAGGTGGAAAGCTGTTCATCGGTTTGGTTAGTGTCAGGGGCCCAGTGGTGTGCCACTGTCTCCCTCATGGTGTTGGCCATGTCTGCCAGCACCCCTGCAATGGTGACCAGGGTGGTGTTTATGTCCTTCAAGTCCTCCCTGATCCCTAGGTACTGTCCCTCCTGCAGCCACTGGTGTAGGAGGCTGGCCTGGCTTATAGTGGGTACCTGATGGTACTTACAGCTTGTGCCAGGTCCAGTTATCCCTTATTAGATTAGTAGTGTTCTAGCAGCTTATGCTGATAGGGGTAGCTATAGCAGAGCAGCTTAGGTTGAAATAGGAGACATGCAAAGCTCCTACTATACCACTTATATCATATAGCACTATATCGTAAGAAACACAGGCCCATATTTATACTTTTTGACGCAAAACTGAGCCGACGCAGTTTTGCGTCAAAAATATTACCGCCGGCTAACGCCATTCCTGTGCGCCGTGCGGGCGTCAAATTTATACTTTGACGCACGGCGGCGCAAACCACAGGTGTGAGTCATTTTCTTTGACGCACACCACAGCGTCACGTCGTAAAGGAAAACGACGTTAACGTGGCGGAAATGACTGTGAGCCAATTTACGATACCGCAAACCGTATATGCAGTGGTTTTTGACGCAATAGCGTCAAAACTCACCGCAAACACAGCCATTTGTGCAGAGGAGAGCCAAAATGGATCCCAGATGCTTGTACAGACCCCAGAGAGATGACAACAGACCAGGAACCAGCCAGGAGGACCCACACAAGACCCAGGACAGGGAGAAGAAGAAAAGAACGTGTTGCTTCAGTGCAGAGGTCAGTAAATCCTGGTTAAAGAGGGGACGGAACACCAGCACCAACTGTTTGTCACCTCAAAGTTGCCAATCAGTAGGAGAGAGGCAATATGGCAACAAATGTTTGATAAGATTAACAGTGTGGCAGAAGTACGCAGAACAGTCATTGAGTGCAAGAAACGCTGGCATGACTGCAAGCGCAGGACCAAGGAAAAGATGGGCAGGAACAGGAAGGCAGCACTGAAGACTGGAGGTGGGAGTCCAGCACCACAGGATGCCCCGGATCACATGGAGGAGATGGTTGCAGCCGTCATCCCTGAGGAGATCGTCACAGGGATTCAAGAACAGGACAGCGCATACTACCAGGAAATAACGCACATGCAGGGTAAGTTGCATGGGGAATTAAAATGCACTAATGTTAACTGCCAGCGGGGGGGAATACCTACTACACAATGCATGTAAGTCATCATATACATGGAGTGGCATGGGTAAAGGGGCACGGCACGGGGGTATGGCCCGTTCAGAGGAAAGCTGGGGCACACCACTACACAACACCAACAACCTTTCCATGGGGGTATGCTGCCATGCCAACGATGTTGCAAAGGTAAAGCCACGCCAGGAGGGAAGGGCACAACGTCAAACTGGCATCCTGTCACACGTCAGCCCCTATACTCCCTACATTAACTAGGGCCCAATTAACAACCTCTATCCATATCAACAACTGGAATGTAACATTAACAACAGTTGCCACTACCACTCTGCTGTGTGTGCTGGTCAAGTAACCAATGGCAGTAACGTCCCCATGGATCTAAAACACCCAAATTAGAGGGTTTAGGATGACAACGCTAACAATGCCCTGAAACAAGACAAATGTTCCAGTCCTGTCAAATGTGAATGTCCATAGTTGCCGCAAACATCAGCCAATGTCATTCACATTAGGAGGTACACAGCAGTAATGTCACACCCATGTTGCACATGTCACGGTCCATCCTGTGCCTGGGTCACAATTCAACATCCCAAATGTCATACTGCTCAGACAACAGCATTGAGGGGGAGGACACATGTAACTGGTCACTGAAATACACCTGCACAGTCAGAGGAGGAAATAGGACAGTGCTACGACTATCAGGGCAATCCAATGTACCACACATTCCCCAACATCAGCTGTACACTTTACCAATGCTGACATCCATATTGTGCCATAACAATGCAATACATAGTATACGCTACATTTCAACTACATATAGGTGGATGTGAAAGATGAGAGACTGGGGCAGGTCCAGATTTGTAAGTGTGCTGTTAGTGCCATCAGAACACCCACAGCCAGTGAAAGGCCTCACCATGAGAATGGAAGTAGGGAGAGGGTTGAGTAGGACAAGAAGGTGGCAAGTCACTATTTGGCCAGAACCAACACCTAGAGGAGATGATGCTGACAAGTCCACAAACTGACCACAATACATGTGACATGCAGGTGGGGCATAGGCCTGGGAGAATGCCCATCTGAAAGACAGGATCAATGAACAGGAACCAAGATCACAATGTGAAAATCATCACAAGGCAGGCATGTCACATCACAAATGCCACAACACAGACACACTAATTGTACCTTATTTCATTGCAGAGGACGATGGATCTCCTGCGGATATGCCTGTACAGGACTACCCTGATGACATAGATGACAAGCTGACAAACCTCAGCCACCAGACCCTCCAAGAGGTCCCTGGAACCCTCCAGACCCTACCTTCAGTCACAAGGAGGAGCACAGATACAGCAGCCATCGTAGAGGATCCACCCACCACCCCAATTGTACGACCTTCCAGCTCCAATACAGCTGAGGACTCTGACAACACTGCACCAGCTTTGAGAGAACTGTAGTCGGAGTACAGCTGGAGCTGGCCAATGAGGTGCGGATGCAAACTATGGCAGTCAGCCTAGAGGGGGTACGTTCGTGCTTGATGTCAACTGAAGAACAGGCAGCAGCTATACAAGGGCGAACAACTATCTTGCAGGAAGTAGAAAAAAGGCTGAAGGAAATCAGCACAGCTGTAATACAGTTGACCTAACACCTACAACAGCAATCCTGTCAACACGTGCACAAATGCAACATTGAACCCCTCAGGGCCAACCTGGCTGCCGACCATCGTGATGTGTCTGCTATTCTTAAGAACCAGCAGATCCTCCTTGCAGCAGTACTGCCCTTAAGACCCCCACAGGTAGCACCTACCGGGATGTCTGACTCCACATCTACACACACTGAGGTGTGTGTTGCCCCTTCACAACCACCACCAACAAGGGCAGAGGAGGCAACACACACATCAGAAGATAAAGACCAGGAACAGATCACCTTCACACGTAAAAGTACCCGGTAGCCCTAGTCCCTGCCACATGGCCACCTATTACCAAGGTCCTGCACTTTGTAACATGCCAGTCTTGCAACAACTGTACTCAAGCACTGTTCTTCAAACCACTGTTTATCTTTTCAGCCTGCTCAGTGATTGTCTCTCGCTAACTCATTGGCAAGTCCTGTCCCTCTGCACTGTCTGACACTTCACCCCAGCATGTCCAATGACATGTCCTTTTGCACTTGTGTATTATCACAATGGAAGATGTGACTATAATGGACTCACAATCATGGACAATGTACATATAGCACTGCAGCACTTAAATAAATAACACTATGGGGGTCATTCTGACTCTGACGGGCAGCGGAGGCCGCCCGCCAGAGTTCCCCCCTCTAAAATACCGCTCCGCGGTCGAAAGACCGCTGAGGGTATTTTGGGTTTTGCACTGGGCTGGCGGGCGACCGCCAAAAGGCCGCCCGCCAGCCCAGTGCAAAACACCCTTCCCACGAGGATGCCGGCTCAGAATTGAGCCGGCGGAGTGGGAAGGTGCGACAGGTGCAGTTGCACCCGTCGCGAATTTCAGTGTCTGCAAAGCAGACACTGAAATTCTTTTTGGGGCCCTCTTACGGGGGCCCCTGCAGTGCCCATGCCATTGGCATGGGCACTGCAGGGGCCCCATGGCAACCCATACCGCCATCCTGTTCCTGGCGGGCGAACCGCCAGGAACAGGACGGCAGTATGGGCTGTCAGAATCCCCATGGCGGATTCTTTTGGGCAGCGGAAAACCGGCGGGAGACCACCGGTTTTCCACTTCTGACCGCGGCCAAACCGCCGCGGTCAGAATGCCCTGTGGGGCACCGCCAGCCTGTTAGCGGTGCTCCCGCCAACCCTGGCCCCGGCGGTCCATGACCGCCGGGGTCAGAATCACCCCCTTTGTCTCTGTATAATGTGACACATCAAATGTGCAGTAGATCAGTGAATTTTGCCTTCTGTCAATTATCATAGATTGTCAATACAACTGTCCTGAAGTAATGTGGGCTGATAACTATGCTCAGTGGCCTGGATTTTACCATACTCTGCCCTACCTGAGGGTAATTTCTGAGGAAAAGAGAAACTATACACCATAATGCAGTGTTGGACAGATTAACGCTTCCTCAAAGGATGTCAAAACCAGAAAATAGTGCCTTCAAGATGTTGCTTCAAAGCAAAACTAACGTATGTAACATTGCCCACAAATATAAGCTAACACATACCAAACTGCGTGAATTGAGGTGTATGAGTTTACATCCAAATAAGTAATCATACTGAACAGTGTAACAAATGATCTATGTGAGTTATGTACACTATACTACAAGAGAGCTTACTACCACTCGCCTTATAAGGGTTTCCTTGGCCATGAGACTGCCATCAGACATAACACAGTGTCCCCAATACTAAGGGGCATATTTATACTCCGTTTGCGCCAAATTTGCGTCGTTTTTTTCGACGCAAATTCGGCGCAAAACTAACGCCATATTTATACTTTGGCGTTAGACGCGTCTAGCGCCAAACTATGAGTAAAGAGCGTAATTTTTTTGCATGAACGCCTTCCTTGCGTTAATGATATGCAAGGTAGGCGTTCCCGTCCAAAAAACTGACTGCGACGCAAATGCGTCGTATTTATACTCCCAGGCAAAAATCACGCCCGGGAGTGGGCGGGCCAAAAAACCCTGCATTTGCGCCGGATTTTAGCGCCTGGGTCAGGGCAGGCGTTAAGGGACCTGTGGGCTCAAAATGAGCCCACAGCTGCCCTCCCATGCCCCCAGGGACCCCCCCTGCCACACTTGCCCACCCCAGGAGGACACCCAAGGATGGAGGGACCCATCCCAGGGACATTCAGGTAAGTTCAGGTAAGTATATATATTTTTTTTAAATATTTTTTTTTTGGCATAGGGGGGCCTGATTTGTGCCCCCCTACATGCCACAATGCCCAATGACCATGCCCAGGGGACAGAAGTCCCCTGGGCATGGCCATTGGGCAAGGGGGCATGACTCCTGTCTTTACTAAGACAGGAGTCATGTAAATGGCGTCTGGGCGTCGTAAAAAATGGCGCAAATCGGGTGGAGGCGATTTTTTTGCGTCAACCTGACTTGCACCATTTTTAAGACGCCCTAACGTCATTTTTCCCTACGCCGGCGCTGCCTGGTGTACGTGGTTTTTTTCCACGCACACCAGGCAGCGCCGGTCTGCTTGCGCCGGCTAACGCCATTCAATAAATACGGCGCCCGCATGGCGCTTCAGAATGGCGTTAGCCGGCGCTAAAGTTTTTGACGCTAAACTGCGATAGCGCAGTTTAGCGTCAAAAAGTATAAATACGGGCCTAAATCTGGAAGCACAGTATGTGACATTGAAAACATACATCACAAAAAAACACACATTGGGATCCATAGTAATTGTGATTGGTGGTTGCAATGAATGGCTGAATCTTAGCTAAGTAGCTTTGGGTTAGCTGCCAATGTTACTGCTCAGTTGGGATTTGTTTGCAGCATAGGACACAAAATGTAATACAAAAGAAACACTGTACACTCATGCCAAGGCCCTGATCTACAAGCATGTGACACATACTGTAAAGGGTTACCTACATATTTATTAAACAGTAAAAACAGAAGTGAAAACTCTGGGAAAAGCCTTACCTACCCTAATCTACCCTAACTACTCATTACCCACAACTGTCCCTAACTAATCTAAGCTAAACTTACTTATCACATTTAACGAAACGTTTTAAACATCAACCCCCCACCCCCCTTATGAGACGGGACACATGGAGGATGACAGATACCAACCTAAACACATAGGGGCATATTTATACTCTGTTTGCGCCGGAATTGCGTCGTTTTTTTTAACGCAAATTAGATGCAAAACGAACTCCATATTTATACTTTGGCATTAGACGCATCTTGCGCCAAAGTTCATGGAGTTTGCGTCATTTTTTAGCGTGGACACCTTCCTTGCGTTAATGATATGCAAGGTAGGCGTTCCCGTCTAAAAAATGACTCCGAGGCATGTGCGCCGTATTTATACTCCCGGGCAAAACTGACGCCCGGGAGTGGGCGGGTCAAACAAAATGACGTCCAGCCGCTTTGGCGTAATTTTTTAGCGCCTGGTCAGGGCAGGCGTTAAGGGACCTGTGGGCTCGGAAGGAGCCCAGTGGTGCCCTCCCATGCCCCCAGGGACACCCTCTGCCACCCTTGCCCACCCCAGGAGGACGCCCAAGGATGGAGGGACCCACCCCTGGGACATTTGGGTAAGTGCTGGTAAGTATTTTTATTTTTTTGTGGCATAGGGGGGCCTGATTTGTGCCCCCCTACATGCCACTATGCCCAATGACCATGCCCAGGGGACATAAGTCCCCTGGGCATGGCCATTGGGCAAGGGGGCATGACTCCTGTCTTTGCTAAGACAGTAGTCATTACAATGGGGGTTGGGAGTAAAAACAAATAGCGCAAATCGGGTTGAGGCGAATATTTTGCCTCAGCCTGACTTACCCCATTTTTTGGCACCCAAGCTCCATTTTCCCCTGTGCCGGCGCTGCCTGGTGTAAGTCATTTTTTTTCACGCACACCAGGCAGCTCCGCCGGCTAACGCCGGCTAACGTCATTGAATAAATACGGTGCCCGCATGGCGCTTCAGGATGGCGTTAACTTTTTTGACGCACAACTGCGTTGGCGCAGTTGTGCGTCGAAAAGTATAAATATGGCCCATACTGTCCTATACTACACAAATATATATATATATATATTTTCTTTTTGTAAAAACACAAGAACCCCAACATTGACCCCCACCCACCCACACACATAGATATAAACAGTAGAAATATCCAGGAACCCCCACCCCCACCCACTAACACTAACTAAACTAACAGCCTATACTAACCTAACACTAAGCCCCCTAAACCCACAAAGTATAAGAACCAGGAAAGATGAGGGAGGGGAGGGAATCATGTCCATCTCATTGTCTACAGGTTTGCCCTCCGGAGGGTCCTCTTGAAGGAACGCATCCGCCAGTTGGCCTGTCGCACCTCCTGCCGCAGTCTGCTCATCTTCCTAAGGACACAATCCAATTTCTGTTGCATTTGTGTAAAAGCAGCAGGGTCAATGGCTGCAGCAGGGGTGGTCTGGGTGCCAGCCGAGGAAGTATGGGCCTGTGTTGTGTCCATGGCTGTGGGCTGCCCTGCAGGTGGTGCTGTGCTTGGGCCAGGAGCACTTGCTGTGGATGGTCCTGCAACAGTCCCAGCTGCTGGTGGTGCCACCTGGGTGGTAGTGGTGGTGGTGATTGTGGTAGGCAAAGAAGGGCCGCCTTGTGCAAATGCCCTCCAGGCTCCGGAGGCTCGTTCATGGCGATATCTGCGGGCCATTTTTCGGTACCCAGACTCAACATCAAGGATGTGGCGGTATCTCATTGCCCGCCGTTGAAACTCCCTGACCTGGATGGAAGTCATATTTGCAGCTGTTAAGACAGATAGAAAATCTATCATTAGGGACTGCATTGTGTGAAATGGGACAAGAAGTAAATCAGACAATACATCTATTGTACTTGTAACAGCGCATATCATCATACAGATCATTGATTGTCTCTGAGGAAGTACATGGCATGCCAGCCTACAAAGGTCCTATCACACATAGCACATCCAAACCCTACAAGATGGGTAACAACAGGCATGATTTTGACATCATAGTTCTGCCAGTTGTCAGCTAACAATCATGCTGCACATCCTCCACCACTGCCAGGGCTACAAATGTCATTGTACGGGATGGAAATCTAGGGCCACATGATCTGCAAGTTGTAAATGGACTTGCCAGTATAGTAATCATGTGCTAAACATGCATGTGTATACTAGGTTCGGACAAGTGATTCACTGATTTACATGTCTGTGTACCAAACTTGTATCATCAGTCCTAGGCACACTATTCACAAACCTATGCCTGTGTGTGGGGGGGGGTAGACTATCAACTAATAATTTCTAACAATAAGGACACCCAGGAAGCTTAGGAAAGCTGGACATGTGTTTGGCCCAGCACACACACCACAGGTAAGGAGGATCTCCAAATAGGAGACAGCTAACCCGTGACCAATCTCATCGACACTCATGTTTGGAAATGCAGAAATTTGTCCACATCATTTACTACCATTAAGCCATGACTTACAACAAACACAGAGATGCAATAACACCTCTGGACATGAGTTGCATGCACACCTAGGCCATTGCACTCAAGTGCCACATACTCGTAGCACTACATGTGGAGCTACATGCTGCTAGGAAGTTTAACCTATAGTTCAATAAGTACATTAGTGAATAGGGAAGCAGATGTCTGTGGGTAAGCATTTGGCATCCCCATTCTGGGAGAATTCGGGTCAGACTGGCTGACTAATTCACTAATATGGTCCAGCGCGACTTTTTCTGAATCAAATTTTATCCACATGACTCATCCCTATTCACATTGCCGTGCCTACAGGACTGACCTAGAATACCAAAATATGACAATAGGATAAGGATTGGCCATCTCAAAGATGATGATAAAATGATATTCCACTCATGGAACAAAACAAATGATTGGCCAGCGCATCACCTTGCTATGTGTCCAACACACAGGAGTCCATCACACATCACCAGCAAACACAACACATAACAGACATATCAACACTTACTGGAGTTGTCTGGGTCCTCGAATCGAGCCACCTCGCCAACAGCGTAGGGTGCCGGTCCACCTGTAAGGCATGGAAGGGAGAAATGTGCTCAATGTCTGTGCACTGTACAACAATTCCAAAGACAAATACTATGTGTAAGATTACATCAGAAAGTAAAGCCTCTCAGACATGATGATACTGCATCCTACATAGCACTGCTAACATGCACATACCCTGGGTCTCCAGTTAGTGATACACATATATCTGCACACATGCAGAGGTCCTAACTATCATGTGGTGGCAAACATGCTCCTTCATTAGTGAGCAGACATAATCATGGAGTCTATTCGTCTCATCATGTGTATCCTTGAGAGACATCCAAAGCCACTTTCTGTGAGGACTGCATTACCAGTCAACCAGCCATTGTGACCATGACAAATTTATGACACACAGGTACAATGTACAGAGGGCCAGGGACAGTTGATAGCCCTCATTTTGTTACAGTTTCTTCATTTGATGTGGCACAGCTATGATGAGTTGCACCAACCATTGAGATATGAACCCATGTGCATACCTTTGCCCAGCCCTCCCTAATCGAAATGTGGCACTACAAACTCCAAATACCAGTCTAAGATGTTAGCTGAGTGAAGCTAGAACTTGTTACCTATGTGTCCAAATCCAGATCAGACATGTGTCCGAAATGAAGGAGGGGCACAATAATCCCTAAGATGTTTGGAATTTCCATGATCGGTTTCCTTACACACTCACCAGACACACATGAGACATATGTTTGGGCCACATTGCTATCATCAATTGACGTGAAGCCCGCACTCATTTTCAGCCTCATGTTGTGTTTAGAAAGTCAGTCTAGCTGTTGCGTCAACAAATGATGGTAATGAGTTGGACATTTCTATACCTCGCAGGCAACTGTGGCCTATCTCTATACATAATTGGCTCCTGATTTGTGTTGCTGTTTGACACAAAGGCGGCAATAACTTACATAATACAAATGTATTCAGTAAGTTTGCGGAGCTCTTGCTTCCTAACAGGTAGCAATCAATGTCCTTAACAAAGTAGAAATATGACCCCGTATGTTTCAGTAGCATTCCACACACCCAACAACATTGCCGGCAGATATTGTAAAAATCAGCTGATGTCACTACAGAGCAATTAAACGTGCACATTAACATGATTTGTACTTACCAACAGGGCCATCAATCACAATCCCCAGGTGGTCCAGCAGATCTTGCTCCCTGGAGACAAGGTCAGCCCAGCGGTGCTTCAGCTGGTGCTCGTTTCTGGGTGTCTCTTAAATCCTTTGCAGATGATGCAACACCTTTGCCCACCGGAGCCTCCGTGCCTCAGTGTGATACCCCTGTATCACACGCCCACCTGCCTCAATCATTAGGGGTAGGAAATGGCACACCAGCCAAATGAATCCACCCAGCTCCTCCTCTCCCATCCTGCCAAGCCGATGCCTACCCAACATATTTGTACCAAAAGAGAAATAGGGGATAAAGAGGAAAGAAGAAGAGGGGGAAAGTAGGACAGGAAAAATTAAAAAAAGCTACTAACACAGCCCAACTATACCCAAACTAACACTACCCACAACAGACTCCCAACAAAACAAAGACAATACTTCACAACAGAAATGAGCACAAAAAACACTCAGACAGGATACTACAACAAGTTTTTAATCACAAACAGACAATGAAAAGACCACACAGGAGACAAATTCATAAATATACAGAGACAAATTGAAACATAGCCACACAGTCAGGAAATATCACAGACTGCAAAGTGAAAGTGAAAGTACACGCACTGTACCTATTCTGTAAACAGGATATCCTATTACAACACTTCCTGCCTAAAATGGCGGGCGTTTTTATCGTCATGCGTCAAAATATTTTGACGCATACAGACTGCGCGTAATTTTTTTCGGCGCACAGAAGTAGATTTAAGCCTGCATCCATATGTTTCGAAATTGTTTTAAACTTAACCAATTTTCTGAGGTACAGTATGGAAGATACCGCTCAGTGCCAATGGTTCTTTCAGGGCATCATGCGTAATTTTTGGCCATAAGTGTAATTTTTAGACGCATATGCGTCATTTTTTTCGCATATGCTGCAAAATTTCAGGCATTAACTGGGTTTGGGTCATTTTACCATTTTTATGTAATATTACAGTTGTGACAATACTGAGATAGGCTGATTGCACTCACTTTGGGCATGACGGTGTATGGGCACTGGTGACACATCATACTACTGTGGACCATCATCCGCCACTTCATGTACAGGATTTTCACTCTTGACTGACGCAATAGCTGGCCAAACGTGTGGGCTACATATATGTATTGCACAAATTGGGCCTGTTTGGTGTCAGAAGAGGATAGCAAGGTGACGCACATAAGTACAATACCTCAATGCCTATGGGTCAATGTGTGTGCTTTGGCTACTAATATTGTTGTTGACCCACTGTGTGAGCATCACATGATACATGATTGCAAATATGCTTGTATGTATGTGGAGTCAATGTTTCCAACCCTCAGATGCAAGTCAGTGTGGAAATGAGAGAAGACATGTGTTAATCATACCTGTAGCAAAACTTTCTAGTTTTTGGGTAACATAAACACCACAAATGACAATGCATGCACCGGATAGATATCAGACGGTTGTTCATGTCAATGGTCCAAAACTTAACCATCACATGTCCTGGAATTTTGGATACTGCTTCCTAGGCACTTGTTGGTGAACCCACCATGAATCAGGCACATGTACATACTAAGTGGGTACCAAGTTATTGACACAGAGAGCCAAAGATGAACCACATTTGTAATGTCACGCCAAAGTTGAGGTCATATAACTGAGCCACAACTCTCCTGTGGCAGTGGCGGACCAGCAGACCAAGCAGCACGTGGCCACATATTTCCAGTGATCAATTGCACAGAGGTGTCTGGTTCATGTGTGTGGGCCAATGTTAATCCTGTATAGTTTTTAGGGGTCTATGGGGGTCATTCCGACCCCGGCGGGAGGCGGGCCCTGCCCGCCGGGCGGAGACCGCCAGAAGACCGCACCGCGGTCAAATGACCGCGGCGGTCATTCTGACTTTCCCGCTGGGCGGGCGGGCGACCGCTAAAAGGCCGCCCGCCTGCCCAGCGGGAAAGCCCCAGCAACGATGAAGCCGGCTCCGAATGGAGCCGGCGGAGTTGCTGGTGTGCGACGGGTGCAGTGGCACCCGTCGCGATTTTCAGTGTCTGCTTTGCAAACACTGAAAATCTGAATGGGGCCCTGTTAGGGGGCCCCTGCAGTGCCCATGCCAGTGGCATGGGCACTGCAGGGGCCCCCAGGGGCCCCACGACACCCGTTCCCGCCAGCCTCTTCCTGGCGGGAAGGGGGCCGTGGAGGATTCTCTGGGGCAGGGGAAAACCGGCGGGAAACCACCGGTTCCCCTTTTCTGACCGCGGCTTTACCGCCGCGGTCAGAATTGCCCCTGAAGCACCGCCAGCCTGTTGGCGGTGCTTCCTCCGTCCCCGGCCCTGGCGGTCGGAATGACCCCCTATGTTGTCACAGTTACATCCAGGTCTAATCATTAGTCAGTGGCGGCTATTCCTGTATCTACTGAGTATCCTTCGTAGATCAATGGAAGTAAAGCCAATGAGGATTTGAGAACCCACATGGGGATGTTCCTAACCTGTCACTGCAGAGGTGTTATGAGACTGTCAAAAGGGCAACCTTGGTGTGCTGAGTAAGATCATATCTCAGGATTCTTGTACTGGCAGGTGTCATTACAACATTTGTACACAGGTTGGCCTCTAAAGTTCCCACTGCATCTGGGAACATCATAGCCTCTGTGCTGATTAATCTCGCAGCTATTCACCACGCACGGCCCATAAATATGTTGTAAGCAATGTGAATCAGCTTGTGAACTGTCAGGGTCCTAACATGTGTGGACTTTTCATGCACATTATCTGACGTTGCAGGTTCTGTTGGAGGCAACATACCCAATCCCTGCATACGGCCATGATTTGGGTATTTGGAGACAAGTTCCCAATTATGGTACGATAAATAAGCAGATTATGCTATACAATGTATTTGAGTATGCATTGAAGAACCACCTGACAAAATACCCCCAGAGGAATGTGAGGGTTGGGAAAGCAACTATGATACATATGTAGCCACAAGGAACCTTTAGGGTAACGCACAGACAGGTGCCAGTCAGGCTAACAGGATGCAGGGTCAATCAGGATCCAGCAATTTCACAAGGTACATACTCAGTGGTCTGACTGGGACTGGTCGGAGGAAGAACAAGACAGTTGACATGGAAAACTGTGTTTGTCCTGTGTTTTGGAAGGTGACACATAAACCCAAGGGCTGAGTTAGACAGCTTATTTTTCTGACAATGCATAACAGTGTAATTGATAAAATGGCAGCTTCTATGCTGTTCCAAGCATCTGCAAGGGCAGTGCATGTTCAAATGGCTGGTCTGTACGGAGTTGCTCACAGGTGTGTGCTGCATCAATTTCTTACAAGTCCTGTAGGTGAGATTCGAGTTCAAATGGCCAACAGTACCTTTCACATAGGAAGCAATCTACAGGTGGTAACAGGGCTTAGATACTACAAGCCAGTGCATTATTTAACCTGACGTCCATGCAGACAGATGTACATTGACTATGGCATACCATACTAAAGGGTGAAGCACACTGGATTAATATTGTTAGTCTGTGTGTGTGTGTAGAGGAGGGAATATCTGGGTACACATATTACCATTCTAGGGACCTCTTAAGATGGGTGGGGTGAGACCGGGAACATGGGTGTGTCTGGACTTAGGACATGGGCGGATATGTACATGGAATGTCATGTGCGCAATGCTTGTCATAGGTGTGGCACTTGTGGCATGGAGGGGGGCCCAAATTAGGCCCCCCTATGCCACCTTAAAATTGTTTTTAAAATACTTACCTGTACTTACCTGGGATGGGTTCCCCCATCCATGGGTGTCCTCCAGGGGTGGGTGAGGGTGGCAGGGGGTGTCCCTGGTGGCAGGGGAGGGCACCTCTGGACTCCTTCCGAGCCCACAGACACCTTAATGCCTGCCCTGACCCAGGCGTTAAAAAACACCTCCTGTGCGTCAAAATGACGCTGGGGGATAAATAAGCCGCACAGGCCTTAAAATCATTTTTTGGAAGGGAACGCCTACCTTGCATATCATTAACGTAAGGCAGTTTCCTGCTTCCAAAAAATGATGCACATGATGGAATTTTGATGCCCGCGGGGTCGGGCGCCAAAGTATAAATATGGGGCACGGTTTGCGCCGAATGTGCGTCAAAATGTCTGACGCACATTCGGCGCCAACAGAGTATAAATATGCCCCTTATTCTGATAGTTAGAGATAAAGGTGAGCAAAAATGATTACCCAGACCATGATATGGTGAATATTATAGGTGTTTATTTACTTATGTTAATACAGTGGTGATGGTGAGTTGATTCAAAAGAAATTGTTGACAATATGTTGGCGCCTACACAATCCTGCAGCTGTGTTTGGTTGGTCCTCCTCATGTTGATGGCCAGCATCCTCCTCTTCCTCCTCTTCAGCGATTTATGGCTCTGGTTCTAAAAGGGGAATTTTCCTTCATACACAAATGTTGTGCAGGATGGCACAGGTTAAAATGATCTTACAGACCATTTCTGGTGAGTATAGGAGGCTGCCACCAGTGATGTCGAGGCACCTGAATCTCGACTTCAGGATGCCAAAGGTCCTCTTGACTATGGTGCGTGCCCTCCAATGTGCCTCATTGTAGGCACGCTCTGCTGCAGTGCTTGGGTTGCCAAATGGGGTCATAATCCATGGCTGGATCCCATACCCCTGATCAGCTGAAAATGAAAATGATTGAGATCATGTTGATGTAGCTTGCCCCATTAATATCACCTTGCATGGCAGTTGTTCTCTTGTGTTGTCTGTGACTCATTTGTGTTTGTGTTATTGTGTTGATTCGTAGGCTTCTAGGATGTACAATCTGTATTGGGTTGTTTCCTTGGCTGAACGAGTGTTTGGCTGCTGACCGGTTGTATATTTTGGGAGTTTAAGTACAGTGTGAACTCCCTAGCATTGTGACTTGTGATACAGGTGTCCCTGTGTCCTAACTGGGGGTGAGCTGATAGTTCCATACACAGAATCAGTTCGACAGTGGTGGTAACACTTTTGCATCTATGTACCCTGGACATCCCATAGCCTTTGACATATGCAATTGATTAATTTAAACATCAGTGAGACGCTTACATTTTGCAAGGTGCATCATGGCTGTGAGATGGCTGTGAGATCCCAGCAGTGGTTTGAAAGGAGCCACTTGCCAACATGTGTAGTACAGCTAGCAGCTTGGTTTCTGGTGGGATGGTGCGGGGTGTCTGCAAGCTGGGTGCCAACTGTGGCTCAATGTTGCGCAGCAGCTGCTGAATGGCTTGCCAGTTCAACCTGTACCTCTGGATGATGTCATGTTCCCTGAGGCCATGAAGGGTTGTCCTGGTGTGGAATATCCTCTCCTGACTTCTGCGTTGCCTTTGGGGTCCCTGCTCGTGTTGTGGAAGCTGCTGTTGTTGTTCCTGTGCTCTGCATCTGCATGCACGCTGGATGAGAAGCACCTCCATGTCTTCCTTTTGAAGCTCTGCTGTTGCTTCTGTGTGTTTTGATTAAAGACAGGTGTGTTTGCCCCATTTTAGCCCCTGCCCTGACCCAGGCGTTAATTTTTGATGCAAATCGGGCTGTGCGTCATTTTCCGACTCCGCCTCCCGGCCGTGCGGGATTTTTGTGCGGTAGCATAAATAAGTAGCCGTGTTATCCCCACTTTTGGCCTGTTTGTGAGTATATGTCAGGGTGTTTTTACTTTCTCACTGGGATCCTGCTAGCCAGGGCCCCAGTGCTCATAGTGGAAACCCTATTTTGTCAGTGTGTTTGATATGTGTCACTGGGACCCTGCTAGCCAGGACCCCAGTGCTCATAGTTTGTGGCCTATATGTTTTCCCTGTGTGGTGCCTAACTGTATCACTGAGGCTCTGCTAACCAGAACCTCAGTGTTTATGCTCTCTCTGCTTTTAAAATTGTCACTGCAGGCTAGTGACCATTTTCATCAATTCTGATTGGCACACTGGAACACCCTTATAATTCTCTAGTATATGGTACCTAGGTACCCAGGGTATTGGGGTTCCAGGAGATCCCTATGGGCTGCAGCATTTTGTTTGCCACCCATAGGGAGCTCAGACAATTCTTACACAGGACTACCACTGCAGCCTGAGTGAAATAACGTCCACGTTATTTCACAGCCATTTTCACTGCACATAAGTAACTTATAAGTCACCTATATGTCTAACCCTCACTTGGTGAAGGTTATGTGCCAAGTTACTTAGTGTGTGGGCACCCTGCCACTAGCCAAGGTGCCCACACATTGTTTAGGGCAAATTCCCCGAACTTTGTGAGTGCGGGGACACCATTACACACGTGCACTACACATAGGTGACTACTTTTGTGTAGCGTCACAATGGTAACTCCAAAAATGGCCATGTAACATGTCTAAGATCATGGAATTGTCACCCCAATACCATTCTGGTATTGGGGGGACAATTCCATGATCCCCAGGTCTCTAGCACAGAACCCGGGTACTGCCAAACTGCCTTTCCGGGGTTTCCACTGCAGCTGCTGCTGCTGCCAACCCCTCAGGCAGGATTCTGCCCTCCTGGGGTCTGGGCAGCCCAGTCTCAGGAAGGCAGAACAAAGGATTTCCTCTGAGAGAGGGTGTTACACCCTCTCCCTTTGGAAAGAGGTGTGAAGGGCTGGGGCGGAATAGCCTCCCCCAGCCTCTGGAAATGCTTTGATGGGCTAAGATGGTGGCCATCTCTGCATAAGCCAGTCTACACCGGTTCAGGGATCCCCCAGCCCTGCTCTGGCGTGAAACTGGACAAAGGAAAGGGGAGAGACCACTCCCCTGACCTGCACCTCCCAGGGGAGGTGCCCAGAGCTCCTCTAGTGTGTCCCAGACCTCTGCCATCTTGGATTCAGAGGTGTTGGGGCACAATGGACTGCTCTGAGTGGCCAGTGCCAGCAGGTGACATCAGAGACCCCTCCTGATAGGTGCTCACCTCTCTTGGTAGCCAAACCTCCTTTCTTGGTAGCCAAACCTCCTTTTCTGGCTATTTAGGGACTCTCCTCTGGGCTATTCCTCAGATAACGAATGCTAGAGCTCACCAGAGTTCCTCTGCACTTCCCTCTTCGACTTCTGCCAAGGCTCGACGGCTGACTGCTCCAGGACGCCTGCAAAACGCAACAAAGTAGCAAGACGACTACCACCAACATTGTAGCGCCTCATCCTGGCGGCTTTCTCAACTGTTTCCTGGTGGTGCATGCTCTGAGGGCTGTCTGCCTTCACCCTGCACTGGAAGCCAAGAAGAAATCTCCTGTGGGTCGACAGAATCTTCCCCCTGCTAATGCAGGCAGCAAAAGGCTGCATCATGGTCCTCTGGGTCCTCTCTTATCCTGACGAGCGTGGTCCCTGGAACACAGGAGCTGGATCCAAGTGACCCCCACAGTCCAGTGATCCTTCAGTCCATGTTTGGTGGAGGTAAGTCCTTGCCTCCCCACACCAGACAGCAAACTTGTGTACTGCGTGATTTGCAGCTGCTCCGGCATCTGTGCACTTCTCCAAGGATTCCTTTGTGCACAGCCTAGCCTGGGTCCTCAGCACTCTATCCTGCAGTGCCCAACCCTCTGAGTTGGACTCCAACATCGTGGGACCCTCCTTTTGTGACTCTGGTTTCACAAATCTTCTAAGTGCCTGCTCCGGTACTTTTGCGGGTGCTGCCTGCTTCTGCGGGGGCTCTCTGAGTTGCTGAGCGCTCCCTCTGTCTCCTCCTCCAACGGGCAACATCCTGGTCCTTGCTGGTCCTTCGCAGCACCCAAAAACCTCTATTGCAACCTTTGCTGCTAGCAAGGCTTGTTTGCGGTATTTCTGCATGGAAACACTTCTGCAACATCTAGCACGCCGTGAGACATCTTCCATTCAAAGGAGAAGTTCCTAGCCCTTTTCGTTGTTGCAGAATCTTTGGTTATTCCACCCAGAGGCAGCCCTTTTGCACCTTCATCAGGGGTTTCCTGGGCTCCTGCCACCCCTGGACACTATCGCAACTCTTGGACTTGGTCCCCTTGCCTTCCAGGTCCTCACGTCCAGGAATCCATTTTCAGTGTTTTGCTGGTGCTTGTGGTTCTTGCAGAATCCCCCTATCATGACTATTGTGTCTTGCTGGGGTAGTAGGGTAACTGTACTCCTACTTTTCAGGGTCTTTGGGTGGGGTATCTTGGACACCTGACTGTTTTCTTACAGTCCCAGCGACCCTCTACAAGCTCCCATAGGTCTGGGGTCCATTTGTGATTCACATTCCACTTTTGGAGTATATAGTTTGTGTTGCCCCTAGACCTATGTTCACCTATTGCATCCTATTGTGATTCTACATTGTTTGCACTACTTTTCTTACTGTTACTTACCTGTTTTGGGTTTGTGTACATATATCTTGTGTATATTACTTACCTCCTAAGTGAGAGTATTCTCTGAGATACTTTTGGCATATTGTCATAAAAATAAAGTACCTTTATTTTTAGTAACTCTGAGTATTGTGTTTTCTTTTGATATTGTGCCATATAAGTGGTATAGTAGGAGCTTTGCATGTCTCCTAGTTCAGCCTAAGCTGCTTTGCCATAGCTACCTTCTATCAGCCTAAGCTGCTAGAAACACCTCTATTCTACTAATAAGGGATAACTGGACCTGGCACAGGGTGTAAGTACCACAAGGTACCCACTATAAGCTAGGTCAGCCTCCTACATTGGTGGTGCAGCGGTGGGATAAGTTCTTGTAACTGCTTTACCACTTTGTCATTTGGTGCTTTTCATAAGAAAATCATATACCAAATAGTTCAGTGTATGTACACTTAACCAAAACCGTTTACTTTTCTACTCTAAATCTTTAAACAAAGTTTCAGAAAAGTTTTGAAAACTTCTAAAAGTTTTTCCAAAGTTTGAAAAAGTTTTTTCTCTGTGCTTTCTAAGTTCTAAAACTTTTTCTCTCACTATCCTTAAACCTTTTCTGTCATGTCTGTAGTAGAGTCCACTCCTAAAACTGTTAATGCAACATATGAGAGTTTGAACTATACAAGTTTGAGGGGTCTCTGCCTGGATAGAGGTTTGCGTATAGGTAAGAATCCTACAAAAGAGTTTCCCTTTAACATGCTCATTGTAGATGCCCAGAACCAGTCTGGCCCATCTCAGTAAGGTTAGAAAATGGGGAAGCTTCCCAGTCAGACTCAGAGGAGTGCCCTAAAGAAGCTGGGGAGGGTTCTTACAAAGTCCTGCCCCCTAGCAGGGTGCCTAGTGACACTGGTAGTGTTAGAGGGTCCCACACCAGTAGGGCATCTTTCACCCCTAGAGGCCAAGTTACTAGGGTCCAGACAGTTAGGGACAGGTCTCCCTTTGAAACTTCCCACATTTCCTCTGTGTATAAACATTCCCAACCCATCCACCCTGAGGATAACTTAATGGAAAGGGAACTCGAAAAGCTGAGGGTAAAAGAGACCAGACTGAAGCTTAAACAGCAGCAGTTGGCCTTAGATAGGGAATCCCTAGACATAGAGAGGGAAAGACAGAGGTTGGGGTTAGTTCCCAATGGTGGCAGCAGCAGTATTTCTGATAGCAATCCTGTTACAGAGCAAGATTCCAGGAATCTGCACAAGAAAGTCCCCCCTTACAAGGAGGGGGATGACATTAATAAGTGGTTTTGCTGCACTTGAGAGGGCCTGTATGGTACAGTTGGTCCCTCAAAGGCAGTGGGCTGCTATTTTGTGGCTGTCTTTCACTGGAAAGGGTAGGGATATGCTCCTTACTGTCAGAGAAAGTGATGCCAATAATTACAAAGTTTTGAAAGATGAACTCTTGGATGGATTTGGCTTAACCACTGAACAATACAGGATTAAGTTAAGGGACACCAGAAAAGAGTCTTCTCAAGACTGGACAGATTTTGTGGACTGTTCAGTGAAGGCCTTGGAAGGGTGGTGGCATGGCAGTAAAGGTTCTGACTATGAAAGACTGTACAATCTTATTCTGAGAGAGCATATTCTTAACAATTGTGTGCCTGACTTGTTGCACCAGTACCTAGTGGACGCCGATCTGTCCTCTCCCCAAGAATTGGGAAAGAAGGCAGACAAATGGGTCAGAAAAAGAGTGAACAGAAAAGTTCATACAGGAGGTGCCAATGATGGCCAGAAGAAAGATGGTGAGAACTCTCAGGATAAGCATGGGGATAAGGGTAAAACCAAAGATCCTTCTTCAAATCCTAAACACTCTTCAGGGGGTGGGGATAAATCAACTTCTTCCTCTTCTTCACAACCCACACACATTAAAAAGCCTTGGTGCTATGTGTTTTAAAAATAAAGGCCATAGGCCCAGGTAAACCCCCTAAGCCTACCACTACTAATACATCAAACTCTAGTGCCCCTAGCAGTAGTGGCAATAGTGGCGGGACTGCTGGCAACAGTCAAAATAAGGGTGTAGTTGGGTTCACTTATGGGTCCATCATAGAAACTAGGGTAATCAGTCCCAAGACAGTTTCTGTCACACCTAGAAGCACTGGCCTTGCCACACTGGCTGCTTGTCCCCTTACAATGGATAAGTACAAGCAGACAGTTTCAATAAATGGTGTTGAGGCTCAGGCCTACAGGGACACAGGTGCCAGTATCACTTTGGTGACTGAAAACCTAGTGTCTCCTGAACAAAACATCATTGGACAACAGTACAAGATTATTGATGTTCACAACTCCACTAGGTTTCTTCCCTAAGCTATAATTCAGTTTAGTTGGGGTGGAGTTACTGGCCCTAAGCAGGTGGTAGTATCACCTAGCTTACCTGTAGACTGTCTCTTAGGTAATGACCTAGAGGCCTCAGGTTGGTCTGAGGTAGAGTTTAATACTCATGCAGCCATGCTGGGTATCCCTGAGGAATTGCTTCCTCTCATTCCAGCTGAAATGAAAAAGCAAAGGAGAGAAAAAGTCCTTAAAAGTCATGATCCTTCTCCAACAACAGGTAAAAAGGGCATCAAAGCATTCCCTACCCACCCTGCCATTCAGGATACCATTCCTGTGGTGGGAGAAACCTCTCCTGGGGTGGCACCTGTACAAGGGAATTATCAGCTGGCACAGCTATACTCCCAGAGGTGAAAGTACCTCTCTGTGGGATAACTAATATTGGTAAGAAAAAGTGCACCATTTTAGTTAACATGGAGCATCCCTCCAACCCGCCCAGAGAAACTTTAGTGCAGCAACCCTGCACTGCCTCACAACACTTAGGACAGCAGCCCTGCCCTAGTGTGGAACTCATAGGACAGCATCCCTGCCCTGCTCCAACTCAAGTAAAACAGCAACCCTGTTCTCTCTTACAGCCATATGGACAAAGGTTTTGCCCAGCTATGGCTTTATTGAGACAGCATCCCTGTCTGGCATTCTCATCACTTGATATAGGTCCAGTGGACAATTCCCACTGCTCTAAACTAAAACCTACTAATAGGAACTCTGAGTCTATACCTTCACATTGTTGGCTAGCTAAAAAAACTTCAAACAGGGTGGTTTACATCCCCACAGGTAAGTAACCATATAGTGGATGATAAAGGAAGTAACCAATCAATTGCAGAGCCTCTCTCCACTTATCACCACTTAGACAATAAAGACTCACCTGGCCAAGGTTAGCCTTATTGTCCTTCGTTTGGGGGGGTGTAGGAAGGTAGCCTCTTTCTAGCCTTGTTACCCCCTCTTTTGGCCTGTTTGTGAGTATATGTCAGGGTGTTTTTACTGTCTCACTGGAATCCTGCTAGCCAGGGCCTAGTGCTCATAGTGAAAACCCTATGTTGTCAGTATGTTTGATATGTGTCACTGGGATCCTGCTAGTCAGGACCCCAGTGCTCATAAGTTTGTGGCCTATATGTGTTCCCTGTGTGGTGCCTAACTGTATCACTGAGGCTCTGCTAACCAGAACCTCAGTGTTTATGCTCTTTCTGCCTTTACAATTGTCACTGCAGGCTAGTGACTGATTTTACCAATTCTCATTGGCACACTCGTACACCCATATAATTCCCTTATAAATGGTACTTAGGTACCCAGGGTACTGGGGTTCCAGGAGATCCCTATGGGCTGCAGCATTTCTTTTGCCACCCATAGGGAGCTCAGACAATTCTTACACAGGACTGCTACTGCAGCCTGAGTGAAATAACATCCACGTTATTTCACAGCCATTTTCACTGCACATAAGTAACTTATAAGTCACCTATATGTCTAACCCTCACTTGGTGAAGGTTAGGTCCTAAGTTACTTAGTGTGTGGGCACCCTGGCACTAGCCAAGGTGCCTCCACATTGTTCAGGGCAAATTCCCTGAACTTTGTGAGTGCGGGGAGACCATTACAAGTGTGCACTACACATAGGTCACTACCTATGTGTAGCGTCACAATAGTAACTCCGAGCATGGCCATCTAACATGTCTAAGATCATGGAATTGTCACCCCAATACCATTCTGGTATTGTGGGGACAATTCCATGATCCCCCGCGTCTCTAGCACAAAACCCAGGTACTGCCAAACTGCCTTTCCGGGGTTTCCACTGAAGCTGCTGCTGCCAACCCCTCAGACAGGATTCTGCCCTCCTGGGGTCTGGGCAGCCCAGTCCCAGGAAGGCAGAACAAAGGATTTCCTCTGAGAGAGGGTGTTACGCCCTCTCCCTTTGGAAATAGGTGTGAAGGGCTGGGGAGGAGTAGCCTCCCCCAGCCTCTGGAAATGCTTTGATGGGCACAGATGGTGCCCATCTCTGCATAACCAGTCTACACCGGTTCAGGGATCCCCCAGCCCTGCTCTGGCGTGAAACTGGACAAAGGAAAGGGGAGTGACCACTCCCCTGACCTGCACCTCCCAGGGGAGGTGCCCAGAGCTCCTCCAGTGTGTCCCAGACATCTGCCATCTTGGATTCAGAGGTGTTGGGGCACAATGGACTCCTCTGAGTGGCCAGTGCCAGCAGGTGATGTCAGAGACCCTCCTGATAGGTGCTTGCCTCTCTTGGTAGCCAAACCTCCTTTCTTGGTAGCCAAACCTCCTTTTATGGCTATTTAGGGTCTCTCCTCTGGGCTATTCCTCAGATAACGAATGCAAGAGCTCGCAAGAGGTCCTCTGCACTTCCCTCTTCGACTTCTGCCAAGGATTGACCGCTGACTGCTCCAGGACGCCTGCAAAACCGCAACAAAGTAGCAAGACGACTACCAGCAACATTGTTGCGCCTCAATCTGCCGGCTTTCTCGACTGTTTCCTGGTGGTGCGTGCTCTGAGGGCTGTCTGCCTTCACCCTGCACTGGAAGCCAAGAAGAAACCTCCCGTGGGTCGACGAAATCTTCCCCCTGCTAAAGCAGGCACCAAAAGACTACATCACCGGTCCTCTGGGTCCCTTCTCATCCTGACGACCGTGGTCCCTGGTACACAGGAGCTGGATCCAAGTGACCCCCACAGTCCAGTGATCCTTCAGTCCAAGTTTGGTGGAGGTAAGTCCTTGCCTCCCCACAACAGACAGCAAACCTGTGTACTGCGTGATTTGCAGCTGCTCTGGCTTCTGTGCACTTCTCCAAGGATTCCTTTGTGCACAGCCTAGCCTGGGTGCCCAGCACTCCGTCCTGCAGTGCTCAACCCTCTGAGTTGGACACCGACGTCGTGGGACCCTCCTTTTGTGACTCTGGTTTCACAGATCTTCTAAGTGCCTGCTCTCGTACTTCTGCGGATGCTGCCTGCATCTGTGGGAGCTCTCTGAGTTACTGAGCGCCCCCTCTGTCTCCTCCTCCAAGGGGCGACATCCTGGTCCTTCCTGGTCCCCAGCAGCACCCAAAATCCTGTACCGTGACCCTTGCAACTAGCAAGGCTTGTTTGTGGTATTTCTGTGTGGAAACACTTCTGCAACATCCAGCACACCGTGGGACATCTTACATGGAAAGGAGAAGTTCCTAGCCCTTTTTGTTGTTGCAGAATCTTTGGCTTCTTCCACCCAGAGGCATCCCTTTTTGCACCTTCATCTGGGGTTTCCTGAGCTCCTGCCCCCCTGGACACTATCGCAACTCTTTGACTTGGTCCCCTTGCCTTGCAGGTCCTCACGTCTAGGAATCCGTTTTCAGTGTTTTGCTGGTGCTTGTGGTTCTTGCAGAATCCCCCTGTCACGACTATTGTGTCTTGCTGGGGTAGTAAGGTAACTTTACTCCTACTTTTCAGGGTCTTGGGGTGGGGTATCTTGGACACCTGACTGTTTTCTTACAGTCCCAGCGACCCTCTACAAGCCCCCATAGGTCTGGGGTCAATTCGTGATTCGCATTCCACTTTTGGAGTATATGGTTTTTGTTGCCCCTGGACCTGTGTTCACCAATTGCATCCTATTGTGATTCTACATTGTTTGCACTACTTTTCTTACTGCTACTTACCTGTTTTGGGTTCGTGTACATATATCTTACCGCCTAAGTGAGGGTATTCTCTGAGATACTTTTGGCATATTGTCATAAAAATAAAGGGGCATATTTATACTCTGCTTGCGCGGAATGTGCGTCAAAATTTTGGCGCACATTCGGCGCAAACCCTGCCCCATATTTCTATTTTGACGCCCAAACCCGCGGACGTCAAAATCCCACTTATTGGAAGGGGGAACCTGCCTTGCGTTAATGATATGCAAGGTAGGCGTTCCCTTCCAAAAAATGACTTTAAGGCCTGTGCGCCTTATTTATACTCTGGCGTCATTTCGAGGCACAGGAGGGGGTGGGCCTTAAAAAACGTTGCACAGCCTGATGGGCGCTGTTTTTAAATGCCTGGGTCAGGGCAGGCGTTAAGGGACCTGTGGGCTCTTTGCTAAGACAGGAATCATGTCAATGGAGGTTGGGCGTCAAAAAAAATGGCGCAAGTCCGGTTTGAGGCCTGATTTTTGCCTCAGACCTGACGTACACCATTTTTTGACGCACAACCCCATTTTCCCATACGCCGGCGCTGCCTGGTGTGAGTCTTTTTTTTTTGCACAGCCAGTCCGCAGCGCCGGCTAACGTCATTCCATAAATACGGCACCCTAATGGCGCATTGGAATGGCGTTAGCCGGCGGTAAAAATTATAAATATGGCCCTAAGTACCTTTATTTTTAGTAACTCTGAGTATTGTGTTTTCTTATATTGTGCTATATGATATTAGTGGTATAGTAGGAGCTTTTCATGTCTCCTAGTTCAGCCTAAGCTGCTTTGCCATAGCTACCTTCTATCAGCCTAAGCTGCTAGAAACACCTCTATTCTATTAATAATGGATAACTGGACCTGGCACAAGGTGTAAGTACCACAAGGTACCCACTATAGGCCAGGCCAGCCTCCTACACTGCACCTGTGATCCGAATAGCTGTGGCTGTACCCGGATTATTTCCTCCACCATGACCCTTAGCTCCTCCTCAGAGAACCTGGGGTGTCGTTGTGGTGCCATGGGTGTATTGTGAGTGGTGTCGTTAGGGTGTGTGGGGTGCTTTGTTGGGGTGTGTGATGTGGGGTACGTGGATGTTGTATAAGTGGTGGTGTGTGTCTGTGGTCTTGTCTGTGGTCTTGCTCTCTCTCTTGTGGCACTCGTTTGTAATGGTAAAGGACTGTAGGTAATGTCTATGTGTGTTTTATAGTGGTGTGGGTGCGTGGGTGTGGTGTGTTTATGTGTGTCTGATGGTTGTAGTTTGAATTGTCCAATGTGGTGTAGTTTTGTTTGAGTGTGTGTATTTTGAGCTCTGCGGTATGTACCACCAATGGTTTAGTGCCATTAAATGTCCGCCGCAGTGATTCATGGGTCATAATGCTATGGGTGTAGTTCTGTTGGTGTAATGGTGTGAGTTTTGCTACCGCCAGTTTATCACTGAACTTTCGGCTGGCGGACTTGTGTGTGTGGCTGTATAGTGACAGATTGCTATGTGGTGGTCATAATATGGGTGGTGGTAATCCGCTGCGGCGGCGGTATGTTGGTAGCAGTCAGCATGGCAGTAAGTGGGATTTACCGCCAAGGTCATAATGAAGGCCTTAGTCTCCTTGACACTGCTGCAGCTGCGTCTCTGTTCATACATCCTCTACACACCAAACCAAAAGACATGAGAAAAAAGACATTGGGCCTCATTCCGACCCCGCCGGGCGGAAACCGCCCAAACACCGCCCCGCGGTCAGAAGACCGCGGGGGGCATTTCAACTTTCCCGCTGGGCCGGCGGGCGATCTGCAAAAGATCGCCCGCCGGCCCAGCGGGAAAGCGCCTTCCACAAGGATGCCGGCTCCGAATGGAGCCGGCGGAGTGGAAGGTGTGCGACGGGTGCTGTGGCACCCGTCGCGCTTTTCAGTGTCTGCTAAGCAGACACTGAAAAGCAATGTGGGGCCCTGTTAGGGGGCCCCTGCAGTGCCCATGCCATTGGCATGGGCACTGCAGGGGCCCCCAGGGGCCCCACGACACCCGTTCCCGCCAGCCAGGTTCTGGCGGTGTAAACCGCCAGAACCAGGCTGGCGGGAAGGGGGTCGGAATCCCCATGGCGGCGCAGCTTGCTGCGCCGCCATGGAGGATTCCCATGGGCAGCGGGAAACCGGCGGGAGACCGCTGGTTTCCCGTTTCTGACCGCGGCGTTACCGCCGCGGTCAGAATGCCCATGAATGCACCGCCAGCCTGTTGGCGGTGCATTCGCTGCCCTCGGCCCTGGCGGATTCAATCCGCCAGGGTCAGAATGAGGGCCATTGTCATTTACAGCGCCAATAGCTCTAACTCTCACAAATGTGAGAGCTATTGCATTGCAAATGCTTGTTTACACATACGGCCAGGGTCCCGTTTATGTCTGTTATGCCTCAACTCACCACCTCCTGAATCAGCCTGGCCACGCAACACTCGGCTGCCATCCTGTATATTTTGATTTTATGTGTGTCGTGAAACATGTCAAGCCTCAGCCTCTATTTAGTATGTGCAGGGTCTAATTTGTACTGTTTTTTTTTTGCAATTTTATTTACTGTGAACTTGACCCCAGGGCATTAGAGTTCTTCACATGAGAAGCAGAAGTTTTACAAGAAGGCATACTTTTTTTGTTTTTCAGGTGCATGCTCTTAATTGATTTGCAAAGAGTTTAAGGATGTTGAAATGCCAGCAGCATTCAAACCTGGTTCCATAGAGCTATTTTGGGCCGCTCTGTCCATTCGATTATATCTTTTTGTTCCTGTTGCGTTGCCAAATAGCATGTAAGGCTGCAGCAGTAACTCAGTGCCAGAGTACGTCTATTCACTGTAACGGCGGCTCAAAGACAACCTCCATCCGAAGGCCTCGTTTGCACCTGGGCCCGGTTGCCACTAGGAGTACTAATACTGTCTACGCCCAAGTAAAAAGTTCTGGTACTGGACGGGAGAAAACTGAGATGTGGCAGTATTCAGGACTTGTGAGTACCACCCAGTTAAAGCACTGTTCATAGTGTTGCAAGATATTTCACCTGGAAATCTCAGCTCCTTTCCACAGCCAGGGTGAGTCTCTGGGTGAAATGCTCCATCTTGGAATTCCTGTCGGCCATTAACCTCTGTTAGTGGCTGAAATGTGATTACCAGGCACTCACAATGAGTGCTGTTGTCCAGCCTTGGCACACGCATTTCCAACTTGTTAAATTACCAGCATGGGGTATACAAATAATCACAAATCTACTGGTTTGTGGGTGTACTCCTGTCCCTTCTGGATTCAACTCTCAGAAACAGCTTCATACCCACTCCTTCTACTGCTTCAACCATTTTGGCAGATTTTCAATATTTTCAAAAATAATTTGTTGCAGTAAAACTCAAACTATCCACATAGGCGTAGTTTATTCAGCAAGATTTGTGGGGAGCGGGGATGAATCTAAAATTTCCCAACTAAGAAGCAGCAGGTTGCAGGGTGAATGGGTGAGATGTGAAGATTCGAGATGGAGTGTTTTCATGAGAGTGGAACAGAGTACGAAAAGTGATGGATTGAAAATCTACCCTGCTCAAATGCCACTGGTTAGACTGTTTGCAAGTGCCAGTCATGCCATCACTTTTTGGGTGATTGCCATTAGTATTCTCCAAAACCTAAGGCTGGCGCAGCATTCCAAGTTTATTGCTGCCAATGTTTGTGAATTTTGAAAAGTAATACATTTGTACCCTTTCAAGGACTGCTTCTGTGGGAGCTGATTTATTATTTTATGAGAAAACTAGTCACTAAATGGGCCTAATTCACAAAGGTGACATACTTTTTTGATTAATTTACACTTTTGGGTAAGTTTACTACTTTTTGGCTAATCACAAAATGCAAATGTAAATTTACCACAGAAAAGTAACTTATATATGTCCACCGAAGTGGAGGCCCTGGGGCCCAGTCTGCATTTTGTAGTACTTTCTATAGTATTACAACTGTACTGCAAAATTACTACAAAATGATATTCAAAAACTGCACTTATAAAGTACTAGTGCCAAAACACAGTAGCACTTTAGAAGTGCAATTTGTGAATTGAATTTTGTAGTATGTTTGTACTGCTATCTTAGTACTGCAAAACCTACTATAAATGCAGTTTATGAATAGCCCCTGGCCCTTCATTCAAACCTAAAGTAGTCATGTGAACCCTAAGGGCCTTATTTATACTTTTTGGTGCAAAACTGCACTAATGCAGTTTTGCACCAAAAAGTTTTGCACCGGCTTGCACCATTTTTTTGCACCAGCTGGGCACCATATTTATGGAATGGTGCAAGCCGGTGCAAAGGGTAGGGTAGCATAAAAAAAAGGATGTTAGGCAGGTAAGAGTCAAAATAAATTACTCTAACCAGATTAGCGTGATTTTTTTATGCTAACGGGCATATTTATACTGTTTGCACTGAATTTGCGTCACTTTTTTTTAACTCTAATTCGGTGCAAAACTAACTCCATATTTATAATTTGGTGCTAGACCCGTTTAGCGCCAAATTTATGGAGTTAAAGTCATTTTTTGGAAGTGGAAACCTACCTTGCCCTAATGAGATGCAAGGTAGGCGTTCCCGTGCAAAAAATGCCTCTATGGCCTTAACTCCATATTTATACTCCCATGCAAAAATGGTGCAAGGGAGGGAGGAGGGGTCAAAAAATGGGGCAAAGCTTGTTGCATTTTTTAAAGCCTGGGTCAGGGCAGGCGTTAAGGCCCATATTTATACTTTTTGACGCAAAACTGCGCTAACGCAGTTTTGCGCCCAAAAAATTAGCGCCGGCTAACGCCATTCTGAAGCGCCATGCGGGCGCCGTATTTATTGAATGGCGTTAGCCGGCGTTAGCCGACCGGCGCTGCCTGGTGTGCGTGAAAAAAAAACACGTACACCAGGCAGCGCCGGCGTAGGGAAAAATGGCGTTTGGGTGTCTAAAAATGGGGCAAGTCAGGCTGAGGCAAAAAAATCGTCTTAACCCGATTTGTGCCATTTTTTTACGACGCCCATCCCCCATTGAAATGACTCCTGTCTTAGCAAAGACAGGAGTCATGCCCCCTTGCCCAATGGCCATGCCCAGGGGACTTCTGTCCCCTGGGCATGGTCATTGGGCATAGTGGCATGTAGGGGGGCACAAATCAGGCCCCCCTATGCCACAAAAAAATAAAAAAAAAATACTTACCTGGACTTACCTTAATGTCCCTGGGGTGGGTCCCTCCATCCTTGGGTGTCCTCCTGGGGTGGGCAAGGGTGGCAGGGGGTGTCCCTGGGGGCAGGGGAGGGCACCTCTGGGCTCATTCTGAGCCCACAGGTCCCTTAACGCCTGCCCCGACCCAGGCGCTAAAATCCGGCGCAAATGCGGGTTTTTTAGACCCGCCCACTCCCGGGCGTCATTTTTGCCCGGGAGTATAAATCCGACGCAATAGCATCGCAGTCATTTTTTAAGACGGGAACGCCTACCTTGCATATCATTAACGCAAGGAAGGTGTTCACGCAAAAAAATGACGCTAATTCAATGAACTTTGGCGCTAGACGCGTCTAACGCCAAAGTATAAATATGGAGTTAGTTTTGCGTCGAATTTGCGTCGAAAAAAGGACGCAAATTTGGCGCAAACGGAGTATAAATATGCCCCTAAGGGACCTGTGGGCCTATTTCCATGGTGGAACACCATGGAATAAGCCCACAGGTGCCCTCTCCAGTCCCCATGGGCACCCCCACCCACACCAGAGGGACAGCGGAGGACGGGGGACCCCATCCCCGGTAAGTACAGGTAAGATTACATTTTATTTTTGAAAGTGCCATATGGCACAGGGTGCAATGGCCATGCCCAGGGGACCCTTGTCTTCTGTGCTTGCCATTGGGGTGGTGGGCGTGACTCCTGCCTTTTCTAAAGCAGGAGTCATTTGGCATGGTAGGTTTAGCACCATAAAATGATACTAACCTGGTTAGAGTCATTTTTTTTACTCTACCCTGCCTAAAGTCATTTTTTGGTGCTAAACCCTCTTCTTTACTGCCAGCCCCACCCGACTAAAGTCATTTTTTTACTCTAGCCTACCCTTTGCACCGGCTTGCACCATTCCATAAATATGGTGCCGGCTGGTGCACAGAAATGGTGCAAGCCGGTGCTTAACTCTTTGCTGCAAAACTGAGTTAGTGCAGTTTTGCAGCAAAAAGTATAAATAAGGGCCAATATTTGTAAGTTTGCGCCACTTTTGCATCAAAAAATGACGTTAATATGGTGCAAAAAAAGTGTAAATCAGGGTCTTAAGTATAAATATGGAGTTAATTTTGCACCAAATTAGAGTAAAAAAAATGACACTTGGGCCCATATTTATACTTTTTGACGCACAACTGCGCCAACGCAGTTGTGCGTCAAAAATTTTACCGCCGGCTAACGCCATTCCAACGCACCATGCGGGGCCTTATTTATGGAATGGCGTTAGCCGGCGCTGCAGACTGGTGTGCGTCAAAAAAAATGACTCACACCAGGCAGCGCTAGCGTATGGGAAAATAGGGGTTGTGCGTCAAAAAATGGGGCAAGTCAGGTCTGAGGCAAAATTCAGGCCTCAAACCGGATTTGCGCCATTTTGTTTGACACCCAACCTCCATTGACATGACTCCTGTCTTAGCAAAGACAGGAGTCATGCCCCCTTGCCCAATGGCCATGCCCAGGGGACTTCTGTCCCCTGGGCATGGCCATTGGGCATAGTGGCATGTAGGGGAGCCCAAATCAGGCCCCCCTATGCCACAAAAAAAATCTGAAAAAAATACTTACCTGAACTTACCTTTACTTCCCTGGGATGGGTCCCTCCATCCTTGGGTGTCCTCCTGGGGTGGGCAAGGGTGGCAGGGGGTGTCCCTGGGGGCAGGGGAGGGCACCTCTGGGTTCCTTCCGAGCCCACAGGTCCCTTAACGCCTGCCCTGACCAGGTGTTAAAAAACTGCGCCCATCAGGTTGTGCGTAGTTTTTTAAGGCCCACCCCCTCCTGTGCGTCAAAATGACGTCAGAGTATAAATTTGGGGCACAGGCCTTGAAGTCATTTTTTGGAAGGGAACGCCTACCTTGCATATAATTAACGCAAGGCTGGTTCCCTCTTCCAAAAAATAACGCACATGGTGGAATTTTGACGCCCGCGGGGTCGGACGTCAAAGTATAAATATGGGGCAGGGTTTGCGCCGATTTTTGACGCACATTCGGCGCAAACAGATTATAAATATGCCCCTAATTCGGTGCAAACAGAGTATAAATATGCTGCAGAGTATAAATATGCCCCTAAATATGGCGTTAAGGCCATAGAGTCATTTTTTGCACGGGAACGCCTACCTTGCATCTCATTAAGGCAAGGTAGGTCTCCACTTCCAGAAAATGACTTTAACTCCATAAATGTGGCGCTAGATGGGTCTAGCACCAAAGTATAAATATGGAGTTAGTTGTGCACCAAATTAGAGTTTTAAAAAAATCACGCTAATTCAGTGCAAACAGAGTATAAATATGCCCCAAAATGTGGCTTAAATGCTTACTTTAGATGGAGCAATATTATAGTCTATGTAATCAATAATGGGGGGTGCTGGTAGAGCACACACCCTGAACTCAAGTATTTAAAAGTGCTCTCATGATAAAGAGGCTCTGAGAGATAACATGTTTGCCTATTATCACACAATTTGGGTAGCTGGTATTGATTCCAGGTTGCCTGGTTTCTGAAATTCAGCCATCAGATTTAACTCTCTGTCTCACTTTCCTGTTTTACAGGAAAGATCATTGTTTTGTCATTCATTTTTGGCCCACAACTAACAATCCAACAGACACACCAGACCAAACTTAGGGCCCCCTGACCAAACTATTAAGCCAAGAATGCATTTTTGGGGGGTGTCACACCCCAAACACCCCCCTGAAGCCACACCTTGGACTTTTCCTTGGCTCCCCATCTTACGTTAAAAAGAAATTGCAAAGGGTCCAAAATGCCGCGGCCCGGCTGCTTTTGGACCTTCCAAGATGGTCATCTGTAAAGACGGGTCTAGTTTCTTTACATTGGTTACCCGTCGAACAGTGGATAAAATTTAAGGCCCTATGCTATATACACAGGTCCCTTTATGATAAGGGTGCCCCTCTTCTGAAGAATATTGCTACTTTCTATAAACCGAATAGAGCTTTGAGATCTGCCACTCTTGTTTTAGCTACCCTACCCAAAATAAAGAAAACCAAATGGGGTGGAGCCACCTTGGCCTTTTTGGGAGCCAAGTTGTGGAATTCCCTTTCTCCCAGCCTACGGCTGATGAACCAAGAATACGATTTTCGGAAGGCCCTAAAAACTTGGTTATTTTAGTCCTGGCTCTGGCTCTGCCGTTTTTATCTTTGGTCTTGGTCCTTTAGCGCTGGGAAAACCCAGGGTAGCCATGCGCTCTATAAATAGTATAACATAACACAACATAACACCCCTGACTTTCCACATAATGTGAATCTACATGTGTAAATAGCCCTTGTACATTTTTTATTTTAAATATACGTAAGATTCGGCCACCTAAGGTCTTAAAGTAAAATAAAAGAGTTCAATTGATTTATGTCAAAGAGGAGCAGTGCAGTACAGCAAGTCACCCAGCTGCTCCTTGTCACAGGGAAGGGGCAGGCATGCACCATATTTAAAGCAACATGGTGTATTCCTGCCTTTTTCTCTTCGGTGGACATGGTGCAAGGGACCGGAGAAACCACCTTTTCGCCCTTTTCTTGTGTTGTTCTCATTACTGGTGGCACCCTCTTGGCTAAGGACCTCCTGTTCTGAGGGACAGTACCTCGAGGAGAGAGCCGACATCCCCCAAAGTGACAAAGAACATACATACTAGATACAGAAGGAAGATTGTGAGGACTTATTAGAATGGGAACAAAGTACTTGGGTAATTTCTACCGGTTTGCAACATAATTGCAACGGAAGCATTCCGGTACACGAACGTTTTAATTGGTTATTTACTTTCATGTTATCCTTCAAAGACCAACACCTCTAACTTCTTCAAATAAAAAAATTGTTTAATACCATCATTAATTCCTCCATATTGCTTTATTTTAATCATTGAAATCACCAGTTCACTAACAACTGCGAAGTTTTTTAAAAAAACTCTAACGCATGAATAAACAATTTTAAAAAAGGGTAACCATTAGCCTCTGTACAGCTTTTTGATTATAGTTTCCCAACATTACATATAGCTATTTAATTCTGTTGTCATGTCTCAATCTCATCACATGATGGCAATATAACACTGGCTACGAATAACGTACAGAAGTTTCTTGTAACATTTCCTTGACTTAGATACTGTCCCCCCCCTAATCAACGCCAATACGAATTAATTGTATGTGTTTAGTAGAGTAAGTGGTCCAAAGCGGTACACTTTAAACACATTTTTGATTTTTTGAAGGTACCATATCTATCTGTTTTAAAGTATTAAGAAAAGAGAAAGGTCGGTGTCTGGCGTCATCTTCTGTAGCCAGGTAAACGGTCTCATTTTTAATAAAGTCGATAAGCTTATTTATTTATAATTAAGCCTCCCTGTTTTCCATTTTTACAGATTTTTACAGATAAATATAGACAGAAAATAAAGGCCCATATTTATACTTTTTGACGCACAACTGCGCCAACGCAGTTGTGCGTCAAAAATTTTAACGCCGGCTAACGCCATTCCAAAGTGCCATGCGGGCGCCTTATTTATTGAATGACTTTAGCCGGCGCAGCTGACTGGTGTGCGTCAAAAAAAATGACCCACACCAGGCAGCGCCGGTGTAGGGGAAAATGGAGCTTGGCCGTCAAAAAATGGGGCAAGTCAGGTCTGAGGCAAAATATTGTCCTCAACCCGATTTGCGCCATTTTTTTTGACTCCCAACCCCCATTGAAATGACTCCTGTCTTAGCACAGACAGGAGTCATGCCCCCTTGCCCAATGGCCATGCCCAGGGAACTTATGTCCCCTGGGCATGGTCATTGGGCATAGTGGCATGTAGGGGGGCACAAATCAGGCCCCCTATGCCACAAAAAAAAAAAAAAAAAATACGTACCTGAACTTACCTTAAGTTCCCTGGGATGGGTCCCTCCATCCTTGGGCGTCCTCCTGGGGTGGGCAAGGGTGGCAGGGGGTGTCCCTGGGGGCATGGGAGGGCACCTTTGGGCTCCTTCCGAGCCCACAGGTCCCTTAACGCCTGCCCTGACCAGGCGTGAAAAAATTACGCAAAAGCGGCTGGACGTCATTTTTTCAGGCCCGCCCACTCCCGTGCGTCATTTTTGCACGGGAGTTTAAATAAGGCGCACATGCCTTAGAGTCATATTTTAGAAGGGAACGCCTACCTTGCATATCATTAACGCAAGGTAGGTGTCCACGCTAAAAAATGACGCAAACTCCAAGATCTTTGGCGCTAGACGGGTCTAACACCAAAGTATAAATATGGAGTTAGCTTTGTGTCTGATTTGCGTAAAAAAAAACGACGCAAATCCGGCGCAAACAGAGTATAAATATGCCCCAAAGTGTTTCATGTCGGTTTTTAGTTTTTTTTAATGGAAAAATACGGAAATATCGGTTTCTTTTGAGTGACTTTCATCTGTTCCAAGCCAGCCGCTGGGCAGATAGATGGCATGGAGAGTTAAAAACAGGATGAGATTTTCTTACATTGCAACATATGTCAGCATGCATTTGTGGTAGAATGCTAATATTTACTTGCGGGTGGATTGTTATGTTAAATTTGGCTGCTTAATTTGCTAAAACACAACAGGCGTCAAAGCATAGCGCCCGTTTGAGTTAAATAAATATGGAAATGCACCTTCATTTTTTCACAGAACACAAAATAAATATGGATAAATACTGATAAGATGGCCAAAAACGAAATATGGATAAATACAGATGGAAATGTTAAAAAAATAAATACCATAAAACCGGGAGCCCTATTTATAATTAAAATTCTATAAATGAATTGTATTGTAAGGACCATTAGACAGTAGAAATTGCTGGGCCTACAGGCATAAGACCTGCACTGCCCACTCCACCTTAACAATGGCCCTTGTCGAGTGCACAATATTAATGTCTTCTTCACAAGGCACAAATTCCTGCGTGACAAACCGATTTTTATTAGGGTCAGTGTGAGAAGGTAGCCTCTTTCTAGCCTTGTTACCCCCACTTTTGGCCTGTTTGTGAGTGTATGTCAGGGTGTTTGTCACTGTTTTCACTGTCTCACTGGGATCCTGATAGCCAGGCCTCAGTGCTCATAGTGAAAACACCATGTTTTCAGTATGGTTGTTATGTGTCACTGGGATCCTGCTAGTCAGGACCCCAGTGCTCATAGGTTTGTGGCCTATATGTATGTGTCACTGGGACCCTGTCACACAGGGCCCCAGTGCTCATAGGTGTGCATGTATATGTTCCCTGTGTGGTGCCTAACTGTCTCACTGAGGCTCTGCTAACCAGAACCTCAGTGGTTATGCTCTCTCATTTCTTTCCAAATTGTCACTGACAGGCTAGTGACAATTTTTACCAATTTACATTGGCTTACTGGAACACCCTTATAATTCCCTAGTATATGGTACTGAGGTACCCAGGGTATTGGGGTTCCAGGAGATCCCTATGGGCTGCAGCATTTCTTTTGCCACCCATAGGGAGCTCTGACAATTCCTACACAGGCCTGCCACTGCAGCCTGAGTGAAATAACGTCCACGTTATTTCACAGCCATTTTACACTGCACTTAAGTAACTTATAAGTCACCTATATGTCTAACCTTTACCTGGTAAAGGTTAGGTGCAAAGTTACTTAGTGTGAGGGCACCCTGGCACTAGCCAAGGTGCCCCCACATTGTTCAGAGCCAATTCACTGAACTTTGTGAGTGCGGGGACACCATTACACGCGTGCACTACATATAGGTCACTACCTATATGTAGCTTCACCATGGTAACTCCGAATATGGCCATGTAACATGTCTATGATCATGGAATTGCCCCCTCTATGCCATCCTGGCATTGTTGGTACAATTCCATGATCCCAGTGGTCTGTAGCACAGACCCTGGTACTGCCAGACTGCCCTTCCTGGGGTTTCACTGCAGCTGCTGCTGCTGCCAACCCCTCAGACAGGCAGCTGCCCTCCTGGGGTCCAGCCAGGCCTGGCCCAGGATGGCAGAACAAAGAACTTCCTCTGAGAGAGGGTGTGACACCCTCTCCCTTTGGAAAATGGTGTGAAGGCAGGGGAGGAGTAGCCTCCCCCAGCCTCTGGAAATGCTTTGTTGGGCACAGATGTGCCCAATTCTGCATAAGCCAGTCTACACCGGTTCAGGGACCCCTTAGCCCCTGCTCTGGCGCGAAACTGGACAAAGGAAAGGGGAGTGACCACTCCCCTGACCTGCACCTCCCCTGGGAGGTGTCCAGAGCTCCTCCAGTGTGCTCCAGACCTCTGCCATCTTGGAAACAGAGGTGCTGCTGGCACACTGGACTGCTCTGAGTGGCCAGTGACACCAGGTGACGTCAGAGACTCCTGCTGATAGGCTCCTTCAGGTGTTAGTAGCCTATCCTCTCTCCTAGGTAGCCAAACCCTCTTTTCTGGCTATTTAGGGTCTCTGTCTCTGGGGAAACTTTAGATAACGAATGCATGAGCTCAGCCGAGTTCCTCTGCATCTCTCTCTTCACCTTCTGATAAGGAATCGACCGCTGACCGCGCTGGAAGCCTGCAAACCTGCAACATAGTAGCAAAGACGACTACTGCAACTCTGTAACGCTGATCCTGCCGCCTTCTCGACTGTTTTCCTGCTTGTACATGCTGTGGGGGTAGTCTGCCTCCTCTCTGCACCAGAAGCTCCGAAGAAATCTCCCGTGGGTCGACGGAATCTTCCCCCTGCAACCGCAGGCACCAAAAAGCTGCATTACCGGTCCCTTGGGTCTCCTCTCAGCCCGACGAGCGAGGTCCCTCGAATCCAGCGATGCTGTCCAAGTGACCCCCACAGTCCAGTGACTCTTCAGCCCAAGTTTGGTGGAGGTAAGTCCTTGCCTCACCTCGCTGGGCTGCATTGCTGGGAACCGTGACTTTGCAAGCTATTCCGGCCCCTGTGCACTTCCGGCGGAAATCCTTCATGCACAGCCAAGCCTGGGTCCACGGCACTCTAACCTGCATTGCACGACTTTCTAAGTTGGTCTCCGGCGACGTGGGACTCCTTTGTGCAACTCCGGCGAGCACCGTTTCACGCATCCTCGTAGTGCCTGTTTCTGGCACTTCTCCGGGTGCTACCTGCTTCAGTGAGGGCTCTTTGTCTTGCTCGACATCCCCTCTCTCTGCAGGTCCAATTTCCGACCTCCTGGTCCCTCCTGGGCCCCAGCAGCGTCCAAAAACGCCAAACGCACGATTTGCGTGTAGCAAGGCTTGTTGGCGTCCATCCGGCGGGAAAACACTTCTGCACGACTCTCCAAGGCGTGGGGGATCCATCCTCCAAAGGGGAAGTCTCTAGCCCTTGTCGTTCCTGCAGTATTCACAGTTCTTCAGCCTAGTAAGAGCTTCTTTGCACCAACCGCTGGCATTTCTTGGGCATCTGCCCATCTCCGAGTTGCTTGTGACTTTTGGACTTGGTCCCCTTGTTCCACAGGTACCCTCAGTCAGGAATCCATCGTTGTTGCATTGCTGATTTGTGTTTTCCTTGCATTTTCCCTCTAACACGACTATTTTGTCCTTAGGGGAACTTTAGTGCACTTTGCACTCACTTTTCAGGGTCTTGGGGAGGGTTATTTTTCTAACTCTCACTATTTTCTAATAGTCCCAGCGACCCTCTACAAGGTCACATAGGTTTGGGGTCCATTCGTGGTTCGCATTCCACTTCTGGAGTATATGGTTTGTGTTGCCCCTATCCCTATGTTTCCCCATTGCATCCTATTGTAACCATACATTGTTTGCACTGTTTTCTAAGACTATACTGCATATTTTTGCTATTGTGTATATATATCTTGTGTATATTTCCTATCCTCTCCCTGAGGGTACACTCTAAGATACTTTGGCATATTGTCATAAAAATAAAGTACCTTTATTTTTAGTATAACTGTGTATTGTGTTTTCTTATGATATTGTGCATATGACACTAAGTGGTACTGTAGTAGCTTCACACGTCTCCTAGTTCAGCCTAAGCTGCTCTGCTAAGCTACCATTATCTATCAGCCTAAGCTGCTAGACACCCTATACACTAATAAGGGATAACTGGGCCTGGTGCAAGGTGCAAGTACCCCTTGGTACTCACTACAAGCCAGTCCAGCCTCCTACATTGGTTGTGCAGTGGTGGGATAAGTGCTTGAGACTACTTACCACTCTTGTCATTGTACTTTTCATAAGAGAAAAATATACAAAACAAGGTCAGTGTATATACACATAGCCAAAAAGTTTTGCATTTCCTCTTTTCACTCTTTTCTAAGTGCTGAAAAGTACTTCTAAACTTTCAAAAAGTTCTTAAAAGTTTAAAAAGTTTTTTTCTGTCTTTCCAAAAAGTTCAGAAAACTTTTTCTCTTTTTCTATCACTTTAACTCTCTCTAAAAAAATGTCTGGCACAGGAAAAAATGTTGAACTGTCCAAACTTGCATATGATCACCTTAGCTGGAAAGGAGCAAGGAGTCTCTGCATAGAGAGAGGTTTGAGTGTAGGGAAGAATCCTTCTTTAGAACTGTTAATTAATATGCTTAGAGTACAGGATAAGGCCATAAGTGCCCAATCTGCAGAAAAAGTAGCTAATGGTTCTCAATCTGATCCAGGGACTCCCTCAGGAAAAGGTTCAGGAAAGAAACTTCTCAGCCTGCCCATTACTAGACAGTCTAGCATAGTTGGTACAGAGGTTGAATCACACCATACTAATGGTGTGCTCTCACATTATACTGGTAGCCAAGCTGTTAGGGTGCCCTCTGTAAGGGACAGGTCTCCTTCTGTTCATTCCATCATACCTCTGTATCTAGAAATGTCCCTCCCACCCACCCTGATGACAGATTGTTAGAAAGGGAGCTCAATAGATTGAGAGTGGAACAAACCAGACTGAAGCTCAAGAAGCAACAGCTGGATTTGGATAGACAGTCTTTAGAAGTAGAGAGGGAAAGACAGAAGTTGGGTTTAGAAACCCATGGTGGCAGCAGCAGTATTCCCCATAGTCATCCTGCAAAAGAGCATGATTCCAGGAATCTGCACAAGATAGTTCCCCCTTATAAGGAGGGGGATGACATTAACAAGTGGTTTGCTGCACTTGAGAGGGCCTGTGCTGTACAGGATGTCCCTCAAAAGCAGTGGGCTGCTATCCTATGGCTATCATTTACTGGAAAAGGTAGGGATAGGCTCCTTACTGTAAAAGAAAATGATGCTAATAATTTCCAAGTTCTTAAGAATGCACTCCTGGATGGTTATGGCTTAACCACTGAACAGTACAGGATAAAGTTCAGAGAGACCAAAAAGGAGTCTTCACAAGACTGGGTTGATTTCATTGACCAGGCAGTGAAGGCCTTGGAGGGGTGGTTACATGGCAGTAAAGTTACTGATTATGAAAGCCTGTATAACACAATCATGAGAGAGCATATACTTAATAATTGTGTGTCTGATTTGTTGCACCAGTACCTGGTAGACTCTGATCTGACCTCTCCCCAAGAATTGGGAAAGAAGGCAGACAAATGGGTCAGAACAAGGGTGAACAGAAAAGTTCATACAGGGGGTGACAAAGATGGCAATAAGAAGAAAGATGGTGAAAAATCTCAAGATAAGCATGGGGATAAGGGTAAAACCAAAGATCCCACTTCAAATCTTAAACACTCTTCAGAGGGTGGGGATAAAACAAATTCTTCCTCTTCTTCCCAACCTGCACACATTAAAAAGCCTTGGTGCTTTGTGTGTAAAAACAGAGGCCATAGGCCAGGGGATAAGTCCTGTCCAGGTAAACCCCCTGAGCCTACCACCACTAATACATCAAGCTCTAGTGCCCCTAGCAGTAGTGGTACTAGTGGTGGGACTGCTGGCAACAGTCAAGCAAAGGGTGTAGTTGGGTTCACTTATGGGTCCATAGTGGAAACTGATGTAATCAGTCCCAAGACAGTTTCTGTCACACCTAGTGGCATTGGCCTTGCCACACTGGCTGCTTGTCCCCTTACAATGGATAAGTACAGGCAGACAGTTGCAATAAATGGTGTTGAGGCCTTGGCCTACAGGGACACAGGTGCCAGTTTCACTTTGGTGACTGAAAACCTAGTGCCTCCTGAACAACACATCATTGGACAACAGTATAAGATTATTGATGTCCATAACTCCACTAAGTTTCTTCCCTTAGCTATAATTCAGTTTAGTTGGGGTGGAGTTACTGGCCCTAAGCAGGTGGTGGTATCACCTAGCTTACCTGTAGACTGTCACTTAGGTAATGACCTAGAGGCCTCAGGTTGGGCTGATGTAGAGTTTTATGCCCATGCAGCCATGCTGGGCATCCCTGAGGAATTGTTCCCTCTCATTTCAAGTGAAATGAAAAAGCAAAGGAGAGAAGGCCTGAAAACTCAGGATCCCTCTCCATCAACAGGTAAAAAGGGTATCACAGTATCCCCTAACCACCCTACCATTCAGGATACTATTCCTGTGGTGGGAGAAACCTCTCCTGGGGTGGCACCTGTTCCAAGGGAATCATCAGCTGGCAAAGCTGGACTCCCTGAGGTGGAAGTACCTCTCTGTGGGATAACTAACATTGGTGAGAAAAACAGTACCATTTTAGTTAACATGGAGCATCCCTCCAACCCTCCCAGAGAAACTTTAGTGCAGAAACCCTGCACTACCTCACAACACTTAGGACAGCATCCCTGCCCTAGTGTGGAGCTCATAGGACAGCATCCCTGCCCTGCTCCAACTCAAGAGAAACAGCATCCCTGTTCTCTCTTCCAGCCAGATGGACAAAGTTTTTGCCCAGCTATGGCTTTTCTGAGACAGCATCCCTGTCTGGCAATTCCATCACTACAAATAGGTTCAGTGGACAATTCCCACTGCTCTAAACTAAAACTTACTGATAGAAACTCTGAAAATACATCTTCACATTGTTGCTTAGCTAAAAAACTTCAAACAGGGTGGATTACATCCCCACAGGGAAGTAACCATATAGTGGATGATAAAGGGAGTAACCAGTCTATTGCAGAGCTACTCTCTACTTATCACCACTTAGACAATAAAGTCTCAACTGGCCAAGGTTAGCCTTATTGTCCTTCGTTTGGGGGGGGGGGGTTGTGTGAGAAGGTAGCCTCTTTCTAGCCTTGTTACCCCCACTTTTGGCCTGTTTGTGAGTGTATGTCAGGGTGTTTGTCACTGTTTTCACTGTCTCACTGGGATCCTGATAGCCAGGCCTCAGTGCTCATAGTGAAAACACCATGTTTTCAGTATGGTTGTTATGTGTCACTGGGATCCTGCTAGTCAGGACCCCAGTGCTCATAGGTTTGTGGCCTATATGTATGTGTCACTGGGACCCTGTCACACAGGGCCCCAGTGCTCATAGGTGTGCATGTATATGTTCCCTGTGTGGTGCCTAACTGTCTCACTGAGGCTCTGCTAACCAGAACCTCAGTGGTTATGCTCTCTCATTTCTTTCCAAATTGTCACTTACAGGCTAGTGACAATTTTTACCAATTTACATTGGCTTACTGGAACACCCTTATAATTCCCTAGTATATGGTACTGAGGTACCCAGGGTATTGGGGTTCCAGGAGATCCCTATGGGCTGCAGCATTTCTTTTGCCACCCATAGGGAGCTCTGACAATTCCTACACAGGCCTGCCACTGCAGCCTGAGTGAAATAACGTCCACGTTATTTCACAGCCATTTTACACTGCACTTAAGTAACTTATAAGTCACCTATATGTCTAACCTTTACCTGGTAAAGGTTAGGTGCAAAGTTACTTAGTGTGAGGGCACCCTGGCACTAGCCAAGGTGCCCCCACATTGTTCAGAGCCAATTCACTGAACTTTGTGAGTGCGGGGACACCATTACACGCGTGCACTACATATAGGTCACTACCTATATGTAGCTTCACCATGGTAACTCCGAATATGGCCATGTAACATGTCTATGATCATGGAATTGCCCCCTCTATGCCATCCTGGCATTGTTGGTACAATTCCATGATCCCAGTGGTCTGTAGCACAGACCCTGGTACTGCCAGACTGCCCTTCCTGGGGTTTCACTGCAGCTGCTGCTGCTGCCAACCCCTCAGACAGGCAGCTGCCCTCCTGGGGTCCAGCCAGGCCTGGCCCAGGATGGCAGAACAAAGAACTTCCTCTGAGAGAGGGTGTGACACCCTCTCCCTTTGGAAAATGGTGTGAAGGCAGGGGAGGAGTAGCCTCCCCCAGCCTCTGGAAATGCTTTGTTGGGCACAGATGTGCCCAATTCTGCATAAGCCAGTCTACACCGGTTCAGGGACCCCTTAGCCCCTGCTCTGGCGCGAAACTGGACAAAGGAAAGGGGAGTGACCACTCCCCTGACCTGCACCTCCCCTGGGAGGTGTCCAGAGCTCCTCCAGTGTGCTCCAGACCTCTGCCATCTTGGAAACAGAGGTGCTGCTGGCACACTGGACTGCTCTGAGTGGCCAGTGCCACCAGGTGACGTCAGAGACTCCTGCTGATAGGCTCCTTCAGGTGTTAGTAGCCTATCCTCTCTCCTAGGTAGCCAAACCCTCTTTTCTGGCTATTTAGGGTCTCTGTCTCTGGGGAAACTTTAGATAACGAATGCATGAGCTCAGCCGAGTTCCTCTGCATCTCTCTCTTCACCTTCTGATAAGGAATCGACCGCTGACCGCGCTGGAAGCCTGCAAACCTGCAACATAGTAGCAAAGACGACTACTGCAACTCTGTAACGCTGATCCTGCCGCCTTCTCGACTGTTTTCCTGCTTGTACATGCTGTGGGGGTAGTCTGCCTCCTCTCTGCACCAGAAGCTCCGAAGAAATCTCCCGTGGGTCGACGGAATCTTCCCCCTGCAACCGCAGGCACCAAAAAGCTGCATTACCGGTCCCTTGGGTCTCCTCTCAGCCCGACGAGCGAGGTCCCTCGAATCCAGCGATGCTGTCCAAGTGACCCCCACAGTCCAGTGACTCTTCAGCCCAAGTTTGGTGGAGGTAAGTCCTTGCCTCACCTCGCTGGGCTGCATTGCTGGGAACCGTGACTTTGCAAGCTATTCCGGCCCCTGTGCACTTCCAGCGGAAATCCTTCGTGCACAGCAGAGCCTGGGTCCACGGCACTCTAACCTGCATTGCACGACTTTCTAAGTTGGTCTCCGGCGACGTGGGACTCCTTTGTGCAACTCCGGCGAGCACCGTTTCACGCATCCTCGTAGTGCCTGTTTCTGGCACTTCTCCGGGTGCTACCTGCTTCAGTGAGGGCTCTTTGTCTTGCTCGACGTCCCCTCTCTCTGCAGGTCCAATTTCCGACCTCCTGGTCCCTCCTGGGCCCCAGCAGCGTCCAAAAACGCCAAACGCACGATTTGCGTGTAGCAAGGCTTGTTGGCGTCCATCCGGCGGGAAAACACTTCTGCACGACTCTCCAAGGCGTGGGGGATCCATCCTCCAAAGGGGAAGTCTCTAGCCCTTGTCGTTCCTGCAGTATTCACAGTTCTTCAGCCTAGTAAGAGCTTCTTTGCACCAACCGCTGGCATTTCTTGGGCATCTGCCCATCTCCGAGTTGCTTGTGACTTTTGGACTTGGTCCCCTTGTTCCACAGGTACCCTCAGTCAGGAATCCATCGTTGTTGCATTGCTGATTTGTGTTTTCCTTGCATTTTCCCTCTAACACGACTATTTTGTCCTTAGGGGAACTTTAGTGCACTTTGCACTCACTTTTCAGGGTCTTGGGGAGGGTTATTTTTCTAACTCTCACTATTTTCTAATAGTCCCAGCGACCCTCTACAAGGTCACATAGGTTTGGGGTCCATTCGTGGTTTGCATTCCACTTCTGGAGTATATGGTTTGTGTTGCCCCTATCCCTATGTTTCCCCATTGCATCCTATTGTAACTATACATTGTTTGCACTGTTTTCTAAGACTATACTGCATATTTTTGCTATTGTGTATATATATCTTGTGTATATTTCCTATCCTCTCCCTGAGGGTACACTCTAAGATACTTTGGCATATTGTCATAAAAATAAAGTACCTTTATTTTTAGTATAACTGTGTATTGTGTTTTCTTATGATATTGTGCATATGACACTAAGTGGTACTGTAGTAGCTTCACACGTCTCCTAGTTCAGCCTAAGCTGCTCTGCTAAGCTACCATTATCTATCAGCCTAAGCTGCTAGACACCCTATACACTAATAAGGGATAACTGGGCCTGGTGCAAGGTGCAAGTACCCCTTGGTACTCACTACAAGCCAGTCCAGCCTCCTACAGTCAGTGCCAAGCACTCTGTCCCTGGTGTAATCTCTCTGTGGGCTTTTAAACACACCCATGTCACACCCATCGGTTTGGTTGGCTCGTGGGCTTGCCTTTTATAATTCGCTTGATTTAATTAGTGAAGGACATGCATCTATCATGCCATTTCCAGTGTTTAGTCTGCCTCGAGCGCACCAGCCAATTATTGAAAACCTTAGAGGCTCCATGGTTTCTGTATGGTTTCTGGACTACTTTTTCTCTTTATTTCGTTGGCAGCGCAATCTCGCTAGGCAGTAGTCGAGCGCTCTGCATGGTATCTGCACTTTTGCTGGTTACATGGATAATTGCACTTTTGCTGGTTACATGGATAATTGCACTTTTGCTGATACTTTTCACTGCGAGCAAACTTCTGTTTCCTTTTGTGTGTCTGCTTTGCGCTCATGGCGGTTGTTGGCTCGCTTACATGAAACTGTTTTGCTTTTCGTTTTCAGTTTATGTGGCAAGAAAAGTCTGGTTAGTTATGTGAAACTGTTTTACTTTTCATTTTCAGTTTATTTGACAAGAAAAGTCCGGTTAGGAGTTTACAACACTAATAGCTTTAACACGAACAAAAATGAGACCCATTGCATTGCAAATGCTTGTTTTATAGTACATTCATGGCTTTAATGTAGTGGCTCAGGATTGGCTATGACACAAGTAATCCCCTGCCCAAAGGAACATATGGGTGTTGCAGGCTTGTGAGAAAGGCAACAGTCTACAACATGGGTAGCAGACAACTGTCCACTGGGCTGCCTTTGAGTACAAGCCTGAATAAATAAGGATTAGTATTAGACTAGACAAAAGTAGAACAAATAAGTTATATATCTTAACAAGTTAACATTTGAATAACGTGTATCTCATGAATATGGGAAACAGAACAGACCACACTGCATCTTTAGCAAATCAGTACCAAATCTATGTGACTGTCCCTACACACTACAAATCAGGGACATTTCTTAGCTCCTAAAAAGTGACTAAGTCAGAAAGGGAAATCACAGCCTACTGCTATTTCCATCTGAGTATATTTTACTTCCATTCCAGAGACTGTCAGAAGTGAAACTTTTTCACTGGGAGAAACTTGGTCCCATGCTCCATTGGTGTCAGCCTTAACTTTTGACTTTGACCTAGTCTAGCATGACCAGATGGCCACAGTTGGCACGTACCAATTTTTTTGGCTCTATTTTTACCCTTAAAAATGCATAAATTCGACTATACTCAGTGAATTTTTGTCTTTTTATTTATTAAATAGCCTAAAGTTTTCTACATTGGTTTAGGATTTTTTTTCTTGTGCTGTATTTTCACTTTATTATTGTTTAAGTGTTGCATAAGTACTTTAGACCTAGCATCCAAGTTAAACCTGGCTGCTTTTGTACCAAGCTAGTGGGGGATGCTAAGCACATGTTAATTAAGTGACTTTCTGGCTCATTCTAACAATAACTGTGATTATTTGTTGAAGTGGATTATCACCGCTTGCAACCAATACTCCAGTTTCTTACATTAAATTATAGATTAGAGTCATCCAAGTAGGCGCAGAAGTCCATACGACTTACATTTGCACATGTTTACTTGTCTTTAAGTGTTGTCCAGGAGCAATATGACTCAAGTTGGGTTGATTTCCTATTTAACAATGTTTCTTTTATTCTGTCCAGTAGAATATTGTGGTGGATTGTATTAAAACTGTTAGGCTTTGCACCTGTAGTATGGCTTCCTTATACAAAAGAGGTCAAGTTATTTGCTTTGTCTCCCCAGAACCCAATTGGCAGTCATCTGAGAGGATAACAGTTTCTAAGCAGTAGGTTGATTGTTTACAATATTCCCACTAGTTTTGCCACATATGGAGTGGCAAAGCTCATTTGTAATTAGCAGTAATTTTTCAATTAAGTGTTTGGTTGTTTAAGAAGTGGGGTGTTGCAAAGTCGCTGTAGTTCTGTGGGTTTGTTCTTTGATTGTCTGGTTTGTGATCAAGAGATTGCCATTTTCTTTTACTGCCAGTGTGCAAACCGAGGGGTGGTGAATTTGGTGACACTGAAATTTTCCACCATGGAGCCTACCCTGCAGATCCAATAATGCTCCACATCAGGAAGGCATTGTGTCTTCTGTAGTTTCTGCCCCTTCATATAAGGAAGGGCATGTTGCGTAGCTATGGAGTAGTGTGGCCATCCCCACAACCCACAGATTCCTGTCTGGCAACTCAAAGTCTGAGAATGGAAAGCGGGTCGTAGCTTCAAGTGGGGTTGTGGGGTGTTACAACCCCTTTATAAGTGTATTGTGTAATAAATAGTTAGGTACAGGTGCTTTCAGTCAGGTATGGTGAGGTGTCTGTCGGATTTCATCAAGAATTTTTACACACACAGAACGCACACCCTCTCTCTTCCTCTCTCTGTTTGGAAAGACATCAAAAATGTTGGTTATTTTATAAAATAATACACTTCCTCTCACTTAGTAGTATACCGACCAATCTGCATTCGTTTCCCCTTCCACTGCCTCCTAAGCCCCTCTTGTGCGCCTTCTTGACATATAATGTATTTTAACATCATGTGCCAGCGTGATTGTCGGGAAATCTGAAGCTAACATCCCCCCAATCATACTGACCAAGGTACGCCCCTGATGGAAAGCCATGTATCTGGTGAAAGCAGTGTTGAGGGATTCCTTAACAGGTATGAGAATGGAACCACCACCATTGTTCAAATTCAGCCAGCATCAACAGAACTTACAAGAGCTGTTACATATCTTTTTGCTAATCTGCCATGCCTGGCAGTTCCACTTGATGGAACCAGGGTTGCAGGCTAGAAGCCAAGGTACGCTGAGTGATTCTGCTTTTGTACCAATGATAATGACACACTTTTCCATGAAGCAAGATGCGCTCCATGAGCGTGCATAAGTGGTACACAAATACCAGACAGGAAATGGCTTCAGATATTCAGCCCAGTCAAGATATTATCCCTGTGAGCTAAACATGGATTCATGTAGCTTTTCAAGAGCTGACCAAGATACGTTAGGCTTCACACCATTTTTTAAACACATCCTGGATTCCTTTAAAGAGAACAGTCAGCATTTTTAAAAAATTGCTTTATTTATAAGCAATGACAGATATGGTGATCTGCTGATCTCAGCAGGGCACCCTCACCGTGATGGCTGCGAGTCCTAGTAGGTAGCAAATTGAGACCTACCTCATTAATATCCATGTGTCTATTTTCAACCATTTCCCATGTCGAATCTCCTACCCTCTCCATTTCTTCTCACTCCCTCTTCTTATTACTTTCTCCCCCCCCTTCGCCATACTCTCCCCTTCAGTACTCCACTCTTCCCTCACACTGTTCTTTTCTATCTCCTTTCTGCTCTCCTTATAGTCCTGCAAGCCCTCCCCTCTGCTCTCAGGGAGCACTCTTTCTCCCTCCCTTTCTCTTTTGTAGTCACCGATTTCTACTACCTGCTCCTATTCATTCTCCCACTCTTCCCTCTCCTTATTTCTCTGTCCGGTGGCGTGAACACAACCCTCTGTCCTCAGGGGGCATTTTTCACTCTTTACTTTGTCTTTTTGTCTTTTTGCCTGTTCTCTCTCTCTATCACTGTCTCTCTCTCTCTGTCGGAGGCAACTGTCCGGAAGCACTCATACTCCCCCTACATGCAGCCCCGAAGGTGTGGCTACATTAAACTCACACTAAACTCGTGCCCATGACATGACCGGAATGATCTATACAAACACCTCATCAGGAGGGTGCTTCTGGGTAGTGGTGTAGCTGAAATACCATTCCTACCTTTGACTTCACAATGACAATCTATATGTGACCATATTTAAATTTGATAGTTTAAAGTTCTGCCAAGTTAACTGTAAGTGGTGCACTGAAAGCCTATATTAAAGTGCACTCACTGCAGAATAGTGATTTAATGTGATGTGGTATAGTCCTAAAACTTCATGTATAATCAATCAATTGGATTCCATGTGTTTCTCCATGTTGTTAATGAATAGCTTTCACTAAAACGATAATGAATTTCTAAAAAACAATATTTTAAATGTTATATGTTAATGATGAAAATGTTGTTCTCCATTATACTTGCTGAAATGTATTAACAGTGTTACTTCATTTTAAAATCACTGTAAAATGGCACTTACAATGATTATTAACAATGCCATTGCAATTCTATCGTTTTATGTGTTTTGTTTAAAGTGATTGATTGTGTCATGTTAATTTCATTTGCTTTAGTTCAGCAATATTGAGTTGCTAGGCCTCTGACTTTGCATGGAATGATATGCTGGTAAAAGAGAAACAGCTTTCTACATTTCTTTCCGATCTCGTTCACATAAAATGTTAGTTTGGAACTAGATGTCCTACTGTTTTATGCATAGAAAGTCTGAGAAAGTATCCTTGAATTTGATTTGAGAAACTGTGGACATAGATGATATGCAATTATTTCAAATCGTACAGGAGAGGAAGATGGATGCCTTTTCCATGATGGTAATGGAAATCTTTCCTGGTATTGCAGATTGCTGTCATATGATGGACTACGATTGGACAGTTAAACCTTCTGATTTGTCTGGTTTTAGGGATGGAGAAATCATCTTGCACCTTGAACTTTAATATACATTCCCCAGTTGGATTTCTACTATTCTTTTGCTTGATTTCTTTGGACTTTGAGAGGTACAGACATGTTAGAAATGGGGTTTCTGGTTGGCTGGGGTAGGCACCTAAGCCAGGCAGAACCCACCCAGGCTAATCAGGACGAGGGAGTATGCACACCCCAGATAACCCCTGCTCACCCCCTTGGTAGCTTGGCAAGAGCAACCAGGCCTATCCTAAAGGCAAGGTGTAAAGCGTTTGCACAACACACAAAACACATGTGACGCACTACCCCCACCACAAAGGAAACACAACACCAGGTTATAGAAAAATAAACTGCATTGTACACAACATCATTAGACCAAACACAACACATCAGTAATACCCTGCTACCCAAGCAGTTGTCAGAATGTTAACACAGTACTGTTACTCTGCTAGAACCAGAAGTATTCACATAAAACACATAGGTTACTGATTATTCTGCAACATAGGCAGTTGTGAGGAAAACTTTACTAAAGAAATGCACTTGTCATAAAATCATCATAGATGCCAATAAAAGGAACATCATAAAACACACGGTGAGTCACGAGAACATATTAGCTTAAATGCATGGAGCATAGTAAACATGTCACTAAGCAGAAAGCACATGGCAAGTCACAATTCCACTTTAACATAGAAAACACATGGCAAGTCATGGAAAAAAAATATCACCCTAGCTGCACAGATATATGGGACAGTTAGTCTATATGTAGGGCCTTGCGCTTTAGCACAGCCTTTCCATGAGGGATGGTATCTCCCACCTGGCCTCGCACAGGAGCTCCTGCGCTCCTATCGCAGCAAGTGGGCTAGCAGAGGGAGGGGGCTGGAGAGGCACGAGGACCTTCATTGAGGGTCACCACCCCAGCTGCCCAGCTGGAATCCTGCTCAAGAGAGGGGGGCCGGGTACTAAACAGAGGGACTTACCCTCGATCGGCAGAGTCTCTCCTCTGGAGAGTCATATCATCAGCCAAAAAGGGTCAGAAAAATTAGGAGGAGAAGGCAAAAAGTTTGGGGAATGACCCTGTAGAAAGGGCCAGGTCCAACAAGACCTCTTTGCCCTTGCCGCACACCTTCCCTAATGTTGAGATGAGAAGACTTAAAATGTTGTCCTGACTGATTAGAAGACTCCTGACCGAGCCTCCGATATGCTGACACCTTCTCTTTTTAATTGCGTTTTGCCAACTTTAGTTAGCTTTATCCTGTCCAGATGTCATTTTCCCAAATTATTTTTCTCCTTTCTTTCCTTTTTATTTTTTGGCCCCATGTTTTGTAGCCCAGCACTAGGAGAAATTGGACATTTTGGGACATATTTATAGTCCGTCTGCGCCGAATGTGCGTCAAACATTTTGATGCACATTCAGCCCAAACCTTGCCCCGTATTTAAACTTTGACGCCCGAGCCCGGAGATGACAAAATTCCACTGCATGCGTCATTTTTTGGATGCGGCTACCCGCCTTGCGTTAATGATATGCAAGGTAGGCGTTCCCGTCCAAAAAATGACTTAAACGGCCGTGTGTCGTATTTATGCTTTCAAGCAAAAATGACGCACGGCCGGGAGGCGGAGCCGGAAAATGACGCACAGCCCGATTTGCATAAAAAATTAATGCCTGGGTCAGGGCAGGTGTTAAAATGGGGCAAACACACCTGTATTTAATCAGAACACACAGAAGCAACAGCAGAGCAGCAGAGCAGCAGAGCAGCAAAAGGGAGACATAGAGGTGATTCTTATCCAGCATACACGCAGACCCAGAGCCCAGCAGCAACACCAGCAGCTACCACAACACCAGCAGGGACCCCAAAGGCAGCGCAGACGGCAGGAGAGGATATTCCGCCCCAGAACAACCCTTCATGACCTCAGGGAACATGACATTATCCAAAGGTACAGGTTGAACTGGCAGGCCATTCAGCAGCTGCTGCGCAACATTGAGCCGCAGTTGGCACCCACTTGGCTGACACCCCTCACCATTCCAACAGAAACCAAGCTGCTTGCCGTACTTCACATGCTGGCAAGTGGCTCTTTTCAAACAACTGGTGCCCTGTTTGCCAGAATATCACAGCCGTCATTCTCTGTCTTTTTGCCCAAAGTACTGGATGCCATCATCGGACTCACACCCGCCACATCTGCTTCCCTAACACACTGCAGAAGCAGCAGGAAACAAAACAGGGGTTCTACCTCATTAGTGGCTTCCCACACGTCCTTGGTGCAATCAATTGCACACATGTACGCCTTGTGCCACCTGCTGCAACTGAACACCTCTACTGCAACAGGAAGCACACACATTCCATCAATGTGCAGGCCATTGTCGATCAACAAGGATTGATCACCAACATTGTGGCTAAATATCCTGGGAGTGTCCATGACTCATTCGTCTTCCGTCACAGCACCATCAACCAACAATTACAGGATGGACGGTATGGCAATGGACTACTTGTTGGTAAGTACAAAAAACCTACTTATATACACACTGCACAGCAACCCTCTAGGACACACAACACATACACCACAACAGCAACATGTCGACAGGAACACACTGAGGTTGTGACATCGCTAGCCATGTTTCTTAGGTCACCATTGAACCTGTCACACATCTAAAATTAGTGTACAGCCTAATGTTAAGACGTCAATGATCACAACGTTTGGAGTGGGTTGCCTAAATGTCACCTTGCAAATTGTAAGAGTCTCAATTATGTTTACATTAACCCATTGCATAAGTCTAAAGGTATGTGATGTCCAGGGTACATTGATATGAACGTGTTAACAACACTGTCAATTTTAACCTGTGTATGGAACTATCAACTCACCTCCAGTGAAGACACAGGGACACCTGTATCACAAGTCACAATGCTAGGGAGGGCACACTGTACTGCAAATCCCAAAACATACTGCTGACAACTGGTTAGCAGCCAAACACTCGTTCAGCCAAGGAAACAACACAATGTAGATGGTACATCATACTAGCCTAGGATGGGACATAATAACACAAAAGAGTCACAGACAACACAAGACAACTACTGCCATGAAAGGTGATTTCAATGGGGCAAGCTACATCTACATGATCCCATTCATTTTCTCTTGCAGCTGATCAGGGGTATGGCATCCAGCCATGGATAATGACACCTATTGGCAACCCGAGTACTGCAGCAGAGCGTGCCTACAATGACGCACATAGGAGGACACGCACTATAGTCGAGAGGACCTTCGGCATCCTCAAGTCAAGGTTCCGGTGCCTCGATATCACTGGTGGTAGCCTCCTATATTCCCCGGAAATGGTCTGTAAGATCATCCTAACATGTGCCATTCTGCACAACATTTGCATAAAAAGGAACATTCCCCTCCTGGAACCCAAGCCACACATGCCTCAAGAGGAGGAAGAGGAGGATGGTGGCCTGCAACATGAGGGGGAACAACAGAACACGGCCGCTGGTTTACGTAGGCTGCAACATATCGTGAACAATTTCTTTTAAATATAATCACCATCAACACTTTATGAACTAATTTAAATAAACACCTATAATAATCACAATATCATGGTTTGGCTATTCATTTTTGCACACCTTCATCTCTAACTATCAGATTAAGAGTGTTGCCTCATGGAGCATTGCTGATATACCGATTAGGACACTGAAAATCCCAGAGCAAATGTGATGCGTATCATACAATGGTCACATACACACACACAGTAAATGACATATATCCTGTACAGTTCACCTTTGAAGGGCAATAGCAGAGGACCACACCTATTTCACACATACATGTTGAAAACATAGTTCATCACAGCATATGGCTCACAACTAAGACACCATCACTCAATAAGGGGAAAACAAGCCTCATACATGAGGCAGATGATGTGCTTTTGCATCAATAACAGGAATGTATGACCAGACCCTTGATAGCAGTAAGTCCAACTGCTTCCAATATTTGCAAGGACTATCTGTGACCAGAGTTCCATAGAAGCAGTACATAGACAGCACAAGTGCTACACATATGAGCAGCATTGCGCACATGACATTCCATGTGTCAGAGTCACCAGATCCTCGGGTCTGCGCACGTTCCCAACACGTCCACCACTGAACAGCTCCAAGACTCTGATGGATAAATCACAGAGGCTAAGAGAGTTCAAGAGGGGAAGAGGGGATTAGGAAGGGAAACAGCTGGGAAGGAGACCTGTCGTAAGAAAAAGGTTAGAACACACAACATGAAAATTAAGGGCCTGATTACAACTTTGGAGGAGGTGTTAATCTGTCCCAAAAGTGACGGTAAAGTGACGGATATACCACCAGCCGTATTACGAGTCCATTATATCCTATGGAACTCGTAATACGGCTGGTGGTATATCCGTCACGTTACCGTCACTTTTGGGACGGATTAACACCTCCTCCAAAGTTGTAATCAGGCCCTAGATCTCCTGAAATCAATACTAGACTATGATTCTAGGCATAGTCATTCTGAAAACATGAACAATCTAAGAATTAAGTTTAAAATGACTAAGATTCAAGATGGCCGGATACCTGTAAGGGAATCAAGATGGATTAAATGAAAACTTTCTTATTCAAGTACTTTCCTTTACATGAGAATCAGAAAAACGTTCTGACTAAATTTTAAACCAGTCATATAAATCCTTTTTTGAGAATGCATACTAGGACCATACAATATTGCATCTAGACACTCTGATCTTCTGTGTACTCTTAAAATGTTTCAACACAAATTGTGCATATTGTAGATTTATATTTATATATATATATATATATATATATATATATATATATATAGTGAACACCATTAAAGGATTGGTCACCATGAATAACACAATATGGATTCAGGAAAAACAAATCACATAACTTGTCAACTCAAATATTACATGATAAATATCTTAGAATAGTGGCATACAATAAACAACATGAATTAAACTCGAGGAGAGAATCGTGCATCTTGCTGATTCGAGTGTCACCATGTAAAAAGCCAAGAAATGGTAGTACGCAATGAATATCAAAGTCAAATCATCATTAAACGAATCGCGTGTCGTGCCGATTCGTAAACCACGATGTAAATGGCAAGAAATAACAGCTCACAATGAATAACAAGATCAAAGTACAATGAAACGAATCGCGCGTCTTTTGCCGATTCTTAAGCCACCATGTAAATGTCAAGAAATGGTAGCGCGCAATGTACAACAAAGTTAAAACACCATAAAACGAATCACGCGTCTTGCCGATTCTTAAGTCACCATGCAACCGTCAAGAAATGGTAGCGTGCAATGAATAACAAGAATAAATTATCATGAAATGAATCGTTCGTCTTGCCGATTCGCAAGTCACCCTGCAAATGTCACAAACACTCAAGCGCATATTTCACACGCGCAAAGTACTCTGTCAAATCATAAAAGAATTAGGCCCAGGAACATGAGAGTTCTCGACAACGGCATCGGGAGGCCAGCCCAACCACCGTCTTACCGCCCAGAACAAGGATCTCCAAATGAAGAATGAAAGTCAGATATCTGGAAGATCAAATAGGCCACCGGGACAGGAGCTCAGGAAGTAGCTGCTGCTCTGCACCGGGACTTCTGAATAGTGAGCACTTGGAGCTGGGCTGGCTCCTTTTTATAGAGTCTTGGCCCAGCCCACAACCACACCCAGGCATGTTGCAGAGAAAGTCTCTAGAAGGCCCTGGAAAGGGACCACACCCTAACACACTCTGAAAGCCTGCAGCAATACATTGCAAATGAACAGCATTTGTAAGCACATTAAAAATAAGTCTTCGGGATTAAACTCTGCAATGCAAAAGGTTAAACAACAACATATCAGCACAATGCATAAATTACGTTGTTTTGAGAGTGCTGGGTTTTTGCATTCTAGTCGCCAATAGAGCGCGCACTGCCCTGGTGTTGACACCATGTACATGTCAGCCCATTTCCTAACTCCTGACACACCCATACACCTGGTCACAACCCACCTGTCTGAAGAGGTCCCTTGAATAGTAAGATGTGTACCCTGATATTCCCTCCTCTACACACACAGCTTGTCAATAGCAATCCAGTGTGCTACACCCTTTCCTATTGTATACCATTGTCATAGAACATATGACTGCATGGACGTCAGGTCAATTAATACACTGGCTTCTAGTTTCCAAGCCTTGTTAGCACCTGTAGATTGCTTCCTGTGTGAAAATGTCTGTTGGCCATTAGAATGCAAACCTCACCTACAGGACTTGTGAGAAACAGATGCAGCCCACACCTGTGATCACCTCCATGCACACCACCCATTTCAACAAGCACTGCCCCTGCTGATGCCTGGAACAGCATAGGAGTTGCCATTTTGCTAATACACCGTTAAGCATTGATACTAATTAAGCCGTGTAACACAGCCTTTGGGTTCATTTGTCACCTTCAAAAACACAGGACATACACAGTTTTACATGTCAACTGTCTAGTTCGTCCTCCAAACAGTCTTAGTCAGACCACTGATTATGTAACTTGTGAAATTGCTGGATCCTGATTCACCCTGCATCCTGTCAGCCTGACTTGCATCTGTCTGGGCATCACCCTAAAGTATCCGTGTGGCTACATATGTACCAGACTTGCGTTAGCAAACCTCTAATTCCTCAGAGGGTATTTGGACATGTGCTTCTTCAATGCATACCCAAATACATTGTATAGCATCATCTGCCTTTTAACTGTACCATATGAGTTAAATCCTCGGTGACAACCAAAATTCATGGCCCATCCCTTGTCTGAGTCTCATTTATGCATGAATGACAAAGTGTGACAGTGTCCCAGGGGCGTATGCGGGGATTGGGTACGGAGCCTTCAGCAGAACCAGCAACATCTGATAATGTCCATGAAAAATCCACACATGTTAGGACCCTGACAGTTCACACACAGAATTACATTGCTCAGAACATATTGATGGGCTGTGTATGGTGAATAGCTGCGAGAATAATCAGCACAGAGGCTATGATGTTCCCAGATGCAGTGGGAATTTCAGAGGACAACCTGTGTACAAATTTTGTAATGACACCTGCCGGAACATGACACCTGAGACATTATCTCACTCAGCACACCAAGGTTGCCCTGTTGACCGTCTCATTACACATCTTCAGTGACAGGGTGGGACCATCCCCATGTAGGTTCTTATGTCCACATCCACTTTACTCACATTGATCAACAAAGGATACTCAGTAGATACAGGAATAGCTGCCACTGACTCATGATGAGTCCTGGACCTAACTATGACAATTTACACCCCCAAAAATATACAGGCTCAAGATTGGACCACACACATTAACAAGACACCTCTGTGCAATTGATCACTGGAAATATGTGGACACGTGCTGCCTCGTCTGCTGGTCCACCACAGCCACTGGAGAGTTGTGGCTCAGTTATATGACCTCAACTGTGGCGTCATCATACATTTGTGGTTCACCTTTGGCTGTCTGGCCAACTACATGGTACCCACTTCCACAATGCACGTGTATGACTCACTGTGGGATTCACCAACAAGTGCCTAGGATGCTGTTACCAAAAATATAGGACATAGGATGTTGAAAATGTGGACCATTGACATGAACAAGCGTCTGCCATCTATCTGGTGCATGCTTTGTCATATGTGGTGTCTACGTTACCCTAAATCTTGGAAGTGCACATAACGGATGTTGCTACATGTATGACTAACACATGTCCTCTCTCAGTTCCACAATGACTTGCATCTAAGGTTTGGACACATGGACTTCACATTCATAGAAGCATATGTGCAATAATGCATCATGTGATGCACACACACTTGGTCAACAAATACATTAGTTGCCACTGCACACACATTGAGCCATAGGCATTGAGGTATTGTACATATGTGCATCACATAGCTATCATCTCCTGATGCCAAACATGCCCAATTTGTGCAAAACATATATGTAGGCCACACATATGGCCATCTAGTGCTTCAGCTAACCGTCAAAATACTGTGAAGGAAGTAGCGGGTCATGGTCTGCTGCAGTATGATGTCACACATGTGAACATACACCATAGTGGGTGCCATCAGCCTAGCTCTGATGTGTCCCAAATGTAACATAACATAAAAACTGAAAAAATGCCCAAAACCAGTTCATGCACTGAAATTTTGACGTTGCTAGCGTTATGCGACATTTTTTTCCCACCAATACAGATTTTGCGCCATTTTTTTTAACGCACAGGAGTGAAACTTAGGCCGCATCCAAATAATTGTACAGACTATTTACTATTATTTGGATGCGGGCTAATTTTCACTCCGGTGTGTCGAAAATTATGACGCACAAACTATATGCGTGAAAAAATATGACGCATAAGGCGAAAAACGGCGGACATTTTATACAGGAAGTGATGTAATAGGATATCCTGTTTACAGATCATGTACAGTGGAGGTACTTTCACTTTCACTTTGCAGTCTGTGAATCTTCTAGACTGTGTGGCTGTGTTGAGAGTGGTGTCCATTGGTTTTGTGCTTTTGTGTCCTGTGTGCTGTCTCTATTGTCAATTTGTGAAATAAATATTGTTGGTGTATAGTGTCCTACTGTGTTTTGTGTACATCTGTCCATTTTTCTAGTGTTTTTGTTGTTTGTGGGAGTCTGTTGTGGGTAGTGCTAGTTTGGGGATAGTTGGGCTCTTTTAGTGGTTAAGTTTACTTTTCTTCTGTTTTTGTACCCCTACTTCCCCCTTTTCCCCTTTCTATTTTGTTAACCCCTATTCCCTTTCTCATTTGTACAATTTCTGGTAGGCCACATCTTGGCAGGATGGGTGAAAAGGAGTTGGGGGGCTTCATATGGCTTGCGTGCCATTTCTTGCCACTGATGATCGAGGCAGAGGGCAGGGTGACACAGGGGTATCACACTGAGGCGCGCAGAATCCGGTGGGGAAAGGTGCTGCATCACCTGCAGTGTGTGCATGCCAGCCAGAGGAGTGACCACCAGCTGAAGCACCGGTGGGCTGACCTCAACACCAGGGAGCAGGATCTCTTGGACCACCTGGGAATCGTGATTGGTGGCCCTGTTGGTGAGTACTAATCATGTAAATGTGCACGATTAAATGCTCTGTAGTGACATCAGATGACTTGTACAATATCTGCCAGCTAACTTGCTGACTGTGTGTAATGCTGGGGAAACATACAGGGTAATTGATGCACTATGGGAAGGATCACAATTGCTAGCTGTCAGGTAGCACGTGCTCTGCAAATTTACAGGATAGTTTTCCGTTAAGTAAATTGGTGCTGCCTTTGTGTCAGACTACCAAACAAAATAGGAGCCAATCATGTCTATATAGGCCACATTTGCCAGAGAAGTAAAGATGTACTAATATATTGGCTAACTTTGTTGACGCAATAGCTAGACTGACTTTAGAATCACTACATGATGCAGAAAATGAGTACTGGCTTCACGTCAATTGATGATAGCAAAGTGGCCCAGACATATGTCTCATGTGAGTCTGGTAAATGTGGAAGGAAAGCGTTCACGGAAGTTCTATGAATGTTAGGGATTATTGTGGTCCTACATCTTTTTGGATACATGTCAGATCTGGATTTGAAAACATCGTAAAAAGGTGTAAGGTGCCCTCAGCTAACATCTTAGACTGGTATCTGGAGTGAGTTGTGCCACATTTCAATTAGGGATGGCAGTACAAAGGTATGCACGTGGCTTCACATCTCCATGGTTGGTGCAAATCACCATTGCAAGGCCACATCAAATGAAGAAACTGTAACAACAGGAGGGCTTCCAAAAGTCCCTGCCCCTCTGTGCATTGTACCTATTTGTATGAACTGTGTCATGGCCACATAGCCTATTTGACTGGTAATGCAGTCCTCAAGTAACCAGGCTTTGGATGTCTCTCTTGGATGCACATGATGAGACGATTACACTCCATATTTTTTTCTGGTCACTAATGACGGGGCATGTTTGCCACCACATGATAGTTAGGGCCACTGCATATGTGCAGATATGTGTGTAACTGTCACAGGAGACCCATGCTATGTACATGTTGGCCGTGATATATCAGATGCAGTATCATCATGTCAGAATGACTGTCATTTCCTTATTCAGCTTACACATTGTTTTTGTCTTTGGAATTGTTGATCAGTGCACAGATTCTGAGCACATTTCTTCCTTCTATGCCTTACAGGTGGACCGGCACCCTACACTGTGGGAGAGGTGGCTACATTTGAGGACCCCGACCACTCCAGTAAGTGTTGATATGTCTGTTATGTGTTGTGTTTGCTGGTTATGTGTGATGGACTCCTGTGTGTTGAACACATAGCAAGGTGTGATGCGTTGGCCAATCATTTGTCTTGTTCCATGAGTGGGATTTCAGTTTCTCAAATGTTTTGAGTTGGCCAATGCATATCCTATTGTATTATCTAGGGATTGTAGATCATTCCTGTAGGCACCACAGTGAGTACTGGGGTGAGTCATGTGGATGACACTTGTATCAACAAGAGTCGCACTGGAAGTCAGCTCCGATTTAGTCAGCCTGTCAGACCCACATTCTCGCAGATTGGTACAGCAAATTGCTTTCCAACAGACTTCTGCTTCCCTATTTACCAAGGTACTTATTAAACTGTAGGTAGAACTTCCTAGCAGCATGTACTTCCACATGTAGTGCTACAAGTATGTGGCACTTGAGTGCAATGGACTAGGTGTGCATGCTAATCAGGATCATGGGTGTTCTTGCGACTCTGTGTCTGATGTAAGTCATGCCTTACTGGAAGTATATGTTGTGTACCAAGCTCTGCATGTCCTGACATGTGTGGCGCTATGATTGGCTAGGGTTTGCAGACTCCTAATTGTTGATAGACCTTACCTGTGGTGTGTGTGTAGAGCCAAACATGTGTGGAGTTTTCTATACACTCCTGGGTGTCCATGTTGTTTGGAATAGTTAGTTGTTTATCCACCCCCCCACCCTCAAACACAGGCATGGGTTTGTGAATAGGGTACCTAGGACTGATGCTACCAGTATGTTACACATACATGTGAATAAGTGACTGTTTGTTCGGAACCTAGTATACACACTCAGGTATGGCACATGGGTACTATACTGGCAAGTCCTGTTGCAAATTGCAGACCATGTGGCTATAGTTTTGCATTCCGTACACTGAAATTTGTAGCCCAGGTATTGGCGGAGGATATGCAGCATGATTGTTAGCTAATAACTAGCAGAACTCAGATGGCAAGTCAATGCCAGTTGTTATCCATCTTATAGGTTTTGATGTGTTAAGTGTGATGTGACCTTTGTAGGCTGGCCTGCCATGTACTTACTCAGGGACATTCAATGATCTGTATTGTGATATGAGCTGTTACAAGTACAGTATTTTCTGATTGACTTCTTGTGCCATTTCACACATTCAGTTCCTAATGTAAATTATTTACATTTGTCTTCCCAGCTGCAAACATGACTCCAGACCAGGTCCGTGAGTTCCAGCGGCATGCCATGAGATACCAGCACATCCTGCTGGTAGAGTCAGGGTTCAGGAGGATGGCCCGTCGATACCGCCATGAACGGGCCTCCGGGGCATGGAGGGCCTTCCCACAGGGTGGCCCTACTTTGCCCACCACAGCCACCACCAGCACAACCACCACTTCAAGCCAGGTGGCCCCACCAACAGCTGGGACTGTTGTCCCTACATCTGCCGCACTTCCAGGCCCCAGCATTGCAACAGGTGCAGGACAGCCCACTGGCCTTGGCTCCACACGCGCACAGACCTCCTCCACTGGTACCCAGACTGCCCCAGTTCCATCAGTTGACCATGCAGCATTTCACGACATGGAACGGAAGATGGACCGTGAGTTGCGGAAGTTAAGCAATCTGAGCCGGGATGTGCGCCACATTAACAGGGGTGTGAAGTCCATAAAGAGGACCCTCTGGAGGGCAAATCTCTAGACTGTTGTAACAATGGACATGATTCCCTCCCCTCCCTCCTGTTTCCTTGTTCTTATACTTAGTGGGCTTAGGGGGCTTAGTGTTAGGTTAGTATAGGCTGTTAGTTTAGTTAGTGTTAGTGGGTGGGGGGTGGGGAGTCCTGATTCTTTATATTTTTACTTACTAAGTGTGTGGGTATTATGTTGGGGTTCTTGTGTGTTTAATAAAACAACAACAAAAAATACAAAAAAATATATATTTGTTTGGGATAGTATAGTATGTGTTTAGGTTAGTATGTGTTGTCCTCCATGTGTCCCGTCTCATAAGGAGGGTGGGGGGTTGATGTTTAGAACGTTTCTTTACATGTGTTAAGTAAGTTTAGCTTAGGTTACTTAAGGACAGTAGTGGGTAATGAGTAGTCAGGGTAGATTAGGGTAGGTAAGACTTTTCCCTCAGTTTCCTCTACTGTGATTAGCATTTAATAAATATATAGTTAACCCTTAACAGTATGTGTTAAATGCTACTTGATCATGGCCTTGGATTTAGTGTAAAAGAATGTTGTTCTATTACATTTGTGTCCTATGCTACAAACAAATCCAAACTGAGCTGTAAGATTGGCAGTTAGCCCAGGGCTACCTTGCAAAGTTTCCACCATTCGTTGCAAACACCAATCACAGTTTATATGGATCCCAACGTGTTTCTGTCGATAAGTATGTTTTCTAAGTCACAAACAGTGCTTTCCGACTTGGTATTGGGGAACAGTTTTAGGTCTGACTACAGTGTGATGATCAAGGACACCCTTATAAGATGAGTTCTCGTAATCACTCTTGTATTCTTATCTTCATGACTCACATACATCATTTGTGACACAGTTCAGCATGATTACCTATTTTGGATGTAAACTCAGACAGCTTCTTTCATGCAGTTTTTGTAGTGTTTGCTTAGATTTGTGTGCACTGTTATATGTGTTAGTATTGCATGGTGACAACATTTTGAGGCCACTATTTGATGACTTAGATATCCCTTGAGGAAGCATTATTCTGTCCATCACAGCATGATGGTGTATGGTTTCTCACTTCATCAGATATGTCCCTCAGGAAGGGCAGAGTATGATGCAATCATGGCCACTGTGCAGATTTATCTGACTACATAATATCAGGACAGTTGTATTGACAAGCTAGGTAATTTGACAGTAGGCACATTTCAGTTATCTATTCCACAGTTGATATGTCACGTTACCCAGAGACAGATTTGTTGTGTAAGTGCTATTTATTGAAAAGTACTGTAGTGCTATATGTACATTGTCCATGATTGTGAGTCCATTATAGTGACATCTTACATTGTGATCCTACACAAGGGGTTAAGGAAATGCTTTTGACATGCTGGGGTGATGTTTCAGACAGTGCAGAGGGACAGGATTTGCCAATGAGTAAGAGAGAGACAATCACTGGGGAGGCTGACAAGATATACAGTGGTAAGCAGAACAGTCATTAAGTAGAGTTGTTGTAAGGCTGGACCTTCGTAATAGTTGGCCATGTGGCAGGGACTAGTGCTTCCGGGTACTTTTCCTTGTGAAAGTGATCTGTTCCATGTCTTCTTCTTCTGATGTATGTGTTGCCTCCTCTGTCCTTGTTGGTGGTGGTTGTGAAGGGGCAACACACACCTCAGTGTTAGAAGACGTGGAGTCAGACATCCCGTTGCTGCTACCTGTGAAGGTCTTAAGGGCAGTACTGCAGCAAGGAGGATCTCCTGGTTCTTGAGAATAGCAGCCACATCACGATGGTAGGTAGCCAGGTCGGCCCTGAGGGGTTCAATACTGCATTTGTGCACGCGTTGACAGGATTGCTGTTGTAGGTATTAGGTCAACTGTATTACAGCTGTGCTGATTTCCTTCAGGCTTTTTTGCTGTTACTGCAAGATAGATGTTAGCGTTTGCATAGTTGCTGCCTGATCTGCAGATGACATGCACGAGTGCACCCCCTCAAGGCTGGTTGCCATAGTTTGCATCCCTACCTGCCCCTACTTGGCCAGCTCCCACTGTACTCCGACTACGGTTCGCTCAAAGCTGGTGCCTGTGTCGTCTGAGTCCTCAGCTGTATCTTACAATTGTGGTGGTGGGTGGGTCCTCTGCGATGGCTGCTTTTCTGTGCTCCTCCTTGTGACTGAAGGAGGGTTCCAAGGACCTCTTGGATGGTCTCCTGGGGAATGTTTATCAGCTTGTCATCCATGTCATCAAGGTATTCTGGGACAGGCATATCCGCAGGAGATTAATTGTCCTCTGCAATGAAACGGGGTACAATTAGTGTGTCTGTGTTGTGGCATTAGTGATGTGACATGCCTGCCTTGTGATGAATTCACATAGTGATCTTGTTTCGTGTTTATTGCTCAAGTCTTTCAGATTGGCATTCTCCCATGCCTATGGCCCACCTGCATGTCACATGTATAGTATTAAGTTATTGGACTTCTCTGCATCATCTCCTCTAGACTTGTTTTAGGCCAAATAGTGAATTGCCACCTTCTTGTCCTACTCAACCCTCCGTCTACATCCATTCTCATGGTGAGACCTTTCACTGGCTGTGGGTGTTCTGATGGCACTGGCAGCACACTTAACAATCTGCACCTGCCTCAGTCTCTGATCTTTCACATCCACTTAAATGTAGTTGACATGTAGCATATCCTATGCATAGCAATGTTATGGCACGATATGGATGTTGGCATTGATGATGTGTACAGCTGATGTTGGGAATGTGTGGTACATTGGATTGCCCTGATAGTCATAGCAGTGTCCTATTTCCTCCTCTGACTGTGCAGGTGTATGTCAGTGACCAGTTACATGTGTCCTCCCCCTCAATGCTGTTGTCTGAGCAGTATGACATTTGGGATGTTGCATTGATACCCAGGCACATATGCCCTGACATATGCAGCATGGGTGTGTCCTTAGTGCTGTGTAGTTCCTATTGTTGTTGACATTGGCTGATGTTTGCAACAACTATGGGCATTGACATTTGACAGTACTGGGGCCTTTGTCTTTTTTCAGGGGATTGTTGAAGTTGTCACCCTTAACTCACTAATTTAGGTGTGTATGATCCATGGGGAGGTTACAGCCATAGGCTACTTGAGCTGCACACAGAGCGGAGGTGTTAGTGGCACCTGTTGTTGCTGTTACATTCCAGTTGTCGGTATGGCTAGCGGTTGTTAATAGGGCCCTAGTTAATGTAGGGGGTATGGTGGCTGACGTGTGCTGGGATGTCAGTTTGACGTTGTGCCCTTCCCTCCTGGCATGGCTTTCCCTTTGCTCCATCGTTGGCATGGCAGCATGCCACCATGGGACTGTTGTTGGTGTAGTGTAATGGTGTGCCCCAGCTTCTGTCTGTGCAGGCCATGCCCCCATGACATCCCCCTTTACCCATGCCGCTCCATGTATATGATGACTTCCATGCATTTTGTGGTCAGTATCCCCCCGCTTACAGTTGACATCAGTGCATTTTAATTCCCCATGCGACTTACCCTGCATGTGCGTTGTTTCGTGAAAGTCTGCGCTGTCCTGTCCTTGAATCCCTGTGACGATCTCCTCAGGGATGGCGGCTGCCACCATCTCCTCCATGTGATCCAGGGCCTCCTGGTGTGCTGGACTCCCACCTCCAGTGTGCAGTGCTGCCTTCCTGTTCCTGGCCATCTTTTTCTTGGTCCTGCGCTTGCAGTCATACCAGCGTTTCTTGCACTCGATGACTGTTCTGTGTACTTCTGCCACACTGTTGATCTTGTCGACAATTTGTTGCCATATAGCCTCTCTCCTACTGATTGGCAATTTTGAGGTGACAAACAGTTGGTGCTGGTGTTCCGTCACCTCTTTAACCAGAACTTCCTGTTCCTCTGCACTGAAGCAACACTTTCTTTTCTTCTTAAAAGTGTCCTGGTTCTTGTGTGGGTCCTCCTGGCTGGTTCCTGGTCTGTTGTCATCTTCCTGGGGTCTGTAGAGGCATCTGGGATCCATTTTGGCTCTCCTCTGTTGAAATGGCAGTGTTCGCTGGGTTTTTTGACGCTATTGTGTCAAAAAACGCCGCATATCCGGTTTGCGGGGTCGTAAATCGACCCACAGTCATTTCCGCCGCATTAACGTCGTTTTGCTTTACGACTTGACGCTGGGGTGTGTGTCAAAATAAATGACTCACACCTGTGGTTTGCGTCGCCGTGCGTCAAAGTATAAATTTGACGCTCGCACGGCGCACCAAAATGGCGTTAGCCGGCAGTATTAATTTTGACGCAAAACTGCGCCTGTGCAGTTTTGCGTCAAAAAGTATAAATATGGCCCTTTGTACCTTCAAGGGATCCTGACTGGATTGAGAGAATTTATTGGATAATTGAGATTTATGCAAGTGCTTTGAAGAACTGGTCAACGTTTATCATCAGAGCATCAGGTTCTGATGCTTACGTTTTGCATTGTATTGCATCGATAGAACTCTTAGGAGCATAGTTACAAGCCCCAAGAGCAGGGTTCTGCAAAATCGTTCCTGGAGAGCTGGGTTCATGCCAGATTTTTAGCATATCCATATTTAGACAAATGTAGATTTCTGAAACATCTTGTTTCTAAATGTGGATATGCTAAAAATCGGGCATGGACCCAGCTCTCCAGGACCGACTATGCAGAACCCTGCCCTAGAGCCACCTTGCACAGCCCTAGTGTATTTTTTTTTTTTTACACTAAGGCGCCGTTAAGGAGGCCTTTCTCCCACGCTGTATTTTCAAAGTGGTGTAATGCTTGCATTGCACCACTATGTGAATCCTTGTGCCACGTTATACCTGTGCCAGGCATAATGTACTCAAGGGGGGGTTCTGTTTCAGAGAGGCCAGAAAAAATGGCGCAGTGAAATTTAAAATATTTAATTGTGCCATTTTTTCTGTCATTTTTAACACCTGTTCAGAGCAGGTGTTAAAATGACGCACCAATTTTAATCAATGGTCCTTCCTGTTCTTTGCTGCACTAACATAAAAAAAATTGACATTAGAGCAGCAAAGCTCAACAATAGTGTCAAATATGTTGATGCTAGTGTCGTAACAACTTCCATGGTGCACCGGTTTGTAAATACGGTGCAACCATAGTTTCGTTCGGTGGGACAGGGATGATGCAAGAAAAGTGCAGCATCAGGACCAATGCGCCACTTTCTTGTAAATATGCCACTTAGGCCCATATTTATACTTTTTTAGTGTTGCATTAGCGTCATTTTTAGACGCAAAAGCGGCGCAAACTTACAAAATACAATTGCCAGGCATATTTATACTCCGTCTGCGCCGAATGTGCGTCAAAGATTTTGATACACATTCAGCGCAAACGTTGCCCCATATTTAAACTTTGACACCCGAGCCCGCGGACGACAAAAGTCCACCGTGTGCGTCATTTTTTGGATGCTGCAACCCACCTTGCGTTAATGATATGCAAGGTAGGCGTCCCGTCCAAAAAATGACAAACGGCTGTGCGTCGTATTTATGCTTTCGGGCAAAAATGACGCACAGTTGGGAGGCGGAGCCGGAAAATGACGCACAGCCTGATTTGCGACAAAATGTAACACCTGGGTCAGGGCAGGCATTAAAATGGGGGCAAACACATCTGTATTTAATCAGAACACACAGAAGCAACAGCAGAGCAGCAGATCAGCAAAAGGGAGACATGGAGGTGATTCTTATCCAGCGTGCACGCAGACACAGAGCCCAGCAGCTACAACAGCAGCTACCATGACACCAGCAGGGACCCAAGAGGCAGCGCAGAAGGCAGGAGAGGATATTCCATCCCAGAACAACCCTTCATGGCCTCAGGGAACATGACATCATCCAGAAGTACAGGTTGAACTGGCAGGCCATTCAGCAGTTACTGCGAAACATTGAGCCGCAGTTGGCACCACTTTGCTGACACCCCGCACCATCCCAACAGAAACCAAGCTGCTTGCCGTACTTCACATGCTGGCAAGTGGCTCTTTTCAAACAACTGGTGCCCTGGTTGCCGGAATATCACAACCATCATTCTCTGCCTTTTTGCCCAAAGTACTGGATGCCATCATTGGACTTACACCCACCACATCTGCTTCCCTAACACACTGCAGAAGCAGCAGGAAAAAAACAGGTGTTCTACCTCATTAGTGGCTTCCCACACGTCCTTGGTACAATCGACTGCACCCATGTACGCCTTGTGCCACCTGCTGCACCTGAACACCTCTACCGCAACAGGAAGGACACACACTCTATCAATGTGCAGGCTATTGTCGATCAACAAGGATTGATCACCAGCATCGTGCCTAAATATCCTGGGAGTGTCCATGACTCATTCATCTTCCATCACTGCACCATCAATGAACACTTCCAGGATGGACAGCATGGCAATGGACTACTTGTTGGTAAGTACAAAAACCTACTTATATACACACTGCACAGCAACCCTCTAGGACACACAACACATTCTCCACAACAGCAACATGTGAATAGGAACACACTGAGGTCATGACATCGCTAGCCATGTTTCTTAGGTTACCATTGAACCTGTCACACATCAGAAATTAGTGTACAGTCTAATGTTAAGATGTCAAAGATCACAACGTGTGGAGTGGGTTGCCTAAATGTCACCTTGCAAATTGTAAGTGTCCCAGTGACGTTTACATAAATCCGTTGCATAAGCCTAAAGGTATGGGATGTCCAGGGTACATTGATATGAACGTGTTAACAACACTGTCAAAATGAATCTGTGTATGGAACTATCATCTCACCTCCAGTGAAGACACACGGACACCTGTATCACAAGTCACAATGCTAGGGAGGGCACACTGTACTGCAAATCCCAAAACATACTGCTGACAAACAGTCAGCAGCCAAACACTCATTCAGCCAAGAAAACAACACGATGCAGATGGTACATCCTACAAGCCTAGGATGAGACATAATAACACAAATGAGTCACAGACAACACAAGACAACGACTGCCATAAAAGGTGATTTCGATGGGGCTAGCTACATCAACATGATCCCATTCATTTTCTCTTGCAGCTGATCAGGGGTTTGGCATCCAGCCATGGATAATGACACCTATTGGCAATCAATGTACTGCAGCAGAGCGTGCCTACAATGACGCATATAGGAGGACACTCACCATAGTCGAGAGGACCTTCGGCATCCTCAAGTCAAGGTTCCGGTGCCTCGACATCACTGGTGGTAGCCTCCTATATTCCCCGGATATGGTCTGGAAGATCATCCTAACATGTGCTATTCTGCACAACATTTGCATCAAAAGGAACATTCCCCTCTGTCGAAGTAAGCCTCAGCAAGGCCTACTAGTGCAAGGGGTTCACCCTTCTCTGCACAAAGTCCTCAGACTATATAGGAAGAAGTTGGCACAGAAACTGAAATAAAAGAAAAAGGGCCATATTTATACTTTTTGACGCACAACTGCGCCAACGCAGTTGTGCGTCAAAAATGTTGACGCCGGCTAACGCCATTCCAAAGCGCCATGCGGGCGCCTTATTTATTGAATGACGTTAGCCGGCGCAGCTGACTGGTGTGCGTCTAAAAAAATGACCCACACCAGGCAGCGCCGGCGAAGGGGAAAATGGAGCTTGGGCGTCAAAAAATGGGGCAAGTCAGGTCTGAGGCAAAATATTGGCCTCAACCCGATTTGCGCCATTTTTTTTGACTCCCAACGCCCATTGAAATGACTCCTGTCTTAGCACAGACAGGAGTCATGCCCCCTTGCCCAATGGCCATGCCCAGGGGACTTATGTCCCCTGGGCATGGTCATTGGGCATAGTGGCATGTAGGGGGGCACAAATCAGGCCCCCCCTATGCCACAAAAAAATATATATATATACTTACCTGAACTTACCTTAAGTTCCCTGGGATGGGTCCCTCCATCCTTGGGCGTCCTTCTGGGGTGGGCAAGGGTGGCAGGGGGCGTCCCTGGGGGCATTGGAGGGCACCTCTGGGCTCCTTCCGAGCCCACAGGTCCCTTAACGCCTGCCCTGACCAGGCCTTAAAAAATGACGCAAAAGCGGCTGGATGTCATTTTTTCAGGCCCGCCCACTCCCGTGCGTCATTTTTGCACGGGAGTTTAAATAAGGCGCACATGCCTTAGAGTCATTTTTTAGAAGGGAATGCCTACCTTGCATATCATTAACGCAAGGTCGGTGTCCACACTAAAAAATGACGCAAACTCCAAGATCTTTGGCGCTAGACGGGTCTAACGCCAAAGTATAAATATGGAGTTAGCTTTGTGTCGGACTTGCGTAAAAAAAAACTACGCAAATCCGGCGCAAACAGAGTATAATTATGCCCCAAAGTTTATTAAACCTCATGAGGTGGTACTACAGTTCAAACAGCACCCTTTGGTAATGTCTGAAGTAGCACACTGAACTAAGAGAGCATGGTACTTTTATACCCACGCAGGGGCTAAAAGAAGGTGGTACAGTTATAGAAGCAAGACTTACACACATATAAGGTCATAAGGAAATGCACAGTCGACAGGTAGGAGGGGCTAACAGTTTCAAGGACTAGTTGACACATTACTGTCTGTTACTGATTACTAACAGCTGCATATCTTACTGGGCATGTGCGAAAGTGGAAGATGCTAAACATAACTTGTCACTAGACAGATTTTCAAGAGTAGTTAACAGAAAGGTAGAACAGAGCACATGGCGAGCACATGGCAGAGAAAATGGCTGCCATGAATACAAAATGGATTCCACGAAATGTTCACAATAGTTGCTAAATACAAGATGTCTTCTGCTAATGCTTAATCTAATCGCTATTAAATTACAACAGACGACCCTTTCAGCATTAGCTGAAGACATTCGTCTTTCTGGGATAATCTAAATATTCATTGTGTATAGTTATGCTCACCATTTCAGCTATTTCCTTATCTAACATGTGTTGTGCTTTCATTTCTGTAATATTTCTTTTGGTAGGCATACAAGCAGTAATACACATGGAGCAGAACATTGGACCACACTGAATACAGATACAGCATGTGAAAAATATTGCAATCATTACACACAGGATAGTCAGTAGTTTCCAGCCCCAAGCGGAAACAAGAGCCCAAAACCATTCAGAAAAAGTCCAAGTACCAGTCTCTCTGTGGATTTCTGCAGCAATTTTATGCAATTTAGATATTGCATCATATACTGAAGGCGAGTGATCTGGAATAAAAAAGCAGCAACTTCTACCGATGATGCGACATGCACCACCTCGATCAGCTAATATCACATCTAGTACCATACAATTTTGGAGCTCTACAATCCTCGCAATTTGGAGCTCCTCAGTAATATTCCCAAGTGCCAGAGCTGCCTGATTGGTAACAGCTTCCACAACCCTAGTCAATCGTCTCACTTTCCTACTATTTAACGCAGCACCCACAAAGGAGAACAACCCTAAATTAAAATCAACATATTGTTGCAGGCTATTGTCCGTTTGGTCTACCTCATTTGTTCTTATTGTCCTTTTATATTTATTTTTAATGATGTCATTGAACAGTTTAAAATCTCGGTGATATGATGCAGGGGCCAAAAACACAGGGGGTAATAGAAAAGATACATAACACACACCTGACCACCCAACAGGTAGTTGGTAATATCCATAGTTACCACAAACACAATATGTATTATGTGAAGCTGTAAAACTACTAGTATTTACACCCTCAATAGTTAAAATCAAGGTACAATCGCTTATCCCCCCTGGAATTCGCCCAATGCTACGTACACATAAATCTGCTTTAGTTTTTGTAACAGAAATCACAAATTGTTCTTTCTTGTCAGAGGGGGTCATTCTAACCCTGGCGGTAAAAACCGCCAGGGCGAATGACCGCGGTAGCACCGCCAACAGGCTGGCGGTGCACCGCTGGGCATTCTGACCGCGGCGGTTCAGCCGCGGCCAGAAACGGAAAGTCGGCGGTGTACCGCCGACTTTCCGCTGCCCGTGAGAATCCTCCATGGCGGCGGAGCGCGCTCCGCCGCCATGGGGATTCTGACACCCCCTACCGCCATCCTGTTCCTGGCGGGTCTCCCGCCAGGAACAGGATGGCGGTAGGGGGTGCCGCGGGGCCCCTGGGGGCCCCTGCATGGGCACTGCAGGGGCCCCCGTAAGAGGGCCCCGAAAAGAATTTCAGTGTCTGCCTAGCAGACACTGAAATTCGTGACGGGTGCTACTGCACCCGTCGCACTCCAGCAACTCCGCCGGCTCCATTCGGAGCCGGCTTCATCGTTGCTGGGTCTTTCCCGCTGTGCTGGCGGGCAGCCTTTTGGCGGTCGCCCGCCAGCACAGCGTGAAAGCCAGAATGGCCGCCGCGGTCTTGTGACCGCGGTGCGGTCATTTGGCGGTAACCGCATGGCGGGCGGCGACTGCCGCCCGCCGCGGTTAGAATCACCGCCAGAGTCTCTTATATTTGTGAAGACATATGGTATTGAAACATTGTCCGGTTGATACTCTTCCCATTCCCATTTAGTTCCTTTGGCTTGGGGATGCCCATCTTTGTCTTGGTAGCATACTTTATTAAGGCGAAAAAGAAGTCCACCCTCTGTACGTTTTCCAGATGCAAACAAAAGCGTATACCAAGCTTGACAAGAACCATTGTGTGAAAAAGGAAGAGGAATGAAAGGTGTTCCTCCATTCTTTTGATGGGCAGGTATCATTCCACATACCCAACAGTTAGTAGTATTTGTTGCATTATTAGTATGATACAACATCTGAATGAAAGTAATATTGAAGTACGATTGACGGTGCTTGTGCTCCTGATAGGGAAGCGTAAAGTAATAGTGATCCTCTGGTACTGGAGTACTGGCAACAAAAAACTCACGAGCAGGAGCCTTCTTTTCAACAAACCAGGTGATTATTGCTATAACCACCAAAACAACAACATAGTACTAATGATCAGTTTGTTATTCATTTTAACAACAGTGATAATCGACCCTTTCAGAAATTAATTAAAAACAATTGTTGGAGCTCTTATCCCTGGGCAGCTGCTGATTTCTTCACCACGGGCCAAGACGGGTGTCACTACTCTAATGCATGGCTGATTCCCCCCCCCCCCTTGCCACATTGGCTCTCCGTTTCACTAACCCAGGACGGTAGCTCAAACAGTTTTCTCCAGCACTACGGGGTCTTTCCTCGGTCTCAAATTATATCGCGATACTCCAGAAATCGTATGGTCCAGGAAGAACTCCGCAGATTCGTCTGGTGATATAGCACGGCCTTTCTCCATAGTCAAAATTTCTCGATGATCGGTCAGCACAGCAGGTTCCACCAAAGTAGGTAGCACTCTCTTGCATTGAGTACTATGGACCCAATTCTTTCGGTTCGTCACTCGAACTACTATCCTTGTCGCAAGGAACACCTGCTCTGGGCCTCGCCACCTTTGTTCCAAGCTGCTTGATATTTCAAAGGACTTAATCATCACCTGGTCACCAGGTTGGAGTTCATGGCCTTCACTCTGACGTATTGACACAGCTGTTGCGGCAACTGAACGAAAACACCCAGGCAACGCTCGAGGGCCAGGATCAAGTACTGCTGAAAAATATGCACAGGGACGCTGCTTATCGCCATGTGTCTGTACTAAAACTGACAATGCACATCCATCTTTCTTATGTAAGTAAAGTGCAAAAGGCTTTGTGTAATCTGGAGTACCTAACACTGGGGCATTGGTTTATCTTTAGTCAAAAGTGCTAGCAAAGGTTTGACAATGTGTGAAAACCCTAATATCCATTGCCTACAAAAAGAAGTAAGGCCAAGGAATGCACGAACATCTTTCTGAGTAGAGGGTACTGGTGTGTCTAAAACTGTTTGAATACGATCTGATGTAAGTGCACGGCCCTCCTTGGACAAAAGGTGACCTAAATAGGTTACCTTTGGTCTACAATATTGCAATTTCTTTCTTGACACTTTAGGATGGTGTGACGCAAGAAAAGAAAGTAAGGACAAAGTGCACTTTTCACATTGCTCAGGGGTATCAGCTGCCAACAAAATATCATCGACATATTGTATGAGAGCCACACCTTCAGGCAAAACAAAAGAGTTGTTGTTTTAACGCTTGACTATAAATACTAGGACTCTCAGTATAGCCTTGAGGAACTCTGCAAAATCTAAATGATCGTTTATTCAAAGTAAAACCGAACAAATATCGGCTGTCAGGATGAATAGGGATCGAAAAGAAAGCATTCTTCAAGTCTATTGCAGAGAACGTAGTTGCTGTCAGGGGAGCCAAAGTAAGAAGTGTTGTGATGTCAGATACCACAGGATATTGTGGTACCACAATCTCATTGACTTCTCGTAAATCAATAATGAATCGGTAAATCCTAGTATCAGTATCCTTTTTCAGAATAGGAAGAATCAGACTGTTACAAACATTATACGGAATTTCCCCAACAACTCCAACTGCAATAAGATCATGCACAATTCGTGTGAGTGCTTCTACGCCTTCCTATGAAATTTTGTATTGAGGCAAACGTGGCAATACAGCTCCCTCCTTGACACTAATATGTACCGGTGGAATAATCATTTGTCCCACATCAATATCTGAAGTAGCCCACAAAGTACTAGGGAGTGAAGCTAATGCAATATCCTCTTTAACAAGACAAACTCTTTCCATCACAGGATGATTATCATTCAAAATAACACGCACCCCTTCAGGAGAGCATCGTATTGTAGCCCTGAAATACTTAAGCATATCAAGACCCACAATATTGTCTGGTGTATTTGGAGAAAGCAAAAATGGACATGGAGCAGTAAATTCATCAACATGGAATGCAAGTGGTTGTGACAATGGGCTAGGGGAAGGTGTTCCATCGAAACCTATTGATGTAATGGTTAAATCAGACAGGGGAGCCCTTGGAATCAGTTGTTTAGACAAGGCGCTACGAGTAGGTCCTGTATCAACCAGAAACTGATCAGTAGAACCCAAAACATGTACTGTAACATAGGGACCCCTCTGATCTACTGGAACTTCAACTGATTCCTTACCCCATCCTAGGCAATCCTATGCATAAGCAGAATCTTGGAAATCAGGCTGCACATAGTTAGACATCTGGTATTGGCTCCGTCTATCAAAAGTGTTAAACCCAGCCTGCCATTGTACATTAGCATCAACCCTAGCATGATCATTCATGCTTCTTCTAGGCCCTGAATATCCTGAGCGATTTCTCATTTGTCCCCGACCACGTGAACACTGCTGAACACGTAGTGCTGGACAATCGGCAGCCCAATGCCCAAATTTCTTACAATACGCACACTGATCAACAGACAAATTTGAATGAGTGTAAGACGAACCATAAGATTCACGTCCACCTCTATCACTACCTCTAAAAGGCGGACCATAAGCTTGAGCCAACATAACCTTCGTCTTTAATTCTTTAATCTTTTTATCCTCGCTACCTTTTGCTTCTAATTCCTGACGTTCATAATACTGAGCCATAGTCAAAAGAGAAACCGGAGTAGGGGTAGTGCATGAACTTTCACTAGCTTTTAGACGACTAGCTATTCCTGGTAACAGATTTGCAACATATTTATCGACAATCAAATGTCTGCCCGTATCATCTGACAATAACTGGCTGCTAAAATCATAAAATGCTTCTTCAAAACGTGTAAAGAAATCAGAGACCGATTCATCTGCCTTTTGCTTACAAGACGCTAAAACAGTCCAATCTATCTTTTTAGGGGGAATAATCATTTTTAACTTAACTAATATGGCTGCGGGAAGATCTAGAATCAACTGATATGGCTTTTTCGCAGGTTCCCTATCCCCGTCCATCCATTCTAATTCTTTCCATGACGCCCCAAAAACTACACGATCATCAACTTTACGAACAGTTCTCCACATATCTGGCTGTAATATCAATCCGAAAAATAAATCAATGTCAGCCAAAGTCATAGTACAAGAACTAATTGCTCCCTCAACTTCCTCATAAAAGGCGGCTGGATTATTCAGCGGGTCAGGTAATGCTGTTTTAAGTGCCATTACATCTGCCCTATTCCAAGGAGTACACACCCAATTATAAATAAAATAACCCTTAGCGTCAACAGAAGTTTTATCATCACTTGTACCCAATCCTTTAGGAGGAACATACAAAGGCGTGGCCTCCCGCATTGGTTTCGCATGAACTATCATAGTGTTATTTGTTCCGAAGATGGAAGCTTGCACCCCGCCGGTCTGAGATGTCCGTGCAACTACGTCCACAGCCCTTTGCTCCTCTTGCAAATGGACTGCCACAACACATAATTTCCCCAAACGCCTGATTGCATCAGCCACCTGGGAGAAAACAAAAAGACCATCACGCATTTGCTTATGATCAGCTGCTACATCATCGGGCTCTAACTCATCAGAATATTTACGAAATAGTTCAATAACTTCTGTGCCAAATGCCTCAGTAAAATATAGCTGCTCCTTTTCCGTCCACCCTTTCATGTTGTCTAAAAGTTCAGAAGCAGAGACAACGCTACTTATTGTTTTACGAGCAATAGATCTAAGCTCAGATGCACGGTCAGCAGGCAACATAGAGCGACTGTCTCGTATCTTCTGTTGCTCCGAACCGGAGACCTCAGCTAACTAATGAGGGGCAGAAGAAACAACATACGGAGGTAGAGGGCGATCTAGTAACAAAAAATAATTGTGTGCTTTATTAAGGATAGGATTGAGAGGTTGCCTAACAGTGTATTGGCCAGTTACTTGTAATTTACGTTCTTTCTTTTCTAGCTCCTTTAAGTCATTTATTTCTTTCTTTCTCATTTCCAATGCTTTCACATATACATTCTTCCGCTGCTCTTTCTCAAGCAAGGCTTGCTCACGCTTCACTCCTCCACGCACTTCTTTCTCCCACTTTCGTACACAGTCAAACATATCTTGCCTAGACCTTCGCTTACACATACATTGTTCCACATACTCAATCTTTCGCAAATCAAATGACCCATGCAAAGGCCAACGTAACTCAGGATCCGCACAAGTGTATTTATTCCATAATGTGCTGTACATTATAGAAGAAAGACCATGTTCAACATACATATCTCTATTGGGAGTCCCCTCTGGGGGTGCCAGTTGTGATTCTTCCAGTCTCAAATTGGTACAATTACAAAAGCAACACATCCTACGAAGTGCGCTAAAAACAGGCATGCCAAAAATAGTGCAGAATATGCAATATTATAATCAAAGTAGCACTTAAGGTGCCGTTCAAATCAAAATTAAATTGGAGAAAATTCTCCTCATTACCTGCCTATATAAATTGCAATTTATGTATCAGTTCAAAGGACACAAATTGACTAGTCACCCAAAACACGAGAGCCACAGTAAGTGGTGCTAAACGTCATTACCAAACAAAGGCATCAAAACCAACAGCAAGTGCCGTAAAACGGCTCTTACCAATCAAAGGGCGTCCAGGTTCCAACTGCCAAGTTCTAAAAATCTGCCAAATGGTCACTGCTCGACGAATTAACAAAAAGGATCTCAGTCGAGGACCGGCGCCACCTGGATGGTCAAATCAGAAATAAGGGAAAAACGCCGTGGTTGCCAAGACTCGGGTCTCCTCAGGCATTGATCGTTCGCAGCAAGATCCCAATCCTTCGTCGCGACCAATCCGTCGGGCGTCCGAGTCGCTGAAGAGTCCCTGTTCCGGTGCCAATTTGTCGAAGTAAGCCTCAGCAAGGCCTACTAGTGCAAGGGGTTCGCCCTTCTCTGCACAAAGTCCTCAGACCATATAGGAAGAAGTTGGCACAGAAACTGAAATAAAAGACAAAGGGGCATATTTATATTCTGTTTGCACCGAATTAGTGTCATTTTTTTAACTCTAATTCGGTGCAAAACTAACTCCATATTTATACTTTGGTGCTAGACCCCTCTAGCACCAAATTTATGGAGTTAAAGTCATTTTTTGAAAGTGGAGACCTACTTTGCCTTAATGAGATGCAAGGTAGGCGTTCCCGTGCAAAAAATGACTCTATGGCCTTAACGCCATATTTAGGGGCATATTTATACTCTGCAGCATATTTATACTCTGTTTGCACCGAATTAGCGTCATTTTTTTTTACTCTAATTCGGTGCAAATCTAACTCCATATTTATACTTTGGTGCTAGACCCATCTAGCACCAAGGTCCTGTAAACTTTTTTTGCACTGCATTAACGTCATTTTATGACGCAAAAGTGGTGCAAACTTACAAAATATTGGCCCTTATTTATACTTTTTGCTGCAAAACTGCACTAACTCAGTTTTGCACCAAAATGTTTTGCAAAGGGTAGGCTAGAGTTTTAAAAAATGACTTTAGTCGGGTGGGGCTGGCAGTATAGAAGAAGAAGGTTTAGCACCAAAAAATGGCTTTAGGCAGGTTAGAGTAAAAAAAAATGACTCTAACCAGATTAGCGTCATTTTATGGTGCAAAAATAAAATGCACTTACCTGTACTTACCTGGTATGGGGTCCCCCATCCTCGCAGTCCCTCTAGTGTGGGTGGGGGTGCCCCTCGGGCCTAGGGAGGGCACCTCTGGGCTTATTACATGGTGTTCCACCATGGAAATGGGGCCATAGGTCCCCTAACGCCTGCACTGACCCATTTTTTGACCCCTTCTCCCTCCCTTGCACCATTTTTACATGGGAGTATAAATATGGTGTTAAGGCCATAGAGTCATTTTTTTGCACGGGAACGCCTACCTTGCATCTCATTAAGGCAAGGTAGGTTTCCACTTCCAAAAAATGACTTTAACTCCATAAATTTGGCGCTAGACGGGTCTAGCACCAAAGTATAAATATGGAGTTAGTTTTGCACTGAATTAGAGTTAAAAAAATGACGCTAATTCAGTGCAAACAGAGTATAAATATGCCCCTTAGCGTCAAAAAATGATGCTATTCTGGTCAGAATCATTTATTTTGACTCAAAACTGCCTAACATCATTTTTTTTTAAGCTAGCCTACCTTTTGCACCGGCTTGCACCATTCCATAAATATGGTGCCCAGCTGGTGCTAAAAAATGGTGCAAGCCGGTGCAAAACTTTTGGGGGCAAAACTGCCTTAGTGCCTGGGTCAAGGCAGGCGTTAAAATGGGGCAAACACACCTATATTTGATCAGAACACACAGAAGCAACAGCAGAGCAGCAAAAGGAAAACAGGGGGGTGCTTCTCATCCAGCATGCACGCAGACGCAGAACCCTGCAACAACAACAGCAGCTACCACAACACCAGCAGGGACCCCAAAGGCAGCGCAGAAGGCAGGAGAGGATATTCCGCACCAGGACAACCCTTTATGGCCTCAGGGAACATGACATCATCCAGAGGTACAGGTTGAATTGGCAGGCCATTCAGCAGCTGCTGCACAACATAGAGCCACAGTTGGCACCCACCTTGCTGACACCCGCAGCATCCCTACAGAAACCAAGTTGCTAGCTGTACTTCACATGTTGGCAAGTGGCTCCTTTCAAAGCACTGGCGCCCTGGTTGCCGGAATATCACATCCATCATTCTCTGCCTTCCTGCCCAAAGTACTGGATGCCATCATTGGACTCACACCCCGCCACATCTGCTTCCCAAACACACAGCAGAAGCAGCAGGAGACAAAACAGGGGTTTTACCTCATTAATGGATTGCTAGACATCCTTGGTGCCATCAACTGCACACATGTACGCCTTGTGCCACCTGCTGCAACTGAACACCTCTCCATCAATGTGCAGGCCATTGGCGATCACCAAGGATTGTTCACCAACATCGTGGCAAAGCATCCTGGGAGTGTCCATTACTCATTCATCTTCCGTCACTGTATCATCAATCAACACTTCCTGGATGGACAATATGGCAATGGACTACTTGTTGGTAAGAACAGAAACCTACTTATATACACACTGCACAGTAACCCTCCAGGACACACAACACATACACCACGACAACAACATGTGGACAGGAACACACTGAGGTTGTGACATTGCTAGCCATGTTTGATAGGGCTGGAGCGAACCTATCACACATCTGAAATCAGTGTACAGTCAAATGTTAAGACGTCAATGATCACAACGTATGGAGAGGTTTGCCCAATTGTCACCTTGCAAAATGTAAGCGTCTCAATGATGTTTAAATTAATCCATTGCATATGTCTAAAAGTATGAGATGTCCAGGGTACATAGATGCTAACGTGTTACCACCACTGTCAAATTGAATCTGCGTATGGAACTATCATCTCACCCCCAGTGAAGACACAGGGACACTTGTATCACAAGTCACAATGCTAGGGAGTGCACACTGTACTGCAAATACCCAAACATACTGCTGACAACCGGTCAGCAGGCAAACACTCATTCAGCCAAGGAAACAACCCAATGCAGATGGTACATCCTAGAAGCCTAGGAAGCAACACAATAGCACAAAAGAGTCACAGACAACACAAGACAACTACTGCCATGCAAGGTGATATTAATGGGGCAATCTACATCAACATGATCCCAATCATTTTCTTTTTCAGCTGATCAGGGGTATGGGGTCCAGCCATGGATTATGACACTATTTGGCAACCCAAGCACTGCAGCAGAGCGTGCCTACAATGAGGCACATAGGAGGACAAGCACCATAGTGGAGAGGACCTTCGGCATCATCAAGTCGAGATTCAGGTGCCTCCACATCACTCGTGGCAGCCTCCTATATTCGCCAGAAATGTTCTGTAAGATCAGTTTAACATGTGCCATCCTGCACAACATTTGCATACGAAGGAACATTCCCCTATTAGAACCAGAGCCACAAATGCCTGAAGAGGAGGAAGAGGAGGATGCTGGCCTGCAACATGAGGGGGAACAACAAAACACAGCTGCTGGATTGCGTAGGCGCCAACATATTGTGAACAATTTCTTTTAAAACAACTCACCATCACCACTGTAGCAACATATGTAAAGAAACACCGATAATAATCACCATATCATGGTCTGGCTAATCATTTTTGCTCACCTTTATCTCTGACTATCAGAATAACAGTGTAGCCTCATGGAGCATTGCTTATATACTGATCAGGACACAGAACATTCCAAAGCAATTGTGATGCGTATTACACAACAGTCACATACACACACACTGTAAAAGACATATATCCTGTACATTTCACCTTTGAAGGGCAATTGCAGAGGACCACACCTATTTCACCCATACATGTTGGCAACATGGTTCATCGCAGCATATGGCACACAACTAAGACACCATTAGTCAATAAGGGAAAACAAAAGCCTCATACATGAGGCAGTGGATGTGCTATTACATTGGTAACAGGATTGTATGACCAGACCTTTGACAGCAGTAAGTTGTACAGCACCTATCTTTGCAAGGACTATCTGTGACTAGAGTTCCATATAAGCAGAACATAGACAGCACAAGTGCCACACCTATGACAAGCATTGCGCACATGACATTACATGTACATGTCAGCCCTTTTCCTAACTCCTGACACACCCATGCTCCTGGTCTCATCCCACCTGTCTGAAGAGGTCCCTAGAATGGTAATATGTGTCCCCAGATATTCCCTTCTATCCACACACAAACTAACAATAGTAATCCAGTGTGCTACACCCTTTCCTATGGTATGCCATTGTCATAGTACATCTGACTGCATGGACGTCAGGTCAATTAATACACTGGCTTGTAGTTTCTAAACCTGTAGATTGCTTCCCATTTGAAAGGTACTGTTGGACATTTGAACTGGAATCTCACCTACAGGACTTGTGATAAACTGATGCAGCACACACCTGTGATCACCTCCATGCAGACCACCCATTTGAGCATGCACTGCCCTTGCAGATGGTTGGAACAGCATAGAAGTTGCCATTTTGTCAAATACACTGTTATGTATTGCTAGAAATTAAGCCGTGTAACACAGCCCTTGGGTTTATGTGTCACCTTCCAAAACACAGGACAAACACAGTTTCCCATGTCAACTGTCTTGTTGTTCCTCCGACCAGTGTAAGTCAGACCACTGAGTATGTACCTTGTGAAATTGCTGGATCCTGATTGACCCTGCATCCTGTCAGCCTGACTGGCACCTGTCTATGCGTTACCCTAAAGGTTCCTTGTGGCTACATATGTACCACACTTGCTTTCCCAAACATCACATTCCTCAGGGGGTATTTTGTCAGGTGCTTCCTCAATGCATACCCAAATACATTGTATGGCATCATCTACATTTTAATTGTACCATAATTGTAAAATTGTCTTTGAATATCAAAATCATGGCCTATTCCTTGTCTGGGTCTCATGTATGCATGAATGAAAAAGTGTCACAGTGTTCCAGGGCCGTATACAGGGATTGGGTATGGTGCCTCCAGCAGAACGAGCAACCTCTGATAATGTGCATGAAAAGTCCACACATGTTAGGACCCTGACAGTTCACACTCTGAATCAGATTGCTCACTACATATTGATGGCCTGTGCGTGCAGAATAGCTGCAAGATCAATCAACACAGAGGCTATGATGTTCCCAGATGCAGTGGGAACTTTACAGGCCAACCTGTGTACAAATGTAGTAATGACACCTGCTGGAACATGACTCCTGAGATATGATCTCACTCAGCACACCAAGGTTGCCCTGTTGACAGTCTCATAACACGTCTGCAGTGACTGGGTGGGACCATCCCCATGTAGGTTCTCAGGTCCTCATCGACTTTACTTCCATTAATCTCCGAAGGATACTCAGTAGATACACGAATAGCCGCCACTGACTCATGATGAGACCTGGACGTAACTGTGACAATATAGACCCCTAAATATATACAGGATCAACATTGGACCACACACATGAACCGGACACCTCTGTGCAATTGATCACTCGAAATATGTGGCCATGCGCTGCCTCGTCTGCTGGTCCACCACTGCCACAGGAGGGTTGTGGCTCAGTCATATGACCACAACTGTGGGGTGAAATGACAGTTGTGGGTCACCTTTGGCTGTCTGTGCCAATAACATGGTACACACTTAGGGGGTGATTCTGACCCCGGCGGTTCACTACCGCCGGGGCCAGGGTCGGCGGGAGCACCGCCAACAGGCTGGCGGTGCCCCGCAGGGCATTCTGACCGCGGCGGTTTGCCCGCGGTCAGAAAGGGAAAACCGGCGGTCTCCCGCCGGTTTTCCGCTGCCCTGGGAATCCCCCATGGCGGCGCAGCTTGCTGCGCCGCCATGGGGGATTCTGACAGCCCATACCGCCATCCTGTTCCTGGCGGTTCTCCCGCCAGGAACAGGATGGCGGTATGGGTTGTCGTGGGGCCCCTGGGGGCCCCTGCAATGCCCATGCCAATTGCATGGGCACTGCAGGGGCCCCCGTAAGAGGGCCCCACATTGTATTTCAGTGTCTGCATTGCAGACACTGAAATACGCGACGGGTGCCACTGCACCCGTCGCACCTTCCCACTCCGCCGGCTCAATTCTGAGCCGCCGTCCTCGTGGGAAGGCTCTTCTGCACTGGGCTGGCGGGCGGCCTTTTGGCGGCCGCCCGCCAGCCCAGTGCAAATGCCAGAATCATCGCAGCGGTCTTATGACCGCGGAGCGGTGTTCTGGAGGGGGGAACTCTGGCGGGCGGCCTCCGCCGCCCGTCAGGGTCAGAATGACCCCCTTAGTCTGTACATGTGCCTGACTCACGGTGGGTTCACCAACAAGTGCCTAGGAAGCAGTTTCCAAATTTCCAGGACATGGGATGGGCAACTTTTGGACCATTGACATGAACAAGCGTCTGACATCTATCTGGTGCATGCTTTGTCATTTGTGGTGTCTACGTTACCCAAAATCTTGGAAGGGCACACAACAGATGTTGCTACATGTATGACTGACACATGTCCTCTCTCATTTCCACAATGACTTGTATCTAAGGATTGGACACATTGACTTCACATTCATACAAGCATATTTTCAATAATGCATCTTGTGATGCACACACACTGGGTCAACAAATACATTAGTTGCCAATGCACACACATTGAGCCATAGGCATTGAGGTATTGTGCATATGTGCGTCACCTTGCTATCCTCTCCTGACACCAAACATGCCCAATTTGTGCAATACATATATGTAGGCCACACATATGGACATCTAGTGCGTCAGCCAACCGTAAAAATACTGTGAAGGAAGTAGCGGATCAAGGTCCGCTGCAGTATGATGTCACACATGTGAACATACACCATCAACACCAAAGTGGGTTCAATCAGCCTATCTCAGTTGTGTCACAAATGTTACATAACATGGAAATGGCAAAATGACCCAAACCCAGTTAATGCCCTGAAATTTTGACGCAAACGAGTCAAAAAATGACGCACAAGCATTAAAACATTACGCTTATGCCCGAAAAACAACGCATAATGCCCTGAAACACCATTGATTCTTCCACGCTGTACCTCTGAAAATTGGTTAAGTGTTAGCCTATTTCCAAATATATGGATGTGGGCTCATTTTTACTCCAGCGCGTCTAAAAAATGATGCGCAGTCTGTATGCGTCAAACTTTTTTGGCGCATACCGATAAAAACGTCAGCCATTTTTTGCAGGAAGTGATGTAATAGGATATCCTGTTTACAGATCATGTACAGTGGGTGTACTTTCACTTTTACTTTGCAGTCTGTGATTCTTCTAGTCTGTGCGGCTGTGTTCAGAGTTTTGTCTAGTGAAATTGTACTTTTGTCTCCTGTGTGGTCCATTACTTGTCAGTTTGTGAATAAAATATTGTTGTTGTATCCTGTCTGAGTGTTTATTGTGTACTATTGTCCATTATTGTATTGTCTTTGTTGTTTTTGGGAATCTGTTGTGGGCAGTGATAGTTTGGGGATAGTTGGGCTCTTTTAGTTGTTTAGTTTACGTTTTTCTTATTCTACTTTCCCCCTATTCTCCTTTGTTCTCCTTTATCCCCATTCCCCTTTTTTATGCTAAGATGTTGGGTAGGCCACGTCTTGGCAAGATGGGTGAGGAGGAGCTTGGGGGTTCATATGGCTGGTGTGCCATTTCCTCCCCCTTATGATTGAGGCAGGTGGCCGGGTGATACAGGGGTATCACACCGAGGCGCTGAGGATCCGAAAGGGGAAAGGTTCTGCATCACTTGCAACAAGAATATCGGAGCCAGAGGAATGACCACCAGCTGAAGCACCGCTGGGCTGACCTCATCTCCAGGGAGCAAGATCTGCTGGACCCCCTGGGAATTGTGATTGGTGGCCCTGTTGGTGAGTAAAAATCATGTAAATGTGCACGATTAAATGCTCTGTAGTGACATCAGATGATTTGTACAATGCCTGCCGGCTATGTTGTTGAGCGTGTGGAATGCTTTGGAAACATACAGGGTCATTGATGGACTATGTTAAGGACCACAATCGCTAGCTGTCAGGAAGCAAGTGCTCTGCAAACTTACTGAATACTTTTGCTTAACCCCTTCGCTGCCAGGCCTTTTCCCCCCTCCTGTGCTGAGCCTTTTTTTAGCTATTTAGGGCAGTTCGCGCTTAGGCCCTCATAACTTTTTGTTCACATAAGCTACCCACGCCAAATTTGCGTCCTTTTTTCCCAACATCCTAGGGATTCTAGAGGTACCCAGACTTTGTGGGTTCCCAAGAAGGAGGCCAAGAAATTAGCCAAAATACAGTGAAAATTTAGATTTTTTCAAAAAAATGGGAAAAAGGGGCTGCAGAAGAAGGCTTGTGTTTTTTTCCCTGAAAAGGGCATCAACCAAGGGTTTCCGGTGCTAAAATTACCAGCTTCCCAGTTTTCAGGAACAGGCAGACTTGAATCAGAAAACCCAATTTTTCAACACAATTTTGGCATTTTACTGGGACATGCCCCATTTTTATGATTTTTTGTGCTTTCAGCCTCCTTCCAGTCAGTGACAGAAATGGGCATGAAACCAATGCTAGATCCCAGAAACCGCAACATTTCTGAAAAGAAGACAAAATTCTGAATTCAGCAAGGGGTAATTTGTGTAGATCCTACAAGGGTTTCCTACAGAAAATAACAACTGAAAAAGAAAAATATTGAAATTGAGGTGAAAAAAACATCAATTTTTCTCTACGTTTTACTCTGTAACTTTTTCCTGCAATGTCAGATTTTCGAAAGCAATATACCGTTACGTCTGCTGGACTCTTCTGGTTGGGGTATATATAGGGCTTGTAGGTTCATCAAGAAGTCTAGGTACCCAGAGCCAATAAATTACCTGCACCCTGCCGTGGGTTTTCATTCTATACTGGGTATGCAGCAATTAATTTGCTGAAATATAAAGAGTAAAAAATAGCTATCAAGAAAACCTTTGTATTTCTAAAATGGGCACAAGATAAGGTGTTGAGAAGCAGTGGTTATTTGCACATCTCTGAATTCCGGGGTGCCCATACTAGCATGTGAATTACAGGGCATTTCTCAAATAGACGTCTTTTTTACACACTGTCTTACATTTGGAAGGGAAAAATGTAGAGAAAGACAAGGGGCAATAACACTTGTTTTGCTATTCTATGTTCCCCCAAGTCTCCCGATACAAATGGTACCTCACTTGTGAGGGTAGGCCTAGCGCCCGCGACAGGATATGCCCCAAAACACAATGTGGACACATCACAGAAAACAGAGCTGTTTTTTGCAAAGTGCCTACCTGTAGATTTTAGCCTCTAGCTCAGCCGGCACCTAGGGAAACCTACCAAACCTGTGCATTTTTGAAAACTAGAGACCTAGGGGAATCCAAGATGGCATGACTTGTGGGGCTCTGACCAGGTTCTGTTACCCAGAATCCTTTGCAAACCTCAAAATTGGGTTAAAAAAACATATTTTCCTCACATTTCGGTGACAGAAAGTTCTGGAATCTGAGAGGAGCCACAAATTTCCTTCCACCCAGCGTTCCCCCAAGTCTCCCGACAAAAATGATACCTCACTTGTGTGGGTAGGCCTAGCGACCGTGACAGGAAATGGCCCAAAACACAACGTGGACACATCACATTTTTTCATAGAAAACAATGCCTACCTGTGGATTTTGGCCTCTAGCTCAGCCGGCACCTGGGGAAACCTAGCAAACCAGCACATTTTTTAAAACTAGAAACCCAGGGGAATCCAAGATGGGGTGACTTGTGGGGCTCTGACCAGGTTCTGTTACCCAGAATCCTTTGCAAACCTCAAAATTTGGCTAGAAAAACATATTTTCCTCACATTTTGGTGACAGAAAGTTCTGGAATCTGAGAGGAGCCACAAATTTCCTTCGTCCCAGCGTTCCCCCAAGTCTCCTGATAAAAATGATACCTCACTTGTGTGGTTAGGCCTAGCGCCCGCGACAGGAAATGGCCCAAAACACAACGTGGACACATCACATTTTTTCATAGAAAACAGTGCCTACCTGTGGATTTTGGCCTCTATCTCAGCCGGCCCCAAGGGGGATAGAAATGGTCTGAATACAATTTGCCTCCCAGGGGAGCGACCCTTGCCTAATGGGTCGCTCCCCATCTCTAAAAAAACAAACAAACAAAAAAATAAAACACAAAAAAACAATTTGCCCTGGCGCCTAGAGGTTTCTGCCCCCCCGGGGGCAGATCGGCCTAATAACAATAGACCGATCTGCCCCCGGGGGGGCAGAAATGGCCTAAAATAAATTCCCCCCCCCCCAACCCCCCTCCACCCCCCCAACCCGCCCCAGGAGCGACCCTTGCCTACGGGGTCACTCCCCCTGCGTGACATTGGCGCCAAAAAAAAAATCCCCGGTGCCTAGTGGTTTCTGCCCCCTTGGGGGCAGATTGGCCTAAAATCGGCCAATCTGCCCCCAAGGGGGGCAGAAATGGTCTAAATACAATTTGCCCCCCCAGGGGAGCGACCCTTGCCTAATGGGTTGCTCCCCATCTCTAAAAAAACAAACAAACAAAAATAAAAACAATTTGCCCTGGCGCCTAGAGGTTTCTGCCCCCCCGGGGTCAGATCGGCCTAATACCAATAGACCGATCTGCCCCCGGGGGGGCAGAAATGGCCTAAAATAAATTCCCCCCCACCCCCGAACACCCCTCCACCCTCTCCAACCCGCCCCGGGAGTGACCCTTGCCTACGGGGTCGCCCCCCCTGCGTGACATTGGCGCCCAAAAAAAATCCCGGTGCCTAGTGGTTTCTGCCCCCTTGGGGGCAGATTGACCTAAAATCGGCCAATCTGGCCCCAAGGGGGGCAGAAATGGTCTAAATACAATTTGCCCCGCAGGGGAGCGACCCTTGCCTAGTGAGTCGCTCCCCATCTCTAAAAAAACAAACAAACAAAAAAAAAACACACAAAACAATTTGCCCTGGCACCTAGAGGTTTCTGCCCCCCCTGGGGGCAGATCGGCCTAAAATAAATTTGACCCCCCCGGGGAGCGACCCTTGCCTACAAGGTCGCTCTCCTTGCGTGACGGCGCAAAAAAAAGATCCCTGGTGCCTAGTGGTTTCTGCCCCCCTTGGGGGCACATTGACCTAAAATCGGCCGATCTGCCCCCAAAGCGGGCAGAAATGGCCTAAATACAATTTGCCCCTCCAGGGGAGCAACCATTGCCTAAGGGGTCGCTCCCCATCTCTAAAAAAATAAAGAAACAAACAAAAAAAACAATTGCCCTGGTGCCTAGAGGTTTCTGCCCCCCTGGGGGCAGATCGGCCTAATAACAATAGGCCGATCTGCCCCCAGGGGGGGCAGAAATGGCCTAAAATATATTTGACCCCCACCCCCTCTGGGGAGCGACCCTTGCCTACAAGGTCGCTCCCCTTGAGTGACGGCGCAAAAAAAAGATCCCTGGTGCCTAGTGGTTTCTGCCCACCCTGGGGAGCGACCCTTGTCCAAGGGGTCGCTCCCCATCTGTAAAACAAAAAAAAAAAAATCCCTGGTGCCTAGTGGTTTCTCCCCCCTTGGGGGCAGATCAGCCTAATCAAAATAGGCTGAACTACCCCCCAGGGGGGCAGAAATGGCCTAAAATAATTTCCCCCCCCCCAGGGAGCGACCCTTGCCTAAGGGTTCGCTCCCCTTGCGTGAAATTCACGCAAAACAAAAACATCCCTGGTGTCTAGTGGTTTCTGACCCCCTTGGGGGCAGATTGGCCTCATCAAAATAGGCCAATCTGCCCCCAAGGGGGGCCGAAATGGCCTAAATATAATTTGTCCCCTAGGGGAGCGACCCTTGCCTAAGGGTTCGCTCCCCACCTAAAAAAAAAAGAAAACATAACAAAAAGAAAAGAAAAAAAATGATCCCTGGTGCCTAGAGGTTTCTGCCCCCGGGGGGGGCAGAAAAGGCCTTCCCAAAAAAATGCCCCCCCTGGGAGCGACCCTTGCCCAAGGGGTCGCTCCCTTTTGTCAGTTTCTGAAAGAAAAAAAAAATCCCTGGTGTCTAGTGGGGTTTCAAAAGCCGGATTGCAAGCAATCCGCCTTTTGAAACCCTGGGAGAGACTTCAAAGGGAAGGAAATACATTTCCTTCCCTTTGAAGCCTCTCCGGGCCTCCCCCATGGGATTGAAAGAGAAATGCAAAACATTTCTCTTTCAATCGCGCTGGAAGCTCTGGGGGAGACCCTGTGACTAATCAGTGCGCGCTCGCGCGCTGACGTCACGGGGGTTTGGGGGGGTGGAAGGGGAAGGGCTTCCCCTTCCATCCCTGACTTTGGGGGGGTGGGGGGAAGCACACAGAGGGAGCGAGAGCGCTCCCTCTGGGCTCTGTGACTAGGACGTAATGGTTACGTCCTGGGCACAGCAGCACTGCGCCTCAGGACGTAACCATTACGTCCTGGGCACAGAACGGGTTAATGTAAGTTGGTACCACCTTTGTGTCAAGCAGCAACACAAATCAGGAGCCAATTATGTATATATAGGTCACATTTGCCTGTGAGGTATAGATTTTCAAAATCATTACCGACCTTTGTTGACGCAACAGCTAGACTGACTTTCGAAACACTACATGATGCAGAAAATTAGTGCAGGCTTCACGTCAATTGATGATAGCAATGTGGCCCAAACATATGTCTCATGTGTGTCTTATGAGTGTGTAAGGAAAGCGATCACGGAAGTTCTATAAATGTTAGGGATTATTGTGGTCCTTCATCATTTCGGATACATGTCAGATCTGCATTTGGAGACATAAGGAAAAAGTGCAAGGTGCCCTCAGCTAACATCTTACACTGGTATTTGGTGTTTGTTGTTCCACCTTTCGTTTAGGGATGGCTGGACAAAGGTATGCACATGGGTTCATATCTCTGTGGTTGGTGCAACTCATCATAGCTGGGCCACATCAAATGAAGAAACTGTAACAACATGAGGGCTTACAACTGTCCCTGCCCCTCTGTACATTGTACCTATGTGTCATAACTTTGTCATGGCCACATTGGCTGGTTGAATGGTGATGCAACCCTCAAGGAAACTGGCTTGGAATGTCTCTCTTGGATACACATGATGAGAAAAATACACTCCATTATTATGTCTGCTCACTAATGAAGGAGCATGTTTGCCACCACATGATAGTTAGGGCCACTGCATGTGTGAAGATATGTGTGTAAAGCTCACTGGAGACCCATGGTATGTACATGTTAGCCGTGCTATATCAGATGCAGTATCATCATGTCTGAGTGGATTTACTTACTTATGTAATCTTACACATAGTATTTGTCTTTGGAATTGTTGGTCAGTGCACAGAATTTGAGCAAATTTCTCCCTTCCATGCCCTACAGGTGGACCCGCACCCTACACTGTGGGCGAGGTGGCTTCATTGGAGGACCCCGACAACTCCAGTAAGTGTTGATATGTCTGTTATGTGTTGTGTTTGCTGGTGACGTGTGATGGACTCCTGTGTGTTGAATAAATAGCAAGGTGTGATGCACTGGCCCATCATTTGTCTTGTTCCATGAGTGGGATTTCATTTTCTCACCATTTTAGAGTTGGCCAATGCTTATCCTATTGTCTTATTTAGGGATTCTAGGTCAGTCCTGTAGGCCCCGCAATGTGAATGGGGATGAGTCATGTGGATTACACTTGTATCAGAAAGAGTCACACTGGACCTAATCTGTGATTTAGTCAGCCTGTCAGCCCCACATTCTCCCAGAATGGGGCTGCAAAATGCTTACAAACAGACTTCTGCTTCCCTATTCACTAATGTACCAATTAGGCTGTCGGTTGAACTTCCTAGCAGCATGTAGCTCCACATGTAGTGCTACGAGTATGTGGCACTTGAGTGCAATGACCTAGGTGTGCATGCAAATCATGTCCAGGGGTGTTCTTGCATCTCTGTGTTAGTTGTAAGTCATGGCTTACTGGAAGTATATGATGTGAACAAAGGTCTGCATTACCAGACATGTGTGGCGCTGGGATTGGTCAAGGGTTTGCTGTCTCCTATTTGTAGTTACACCTTACCTGTGGCAGAACTCTGATGCTAAACCATGGCAGTTGTTACCCATCTTGTACGGTCGGGATGTGCTATGTGTGATACGACCTTCGTAGGCTGGCCTGCCATGTACTTCCTCGGGGACATTCAATGATCTGTATGATGATATGAGCTGTTACAAGTACAGTAGATTTTTGAAAACTAGAGACCTAGGGGAATCCAAGATGGCGTGACTTGTGGGGCTCTGACCAGGTTCTGTTACCCAGAATCCTTCTCAAACCTCAAAATTTGGCTAAAAGAAAACACATTTTCCTCACATTTCGGTGACAGAAAGTTCTAGGATCTGAGAGGAGCCACAAATTTCCTTCCACCCAGCGTTCCCCCAAGTCTCCCGATACAAATGATACCTCAGTTGTGTGGGTAGTCCTAGCGCCCGCGTCAGGATATGGCCCAAAACACAAAGTGGGCACATCCCATTTTTTGACAGAAAACAGAGCTGTTTTTTGCAAAGTGCCTAGCTGTAGATTTTGGCCTCTAGCTCAGCCGGCACCTAGGGAAACCTACCAAACCTGTGCATTTTTGAAAACTAGAGACCTAGAGGAATCCAAGATGGGGTGACTTGTGGGGCTCTGACCAGGTCCTGTTACCCAAAATCATTTGCAAACCTCTAACTGGCTAAAAAAACATATTTTCCTCACATTTCGGTGACAGAAAGTTCTGGAATCTGAGAGGAGCCACCAATTTCCTTCCACCCAGCATTCCCCCAAGTCTCCCGATAAAAATGGTACCTCACTTGTGTGGGTAGGCCTAGCGCCCGCGACAGGATATGCCCCAAAACACAACGGGGACACATCACAGAAAACAGAGCTATTTTTTGCAAAGTGCCTAGCTGTAGATTTTGGCCTCTAGCTCAGCCGGCACCTAGGGAAACCTACCAAACCTGTGCATTTTTGAAAACTAGAGACCTAGGGGAATCCAAGATGGGGTGATTTGTGGGGCTCTGACCAGGTCCTGTTACCCAAAATCATTTGCAAACCTCTAACTGGCTAAAAAAACATATTTTCCTCACATTTCGGTGACAGAAAGTTCTGGAATCTGAGAGGAGCCACAAATGTCCTTCCACCCAGCGTTCCCCCAAGTCTCCCGATAAAAATGGTACCACACTTGTGTGGGTAGGCCTAATGCCCGCGACAGGATATACCCCAAAACACAACGTGGACACATCACAGAAAACAGAGCTGTTTTTTGCAAAGTGCCTACCTGTAGATTTTGGCCACTAGCTCAGCCGGCACCTAGGGAAACCTACCAAACCTGTGCATTTTTGAAAACTAGAGACCTAGAGGAATCCAAGATGGGGTGACTTGTGGGGCTCTGACCAGGTTCTGTTACCCAGAATCCTTTGCAAACCTCAAAATTTGGCTAAAAAAACACATTTTCCTCACATTTCTGTGACAGAAATATCTGGAATCTGAGAGGAGCCACAAATGTCCTTCCACCCAGCGTTCCCCCAAGTCTCCCGATAAAAATGGCACCTCACTTGTGTGGGTAGGCCTAGCGCCTGCGACAGGATATTCCCCAAAACACAACGTGGACACATCATAGAAAACAGAACTGTTTTTTGCAAAGTGCCTACCTGTAGATTTTGGCCTCTAGCTCAGCAGGCACCTAGGGAAACCTACCAAACCTGTGTATTTTTGAAAACTAGAGACCTAGGGGAATCCAAGATGGGGTGACTTGTGGGGCTCTGACCAGGTCCTGTTACCCAAAATCATTTGCAAACCTCTAACTGGCTAAAAAAACATATTTTCCTCACATTTCGGTGACAGAAAGTTCTGGAATCTGAGAGGAGCCACCAATTTCCTTCCACCCAGCATTCCCCCAAGTCTCCCGATAAAAATGGTACCTCACTTGTGTGGGTAGGCCTAGCGCCCGCGACAGGATATGCCCCAAAACACAACGGGGACACATCACAGAAAACAGAGCTGTTTTTTGCAAAGTGCCTAGCTGTAGATTTTGGCCTCTAGCTCAGCCGGCACCTACGGAAACCTACCAAACCTGTGCATTTTTTAAAACTAGAGACCTAGGGGAATCCAAGATGGGGTGACTTGTGGGGCTCTGACCAGGTTCTGTTACCCAGAATCCTTTGCAAACCTCAAAATTTGGCTAGAAAAACATATTTTCCTCAAATATCAGTGACAGAAAGTTCTGGAATCTGAGAGGAGCCACAAATTTCCTTCCACCCAGCGTTCCCCCAAGTCTCCCGATAAAAATGGTACCCCACTTGTGTGGGTAGGCCTAATGCCCGCGACAGGATATACCCCAAAACACAACGTGGACACATCACAGAAAACAGCTGTTTTTTGCAAAGTGCCTACCTGTAGATTTTGGCCTCTAGCTCAGCCGGCACCTAGGGAAACCTACCAAACCTGTGCATTTTTGAAAACTAGAGACCTAGAGGAATCCAAGATGGGGTGACTTGTGGGGCTCTGACCAGGTTCTGTTACCCAGAATCCTTTGCAAACCTCAAAATTTGGCTAAAAAAACACATTTTCCTCACATTTCTGTGACAGAAATATCTGGAATCTGAGAGGAGCCACAAATTTCCTTCCACCCAGCGTTCCCCCAAGTCTCCCGATAAAAATGGCACCTCACTTGTGTGGGTAGGCCTAGCGCCTGCGACAGGATATGCCCCAAAACACAACGTGGACACATCATAGAAAACAGAACTGTTTTTTGCAAAGTGCCTACCTGTAGATTTTGGCCTCTAGCTCAGCAGGCACCTAGGGAAACCTACCAAATCTGTGTATTTTTGAAAACTAGAGACCTAGGGGAATCCAAGATGGGGTGACTTGTGGGGCTCTGACCAGGTCCTGTTACCCAAAATCATTTGCAAACCTCTAACTGGCTAAAAAAAACATATTTTCCTCACATTTCGGTGACAGAAAGTTCTGGAATCTGAGAGGAGCCACCAATTTCCTTCCACCCAGCATTCCCCCAAGTCTCCCAATAAAAATGGTACCTCACTTGTGTGGGTAGGCCTAGCGCCCGCGACAGGATATGCCCCAAAACACAACGGGGACACATCACAGAAAACAGAGCTGTTTTTTGCAAAGTGCCTAGCTGTAGATTTTGGCCTGTAGCTCAGCCGGCACCTTGGGAAACCTACCAAACCTGTGCATTTTTGAAAACTAGAGTCCTAGGGGAATCCAAGATGGGGTGACTTGTGGGGCTCTGACCAGGTTCTGTTACCCAGAATCCTTTGCAAACCTCAAAATTTGGCTAGAAAAACATATTTTCCTCAAATATCAGTGACAGAAAGTTCTGGAATCTGAGAGGAGCCACAAATTTCCTTCCACCCAGCGTTCCCCCAAGTCTCCCGATAAAAATGGTACCTCACTTGTGTGGGTAGGCCTAATGCCCGCGACAGGATATACCCCAAAACACAACGTGGACACATCACAGAAAACAGAGCTGTTTTTTGCAAAGTGCCTACCTGTAGATTTTGGCCTCTAGCTCAGCCGGCACCTAGGGAAACCTACCAAACCTGTGCATTTTTGAAAACTAGAGACCTAGAGGAATCCAAGATGGTGTGACTTGTGGGGCTCTGACCAGGTTCTGTTACCCAGAATCCTTTGCAAACCTCAAAATTTGGCTAAAAAAACACATTTTCCTCACATTTCTGTGACAGAAAGATCTGGAATCTGAGAGGAGCCACAAATTTCCTACCACCCAGCGTTCCCCCAAGTCTCCCGATAAAAATGGCACCTCACTTGTGTGGGTAGGCCTAGCGCCTGCGACAGGATATGCCCCAAAACACAACGTGGACACATCATAGAAAACAGAACTGTTTTTTGCAAAGTGCCTACCTGTAGATTTTGGCCTCTAGCTCAGCAGGCACCTAGGGAAACCTACCAAACCTGTGTATTTTTGAAAACTAGAGACCTAGGGGAATCCAAGATGGGGTGACTTGTGGGGCTCTGACCAGGTCCTGTTACCCAGAATCATTTGCAAACCTCTAACTGGCTAAAAAAACATATTTTCCTCACATTTCGGTGACAGAAAGTTCTGGAATCTGAGAGGAGCCACCAATTTTCTTCCACCCAGCATTCCCCCAAGTCTCCCGATAAAAATGGTACCTCACTTGTGTGGGTAGGCCTAGGGCCCGCGACAGGATATGCCCCAAAACACAACGGGGACACATCACAGAAAACAGAGCTGTTTTTTGCAAAGTGCCTACCTGTAGATTTTGGCCTCTAGCTGAGCCGGCACCTAGGGAAACATACCAAACCTGTGCATTTTTGAAAACTAGAGACCTAGGGGAATCCAAGATGGGGTGACTTGTGGGGCTCTGATCAGGTTCTGTTACCCAGAATCCTTTGCAAACCTCAAAATTTGGCTAAAAAAACAAATTTTCCTCACATTTCGGTGACAGAACGTTCTGGAATCTGAGAGGAGCCACAAATTTCCTTCCACCCAGCGCTCCCCCAAGTCTCCCGATAAAAATGATACCTCACTTGTGTGGGAAGGCCTAGCGACCGTGACAGGAAATGGCCCAAAACACAACGTGGACACATCACAGAAAACAGAGCTGTTTTTTGCAAAGTGCCTACCTGTAGATTTTGGCCTCTAGCTCAGCCGGCACCTAGGGAAACCTACCAAACCTGTGCATTTTTGAAAACTGGAGACCTAGGGGAATCCAAGATGGGGTGACTTGTGGGGCTCTGACCAGGTTCTGTTACCCAGAATCCTTTGCAAACCTCAAACTTTGGCTAAAAAAACATATTTTCCTCACATTTCGGTGACAGAAAGTTCTGGAATCTGAGAGGAGCCACAAATTTCCTTCCACCCAGCGTTCCCCCAAGTCTCCCGATAAAAATGGTACCTCACTTGTGTGGGTAGGCCTAGCGCCCGCGACAGGATATGCCCCAAAACACAATGTGGACACATCACAGAAAACAGAGCTGTTTTTTGCAAAGTGCCTACCTGTAGATTTTAGCCTCTAGCTCAGCCGGCACCTAGGGGAAACCTACCAAACCTGTGCATTTTTTAAAACTAGAGACCTAGGGGAATCCAAGATGGCGTGACTTGTGGGGCTCTGACCAGGTTCTGTTACCCAGAATCCTTTGCAAACCTCAAAATTTGGCTAAAAAAACATATTTTCCTCACATTTCGGTGACAGAAAGTTCTGGAATCTGAGAGGAGCCACAAATTTCCTTCCACCCAGTGTTCCCCCAAGTCTCCCGATAAAAATGATACCTCACTTGTGTGGGTAGGCCTAGCGACCGTGACAGGAAATGGCCCAAAACACAACGTGGACACATCACATTTTTTCATAGAAAACAATGCCTGCCTGTGGATTTTGGCCTCTAGCTCAGCCGGCACCTGGGGAAACCTAGCAAACCAGCACATTTTTTAAAACTAGAAACCCAGGGGAATCCAAGATGGGGTGACTTGTGGGGCTCTGTCCAGGTTCTGTTACCCAGAATCCTTTGCAAACCTCAAAATTTGGCTAGAAAAACACGTTTTCCTCACATTTTGGTGACAGAAAGTTCTGGAATCTGAGAGGAGCCACAAATTTCCTTCGACCCAGCGTTCCCCCAAGTCTCCTGATAAAAATGATACCTCACTTGTGTGGTTAGGCCTAGCGCCCGCGACAGGAAATGGCCCAAAACACAACGTGGACACATCACATTTTTTCATAGAAAACAGTGCCTACCTGTGGATTTTGGCCTCTATCTCAGCCGGCCCAAAGGGGGATAGAAATGGTCTGAATACAATTTGCCTCCCAGGGGAGCGACCCTTGCCTAATGGGTCGCTCCCCATCTCTAAAATAAAAAAATAAAAAAAAAAAAAAACACAAAAAATCAATTTGCCCTGGCGCCTAGAGGTTTCTGCCCCCCCGGGGGCAGATCGGCCTAATAACAATAGACCGATCTGCCCCCGGGGAGGCAGAAATGGCCTAAAATAAATTCCCCCCACCCCCCAACCCCCCTCCACCCTCCCAACCCGCCCCAGGAGCGACCCTTGCCTACGGGGTCACTCCCCCTGCGTGACATTGCCGCCCCAAAAAAATCCCCGGTGCCTAGTGGTTTCTGCCCCCTTGGGGGCAGATTGACCTAAAATTGGCTAATCGGCCCCCAAGGGGGGCAGAAATGGTCTAAATACAATTTGCCCCCCAGGGGAGCGAACCTTGCCTAATGGGTCGCTCCCCATCTCTAAAAAAAAAAAAAAAAAAACCACAAAATAAAATTCGCCCTGGCACCGAGAGGTTTCTGCCCCCCCTGGGGGCAGATCGGCCTAAAATAAATTTGACCCCCCTGGGGAGCGACCCTTGCCTACAAGGTCGCTCCCCTTGCGTGACGGCGCAAAAAAAAGATCCCTGGTGCCTAGAGGTTTCTGCCCCCCTTGGGGGCACATTGACCTTAAATCGGCCGATCTGCTCCCAAAGCGGACAGAAATGGCCTAAATACAATTTGCCCCTCCAGGGGAGCAACCCTTACCTAAGGGGTCGCTCCCCATCTCTAAAAAAACAAACAAACAAACAAAAAAAACAATTGCCCTGGTGCCTAGAGGTTTCTGCCCCCCCTGGGGGCAGGTCGGCCTAATAACAATAGGCCGATCTGCCCCTAGGGGGGGCAGAAATGGCCTAAAATATATTTGCCCCCCCACCCCCTCTGGGGAGCGACCCTTGCCTACAAGGTCGCTCCCCTTGAGTGACGGCGCAAAAAAAAGATCTCTGGTGCCTAGTGGTTTCTGCCCACCCTGGGGAGCGACCCTTGTCCAAGGGGTCGCTCCCCATCTGTAAAACAAAAAAAACAAAAAATCCCTGGTGCCTAGTGGTATCTCCCCCCCTTGGGGGCAGATCAGCCTAATCAAAATAGGCTGAACTACCCCCCAGGGGGGCAGAAATGGCCTAAAATAATTTCCCCCCCCCCAGGGAGCGACCCTTGCCTAAGGGTTCGCTCCCCTTGCGTGAAATTCACGCAAAACAAAAACATCCCTGGTGTCTAGTGGTTTCTGCCCCCCTTGGGGGCAGATTGGCCTCATCAAAATAGGCCAATCTGCCCCAAGGGGGGCAGAAATGGCCTAAATATAATTTGTCCCCTAGGGGAGCGACCCTTGCCTAAGGGTTTGCTCCCCACCTAAAAAAAAAAGAAAACATAACAAAAAGAAAAGAAAAAAAATGATTCCTGGTGCCTAGAGGTTTCTGCCCCCGGGGGGGGCAGAAAAGGCCTTCGCAAAAAAATGTCCCCCCCTGGGAGCGACCCTTGCCCAAGGGGTCGCTCCCTTTTGTCAGTTTCTGAAAGAAAAAAAAAATCCCTGGTGTCTAGTGGGGTTTCAAAAGCCGGATTGCAAGCAATCCGGCTTTTGAAACCCTGGGAGAGACTTCAAAGGGAAGGAAATACATTTCCTTCCCTTTGAAGCCTCTCCGGGCCTCCCCCATGGGATTGAAAGAGAAATGCAAAGCATTTCTCTTTCAATCGCGCTGAAAGCAGAGCTTCCAGCGCGAAGGGGGAGACCCTGTGACTAATCAGTGCGCGCTCGCGCGCTGACGTCACGGGGGGTTTGGGGGGGTCGGGGGTGGAAGGGCTTCCCCTTCCATCCCTGACTTTGAGGGGGGTGGGGGGAAGCACACAGAGGGAGCGAGAGCGCTCCCTCTGGGCTCTGTGACCAGGACGTAATGGTTACGTCCTGGGCACAGCAGCACTGCGCCTCAGGACGTAACCATTACGTCCTGGGCACAGAACGGGTTAATGTAAGTTGGAGCCACCTTTGTGTCAAGCAGGAACACAAATCAGGAGCCAATTATGTATATATAGGTCACATTTGCCTGTGAGGTATAGATTTTCAAAATCATTACCGACCTTTGTTGACGCAACAGCTAGACTGACTTTCGAAACACTACATGATGCAGAAAATTAGTGCAGGCTTCACGTCAATTGATGATAGCAATGTGGCCCAAACATATGTCTCATGTGTGTCTTATGAGTGTGTAAGGAAAGCGATCACGGAAGTTCTATAAATGTTAGGGATTATTGTGGTCCTTCATCATTTCGGATACATGTCAGATCTGCATTTGGAGACATAAGGAAAAAGTGCAAGGTGCCCTCAGCTAACATCTTACACTGGTATTTGGTGTTTGTTGTTCCACCTTTCGTTTAGGGATGGCTGGACAAAGGTATGCACATGGGTTCATATCTCTATGGTTGGTGCAACTCATCATAGCTGGGCCACATCAAATGAAGAAACTGTAACAACATGAGGGCTTACAACTGTCCCTGCCCCTCTGTGCATTGTACCTATGTGTCATAACTTTGTCATGGCCACAATGGCTGGTTGAATGGTGATGCAATCCTCAAGGAAACTGGCTTGGAATGTCTCTCTTGGATACACATGATGAGACAAATACACTCCATTATTATGTCTGCTCACTAATGAAGGAGCATGTTTGCCACCACATGATAGTTAGGGCCACTGCATGTGTGAAGATATGTGTGTAAAGCTCACTGGAGACCCATGGTATGTACATGTTAGCCGTGCTATATCAGATGCAGTATCATCATGTCTGAGTGGATTTACTTACTTATGTAATCTTACACATAGTATTTGTCTTTGGAATTGTTGGTCAGTGCACAGAATTTGAGCAAATTTCTCCCTTCCATGCCTTACAGGTGGACCCGCACCCTACACTGTGGGCGAGGTGGCTTCATTCGAGGACCCCGACAACTCCAGTAAGTGTTGATATGTCTGTTATGTGTTGTGTTTGCTGGTGACGTGTGATGGACTCCTGTGTGTTGAATAAATAGCAAGGTGTGATGCACTGGCCCATCATTTGTCTTGTTCCATGAGTGGGATTTCATTTTCTCACCATTTTAGAGTTGGCCAATGCTTATCCTATTGTCTTATTTAGGGATTCTAGGTCAGTCCTGTAGGCCCCGCAATGTGAATGGGGATGAGTCATGTGGATTACACTTGTATCAGAAAGAGTCGCACTGGACCTAATCTGTGATTTAGTCAGTCTGTCAGCCCCACATTCTCCCAGAATGGGGCTGCAAAATGCTTACAAACAGACTTCTGCTTCCCTATTCACTAATGTACCAATGAGGCTGTCGGTTGAACTTCCTAGCAGCATGTAGCTCCACATGTAGTGCTACGAGGATGTGGCACTTGAGTGCAATGACCTAGGTGTGCATGCAAATCATGTCCAGGGGTGTTCTTGCATCTCTGTGTTAGTTGTAAGTCATGGCTTACTGGAAGTATATGATGTGAACAAAGGTCTGCATTACCAGACATGTGTGGCGCTGGGATTGGTCAAGGGTTTGCTGTCTCCTATTTGTAGTTACACCTTACCTGTGGCAGAACTCTGATGCTAAACCATGGCAGTTGTTACCCATCTTGTAGGGTCGGGATGTGCTATGTGTGATACGACCTTCGTAGGCTGGCCTGCCATGTACTTCCTCGGGGACATTCAATGATCTGTATGATGATATGAGCTGTTACAAGTACAGTAGATGTAATTTCTGATTTACTTCTTGTGCCATTTCACACAATGCAGTTCCTAATGTAATTTTTTTCATTTGTCTTCACAGCTGCTAATATGACACCCATCCAGGTGCGTGAATTCCAGAGGCGGGCAATGCGGTACTAGCATATACTGCAGGTAGAGTTGGGGTACCGAAGAATTGCCCGCAGATACAGGAACGAACGGGCCTCCGGAGCCTGGAGAGCTTTCCCACAGGGTGGCCCTTCTTTGCCCACCACAGCCACCACCAGCACCACCGCCACTACCACCCAGGTGGCACCACCGTTGTGGCAACAACATCAGGAAGTGCTCCAGGCCGTAGCACTGGACCACCTGCCGGGCAGCCCACAAACATTGACCATACACGGCCCCACACTTCCTCAGCTGGCACACAGACCACCCCAGCTGCAACTATTGACCCTGCTGCTTTTGTGGACATGCAGCGCAAAATGGACCGTGTCCTCAGAAAAATGAGTAGCCTGCGGCAGGATGTTCGCCATATCAACCGGCGGGTACGGTCCATTAAGCAGACCCTCCGGAGGGCCAACCTCTAGACATTTTTGATGGACATGATTACCTCCCCTCCCTCCTCTTTCCTTATTCTTATACTTTGTGAGTTTAGGGGGCTTAGTGTTAGGTTAGTATAGGCTGTTAGTTTAGTTAGTGTTAGTGGGTGGGGGTTCCACATTATTTCAAATGTTTCTTTTTGAGTGTGTGTCTAAGTTGGGGTTCTTGTGTGTTCTGAAAAAAAAAATGTACAAAAAAAATATATTTGTTTAGTATAGGATAGTATTTGTTTAGGTTAGTATTTGTTGTCCTCCATGTGTCCCGTCTCATAAGGAGGGGGGGCTTGATGTTTAGAACATTTAGTTACATGTGATAAGTAAGTTTAGCTTAGGTTAGTTAGGGACAGTTGTGGATAATGAGTGGTTAGGGTAGATTAGGGTAGGTAAGCCTTTTCCCCGAGTTTTCTCTTCTGTTTTTACCGTTTAATAAATATGTAGTAAACCCTTTACAGTATGTGTGAAATGCTTGTAGATCAAGGCCTTGGCATAAGTGTACATGATTTCTTTGGTATTACATTTGTGTCCTATGCTACAAATAAATCCCAACTGAGCTGTAACATTGGCAGCTACCCCAAAGCTACCTTGCAAAGATTTCACCATTCATTACAACCACCAATCACAGTTACTATGGATCCCAATGTGTTTTTTTAAATAAGTATGTTTTCAATGTCACATACTGTTCTTCCATACTTGGTATTGGGGACACTGTGTTATGTCTGACTGCAGTGTGATGTTCAAGGAAACCCTTATTAGCTGAGTGGTATTAAGCACTCTTGTAGTATCGTGTTCATGACTCACATAGATCATTTGTGACACTGTTCAGCCTGATTACTTATTTGGATGTACACTCAGACACCTTCATTCATGCAGTTTGTTGACTGTTTTCTTAGATTTGTGGGCAATGTTATATGTGTTAGTATTGAATGGTGGCAACATTTTGCTGCACTATTTAATGGCTTAGATATCCCTTGAGGAAGCATTATGCTGTCCAACACAGCATAATGGTGTATGGTTTCTCTTTTCATCAGATATTACCCTCAGGAAGGACAGAGTATGGTGCAATCCAGGCCACTGTGCATAGTTAGCAGACTACATTATTTCAGGACAGTTGTATTGACAAGCTATGTAATTTGACAGGAGGCAAAATTCAGTGATCTACTGCACGGTTGATGTGTCACATTACACAGAGACAAAGTGGTTGTGGAAATGTGATTTATTGAAAAGTGCTTTAGTGCTATATGTACATTGTCCATAATTGTGAGTCCATTATAGTTACATCTTCCATTGTGATCCTACACAAGTGCTAAAGGAAAATGCATTTGACATGCTGGGGTGATGTGTCAGACACTACAGAGGGACAGGATTTGCCACTGAGTAAGTGAGAGACAATCACTGGGCAGGCTGACAAGATATACAGTGGTTTGCAGAACAGTCATTGAGTACAGTTGTTGCAAGACTGGCATGTTACAAAGCGCAGGACCTTGGAAATAGGTGGCCATGTGGCAGGGAATAGTGCTTCCGGGTACTACTACGTACTTTTTTACGTACTTTTTTGTGAAGGTGATCTGTTCCATGTCTTCTTCTTCTGATGTGTGTGTTGCCTCCTCTGTCTTTGGTGGTGGTGTTTGTGAAGGGGCAACACACACCTCAGTGTTTGAAGACGTGGAGTCAGACATTCCCATCGCTGCTACCTGTGAAGGTCTTAAGGGCAGTATTGCTGCAAGGAGGATCTGCTGGTTCTTGAGAATAGCAGCCAAATCACGATGGTAGGCATCCAGGTTGGCCCTGAGGGGGTCATGATTGCATACGTGCATGCAGTGGAAGGTTTGGGGTGCGAGGTGTTGTGGCAACTCCCTTACTGCAGTGGTGAATTCCTTTTCAGTTTGTTGTAGTCCTTGCAGGATGGATGTTAGCGCCTGCATGGCTGCTGCCTGATCTGCAGATGACATCATGCACGAACGCACCCCCTCTAGGCTGGCTGCTATAGTTTGCATCCCTACCCGTACCTCCTTGGCCAGCTTCCGCTCTACTCCGACTACAGTTCTCTCAAAGCTGGTGCCTGTGTCATCTGAGTCCTCAGCTGTATTGGAGCTGGCAGGTCTTACAATTGGGGTTGTGGGTGGGTCCTCTGTGATGGCTGCTTGGTCTGTGCTCCTCCTTGTGACTGAAGGTGGGGTCTGGAGGGTTCCAAGGACATCTTGGAGGGTCTGGTGGCTGATGTTTGTCAGCTCATCATCCATGTCATCAGGGTAGTCCTGGACAGGCATATCCACAGGAGATCCATCGTCCTCTGCAATGAAATAGGGTACAATTAGTGTGTCTCTGTGTTGTGGCATTGGTGACGTGACATGCCTGCCTTGTGATGATTTTCACATTGTGATCTTGTTTCCTGTTCATTGCTCCAGTCTTTCAGATGGGCATTCTCCCAGGCCTATGCCCCACCTGCCCGTCACATGTATTGTGGTAAGTTATTAGACTTGTCGGCATCATCTCCTCTAGGTGTTGGTTTAGGCCAAATAGTGATTTTCCACCTTCTTGTCCTACTCAACCCTCTGTCTACATCCATTCTCATGGTGAGACCTTTCACTGGCTGTGGGTGCTCTGATGGCACTAGCAGCACACTTAACAATCTGGACCTGCCCCAGTCTCTGATCTTTCACATCCTCTTATATGTAGTTGAAATGTAGCGTATTCTATACATAGCATTGTTAAGGCACGATATGGATGTTAGCATTGGTAATGTGTACAGCTGATGTTGGGGAATGTGTGGACATTGGATTGCCCTGATAGTTGTAGCAGTGTCCTATTTCCTCCTCTGACTGTGCAGGTGTATTTCAGTGACCAGTTAAATGTGTCCTCCCCCTCAATGCTGTTGCCTGAGCAGTATGACATTTGGGATGTTGCATTGTGACCCAGGCACAGGATGGACCCTGGCATATGCTGCATGGGTGTGACCTTAGTGCTGTGTAGCTCCCACTGTTGATGACATTGGCTGATGTTTGCAGGAACTATGGGCATTCACAATTGACAGGACTGGAACATTTGTCTTGTTTCAGGGGATTGTTAAAGTTGTTATCCTCAACCCACTAATTTAGGTGTGTATGATCCATGGGGACGTTACTGCCATTGGCTACTTGACTAGCACACACAGCGGAGGTGGTAGTGGCAACTGTTGTCACTGTTACATTCCAGTTGTCGGTATGGCTAGAGGTTGTTAATTGGGCCCTAGTTAATGTAGGGGGTATAGTGGCTGACGTGTGACGGGATATCAGTTTGATGTTGTGCCCTTCCCTCCTGGCGTGGCTTTACCTTTGCTACATCATTGGCATGGCAGCATACCCCCATGGAACTGTTGTTGGTGTTGTGTTATGGTGTGCCCCAGCTTTTCTCTGTACATGCCCTGCCCCCATGCCACTCCATGTATATGATGACTTCCATGCATTTTGTGGTCGGTATCCTACCCCCCCGGTTGTAGATGACATTAGTGCATTTTAATTCCCAGTGCGACTTACCCTGCATGTGTGTTGTCTCCTGGTAGTCTGCGCTGTTCTGTCCTTGAATCCCTGTGACAATCTCCTCAGGGATGACGGCTGTGACCATCTCCTCCATGTGGTCCAGGGTCCTGCGCTTGCAGTCATGCCAGCGTTTCTTGCACTTGATGACTGTTCTGTGTACTTCTGCCACACTGTTAATCTTTGAGGTGACAAACAGTGGGTGCTGGTGTTCTGTCACCTCTTTAACCTGGATTTCCTGCTCCTCTCCACTGAAGCGACACTTTCTTTTCTTCTTCAAACTGTCCTGGGTCTTGTGTGGGTCCTCATGGCTGGTTCCTGGTCTGTTGTCATCTTCCTGGGGTCTGTACAGGCATCTGGGATCCATTTTGGCTCTCCTCTGCTGAAATGGCTGTGTTTGCGGGGAATTTTTACGCTATTGCGTCGAAAAACGCTGCATATCTGGTTTGTGGTGTCGTAAATCGACCCACAGTCATTTCCGCCGCATTAACGTAGTTTTGCTTTACGACTTGATGCTGTGGTGTGTGTAAAAAAAACGACTTACACCTGTGGTTTGCGCCGCCAGGCATCAAAGTATACATTTGATGCCTGCACTGTGGACCGGAATGGCGTTAGCCGGCGGTTATATTTTTTATGCAAAACTGCGCCGGTGCAGTTTTGTGTCAAAAAGTATAAATATGGGCCTTAGCACTTAACTGCTTTCACCACCACAGTGGGTATTTTTTAATTTAACAGAATGCTGATTGGATTTTTCTCTGCAACAAGTATTTTTCAGAGACTCATATCCAATGTGTTGTCTGGGGTGAGCAATGTGGCTTTCCTTCAGGATAACATATACATTTTTTGGGACAGTATTGCTACTCATAATGTTACTTTACGAGAAGTAGTGTCTTGATAATCGGAGGCTGGTCTCATCCTGCGGAAAGAGAAATGTAGATTTTTAGTATGAGAGGTTAAATATTTGGGGTGTCTCATTTCTGAGGAGGGTGTGAGGGCCAAAATGAAGCTTGTGAGTGCCATAGTGAATGCTGAGACTCCTGATGATGAGGACACATTGTGTTCCTTCATGAGACTTGTGGCACATTACTCAAAGTTTGTGGGGATCTTTGCTGGTAAATCAGGTCCATTGAGAGAACTATTGAAGAAGGGGAGAAAATCTGAGTGGGGAGTTGTTAAAAAATAGCTTTTGAGCAAATCAAGCATGATACTTCAATTGCTGACATTTTGGTTCCATTTCAATGCAAATTGAAAACTTTACTTACTGTTGATGCCAGTGTTGTCAGCAGTGGGGCTGTTCTTTCCTGGATGTATGGGAAGGTAGAAAGGACCATAGCTTTTGGATCTCCCTCATTGACAGAGACCGAAAGGAAATACTCTGTCATTGTGTGGGAGGCATTGGCTGCAGCATTGATAACCAATCACTTTTGCACCTTCATTTGGGGAATGAAGATAACACTCAGGGCAGATCATAAATCATTGCTTAGGGTGTTGGGCCCTAATGGACAAAGAACTAGGCTGAGAGTCAAAATGCAAGCTTGTGACTGTAGCATTGATTTTCTTCCTGGTTGGAAGAACAAAGTGACAGACTGGTTGTCGAGGTTGCTTGATAAAGTTGCTGATGAAGGTGACCTGGACATGGAGGAGATTGTAGTGGATGTGGAAGATGTGGTGGAAGACATGCATCGAACTGTTTCAATAGAAGAGTGATTGGAAATGATGAATGAGGACGAGGAATTTAAGTCAGTGACAACAATGATTAAAGATGGAGTATAAAGGGAGAGGACTCATTCAGGTGCTATCAAACATATTGTAAGGTGTTTTAGGAATTGTCTTTGAGTTGTGAGGGGTGAAAGGCTTGTACCTCTGGGTGCAGTAAGGAACAAATTGATGTGGTTAGTGCATGAAGGTCACACAGGGCAGACTGCTACCCTTAAGAGATTGAAGGAGAATTGTTGGTGGTCCATGATGAACAGTGATGTCAAGCAATGGATAGAAAGGTGTATAGAGTACAATAATTCTGTGAAAACATTGAAAGTAGGAATGGGCGTCATTGGAGGTCAACAGCATTTGTCAGAAGCAGTTTTTTTGTGGAAAAAGATTAGCCTAGATTTTATAGGGTCTTTTGCATTTTTGCCTGTACAGGAAAGCTTTGCTGCTGTTCTAGTAGATACCAAATTGAGATGGTTAACAAGGTGTTTGTGAAGAATGTGAAGACAAAGTCCACCATTATGGCATTCAGCTCAATTCCTACGAGATGAGGACATTTCTCGAAAGTGTTGATGTGAAGCATTTCTGCACCTCATTATATAACCCTCAAGTAAATTGTCAAGTGGAACTGGCAAACCACTTGATTAAAGGAACTATGGAATAAGCTAGCAAGTCAGAGTACAGTGTGCAGAGTGTGGTAAAGGACATGTTGCAGGCGTATTGTACCACGCCCAATGCTGCCACTGGGAAAATTCCTCATGAGATGATGAGGGGTAGGATATCAGGGACCAAGTTGTTTACTTTATGGTTGCCAGAAGGAAATACTGAAAAGGTGGTAAGAATTGTGGATTCTAGTCAAAATGAAGGCATGATTGGTGTGGGAGATTGGGTGAAGGTCAAGTCTGGAGTAGTGAGTTGGGAAGTGTCGAAGTTTTGTGGTCCTTACAAAGTGAAGGTTGTTGGATGAAACTGGGTGAAGTTGAACAATAATCATACGTGGAGCCTGAGAAGATTAGCTCTGTTCCAGAAATGAGGTGCAAGTCAATAAGAGCCGGACAAAGTATCTGGGTCCTGTTCAGGGTGGATGGTGATGGATGATGGTGACTTTCAAAACAATACAGTTAGCGGGAGAGAGGTTGTCAGGGAAGATCATTTTTCCAGGAGTGGCTGTGATATGGATGATAATTAGTTGGTGGCAAGAGAGAGAAGGTATCATAGTCCACCAGGTTGGGTAGGGGATTTTGTGTGTGGTTAGTGAGGTGTTATTATCATTGTTTGTATTGTGGTGCATTGTTTCCCGTGTGGTTCCTGTGGCTGTTGCATGTGTCTGTAATTGATCCATATGTGTCTGTTCCACGTGTATGAAAGGAAGGGGATGTCTTAAAATTGTGTTACATGGAGTTTAGCCTTGTGTGCACATGCTAACAGCATCTTTCAAGTGGATGGAATGTTACTATGTAAGAGAAGATCCTTGTGATATGGGAATGGTTCTGAGGTGTTTGTAAGGACTGTGAAAGAAGCTGTTGGTGTCTGACTTGTCAGGGACACAATTTTATTTGTAAAAAAACTTGAAGTGTGTTTACTACTGAAGCCTCTAGTCATATTTTGAAGACGTTACACAGCACCTACCTCCTGAATCAGTAAGGTTGGCAAGTATGTGGCTTGCTTCCTTGGCTTCTTGCCTTACTCTAATAAGACTGGGGAGACAGTTCACAGGTTATCCGAGAGGCAGGGTGCAAGGATTCCTCACTTTCATCTCTAGGGTTCCTTAAGACCACCAGTCATACCTTTCATATGCTAATCATGCCTTTCAGGACCTGTTTTAACTTCTCAACAAGACTGCTTGTCATGTGGTAAAAGGAGGTGGAGTTCTAACACCCACCGACATAATTTATATGTAAGGTAAAATATAGAGTTGATAATCCTCTCACTACAGTTTATTAGGAAATCCCACAAGTATCTACATGCTATCTAGTTGTCTTTGAACCACTGGCACAGTTATGCTCCTCAGAAGCACTCTTTTTGAACACTCTGTTGCATAGTCTACATTCACCTGGATGAACCTTCTTCCTGAGATTGTCATGGGGTGCAGTGATCGGATAATGTCAGTCCAACCCCACAAAATAATTCCCTTCCAATGGCAGATGTTCTTTAAAGACTAAGGGGCAGATTTAAAACCCAGTGCAGCACCACTTTCCTTGCGCCCCTTAGCACCCCCTACTGCCACCATGTGTGCGCTGTATTTAAAATACGGCGCACCATGGCATTGGGTAAGGGGCAATAGCATCAGAATTTTTTACGCTACTGATATACTGTTCAGGGTTACCACCAAAATGTTGACGCTAACCCTGAATAGTACATAGGAACCCATTGTAACCAATGGGGTGCCCCTTTTAATGCCTGCTCTGAGCAGGTGTTAAAAATGCTGAAAAAATGGTTAACACCATTTTTTCAGCCCCCCTAATGGGAGAATGCCCCCTTGCATACATTATGCCTGGCGCAGGCATAATGTGGTGCAAGGCATTACAAAGTGGCACAATGCATGCATTGCGCCACTTTGTAAATCTGGCACAGTGATTTTGGCCTCATTAGGTCACATTAGAGTAAAACAAATGAAGCTAATGTGGCGCAAGGAGACACTAGGCCCTCCTAAATCTGGGCCTCAGTCCTTTGTCTAGTCTTGTATACTAAAATCATGTCAGGGAGTGGGACTGAATGTGCACTAGGAAACAATACGCCAAATGCATATGCGCTGTGTTTTTTCCAAAGAAGGAAAGGCTGTCCGTTATCGTAGGATGTTAACACTGCCTGGAGCGAGGCTCTGCATGTGCAACAAACATGCTAGGTGGCAGCTGCTGATTGTGAACTAGCAGGTCATGAACTCTTGTGTATTCTGTAAATCTTCCACAGAGTACGTAGTGATGAAGCTTGAGGTAGGTATTCAAGTTACAAGGAGAATTGTCAACGAATATTTATAAGAAGTACTCATTCTTTGTGTGGTTAGTTTTCAGAAATTGCAAGTGTCACAGCCAAGTATTGATAGTTGGCTATCCATATTGAGAAGATATAGCCATTCACTATTGCATCTAGGCATAGAACCTGCTCTGGCAGTTACTTAGGATATCACTTTGACTTGTAGATATCCACTACATCCTGTAGACATCCATGATCAACTGGAGAGACAAGCCGAAGTGGTGGAGTCTGATGTCCCTATTTTATTACCTTAGGCATGGACGTCATTTAGGCCTCGCAGTTGCGACCTCTGGCTTGGCCCTTGCGACCCTTGGGCTCCGGACAGACTGGCTATGGCTTACATTCAGCACCCGCCCAGGGCTCTTCTTAAAAATATACAGAAAAGCAAGGCCTGCACTTGAAGGGGTTAACTTATTTCAGAATGCATGTGAAGTGTCCTGTGCGAGCAGAAGGAATCAAAGAACAGGGGTCGTGGAGGGTTCATGCACCTTAGTAAAGATCCTTGGCTGTGTCTCTCGCCTCTATTTAGGTAAAGCTTTGGCTGCATTATTTAATATAAATTGATATTTATCTGATTGTGATAATTCCCAGCCGATTCCGCACACCAACTAGGAGTAATTAACAGTCCATCCTCTCTGAAACACCCTGATTTCCCTTGCAGAACACACAGGGCTGCCTTCAATATCGGGCCCTTGCCTGCTGCTTTTCAGAAGAGGCCTTCTTAGACTTCCTCCTGCTACCTCAGTTACAGTAGGGCCCTGCTTTGCTTTCTTTTCAGTTATATGTCCCGATTGTCCCTTTTAAAAAACTCATGTTAGAGCCTCAATAGAACGCAGCCAAAACAGCTGCTAAAGACAAGGGGCACACATTTACATGGCAGACCTAAACCCATGGAGAGCTCAGGTAAAGGGAAGAGTGGGGCTCTGGGTGACCTTAGCTGACAGGGAAAGAAGAGGGACTATATAAATGTACAAACCTCAACTACATAAAAAGCTGCTAGAAGAGTCTCTTTCTTTGTCTTAAGCCAGCTCAGTTGAGAAATGCTCTTGCTGAAGAGAACTGCTTTTTGGTAAATTGTTAAAATAGAAACATTAGTAATTTATCTATATTGTTTACTCCTCATTAGCAGGCACTGAGAAGGTGTTATTGTACACCAAGGAAACACTTCTGGCACTGACAATAATACGGATTATGATTCTTGCCATATTGTGAAAATCCATGCCAGGGAAATATGGTGCCCACACCTGGTTTATTACTACTGACTCGGGTATCACAGTGGCAATGGTTGTAAAACATGGAAAATGGTACTTCTTTTTTGCCAATGCAGAAATGCTGGCATGTGTGCCCCCTGTTCATGGATGTGGGCTACACATATGACTCTGCTTGTTTGCCCGTCCTTTCTTTGAGGTGTCCTGAATTTTGGAATGTGCAATTGTGTATGCTGCCTAAAACCTGTGCTTACAAGTATAGTTAATTACCTATTATAGAATACATTCTGGTATCAAAGCATTGCTGACAATTCACAAAGAAGTATAACAATTCTGTTAAGATGTTCATGTACTTTGCAATATAGCATAGTTGCTAACAAGTGTAGAAACTGTCCTGCTAAATACACTGCCAAAAAGGACTCTTGCTGCCCTTTTAAATAATACCAGCAATGGCATTTGTAGATAGTGACCAATCAAAGTTGCAGGAACATTGTAAGACAAGTCAAGTCTGGGGTATGTCTGTAGAAAATGTAGCATCACTGTAGACAGATGCAAATACTACCCCTTTAGATATCAGCATTGTTGACAGGTGCAGGCAAAGGCCATTGCCTAGAAGCTAGGATACCACATGTTCATTTAAAGCACAGGCTTTAGGAAGCATACCCAACTGTAAGCCCTCAGAAAAGTAAAGCACATAGAAGGCCATATTTACAAGGCCCTAGCACCTTGTGCCACACTAGCGTAATTTGTTTTTACACTAATGTGTCTCATGAAGGCAATTTTCACTGCCCAATATTTACAAAGTGGTTCAATGTATGCATTGTTCCACTTTCTGACCCCTTGCGCCACATTGTGCACCTGTAAGGGGGCGTTCCCACATTAGGAGGCCCACAAAAATGGTGCAGTAAAATCTACAAGATTTCACTGTGCCATTTTTGGCGTAACTTTTGATGCCTACTCAAAGCGAGCGTTAAAGTGAGGCACCCATTTTAATCAATGGGCCTCCCTGCTGTTTGCTACACTAAAGTAATTTTTTATACGCTAGTGAAGCAAAGTGCCACAATAGCATAAAAAATGTTGCTGCTGTTGGCCTAACATGCGCCATGGTGTTGTTAGGTGGGGCAGGGGTGACTCAAGAAAATTGGTGCATCAGCACTGATACACCACTTTATTGTTAATATGCCCGAGTCTGCTAAATCTATATAAACAGCAATTTCTTTAGTCTACTTTTTTAAAATTTTTATTTCATTATAAAGAATTTTATTGATTTTGCAGAAAACAATACATACAATCAACACAATGCCAACGGGCATTGAAAAATGGTCTAACCCCCTCGTCCCCAACACCACAGTTTAAATGACAGTTGTACGCATTTTAGAAGCCTGCTGCGGCTTCCCATTTCCCCCAAATCTTATTGTATTTATTCGGGCATCCTCTAGACTCATATACAAGTTTTTCACGCTGCGCGCACCAGTCCACTCCCCGTCTCCATTTAGTCAGTTTCGGGGCCTCCTTGGCCTTCCAGTCCGCCACTATATCCCTTTTTGCCACCAGACACGCCACCCCCAGGAAAGTTCGATCTGCTCTCCGCAGCCCAGTGTCTCCCATGACTCCCAGGAGGAGGGGCAAAGGCACCCTTTCTATATTCTCCAGTAGGACTCCGGAGACTTCGTGTAAGACGACTTCCCAATAAGTCACCATGGATGGGCAGGCCCATACCATGTGGAAGAAGTCAGCTAGAGGATTCCTACATCGGGGGCATTCCGCTGTGGGGCGGAGGCCCGCTCTGTGTAGCTTGGTGGGTGTGAGAAAGGCTGTATGAAGATAGTAAGTTTGTATTAATCGGAAGCGAGTGGACATTGTAAGGGCTCGAGGGGCCATCAGAGCCTCTGCCCAATCCGTTCCCTCCATGGGTCCTACCCATCCCTCCCATCTTTGGCGGAGCCCCTCCAGGGAGTCAGCGGTGTTGGTAATTAGGGTGCGGTATATCTGGGACACACCCCCCCGCCCAGGTCGCCCATCAATGCCTTTGCTTCCATTGGGCTGTATTCGGGTATGGCATCTCCAGTCTGGACATGCACTTGTAGGGCATGGCGGAGCTGGAGATATCGGTGGAACTGTGTCTTGTGTAATGAAAAGTGTGTCTGAAGGTCTTCAAAGGACCGAATGTGTGACCCACTCCAGACGTCACCCAGCGTGGAAATGCCCATATTATCCCAATTCTGAAAACCCTCCAGGCCCGCCACCTCCACCAAATGCCTCCCGTGCTACAGCGGGGTCTGCTGGGTAAGACGTCCCCACGCCCCCCTTAATCTCTGAGCTGTTCGCCATCCCTGGAAAACTACTTTGGTCACGTATGGGACCTCTCGGGAGATCGGGCTTCCATATAGGGTATCAAAGATTCGTGAGTAGCCCATCGTCTGTAGTTCCAATCGGTATGCGGGGTCTGACCACCCCCCTCCCACCCAGTCATTAATCGCCAGTAAGTGCATCGCTAGGTGGTAGTATTGAATATTGGACATGCCGAAGCCACCTTCGTGTATATCTCTCTGGCAGGTTTTGAGCGCCAGCCGCGAACGGGCGCCGCTCCATAGAAATTGGCGGGCTAAAGAGTCCATCTCTCTGAACCATTTCTTGGGATTGGAAAAGGAAAATTTTGTAATAGATAGAGGAGCCTGGGGAGGATCATCATCTTATAAAGCGCTATTCTACCAAGCAAGTTCAGTGGGAGAGTCTTCCATCGCAGATCAGCCCTAATCCTCCTAGTTAGTGGCGTAATGTTGAGTTCCCATGTCAACTCAGGTAGAAGTGAGATATGTATCCCTAGATATTTAAAGCTGTTTCTTCGTACAGGGATGTTTCGTTGCCAGTCTATGCAGTCTCTGGAGCGATGTAATGGGACCAGCAGAGACTTGGTAGGATTTAGAGTCAGTCCCGAGGCCTCTGCAAAGAGGCCCAGGATTTCTAAAACTCGGGGCCGCTTTTGGCCAGATTGGAAATATATAAGAGGACATAATCCGCGTATAGCGCAACTCGGTCCTCCGAGCTGGAAGGCCAGGACCAGCCCTCGATTAGTGGGTCGCCTCTCAGCAGTATTGCCAAGGGTTCTATTATTAATGCAAAGAGCAGGGGGGATAGTGGGCATGCCTGTCGTGTTCTGAAAGACACATCAAACTAGGAAGGGTCACATAGGAGATAAGCGCTCACAGGAAACTCCACAGAATCAAATGACACACATTGTAGGCACGGTGCTCATGGCAAGAGGATCTTCCTATCTCCTCTGGTGTTTCCTGGGAAACTAATAATATTAAGAACAAAATGTCACGGCACTCGTGTATCGCTTCTCAATATTCAAGTAAGTATTTCATAGTCCATGTAAAGTATTTGATGCCAAAGTAGTATGATGAATTTTTCTGACGGACAGGAATTCGTGAATGAATAGAACACAATTTATTCTTTCAGAAGAGCAGATCATAACAAAATTGAAACGTTCATTGATTCAATATTCATGAATCAACACCAGCCAAACGCCAACACGTGTTTCGTCCAATAAGATAAAATCTCAAAGACTTCATCAGGGCTGAAATAAATGAAACAATAACTGTAACTGTAGTATACACAATCCAATTTCCTATTGATTAACAGACAAATGAGATGACAATTAATTAACAAAAAACGATCTAAGCCCTTCAGCCCGTGACATTTGTGTAAATAAACCCATATACGGTTATTGAATCGAAAGTCAGAACATCAAACAATTATAAATGAAATAGGATAGGAGGTCTCCATGATAAATATATATTAGTTATGCAGGAAAAATCCACTTAAAAGATGCAGTATTATTTCCTCTCCTATACAGAATGTTGTGAAGGCACAAAGGCGCATGTCCACCAAGCCATTAAGCCCATATATCCTAATACGTGCAAACACCCCTAAATAACAGAAACAGGAAGTGCAGAACACCAAACTTAAGCCAATCCAAGACCCACTAGTGAGGTGAGAGAATCAAAGAATTAAAAAACCCTAAACCCATGCAAAAAGAAACAGATCGAAATGCCTACCTTAAACAAAGTAATTATAAAGCTGGTAAGTCCAATCTTTAAGTTATATAGAGAGTCTATAAATAATAACAAAACCCAATAAGTCACCAGCTATCCTTACAAATAATCAGAAAACATAAGCTCATTAAGTGGACCAATAAAAATGGGTGCTAGATGCCCAAACTGACCTCGTTGTATCCAGATGTCATATTTTAACGTATAATGAAGTATTGCACAAGTGACCTGAATAGAAGATAAACACAATGTGCTGTCAAATATAGAAAGAAATCGACACCATATATCAAATGAGAAATGTAGCCCCCAGAGAGATCATCACTATCCGACTATATATAAGCATGCCCATAAGTGCTTCCAGCAACTCACCTATTAGTTAGGGAATAATGAAAACGTAACCCGCGTTCAGATTCTCACACGGAGTTACGTGGTATCAGCAAGTAAGATTAGAAGCCGAGTAACTCGAGGCCGCCATATTTAAAGCGTTGTCCCGACGTACTTGCAATAACAATAGAAAACGGACCCGCCCGTGATGCGGGCGCTATCTTTAAATGGTGAAAGTATGAAGTTACCGAACGATGGAAAAAAAGTGATTATTTCAAACTAACGGCAGCACATAATGGAGAAAATCCAATCGATTGGGATCACTGACTAATTTAGAACATGGCAAATCACTGCCCCGCTCAATCAAACTACTGTTATAGAGACATATGGGCTAGCAAAAAGAGAGAAGAATAAATAAAACGGTGAATGGGTAATCTTATCGATAAAAGAAGGAGGGGGGGCCCAAGCAATTAATTATGGATGTCGGCAGCATCTAATAGAATGTAATTAGTAACCAGTGAAGGTCTATAGCTAAAGTAGAACATGGCACATCTATGCCTTACACAACAATCCGACTATTTACAGAGAACACAAAATGACAAAGGGAGAGAGGAGTATCTTAACAATGTTCTCAATTGTTGAATGACATGTGAAATTTGAATTAGGATCAGAAATAAGCAAATAACAAAACCAAGGTATCGTGAAAATAGAAACATACAAACACATATTTAAATGCGAGTACATAGTATATATTGGAGAATACAGTAATATTGCAGACTAGAAATGTACAAGAAAAATAAACATAACGTGAACAACTAAAACTCTCATGATAAACATAGATGTATAAAACCATAAGTTGACATTGTCACAAGGTTAGCAATGTACACAAATCTAACATCTACGTAGGTCTTCTACCTAACTCCCAAATAATATTCCATCTCAAAGTTAGTATTAAGACCCTCCTCCACCGCTCTAAGTTTCAGAATCCAATAGCATTCCTTTTTTCTAAGGGCCAACTCTCTGTTACCCCCTCTGGGGTCTTTACCTATATGGTCAAATCCAAAAAATTCGAAACCACAAACATGATCTTGTTTAGGACATTGCCTCATGTGACTCACTATAGGGTATCTAATATCCTCCTGTCTTAGTGCTCTAAAGTGTTCACTCACTCTCACCTTAAGTGGCCCGATAGTACTGCCTACATAATATAGGCCACATTTGCAAGTGATCATATAGATAACAAAATTGATATCACATGTAATGTTATGGTTGATGTTAAAGTGTGCTCCGGTAGAGCTCTTAAAAGTAGAAATTCCTGATTTGGCCCATCTACACATACCGCAGTGTCCACATTTAAAGAAACCCTTATTACGAACAGTAAGCCAATTATCCTGGGTCAATTTAGTGCGATAACTGGGGCATAGTATATTCTTGAGGGTTCTGCCCCTTCTAAAGGTAAATATTGGGGTATTCGAAATCATCTTTTTGAGAGTAGAGTCTGCTGTTAATACATGCCAATGTCTCTTCATGCATTTTCACAATAAGATAGCTGTTTTCGTGTAATTAGCTATACAACGAATATTGCTATTACCTTGCCTAGATTTCTGACTGAGTGTGTCTGATCTTTTCAAATGCATAATCCTTTTACGTGCTTTGTTAATCACCTGGGGAGGATACCCCCGTGAGCTGAATCTATTACTCATATCCTCAATACATTTCACAAAATCGTCCTCTAGACTGCAGTTCCTCCTTGCTCGTACCATTTCCCCATATGGTATAGCTTCAATTTGATGTTTAGGATGTGCACTCTGTGCATGTAGAATAGAGTTACATGAAGTACTTTTCCTATATAAACGACTCTCTATTCTGTTGTCCTGAATAAAAAGCTCTACATCAAGGAAGGCAATGTTAGTAGTACTGTATTCAGAGGTGAACTGAATATTGAAGTTATTAGTTTTCAAGTAACAGATGAATTCGCTCAGTTTTTGTAAGTCACCCGTCCAGATCAATAGACAATCATCTATGTAACGGCCCCAAAAAAGTATATCTGAGACCCACGTACCACCCTCTTTGCTCCAAATCTTGTTTTGCTCAAAATACCCCATAAACAGGTTGGCATAGGATGGCGAGAATTTAGACCCCATTGCCACACCTTGTTTTTGGCGGTACCAGTCATTCTTAAATAGGAAAACATTGTTGTTTAAGATCAAGTACACCATTTTCAGTAACATGTTAGTGTGATCGTATAAGTTCGCTGGTTTTCTATGAAGAAAGTAGCGCAAAGCATCCATTCCCTGTTCGTGATTGATGCTAGTGTACAGGGAAGTGACATCCAATGTTACTAGGATCATCCCTGGTTCCCAAGTGATATCAGTCAATATACTTAGAATATGTTTGGTGTCTTTGATATAGGAAGGTAAGTTTCCCACAAAGGGCTGCAAAAACATTTCTTCAAACTCCGAGAGTCTCTCTGTAGGGCCATCGATGCCTGAGACAATCGGTCTGCCCGGCGGGTTTGTGGGGTTTTTGTGTATTTTATGTAATGCATATATACATGGATTCCTAGATCTAAGAACACGCAGATACATATATTCATCTTCTTTAAGAAGTGAGCGGTCTAAGCATTCTTGTAGAAATCTATTGATCTTATTGGCAAGTGCAGGAATGGGATCTACAGGGACCTTCTCATAACAGGTGACATCTCCAAGCTGTCTATAAATTTCACGATCATAATCTGCTGCATCCATAATAACGATGTTACCACCCTTATCCGCCTCCCTGACAACAATGTCCGTCCTAGTGCATAGTTTTCTCAAATTGATCCTCTCCTCATGGCTTAGATTATGGTGCCACGTGTGTAGTTGGGTACTTCTGGTCAATTCTAATCTATTTAAGTCTCGCCAGACTAATTTGAAAAAAGTGTCTTTACAATTACCACTTATCAGAGTTGGTGTCCACTTCGATTTTGTCTTTTAACCACTATAAAGTGTATCTGATGGAATGTCAAGATCCAATAGAATATGTGAAATAGTAGTAGGATCTTGTTCACAGTCCGTGATGGACAGTAAGGTGGTCATGTCCTGAATATCCTTAATGGACAATGGTTGATTATCATTATGACTGTCAGAGAGGATGCTATTGTCCCTATTGTCAATACAATTAGCGAAATGTTTCTTGAGTTTCAAGCGTCTAATGAACTTAAAAAAGTCAATTTTAGTCATCTGAAAGTCCCCAAAGGCTCCAGGACAGAATCCTAGACCTCTACTGAGTAGTGTCAAATCATGAGTTGTGAGTTCCAGATCAGAAAGATTAATCACATTAATGGAACTATTGTTAGGTAGATCTATTTTTTCTTGTTCCATGATCTGGTTTCCATTCCCTTCCTTGCCTCTGTGTTTACCTCCTCTCCTACCGCGTCTTGTTTTCCTGGGTCTACCTTGCGTCGACTTGTCTCCCATTGCCCTTGTCTTATCCTCTGAACCTCCGCTAAAAAAGAGGGAGCACTTTGTTGAATTGTAACGTCCTGTCCAGAAATGTTCGAAACTGTACTTATATCACTGTTACTAGTGGAGACACTAGTCAATGAGGACGAGGAACCCACATCCTGATTCTGGGTATGTTCTACCCTTTTGATCAAATGGTCATATTTACGTGAGAATGTAAAAATTCTGCCATTCTTATAGTCTAATTCGTCACGTCTGAGCTTACGTGTTTTCCTTAATGTGACGTCATTTTGATATTGCTCCATAATCTCACTCAAGATTTTATAGTTCTTTGCAGTTGGTTCCTCTAAATTCATGTCTTTAATCTCTGTTTCTAGTTCAGATATTTGTACCATTAGGCGATTCACCTTTCTCTCCGAATTTTCTATTAGTATATCCATTAGTCTAAAAGAACTCGAAACTAATTCCTGCTCCCAACTATCTAGTAGGTCTGGATCTAGATCATCAAAGGTGGGAAAGATGTGCGATCTTAATCCTCTAGGTATCCTTTTCAATTTTACATATTGTTTTAAAGTGGCTCCATCCCACCACTTGGAAACCTCCTGTTTCTTTAATTTCTCCAGTTTAATAAATTTGTCTCGTAAACCCATTTTGGCATGCTGAGTGCCAGTTATTAAGGATTTTGGTACAGATCCTGTCCGTTCTAAATTGCTAAATAAATCTGCTGCTAATTTCTCCCGGTCCATGTTACACAATGAAATTAGAAAAAAAACGGGAAAAGAAGAAAAGAAAAGAAATATATATCCTGTGAGAGATATAGGGTCTGGAGCAGCCCTCCTATACGCTATACATTATGAAAGACACATCAAACTAGGAAGGGTCACATAGGAGATAAGCACTCACAGGAAACTCCACAGAATCAAATGACACACATTGTAGGCACGGTGCTCATGGCAAGAGGATCTTCCTATCTCCTCTGGTGTTTCCTGGGAAACTAATAATATTAAGAACAAAATGTCACGGCACTCGTGTATCGGTTCTCAATATTCAAGTAAGTATTTCATAGTCCATGTAAAGTATTTGATGCCAAAGTAGTATGATGAATTTTTCTGACGGACAGGAATTCGTGAATGAATAGAACACAATTTATTCTTTCAGAAGAGCAGATCATGACAAAATTGAAACGTTCATTGATTCAATATTCATGAATCAACACCAGCCAAACGCCAACACGTGTTTCGTCCAATAAGATAATAATCTCAAAGACTTCATCAGGGCTGAAATAAATGAAACAATAACTGTAACTGTAGTATACACAATCCAATTTCCTATTGATTAACAGACAAATGAGATGACAATTAATTAACAAAAAACGATCTAAGCCCTTCAGCCCGTGACATTTGTGTAAATAAACCCATATACGGTTATTGAATCGAAAGTCAGAACATCAAACAATTATAAATGAAATAGGATAGGAGGTCTCCATGATAAATATCAATTAGTTATGCAGGAAAAATCCACTTAAAAGATGCAGTATTATTTCCTCTCCTATACAGAATGTTGTGAAGGCACAAAGGCGCATGTCCACCAAGCCATTAAGCCCATATATCCTAATACAAGACTTAAATAGATTAGAATTGACCAGAAGTACCCAACTCACACGTGGCACCATAATCTAAGCCATGAGGAGAGGATCAATTTGAGAAAACTATGCACTAGGACGGACATTGTTGTCAGGGAGGCGGATAAGGGTGGTAACATCGTTATTATGGATGCAGCAGATTATGATCGTGAAATTTATAGACAGCTTGGAGATGTCACCTGTTATGAGAAGGTCCCTGTAGATCCCATTCCTGCACTTGCCAATAAGATCAATAGATTTCTACAAGAATGCTTAGACCGCTCACTTCTTAAAGAAGATGAATATATGTATCTGCGTGTTCTTAGACCTAGGAATCCATGTATATATGCATTACCTAAAATACACAAAAACCCCACAAACCCGCCGGGCAGACCGATTGTCTCAGGCATCGATGGCCCTACAGAGAGACTGTCGGAGTTTGTAGACATTTTTTTGCAGCCCTTTGTGGGAAACTTACCTTCCTATATCAAAGACACCAAACATACCTTTTGGTACCAATTAATTGTCATCTCATCCCTGTCGTGTTCCTCAGGCAATGTGGAACGGATCGGAGACCACACCGTTCACTTGGACTCTGGCAGTCGAGTTGGAATATAGAAGCTTCACTAGACCTTGAAATTTGGGCCCGAGTCCATTCTTTTGCAGAACCTGCTCGAGGTAGGACCAGTCCACCGTGTCAAAAGCTTTCTCAAAGTCGAGTAGGAGAAGCGCCAAAGGTGTGTGTAACAGACTACCGTGGTGCGCCAGGGCCAGGTGTAATCGTCTGATGCAGTGCCTAGTACTACGAGTGGGCATAAAACCACATTGGTCAGGGTGTACCAGCGTGGGCATTACCTCCCTCAATCTAGAAGCAAGGATTGAGGCGAGCACCTTGAGCTCAATATTTAGCAATGAGATGGGCCGGTACGCTGAGCAGTGCCGCGATGGGGGTTGAGTTTTGGGGATCACTACGATTGTCGCCTGGTCGATTTCAGCGGGGAAATGGCCCAGTCTTTCAGCCTCCCCGTACATGTTAAGCAGGTGGGGACCTAGGATATCACTGCATTTGCTATACAGGTCTGCTGGATATCCATCAGGGCCTGGGGTTTTACCCGATGTCAGATTGGATAACGCATCGGTGACCTCTGCAAGGCTAATGGCTTCTTCCAGCCGGTCCCTTACCACTGGAGAAACCCTGGGGAGGGTAATGTCATTCAGGAGGGGGGTCTCTCTCTCGGCAGCGGGCGGGGGTGCATCGCATACAGACAAGAGTAGTAGGAAGCGAAGCTTTGCGCGATTTCTACCGGTGTTTTGGCGAGGGAGCCCGAGTCCTCTAGAATCTCGGGTATAATCCTATTGGCCAGAGGGCGGGTGGCCAACCAATGCAAAAGTTTCCCATTTTTATCCCCCCAGCCATATATTCGGGCTGCTGAAGCTCTCCACATGTGTTTTGCCAAGTCCAGCATTATGTGTCTAATCTCCTCTCTAACTCTAGCCAGTTGCCTCAGGGTAGAGGCCGAAGTAGAGTTCATTTGGTGGCGTTCCAATCCTAAAGCCCTGGTCTCCAACTCGGAGACCCGGGAGTCACGGTCTCTTTCGCGGGAGCGAAGAAGGTGTTTGGCGTGTCCTCTGAGAGTAGCTTTACAGGCGGCCCATATTGTTCCTGGGGACCGCACCGATCCTATATTTAATTCAAAGTATTGAGTGAGGTGGCTTCTCACCTTGTGGGTATATTCTTTATCTTGCAAGTGCCATGCATTCAGGCGCCACACCGGGCGTCTGGCGGGGTCAGACCCACCCAAACGGACACGCACTGGTGCGTGATCAGAGACTCCTCGAGGGAGTATTTCTGCCCCCGTGACGCTCGAGAGGTCCAAGGCGGGCATAAACACTAAGGGGGTCATTCTGACCCCGGCGGTCATGGACCGCCGGGGCCAGGGTTGGAGGGAGCACCGCCAACAGGCTGGCGGTGCTCCACAGGGTATTCTGACCGCGGCGGTTCAGCGTCCTCGTGGGAAGGCTCTTTTGCACTGGGCTGGCGGGCGGCCTTTTGGCGGCCGCCCGCCAGCCCAGTGCAAAAGCCAGAATACCCTCCGCGGTCTCACGACCGCGGAGCGGTATTTTGGAGGGGGGAACTCTGGCGGGCGGCCTCCGCCGCCCGCCAGGGTGAGAATCACCCCCTAAGTCTATTCTGGATTGTGTCTGGTGGGCGGCGTATTTGTGTGTGTATTGGCGTTCCCTGGGGTGCCAGGTGCGCCACACCTCACAGAGACCGAGGCTCTTCGCTCAGTTGCCAAGGGTCGAGGCCCGGTTGGATCTGATGGCAGTAACCCCGCCCGACACGTCCAGTATGGTGTCGAGACAGCATAACAGCATTGAAGTCTCCTCCCAGTAGGGTGGCCCCCTGGGGAAGTCCCGTTACCACTCGGCAGAGCGAGAGTATGAAAGCATCAAGTCCCGACGGAGGAGCATAGGCACACACCAGATTTATCGGTGCCCCATGGAGAATCCCCGTGACTATTACAAATCTACCCTGCAGGTCGGACTGCGTGGTTGTGATCACAATGGGTAGGGACCGGTGAAGTAGGATGGCCACCCCCCTAGAACCCCTGGAAAATCCCGAGTGGTATACTCTGTCATATCCTCCCCGCGCCAGCATTGGGCATCTAGATCCGAGGAGGTGGGTTTCTTGCAAAAGGACCACTGAGGGGGAATATCTACGGAGGGTGCTAAATACTGCTGACCTCTTGATCTTATCTAACAGGCCATTTACATTCCAGGAAAGAACCAGTGTCAGTGAGGGCCAGGCGTGCGTTGTGTAGACACAGTGCATCGTTGAGTGTGTGGTTGCGGATCTAGGGACGACCATTTCAAACATATCAATGAACTATTAAACCAACAAACGAGGTTAACTAACTCGTTGCCTCTTAAAACTGTTACAAACTCCCCCCCCCTCGAACAGCCCCCTCCCCATACTCCCACCCCAGAAGCATCTGTCGCCCATGAACCCAACCAGAACCAGACAGCCAGTAGGTCTGTCTTTGGGGTGGAGTGGTGGACCCCTCCTTTCGTTCGGATCAGCTGCAATTAACGGTCACAACAAGAGCTCTAGGAGCCCTGCGATAGAGCTGCTTGATGTCACCAGCGGTGACCCCTCCCGGGCTCAAGTGTGTAAGTCGGACAGTTTGTGTTCCTCTTGTCTCTCTCGTTGGGCAATGCATTTTGTGTCAAGGAAGCACCGGGGACTGGCTCAGGCGATTGTCTTCCATCGCCTGAGCCGAGGTCCGAGTCCCGAGAGGATCAGTGGAGAATTTCTCTGCTAGCGAGCCGGAATCCCGGGCCGTCCCACTATCCACAGGGGTGTCAGGGTCTTTTTGCCTACCCCTCCGGGACCTGGTACGCCTCCGGCTCCTCCGGGGCCTTCCCGGGGGGGAGGGCCCGGGACGTGGAGTGTCCCCTGCAGGACCCGGGGGACCTCTCCGGGCTCCGACACCCTCTTCTGTTAGCCAGTCCCACGCCTCCTCCGGTGTTTCAAAAAAATACGTTTTCCCGGCCATAATGACTTTAAGCCATGCTGGAAAGAGGAGCATGTATGAAAGTTGCATTGCTCTAAGTTTTTGTTTGACATGTTCGTACGACCGGCGGCGGGACTGGACCTCACGGGTGTAGTCCGGAAAAATTTGAAGTTTATGATTTTCCCATCGAAGGTCTTCCAATCGTCTAGCTTCCTTAAGGATATTGTCTCTGTCTTTGAAGTTAAGAAGGCGTGCAATCATTGGGCGTTTCGGGCCCCCCGGGGGAGGGCGCGGAGCAAGCGCTCTGTGGGCCCGTTGAACCGCAAACCAGGGCAAGAGAGACTGGTCCGGCATCCAGGTTTTGATCCATTTTTCTATAAACTCGGAGGCCCTGTTCTCCTCCACGCCCTCCGGGAATCCGATAAGGCGTAGGTTGTTACGCCTTGACCGGTTTTCAGCATCCTCCGCGCGGCGATGGAGCTCGCTGGTCCGGGTCTGGAGCTGGGCCACCCTGGTTCTGAGGTCAGATATGTCATTTTCATTCTGGGAGACTCGGGATTCGACCTCGGTGATTCGGTTCACTGCATTCCTGAGGTCTTGCCTAATAAGGCCCATGTCCTCCCGCACTTCTCCGATTTTGGTCTCTACAGCCGACTGAGATGATTGAATGGCTTGGAGGATGGCACTCACCCCATCTGGTGCAGGACCCCCACCAGCCGCGTCCTCTCCCCCCCCCCCCTCTCTGGCTCGCCGGCGTCGTGAACTGGTCGATCTTCTGCTGGGAGGGTGGGGGTTGTTTGTTCGCCTTGTCTCTCCCCATCTTAGCCCAGGTGGTGGGGTCCGGACACGTTATTCCCTCTGCGCTTTAGTTCAGACCTAGTTTTCCAGCACACTTTTGTCTATAGTGATTCCAAGGAGGGTACATATCAGTGGAAGTCGCTGCGGCAAGCTAGTCCGGGAGGTCTTGATGCTCTGTTTTAGAAATACACAAAATCAGGGGAAGGCGCCCCTCCACCGGTTTCCCAAGGGGCCCTCCTGCTGGTCTCCCCCCGACAGTCCTCCCCCTACGTTCCTCTCACGGGGAGGAGGAGGCGAGAAGGAGGGAGCGCGCTCCAGTCTGGGGCCCAGCCCCCCTTACCCTCTGGGTCCAGCAGGCTCACGACAGGGCCAGCCCCACCTCAGGCAGATCGCTGATTTCCGCAAGGCGTGGGTTGACAATTACATGGCGACTTCGGGGGATGCTCTCCGGCCGTTGTTGTGTGGTGACTCCTCTCAGGACAGGGCCCGAAGGGGGCGGCGCCAAGCCGTCAGCTCTCTCTTCCTCCGATTAAATATTTTTAGAGTGTTTTCTATTATTTCAAAGAAAAAAGGGGGGGAGGAAGGGGAGCTCCGTCTCCCTTCTCTCCTTCACCCCTCTCCATGGGTTGCCTCTGTGCCCTCTGCGGGGCCGCGTCCGCCCTTCGGACCAGCCCCGGTCCACCGCGCGCCTCCAGCACGCTCTCGGCATCCAACGGGGGCCTCGAGGGGGAAGAAACAAGCGCCCAACTCTCTAGCTCCGTCTGAGGACTTCAGACCCGCCGGGTGGGCCCGTGCCGCAGATCAGGTGGGCACCGCGGCCACCCGGGCCGGCATGCGGCAGCGGACCCGCTGGTTCGGAACTCTTCTCACGGGCTCGGACCAGTCGGGACCCCGGTCACCTCCTCCGCTCGGAGCCACCGCATTTTCAGTCCCAGTCCCAGAGCCGCGGCCGCCATTTTGTCCCTCGGAGCGATCGGGATGGAACGGGGGTACAGGGGCCGGGGATTTTTAGTCTCACCCCGAGGCGGGTTCCGCAAGCATCCAAAGGTCACCAGGATGTTTTGCACAGCTTCCTAGGCTCAGTAGAACCGCAAAAGTTACAGGCGGATGACGGAGGGGTCCAGAGCACTCTCAAAGTGCGACTGCCATCTTGACGCCCGAAGCCACACCCCCTTCTTTAGTCTACTTTTATCCCTTGCCTCAACATTTTCTGCATTTTAACCCACACATAATGCCTGCTGGCATTCATGGTTTCAAGTTGTAAATAAAATGTGTATATAAAAAAAAATATATATAAAAAAATAAAGGGCAGCACTATGATGCCCAAAAGGGCTAGTCACATCTGTGTTCTTGGTACTGAATGTTCTACCTCTAAGGCCAGTCAAGGCTGGAATGGGATCCAAAGGCAGCTCTGGCAAATTATGTCATGCCTGCCCCCATACTGAGCTGAGTGAGCACAGTGGCCTATCCCAACAAGTAGAAGGGGAGCTTAGGAAAAGTTCTCACCAAAGAAACTTGTGAAACAATGCGGAACATGGTGCATTAAAACACACCTGCTACATCATATACTATTATACCCATCTCCTTTTCCAATCTTCCTTCTTTTGCTCTCTCATCCACTTTCTGAATCCTTGCCTCCTTTCCGTAACCACAACACCTCTTTAGTGTCTTCTGTCAATCATTCTTTCTTCTTCTGTCTTCTTCTTGCTATCACGCTCTTGTTTTTACCTCCAACTTCTTTCTTCATTGCTCCCATCACTTTATGTCCTCATTCCTTATGATTTTTAATCCTTTTACCATCATTCCTTCTCTGTCTTGCACACAGCTGCTCTTTGCTATAATTTGCATGAGAGTAATTGTATGGGAAAATGCAAGGGTAAATCTGGAGACAACATAAAATTGATGAGTAAATAATGGCAATCAATAGAGAGGTGACCCATAACACCTGTTGCATTTTATTCTATGGCCTGCAAGCAGAAAAATATAAAACAAGTTCTGCTTTCTAAATGTAAGCAACAACTTGAAACCATAAATGCCAGCAGGCATCATGTGTGGGTTAAAATGCAGAAAATGTTGAGGCAAGGGATAAAAGTAGACTAAAGGAACTGCTGTTTATATAGATTTAGCAGACTCAGGAGCATATTAACAATTAAGTGGTGTATCAGTGCTGATGCACCAGTTTTCTTGAGTCACCCCTGCACCAACTAACAACACCATGGGTGCGCCATTGCGCATGTTAGGCCAACAGCGGCAACATTTTTTATGCTATTGTGGCACTTTGCTGCACTAGCGTAAAAAAATTACTCTAGTGTAGCAAAGTGCAAGGAGGCCCATTGATTAAAATGGGTGCCTCACTTTAACACCCGCTTTGAGTAGGCATTAAAAGTTACGCCAAAAATGGCACAGTGAAATCTTGTAGATTTTGCATCACCATTTTTGCGGGCCTCCTAATGCCGGAACGCCCCCTTACACGGGCCTAATATGGCGCAAGGGGTCAGAAAGTGGCACAATGCATACATTGAACCACTTTGTAAATATGGGGCAGTGAAAATTGCCTTCATGAGACACTTTAGTGTAAAAACAAATTACTCTAGCGTGGCACAAGGCGCTAGGGCCTTGTAAATATGGCCTTCTATGTGCTTTACTTTTCTGAGGGCTTACAGTTGGGTATGCTTCCTAAAGCCTGTGCTTTAAATGAACATGTGGTATCCTAGCTTCTAGGCAATGGCCTTTGCCTGCACCTGTCAACAATGCTGATATCTAAAGGGGTAGTATTTGCATTTGCCTACAGTGATGCTACATTTTCTACAGACATACCTCATACTTGACTTGTCTTACAATGTTCCTGCAACTTTGATTGGTCACTATCTACAAATGCCATTGCTGGTATTATTTAAAAGGGCAGCAAAAATCTCTTTTGGCAGTCTATTTATCAGTAAAGTTTCTACACTTGTTAGCAACTATGGAGTAGTATTCTGCCGGAAAGCCATCGGGGCCCAAGGTTTTCCCGGAGCGAAGATTTGCAATGGCCTCCCCTATTCTTCCAAGGTTATGGGGTCATCAAGGCCTCTGCTAACTGAGGCCGAGTTGGCATGCTTATCTCATTCATTAGCGGCATCTGCTGTTCGACAAGAGTTCTAGGCGCCGCCTTGTATAGTGCAGGATAATAGTGGGCGAAGGTCTCCGCTATGTCCTGCGGAGTCGTGCGTATGTGCCCGGACTCATCCAATATCTCGGGGATCAATCGCCCCTTTAGGGGGACGGTGGCCAACCAATATAGGACCCTACTGTTTTTATCCCCCCAGCCATAGGCTCGGCCTTGTGTCACCCGCCAGATCTGTTTTGCCTCCTCCAGGGAGTGAGCTCAAATTTCTTGACTCACCAGCTCCAGGGCCCACCATCGATCCTCCTCCCTGGGATCCAATGCCTTGCGCTCCAGACAGAGTGCACGAGCTTCGAGGGATGCGATATGGGCTTGTGTCTCTTTCTCCTCACGTCGTAGGAGACTTTTTGCATAACCACGGACTGTGGCCTCACCCGCTACCCAATGAGTGATACAGGATTGGACCGAGCCAGCATTTTCGCTAAAGTAGAGATTAATCTCTTTATGGAGGTCTGTGGAGTAAGTCTCGTCCTGGAGAAACCAGGCATTAAGGCGCCACACAGGTCTCCGGTGTTGCTCCGGATGGCCAATAACCATCAAGATCGGTGCGTGGTCAGAGAGGCCACGCGCATGTATCTGGACCTGGGTGACTGGGGAAAGGTCATTGGCCCTCGTGAGGATCATATCTATACGGGCCTGGGTATGGTGCGCCGTTGAAGTGTGTCTGTACTGTCGGTGTTGAGGGTGCCACATCTGCCGGGTATTTGCCAGTCCCGTGTTCGGCATCCATTGGGTCTGAGCTCGCAAGCGTCTATGATGGACATCAGACAAGGGGCCCATAATGTCCATCGTCGGGTCCCTTACCGCATTCATGTCCCCACCCACGGCTGTGAATCCCATAGGCATTTGTGCGAGGAGAGCGGTAAGAGTGTCAAAGAACCCCTCAAGCCCAGCAGGGGGGCATATATGCTAATTAGGTTGATATTGCGTCCGTCCAGTCTTTCCGTCAGGGCCACCTACCTCCCCTGTGGGTCCTCCCAGTTCCATTGATCAGCCAAGGGGCAGCCCCGGTGGAATAGTATCGCACTCCCGAGCCCCCTGCATGTACCCAGAGTGGTAAGCCCAATCAAAGCCATAGCAGGTCAAGAACGGGCATGTGGACCCCAATAAGTGTGTCTCCTGTAGGAGGAGAACGGAGGGTCGGAGGCGCTGCGCATAGCGCAGCACTGCCGTTCGTTTAACCTTATCTAGGAGACCATTAACGTTCCAGGACAATTCTGTCCTGTGTGCCATGTGATGTTTTGAGACGGGCATCCTCCACTGTCTTTTGGACCACTGAAGGGTCAAAACCCAGAGCCAGGTACTGCGCAGCAGGCAGTGAGTACTGCAGTCGCCCGGTGCCTGTGTGTTCTGTGTGCGTCCCTCATATGCGGCCTCTAAGAGCTGAAAACTAGAAACAAACAACAACACAATAGTACATTCATACAATGATAAGTACCTCCAAACTCCCCCCTCCCCACTCCCTATGCTTCCCCTCCCCAACTGAAGAAGCATCTGTCACTCCAGAAGACCCCAGCACATCAACGAAAAGGTAAGATAACTCCTATAGTGGTGTGGAGTGGTGGACCCCTCCATTGCGTCAGATTTCAGTTACACTCCATTAGTCAGCCATGTCGAGCCAATCATCGCCCCAGGGGCCTCAAATGAGTGGGGTCTGGCTCAGCCTTTCCCCCTCCTCTGGAGCAAGGTGCCCTGGCGTTGTCGATTCCTGGGAGTTCTCTCTTCCCTGAGGCGGTGACAGCGAGGGGGTATCCATGCCACCCATCCGGGAGGCCCTCCGGAAACCTACACCTCCGCCGACAGGAACCAGTCCGCAGGTGCCCCGAGCGGCCAGGACCCCCAGAGACTCCACCAGGCATCGCCTCTCGCACCCCTCAGGATGAGAGGGGGGCCCTCCTGCGTCCCGCTGAAGCAGTCCCTCCTCTGTCACCCACTCCCAGGCCGCATCCAGTGTGTCGAAGAAATGTGCCCTGCCGGCATGTAGAACTTTGAGGCGGGCCGGGAAGAGGAGCATGTACTTCAGATTGAGCACTCGCAGTTTCTGTTGAACCTGTTCATAGGTACGCCGCTTCGCCTGGACCTCTTGGGAGTAGTCTAGGAAGATCAGGATCCTCGCGTTTTGATAGCGCACGCCCTATTGAGCACGTGCCTCTCGGAGCACAGCTTCTCGATCTCTAAAGTTAAGGATGAGGGCGATCTTATTGGTGTCCCCCTCGATCTGGTCAGCCAGGGCAGGAGACCCCGCTTTCACCCGTCCCGGCGAGGTGGTGAACTTGTCAATGCGGGGTTGGGAAGAGGAGGGTTTGGCCTGTCTGTCTTTCCCCATAGCTCCACAGGTCAGACTCACAGACGTGAGACGTTTACTGCACACCAGGAGAGCCCAGGGCCCGTCTGCTCCATCCCTATGAAGTCCAGCCACAAGGTTCAGCGGTCTCCCCGAGTCGGCACCGGTGGCCTGCAATCTAGCCTCTCCGTATTCCCAGGCCAAGAGCCAGCCCGGCCAGATCGGCCCCCTTCAGCATAGGTCGTTCTCTCCTCTGCAGGTCTGGGTATAGCCCCAGGGGTCTCAAAGCCACGGCCGTCCCCAGGCCCCACTGGGTGGCGGTCCTTCAGATTCAGGGCACCCACAGAAGGTGGCAGGCACAGGGGAGGGGGTCTGGCACAATCTCTCCTGTAGCCGGGCAGCCGTGGGGTCTCCAGCGCCGGACCCGCTGCCAGCACGAGCCGCTCACCAGCCCATGGCCCGGCCAGCTCCCAGGGCTGCCGCAGTCAGGGCCCCAGGAGCACCACTGTCCCGGGCGCCGATCCGTGGCCCACCATTATCCCTACAAACAGCCGCTACCAACCAGGCCAGCGCGGGTCCTCTCTCCGGCATGTTTCAGCTTCCCGCATTGGCCACTATCCGGCCACCGGCCCTAAGGCACCCCCGTCCTGCCCCCCGGGACTAGTCTACACTGGGGTCTGCCAAAGCTTCACGTAGTAGCCATGGCCAGCTGGCGCCCCAGCCCCGGGCCACACTGCGGCCCCGGCCTCAGTGGTGAGCCAGCCGCCACGTCAATCGTGTCGAGCACCCGTCTCCTGGGTGCCCCTCTCAGCTGCCTGGGGCTGTTGCAGGGAGGCAGGGGCGCTTCCAGGCCCTCGGTGCACGGCGGCTCTGCACTCGGCATCGGCCAGCCAACGCATCAAGCCCGACTCCGTTCAGCTTAGCGGGTGCCTGCCATCTTGGGCGCTCGTTAACAGGATCCTGGAGGTCCGGAGCCCCGGGTGCCGGCGGTCCGGCAGTCCAGTCTGAATTCCTGGGCTCTCCCCAGCCTTCGCCAGGGACCCAGGGAGACAACTCCGATATGGCGTGGATGGCGGCGGATGACGGAGGGGTCCAGAGCACTCTTAAGGTGCCGCCGACATCTTGTCGCCCCAGGCCACACCCCATTTTGTTTTTATTAAATAAAAATGTAGATTGTGCATGTACTTGTGAGTAAGAGTGTGGCTGTAAGAGCTAAAGCTTGGGTATGTGTGGGCATTTGTGTATGTGTGTGTCATCATGTGTATGTGTGAGCGAGACGCACTGGCAGTGAGTGAGCATGACTGAGATTGAGTGTTAGTAATTGAGTCAGACTAAGAGTAAGAGTGACTGCACGTCAGTGAGAGTGGATGAGTGATAATGTATTAGCAAGAATACATGGGAGGGAGTGCTGCAGATTGTGAGTGAGAATTAGTGAGTGACAGTGAGTGAGTGTAACCACAAGTGAGAATGAGTGAATCCATGAGAGAGAATAAGTGAGAGTGTGTTAGAATGAGGGATTGAGAGTAAATTAGTTTGAGTGTGAGTGTGAATGAATCAGAGTAAGGATGGGTGAGAATGCGTGCAAATGAATGAAAGAGAATGCAAGAAAATGTGAATTAATGAGTTTAAATGGGAGAGAGCAAGTGTCAATGAGGGAGAATTTGAATAAGTGAATGAGAGAGACTGGGAATGTAGTGTTATGCTTTTGTGTCTTGGATTTGCCCAGGCAAACTCAAGTAATCTTTGGCTTAGAGAGGCACCCATGGCAAATACATGTGCTGGTGTACTGAAAACAATTCTCATCGCAGGGAGGAAGTCCCAGGAAAAAAAAGCGGCAAAAGAAGGGGAACGTTAAAAACAAGGGGAAAACGCTAAGGGGAACAAAATAAGGCAGATTCTAAAAGATCTAAGGCCCGTATTTATACTCCGTTTGCGCCGAATTAGCGTCGTTTTTTTCGACGCAAATTCGGCGCAAAACTAACGCCATATTTATACTTTGGCGTTAGACGCGTCTAGCGCCAAAGTTCCCGGAATGTGCGTCATTTTTTAGCGTGAACCCCTTCCTTGCGTTAATGATATGCAAGGGAGCCGTTCCCGTCTTAAAAAATGACTCCCAGGCCTTTACGTGGTATTTATACTCCCGGGCAAAAATGATGCCCGGGAGTGGGCGTGGCCAAAAACGGCGCATTTGCGCCGCTTTTTAACGCCTGGGTCAGGGATGGCGTTAAGGGACAAGTGGGCTCAAAATGAGCCCAGAGTGCCCTCCCCTGCCCCCAGGGACCCCCCCTGCCACCCTTGCCCACCCCAGGAGGACACCCAAGGACGGAGGGACCCATCCCATGGACATTAAGGTAAGTTCAGGTAAGTATTTTTTTTTTTTTTTTTTGTGGCATAGGGGGGCCTGATTTGTGCCCCCCTACATGCCACTATGCCCAATGACCATGCCCAGGGGACAGAAGTCCCCTGGGCATGGCCATTGGGCAAGGGGGCATGACTCCTATCTTTACAATGATAGGAGTCATGTTGATGGGGGATGGGCGTCGAAAATAAATGGCGCAAGTCGGGTTACGATGATTTTTTCGACGCAACCTGACTTGCCCCATTTTAAGACGCCCATGCGCCATTTTCCCCCTACGCCGGCGCTGCCTGGTGTACGTGGTTTTTCTCGCGCACACCAGGCAGCGCCGGTCTGCTTGCGCCGGCTAACGCCATTCAATAAATACGGCGCCCGCATGGCGCTTCAGAATGGCGTTAGCCGGCGCTAATTTTTTTGACGCAAAACTGCGTTAGCGCAGTTTTGCGTCAAAAAGTATAAATACGGCCCTAAATTCTTTGACTGGGCAGACAAAAATTTGCTATCAAAGATCCATGCAACTCTGAAATAAAAATGTTGCCTGTCAAGAGAACGAGGAGCATAGTATACAGATAGAATCCCCAGGAGCAACACCTGACAAGAATGGTGAATTCCTGAACAAAAATCCTGGTTTACTATGTGACAAAGGCTGCACCCTTCACTCCCACATTAACCATGTTCCTACTTGATACAAGAGCAGCCCAGAATCTAAACCTGAGATTTCAACAAGGAAGAGGATGGAATTTGGCCTGCCTATGAATTCAGTGGCTAGTAGGGTAAGTGAGGAACTGTCAAACGGAAAAGGGAATGCAAAACAGAAATTAGAGATGCCAAATCAAACACTATGCTACCCAAGACCTATATCTCTCGAAGATGTGACCAACACTAAAATAGATCATCTAGCCCATGTACACGTTGCCTGCGAAAGGGGGAAGGGCAGCAAATTGAAACAGCAAAAAGTGCTTCCCAGCTTAGAGTGCACATCGCTCTTTAACACTAAAATTAAATTGAGAGAACCAAAATACATTGAATCCGTGGACAGAGAGCCAAGTGCAAAAACAACCTCTTATGGGGGCAATGACGATTCTACATCCATGCCTGCTGCCATAAAAAATGACCACATTGAGGACTTGTTCGATGAACATACCAGCCAGACGGACACAACAACTGACTTGGCCCCAGCCCTACCGGCCTGTCTCCAGACTCAAAGAACCTGCACAGCGACGCATCCGACAGGGACCAGCGACCTCTGAGGACTCTAAGGACTGCCCTGAACCGAAAGACCAAGAAACTCAGAGAACAGCGGCACTGTTCACCTATCGCGTCATTTTTGCAACTTTGAAGCAACTTTTAAAGAATTCACTCTTCCCACCGAAAGTGTGAGACTTCATCCTCTGCACCCGATGCCCCCGGCTCGAGCTCCAGCGAACCAACACTGCAGAGAGGACTCCCAGGTGACTGCGACCTCGTGAGTAACCTGAGACAACCCCCCTGCACCTCCACAGCGACGCCTGCCGAGAGGATCCAGAGGTTCCCCCTGACCTCGACTGCCTGGAAAAAAGAAACCGATGCCTAGATCAAGCACTGCACCCGCAGCCCCTAGGCCCGAAAAGAACCAACCTCCAGTGCAGGAGTGACCATCAGGCGGCCCTCTACCTAGCCCAGTTGGTGGCTGGCCCGAGAAGCCCTGCTGTGCCCTGCCTGCAACGCCTAAGTGACCCCTGGGTCCCTGCATTGCTTTGAATAGCAAACCGGATGCCAACTATGCACACTGCACCCGGTTGCCCCTGTGCCGCTGAGGGTGTGTTTTGTGTGCCTGTTTGTGTCCCCCCAGTGCTCTACAAAACTCCCCTGGTCTGCTCCCTGAGGACGCGGGTACTTACCTGCTAGCAGACCGGAACCGGATCACCCCTGTTCTCTATAGGCTCCCATGTGTTTTGGTCCCTCCTTTGACCTCTGCACCTGACCGTCCCTGTGTTGCTGGTGCGGTGACTTTGGGGTTACCTTGAACCCCCAACGGTGCGCTGCCTATGCCTAGGAAACTGAACTTGTAAGTGCTTTACTTACCTAATAAACTTAACCATACTTACCTCCCCCAGGAACTGTTGATTTTTGCTGTGTCCACTTTTGAAATAGCTTATTGCCATTTTAACCTATACTGTGTGTACCACTGCTTTAATTCAAAGTTCCTTTCTTACCTGTGTGGAGTACCTTGCATTTTATGTATTTACTTCCAATCTTGAATCTTTTGGTTCTAAAATAAATTAAGAAAATATATTTTTCTATATAAAAACTATTGGCCTGGAGTTAAGTCTTTGAGCGTGTGTTCCTCATTTATTGCCTGTGTGTGTACAACAAATGCTTAACACTACCCTCTGATAAGCGTACTGCTCGACCACACTACCACAGAATAGAGCATTAGTATTATCTAATTTTGCCACTATCAGCCTCTAAGGGGAACCCTTGGACTCTGTGCACACTATCTCTCACTTTGAGATAGTATATTCAGAGCTAACTTCCTACAAGATTATAAGTCATTCCATCATGATGAAGACATGGAGAATAACAATATATATCCCACAAAATGAAACATATCCCTCTATATTCCTCAAAAGAACACAAACACAAAACTTGCACTGCAACTACGAAACCAAGGAACCACTTGGTTCAGTACTGCCGGGGGGCAATTAGCTCTATTTGACATCTCCCCCTAAGGCCTGATTTGAGTAAGATGAGGTTTTGTCTACAAGCAACTATGCCAAGAAAGAATTCTCGCCAAACAGCTGAGTCGCAAGTCCAAAATTCACTGGCAGAACAACAGCAGCGTAGTGGGTAGCAAATAATGGACCACATGAAAATGAAAAAAAACACTGTGCTGCTTTACTCTTCAGAATATCAAAACTATGCACTTCAGGATATTTTAAGGCACAATGTAAAGCAATCACTCTCAAACACCTTTGTAAGTAGAATAATCAAGTTTATTTAAGGGGCAAGTTCTCAGCTAGCAAAACTAAACCACACTAATATATATATATATACATCGGGAGAATAACATGAGAATAATGATAAAGATATAAGCACTCTGTGAATAATTGCAAGAGTAAGTGCATATAATACAAGCACACACAATATACCTCAATGCTCAATAGCATGAAAATGACTGCAAGAATAAGTGCATATTACGCGCGCACACACAATATACTTCAATGCTCAATAGCATGAAAATGACTGCAAGAATAAGTACATATTACGCGCGCACACACAATACACTTAATAAATTGAAAAGCTTCACCGAAAAGAGCGTCTGCATCCCTCCGCCGTACACAAAGCTGAGGAACCCAAATCAGCTGGCACAGGGAGCCTCTGTTCGGGACAATCAGTCCTCCTGGCGTTGCGTCCAACCCAGAAGAGAGTTCCTAAACCAGCCCATCCAGGCCCCCAACTTTTATAGTATTTACTAACGCCCAGGAGTCTTTTCTAGAAAAAGACCCCCTCCTTTACAAATTGTGCAATCGACGGTACCTTGTTCACCCTTCGAGACGTCTCCTCAGAACGGGCCAAGTTCCCAGGAGAGGACTCCAAGGTGAAGCTTGCATTCCTCCTTGTGTACAGGCGCATCCCCCTGTTGTTCTAACTGATAGCTCGTGGAATGTAAATAGCGCCCTTCGTACCAGGCAGATGGAGCGAAGTTGAGCAGAAAAACACCCCACCCTTCAGCTTGCCGAAGCTTGTGGAAAAACACAGAACAGTGCCTTACGCACCGAACCAGACTCGACAAAATGGAGTCGTGAACCAAAATGGAAGCGAAGGCCAATGAAAGCAGAGGCCAATGGTCCACACCCTGCACCACTGTTTACCTTGCACGTAGTGCTGCCACATGCACGTAGTGCATGTAGCAATACATTTCCACCCTTGGACCATTTGGCCAACTTATAACTAAGTATATCCTATAAGCTGAAATGGTAATGCTCTTGGGCGAAACTGAGATAGAAGGTTAGGCACACACTGAATACAACAACATAATGAAATTAAAATAACTGTTATGATAATGATTACACCAAAGATATAACGCAGTTGGCCTAAATTAGGCAGCCATCCAAAAGCCCAATCTCACCACCCCTTGTCAACATCCTGCTGCACCCCCTTCACCAACTTATGCAGGGCCTCTATGTGGGAGTTGATTGATATGGAGTGGTCGGATAAATTGAAGCAACATAATCCTTCAAAATCACTGCAGCCATGGTTGTGTTTAAGCAGTAAATAATCAATAGCAGCGCGATTCTGCAAAGCAGCTCTTCTAATTCCCTGTACATCTAATAACAGCTCAGCTAAGGCAGCTGATGTATAGTTAATATTCTTGACTACTAAACATGCAAGTTTATTAATAACTCTGGTATTATATACTGCAAGTCCTGGCACCCCTACGATGGAACCAGCTAAACTAACATATTCTGTTTTGGACAGCAATGAAATTTCAGAATCACAGTCCGTAGGTAATTGAATAGTGTCTCTGGTATAGCGAGGGTGTAGAGCAGTATCCATAGGAAACATGAGAAAGCCTAAGCGTGACCAGGCACAAGGCCCTCCGGTTAGATTGGCTGGAATATAAGTAAAAGAAAGATTACCACAAGAAAAGAGCTAACCTTTAGGCAACTTAACATTTTGAATGTGGCTGGCAGCAGGCACCACATGTTGGCAAAACATCGAATTATTTACATTCAAACAGGTTAGGTCAGTCCGTGAGTGGCACAACGTCCGTTGTGCAGCAGTTAAGTTTTTGTCTCTTTTCTCCAATTTGAGCTGAGCACATTTACCTATTTTCATAGGATCACAGGTCAATGAATAGCACACATCCCCACTTGAGATGTTAAACGTGAGTATAGATGTCATGTTCCTCCACAACCGCCTGCCCACCTCCGGGCAATGACGGCAGTACTCATAGAGTGACAGATGGGAGCGAACGTCACTCACATCCACCATTCCATCCTGGTTTGTATTGTTAAAGATGTGTAATAATACAGCAGCAGGAGTGGGCACTGCCACTAGACAAGTGGTAATCAAATCTTGAACGCTTTGCATGTTACTCATACAGAAGTGAGATATATTCAGCACTTCCTGCGCTAGATGAATCCAAACATTGTTCGGTTGATGCAGCAGCGTTGGCATCTGCGGCTGACGGTTGAATTTTTGGGCTATGAGCCCCTCCCGCTCCCCGGTGGAGTCTCCCGAACGGGCTCCATACACCACACTCATGGCACAGGCACTCCACAGGATGATCTGAAAAGAACAAAGGACAAAACACGTATTATCATTCTCGCAGATAGCATTTGTCAGCGGGAACATGTTCCCATTTGTCTTGACCAGGTCGCATAACTACCAGGACATTGTCTGGTCCAGTGGCGATGACATCAGCGGGTTGAGGAGGGTTATTTGGGGATTCAATCCACACCTTGGCCCCTGGGTTCTTGTCAGTAGATCCGAACCCTCCTTTGCCTCTCACAGTGAGAAGAGCTGGGGCGCTCCCCTTCTTAACAACACCTCCATAAACCGGCATGATGACAATTTGGGCAACGCGATCATCAGGTTGCACCACTAGGTCTGTGTCACCACTGTTCAAGAGAATGACTTTCAACTCGCCTTGGTAGTCTGCATCTATCACGCCTCCTAAAACTTGGATGCCCCTCAAGGCAAGCCCAGATCGAGGGGCGATCAGACCGTAATGCTCAGGGGGAATCTGAATTCCCACCCCAGTTTCAATCAGAGTGTTGTCTCTAGGTTTCAATCGATGCATGTGTAAATCATGTAAGTCAAGTCCTGCAGATTCTGGTGTAGCTCGATATGGGGCCAAAGCTCCTGGAGCTGTTTCCCAATACACAATGGTATTGCTCGTTGTAAACGGATTAATCTGTAAAGCAGGTGTCAGCATTCTCATGAGAGGTGTCTCGGCATTTGTTAGGGGTCGGTTGTTCAAAATTTGCAAAGCATCATACAAATTATCCCTCCACCCCTTCAGTGTCCCATCATTCAGTTTACGCAATTGTTCTTTTAGCAACCCATTCATTCTCTCAATCAGTCCCGCTGCTTGTGGGTAGTAAGGTATGTGAAAAATCCACTCAATATTGCGTTGTGCACAATAGTCCTGCACTAGTCTGCCCTTGAAGTGGCTGGCGTTATCACTTTGAATCTGGAGTGGCACCCCATAGTACAGAATCAACAGATCTAGTGTTTTCAGGGTGCTCTGCTGAGTTGCGCGCTTGCAGGGAAAGGCTATGAGATAACCAGAGTAAGTGTCTACCACAGTGCAGGCATACTGACACCCTCTGCTCACTGGCATTGGTCCAATGTAATCAATCTGCCAAATCTGTCCTGGCAATTTACCTCTACCTAGCTGGCCTCTCACCACCTGTGGGACCGGTCTGTGCTGTGCATGCTGACAAATGGGACATTCAATGATCGCTGTTTTAATCAAATCTAGGGGAAGATGCATCCCTCTAATCTCAGCCCACCTGTGAGTAGCCTTTTCTCCAAGATGTCCGCATTTCTGGTGTGCCCATTTAGCCATTCCCACCAAATCAGAACTCTGCGCCTCCACTTCAGCCTCTTGAATCTTGGCTCGATCGTCTGCAAGACAATTGAACCATCGGTCTAATGAATCAGTTGGACAGTGAGCGTCCACATGATAGACAGTCACGGTGCTTTGAGGTAACATTTCCCAGATCTCCTGCCATAACTCCTTCCCCCATACCTCTTTGTTATGGATTTTGTACTGATGTGCATGCCACGTGGGAAGCCAAGTAGCTAACCCATTGGCGGTAGACCAGGAATCTGTATAAATGTGACATTTTCCGGGTAGCTCCTGTTTTAAAGCCTGATACACGGCATAAAGCTCTGCATACTGGCTACTTTTTCCCTGTCCTGTAGTTGTCAAAAGCTTCTTGGTAACAGGATTATAGGACACTGCCTTCCAGTGCCTTTTCGTCCCAACATATTTTGCTGAACCATCTGTGAACCACACATGTTTTTTGTCATCTGCAGACAAGTCTGCGAACGGCTGGCCCCACCCTACTGGGGATTCACACACTGAAGGTACATCATGCAACATTTCGGAATTCTCCACTGGAGCCTGCGCTACCTGCTCATGCAAAACGGCGGTCCCTTTTGGACCCGCTCGTGCCCTGTACTGGACATACCATTTCCATTTTATAATGCTGGCTTCTTGCGCATGTCCAATTCTATGAGTTTTTGGGGAACTCATCACCCACTGCATGATGGGAATTTCAGGCCTTAAAATCACATTGTGTCCCAGTGTAATTTGCTCAGTATCAACCAGGGCCCAATAGCAGGCCAGCAGCTGCTTCTCAAAGGGAGTATACCGCTCTCCTGCCTCAGGTAACTTCTTTGTCCAAAATCCCAGGGGCACCCTCTTTCTTCCTTGTTTTTGCCATAAACTCCAATTGGCATACTGCCCCTGGACTGTCACATTCAACTCAATGTCTCCCTCTCGAATCGGCCACAAATCCAAAGCATGCTGAATGGCGTCTTTCGCCAATTCAAACGCGCGCTGCTCCTGCTCTCCCCATTCAAACGCATTTTTCTTTCGTGTAACTTTGTACAATGGGGCCAAAATCTGAGACAAATGGGGTATATGTTGTCTCCAATACCCGAATAGTCCAATAAAACTCTGGGCTTCCTTCCGATTTCGCGGTACTGCGAATTCCTTAATCTTTTGTTTCACTTTTGGCAACACTTCTCTGTGTCCCTGATTCCACTGAATGCCCAAAAATTTCACGCTCTGAGACGGTCCCTGCACTTTCTCGGGGTTAATCTCCCACCCTTGATTCTGCAAATGTTCCACCACCCTGTCTAGCTGAATTTGCACCTGTTCTTGCGTCTCTCCCTGCATCATCACGTCATCTATATAGTGAGAAATTTGCACTCCAGGAACCACTGGTACTTCATCCAAATGCTCTGCCACCAGCCGGTGGCAGATAGTGGGGCTATGTAAATACCCCATGGGTAATCTACAGAAGGTGTACTGACGCCCCGCCCACTGGAATGCCAGCTGAGGCTGGCTCTCAGTAGCTATTGGTATCGTAAAGAAGGCATTAGCAATGTCAATGGTCGCATACCAAGTCCCACTGTGTTTCTGTATGTTCTCAATCAAGGTAATGGTGTCTGGGACCGCTGCAGTCAGAGGAGGTGTATGTTTATTCAATTGGCGATAATCAATGCAAATCCTCCAACTGTTATCACTTTTACGAACAGGCCAGAGGGCATTATTCCACGCAGTGGTGATGGGAACTATTACCCCGGCCTCTAGTAAATCATGTATAGTCTGGCTAATCTCCTCATGTCCTCCCGGTATTCTGTACTGTTTCATTTGAATCACCTTAGTAGCTTGGGGAAGTGTTACCGGAGGAATCTTCAACAGCCCCACCCTTGCGGCGGCTATTGATATAAATCTTTTGGAACCAAATTGATAACATCCATCTTCCAAATGTAGGGTCATCCCTTTCAAAATGTCAATTCCAATAATGTATTCGGGAATGGGCACAATCAGGACAGTGTATTCTCTCTTTGGAAGTGCCCCTATTTTCATGGGAACCACTATCTGCACTGCCGGGGTTTCTTTTCCGCCCAATCCCGTAATGGTGAAGTACTGTCCCCTGAATTTTCTTGGATTGCCATGAATCAAAGTGGCCTCCGCTCCGGTGTCAACGAGGGCTCGAACTTTTTGAACATTTCCACGTTTCCAATAAATTTCTACTTTGACATGAGGTCTGTTATCTTTGCGAGCCCATCCCTGCACCGGAGTTTGGCCTGTTTCCTAATCTATTTTCACTCTGCGTACATCAGAGTCTGCCCAAGTCAAATCTGGATACAGTTTGCGGTAATTCTCAGGGAACTACTGTGGGGTTTTCTCCCTCTCTCTCCCTTTTCACCCTCACGCTCCTCCCCTCCTGCCTTTCTCTGGTTCACCACTTTGTTATCCTTCTAGTTCCCTTTCCTGCTCCCCTCCTTTTTATCCAAACCGCGTTTGCGGTACATTTCCCACATGTCCTTGGTGCTTATCCCATCAATTTCATTCCTGGTCACCCCATCTCGCAGCAAGGCCTGAAACATGTCTCGCCTTGTCACCCTGTTGTTATCAGTACGATTCTCAGACCGTGAATTCCTCTCTGGCTTAGCCCATTCTCCTAAATCACTTAACTCACGCACCGCTTCTACCACCTGAGACAATGGGTTACCCGTCTGATTAATTAACAAAGTCATGATGACATGCTTATATGCAGAAGGAGCGGCCCTAATCAGCCGGTTTCGCACAGACACACTTAAAATTCCATTCATCAAATCATGGGCATTACCCATAAAGATAGCTGTTTTCATCCCTTCTTCCTTCAATCTCTGTACTGCATCTCTCAAAGTATACCAAGGTTTATCATTAGGCGGCCAGTCTGACTCTGTCGGATACTTCTGAGCACACCCTTGCGCAGCTAGCTCTAACAAATTGGTCATGGGACCATTCCCTGGATAGGTTCTAAACTCATTTTGAATAACCGGGTCTGTACTTAACATACAAAGCCTCGGGGCGTCGCCGTGATCCAATTGGACCCCCTGGCCCCCCATATCGTGCACCCGCACCAACCACGTAAGCAATGTTTCCCCAGACCTCTGTCGAAATCTGTCTATCACATCACTTAGTTCTTGCTGTGTATAATCCTCCAGGGCATCCAACATCACCCCTCCAGGATTAGCTGGGCTATGCTGTAACTTTCGCCGATATATGGGATGCGCACGGACAACATTCCTGCGCTCTGTCTTCTCCTGTCTAACATCTTGGCAGTCATCGCCCCCGGACCCATCTGAAAAATCAGATGTATCCCAGATGTTTCCATCCCAAAATTCAGGGTCAAAGGCTAATCCTGCCTGAGAGATAGCTAAATGCACCTTCTTTTTATTAACTTTCCCTCTTCGTTTCTTGTGTTTATATTTAGCTACGCTAACAGCCGTTCTCTCTGCAACCAGTTGGTACATTTCCAACTTATCACTTAATAATTTATTTTGACAAGCTAGCATGGTAGAGGAATTTCGGGCTTCTACTAACTCCTTCTCCAGCTGCTCGTGGTCTTTTTGTAACTGTAAACATTTTTCATACAACTTTCGGTACGCAGAAAGCAAGATCCAGCCTCGCCTCCCCAACGCACAAATCTCCCTTCCCTTGTCAATTGAAACTTTCCGTAAACATATAAGAAGATCTTCAGGTTCCACATTCAACATACACGCATTCCAATTTTCACACAAACCAGCACAACGTGACCATTCCTGAGCTAAAAGTTTATACGGGGCAGTTTCCCATCCCGGTATTTCTATGTCTGGATTTGCTACCTGAGAACCTGCTTTTGAGCTCGCTTTGATCTTATTAAGCATTTTCCCTTTTTTTTTTTTCGAATCCTGCAAACGACTATGCCAATTTGTGCTGCTTTACTCTTCAGAATATCAAAACTATGCACTTCAGGATATTTTAAGGCACAATGTAAAGCAATCACTCTCAAACACCTTCGTAAGTAGAATAATCAAGTTTATTTAAGGGGCAACTAAACCACACTAATATATATATATATACATCGGGAGAATAACATGAGAATAATGATAAAGATATAAGCACTCTGTGAATAATTGCAAGAGTAAGTGCATATAATACAAGCACACACAATATACCTCAATGCTCAATAGCATGAAAATGACTGCAAGAATAAGTGCATATTACGCGCGCACACACAATATACTTCAATGCTCAATAGCATGAAAATGACTGCAAGAATAAGTACATATTACGCGCGCACACACAATACACTTAATAAATTGAAAAGCTTCACCGAAAAGAGCGTCTGCATCCCTCCGCCGTACACAAAGCTGGGGAACCCAAATCAGCTGGCACAGGGAGCCTCTGTTCGGGACAATCAGTCCTCCTGGCGTTGCGTCCAACCCAGAAGAGAGTTCCTAAACCAGCCCATCCAGGCCCCCAACTTTTATAGTATTTACTAACGCCCAGGAGTCTTTTCTAGAAAAAGACCCCCTCCTTTACAAATTGTGCAATCGACGGTACCTTGTTCACCCTTCGAGACGTCTCCTCAGAACGGGCCAAGTTCCCAGGAGAGGACTCCAAGGTGAAGCTTGCATTACTCCTTGTGTACAGGCGCATCCCCCTGTTGTTCTAACTGATAGCTCGTGGAATGTAAATAGCGCCCTTCGTACCAGGCAGATGGAGCGAAGTTGAGCAGAAAAACACCCCACCCTTCAGCTTGCCGAAGCTTGTGGAAAAACACAGAACAGTGCCTTACGCACCGAACCAGACTCGACAAAATGGAGTCGTGAACCAAAATGGAAGCGAAGGCCAATGAAAGCAGAGGCCAATGGTCCACACCCTGCACCACTGTTTACCTTGCACGTAGTGCTGCCACATGCACGTAGTGCATGTAGCAATACAAACACAAGACACCCTTTAAAAATGTTGCTTTGGAATATGGTGGGTTTAAAATCTAAGATAGAGGACAAGGATTGGACAGAATTTATTAAACTGCACAACATTAGTTGTTTCCAGGAAACATGGTCTGTAAATGTCATTGACTTAGACGGTTATTGCTCTTACCACACACTGGCTTTGAAACAATATAAAGACAGGCCAGTAGGGGGCCTGACAATTTGGGCTAGAACATCATTACTTGAAAATTTCATAGTAACTCATACCATTTTAAGCAACAACATGCATGTACTATCAATGGAAAAGGAGACATCGTCACTTGAACTTGTGAATGTTTACTTTCCTCCCTCCAGCTGGGCCCAAGTTAAGCCAGAAGTGAAACTATTAAAAGATTATGGCCCTCATTACAACCCTGGCGGTCGGTGTTAAAGCGGCAGTAAGACCGCCAACAGGCCGGCGGTAAAAAAAATGGAATCACGACCATGGCAGAAACCGCCAACATAGACAGCCACTTTAACACTCCGACCGCCACGGCGGTAGCAACAAACACCCCGGCGGTCACCACCAACAGACAGGCGGAAGACAATGTACTGCCCACCCTATCACAACCTGGCAATCCGCCACCTTTTCCGGGGCGGAACCAATGCGAACAAAAACACGGCGGAAACAGGACTTGGAAGGGAAAACACTCACCTCTCCACACCCCACGAGGAACCAGGATGCCATGGAGCCAGAACTCCAGATACTCCCTGCGATGGTCTTCCTGCTCCTCCATCAGGAGCACCAAAGATGGCGGCGACGACCACGGTGAGTACTGCACCTACAACACAGGGGAGGGAGGAGGGAAAAGAGAGTGACACCCACATGCAACATGCAACACCCCCACCCTCACCCACAACAACATACACACAAATACATGCAGCAACATTACATATACACCCCCTCATCCCCTGGAAGAACGCAAGGACAAAAGGAAATGATTGTAACAATTGTAATCAATAAAAATCAGATAGTGCAATTTCAAAAATCAGTATATACAAATATGTACACCAACTACACAAGTCCAGATATTACTCAAAAATCGTCCATGGATCAGTGTCCCAAAATGCATGGGTGAGGCCCACACATGACACCAGACTTCAAACAGAGAGAGCACTGCAGGGGCATCAGATTGAAATGAAACAGGCACCTCAGGGGGAGGGGGGCACCTCAGTCTGATAAATGCACGACGCCACTGCTCCAAGAGGGGGCTCCATGCCCACTGCTGTATCCTGGGGAGTGCAAAGCCACAGTCTCTTATCCTGGGGAGTGCAAAGCCACAGTCTCTCAAGTCTCTCCAGTGGGTGGTTTGCCCACTGCTTTATCCTGAGGAGTGCAAAGCCACAGTCTCTCAAGTCTCTCCAGTGGGTGGGTTGCCTACTGCTTTATCATGGGGAGTGCAAAGCCACAGTCTCTCAAGTCTCTCCAGTGGGTGGGTTGCCCACTGCTTTATTCTGGGGAGTGCAAAGCCACAGTCTCTTAAGTCTCTCCAGTGGGTGGTTTGCCCACTGCTTTATCCTGGGGAGTGCAAATCCACAGTCTCTCCAGTGGGTGGTTTGCCCACTGCTTTATCCTGGGGAGTGCAAAGCCACAGTCTCTCAACTGGATAACAGTCTCCACTGGTTCTGGAGGGGGCTTTGTGCCCAGAGTGCTTCATCCTGCCAAGGACTGAGGTAGTGGATGTGATACACTGGTTCTGGAGGGGGCTTGGTGCCCAGAGTGCTTCATCCTGCCAAGGACTGAGGTAGTGCATGTGATACTCCACTGGTTCTGGAGGGGGCTTTGTGCCCAGAGTGCTTCATCCTGCCAAGGACTGAGGTAGTGCATGTGATACACCACTGGTTCTGGAGGGGGCTTGGTGCCCAGAGTGCTTCATCCTGCCAAGGACTGAGGTAGTGGATGTGATACTCCACTGGTTCTGGAGGGGGCTTTGTGCCCATAGTGCTTCATCCTGCCAAGGACTGAGGTAGTGGATGCCTTTCTCCACTGGCTCTGGAGGGGGCTTTGTGCCCAGAGTGCTTCATCCTGCCAAGGACTGAAGTAGTGCATGTGATACTCCACTGGTGCCCAAAGTGCTTCATCCTGCCAAGGACTGAGGTAGTGGATGCCTTTCTCCACTGAAGTCGTGCATCATGGAAGCTGCCCAGGCTCCTGGAACTGACCAAAAGCCTTGAACGACTGACCACTGGGGATGGCAGCAATATCTGCGGTGGTGCCACTGGCTCAGGATGTCGCGGGGCCACTGGTGGTGCTTAGGGCGGGGTCAGTCGTGGCGGTGCTGGCGGCGGGCTCTGTGGCAGCCGTGCTTGCAGCGGGCTCTGTGGCGGCGGTACTGGTGGTGGGCTCTGTGACTGCAGTGCTGGTGGCGGCCTCAATGACAGCGGTGCCGGTGTCGGTGCAGGTGGCGGTCTTCTCCGCCGTACAGGTTGGCGTCGACGTGAACAGAAGGTGTGACACTGGTCCAATTGTCGGTGCCTACATGCCCTCTCCTGACCTGCCCTTTATTTTCTGGCCCATCCTCCCCTTGGATGGTGGCGCAGCTGTCTTGCCACATCCCCTTTCGTTTTCCCTGAGCCCTTGGTGACAGGTGTTTTCTGCTTCTCCCTCCGGGATGTGGGCAACTTTTTAACTTTTGGAGGTGGTGGAATGTCCTTGCCCTCGCTCCGTGGCACACTGGCAGCCCTGTTGGTTGGCGTACTCCAATAGCCCATAGTTGCTGGCACCACTGTGCCTGGTGATGTGGTGGCTGAGGTGCTGGGTTGGGACCTGGAAAGCCTGGCCCCAGAAGACGGACGGGGGGGTGTAGGGAAGAGGTCAATATTAGGCAGGAAAAGTTTTTTAGACACACTGGGACGGGCAAATGGAGGGGGTTTGGGAGTGGAGGAAGAAGTAGTGATTGTAGGAGGTGTACGTTTGCTGACTTTGGGTGAAGGTGCATGGGCTGGAGGCTGTTGTGAGGTGGATGGCTGTTGGGTGGGTGTGTGCCTGCGTTTGTGTACTTTGGGAGAAGGGCTCACAGACACACTGGGAGAGGACACAGGGGATGTGTGAATGGTAGTAGGGGTGGTGAGTGCTGGTGATGGGCGTGCTGGTGATGGGCGTGCTGGTGATGGAGGTAGTGGCTGAAGATGTGGTGCATGCAGGTGTGAGTGGAGATGAGACTGGGAGGGAGGAGGAGGACGTGGAGGAGGGGGACACAGTGGAGGCAGTGGATGTTGGTATGTCTGCATGGGTATGATGCTTTTGTGAGTGCCTGTGGGATGTGTGGTGCTTATGTTTGCATGAGCCACCCTTGTGTGTTGAGGTGTGTGCATGCTGGTCTGATGGTGTGATTGGGATAGGCTGAGGTACAGGGGATTGGGTCTGGGTGGAGGAAGTTGGAGGGGGGAGGCTGGACACAGGGACAATGGCTGCCTTCAGTGCTGAGGCCAGAGCCTGAAATGCTCTCTGTTGGGCTGCCTGGCCAGAATGAATGCCCTCCAGGTATGCATTTGTTTGTAGCAAATGCCTCTCGACACCCTAGATGGCATTCACAATGGTAGATTGCCCAACAGTGAGGGATCTCAGAAGGTCAATAGCCTCCTCACTGAGGGCTGCAGGGCTGACTGGGACAGGGCCTGAGGTGCCTGGGGCAAAGGAGATGCCCACCTGGGTGAGCGGCAACGGGACACATGCTGAGGGGCTGCTAGGAGGGCAGTGCTGGTAGGGGGGGTGGCAGCTGTACCTGTTGATGTGGGGGGCACAGAGGGGCCCACCACCGCAAGGGAGCTCCCATCAGAGGAGGAGCCGCTGTCGCTGCTGTTACCTCCTGTCCCCGCCGTGGTGCTCCCCTCGCCCTCCGTCCCACTGGTGGCTTCAGACTCCGTTGTCTCACCCTCCAGGGCCAATTGGGATGCAGCTCCCTCCTGCTCCGGTGCCACTGCTCCTCCACCTGATGATGCTGTTGCACACAAGAACAGGGAGACCACAAAAAGGGGGGGGGGACAGAAGAATGACATGTTCAGTGCATGCAATACCATTACCGTTGGCGGACACTACAGACACAGCAGCCCTCTGCACTAAGCCATGCACTTATAGTTCCTAGTTAATTCACAGGGCCATGGGTTACATGGGGGGTTGCTGCACACATGGAAGTCACAGGAGACTGACTAGGTGTAGATGGCTCTTACCACAGGTGGGGTTGGGGTGCCACATAGCCTGCCTCACAAAGGGACCTTGCCTACAAAGCTCGCCCTGGCCTAGGGTAATCCACCCCCCCACCCAGACACCTCGTAATGCACGCAGAGTCAGATGGATGTGAATATACTCACCCCATTGTGGCTGCTGTGATGCCCTCAAGCACCCATCCAACTCCGGATAGGCCACCGCCAGGATCTGGAACATCAAGGGGGTCATGGTGTGACGGGCACCCCTCCCACGTTGGGAGGCCATCCCCAGCTGGGCCTCCGCCGTCTTCTTGCTCCAGCGGCGAATGTCCTCCCATCTTTTCCGGCAGTGGGTTCTCCGTCTGTGGTGGACCCCCAGGGTCCGGACGTCCTTGGCGATGGCACGCCAAATATGCTTCTTTGGTGGGCGCTGACCTACAGTAAAAGTATAGGGGAAAATGAAAAACTTTAACCGTCCGGACCATCACAGTCATTGGCCCACGTTCCCACTCTTGCCCTTACGCACATACATTCACCGTCCACTCATGCAGGCCTCAGCCCCCCCCCCCATGTATCTTCCATCCACACCACTCCAAACAGGCATTGCCCATGCAGCATGCTCACAGTGTACTCAGCTGTTTGTCTGGAGGACCGTAGAGTAGCTTCTACTGGGGGAGGACCCCATCCACTAACTTCTCCAACTCCTCCAAAGTGAAAGCAGGGGCCCTTTCCCCAGACACATGAGCCATTTTTGCTTCCAGGCTGAGGTCACAGCAGCACTTGCAGTGTAGGTCCTCTCCTGTTGAAGCTCAGGTATCAAGTGAGTGTACAGATAGAAAATGGCGGTCACGTCCGCGGCGGTGCATACCGTCACTGCCGGTGTACATCGTCATTGGCTCCTTGGACCCATAGGGTCCAATGTTAACCAATGCAGGATTGCCCGCGGTCTTCAACCGCCTACCGCGACGTTGTAAAATGCCAGCGCAGTTACCTCATATCCCCTTGTCCCACATTACAGGTCAGGCAGCCGCCATTTCAGGGGGCCACATAGCATTAATTATAACTGTGTCACACCTATCTAGGCCTTGCATACACACAGTAATAGGCACATTGCGGATTAACAAATGTGTGCAAATGGCATTTTGTAATACCTCAGAGTTGGTTGACTCTCTGCTCGCTGTTCTCGTCCATAGGGCACGTCCGCTGGGGCAGGTGATGAGATGGCGGCATCCTCCGGTGTACAGACCGCTGGTGGACCTGTCGACAATGGAAGAGAGACACGTAATGGTCACCACCAACTCGATTGTGCAACAATCCATTAACTGTGTGCCCACTTGGAGCCAGACCTGATGTCAGCAATCCACCATCCCACAGGGATACCCCCTCTAGTGCAGGTCCTGTCAGTTCTCTATTTCCTGGCAAGTGGGTCTTTTCAAACTACAATGGCCATTGCATCAGGGATGTCCCAGCCAATGTTCTCAAACGTGTTGTCCAGAGTGTTGTCTGCCCTGCTGAAACACATGCGCAGCTACATCGTTTTCCCTCAGGTGGAGGATTTGCCTACAGTGAAAGGTGACTTCTATGCCCTGGGACATATCCCCAACATCATAGGTGTCATTGATGGGACACATGTGGCCTTGGTACCCCCCGCAGGAGTGAACAGGTGTACAGAAACTGGAAGAGCTACCATTCGATGAATGTGCAGATGGTGTGTTTGGCAGACCAGTACATCTCCCATGTGAATGCCAAGTTTCCTGGCTCAGTGCATGATGCTTACATTCTGAGGAATAGCAGCATCCCTTATGTGATGGGGCAACTCCAGAGGCACCGTGTGTGGCTAATAGGTGAGGACAAGGACCCTGTACCCTGTGAATAGTTGTTGCAGAATCTTCAGCTTCTTCCATCTGGAGGCTGCCATTTTGCATCTTCATCCGGGGTTTAGTGGGCTCCTGCCCCCCCCCCCGGACACTTTCACGACTCTTGGACTTGGTCCCCTTCCTTTGCAGGTCCTCAGGTCCAGGAATCCGTCTTCAGTGCTTTGCAGTCTGGTGTGGTCTTTGCAGAATCCTCTATCACAAGTTTAATGTGTTTCTGGGGAAGTAGTAGCACTTTACTCCTACTTTTCAGGGTCTTGGGGTGGGGTATCTTGGACACCCTTAGCATTTTCTTACACTCCCAGCGACCCTCTACACACTACACTAGCCTAGGGATCCATTTGTGGTTCGCATTCCACTTTCTTAGTATATGGTTTGTGTTGCCCCTAGGCCTATTGCATCCTATTGTATTCTACAGTGCTTGCACTACTTTCTGACAGTTTTACTTACCTGATTTTGGTGTGTGTGTATATTTTGTGTATTTTTCTTACCTCCTAAGGGAGTATATCCTCTGAGATATTTAGGGCACATTGTCACTAAAATAAAGTACCTTTATTTTTAGTAACCCTGAGTATTGTGTTTCTTATGATACAGTACCTATATGATATAGGTGGTATAGTAGGGGCATTGCATGTCTCCTAGTTCAGCCTAAGTTGCTCTGCTATAGCTACCTCTATCAGCCTAAGCTGATAGAACACTACTAATCTACTAATAAGGGATAACTGGACCTGGCACAAGGTGTAAGTACCATCAGGTACCCACTATAAGCCAGGCCAGCCTCCTACAAGGGGTTGTCGGGTAAGCCAGAGTGGATGGAGTTCATGATGTTGAGGGTTTCTTCATCGAAGATGTTGGACCAACAGAGTAGATTGCCGGGGTTCGGAGAGGCTTCAGTGGTGGGGATAACGGTGGCGGGCATGGGGTGGTCCTGAGCCGGTAAGCTGTCCTAGATGTCTGAGATCTTGCGGTGGAAGTAGGTGGAGAGGTTCTTGCAGAATTCTTGGGAGGGAGGATGTCCATGGAGTTCGCGCCAGGGTTGGTCATTTCGCTGATGATCGCGAAGAGCTCTTTGCAGTTGTGTGTGTTGTTATTGATGAGTTCCTGGAAGGCGTTCCTCTTGGTGGTCCTGATGAGTTGGTGGTGGGTGCTTATGGCTTTCTTGAAGGCTTTGTGGTTGGTGGGGGTCCTGTGCCATAACAGTGAAACTAGCACTATGCAATTTCAAAATGACCATGGACAACACTTGTGTGTTAACCTGACCCACATGTACTATGGGTGTGTCTTGGTGCAAAATGGTGTCACAAGGGTATTTACTACCCAGTGCACAAGTTGCTTTGCATTGTATAGATGCCCTTTTCTCAGTGCAAAAACGTATTTGTGCTACTGTGTTACCCTGCGTTAAGGGGGCACAGGGGTGGTTTAGCACAAACACCCATAGTTTTGATACAAATCACAATCTATAAAATAGACTATGGTTTGCGTCAAAAACTAACACCCTCTTGAAGCGGGCATCAACAAAGGAAAATATGTATATTTTTTAAACAAAAAACACACATTTCATGTAGTGCGACATACAGCACACATCTAGGGCCTCATTTACAAGGCCCGTGATGCAGGGTGGTGCAGTAGGTATCTTGCTGCACAGCCCTGTGCCACCAGAAAAGGGCAGAAGTGTGCCATATCCACAAGATACAGTGCATTTCTGTCATCTCCCCCTGCGCTGGGGCACAAATTGCTGTTTAGCGCCAATTCAGGCACTCTTGCACCATAGTGCAAGGGTGGCTGTGTTGTGGGGATGATTGTTGTTGTCACAGGAGGTGTTTTCCTCGGAGTGAAATAAAGATATTTCTCCCCGTTGCGTCATTCTTGCGCCACCCCTGAGGTGGTGTAGGAATCTGATGCATTCCCAGACTTGTAAATCTGGGAATGTGTCAGATTCCTTTTGGCTCCATGAGTGTTGCGTGAGAACATCCCAAGCAACACCCATGGAACGCCCCTTTCACGCTGTGTTATGCATGAAACGGGGTCCATATTTAAAAGGGGATGAAAAGCCACACAAGGTGGCTTTGCGTTGCCTTGTGAATAAGGGCTGGCACACTGCGCCACCGGAGCATCAAAGAAAACATGACCCTCTGGTGGAGCAGTGTGCTGCTGTTGCCTTGTAAATAAGGCTGCTAGTGCGTGGGATTCTGTTATGTTTGTCTGTCCTAGGCTGGATAGTGCATACTGATCTCTGCACCATGTTGTGAGGCTGTGGGTCAGACAGGGCAGCCTGTTTGTGTACCATCACAGAGGATGGCACCAGCAGCAGGTCACTCTTAGTAGATATGACTCTACGCTTTGCCCCTTTGTGCAATGCAACACGGCAAATGTTGATGCTGCCCTCCATTGCATGAAAAATTAGAATATCTGGCCGTCTGTGTACTTAAGCAGAATGGGGATGCTGAAGAAGTTGTGTATGACAGGCAAGGCAAATGAGATTAAATCTCACAAAGGAAGTAACATCAAAGCATATCATTTGTGTTCATAAACAAGGAGGAAACTGGTTGCCCAAATGTTCTCTTTGGCTTATATGCCACTATTATAAGTATGTGCATGTTTGTAATTGTACTGGGCTAAGGGCACAAGTATGTATTTTGCAAGAAACTGGTGTAATGATCAAAACAGACTCTTTGTTTAATTGTTGGGCATTTTCGAGCTGATATTGACAAAAATGAAGTAGATAAACAGGTGAAATTCATCTATAAGTCATAGCTATATATATGTTTTATTTTGACAATATTTTCAAGTGCAACCCAATCCAGGTGAATGAATTCCTATGGAATCTTGCCCATGAGCAAGCTGCCCATGCATATGTTGTCAACAACCTGCACATATTCACTGATTTGCAAACATTTCTGTGAATAACTTGAATGTGTATTTTGAGCAAGAAAATATATGTGAATTAGTAAAAATGTCATGCTGTGCAGAGGCAGAACATTGTGCTTGGCTTATCTTGGCCATGGCAGGTTGACTTTGATGCTTGGAGCTCACTGACAGCCAGTTCTTAATCTGAATCGGTAATGGCAGGTGCTTGGAACCAACACTTAGGGCCTGATTTTAACCGCGGCGGGCGGCGGTCGCCGCCCGCCATGCGGTTACCACCAAATGACCGCACCGCGGTCACAAGACCGCGGCGGCCATTCTGGCTTTCCCGCTGTGCTGGCGGGCGACCGCCAAAAGGCCGCCCGCCAGCACAGCGGGAAAGACCCAGCAACGATGAAGCCGGCTCCGAATGGAGATGACGGAGTTGCTGGAGTGCGACGGGTGCAGTAGCACCCGTCGCGAATTTCAGTGTCTGCTAGGCAGACACTGAAATTCTTTTTGGGGCCCTCTTATGGGGGCCCCTGCAGTGCCCATGCCATTGGCATGGGCACTGCAGGGGCCCCCAGGGGCCCCGCGGCACCCCCTACCGCCATCCTGTTCCTGGCGAGAGACCCGCCAGGAACAGGATGGCGGTAGGGGGTGTCAGAATCCCCATGGCGGCGGAGCGCGCTCCGCCGCCATGGGGGATTCTGCAGGGCAGCGGGAAACCAGCGGGAGAACCGCCGCGGTCAGAATGCCCAGCGGTGCACCGCCAGCCTGTTGGCGGTGCTACCGCGGTCATTCACCCTGGCGGTTTTTACCACCAGGGTTAGAATGACCACCTTAATTCTCAATAACGGCACTTACGAAGGTTTACCGTAGGGTGTCGCGGTTTGTCAGTTTTTAATAATTCAACATACATTACAAATAAAAAATTAATAATACCTGCCACCCAGGCCAATCTTATAATTTTGGGTGGCATGGAGTAGTCTGCATAGTCACAAGTGTAGGAGTGTGATTGTTAGTATTTGTGATGGTACTGGCATTGACAGCATTGGCAGGGGAAACAGGTGGTGCAAGCTGCAGTGTCCTCCTGAGAATTATCCTGGCACCTATGGCCAGATTTATACGTTTTGACGCAAACCTGCGTTAGCGCAGGTTTGCGTAAAAAAGAATAGCACTGGCTAGCACCGATTCAGGACGCCAGCCGGAAACCATATTTAAGCAATGGTGCAAGCCGGAGCTAAGGCCTGGTTATTGTCAAAATACATGACGCTAACCTAGTAGGGGAGGCGTAGGGAGAACTGGAGGTTGTGCGGAAAATAATGGCGCTAGTCAGGTTAGAGTAAAATAAAAGTCTCTAACCTGACTAGAGTAATTTTGTGACGCACAACCCCCCTGGACATGACTCCTGTCATAGTAAAGACAGGAGTCAGCCCCCCCCATGGCACTTTTAAAAATATTTTTTAAATACCTACCTGGACTTACCTGGGATGGGTCCCCCCATTCCTTAGGTGTCCTCCAGGTGTGGGTGGGGCTGTCCCTGGGGGAAGGAAAGGACACCTATGGGCTGTTTCCATGGTCTCTGACCATGGAAATGAGCCCACAAGTCGCATACCACCTGCCCTGACTCAGGCGTTAAATAATGGCGCTAAGCAGGCTTAGGGCCATTATTTAATGCCCTCCTCCTTAAATAAGGAGGATAAATAAGGCACTAGGGCCTTTGAGTCATTTTTTGCCCGGGAACACCTACCTTGCATCTCATTGATGCAAGGTAGTTTTCCGCTGGCAAAAAATTACGTTAACTCAAAAATGTTGGCGCCAGACATGTCTAGCGTCAAAATATAAATATGGAGTTAAGTTTGCGCTGGATTTGCGTAAAAAAAAGACACAAACCCGGCACAAACAGAGTATAAATATGGGTCTTCATTTTTTACATATTAAATACTGCTGACAACATCCTGGGGCGGGCAGGAAAGGACACAAACCACCAATATTGACATGAATGCAAGCACATGTAAGTTATTTTAGGAAGTCTGTCATTTCTACTTCCCAAAATATAATATTTAATCTGCACACAGCAGAAAACAAGCCTACCTGCACACACTATTTCTAATGAAAGATATGCCTCACTCGCTGAGCTTATTCATTTGACGTTATAAAACTTGACTTTAGTTTCTTGTTGCCTTGGAATGCCCCTGGAATCAATGAGAGTTTGCAAGCAGTCCCCTAAAAGTAATTAATTTTGGGATCAGCGCTAAGGACGTGTACACTTCAAGGGGCATATTTATAAACCGTTTGCATAGAATGTGCGTCAAACATTTTGACGCACATTCGGCGCAAACTGTGCACCATATTTAAACTTTGATGCCCGAGCCTGCGGACGTCAAAATCCTACCGTGTGTGTCATTTTCTGGTTGTGGGAAACCACCTTGCGTTAATGGCATGCAAGGTAGGCGTTCCCATCCAAAAAATGACTCAAGCACCCGAGCGACTTATTTATGCTACTGCGCTAAAATCCCGCACACCCGGGAAGCAGAGTCGGATAATTACGCACATCCGATTTGCGTCAAAAATTAACGTCTGGGTCAGGTCAGGCGTTAAAATGGGGCAAACGCACCTGTATTTAATGAAAACACACAGAAGCAACAGCAGAGCTCCAAAAGGAAGACAAAGCAAAAGGTGCTTCAAATCCAGCGTGCACGCAGACGCAGAGCACAGGACCAGCAACAGCAGCTTCCACAACACCAGCAGGGACCCGAAAGGCAACACAGAAGGCAGGAGAGGATATTCAGGACCAGGACAACCCTTCATGGCCTCAGGGAACATGACATCATCCAGAGGTACAGGTGGAACTGGCAAGCCATTCAACAGCTGCTGCGCAACAATGAGCCACAGTTGGCACCCAGCTTGCAGACACCCCGCACCATCCCACCAGAAACCAAGCTGCTAGCTGTACTACACATGTTGGCAAGTGGCTCCTTTCAAACCACTGTCACCCTGGTTGCTGGGATCTCACAGCCATCATTCTCCGCCTTCCTGCCCAAGGTACTGGATGCCATCATCACACTCACACCCCGCCACATCTGCTTCCCCAACACACAGCAGAAGCAGCAGGAGACAAAACAGGGGTTTTACCTCATTAATGGATTCCCACACGTCCTTGGTGCCATTGACTGCACACATGTACGCCTTGTGCCACCTGCTGCAACTGAACATCTATACCGCAACAGGAAGCACACACACTCCATCAATATGCAGGCCATTGTTGATCACCAGGGATTGATCACCAACATCATGGCAAAGTATCCTGGGAGTGTACATGATTCATTCATCTTCCTTCACTGCACCATCAATCAACACTTCCACGATGGACGATATGGAAATGGACTACTTGTTGGTAAGTACAGAAACCTATTTAAATACACACTGCACAGCAACACTCTAGGACAAACAACATATACACCACGACATCGACATGTGGACAGGGACACACTGAGGTTGTGACACCGCTAGGCATGTTTGATATCCTCACCCAATGGGAGACACACCTAGGGACAAAGTACCATTCCAGATAAAAATTGATGCCACTCCACAGACAGAAGGGGAAAATGTAAAACAACACAATGACAAACACATGGCCCAAACTGGCAGTACATCTGCGAAGATTAAACTTCAATAACACATCAATAACACCCAATCAAACACCCTTCAAATCAATACGTACTGTGTAAGGGGTGTGGAATGTTATTTGCTGGAGGTCAAACACCATGACACACATAGCATTATGATGACTACAGTAAAGGTCACATGCAATCATTGAGGCCGTTCCAATATCTCACATCACTCCTGCTCTCACATTGCCCACTACCAAGAGGCAAGTGGACTGTGCGAAGAACACATCTTGATGGGACAATATGGAAGGTGCACATTCCTACACATACACATTGTGACAAATTAACACACACACAAAAGATGTACTGCTTCTGACCTTCTGAAAGTCAAAACGACAACCTCACAATCAAGTTAGCCAGCTGAACTAGACCATGTGCAGTAGTCTAGGTAGACGTTACAACCTGAGTCAACTTGCCAAGGGCAGAGAAATAGGTCTGCAGTGAACTTGTCACATATGTGAAATTAGTGTACAGTCAAATGTTAAGGCGTCAGTGATCACAACTTACAGGGAAGTTTGGCTAATTGTCACCTTGCTAAATGTAAGCGTCTCACTGATGGTTAAATTAATCCATTGCATATGTCAAAATGTATGGGATGTCCAGGGTACATAGATGCAAACATGTTACCACCACTGTTGATTTGATTCTGTGTATGGAACTATCATCTCACCGAAGACACAGGGACACCTGTATCACAAGTCACAATGTAAGGGAGTACACACTGTACTGCAACTCTCAAAATATACTGCTGACATCCGGTCATCAGCCAAACACTCATTCAGCCAAGGAAACAACCAAATACTGATGGTACATCCTAGAAGCCTAGAAATCTACACGATAACGTAAACACAAATGAGTCACAGACAACACAAGAGAACTACTGCCATGCAAGGTGATATTAATGGGGCAAGTTACATCAACATTATCTCAATCATTTTCTCTTTCAGCTGATCAGGGGTATGGGATCCAGCCATGGATTATGACCCCATTTGCCAACCCAAGCACTGCAGCAGAGGGTGTCTATAATGAGGCACATAGGAGGACAAGCACCATAGTCGAGAGGACCTTTGGCATCCTGAAGTCAAGATTTAGGTGCCTCAACATCACTGGAGGCATCCTCCTATACTCACCAGAAATGGTCTGCAAGATAATTTTAACCTGTGCCATCCTGCACAACATTTGCGTATGAAGGAACATTCCCCTGTTAGAACCAGAGCCACAAATGCCTGAAGAGGAGGAAGAGGAGGATGCTGGCCATCAACATGAGGGGGACCAACCAAACACAGCTGCAGGATTGCGTAGGCGCCAACATATTGTCAACAATTTCTTTTGACTCAACTCACCATCACCACTGTTTTAACATATGTAAATAAACACCTATAATAATCACCATATCATGGTCTGGGTAATCATTTTTGCTTACCTTTATCTCTAACTATCAGAATAAGAGTGTAGCCTCATGGAGCATTGCTGATATACCGATCAGGACACAGAAATTTCCAAAGCAATTGTGATGCGTATGAATCAACAGTCACATTGACACACACTGTAAATTACATATATCCTGTACATTTCACCTTTGAAGGGCAATAGCAGAGGACCACACCTTTTTCACACATACATGTTGGCAACATGGTTCATTGCAGCATTTGGCACACAACTAAGACACCATCAGTCAATAATGGAACAAAAAGCATCATACATGAGGCAGTGGATGTGCAATTGCATTAGTAACAGGAATGTATGACCAGACCCTTGACAGCAGTAACTGTTACATCACCTATCTTTGCAAGGACTTTGTGTGACTAGAATTCCATATAAGGAGAAAATAGATAGCACAGTGCCACAGCTATGACAAGCATTGCGCACATGACATTCTATGTACATGTCAGCCCATGTCCTAAGTCCTGACACACCCATGTTCCCGGTCTCACCCCACCCGTCTTAAGAGGTCCCTGGAATGGTAATATGTATACCCAGATAATCCCTCCTCTACACACACCCAGACTCACAATGTTATTCCAGTGTGCTTCACCCTTTAGTATGGTATGCCATAGTCATTGTACTTCTGTCTGCATGGATGTCAGGTTAAATAATGCACTGGCTTGTAGTCTCTAAGCCCTTTTATCATCTGTAGATTGCTTCCCATGTGAAAGGTACTGTTGGCCATTTGAACTTGAATCTCACTTACAGGACTTGTGCGAGACTAATGCAGCACACACCTTGGGTATGGTGTCTCCAGCGGAACCAGCAAGGTCAGACAATGTGCATGAAAAGTCCATACATGTTAGGACCCTGACAGTCCACACACTGATTCACATTGCTCACACCATATTGATGGGCCGTGCATGGTGAATAGCTGCGAGAATAATCAGCACAGAGGCTAAGATGTTCCCAGATGCAGTGGGAATTTTAGAGGCCAACCTATGTACAAATGTTGTGATGACACCTGCCGGTACAAGAATCCTGAGATATTATCTTACTCAGCACACCAAGGTTGCCCTGTTGACAGTCTCATAACACGTCTGCAGTGACAGGGTAGGACCATCCCCATGTGGGTTCTCAAATCCTCATTGGCTTTACTTCCATTGATCTCCGAAGGATACTTAGTAGATACAGGAGTAGCCGCCACAGACTCATGACTAGACCTGGACGTAACTGTGACAACATAGAGCCCCTAAAAATATACAGGCTAAACATTGGCCCACACACATGAACCAGACACCTCTGTACATTTGATCACTGGAAATATGTGGCCACGTGCTGCTTGGTCTGCTGGTCCTCCACTGCCACAGGAGAGTTGTGGCTCAGTTATATGACCTCAACTGTGGCGTGACATTACCAATGTGGTTTATCTTTGGCTCTCCGTGTCACAAACACGGTACCCACTTAGTATGTACATGTGCCTGACTCATGGTGGGTTCACCAACAAGTGCTTTGGAAGCAGTATCCAAATTTCCAGGACATATGATGGCCAAGTTTTGGACCATTGACATGAACAACGTTCTGCTATCTATCCAGTGCATGCTTTGTCATTTGTGGTGTTTATATTACCCAAAAAATAGAAAGTGCACACAGCAGTTGTTGCTACATGTATGACTTACACATGTCCTTTCTCATTTCCCCACTGACTTGCACCTGAGGGTTGGACACATTGACTCCACATGCATACAAGCATATTTTCTATAATGCATCTTGTGATGGTCACACAGTGGGTCAACAACAGTATTAGTAGCCAAAGCACACACATTGACCCATAGGCATTGAGTTATTGTACTTATTTGTGTCACCTTGCTATCCTCTCCTGATGCCAAACATGCCCAATTTGTGTAATACATATATGTAGGCCACACGTTTGGCCATCTATTGCGTCAGTCAAGAGTGAAAATCCTGTACATGAAGTAGCGGATCATGGTCTGCAGTAGTATGATGTGTCACATGTGCCAATACACCTTCATGCCCAAAGTGGGTGCAATCAGCCTATCTCAGTATTGCCACAACTGTAATGTACCATTAAAATGGTAAAATGACCCAAACCCAGTTAATGCCTGAAATTTTGCGGCATATGTGTCAAAAAATGACGCACATGCGTCTAAAAATGGCACTTAGGACCGAACAATGACGCATAATGCCCTGAAAGAACCATTGGCCCTGACGGTATCTTCCACACTGTACCTCCGAAAATTGGTTAAGTTTGAAACAATTTTGAACCATATGGACCCAGGGTTAAATCTACTCCTGTGCGTCAATAAAAAATGCCGCGCAGACTGTATGCATCATAATATTTTGACGCATGACAATAAAAACACACCGCATTTTAGGCAGGAAGTGATGTAATAGGATATCCTGTTTACAGAATAGGTACAATGGGTGTACTTTCACTTTCACTTTGCAGTCTGTGATATTTCCTGACTGTGTGGCTGTGTCTCAATTTGTCTCTTTGCCTTTAGTGAATGTGTCTCCAGTGTGGTCTTTTAATTGTCTTTTTGTGATAAAAAACTGTCTGTGGTATCCTGTCTGAGTGTTTTTATGGTCATTTGTGTTGTAAACAATTGTCTTTGTTTTGTTGGAAGTCTGTTGTGGGTAGTGTTAGTTTGGGTATAGTTGGGCTGTGTTAGTAGATTTTTGAATTTGTCGTGTCCTACTTTCCCCCTATTCTCCTTTGTTCTCCCTTATGCCCTATTTCTATTGTTGTACCATTATGTTGGGTAGGCCTCTTCTTGGCAGGATGGGAGAGGAGGAGCTGGGTGGGTTAATTTGGCTGGTGTGCCATTTCCTACCCCTGATGATTGAGGCAGGTGGGCGTGTGATCCAGGGGTATCACACTGAGGCACGAAGGGTCCGGTGGGCAAAGGTGTTGCATCATCTGTAGAGGATATACAACACACCAAGAAACGACCACCAGCTGAAGCACCGCTGGGCTGACTTTGTCTCCAGGGAGCAAGATCTGCTGGACCACCTGGGGATTGTGATTGGTGGCCCTGTTGGGGAGTACAAATCGTGTTAATGTGCACATTTAAATGCTCTGTAGTGACATTAGCTGATTTTTACAATATCTGCCGGCAATATTGTTGAGCGTGTGGAATGCTAGTGAAACATACAGGGCCATATTTCTACTTTGTTAAGAACCACAATTGCGAGCTGTTTGGAAGCAAGAGCTCCACAGACTTACTGAATACATTTGTATATAGTATGTTAGCGCCGCCTTTGTGTCAAACAGCAACACAAATCAGGTGCAAAATATGTATAGATATAGGCCACAGTTGCCTGTGAGGTATAGAATTTTCCGACACATTACTGTCATTTGTTGACGCAACAGCTAGACTAACTTTATAAACACAACAGGGGCCTGAAAATTAGTGCAGGCTTCACGTCAATTGATGATAGCAATGTGGCACAAACATATGTCTCATGTGTGTTCAGTGAGTGTGTAAGGAAAACGATCATGGAAATCCCAAAAATATTAGGAATTATTGTGCCCCTCCATCATTTCGGATACATGTCTGAGCTGGATTTGGACACATAGGTGACAAGTTCTAGCTGCGCTCAGCTAACATCTTAGACTGGTATTTGGAGTTTCTAGTGCCACATTTACATTAGAGATGGCTTGCAAAAGGTATGCACATGGGTTCATATCTCTATGGTTGGTGCAACTCATCATAGCTGTGCCACATCAAATGAATAAACTGTAACAAATTGAGGGCTAACAACTGTCTCTGGCCCTCTGTACATTGTACCTGTGTGACATAAATTGGTCATTCTCACAATGGCTGGTTGACTGGTAATGAAGTCCTCACGGAAAGTGGCTTTGGATGTCTCTCATGGATACACATGATGAGACAAATACACTCCATGATTTTGTCTGCTCACTAATGAAGGAGCATGTTTGCCACCACATGATAGTTAGGGCCACTGCATGTGTCTCTGGCCCTCTGTACATTGTACCTGTGTGACATAAATTGGTCATTGTCACAATGGCTGGTTGACTGGTAATGCAGTCCTCACGGAAAGTGGCTTTGGATGTCTCTCATGGATACACATGATGAGACAAATACACTCCATGATTTTGTCTGCTCACTAATGAAGGAGCATGTTTGCCACCACATGATAGTTAGGGCCACTGCATGTGTGCAGATATGTGTGTATCACTCACTGAAGTCCCTGGGTCTGTACATGTTTGCTGTGGTATGTAGGAGGCAGTATCATCATGTTTGAGAGGCTTTCCTTTCTGATTTAATCTTACACATAGTATTTGTCTTTGGAATTGTTGTACAGTGCACAGAGATTGAGCACATTTCTCCCTTCCATGCCTTACAGGTGGACCGGCACCCTACACTGTTGGCGAGGTGGCTCGATTTGAGGACCCAGACATCTCCAGTAAGTGTTGATATTTCTGTTATGTGTTGTGTTTGTTGTTGATGTGTGATGGGCTCCTGTGTGTTGGACACATAGCAAGGTGTGATGTGCTGGTCAATCATTTGTTTTGTTCCATGAGTGGAATATGATTTTATCACCATCTTTGAGTTGGCCAATCCTTATCGTATTGTCATATTTTGATATTCTAGGCCAGTCCTCTAGGCACGGCAATGTGAATAGGGATGAGTCATGTGAATAAAACTTGATTCAGAAAAAGTCGCAGTGGACCATATTAGTGAATTAGTCAGCCAGTCAGACCCGAATTCTCCCAGAATAGGGATGCCAAAGTCTTACCCACAGACCTCTGCTTCCCTATTCACTAATGAACATGTTGAACTGTATGTTAAACTTCCTAGCAGCATGTAGCTCCACATGTAGTGCTACAAGTATGTGGCACTTGAGTACAATGACTTAGGTGTGCATGCAACTCATGGCCAGAGGTGTTCTTGCATCTCTCTGTTTGTTGTAAGCCATGGCTTACTGGTAATAAATGATGTGGACAAAGGTCTGCATTTCCAAACATGAGTGTTGATGGGATTGTCCAAGGGTTAGCTGTCTCCTATTTGGAGATCCTCCTTACCTGTGGTGTGTGTACTGGGCCAAACCCATGTCCAGCTTTCCTAAGCTCCCTGGGTGTCCTTGTTGTTAGAAATTATTAGTTGATTGTCCACCCCCCACCTCAGACACAGGAGTAGGGTTGTGAATAGTGTACCTAGGACTGATGATACAAGTTTGGTACACAGACATGTAAATCAGTGAATCACGTGTCTGACCCTTGTATACCCACTCATGATTAGCACATGCGTTCTATACTGGCAAGTCCATTTAAAACTCGCAGATCTTGTGACCCTAGATTGCCATCCCGTACAATGAAAGTTTTTTGCCCTGGCAGTGGTGGAGGATGTGCAGTATGATTTTTAGCTGACAACTGGCAGAACTCTGATGGCAAAATCATGCCAGTTGTTGCCCATCTTGTAGGGTTTGGATATGCTATGTGTGATAGGACCTTTGTAGGCTGGCTTGCCATGTACTTCCTCAGGGACAATCAATGATCTCTATGATGATATGTGCTGTTACAAGTACATTAGATGTATTGTCTGATTTACTTCTTGTGCCATTTCACACAATGCAGTACCTAATGTTTGATTTTCTATTTGTCTTAACAGCTGCAAATATGACTCCCATCCAGGTCAGGGAGTTTCAACGGCAGGCAATGAGATACAGCCACATACTTGATGTCGAGTCTGGGTACCGCAACATGGCCGGAAGATATCGCCATGAACGAGCCTCAGGAGCTTGGAGGGCATTTGCACAAGGCGGCCCTTCTGTGTCTACCACAGCCACCACCAGCAGCACCACCACTACCACTCAGGTGGCACCAACAGCAGCTGGGACCTTTGCGGGACCATCTATGGCAACTGCTCCAGGACCAAGCACAGCACCACCTGCAGGGCAGCGTACAGCCATTGCCACAACACAGGCCCATACTTCCTCGGCTGGCACCCAGACCACCCCTGCTGAAGCCATTGACCCTGCTGCGTTTGCTCAGATGCAAAGGAAATTAGAACCGTGTCCTAAGAAAGATGACCAGACTGCAGCAGGAGGTGGCACAGGTCAACCGGCGGGTGCGTTCCATCAAGAAGACCCTGAGGAGGGCCAACCTGTAGACATCTAGACGGACATGATTTCCTCCCCTCCCGCCTCTTTCCTGGTTCTTATACTTTGTGGGTTTAGGGGGCTTAGTGTTAGGTTAGTATAGGCTATTAGTTTAGTTAGTGTTAGTGGGTGAGGGGTGGGGGGTTTCTGAATATTTCTACTGTTTAGTTTTGTGTGTGTCGGTAATGTTGGGGTTCTTGTGTTTTTAAAAAAGAAATAAAAAAAATTACAAAAAAATATATATATATATATAAATATTTGTTTAGTATAGGATAGTATGTGTTTAGGTTAGTATCTGTGGTCCTCCATGTGTCCCGTCTCATAAGGGGGATGGGGGGTTGATGTTTAGATCGTTTAGTTAAATGTGATAAGTAAGTTTAGCTTAGGTTAGTTAGGGACAGTTGTGGGTAATGAGTAGTTAGAGTAGATTAGGTTAGGTAAGGTCTTTCCCCGAGTTTTCACTTCTGTTTTTACTGTTTCATAAATATCTAGGTAACCCTTTAAAGTATGTGTCAAATGTTTGTAGATCAGGGCCTTGGCATGAGTGAACAGTGTCTCTTTTGTATTAGGTTTTGTGTCCTATGCTTCAAACAAATCCCAACTGAGCTGTAACATTGGCAGCTACCCCAAAGCTACTTAGCTAAAATTAGGCCATTCATTGCAACCACCAATCACGGGTACTAAGGATCCCAAAGTGTGGTTATTTCATGATGTATGTTTTCAATGTCACATACTGTGCTTCCAGATTTAGTATTGGGGACACTGTGTTAAGTCTGACTGCAGTCTGATGTCCAAGGAAATCCTTATAAGGTGAGTGGTATTAAGCTCTCTTGTAGTAAAGTGTACATAAGTCACATAGATAATTTGTTACACTGTTCAGCATGGTTACTTATTTGGATGTAAACTCATACACCTCCATTCATGCAGTTTGGTGTGTGTTAGCTTAAATTTGTGGGAAATGTCACATACGTTAGTTTTGCACTGAAGCAACAATTTGAAGGCACTATTTTCTGGCTTTGACATCCCTTGAGGAAGCGTTATTCTGTCCAACACAGCATTATGGTGTATAGTTTCTATTTTCCTCAGAAGTAACCCTCAGGAAGGGCCGAGTATGGTACAATCCAGGCCACTGTGCGTAGTTATCAGCCCACATTCTTTCAGGACAGTTGTATTGACAATCTATAATAATTGACAGGAGGCAAACTTTATTGATCTACTGCACGGTTGATGTGTCACATTACAGAGAGACAAAGTGGTTGTGTAAGTGCTATTTATTGAAAAGTGCTGTAGTGCTATATGTACATTGTCCATGATTGTGAGTCCATTATAGTGACATCTTCCATTGTGATCCTACACAAGTGCAAAAGGACATGTCATTGGACATGCTGGGGTGAAGTGTCAGACAGTGCAGAGGGAGAGGACTTGCCAATGAGTTAGTGAGAGACAATCACAGGGCAGGATGACAAGATAATCAGTGGGTTGCAGAACAGTGCTTGAGTACAGTTGTTACAAGACTGGCATGTTACAAAGCGCAGGACCTTGGTAATAGGTGGCCATGTGGCAGGGACTAGTGCTACCGGGTACTCTTATGTGTGAAGGTGATCTATTCCTGGTCTTCATTTTCTGATGTGTGTGTTGCCTCCTCTGCCCTTGGTGGTGGTGGTTGTAAAAGGGCAACACACACCTCAGTGTGTGTAGACGTGGAGTCAGACATCCCGATAGCTGCTACCTGTGGGAGTCTTAAGGGTAGTACTGCTGCAAGGAGGATCTGGTGGTTCTTAAGAATAGCAGCCACATCACGGTGGTAGGCAGCCAGGTCGGCCCTGAGGGGTTCAATGTTGCATTCGTGCACGCGTTGACAGGATTGCTGTTGTAGGTGTTGGGTCAACTGTATTACAGCTGTGCTGATTTCCTTCAGCCTTTTTTCTACTTCCTGCAAGATAGTTGTTCGCCCTTGCATAGCTGCTGCCTGTTCTTTATTTGACATCATGCACAAACGCACCCCCTCTAGGCTGGCTGCCATAGTTTGCATCCCAACCCGCACCTCCTTTGCCAGCTCCCGCTGTACTCCGACTACAGTTCTCTCAAAGCTGGTGCCAGTGTCGTCATAGTCCTCAGCTGGGTTAGAGCTGGCAGGTCGTACAATTGAGGTGGTGGGTGGGTCCTCTGTGATGGCCGCTGTATCTGTGCTCCTCCTTGTGACTGAAGGTGGGGTCTGGAGGGTTCCAAGGACCTCTTGGAGGGTCTGCTGGCTGATGTTTGTCAGCTTGTCATCCATGTCATCAGGGTAGCCCTGGACAGGCATATCCGCAGGAGATCCATCGTCCTCTGCAATGAAATACCGTACAATTAGTGTGTTTGTGTTGTGGGCTTTGTAATGTGACATGCCTGCCTTGTGATTATTTTCACATTGTGATCTTGGTTCCTGTTCATTGCTCCTGTCTTTCAGATGGGCATTCTCCCAGGCCTATGCCCCACCTGCATGTCACATGTATTGTGGCCAGTTTGTGGACTTGTCAGCATCATCTCCTCTAGGTGTTTGTTCTGGCCAAATAGTGATTTGCCACCTTCTTGTCCTACTCAACCCTCCGTCTACTTCAAATCTCATGGTGAGGCCTTTCACTGGCTGTGGGTGCTCTGATGGCACTAACACCTCACTTAAAAATCTGGACCTGCCCCAGTCTCTGATCTTTCACATCCACCTATATGTAGTTGAAATGTAGCATATACTATGTATAGCATTGTTATGGCACAATATGGATGTCAGCATTGGTAATGTGTATTGCTGATGTTGGGGAATGTGTGGTACATTGGATTGCCCTGATAGTTGTAGCAGTGCACTATTTCCTCCTCTGAGTGTGCAGGTGTATTTCTGTGACCAGTTACATGTGTCCTCCCCCTCAATGCTGTTGTCTGAGCAGTATGACATTTGGGATGTTGCATTGTGACCCAGGCACAGGATGGACCCTGACATATGCAGCATGGGTATGACATTAGTGCTGTGTACCTCCTGATGTGGATGACATTGGTTGATGTTTGCGACAACTATGGACATTCACATTGGACAGGACTGGAACATTTGTCTTGTTTCAGGGGATTGTTAACGTTGTCATCCTAAACCCTCTAATTTGGGTGTTTTAGATCCATGGGGATGTTACTGCCATTAGCTACTTGACCAGCACACACAGCGGAGGTGGTAGTGGCAACTGTTGTCAATGTTACATTCCAGTTGTCGGTATGGCTAGAGGTTGTTAATTGGGCCCTAGTTAATGTAGGGAGTATAGTGGCTGACGTGTGACGGGATGCCAGTTTGAAGTTGTGCCCTTTCCTCCTGGCCTGGCTTTACCTTTGCAACATCCTTGCCATGGCAGCATACATCCATGGAAAAGTTGTTGGTGTTGTTTGGTGGTGTGCCCCAGGTTTTCTCTGAGCTGGCCATGTCCCGGTGCCGTGCCCCTTTACCCATGCCACTCCCTGAATGTCATGACTTACATGCATTGTGTAGTAGGTATTCCCCCCTCGCTGGCAGTTAACATTTGTGCATTTTAATTCCCCATGCAACTTACCCTGCATGTGCGTTGTCTCCTGGTAGTCTGTGCTGTCCTGTCCTTGAATCACTATAACGATCTCCTCAGTGATGACGGCTGCGACCATCTCCTCCATGTGGTCCAGGGTCTCCTGGTGTGCTGGACTCCCACCTCCAGTCTGCAGTGCTGCCTTCCTGTTCCTGGCCATCTTTTCCTTGGTCCTGCGCTTGCAGTCATGCCAGCGTTTCTTGCACTCGATGACTATTCTGCGTACCTTTGCCACACTGTTAATCTTGTCAACAATTCGTTGCCATATTGCCTCTGTCCTACTGATTGGCAACTTTGAGGTGACAAACAGTTGGTGCTGGTGTTCCGTCACCTCTTCAACCAGAATTTCCTGCTCCTCTGCACTGAAGCGACACTTTCTCTTCTTCTTCTCCCTTTCTTGGGTCGTGTGTGGGTCCTCCTGGCTGGTTCCTGGTCTGTTGTCATCTTCCTGGGGTCTGTGCAAGCATCTGGGATCCATTTTTGCTCACCTCTGCACAAATTGCTGTGTTTGCGGCAAGTTTTGATGCAATTGCGTAAAAAAACGCTGCATATCCGGTTTGTGGTGTCGTAAATCGTCTCACAGTCATTTACGCCACGTTAACATTGTTTTCCTTTACGACATGACGCTGTGGTGTGCGTCAGAGAAAATGACTCACACCTGTGGTTTGCAACGCCATGCGTGTAGGAGGCTGGCCTGGCTTGTAGTGGGTACCAGAGGTACTTTCACCTTGTGCCAGGTCCAGTTATCCCTTATTAGTGTAGAAGAGGTGTTTCTAGCAGCTTAGGCTGATAGAAGGTAGCTATGGCAAAGCAGCTTAGGCTGAACTAGGAGACATGTAAAGCTCCTACTATACCACTGGTGTCATATGCACAATATCAGAAGAAAACACAATGCACAGAAGTACTAAAAATAAAGGTACTTTATTTTTATGACAATATGCCAAAAGTATCTCAGTGAGTACCCTCAGTATGAGGATAAGTTATATACACAAGATATATGTACACAAACCAAAATTATGCAGGTAATGGCAAGAAAAGTAATGCAATCAGTGTAAAGTTACAGTAGATTGCAATAAGAGCACATATATATAGGGGCAACACAAACCATATACTCCAAAAGTGGAATGCGAACCACGAATGGACCCCAAACCTATGTGAGCTTGTAGAGGGTCGCTGGGACTGTAAGAAAACAGTGAGGGTTAGAAAAATAGCCACCCCAAGACCCTGAAAGGTAGGTGTAAAGTGCACCTACTACCCCCAGAGAGCACAGAAGTCGTGATAGGGGGATTCTGCAGGAAGAACAAACACCAGCAATGCAACAACAGTGGATTTCTGGACCTGTAAGACAAGGGGACCAAGTCCAATAGTCGCGATAGTGTCGAGAGTGGGCAGGAGCCCAGGAAATGCCAGCTGAGGGTGCAAGGAAGCTGCCACCAGATGGAAGAAGCTTGGAGTTCTGCAAGAAAGAAGAAGACTAGGAACTTCTCCTTTGGAAGACAGATGTCCCTCGTCGCGATGAAGCTTGCAGAGGTGTTCCCACGCAGAAAGACCGCAAACAAGCCTTGCTAGCTGCAAGGATTGCGGTAGAGGTTTTTGGGTGCTGCTGTGGCCCAGGAGGGACCAGGATGTCGCCACTTGCAGGAGGAGACAGAGGGGGCACCCGGCAAGTCAGGGGGCCCTCACAGAAGCAGGCAGCAACCACAGAAGTACCTGAACAGGCACTTGGAAGAAGAGTGAACCGGAGTCCAAGCGAAGTCACAAAAGGGAGTCCCACGACGCCGAGGACAACTCAGAAGGTTGTGCACTGCAGGTTAGAGTGTCGGGGACCCAGGCTTGGCTGTGCACGAAGGAAATCCTGGAAGAGTGCACAGGAGCCGGAGCAGCTGCAAATCACATTCTACCCAGCAATACAGTCTAGCGTGGGGAGGCAAGCACTTGGACTGAAGAGTCACTAGACTGTGGGAGTCACTTGGACAGAGTGGCTGAGTTCCAGGAACCACGCTCTTTGTGCTGAGAGGGGACCCAGGGGACCAGTGATGCAGTCTTTTGGTGCCTGCGGTTGCAGGGGGAAGATTCCGTCGACCCACAGGAGATTTCTTCAGAGCTCCTGGTGCAGAGAGGAGGCAGGCTACCCACAGAGCATGCACCACCTGGAAAGAGTCGAGAAAGCCGGCAGGATGAAGTGATACAAGGTTGCTAATAGTCATCTTGCTACTTTGTTACGGTTTTGCAGGCGTCCTGAGCAGTCAGCGGTCGATCCTTTGGCAAAAGGTGAAGTGGGAGATGCAGAGGAACTCTGATGAGCTCTTGCATTCGTTATCTGGTGAGATCCCCAAAGCAGAGACCCTAAATAGCCAGAAAAGGAGGTTTGGCTACCTAGGAAGGAGGATTGGCTACAAAGAGAGGTAAGAGCCTATCAGAAGGAGCCTCAGACGTCACCTGCTGGCACTGGCCACTCAGAGCAGTCCAATGTGCCACAGACACCTCTGTTTCCAAGATGGCAGAGGTCTGGGACACACTGGAGGAGCTCTGGGCACCTCCCCTGGGAAGTGCAGGTCAGGGGAGTGGTCACTCCCCTTTCCTTTGTCCAGTTTCACGCCAGAGCAGGGCTGGGGGATCCCTGAACCGGTGTAGACTAGCTTATGCAGAGATGGGCACCATCTGTGCCCATCAAAGCATTTCCAGAGGCTGGGGGAGGATACTCCTCCCCAGCCTTCACACCTATTTCCAAAGGGAGAGGGTGTTACACCCTCTCTCAGAGAAAATCATTTGTTCTGCCTTCCTGGGCCAGGGCTGCCTGGACCCTAGGAGGGCAGAAACCTGTCTGGGGGGTTGGCAGCAGCAGCAGCTGCAGTGGAGACCCCGCAAAGGCAGTTTGGTAGTACCCGGATACTATGCTAGAGACCCGGGGGATCATGGAATTGCCAGAATGGCATTGGGGTGACAATTCCATGATCTTAGATAGGTTACATGGGCATGTTCGGAGTTACCATTGTGACCCTGTACATAGGTAAAGACCTATGTACAGTGCACGTGTGTAATGGTGTCCCCGCACTCACAAAGTCTGGGGAATTTGCCCTGACTGATGTGGGGGCACCTTGGCTAGTGCCAGGGTGCCCACACACTAAGTAACTTTGCACCTAACCATCACCAGGTGAAGGTTAGACATATAGGTTACTTATAAGTTACTTAAGTGCAGTGGTAAATGGCTGTGAAATAACGTGGACGTTATTTCACTCAGGCTGCAATGGCAGGCCTGTGTAAGAATTGTCAGAGCTCCCTATGGGTGGCAAAAGAAATGCTGCACCCCATAGGGATCTCCTGGAACCCCAATACCCTGGGTACCTCAGTACCATATACTAGGGAATTATATGGGTGTACCAGTATGCCAATGTGAATTGCTAAATTTAGTCACTAGCCTGTTAGTGACAAATTTGGAACACTGAGGTTCTGGTTAGCAGAGCCTCAGTGAGACAGTTAGGCATCACACAGGGAACACATACAGGGCACATACTTATGAGCACTGGGGCTCTGCCTGGCAGGGTCCCAGTGACACATAGACTAAAACAACATATATACAGTGAAATGTGGGGGTAACATGCCAGGCAAGATGGTACTTTCCTACACAACCCCCCCCCCCCCAAACGAAGGACAATAAGACTAGCCATGACCTGATGAGTCTTCGGGGCATATTTATACTCCGTTTGCGCCAAATTTGCGTCGTTTTTTTCGACGCAAATTCGGCGCACAACTAACGCCATATTTATACTTTGGCGTTAGACGCGTCTAGCGCCAAAGTAGGAGTAAAGAGCGTCATTTTTTGGCGCGAACGCCTTCCTTGCGTTAATGAGATGCAAGGTAGGCGTTCCCGTCCAAAAAAATGACTGCGACGCAAATGCGTCGTATTTATACTCCCGGGCAAAAATCACGCCCGGGAGTGGGCGGGTCAAAAAAACCCGCATTTGCGCCGCTTTTTAACACCTGGGTCAGGGCAGGCGTTAAGGGACCTGTGGGCTCAAAATGAGCCCACAGCTGCCCTCCCATGCCCCCAGGGACCCCCCCTGCCACCCTTGCCCACCCCAGGAGGACACCCAAGGATGGAGGGACCCACCCCAGGGACATTCAGGTAAGTTCAGGTAAGTATAAATTTTGTATTTTTTATATTTTTTTTTTGGCATAGGGGGGCCTGATTTGTGTCCCCCTACATGCCACAATGCCCAATGACCATGCCCAGGGGACAGAAGTCCCCTGGGCATGGCCATTGGGCAAGGGGGCACGACTCCTGTCTTTACTAAGACAGGAGTCATGTAAATGGCGTCTGGGCGTCGTTAAAAATGGCGCAAATCGGGTGGAGGCGATTTTTTTGCGTCAACCTGACTTGCACCATTTTTAAGACGCCCTAACGCCATTTTTCCCTACGCCGGCGCTGCCTGGTGTACGTGGTTTTTTTCCACGCACACCAGGCAGCGCCGGTCTGCTTGCGCCGGCTAACGCCATTCGATAAATACGGCGCCCGCATGGCGCTTCAGAATGGCGTTAGCCGGCGCAAAATTTTTTGCCGCTAAACTGCGTTAGCGCAGTTTAGCGTCAAAAAGTATAAATACGGGCCCCCATTGTCTAAGTGGAAATATCTGGAGAGTCCTTCTGCATTGGAGAGGGTACTCCCAGGTCTATGTTCCACTGTATAGTCCATTCCCTGTAGAGATATGGACCACCTCAACAATTTAGGGTTTTCACCTTTCATTTGTTTTATCCAAAGTAGAGGTTTGTGGTCTGTCTGAACAATAAAGTGAGTGCCAAACAGGTATGGCCTCAACTTCTTCAGTTCCCAGACCACAGCAAAGGCCTCCCTCTCAATGGCAGACCAACGCTTTTCTCTAGTGGTCAACCTTCTGCTGATATAAGCAACTGGTTGATCCTGGCCCTCAGAATTCAGTTGTGATAAGACTGCCCATACCCCTAATTCAGATGCATCAGTTTGAACAATGAATTTCTTGGAGTAACATGGGCTTTTTAGGACAGGTGCAGAGCAGATGGCCTGTTTGAGCTCCTCAAAAGCTTTCTGACAGCTAGCTGTCCACAATACCTTTTTAGGCATCTTCTTACTAGTGAGATCATTAAGTGGGGCTGCCATGGAGCCATAGTTTTTAATGAATATCCTGGAATACCCAGTGAGGCCTAAGAAGGCTCTCACCTGGGTCTGTGTTGTAGGGGGAACCCAATTCATGATTGTCTGGATTTTCCCCTGCAGTGGTGCAATCTGTTCTCCACCTACCAGGTGTCCCAGATAAACCACCTTTCCCTGCCCTATCTGGCACTTTGAGGTCTTGATAGTGAGGCCTGCCTTTTGCAGGGCCTCCAAAACTTTCCAAAGGTGGACCAGGTGCTCATCCCAGGTGGAGCTAAAGACAGCTATATCATCTAGATATGCTCCACTAAAAGCCTCTAACCCTTGCAGGACTGTGTTCACCAACCTCTGAAAAGTGGCAGATGCATTCTTCAAACCAAAGGGCATCACTGTAAATTGGTAGTGCCCTCCTATAGTTGAAAATGCAGTTTTAGGTTTAGCATCCTCAGCCAATTTGATCTGCCAATACCCTGCAGTCAAATCAAAGGTGTTTAGATACTTGGCAGATGCCAGTGTATTTATGAGCTCATCTGCCCTGGGTATAGGGTGAGCATCAGTTTTTGTTACCTGATTGAGACCTCTGTAGGCTACACAAAACCTCATCTCCCTTTTTCCATCTTTTGAGTGAGGCTTTGGTACAAGCACCACAGGACTCGCCCATGGGCTTTCAGAAGGTTCAACCACTCCTAGATCAAGCATTTTCTGAACCTCTTGTTTTATGCAGTCCCTGACATGGTCAGGCTGCCTATAGATTTTACTTTTGACAGGCATGCTGTGTCCAGTATCAATTATGTGTTCACACCAAGATGTGGTACCTGGCACAGTTGAAAAGAGTTCAGAAAATTGTCCAAGGAGATTTATGAAGTTGTCTTTCTGTTCTGCAGTCAGACAGTCTGCCAAAACTACTCCCTCCATTAAAGCATCCTCTTCAGTGGAGAAGAGATCAGGGAGAGGGTCACTCTCTTCTTCCTGTCCTTCATCTGTTGCCATGAGCAGGGTGAGATCAGCCCTGTCATAGTAGGGTTTTAGGCAGTTGACATGAATCACCCTAAGGGGACTCCTGGCAGTGCCCAGGTCTACCAGATAGGTAACCTCACCCTTTTTCTCAACAATTAGATGGGGTCCACTCCATTTGTCCTTGAGTGCTCTTGGGGCCACAGGCTCCAATACCCACACCTTGTCTTGGTTGGTACTGGATCAGAACAGCCGTCTGGTCAGGCCATTGCTTTTGGAGCTCCTGGCTGGCCTGAAGGTTTTTACTGGCCTTTTTCATGTACTCTGCCATTCTGGATCTTAGGCCAAGTACACAGTCCACTATGTCCATTTTGGGAGCTTTTAAAGGTTGTTCCCAACCCTCCTTCACAAGTGTCAGTGGACCTCTTACAGGGTGTCCAAAGAGGAGTTCAAAGGGGCTGAAGCCCACTCCTTTCTGGGGTATCTCCCTGTAAGCAAAAAGGAGGCAAGGTAACAGGACATCCCATCTCCTCCTGAGTTTTTCAGGGAGTCCCATTATCATACCTTTAAGAGTTTTATTAAACCTCTCTACCAGTCCATTAGTCTGTGGATGATAAGGAGTGGTGAATTTGTATGTTACACCACATTCCTTCCAAATAGCTTTCAAGTATGCAGACATAAAGTTGCTACCCCTGTCTGATACAACCTCTTTTGGGAAACCCACCCTGGAAAATATTCCCAGGAGGGCCTTTGCCACTGCAGGAGCTGTAGTGGTCCTTAGAGGAATTGCTTCAGGATATCTTGTGGCATGGTCCACAACCACCAAGATAAACCTATTGCCTGAAGCAGTAGGAGGGTCAAGGGGGCCAACTATGTCAACTCCTACCCTTTCAAATTGGACCCCAACCACAGGTAGTGGAATAAGGGGAGCCTTTGGTGTGCCACCAGTCTTGCCACTGGCTTGGCAGGTCACACAAGACTTGCAAAAATCTTTAGTGTCCTCGGACATCCTAGGCCAATGAAACAGGGGGACAAGCCTTTCCCATGTTTTGATCTGGCCCAAATGCCCAGCCAAAGGAATGTCATGTGCAAGAGTTAGGAGGAACTCTCTGTACTGCAGGGGAATGACCAATCTCCTGGCTGCTCCAGGTTTTGGGTCCCTTGCCCTGTATACAAGAGGTTGTCCTCCCAGTAAACTCTATGTGAGTCACTGACATCCCCATTTTGCTGCTTGATAGCTTGCTGTCTGAGACCCTCTAATGTGGGACAGGTTTGCTGTGCCACACTCAGCTCTTCCCTGGCAGCCCCCCCCCCACCCAAAAGCTCAGCAGTGTCTGCTGCCAGCTCATCTGGTGAAGGTTCTGCACAGGGAGGAAATTCTTCTTCCTCAGAAGGAGAATCATCTGTAGAGGGAAGGATATTGGGTAGGGATTTACCCTTGCTACCCCTAGCTTTAGGGAGCACTTGGTCCATTGTTCCAGGATCCGAGTTACCCTGTCCTTTTTGCTTTTTGGCCTGAGCCCTTGTCAAAGCAAAAATATGCCCAGGAATGCCCAGCATTGCTGCATGAGCCTCCAACTCCACTTCTGCCCAAGCTGATGTCTCTAAATAGTTCCCTAGTAGACAGTCTACAGGTAAATCTGAGGCAACCACAACTTTCTTTGGACCAGTAACCCCCCCCCCCAGTTGAGATTCACAACAGCCATGGGGTGGCTAAGAGTGTTGTTATGAGCATCTGTCACTTGGTACTGCTGACCAAGTAGGTATTGTTCAGGGTGCACCAGTTTCTCTATCACCATGGTAACACTGGCACCTGTGTCCCTGTAGGCCTGAATCTCAACACCATTTATTAGGGTTCCTATGTACAGTGCACGCGTGTAATAGTGTCCCCGCACTCACAAAGTCCGGGGAATTTGCCCTGAACGGTGTGGGGGCACCTCGGCTAGTGCCAGGGTGCCCACACACTGAGGGCCATATTTATACTTTTCGACGCACAACTGCGCCAACGCAGTTGTGCGTCAAAAAAGTTAACGCCGGCTAACGCCATTCTGAAGCGCCACGCGGGCGCCGTATTTATTCAATGACGTTAGCCGGCGTTAGCCGGCGGAGCTGCCTGGTGTGCGTGAAAAAAAATGACTTACACCAGGCAGCGCCGGCGTAGGGGAAAATGGAGCTTCGGGGTCAAAAAATAGGGCAAGTCAGGCTGAGGCAAAATTTTCGCCTCAACCCGATTTGCGCCATTTTTTTTTACTCCCAACCCCCATTGAAATGACAATTAGCAAAGAAAGGAGTCATGCCCCCTTGCCCAATGGCCATGCCCAGGGGACTTATGTCCCCTGGGCATGGTCATTGGGCATAGTGGCATGTAGGGGGGCACAAATCAGGCCCCCCTATGCCACAAAAAAAAATATATATATACTTACCAGCACTTACCTTAATGTCCCAGGGGTGGGTTCCTCCATCCTTGGGCGTCCTCCTGGGGTGGGCAAGGGTGGCAGGGGGTGTCCCTGGGGGCATGGGAGGGCACCTCTGGGCTCCTTCCGAGCCCACAGGTCCCTTAACGCCTGCCCTGACCAGGCGCTAAAAAAACACGGAAAAGCAGCTGGATGTCATTTTTTGTTGACCCGCCCACTCCCGGGCGTCATTTTTGCCCGGGAGTATAAATTCGGCGCACATGCCTCGGAGTCATTTTTTAGACGGGAACGCCTACCTTGCATATCATTAACGCAAGGAAGGTGTCCACGCTAAAAAATGACGCAAACTCCATGAACTTTGGCGCTAGATGCGTCTAACGCCAAAGTATAAATATGGAGTTAGCTTTGCGTCGAATTTGCGTAAAAAAAAAACGACGCAAATCCGGCGCTAAGTAACTTTGCACCTAACCTTCACTAGGTGAAGGTTAGACACATAGGTGACTTATAAGTTACTTAAGTGCAGTGGTAAATGGCTGTGAAATAATGTGGACGTTATTTCACTCAGGCTGCAGTGGCAGGCTTGTGTAAGAATTGTCAGAGCTCCCTATGGGTGGCAAAAGAAATGCTGCAGCCCATAGGGATCTCCTGGAACCCCAATACCCTGGGGACCTCAGTACCATATGCTAGGGGAATTATATGGGTGTACCAGTATGCCAATGTGAATTGTTAAATTTAGTCACTAGCCTGTTAGTGACAAATTTGGAAAGCAGAGAGAGCATAACCACTGAGGTCCTGGTTAGCAGAGCCTCAGTGAGACAGTTAGGCATCACACAGGGAACACATACAGGGCACCTACTTATGAGCACTGGGGCCCTGCCTGGCAGGGTCCCAGTGGCACATTGAATAAAACAACATATATACAGTGAAATGTGGGGTTAACATGCCAGGCAAGATGGTACTTTCCTACAGTGCGTCAAAGTATAAATTTGACACCTGCACGGTGCAAAGAAATGGCGTTAGCTGGCGGTAATATTTTTGACGCAAAACTGCGTCAGCGCAGTTTTGCCTCAAAAAGTATAAATATGGGCCCAAGTCTAGTGGAATGGAAACTGAAGAAGAAGAAGGGAGGACCGATCACCTCTTGATTAGTCGAGAGAAACAGGCAATGTAGTGAAGAGGAGCTACTCTTACAGATATAAGCAGATCAAGTTCCTGAAACTACCATGATTAATAAATGACTACTCCCCAGAACTACATTACCCGCAATACACCTGCACAGCTGGAACTCCAGATGTCTCACATTGGAAAGTCAACAAACAGGTAAGCTGATACTTTCGTTCAACCAAAATAAAGGAGTAGATTCAGAACGAGTACACACCGGTGCCAGATGCCAAAGCCGAAATGACAACAATATACAATGGGTTCAATGATTTGCCGACATTTAACAATGGGTCATACACCAAGAGACTCCTGATGCCGATGTCTGTCAATTGGTGATTGCTATTTTTTTTCGTACAGGGTGAACCCCTCTGTGTCCCTGTTCTCCTCCCATCCTTTCCCACGGGAATTTCGTCACCTCTAACAACAGTGCTATTTTATTAGGAGCTGCAATGCACACGGTACAATGTGCTTCGGCAAAATGAACCCGGCAGAATGTTCACATTCTTGGATCAACAATGAGAACAGATGAGAAGTATCCCCAGTTAGACTTCCCCAGAGTAGGCGAGGAGAATGCCAACCAGTGTCCAGAACAAACTCTTGAAAAGGCACACGCCAAAGGTAGTGTCTTTTGTGGATGACTCCCTGTTGCTCCTGGGCAGAGCGTACCCTACTCACTGCATATGCCTAATGTGTCCCGGGAAAGTCAGGTGGGGATGCGAAGGGCAGGCTACTGGGAGCCTGTTTGTTTAATGCTTTTTTTGTTCTGTTCCTCATATTGTGGGCTGCTGCCCTGGTGGAACTAGTAAATTGGAGCGAAGGGGCTTCTTGCACGAAACAAGAGCAACACACCACTCCACCAGTGAGCACCCGAGAGGCCTGGCCTGTGGTTGGTGGTCAACCCACTCTTTAGGTCAAGGACCATTGCATTATCTCTCCTTTTAGGGCATTTAATACCTAGTGAAATTGTGGGAGCCCTCCATTTCATGGGATGATGGGCTTGAAAGACACCCAGCAGTTTAAGGAGCATTGACCAAATCATCAGAAAACCATGATCTATCGTCAGGATCGTATCCTTTCCAGTCTAAAAGATATTCAACCCACTTTCCTCTCTTACGAGAATCCACTACATATTGTACTTCATACTCAGGGCCTTCCAGGTTAGTCAGCAAAGGTTGGTTAGGAACATTAGATTTTTGGGTTGCCCTGGCGAGCTTCACAAGTGACCTGTGAAACACAGTGCACATACAATTTCTTTCAGGCAATCTTAATTTTATAGCAATTGGATTTCTGACCTGTTTAATGACAAAGAGTCTTAAATATCAAGGTTTTAGTTCAGCATGCATGACCTGCTTCGGAATATGTTTGATAGATAGTCAGACCTTCTCAATAACTTTGTAGCTTGGACCATCAATGTTTTTGTCGGTATGGGTTTTGTGATGTTGGTTGCCAATCATTAGATAGTCTCATACTTTTTTTTTTATGTGGCTGAGGTTACTAGCCATTTCAGTAGCTGTGTGGTTTTCAATAACATGTCTTCTACAATTACTAAAAAAATCATGGAGTTGGGCTGACAAGGGCTTGGCATTAACGTTGGTGAATTCTTATAATGTAAAAAGAAGACCCTATCATTTCGTCTGCCACTCGTGTAACAACATAAACACTGTTGCAGGGTTTTGCTTGGTGAATTTAATTTGCCATCTACCTGGGTTTGGAATGCAGTGTAGAATATGCCTTGCATATGTAACAACTCGTTCATGCTTTTACGAAATAATGCAGTGAACTGGGGCCCTCTCTCAGCGTTCATAGCTTCTTGTGAGCCATATATTTTGTAGATGTGATGGATGAACAAAATTGCTAGTGAAGAGGTGGAATGTAGTTTTGGAAGTGAAATTAAATTGTAAGTTTTTCTACAGTAACTCAAAGAACAGTTTTCTTTTCAGGCATAGGTAAGTTCATAATAAAAAGCCATAGCGAGAACTTGCCAAGGTTGTACTGGTTTCTCTAATAGCTGCAATCATCCAAACGATGCATATTTTAACATTTGTCTCAACATCTTTTCCCATAGTTGGCCAATAGAACTATCTTTGTAAGCATTAACCTTTGTAATAGTACAAACACTACTCTTTAATTTCTGAAATGCAGCAGCTGCTCCGGTTGACTAACTAAATGATGCTTTTTTCAAAGTGAGATATTCTAAAGGCATGTTAAGATTCGAATACTGTGTTACGATTCATCAGTACTAATTAGCAAAACTAAGAAACGTCTGAAATTCTTTGTGGTGGGGGCCACTCCAGCACTTCTTGGACCTTTTTTAAATTCATGGCTATGTTGTTTAGTGAAAAATGTATCCCAAAAGCTCTACTTGTTTTACATGGAGGAAGCATTCAGGGGCATATTTATACTCTGTTTGCGCCGAATGTGCGTCAAAATTTTTGACGCACAATCGGCGCAAACCCTGCCCCATATTTATACTTTGACGTCCGACCCCACGGGCGTCAAAGTTCCACCATGTGCGTTATTTTTCGGAAGGGGGAACCAGCCTTGCGTTAATTATATGCAAGGTAGGCGTTCCCTTCCAAAAAATGACTTTAAGGCCTGTGCCCCATATTTATACTCTGACGTCATTTTGACGCACAGGAGGGGGCAGGCCTTAAAAAACAGCGCCCAGCCTGATGGGTGCCGTTTTTTAACGCCTGGGTCAGGGCAGGCGTTAAGGGACCTGTGGGCTCAGAAGGAGCCCAGAGGTGCCCTCCCATGCCCCCAGGGACACCCCCTGCCACCCTTGCCCATCCCAGGAGGACACCCAAGGATGGAGGGACCCATCCCAGGGAAGGTGAGGTAAGTCGGGGTAAGTATTTTTTGGCGCAAATCGGGTTGAGGCCTGAATTTTGCCTCAGACCTGACTTGCCCCATTTTTTGACGCCCAACCTCCATTTTCCCCTACGCCGGCGCTGCCTGGTGTGAGTCATTTTTTTTTACGCACACCAGTCCGCAGCGCCGGCTAAATAAATAAGGCGCCCGCATGGCGCTTTTGAATGGCGTTAGCCGGCGGTAAAATTTTTGACGCACAACTGCGTTGGTGCAGTTGTGCGTCAAAAAGTATAAATATGGGCCTCAGTTTCCTTAGCCTAGGAATGTTTAGCACGTGTTGAATATTTTGATCCAAATTTTGAGAACAGATCAATAGGTCATCCAAACAGGCAACCAGAAACTCCAATAATGTATTTGAATATATATATAACTTATTCAGATTTGAAAAGCAGCAGGAGATCACATAGCCCCAGTTCCGTGACAGCGCATTCACAATGACATTTCCTTTAAACAGCATTTTCCATTTATCACCTTTTTGTATTCTGATCAGGTAATCCACAACCTGAGATCTAGCTTGGTCAACATACTGCCATCATGTACTTGGCCTATAAGGCCAGACAGTGATATCATTTATCTTGCAATAGTCATTGCATGGGTGTAGATCACTGGTCTTTTTCTTTATGAAAAACAAAGGAAATCCTGTTGGTCGTACTGATATATGTATGAGTCCTTTGCGGAAGCTGTGTTCAATATAGTCTTTGGGGGCTAGCTTTTCTATAAGGGACATAGAATACATTGTTCCATGAGATATCAGATGACCAGGAACTTGGTCAATGAAGCAGTCATGTGACAATGGGTTGGGTGTGATTCTACCACTACACGACAATATCATCTTGAAAGTCTTGTATTGATTGAAGAATAGACTTTGTTAGATTGTCTGATGCCAAAGTCGTTGATATTTTAGTGATGGAAGATACCAGACCAGAATTTTGAAATTTGGGAGTTCGAGAGTTCTAGCTTGCCAATCAATAGTGGGGTGGTGGAAAGATAATTAGGAAAAGTCCTATTGCGACCCTAGATGCTTTGATGACATCAAAGCATAGAAACTCTTTCTGTTTCTCCATCCACATGCATAGAGCAATTGTTTCCTCACTGATGCTTCCAGATATTAATGAAGACTCATCAGCATAACAGATGATTTCTGGTTTCGAAAGCATAGGTATGGACAGTTACTGCTCGAAGTGTTGATCAATGAAATTACCATTCTGTTTGGATTCAATTAAGGCTTCCACTACTAAGGCTCCAGAGGAGCCTAATAAGGAACATACATTTGTAAAAAATGTTGTACCAATGTAAGAATGTGCAGTGAAATGCATTGATGTCTGGTACGACGTCTGGAAGAGCTCTCCATACATCTGGGCTTCTTTGTTTCCCAATCAGGGTAATGGACATTGTCCCACAATATGTCTTTGTTTCTCGCAATGAAAGCACAATTTGTCCTGGTGATGTTGAATATGTTCTTCACTAGATAATGACCTATGAATACCTCGAAGTTGCATTGGACCTCAGGGGAGATGAAGGATGATCTTGAGACATAAATTGGGTACGCATACTAATTTTGGATTCATTTCTTCCAAAAAACGTCACTGTTTCAGCAGCTGAAATCAAGGCCCTGATTTAAACTTTTTGGTGCAAAACTGCACTAATGCAGTTTTGCACCAAAAGTGTAGTACCGGCTTGCATCATTTCTGTGCACCAGCCGGGCACCATATCAATGGAATGGTGCAAGCCGGTGCAAAGGGAAGGCTAGTGTAAAAAAAAAGAAAATGACGTTAGTCGGGTACGGCTGGCGGTATGGAAGAAGGGGATTTTGCACCAAAAAATGACGTTAGGCAGGTTAGAGTAAAACAATGACTCTAACCTGCCTAGAGTAATTTTCTAGAAAAGACAGAGTGATGCCCATCACCCCAATGGCCAGCACAGGGGACCAGGGTCCCCTGGGCATAACCATTGCACCCTGTGCCATTTATGGGGGTCCATTTCAGGGCCCCCTATGGCACTTAAAAAAATAAAATAAAATACTTCCCTTTACTTACTTGGGATGGGGTCCCACATCCTCCGCAGTCCCTCTCATGCAGGGGGGGGGGGTGTCCCTGGGGCGGGCACCTGTGGGCTTATTCCATGGTGTTCCACCATGGAAATAGTCCCACAGGTCCTCTAATGCCTGCCCTGAACCAAGCATAAAAAAATGGGGCAAAGCAAGCTTTGCCCCATTTTTTGACCCCTTCTCCCTCTCGTGTACCATTTTTGTCCAGGAGTATAAATATGACGTTAAGGCCATAGAGTCACTTTTTGCACAGAAACGCCTACCTTGCATCTCATTAAGGCAAGGTAGGTTTCCACTTCCAAAAATGACTTTAACTCCTTTTGCACCGAATTAGAGTTAAAGAAAAATGACGCCAATTCAGTGCAAACAGAGTATAAATATGCCCCCAAGGCCCTGATTTATACTTTTTGGTGCAAAACTGCACTAACGCAGTTTTTAACCAAAAGGTTTGGCACCGGCTTGCACCATTTCTGTGCACCAGCCGGGCACCATATTTATGGAATGGTGCAAGCTGGTGCAGAGGGTAGGCTAGTGTATAAAACAATAATGTTGGTTGGGTGGGGCTGGTGGTATGGAAGAAGGGGGTTTACACCAAAAAATAATGTTAGGCAAGTTAGAGTAAATAAAAATGACTCTAACCTGCCTAGAGTCATTTTCTGATGCAAAACCATCCATACCACATGACTCCTGTCTTAGGAAAGACAGGAGTCATGCCCACCACCCCATTGGTCAGCACAGGGGACCAGGGTCCCCTGGGCATGGCCATTGCACCCTGTGCCATGTATGGGGGCCCATTTCAGGGCTCCCTATGGCACTATAAAAAATACAATAAAATACTTACCTGTACTTACCTGTACTTACCTGGGATGGGGTCCCCCATCCTCCGCTGTCCCTGTGGTGTGGGTAGGGGGGGGGCGTGGGGCCTTGGGAGGGCACCTTTGGGCTTATTCCATGGTGTTCCTCCACAGAAATAGGTCCACAGGTCCCCTAATGCCTGCCCTGACCCAGGCATTAATAAAATGGGGCAAAGCAAGCTTTGCACCATTTTTTGACCCCTCCTCCCTCCTGTGCAACATTTTTGCACAGGAGTATAAATATGGCGTTAAGGCCATAGAGTCATTTTTGCACAGGTCGCCTACCTTGCATCTCATTAAGGCAAGGTAGGTTTCCACATCCAAAAAAATACTTTAATTCCATAAATTTGGCGCTAGACGGGTCTAGTGCCAAAGAATAAATATGGAGTTAGTTTTGCACCGAATTAGAGTAAAAAAATGATGCTAATTCGGTACTAACAGAGTATAAAAATGCCCCCAATTGTGCTAACAATCTTGTTGATCATCTCTTAGACCACATTCAAATACAGTGATTTGTGTTTTGTTAAAACAGGCACCTAAAATAGTGAAATGGCGAATGCATGATACGTGGTCACACATTCTGTATTTTTAAATGAAGTATTTGCACTTGTTTTGCTTGTTTAGCATACAAAATTAAACATATTTTCCATAACTCAATGTTATTGCTTTTTTAAACAAACGTGGAAACCAGTAAGGTAAACAATTTCCTCACCTTTTGTGCATCAACAACCTGTTCCATCCAACCCCACCAAACAATGATGAATCAGCTGGTATATTTGGCTACAAAGTCCATAGTATTCCCACCACTTTCTCCACACTTCCCATGTTTGTGTGCGTATCCTCTAGCCAGGTATATCATATCTCCTACTTCTGCGCACCATGCTGAGAGCTAACTAAGTGGGGCAGGTGATGTCTCTTTTTGCTAAGATTGTAGCCTGCCCCCCCACTATACGGACAGCTCTTATTACCACCAGGCCGCCCAGGATCCTCAGTAGAGCTATTTTGGGAGTTGGTGTAGGTGATGCGATCAGGAACTGGGAGAGTGTTCTCTATGTGGCCCTCCAGTGTTCACTAATTTTGGGGCATACACATACCATATGGAAGAAGCCTGCGTCCTGGTGAGAACACCAGAAGAAGGCCCAGGTAGTCACCAGACTGGCATGTCATAGTGAGCAGCGGGTGAGGTACTTATTTTATCTAGATAAGGTGTAGATGTGGTGAAATTGCCCCAATATGAGACACTTTACAAGCGTCCCTCCAATCTGCATTATCTAGGGTGTCTATCCATGCCTGCCACCTCTGCCAAAGGGCCTGAATTGTATCTAGAGCGTGGATGATTAAGGATCAGGAGAGTTGGGAGAGCCCTTCTTTTTGAGGCCATCCCATAAACAGTTTATTTCCAGAGGGTTATATTAGGGGACATACCATGTTGTTTGATGGTTCCCTGGCACATTTGGTAATGTGCGGGAATTTATGGAATTGGCTTTTGAAGAGTCTAAAATGAAACAGGAGATCCTGGAATGATCTCATAATTGGCCCTGCCAGACATCTTCTAGATATGTAACCCCAATTCTGTCCCCTTTGTTTAATCCTTCCAGTTGTGCAGTATGCCTCAAAAATGTCCCCTCCCATACCTGAGTTTGCAGTTTGGGATTTGGGTAGTAGCCCATCCCAAAATATGCAGTGATGAGCACCAGATATGGGACACTGTCTTGGTGTGTTCTAGAAGATGTGAGGGGAGTTCCATACAAATGGCCCATTATTCGATAAATAACTATAAGGGATAACTCTGTGCGGTGCTTTGGCTCATTCTATCTACTGCATAACCAGTAATTTAATCCCAGGAGTTGTAATGCCCGCTAATAAAGATGGAGAATTGCCCCAATTGCCTGTGGACATTGCAACACTTTTCTAAGGCCATGCAAGATTAGTCAGCCAGCCCAGAGGAACAAGTGGATCTGAGTGTTTAGCTCATGATACTATGTAGCTGGGATCGCCAGTGGGAAATTTTGGAAGGTGTATAGAAATCATGGTGGATCATCATGTTGAACAAGGCTATTCTGCTGAAGAAATGGAGAGGGAGTTGTGACCAGCGTTGAAGGTCTCACTTTGTTTGTGTTAGGAGAGGGTGATATTAAGGCTCCAGGTCGGGCCTGGTTCCATGGAGATATAAATGTCTCGGTATTAAAAACTGAGCAGTTTTTATTAGGCTAGGCACTTTTTAAGAGATGTTGTTCAAGGGCATAAATTCAACAAAATGCCAGGAGTAGCGGAAGGGACATCACACGCCATTTGACTGTTACTTTGGGTCAAACATACACACACACTCACACACTCTCTCTCACGTAAACACACTCTCACCTTCAGATGCGCATGCAACATAAATTTAATAGCATTTTTACTCACCTTAGCTCCCAGATTCGGTCATATTCCAGCTAATTTTATTCCATTTTTTCTTACACAAATAGTGAATAATGTTATTCATTATTTGTGTGATAAAAACTTTTGCAGAAAATCAGGAAAGTGTTTACAAAGGCAGTGCCAGGGCTCGCAAGCTAGAGGTCGCAGGTGTGACCCCAGGTGACCACTAAATGACGTCTGTGATGTTGTTCTCTCCTTTAAGTGGGATGATAGGGATTTAGAGCAATTAGTTCGGAGTCCAGAAGACTCTTCATGCAAATCAAGGATCCAAAGGATTTGTGGGCTAGATTGTAGGGGATGAAAGAGAAGTAATAGGAGATCTTCAACATAGAGTGCTTTTCTGTCTTCTGCCTCTCCCTCCCAGCACCAGCCACTTAACTGAGCATCACATTGTATCAATCATGCTAGGGGTTCTATGGCTAGGGGAAAGAGCAAGTAAGGTAGGCAACATCCTTGTGTCGTGCCATGCAGTATCAGAAAGGGTTCTGACAGAACTCCCCTTGATTCAGACAAGGGGTGACAGGTAAGGGTAAACAGGTTTGATAACTTTTCCAAATGTAGTTTATGGAATCTAAAGCCTTTTCAAAGTTGATTATCAGAAATGCACCCAGATCTGGGATATAGGGCAGGTGGGCTAAGGCCACCAGCAGTCGGAGGATGCAGTGTCAGGTGATGCGGCCTGGCATAAAGCCACACTGGTCTTGGTGGATCAAGGTAGGCAGAACATGCAGCCTGTATGCCAGGGCTTTCACAAAATGTTGATTTTGGAGTTAATCAATGAAATCGGTTTGTAAGATGAGCGTTGGTCGAAAGGCCGTCCATCTGTTTTTGGATAACCACTATGATGGAAAGGATATTCAGCATATTTGTATGTTCTTGACCTAAATGTATTACCTAAAGGACGATTCTAATATAAGTAACGGTTGGTCACACTAAAGCAACGCTGTTAGACCTGACAGCCTTAGGGTGATCATCTCCCAACTTTTTGTCTGCCTTCCTCCACTTTTCTGACAGTGTTTTTTCTGGTTTTAGGACTCTGCGCACTTTACCACTGCTAACCAGTGCTAAAGTACACATGCTCTCTCCCTTAAACATGGTAACATTGGTCCATCCCCAATTAACATATTTAATTTACTTATAAGTCTCTAGTAAAGTGCACCACGTGTGCCCAGGGCCTGTAAATTAAATGCTACTGGTGGGCCTGCAGCACTGATTGAGCCACCCACATAAGTAGCCTGTCAACCATGTCTCAGGCTTGCCATTGCAAGCCCTGATTGTGCAGTTTCACTGCCACTTCAACTTGGCATTTAAAAGCCTTAAACTCCTCCCTTTCTACATATATTACCCCTGAGAAAGGCTCTAGGAAGCCCATAGGGAAGGGTGCTATTGTAGGACATGTAGAACATGTACATGTGTGTTTTATATGCCCTGGTAGTGAAAAACTCCTAAATTGGTTTTCCCCTACAGTGAGGCCTGCTCCTTTCATAGGCTAGCATTAAGGCTGCCCTCATATACGTTTTGAGTGCTATATTCTGATCTGAAAGGGGAAACCAGGTCATACTTAGGATGGCCAAAATGGTAATAGAAAATCCTGCTTATTGGGGAGGTTGGATTTTATATTACTATTGTAGGAATGCCACTTTAAGAAAGTGAGAATTTCTCTTCACTTACAAAATATCTGTGCCTTACAGCCTGTCTCCAATCAACGTCTGGGCTGGTTGACAGCTCCTTTCTGCATTTCATCCAGACAACCACAAACACAGGACACTTGGTCACATCTGCATGGGCTGGAAAGGTGGAGGGCCTGACACTTACATTTCAAAGGTTAGTGGCCTGCCCTCACATGATGGACTGCCAAACCCCCTACTGGGGCCCTGGCAGACAGGACTGCACTGAAAGGGGGACTTGTGCACTTCAAAACCACTCTTTGAAGTCTCCCGCACTTCAAAGGCATTTTGGGGTATATAAACTGGGTCTCTGACCCCACCAACTCAGATACCGTTGGACCTGCACCTGAACTCTGTCAGAAGACCTACCTGGCTGCCCAAAGGACTCTCTGGACTGCTTTGCTGCAAAGGACTGCTGCCCTGCTATTGCCCTGCTGCACTGCTGGCCTCTAGCTGTGCTGGAAGGACTCTGCCTTCCCCTCAAAGAGCTCTCCAGGGGCTTGGATTGCACTTCCCTCCTGTTCTGGGGTCTCAGGGACAGCAAAGACCTCTTCTGCTAGCTTTTTGCAAGAACACCAACTTCAGCGACTTCGGAACGACTTCAGCGATGCCAGCGATGCCAGCGACGCCGCAACCTGCTCCCGCTCCATGGACCTCCCTGCATGACTCTGGCCTGCAATGCAAGCCTGACGTCGCTGTGCCTCTGCTGACGTCACCCATGGTCATTGCGACGCTGCAAAGTCAACACATCACGCCCTGACAAACCGGAACCAGCAACCCCGCCGGGTCACAAGGAATCTACGCATCCCGGATGACACCCAATAATTTTCCCCTGCAATCAGACAGACCTGATGCCGCACCTCCACCTGCTTCACAGCACGGAACCGACGCCTCTCTCCTCGGATGCCATAAGGGACTCATACTGCACCGACTCCAGGGATGCCTCTTTCCGACTCCGTGTGACATTCTTGTTCTTCGTTTTCCAAAGGTACTGTACCCGGGGGTCCATGTGACTCTGTAACCGGCACTGATGGTGTTGTAGTGCTGGGAACAACTCCGTCTATGACACAGTGATAGCCCCAGTTGGACCCATTGTGTTTTTAGGCGCTTTATTTGGAATTAATCTTTAAAAATTCATAACTTCTGGTTTTGAACATTGGATTTTCATAGTTTCAACAGTATTTTATTCAGATAAATATTCTCTAATTTTCTAAAACTGTGTGGTGTCTTTTTGTGGTGTTTTCACTCTGTTACTGTATGATTTATTGCACAATACACATTGCCTTCTCAGTTAAGCCTGGCTGTTCAGTGCCAAGCTACCAGAGAGTGGGCACAGGATAATTTGGATTGTGTGTGACTTACCCTGACTAGGATTGTGGTCCCTACTTGGGCAAGGATGTATACCTTTGCCAACTAGAGTCCCCATTACTAACAATCACATACCAAATTGACAATTAATAATACCACTTTGGATCGGTCAGCAGTAAAATCAGCAGGTTTTTGTTAAAAATGAAGGTGGTAAGTGGCATTAGATTTAAAAAATTGCAAATGTAGGGAAATCCCCCAAAAATCGTTCAAGGAGTGGAATATTGAGTAAAGCATTACAGAAATGAGATGCTGTATTAGGGCATTTTCCTGACTTTTAGCAGTGAATTTTGCTTATACCTCAGTCAAACTCTGGCACAAATGTTCAATTGAATCCATTGGTTAGGGTGTCAAATGACGTTCTCACACTAACAGGCACAAACCTAGAACTTGACGCATGAACCGATGAGGGAATGCAACCAGCGACAACATATGGTCCCCTTAAAGTAATTAACTCTGGGTTCAGCACCCAGTGCTGCAATTCTTGCTGAATGGAAGTTTAAAGAGAAGACAAAGGGAGGGCGGATCACCCCTTGATCAGGCGAGAGAAGTAGGCATTGAAATGCAAAGGGGGTCCAGCAACAGAAGCATGTGGAACAAGTTGCAGAAACCTGTATGATTAATAAATGACTGTTCCCCAGAACTGCATTACACACAATGCATTTCTACAGCAGAGACTCTGGGTGTCACACATCAGGAAGTCAACAAACATGAAATTTCCTACAGTACCAGTTATGTTAGAAATGGCCCTTTTTGCAGGGTCATCCCCAGTATTTTTGCCTCCTTCCTCCTATTTTTTCTGACCTGTTTTTGTTGGCTTTAGGAGTCTGGGCACTTTACTACTGCTAACCAGTGCTAAAGTGCATATGCTCTCTGTGTAAAGTGTACTGTTGATTGGTGTATCCATGAGTGGCTTATTTGATTTACTGGAAAGTCCCTAATAAAGTGCACTAGAGGTGCCCAGGGCTTGCAAATCAAATGCTACTAGTGGGCCTGCAACACTGGTTGTGCCACCCTCATTAGTAGCCCTATAAATATGTCTCAGACCTGCCACTGCAGTGTCTGTGTGTGCAGTTTTAAACTGCCAGTTCAACTTGGCAAGTGTACCCACTTGCCAGGCCTAAACCTTCCCTTCTACTAAATGTCAGGTACCCCTAAGGTAGGCCCTAGGTAGCCCCAGGGCCAGGGTGCAGTGTATGTTTAAGGTAGGACATATATTAGTGTGTTTTATATGTCCTAACAGTGAAATACTGCCAAATTCGCTTTTCACTGTGCAAGGCCTCCCCCTCTCATAGGTTAACATGGGGACTGCCTTTAAATATCCTTAAAGCGCAGATTCTGTTTGAGAGCGGATACAAATGTGGAGTTTAGGGTCTCTGACCTCACAATTTAAAAATACATCTTTTAGTGAAGTTGGTTTTTAAATTGTCTGTTAGAGACTTTTAGAAAGTAGGCATTTTCTTGCTTAAACCGGTATGTGACTCTGCCTCTTTGTGGATTGTCTGTCTGGGTCAGTTTGACAGTTTTGCACCTCTCTAGACAGTGACACAAAAGGGGGCAGGGGTGTAGCCTGCATATCCTGATGAGCCACCTGAGCTAGAGGGGAGGGATGAGTGGTCGTTCACACATGAAAGGACTGTGCCTGCCTTCACACAATACAGTCTCCGATCCGCTGGTGTGTCTGGGGCCTGGCCTGGACAAGGAAGGATCTTGCTAGCACTTGAGGCTTTGCATTGGAGTTTGCCAACTTCAAAAGGCTGAACTGGGTATAAGAAGAAGACCCAAAACCCCAGACTTTTAGAATATTTCTGGAACCAAGAGGAACCTCTGCCCAGGAGAAGAGCTGAAGAACTGAAGGAGGAGTACTGTCCCTTTGATGTATTGCTTTGCCTGACTGGCCTGCAGTTGCTGCTTCTGCCTGAAAAGAGTGCAAAGGGTGAACTTTGCTGTGTGTCCTGCTTGAGAAAATTCTCCAAGTGCCTGAAGTAGAGCTTGCCTCCTGTTGGAAGTCTCAGGGACACCAAAGACTTCAGTTTCCTCATCCTGCCGCACCAGGAACTGTGTGTTTTGTGCTGTTTAAGTGGATAAACTACTGTGCTGCCGACAACAACGCCGCTGGCCTGCACCGTGACCTTTCGACGCCACATGGAGTCACATTGCCCAGTTTCGCACTGCGACCCTGTACTCCCCGACACCGTCATCGGACAACTTCACCGAGCTGCTGCTCGCACCACAACCTGTGGGCCCCGCACTCCGGCATCGCTTCCTCACACCGCAGCCTGGGCATCCCCGATGACACCGCTCCTGCTGACATCGGCGCTGCTGCCTGCAATGTGGCTTGTGGACACCACTCGTGAGGTACACAGAGCACAGTCCCATCCTGTCCCGCACCGCAGCCCCGGTCCACCGACGTGAGAACCATTGAATCCTGTATTGTCACCAGGCCCCTGCCTGCACCGTGGCCTGTGGACACCGCTCGTGAGGGTCACGAAGCACCGTCCTGTCCCGCACCGCTGGCTTGGGCCTACCGATGACAGTGCTTCAGCAATTACGACGACGCTGCCTGCACCATGACCTGTGGACAACGCACGTCGCACCACCCCACTTCACACCGCAGCTCTGGTCTCACCGACGCCGCTGGAAGCCATCACCGAGCTGCTGCCTGCACCGTGACCTGTGGGCACCACATGTCGCATTGTCCCGCTTTGCACTGCAGCCCGATACCATCCACGCCGGCGCACCTGACTTCATCAGCCGGGAGTTCGATTCGCAACGCTTGTGAACTCAAGGGCCTGACGACTCCTGCACCGACTCCGGGAACCAACACCGCGACATCAGCGACACCGCTCTCTGGAGCTCACCGCAAGGATCACGACGCCCTGCAAATCCAAGGTACTGTTTGCGAGTCTTCCCGTCACCATAGCCGGTCCGCAATGCCGCAGCCGGCCTGAACGGTTGGTTTTTCTGATCACGTCGCTGTGATATCCCCAGGTGGAGCTATCGACTTCAAGGAACTGCATTTTTTAGTACATCTTGCAGAATTCATATTTTTATTTCTGTATGTTGGATTTTTATCATATTTGGTCTTGTTTTATTTAGATAATTATTGGCTATTTTTCTAAAACTGGTGTGGTGTCCTTTTGTAGTATTTTCACTTATTACTGTGTGTTATGTGCACATGCTTTACACATTGCTTCTGAGATAAGCCTGACTGCTCGTGCCAAGCTACCAAGGGGGTGAGCAAGGGTTATCTGAGCGGGTATCTCCCTTATCCTGACTAGAGTGAGGGTCCCTACCTGGACAGGGTGCAAACCGACTGCCAACTAGAGACCCCATTCCTAACAAGTTCTAATTCAAAAGAAAGGGTTTTCCAGTTATAGCAGTTCAACCGCAAACAAGTATTTGCAATGCAAAGGGTCTCGCCTTTGCTTGAGTTAGAGCTGCTGGCATTGTAAATTCATAACTGGACTTTTCTTGCCACATAAATTGGTCAACCCTGCCTCATTATTTGTTTTTTTCCTGCCACATAATTCCAGTGGCCCTGCATATAACTAAATAACCCCCATTTACTTTCTTCCTCTATCTGCATCCAAAAATTAAAATGTTCCAATTTGGTATCCTAATTTAAATCTGCCATGCTAATTCCAATAGAATACCACTTTCACTACTCCACCATCAGAGACTGGCTGGCTATCACAATTCCTAAAAAACACAGATACAAGACAGCCACAGAGTAACAAGAGAAATAAACTAGAAGGGTCACCCAAATATATCAAGAGGGTTCAAAAAGTCATAGTATAATTAGGATGGTAAATTGGCCCCAATCATGGTCATAATGGCAATAAGGAGAGATTAATGAAACATATACAATTGTCATATAAACTCAATAAAAACCTTTAGCAGAAATAAACCTTTGTGCTCACAACAGCTCCTAGAGAACACCACAATGAAAATATAATTTATAAGAGACATGGTAATGTAACCATATAGTTAACCCCGATAGAACGCAACCGCATGAAAACAGAATGACCAAAAGTAATGCAGTATAACCATATATTTATCCCCTAAAGGACATAGGGGGTTATTCTAACTTTGGAGGAGTGTTAATCCGTCCCAAAAGTGACGGTAAAGTGACGGATATACCACCAGCCGTATTACGAGTTCCATAGGATATAATGGACTCGTAATACGGCTGGTGGTAAATCCGTCACTTTTCCGTCACTTTTGGGACGGATTAACACCTCCTCCAAAGTTAGAATAACCCCCATAGTGCATTACACATTTTAAGAACTAGTAGGTCTAGTGCAATGCTAATACAAAGAAAACCCTTAAAACACAAATTACTCTCAGCTGTAAAACAAATGTTATAGCCATGAAAACAGTTGAAAAGATGCTGAATGGTGGGAGGGGTTATTATTGTGGGGTCCCCGCTAACCTAGTGTGGGGACCTAAGGGTGATTTAGACAGAAAGAGCAGGTTGTGGTGAACATTTTGAAGGTGGCCCCATTGTCCTAGGATCACCACAGGCTGCGTTATGAGCAAAAAATGTTTTTGTAAAAGAATGCCCTGCAAAGCATTATAGGACAACCAAGTGCTGCAAATATTGTAGTATGTTGACTATAATGCTCAGAACAGCCTCTAAAAAACACCTCAATAAAAATATAATTTATAAAAAAACATGGTGAAGTAACTATATTGTTAGTCCCTAGAGAACATAACAATGTGAAAGCAAAATAACAGAAAATAATGCATAAATGTATCCCATAGAGAGCATAGTGCGTGATATATTTTCAGGCCTACTGTAATACTAAGCACCTTAGAACACAAACTATTCCAAGCTGTAAAACAAAACTTCCAGCTGTAAGACAACTTAATAAGGAACTTAATGGTGGAAGGGGTTAATATTTTGGGGTCCCCACTGACCTAGTGTGGGGAACAAGAGACAACCTCAACAGAAAGAGTGTGTCACACTGAACGTTTTGGTGGTGGTCCTATTTTTCTACGACCACCACAGGCTGAGTTAGGAGCAAATATGTTGTGAAGAAGAATGCTTACAAAGCATTATGGGTTGAGTTTTCCCGAGTGCAGTGAATATTGTAGTATCGACTCTCCAGTTGTGCTGGGAGAGCCTTTGGCTTTGAGGATTTCTGTTTTACATAAAGCATTTACCAATTTCAAGTGTAATAAGGGGAAAGCCACAAGAAATGACTCTGATTAGGTAAATGAACAATGTGACCATCGCTCCAGTAGCACCGATCAAGTTCACCCTGTTGTGCCTGTTCGTACTGTGAGTGCCATGGAAGCATGAAGGGGAGAGACAAAAGAAAAAAATATTTTGCCCATGCTGAAGTATATCAACAATCGTGCAATAATCTATGTAACAGTAGCAGTCTACAAGGTGTGACAAAAACAGCTTAAAAGCATGACAAACGTAAAGCATTTACCAATTACATCAAGTGATTTTTGAAAGGTAATCCCAGGAACAAATGAAAGTCATGGGCGTGAGGTGGGCATGGTTAAAAGTCCACAATACTTACATCAGGTCAAAGCACTTGCGTGCTCGACCTAAAAAGCAAGAGTTTCATAGACCTGGACACACCAGTACTGGTTGTCAGAATTCACAAAACACCAACAGCCAATTGATAAAAAAATGAGGAACAGACAAGAAATGTCTCTAGTGAAAGTTCCCCTAGAATATTAAGGGGCATATTTATACTCTGTTTGCGCCGAATTTGTGTCGTTTTTTTCGACGCAAATTCGGCGCAAAACTAACGCCATATTTATACTTTGGCGTTAGACGCGTCTAGCGCCAAAGTATGAGGAAAGAGCGTCATTTTTTTGCGTGAACGCCTTCCTTGCGTTAATGAGATGCAAGGTAGGCGTTCCCGTCTAAAAAAATTACTGCGACGCAAATGCGTCGTATTTATACTCCCGGGCAAAAATCACGCCCGGGAGTGGGCGGGGCAAAAAAACCTGCATTTGCGCCGGATTTTAGTGCCTGGGTCAGGGCAGGCGTTAAGGGACCTGTGGGCTCAAAATGAGCCCACAGCTGCCCTCCCATGCCCCCAGGGACCCCCCCTGCCACCCTTGCCCACCCCAGGAGGACACCCAAGGATGGAGGGACCCATCCCAGGGACATTCAGGTAAGTTCAGGTAAGTATAAATATTTTTATTTTTTATTTTATTTTTTGGCATAGGGGGGCCTGATTTGTGCCCCCCTACATGCCTCAATGCCCAATGACCATGCCCAGGGGACATAAGTCCCCTGGGCATGGCCATTGGGCAAGGGGGCATGACTCCTGTCTTTACTAAGACAGGAGTCATGTAAATGGCGTCTGGGCGTCGTAAAAAATGGCGCAAATCGGGTGGAGGCGATTTTTTTGTGTCAACCTGACTTGCACCATTTTTAAGACGCCCTAACGCCATTTTTCCCTACGCCGGCGCTGCCTGGTGTACGTGGTTTTTTTCCACGCACACCAGGCAGCGCCGGTCTGCTAGCGCCGGCTAACGCCATTCAATAAATACGGCGCCCGCATGGCGCTTCAGAATGGTGTTAGCCGGCGCAAAACTTTTTGACGCTAAACTGCGTTAGCGCAGTTTAGCGTCAAAAAGTATAAATACGGGCCTAAGTACCTCCGTTAACCAACTAGAAAGCAAAAGGACTGAATCCACAAAAAGTAGCAAAGTTCTTTGGCGTTAACTCTTCTTTACAAAAAAACGTCAATTGGTGGTCAGAGTAACCTTTTGAAAAGATATTCACTAAAAGGCAGAGCGCTATTTGCAGATGGTTTCAAATCACACTTTTCACTGTGCACGTTCAATGTGTTCCTAGGAAGTAAGGTAACAGGTAAATTGTTCAACACTGTTCTTTGTTTGATGCCTTAACAGCTGCCAAGCATTTTGCTTATGTGTGACATTTCCATATTTTCAAGCTATTTATATATGGTTCTCCAATGCATTATGTGTAATGCTTTGAGTGACACTTTGAGTAACATGCTCACTTAATGACATAAATATTAGAAATTACACCTTTGCCTGTTTTTCTAAGGCAGTTTCAAGATGGCTATAATGTTTCTGAATTGCTTATGTCAGATCACTAACATTCCTTTTTTTTAACATACTCAAGGCACCTGACAACTTCAGGACCAAAATGTTCTGTGTACTGTATACTTCTGACCCTGCTTTAATGAATTATTTCAGACTGGACTGCTAATAACACTCACAGACTGTTCAAACTAAACATACATATCCTCAGCGAATGAATGTGCACCAATCCGCATAGACTTTACAATGACCCGGAGTGTCTGTGTATGGAAATCATTGGTACTGCCACCAGTATGCAAGATATCAGTGACTACATACACTAGAGACCCTCGCCATCACAGTGCAATAAATTAAGGCACAGTCGGGGATTATGTGCTGCAATACAGCACTGCATAGAATGTAGAGCATTAGTAACTTGAGCAGCAACATTTACCAAAATTCTGCACCACACTTAACACATTGATGGGTATGGTTGGAGCAGTCTGGCGCCACATACTTTCATGAGACATTCCATTCATTCCTAGGTGGGTGGGTGCTATATTGGGCTTCCGTGGCATACAGTACATGTTGACATCCAGCCTGCTTGGAACTGAATAAGTCTATCGATGCAAATGAAAGAGGTGAAGGGACCAGCCAAAACCGCAGCCTCACGAGTTCAACAAGTCTTTGGAGGTATCCAAGGGAACTACACCTCTCATGGGCCCTGGTTCTGCTCGTGCCAGTATTAAATATACACTACTCTGAAAGCCTCGAGTTGACTAATCAACTCCAGTGCAAAGATGCGGGAACAAGCACTTAAGTGCGTTAGTTTAACCCCTGATTTGTGGCACTTGGCAGGGCTAGTCCCTTGCAATATGGACTGCCACCCTGTTAGACCTACTCCACAGGAGGGTGGTGACTTCTTGTAGGAAATAAGAAGCACAACACGCCGGCTGGACTAGGAGCACCCAGGGGCATATTTATACTCTGTTTGCGCCGGATTTGCGTCGTTTTTTTTTACGCAAATCCGACGCAAAGCTAACTCCATATTTATACTTTGGCGTTAGACCTGTTTAGCGCCAAAGATCTTGGAGTTTGCGTCATTTTTTAGCGTGGACACCTACCTTGCGTTAATGATATGCAAGGTAGGCGTTCCCTTCTAAAAAATGACTCTAAGGCATGTGTGCCTTATTTAAACTCCCGTGCAAAAATGACGCACGGGAGTGGCCGGGCCTTAACAAATGACGTCCAGCCGCTTTTGCGTCATTTTTTAACGCCTGGTCAGGGCAGGCTTTAAGGGACCTGTGGGCTCTGAAGGAGCCCAGAGGTGCCCTCCCATGTCCCCAGGGACACCCCCTGCCACCCTTGCCCACCCCAGGAGGACGCCCAAGGATGGAGGGACCCATCCCAGGGAACTTAAGGTAAGTTCAGGTAAGTATTTTTTTTTTTGTGGCATAGGGGGGCCTGATTTGTGCCCCCCTACATGCCACTATGCCCAATGACCATGCCCAGGGGACATAAGTCCCCTGGGCATGGCCATTTGGCAAGGGGGCATGACTCCTGTCTGTGCTAAGACAGGAGTCATTTCAATGGGGGTTGGGCGTCAAAAAAAATGGCGCAAATCGGGTTGAGGCCAAAATTTTGCCTCAGACCTGACTTGCCCCATTTTTTGACGCCCAAGCTCCATTTTCCCCTACGCCGGCGCTGCCTGGTGTGAGTCATTTTTTTTACGCACACCAGTCAGCTGCGCCGGCTAACGTCATTCAATAAATAAGGCGCCCGCATGGTGCTTTGGAATGGCGTTAGCCGGCGTTAAAATGTTTGACGCACAACTGCGTTGGCGCAGTTGTGCGTCAAAAAGTATAAATAGGGCCCCCAGTGCTTAATTTGTGCTTGTTGTTTCCGGTGCAGAGCATCGGCCCTTATTTTTTAGGACCGGCGCTTATTTTTCTGCCTCAAGCATTTACTGCGAGCAAAAGACACATATTGGAAGGGCGGAGGAAGAGAAAAACGAAAAAGCGTCACGATGGGAGAAAGTAGAAAGCTGCAAGAGTGAGCTGAAGGAGCAGGGAGTGGCTTCAAATGGATTGAAGAGGCCCGAGATGGCTTCAGAATTACGCTGCCTCAATATTCCGTGTTCGCGCACTGAACTGAAGCAGCCGCGTGTTTAAGAGGAGGGCTTTGAGCACTGGCACCTTTTTATTTACAAATTAAGCACTGGCACCACCCGAGGGGCCAGGGATGAGGATAGGGGTTAACTTGGTTCAATGATACAAGGACTATGACGATTACACCATAGCCATGAGGTTTTACATTTTAACCAGCGGAATAAGGTTACCACAGAAATATATTTGTACACCAACATCTGCAGTTTGGTTTTTTGTGTGATTCCAAGCACGTTTCTCTGGCTAAATTGTGCTTCCTTTCTGGAAGAACATGGAGAAAATGTGAAGGCTATACAGTAACGTCGTCATTCCGTCATGGAATTACTCCCTGGATTTTGAGTGGGACTTTAAACCCTGTCCATTACAGTATATGCGAAACAATGGCATAAAAACTGTGAAAATGCAAAATGATACCAGAAATTCTAGGGTTTGAGCAGGTTTATTGAGTAATTCGTCTGTGTGTGGATCTTGCTATTGTTTGGATTTCGAACAGAAGTAAATAAACACAAAACGCTTGCTTATGTGGTTGGCTCCTTTCTTTTTAAAGCTTTCAGAATGCATCAATTTTTAACGTATGTTCTTTTCTATTAGGAGAAAGCTGCAAATAACAACATTGATTGATTGCACTTACCAGCATATTAATGTTTCTTTCAGCTGCTCTTTCCAACCCGACAAGGCTCAACAAATCAGGTAGCGAATCGTGTTTTCTGCTCCCCTGTCAATCTACTTAATAGCCCTGTAGACAGCTACATCACTGTTTATCATGCTGCATACAGCAGCTCCAGAAGATTGTCAAAATATCATGTTATCCTACTGTGTATTGTAGCCTCGCAATAAGTATTGTGTATTTTATACTTGGTAACACATGTATTGTATTTACTATTTTCAAATGTGCAGAAATCAACCCAGTCTTGCCAATTGGCTTTAACCATGGAATGTATTTATTTTAATTTCATTTTTAGATTTTATTTTATTTATTCACTTTTTATACAGCGCATAAACAGGCCCATCAAAGGGACATCAGTGCCCGGTAAAATTTGGAAAAAAAATAGGGCCTCAACTACAAGGGGGAATATTTACAAGAAAGTGGCACATCAGCTATGATGCACCACTTTTCTTGCACCACCTCCTAAAGTCATCATGGCAGCGCCGTATTTATAATATGGCGCACTATGGCGCATGTTAGCACAATAGCGTCAAAATTGTTGACGTTATGGTGGCTCTTTGGTCGACAAGCTCCAAAAATGACCGAATGATCCAAGTGCAAATTATTACATTTGCTGGATCACGCATGCCCGTCGCTATCCCTTTGGGGCCCATCCTTGAGTTTGAGGAGGGTTCCTGTTTCACTTAACCAATTTAGTTTATTGTAATAGTGAGGATTAGGTAAGATCTTTTTTGGTCCTGATGAATCGCATTTAAATCTTTGCAGACTAACTTAGCGAGAAACATGTTGACTTTCCATTTGAGGCAGCATGGGAATTCCCAACCCTGCTCTCCACATACTATGTCCCTGAATGATATGTTTTTTAAACATAAGACATTACATATGAGTAGGGAAAATAGACATTACTCTTACTTTCCCTCTACCTTTCTTTGTTTTTAATATTGACAGGGGCCAATACCCTTAATAAATATTCCATTACATGGTCCCTCTAGTCAATTTTAACAGTTTACCTCACCAATCCCACATTACTGCATTAACCACCGGCAAGTAAATGATAAGATCTCAGATAAAGAGCCCCCTCGAGGGGCCGTCAGACATTGCAGTGCTGGCCTGACGAGGAGCAAAGCCCGATGATGAAGCATGTCATAGAAAGGTGAGTGAGGGCTCTTGTTCCTGAGTTTGAATACTCCCTGGGACCGGTTGATTTCCCCTAAATTGGGTTGAAATCAATCGCCTTCATTGTGGAACTGTGTATCATTTCTTTTGTGATGTATATGTTGAATGACAGTCCTCACTTCTCCTTAGATCCCAGGGTAGAAATGGATTCTATGGAGAGATCCATCCTTGTTGTGGTTGTGAGGTTCACATGCTTGACTGGTCAGACTTCGTGTGCAAGGAATGGCAGAGTATGGATAATTGTTTGGATTGGTCCTGGTGTAGATGCTACAGTGCCAATTCTTGGACGTTATGTGCTATATGATTGATCACCTGTAATTAGATGCTGCAATATAAGTTGGACTGTTGTTAGCTTTGAGATCTGCGTTGATAATGCTGTTTTATATTTATCTGTTTGTGCCTATTTGGAAGAAGTGTTTTATTGGTTATGTATTTTTTCACTTCAGTGTTTGAGTATTGCAGCTGGAGTTTGTGATATGCTCCTGTCTGACTTGTGAGTTGCTCAGAATAGTCTGGCAGTGAGCTTTATTGGGCCCTGGAATTGCTGGCAGTTTGTTCTCTGGGTAGCAATGACTGGTGTTCACATCCTTCCTTGTTGTATTGAAAGTCACAGCCTCTCACCCCTGCGTTTGGTGGATGTGCTTTGGCTCCCGTTGCTGGATGCATGGTTAGTTGGCAGACCTGCCACTGCAGTGTCTGTGTGTGCAGTCTTGCACTGCCTTTTCGATTGCCAGGCCCAAACCTTCCATTTTAGTACATGTGAGGTACCCATAAGGTAGGCCCTAGGTAGCCCCAAGGGCAGGGTGCAGTGTATGTTAAAGGTGGGACATGTACTGATGTGTTTTACATGTCCTGATAGTGAAATACTGCCAAGTTCGGTTTTCACTATTGTAAGGCCTATCCCTCTCATAGGTTAACATGGGGACTGCCTTTAAATATCTCTTAAAGTGCAGATTCCCTTTGAGAGCAGATAGAGATAAGGAGTTTTGGGTATCTGAACTCACAATTGAAAAATACAACTTGTGGTAAAGTTGTTTTTTGGATTGTCAGTTTGAAAATGCCACATTTAGAAAGTGGGTATTTTCTTGCTTAAACCATTCTGTGCCTCTACCTGCTTGTGTATTCCAAATCTGGGTCAGACTGACAGTTGGGCTGTTGTGAATTCCCTCTAGAATGTGACACAAAGGGAGCTGGGGTGCAGCCTGCATATCCTGATGGGCCATCTGGGCAAGAGTGGAGGGAGGAGTGGTCTCTTACACATGAAAGGGCTGTGCCTGCCCTCACACAATGCAGTCTCTGACCCCCTGGAGTGTTTCTGGGGCCAGGCCTGTGCACGGCAGCATATTGTGAACAACAGAGACTTTCCTTTGAAGTATGCCTACTTCAAAGGCAGAAAGGGGTATAAGTAGTGGACCCAAAACCCCAGACTTTTAGATTCTTTCTGGATCAAGAGGAACCTCTGCCAAGGAGAAGTGCTGAAGTGCTGGAGGAGGAGTATTGTCCCTTTGCTGTGTGTACTTTGCTGGTTTGGCCTGCAGTTGCTGCTTCTGCCTTAAAAGAGAGCAAGAGGTGAACGTTGCTGTGTATCCCGCTTGAGAGAGTTCTCCAAGGGCTTGGAGTAGAGCTTGTCTCCTGTTGGAAGTCTCAGGGAAATCAAAGACTTCAGTTTCATCTGCCTACAGCACTGGGAACTGTATGTTTTGTGCTGTTCAATAAGAAAAACCATTGCGATGCCGCCAATGACGCTGCTGGCCTGCACCATGACCTGCAGACGGCGCACGGAGACGCACCACCCTACGTCACACCACAACCCTGGTCTCACCAACGCCGCCATCTACGCCGCCACTGAGCCCCTGCTTGCACCGTGACTTGTGGGCCCCGCACTCTGTCATTGCCTTGCTCACACCGCAGTCTGGGTATCCCTGACGCCGCTGCTCCTGCTGACACCGGCGCCACTGCCAGCACCGTGGTCTGTGGACACCACTTGTGAGGTACACGAAGCACCATCCCATCCCCCACAGTAGCCCCGGTCCACCGACGCGAGCACCATCAACTCCAGTGATGTCACCAGGTGTCCCAGTTTGAACCATGACCCATGGACGCCGGCTTGGGCCTACATCGTCAGCGCTTCATCAACGACAATGCCGCTGCCTGCACCTTGACCTGGTGACACCTCATGTCGCACCTCCCCACTTCACACCACAGCCCTGGTCTCACCGACGCCGCTGGACCCTGTCACCGAGCCGCTGTTTGCACCACGACCTGCGGGCACTGCACATCGCATTGGCCTGTTTCGCTTCGCACTGCAAACCCGACGCCATCCACGCCAGCGCTCCTGACTTCATCAGCCTGCAGTTCAATCTGCAATGCATGTGACTTCAAGGGCTGACGACCCCCACACCGACCTCCGGAACCGACACTGCAACACCAGCGACGCCACTCTCTGGATCTCATCGCGAGGATCACGACGCCCTGCAATTTCAAAGGTACTGTTTGCAGATCTTCCCGACTCCGTAGCCGGCCTGCGACACCGTGGCTGGCCTGAACTGTTGGTTTTGTTGATCACGACGCCGTGATAGCCCCAGGTGGAGCTACTGACTTCAAGAAACTGTCTTTTTAAGTAATTCCTGCAAAAATTTTATATTATTTATTGTATGTTGGATTTTTATCGTATTTGCTCTTGTTTTATATAGATAAATATTGGCTATTTTTCTAAATCCGATGTGGTGTCCTTTTGTAGTGTTTTCACTTATTACTGTGGGTTATGTGCAAATGCTTTACACATTGCTTCTTACATAAGCCTGACTGCTTGTGCCCAGCTACCAATGGGGTGAGCAGGGGTTAGCTGAGCGGTTATCTCCCTTATCCTGACTAGAGTGAGGGTCCCTACTTGGACAGGGTGCAAACCGACTGCCAACTAGAGACCCCATTTCTAACAGTGTCATTGTATGCAGAAAACCTACTCTTGTACTTGTAAGAACCAGATATGTCATAGACAATTGACCAATTGGTTATTATTTGGGACAAGTTGAAGGCTAGGCCATTTTGATGCCTGATAGGACCATGATAGGCAATCTTAATTTTTAATTGCACTTTTAATAGGGCTGTGAATATCAGGGATATATACAGAGACAAATACTATAATCTGACCTATAATCTGTATAATATTCTAGATGCATTTAAAGCCAAGTTAGAAAAATGGATTAGAGTCTTCATATCATTGGTGGCTAGGATTTCTCTAGGTAAAATGGTTATTCTCCCCCATGTATCTTTAACTTTAGGTCTGTTTTCCAAATTTGCAAGGTATTCTATCAAGAAACCTCTCTGCAAGCTGCAGGACCTCGACAGGGTCACTTATCTGAGCAATCAAATTCCACAGAATATAACTCTTCTGGAACTGTGTAAATACTTCATTGCCTCACAAATGAAATATGTAGATTCTTGGTTTGATTAAGTGAACTCCAAACCAAACATTTTATTGGACTAGGTGTGGGTTCCACTAGCCGGTGCATTGAGGTCCTTTGAGATCATATCTATCTTTTTATGCGCTGAGTTCTCTGCCCCGACTGCTGAATCTCTGCAGTCATAAACCTACTATTAACTCTGTGTTTCAGAATACCAAAACAAATGTAAACTTACACAAAAGTATAAGATTACCTTTGTGAATCAGGCCCTAGTGACAAGCTAGAAAAACTATTGTTAGTAATTATTAAAAACCCAATTCAGTGGTCAAGTTGGATTTTTAATAAATATTGAGGGAAAGTATTTTTTAACAAGTCACCTTTTCCCTGCGAGACGTTCCTGGAAGCTAATTTGCATTAGGCCTCCATCTTCTCCCAGCCTGTGCTCAGCCTTGAATAGGTGTGAACGAGGTGTGAAAAACTTCCCAGAAGTAAACAACAGGCTGACCTGAATGGGTTGAGATGACTCCTCTGAACTCCACAGAATATTCTGAGTGGTGGCTGTGGGCATCCTGTTACACCACACTGTCAAATCCTACTTGGCGAGTCTGCACAATATGTTTCCGTAAAGGGATAGGTATTGTAGAACAATGCCTGAGTGCGTCCCTTTTGATGAATAAATATCTAATGGCCAAAAAAATTATATATATTTAGCTTTCATGGACCTTACATGTGCAAATGACTACGTCAGCCATGCCAAGGTGTGGGTTATAGTGAAGGAAATGGGAGTACAGAAGCCGCTGATCACAATTTTTAAGGCAGTTGTGCACAAATGCAAAGGCAAGAGTACAGCTTGGGAAAAATGGAGAGTATGCAGATTAATTTGAAATACATAGGGTGTAAGACATGGGCGTGTATTAGCACCTTTTCTGTTTACTTTATGCACAATATTCAGAAATCACTTGTCTAAAAAAAAGGAGATTATGTGTAGGTAGGCTTGCGTCCCCTGTCAATCTTGTTCTATACTGATGATTCAGTTCTGATGGCAAGAATAGGAAATGGTCTGCAGTGCCTCTTGGATAATTTTGGGACCTTCATAGACCTTAGACTTAAGTGTTATTTGCAGTAAAGCCTATATTATGATTTTAGGCACAGCCAAAAAGAAAGAGCATTACTGTTTTTAAGGGTCACAAAATAGCAACAACTGACACTTTTTCTTATCTGGGCCCACCTTTCGATTGTTGGAATAATTGGTCCCCCTTGAAGAACACTAGGTTGGTGTATTTGGAGGAAAGTATTGTGGCCATGAAGGGGTTTGCTGCAAAATTGGGGATTAAACCTGTATAAGAGATGATAGATATTTATTTGTCAAAATGTGTATCTGTTTGCCTGCTATACGGTGGGAGTTTGGGGTCACGTAAATATAAGACTTTTACAAATGGTGAAGAATCAATGCCCTAAAAGTTTTCTAGCTGTTCCAGGAAGTTGTTCCTCCACTATCTGCTATCAGGTGTTAGGTGTGTCTTTTTCAGAAGATTGCTTGCCAATAGTGTAGGAGGCTGGCCTGGCTTATAGTGGGTACCTTGTGGTACTTACAACTTGTGCCAGGTCCAGTTATCCTTGATTAGTAAAATAGAGGTGTTTCTAGCAGCTTAGGCTGATAGAGGTAGCTATGGCAAAACAGCTTAGGCTGAACTAGGAGACATGCAAAGCTTCTACTATACCACTTATATCATATAGCACAATATCATAAGAAAACACAATACTCAGAGTTACTAAAAATAAAGGTACTTTATTTTAGTGACAATATGCCAAAAGTATCTCAGAGGATACCCTCACTTAGGAGGTAAGTAATTAACACAAATTATATGTACACAAACCCAAAACAGGTAAGTAACAGTAAGAAAAGTAGTGCAAACAATGTAGAATCACAATAGAATGCAATAGGTAGGCATAGGTTTAGGGGCAACACAAACCATATACTCCAAAAGTGGAATGCAAATCACGAATGGACCCCAGACATATGGGAGGTTGTAGAGGGTCGCTGGGACTGCGAGAAAACAGTAAGGGTGTCCAAGATACCCCACCCCAAGACCCTGAAAAGTAGGAGTAAAGTTACCCTACTACCCCAGAAAGACAGAATAGTAATGATAGGGGATTCTGCAAGAACCACAAGCACCAGCAAAACACTGAAGACGGATTCCTGGACCTGAGGACCTGTAAAGGAAGGGCACCAAGTCCAAGAGTCACGCAAGTGTCCAGGGGGGGAAGTAGCCAACAAAACCCTGGATGAAGGTAAAAAAGGGCTGCCTCTGGGTGGAAGAAGCCAAAGATTCTGCAACAACGGAAGATGCCAGGAACTTCTCCTTAGGTCAGAAGGTGTCTCACGGCGTGCTAGAGGTTACAGAAGTATTTCCATGCAGAAATTTCACAAACAAGCCTTGCTAGCTGCAAGAGTTGCAGTTGAGGATTTTGGGTGCTGCTGGGGACCAGGAAGGACCAGGATGTCGCCCATTGGAGGAGGAGACAGAAGGGGTGCTCAGCAACTAACAGAGCCCCTGCAGAAGCAGACAGCACCTGCAGAAGTACCAGAACAGGTACTTAGAAGATTTGAGGACAGCAGTCAACTCAGAGTCACAAAGGAGGGTCCCACGACATCAGAGTACAACTCAGCAAGTTGGGCAATGCAGGACGGAGTGCTGGGGACCCAGACTAGGCTGTGAACAAAGGAATCCTTGGAAAAGTGCACAGAAGCCAGAGCAGCTGCAGATCACGCAGTACACAGGATTACTGTCTGGCATGGGGAGGCAAGGACTTACCTCCACCAAATTTGGACAGAAGGGCCACTGGACTGCATGAGACACTTGGACCCAGCTCCTGTGTTCCAGGGACCAAGCTCGTCAGGATGAGAGGGGACCCAGAGGTCCGGTGATGCAGAAGTTTGGTGCCTGCGTTGGCAGGGGGAAGATTCCGTCGACCCACAGGAGATTTCTTCTTGGCTTCCAGTGCAGGGTGAAGGCAGACAGCCCTCAGAGCATGCACCACCAGGAAACAGACGAGAAAGCCGGTATGATGAGGCGCTACAATGTTGCTGGTAGTCGTCTTGCTACTTTGTTGCGGTTTTGCAGGCGTCCTGGAGCAGTCAGCGGTCGATCCTTGGCAGAAGTCGAAGAGGGAAGTGCAGAGGAACTCTGGTGAGCTCTTGCATTCATTATCTGAGGAATAGCCCAGAGGAGAGACCCTAAATAGCCAGAAAAGGAGGTTTGGCTACTAAGAAAGGAGGCTTGGCTACTGAAAGAGGTAAGCACCTATCAGGAGGAGTCTCTGACGTCACCTGCTGGCACTGGCCACTCAGAGCAGTCCATTGTGCCCCACCACCTCTGAATCCATGAAGACAGAGGTCTGGGACACACTGGAGGAGCTCTGGGCACCTCCCCTGGGAGGTACATGTCAAGGGAGTGGTCCCTCCCCTTTCCTTTGTCCAGTTTCGCATCAGAGCAGGGCTGGGGGATCCCAGAACCGGTGTAGACTGGCTTATGCAGAGATGGGCACCATATGTGCCCATCAAAGCATTTCAAGAGGCTGGGGGAGGCTACTCCTCCCCAGCCCTTCACACCTATTTCCAAAGGGAGAGGATGTAACGCCCTCTCTCAGAGGAAATCCTATGTTCTGCCTTCCTGGGACTGGGCTGCCCAGACCCTTGTCTGAGGGGTTGGCAGCAGCTGCAGTGGAGTCCCCGGAAAGGCAGTTTGTCAGTACCCGGGTTCTATGCTAGAGACCCTGGGATGCACAGAATTGTCCCCCCAATACCAGAATGGTATTGGGGGTACAATTCCATGATCCTAGACATGTTACATGGCCATGTTCGGAGTTACTATTGTGATGCTACACATAGGTAGTGACCTATGTGTAGTGCACGCGTGTAATGGTGTTCCCGCACTCACAAAGTCCGGGGAATTTGCCCTGAACAATGTGGGGGCACCTTGGCTAGTGCCAGGGTGCCCACACACTAAGTAACTTGGCACCTAACCTTCACCAAGTGAGGGTCAGACATATAGGTGTCTTATAAGTTACTTATGTGCAGTGAAAAATGGCTGTGAAATAATGTTGATGTTATTTCACTCAGGCTGCAGTGGCAGTCCTGTGTAAGAATTGTCTAAGCTCCCTATGGGTGGCAAAAGAAATGCTGCAGCCCATAGGGATCTCCTGGAACCCCAATACCTTGGGCACCTAGGTACCATATACAAGGGAATTATAAGGGTGTTCCAGTGTGCCAATGAGAATTGGTGAAAATAGTCATTAGCCTGCAGTGACAATCGTGAAAAGCAGAGAGAACATAAACACTGAGGTTCTGGTTAGCAGAGCCTCAGTGATACAGTTAGGCACCACACAGGGAACACATACAGGGCATACATTATGAGCACTGGGGTCCTGCCTGGCAGGATCGCAGTGCCACATGGGCAAAAACAAACATACATATAGTGAAAATGGGGGTAACATGCCAGGCAAGATGGTATTTTCCTACAAATATCACCCATAATATTATGGCACTCGATATGGACAAATCCGGCTGCAGGTTTAAAAAGAAACATATCCAACGGCTGATTGAGTCTGGTGATATCCCGTGGTTAGTGTACATCAGCAATACCTGTGAGGAGATGGGAGAGGCTATGTAATTTTACAGCCCAGAAACTATTGCCAGATGGAGTGTAGGAGAAGCAAAGGGGGTGATTATCAGAAATGCTTCCCTACTACCACAGAAAGGCATATATCCATGTATTACCATGGTCACTAACCTGCAGCACAGATTTATCTTAACTAGATTCCGCCTATATACAGTACATTATTTAGTTGTTTTTCCCCTTGAATCTAGCATGAGGGATATCTTACAGCATGTCCTTGTGAGAATCGATCTAAACAATGCACTTTAATTTTATTATTTTTCAATGGCTTTTATGGCACCCCAAGGAAAAAATTGATTATCCTGTTGTTAAAACAGTTGTCTGGTACCCATTGTTTGCCCACCTTGCAGTACCTGCAACAACAGCACAATCATTTTATATGTTTTTCTATAGTAACATTTTTATGACAAGTCAGAAAGATTAGAAGTACTGTCTAAATAACAATGTGTGCTAGAGTTAATTATAAATTATGAAAGTGGGTGGATTTTTATTAATGTTTTGAGTGTGTAGCTGGGTAGACTAGATAAATATTCATGATCATAACTTATTATAACTAACTGGTGAAATTGTATCCTGTGCGATACCATTGCACAAATCGCAGGACACCTTCCTACACAGAAACAATCCTTGGTGGCGTTTTCCTCTTTCTATGTATTCTGCAGAATGCAGCATACATGGAAAGAGGAAAAAACTAAGAGAAATAAAGATACTTCTCCTTGTTACACCTGCCTTGGGGAGGCGTAAGATTTTGGCGCATATCCAGGTTTAGAAGTCCTTGTAAATCTGGGAATGCATCAAAACGCATGGGTGTTGTGTAGGAAAACCTACCGCAATGCCCATCGAACACCCTCCTGATGAAGAGTAAGGCAACACAGCGACTTGAATTCTAATTAAATGTGGGTGTACTTCATTGGGAGAACAGAAGGCGCTCTGGGTAATCAGGTAAGTGGTTATGAAAAGTAATGTCTTTAAATGGTGCACCCTTGAAAGACCCCACCCCTGGGTCATAATAAGTGTTAAACACTCGTAAAGGCAGTTAATGAATTTCAATCTTTTCTTTTCTTCTACAGTAATGTATAAATTTACTCATGATTGAATGATTACGTGTGTATGAGCACTGTTTCATTTGAACCTATAACTATTGTATAAGTACGGAAGATTGTTTTATGTGTGCCTCTTGTAATTAACCAACACAGCGACTTGTGCTGCTTTGCTATACTCCATATAATTATGCGCCATGAAAAGCCACACAAAGTGGCTTTGCGTGACCTTATAGATATGGTTGAGAGACTTTAGCCGCCAGAGTTTCAGAAAAAGTGACGCTCCAGCAGTGTAAGCATCTCATAAATATGTCCTTAATAACTGGTCTATCTACCTTTTCAAAATCAGAAACCTGAGTGACTTTGATAAGTGAAGAGCTCTTAAGCAATTCTGATTCTTAGTAATAGCAGTGCTCTAAGTGAGTCTGCGTTTGTTAAGAAACGAGGTTTCAATGTCTTAGGGTCACAGATATACTATTATTCACTAGTGCAGTGCGGTTCAAAAAGAGTTGTACGAATGTGGAAAAATAGTTCATCACTTTGTTTAGAAAATTTTGTGTGCCAAAAAAGTCAGTGGTTTTAACGTGATGCAAAACATTACACCAGGGCTCACAGAGCAGCCAGTGCTACCTTGAACGAGATCTGTCCTTACGGTACATCCTCCAGTGTAAATTTCAATGCCAGGACCACGGTCCAATTTTAAGGTGCATATAATACATACATGTAGAGATATCACTTGATGCTCTTCTTGCCCTCTTTAGGGTCCAGCGCGCAAGCGCTCTAGCCTGTTGTAATCTCTCTTTGGGCTTTTAACCACACCCACTCTTGCTATTCATTCTTAGTTGAGCTTGTCTTAAATGCTTCATTTTTAGTGGTGCATTTTGTGAAATGTCCCTCCTTTGTGTGCTGAGTCCCCTCCCGAAGCGATTTAACTAAGTGAACATTTCTGTTGGCCATCACACTACATCACTCTTCCTTCTGTTACAGCGTGTGATGGCCCCTCCTCCGGTTTCGATTTGCCTTTTATCCCAGCTGCGATCCCTCCTAGACATTCACGCAGGGAGCCAATAACTCTTGCACTCACGCTCATGGTTGCTTTGAATTGGCTTGCTTCTGTCAATTGTTTTACTTTTCATTTTCAATTTGTGTGGCAAGAAAAGTCCAGTTAGGGATTTACAATGCTAATAGCTCTTACTCCAGCAAACGCGAGACCCATTGCACTGCAAATGCTTGTTTTGCTCCTATTTTCAGTTGGTGCTGGGATTTCAAGCGAATGCGGGTGGAGCTACTTTTATAGATATGACTATGTGTGCAAACCTATAGGTGACAGTCCTGTTCCCATCTTCTTACTCACCTTTGCACAGATAATGGAGCGAGTTTGGCTGTCTGCAATGCAAAGCAATTTTATGCTGCTCTCATGACAACTTTTCAGCACAAGATTTAGGGGCATATTTATACTCCGTTTGCGCCGGAATTGCGTAGTATTTTTTTACGCAATTTCGACGCAAAACTAACTCCATATTTATACTTTGGCGTTAGACACGTCTAGCGCCAAAGTCCATGGAGTTAGCGTCATTTTTTAGCGTGGACACCTACTTTGCGTTAATTATATGCAAGGTAGGCGTTCCCGTCTAAAAAATCGACTCCGAGGCATGTGTGTCGGATTTATACTCCCGGGCAAAATTCACGCCCGGGAGCGGGCGGGTAAAAAAAATGACGTACGGACGCTTTTGCGCCGTTTTTTAGCGCCTGCAAAAGGAAGGCGTTAAGGGACCTGTGGGCTCTGAAGGAGCCCAGAGGTGCCCTCCCATGCCCCCAGGGACACCCCCTGTCACCCTTGCCCACCCCAGGAGGACACCCAAGGCTGGAGGGACCCATCCCAGGGACATTAAGGTAAGTTCAGGTAAGTGTTTTTTTTTTTTTTTGTGGCATAGGGGTGCCTGATTTGTGCCCCCCTACATGCCACTATGCCCAATGACCATGCCCAGGGGACAGAAGTCCCCTGGGCATGGCCATTGGGCAAGGGGGCATGACTCCTGTCTTTGCTAAGACAGGAGTCATTTCTATGGGGGTTGGGAGTGAAACAAAATGGCGCAAATCGGGTTGAGGCGAAAAAATTGCCTCAACCTGACTTGCCCCATTTCTTGACGCCCAAGCCCCATATCCCCCTACGCCGGCGCTGCCTGGTGTACGTCGTTTTTTTTAACGCACACCAGACGGCGCCGGCGGCTAACGCCGGCTAACGTCATTCAATAAATACGGCACCCGCATGGCGCTTCAGAATGGCGTTAGCCGGCGCTAATTTTTTTGACGCAAAACTGCGTTAGCGCAGTTTTGCGTCAAAAAGTATAAATATGGGCCTTAATTTGTACCAGAAAGTTGATTGACCTCGCATCTCAGCATTATTTAATAACAGTAACCCTGGGTCTGTGACTCTGTGTGTGTGTCTGTACCAGAGCTCTTTGTGGCACGAGTTTCGGAAATATCTAATGTAAACCTCTAAGCGATTCTTGGTTTTATCAATCACAAATCTCCGATGAACTTGCGGTAATTTCAATAACATAGTTGGAGTGAGTGTGTATTTCCTAGATAAAAGCTATGAATGAGGAACTCTTGTTAAAAGAATAAAGCATAGTTATGGTATTACAGCAGAAAGGGAGAATAACATATGCTCATAGTGTTGAACTGTACTCTTGTTGACTTTTCCTCTCTGATGACACATACATAAAATGAACATGCAGAAACTAAACATAACTATTTCTATTAAATCAACAAAAAAGGGATATGGAACTTCAATATTATTTCTATTGAGCACTCTTCAGAAATTCTGTAATTCCGATGACAATAATATTTGTGGGAAAGTGCACATCAGAGTTGTCATGCCTCAGGAACTCCTGGAGAATGTAGGTAGAAGTGAATTCATAAGGTCCTTATCACTTCTGTCTTCAAAACTGACCACCTTGAAATACTTGGTTACTCTAAACTGAGATTGAGTGGTTCTTTCTATTCATTTTTGTTAACAGCAGAAAGACAGACCCTCATTCACAAAATGTTGGCAACTAAACATCCTGTAAATATATATGGATGTCCCTACCACCTGTGCTTGGCTCAGTCACCTCATTTAGGTAATGAGGAAACAAAGGGCCAGATTTAATAGGCCCTAGTGCCACTGAAGCATCACTTTATGTGATGCTCCGGTGGCGCTGTGCAGTGCGCCACATTTACAAGGTGGCCACCTTGTAAATATGGGCCCCTTCAATGCAGTTTTCTGCATCAGAGGGGCGAGCAATGGGTGTTGCTGTGGGGGTTCACTGCAACACTCATTGCTTGTGACGCTGCCCCAGATTTACAAGAAGGCATAAATCTGTGGCAGTGCCCAAAACTAACGCCACACTACAGGTGGCATTAGCAAGGCACAACAAGGAGGAATACTTTTATTCCTCCTTGTTTCTGCTTTTTCAATGTGAGCTGCATTCTGCAGCACACATAGAAAGACCAGAAGGTCATGAATGAGGGGCTCATTACGACTTTGGCGGGCGGCCTCCGCCGCCCGGCAAAGTCCCGGTCGAGATGACCTCCTATGCAGCCGTCCCTCAGCGGCCTCTATTACGAGTTTCCCACTGGGCATTCGATTATAAGCCAGCGGCAATGTTGCAGTGCGTTGGGTGCAACAGCACCCATTGTGCTTTTCACTGCCAGTTATTTGGGCAGTGGAAAGCGAGACGGGGCTGTCCATGGGGGTCCCTGCACTGCCCATGTCAAGTTCCTGGGCAGTGCAGGGGCCCCCATTGGTCCTCCAATGCCCCCTTTCTGCCAGCCTTTGCATGGCGGTCCGACCGCCATGCAAAGGCTGGCGGAAAGGGGATTTGTAATCCGGCAAGCAGCGGTGCCCTGGTGGATTAAGACTGTCGATTGGCGGCAACCTGGCCATAATATGGCGGTCGGATTGCTGCTTTTGTGCTGCTTTTGCCCAGGACCGCCAGACTCATAATGAGGCCCTGAATGTTTATGTGCAGGAAGGTGTCTCTTCCTGCAAATAAACAATCATTCAAAAATGACGCCTTGCTACTTCTGTGTGTGCTGCATTCTCCCTCAACGCAGACACCCTTGCACTATGATGCCGGGGGAAACACAGGGGTGCATCGTATTTTAGTAAATACAGCGAATCACTGTGTTTCTAAACTGACGCAGTGTGGCGCTGCTAATTTTGGCGCAGCACCGCGCTGCACCACTTTTTAGTAATTGTGGCACAAAATGTTTTACCTATCTGTCGGAAAAACTGACACTGACAGGCATACACTAGTGTCAGAGACACCGGACTAATTAGGACAGCTATTCAGGTGTCACTCTGATCACTGTTCCTTCTGTCTACTATTGTGTCAAAATTGCGTTTCCAGACAGAAAATGTCCTGAATTGTCCCCGAATCTTGGGGTCGGAATTTCCACCACTTGCGTATATTATTTATGTAATATCTGAAAAAGAAGCTCCATTTTCTAGTCTGTCCCTGTAAATTACATACGTGGCAGTAAATCCACCATGGTGCCTCAGCTTGTTATACCGGGTTTTTTTTTCACCTAAAGTTGCACCCGCTGTGACAGCCCTTTTGGGTGAAAAGTGCCTCTAGGCGGATTGGGAACTGAAAATTTCGCAGGTCACCAAACGGCTGTCCTGGCGGCACTGCAACAAAGCACAGTTTACTTCCGCATTCTATGAATAGTTGCAGAAAATTACTGGCTTCGTAATCCATACTAATATGAGGATGGTAACCACAAGTTCCATCCATCACACACATGCAACCACAAATTTCTTGTTAAAGGTGATGATGCACTCACATGATCTGTAATACCGGATTTTTTCAAAATCTCTAAAACTGATGAGGGGACGCCATTGGCCTGCACACCTGCTCTGTAAAACGGCTGCCAATCCCTGGTCTGTTTGCTCACTGTTTCGGGTATGGACTTTTAGTTGAAAGTACGTTTTGCCCCAGTGTTATTTGAGCATTTTAACATATACCTATATGTCATTGTGTTGTGCTTTTGGACAATACGTGGAAGGGCTTGAAAGAAAAGCGGCCACAAGAACAAGTGCGCCACTCATGCTTAGGATGCCACAGTTGGCGGGGCTTCCAGCAATATTTCCTTGAGAACAGAACCAGCTAAATAAACTTGAAAAGCTACACCTCTTGTGGCTGACAGACATTCCAATGATCTGGTATGTCAGAGCACCTTCATGTCACAGCAACATCCTAGTGCCTAATTGCCAACAAGGGACCTAATTTTACAGACATGCCGCTCCACATCGGGGAAGGGTGTGCTTGTGGTGCGCCTATGAAGAACACAGACGAGCTAAGCATTCCTCTGAGAAATGCTGGTCAGCAGCACAGTAATTCCCACAGGGAGTTGTTTTCGATCTCTTTCAAATTCGTACTGACTTCTTTCAGACGTTTAGGCCGTTACAATATTGTCAGTGTTTCATTTTGGTAATATTGCGTCATATGTCGTCTAGTATTGTATTGTTATTGTACATCCAAATTGGTGGTTCGGGCATGAAAAACTTAGAAAGCTACGCTTTCGGAAGCATTATTTAGATACTAACTGCATGTTCAGGGCTGACATCGATTTGTACGAACACATTTTTCTGTAGGCAAAAAATGAGAAAAACCTTTTGATAGATCATGGCTTAAATTCCGAGCCATGTGCAAACAGGAGTATGGAATTTCAAGGTATGTGAAAACTATCGCACCATTGCAGTTTTTCTCTGATCCCAGCAGGTCAAAGCGACCAAAATGTATTGAGGGAAAAGGTCCTGAAAAAGGCTAAACAATCGGAATATTGTACGCTATTCCACACACCTTGTAGTGAGGGCCTTAGTGTTCATTTTAAAAGCAGTCACCACACTGCAGCGCTCTGCTCACTGTCCTCCGCTCTTCATGTGCACATCAGTTGTGCCTGGATGGGTTTAATCTAAAGAGTCCCATAGACAGGTCCTGACCAGGCATATCTCCGCGGGCTGGAGCCATTGGAGCCTGGTTATTAGGGAAGGGAGCCACATCTGGCGCTTCTGTCGTTTCTGCACCTTCCCTATGAAATTAGCGTTGACAAGTGGGCTTGAGGAAAGAGAGAGAAACAGAAAGAGCGATGTTAGAGAGTGGGGATGAACGGAACATGGTTCGTTTGAACATTTTTGTCAGGGCTGTTTTTCATTCTCACTCCTGCCCTGCTTGTAAACACTATCGCGATGGCTGCAGGCTTTATTAAAAAAAAAACACTGGCCACACTCCGATGTGCCAAATGGCTTTCATAAATGAAATGTCAGTGCTGCATATCTTATTTGCAGTTGGAGAGCACACAGATGCCTGGAACCTTCTCCTTTTCCTTCTGTGGGGGACCAGAGACACCCTTCTTGTGGTCCCCCCAGTATCTCATTGGACACTCTGGTGCTGAGCCAGAGGTCAACATCTCTATCAAGCTTCCTAGGAATAGTGAGCTTAGAGTCTATCAGGTGTTGGAGTAACTCTGTAAAGCAATTACTCAAGACATGTTCCCTCATAATCAAATAATACAGCCCATCATAGTCGTTTTCTTCACTGCCCTTCACACAACCATCCAGTGCGTTACTGGAAAAGTCCACAAAGTCCTTCCAAGACTGGTGTGAATGTTCCTAGACATCACTGAAGTTCAAGCAATACTATTTCGGGGTCAAACCAAGTTTGTGAGTGGGGGCCTCTTTCATGAGGACATATCTAGTCAGCTGTATCTAGGGTGTCCCTCCCACCAATGAGTATGTGCTTCCACTGGCCAATCCCCCCTCTTCTGGGACTCTGAGCATACACAAGATCACATCATAAGCTGCAAACCACTTACAAGTGTCATCCCCCACCACATAACTAATCACCAGGTCTTTGGTGATGTGGACCATATAACTGTCTCCCCTAGCCACGTCTGAATAGAGGCCAGCCATCCTCTCTGGACTCTGATCCTTGCTGACACTGAAGCAACATGGCCTTCCACTCCTTTATGACCATGTTTTTCTCCTCCAGCACACGAGCTACAGCTGCCTTACTATCCTCAGCTGTCAAAACTGCACTATTCTCCTCCAGGGCAAGACATGCCAATTTCAACTTAAGGGCCCTTTAAGCCTGAGTGGCCACCATTTCCAAATAGTGAGTTCCCAGCTCTGAGAAGGTCAGGCTGCAAAATGACACACGTCTTGCCCCAGACGGCACAGGTGGTGGTCCTGGGAAGTCAGTTTCTTCCTGCGCTGGGGTGATATCCTCACACTCCTCTGAGCCAATCTGTGCTTGTGAACTTTCCTGTGCTCCCACTTCCTGGCACTCGGGCTTGCCTTGAGGGTCCCCGCCTTGCAGAGGGCCTTCATCTCGGCCACAGTACAATAAACAATAAAAAATCCTACTCTAATTAAAAAAAACAGAGTACAATGCAATAAACAGAATGACACCAAAACTTTAAAAAATCTAGTAAATGGAAATGCAGATATGACTTTTTTTAGGGTTTAAGTGAAAATAGCACCAACATGTGCTAAGTGCCAAAGATAGTCTACGGTTGCTGTAGACTGAGACCTAGGTGAACTTTGAGGATCACCACAATGGACCCTGAGGTCCTATATACCAAGCAGGATGGCCTAGTCAAGTGTTTTAGCTTCACACATAGCCTGCAAAATGGATTAAGAAGTCTTCCAGTGGAGAAAGGCAGCAGGATATGCCTGGCAAAATCGGTGTGAGGTTCAGTAGCTGTTGGGTGAATTTCCTGTCTGACAATTTGAATTCCTGCCTGCCAGGGTCCAACCGTCATCTGGATACTTTGCTCACTTTTGACTGGTCAAGAGTTTCTCATTTGGACATAATCTATAACTTGGAAGTCCTTTCTGCAAGCAGGATGAACCTGTTTCTTCTTTCAACTGAAGTTGTACCTTTGCACGATTGTCTTTGTTAGTTGGTGCTGATCTTATGGTGGATTGTGATCAGAATTTTTAAAATTTCCAAAACTTTGCCAGGGTAAGTCCCTTTTAAGTCAGTTTTTCACCTAAGGGTTCAAGACTTCAGGGGAGACTCTTAGAATTTTTAACTGGATCCAGCAAGGTCTTGAGCAGGGTCTGGAGCAGGCCCAGTTGTGACTGGGCACCTGGGAATTCAGGAATAAAATGTTTTTTGCAGCTTTTTGGCTCCCTGTAGCCACTTGTTTGTCCTGGTACTAGACCCAGCACTTGATGGATTCTCTCATGTTGCATCAAGTAAAGTTTAATCCTCTTCTGATCTTCCACAGGTCCAGGAAGCGTTCTGAGGAGGGTTCCTGGAGGTGACCCTTTTATGGTTTGCAATAGTCATTGGGTGGGGTGACTCCTGGCACCTCCCAACCAATAAGGCAAATGTTCCAAGTGGTGACCCTATCTAATTTTTCAGCAGTTCCTGCTTGCCCTACTGAAAACATTTCCACTGTGAACCTTACTCCTAAAATCCAAGATGGGAGGACCATTTCCTTTCTTGTGCAGAGCCTTTGGATCCACACAGATGTGTTGCCAGGAAAATGAGCAATCCTTTTGCCTGGGTCCACTCCAAACTGGTTTTGAAGGCAGCTTCTCAACCACTGGGCTTGGAGCCAGCCTGGCCAGTATGGGCCCAGGAAACAAAGGTTTGCCTTAATCTAGGTCTCACTTTACATTTGCTTCTGAAAGGACATGCTTTATCTTGGTCCCTTTCAAGTTAGTGAAGTCCCTAGGCCCATCACAGCTGTTCTTCCTGCAAGAGGAAGGAGAACACCACCCTACACCCCAGCTATTGTCTCTGCTCTGGGAGAAGTTTTCACACCTCCTTGTCAGGGAGACACTTCATGAACTCTGACAAGGACTGGTGGCAGGATAGACAAAATAACCAGAATATTGGGTAAAGAGCTGCCCAAGATCACATAGATAGTCAGAGGAGAAAGCGGTAGCCCTACACAAGGAAACAAGAAAGTCAAGGCTCAGAAAGAACAGACACACAAGTGGCAGTTTGGTATTTAGAAGAGATCTGCAAGGCATATATATATATATATATATATATATATATATATATATATATATATATATATTAGCTACCGATAGCCAGTAGGTAGTTATAGTTAGGACCAACATTTCCCTAGCTCTGCTTGGAAAGTTCTGGGGTGATTCATCAAGCAGGGGCAGAGAAAAGGGGGGTGGGTTCCAAAAAACGTTTTTCCCATTCTGTGTCCGTGGACATTTTTCATTCTTTAGACACTGTACAGACCGAACCGCTGAACGGAATTACATCACATTTGGCAGATCTTGATCTGCAGATTTTGCCTTTTGTGGTTTGGTGTAAATCCATTCAGTAGATTCAGAGTTATTAAAGGCTAAAAAATATAGATATACAGGGACACATCCTCTGATGTATCAGTTGATCCAGGCGAGAAAAGCATGGCCTTGATTGGCTGCCCGCAGCCTGACAGAAAAGTTGCGCCTGCCATTTTGTTTGTTGCATCGGCTGGAGGGTGGGAAAAGAAAAAGAAGAGTGAAAAAACACATAATGGGTCAGGATACAAGCATCCTGACCTCATAGAAGAAGTAGAGGTGTCCCTTGGGGACCCCTCAGGGTAAAAAAAGTGCCAAATTGTTCCTTCATCTGATCAGTGGATCCTCCGCAGGTCTTAATGTGGCGCCACCCTGTGTGAATTCATGGTGGATTCGTGGATCGAGAGAAATTGAAAACAAAATAAAAAACACCCACTGTCTCCAACCCCATGGGGCACTCAGTCGAAGGCACATGCATGTGTGCTAAAAAAACATAACAATTCACAGAAAAAACAAGGGTTACAGGGACGTTATAGTTAGGTTCTGAATTTACCCGCACAAAACCATAGAAATGCAGGAGTTATCATTATGGTTAACTCCAGTAACTACAACTCGTGCCCTAAGGTAATTATAACTTGCACCCTCACCATGCACAGTTAACTACCCCACATACTACATCATTGATTATACCTTCTATGGCTTAATTGATATTATCACTACAACATTTGTAATAAAATCATTGATGAGAAATATGTGCATGGGGGGGGCACGAATTACCTTAGGGCACAGCCCTAGGGACCACCACCTCCCCGGGGAACTTTTCAAATATATTGCAGGGGCTGTGCGGCCCTGGGGCTAATGACTTACACAATTCGGGGAGTGCGCTCGGCCCCCTGCAGCCCCAGGGACCGCCACCTTCTGGGGCTTTAAAGTAATTTGATGGAAGGGCCACATGGCTTCCCCTCAGCCCCAGGGACTACCTCCTCTCGAGCACTAAAGACTTAAACCATGAGGGGGCTGCAGGACTCCCCACCGCTCCAGGGACCACCACCTCCTCGGGGCAAACAAACAAAAGTGAAGGGGGTCTGTTGCAGACCCCCGAGCGCTGGGAACCACCACCTCCCTGGGTTATTTTAGTTCACGGGGACACACGGCCCCCCTCATGGAGCCTAGAATGACCCTGGGGACCGCCACCCCCCAGGGCTGGCTCCTGCTATGTGCTGGTGTGCCTACCCGCTGGACACAGCTGTTTGCTGTGGCTTGGCAGCAGCTTTGACTGCTGCTGCCAAGTCAGAGCAAACACGCTGCTCGCAGTGAGGGAGAGCTGTCAATCAGCTCTCCCTTGCTGTGAGCAGAGGTTTCCTCTGCCTCATGGCATGCAAAGAAGCAGGGAGGGAGACAGAGGAAACATTGCTCTCTGTGACAGCAATGACAGCTCTCACCAGAGGTGGGGGGACAGCGAAGGCCCTTAGGCTCCACCCTGTGGTCCCAAACATTGTCACTAGGTGCCCTGGGTGGCACTCAGGTCCCATGGCCGGGCCCCGGCGGATGATGTCCCAGGGCCAAGATTGGCTCTGGGGAGGATGGCCATGTGGCCCCTCTCCTAAAAAAAAAAACACATTAAGCTGGGACCCCGGGGTCAAGATTGTCTCTCAGGAGGGGATCCATGCGGCCCCTCTCCCCAAAACAAAATACAAAATTAGGCCAGGCCTTGGGTGATGGGGTTGCTAGGGCAGAGACTGGCTAGGTGTTTGGGAGGCCACGTGCCCCCCCCACCCACCCAAAAAAATTAAATGTTTAGGCCGGGAGTGGGGTCCCTGGAGTGAGATCGCATGGCCCCCCTTCCCACCCTAAAAATTGAATGTTTAGGCCAAGCCCTTGGGGGATGGGATCCCTGGGTCCGAGATTGGCATGGAGGGCACACAGCCCCCCCCGCTCTTCCATAAAAATTAAATATTTATGCTGGACCCAGGGGATGGGGTCCCAGCAGCCGATATCAGCCAGAGGAGGGGGGGCATGCGGGGTTGAGTGGTTATAGGGGTTGGCCTCAGGGACTGGCCGTGCACAGTGATGGTTTGATTAACGTATAGTAATGAAAATTACTATACATTAATAAAAACATAGACATTGACTGAAAAAAACAAAGGTTACAGGGACGTTATAGTTCGGACAAAGAATTTTAAAAAACGTAGAATTCGTTAAAAAAACAAAGATTACAGGGATGTTATAGTTAGGCTCCCATGTTAAACGTGCAAAACCATAGAAATTCACCTGTTATAGTTATAGTTATCTCAATTATCTATAATTCATGCCCTCGCCAGGCGCTGCAAATTACCCCACAAATTACAGCACTCATGACATCTTTGATAACATCACTGATAATATCAATTAAATAGTTACAGTAAAAAAAAAATATGAAAAAACTGTGCATGGCGAGGGATCGAGTATAGTTATCTAAGGGTACGTGTTATAGTTATTTGAGATACATCTAACTATAACAGGTGAATTTCAATGGTTTTGTACATTTAAAATGGGTTCCTAAATATAATGCCCCTGTAAACCTTTGTTTTTGTCAGTGGCATATATATATATATACACATAAATAATAAAGACAATGTGGGGTAAAGTGCTCAGGAGCCCAACACGGTAAGACTGACCATCAGTTAGTTCCTCACCCCCAATTGCTGTTACACATGTTTATTGACCATGTATAGTATATACATGCAAAGGGAGGGTCTGTGGAGATGGTACCTATGGTGAGTTTATAAAAGTAACTTAAAGACAATAATCACAGTGGACAAGAAACACCGCCTATGTTGTCTGCTCTGTGCACAAATCCTGGTGATCAAACAGGAACATGCAAGGTGGTAACAGCAAGGGTGTAAAACTAAAATACACAGTCACGATAGGCAAGGAGCTGGCAAAGAAGAGTGCTTAACAGAAAAGAAGAAAAACCAAAGGGCGCACTTGGCAGAAACCAAGTAACAAATAACTCAAGGAAAAAGAAGCTAAGATAATAGGAATAGGAAGGTAGAAAACTAGAAACTGGAACTAAGGTAAACGGGAAGAAGACAGATCCTGGGAAAAGGTAAATACAGAAGGAGTGAAAGATCAAGTCTGTCATAAATAGGCCTGCCTGAGAAATCAAGGAAGCACTGCAGGCAGTGCAAGTTGAAGGAACAAGGAATAACTGAATTTTAGGAACTGAGCAAACAAGGGCTCAGTCAAACAGGAACACTGCTGTGAGGATCAACACTGGATTGCAGGAAACTGGGGTTAAAAATTGTTACTGTAATCACATACTTTAGGTGTCAGCAGGCTAGCACCTTCCAGCCACAGGTGTGCTGAATTCCTCCACATATCCTTGGCCTGTAGGGGTGGAGATGAAGCTGTGCAGAGAATTCTAGGTATTGGGAATTTTAGCAAGACCAGACTGGCTTCCACATAACCTTGCATGGATTAGGAAGAACTGGAATTTTCGGATGGGATCCAAGAGCCTGGAAATCAGAGTATGAATACAATGGAAGATCCGGAAGCAAAGTAGAACACTGTAAAGACCCACAATTAGACCCCATGGTGGTGAGCATGAGAGTGTGGGGAGTGATTCATGACAGGCACTGACAGGCCAGCTGTTCCATGGTAATACTAAATAACCTAACCTGAGCTCAGACAGGAAGGGTGCTACTTTCTGAAAGCTACTTATCCAACATATTTAATCAAATTCTGACCTCACCAAGGAATTGTTTATTCTAATAAATATGAAAAATAGACTTTGAATGACTGTTACAGCTTGCTCTTGTCAAACGTTATGGATTAAAGTTCATAAACTTCTTTTTCCAAGAGCCATATACAGTCTTGCCAGTGAAAATAACGTTTGGGGGTATCCACTGGAGTAACATGCCAATTTTAATAGATTCTGCAGTCCACAGGCAGCATTAAACTTACAGGCTCTGGGTACATTTTCTACTCCATATACTATGGACTGATGTGCAAGATAAATATGTCAATCAGAGGTAAGCCAATTTAACCATGTTTAAAGAAGGTGTAAAGTGCACAACTGTTTATGTCCGATAAAACAGATAGAGCAAGAAATTGGGGTGAACTAATATTTTCTACACATATGATATGATTACAAGCCATATATTATTATATTTATTTATTATGGTGTACATTCATTTGTTATGTGCTTCCCGTTATATTCATATTTTATCTGTTATGTGATGTAGTCATATTTTATACAGTATAGTCATCAGTTATTTGTTAACTGTTATGTTTATATCTTATAATACTGTTATATAGCATTTTAATATGTTGTGTTGTATTTGTAATGTATAGGTTACATTCACGTACCATGTTTATATATTCATATGTTATACATTATAGTTAAATGTTTATAAATCTTATGTTATTTCTCACGTGTTATACTCATGGTATATGTTATAGTCATATGTTATTTGCTATAGCTTATATTCATATGTTATATATTATGTTCATACGTTCTACTTTATATTCATGGTATTTGTTATTTGTTGTATTCATATGTTGCAATTGTATGTTATGTGTGTATTCATATTTTGTATGTTATGTAATATGTTATATTCATATTGTAAAAAATCAGATTAGTAGTTGTGAAGGATTTGACTGCTTCATAAGTAATAAATATGCTATACTGTTTATTGGGAACCAACTCCCAAGATGTAGCATGTGGCATAATGGCTAGAACTGACGACTCCAAATCTGGATGAACCAGGTTTGAGTCTTAGTGTCAGCATCAGCTCAACATCCTGTGATTCTGGGCAAATCACTAAGGGCCTGATTTAATACTTGGCAGTGGGGAAAACTTTGTCACAAACATGCCGGATATCCCGTCCACCATATTATGATTCCTTTATAACCTGTGGGGAGCATAATACGGCGTTGAGTTCTAAATCAGGCCCTTAATCTCCCCGTGCCTACCATTCAGCATCTAGAGACCCTCACAGGTGATTTGCTGTGCTTTACAAATCCTGGATTTACTAACTCTCTCACAGTAGTGGTGCATAGAAGGCAATGGACTACTTGGCGGAGGGGGTATTAACTAGTATTCTAGTCCTTTGGCATGCAACTAACAACACTCAACAAAACATTACCCTGCCCCTGATTTTACTTTTTAAAAGGAAAAGTACTTTATTATGCACACACCACTCATTAATGTGCAGTACTTTTTAAATATATACAAATTAAAGATCTGAAATACCTGTGGTGATACCCTCTAAAGTTTCACACCCCAGCAAGCTCTTAACCCCAAACTTCTAATACTTCCACACATATATTGTATAGAAGATTAAGAAGCACAATCATTCAAAGTCTGTCCTATTGGTGAAGGTGTCAATTTAATTGTAAAAGAATAAATGTCATGATAATCCAATAGAAGATCAATAAAACCATTGACAATGATGTAACTTACAATGAAATATATTATTTCATGTAAGGATTCATTCTTGTTTTCAATAAAGCTTTTTAATAACATTCATTAATACATGTAAAGGTTCACCGTTCACTTTGTCAAGAAAGCATTTTAATATTAAATGAACGTTTTAAATGAGTCTTTTTTCTACTTTTATACATGCTGCAGAGCAGCCCTAATACCTACCAACTAGTGCCCTGCTTGCAAGAGCCTGTACTAAACCTCTCCAGGAGTCATCATTATAATCCCCTGGGGAGTTAGTGTGACTTTTAAAATTAGGAAATAAGCGCTCCTTTGGATGCTGCTGTGATCCTGCCAGCCTCCAAGGCAAAGGTGGAATTGCTGGTGGTGCCCCGTCTTCTCCTGGGACACCAGTCAGAGATATGAGCATTTTCTTAACCCCACCGCTGGGGCTTATTTTATGAGGTGAGCTTCCCGGTAGGCCAGAGGCTTATGGGCGATCCCCTGCCCTAAGACTATCTTTAGCACCCGTAGCATGGACCTTTAGTCATGGGATTGGTCTAGGTGCTTCTGTCCCTCCTACGGACACCTGAAACTTGCCTATTAGAGTGGTTGCACAGGAGCTCTAACCCCATTACCAAGCCACCTGCCCAACACTGACCTGTGGCCCCACTGATACCAGCAGTGTGTTTCTCTCCCGTGGCCAGTGTGGATGGGTTCCTTGTGTGCTGTGCCTCCTTACTCCCCCCAGACACAGGCACGGGCAGTAGAATGTGAAGCAGGCTGTTGCGGCCAATGATGTGGCCCGCCCTGGATGCATTCCTCTGGTGTGTGGTTATGCTTGTTCTTTCTTTGGTACCTGCGGAAATGAGGGCCCCTGGGGACATTTAGGGGGTCATTCTGACCTCGGAGGTGAAAGGCGCTTACCGCCGGTCAGAAGACCGCCATAACACCGCCGCGGCCGCCGTAAACCGCCACGGTCATTCTGACCCGCAACTGGCAAACCGCCAAAAACCCGACATCCACAAAAGTCCGCCACACCAAAGGTCAGTGAAAAAATGGCGATGACCAAACCTCCACCGTCACGCCAACAGAAATACGCCCATACCATTCCGACCCACAAATCCACGCAGCGGTCTTTCAAACGCGGTATTCCATTGGCGGTACACACCGCCGCGCTCAAAATACACACACGCATAGAAAACTCAGCCACATTGGTCAGTTTGAAATACACACACCTGATACACATACTAACACCACTCCCACACACCCAACACAATATAAAACACACACCCACATCATCCACAAGCCCCTACGACCCGAAATCATTGACGAAGGCTAGAGAGAGAGCACAGAATAGACAATCCCACAACACACAGGCACACAACACCATCACCCACACAGAATCCATGCACCAGACACCACACACCACCACAGGCACCACACTCATCACCACAAACGCCACCCCACACCTCAACCACACCACCCCATGGCACCCCAAAGACACCCCAGGTTCAGTGACGCAGAACTCAGGGTCATGGTGGAGGAAATAGTCCGTGTAGAGCCCCAGCTCTTCGGGGCACAGGTGCAGCACACCACAATTGCCAGGAAGATGGAGCTATGGCAAAGGATAGTGGACAGGGTTAGCGCGGTGGGACAGCATCCACGCAATCGGGAGGACATCAGGAAGAGATGGAACGACCTACGGGGGAAGGTGCGTTCCATGGTATCAAGGCACAACATTGTGGTGCAGAAGACTGGCGGCGGACCCCCACCTACTCCCCCCGAATTTACCGCGTGGGAGGAGGAAGTCTTGCACATCCTGCATCCTGAGGGCCTCGCAGGAGTAGGCGGAGGAATGGACTCTGGTAAGGCAAATCTTCACTACTGCTTCCCACCCCCACCCCCACCCCACCTGCATGCCAAATCATACCCCCACCCTCACCCCCTCCCCCATCACACCAACACCTAGCAAAAGGCTCACCATCACAACCCACCCATCCCAACACCAAGCCCTGCATGCGACCACAAAGCATGGACACCCATCACCAAAGCATGCCCACTGCACACACACATCACCCCCACAAGCCACCCTCACAAAAGCCCCCACAAGGAAATGCCTGCACATGGGTACACGGACACCCACCCATCACACGAAATGCCACACACAGAAGCAATAACCATACCTTTATACCCCTGCAGGACCCGAACGCCACCACACCGCCACGGAGGGTCCAGAGATGTCCATCCCACCCCCAGAAGAGGCCCCCAGCGATGACAGCAGCTCTGTCTCCCTGGAGCCAGATGACCAGCCCAGCCCATCGGGGACCTCTGGACAGTCGGTTACCCACAAACAGCCACAGGCTACACCAGACCCAACCCCCTCTGGGAACACCAGCACAGCTCCCACCCAGCGGGCCCATGCCTCTGTCTCCAGGACACGTAAATCAGCGGTGTGTCCACCACTACAGGGCACCCAGGTTGACCCACCACCCCAACAACAACAGGGACCTGGGGGCAGTGGTAGTGGGCACACCGTCCAGGGGACAGAGGCCCAGGAACACAGGGGAACTGGGAGGGCTGCTGTGCGACAGGGGGGGGACAGGCCCGGGGAACCGACTCTCCAAGAGGCCCTCTCCTCCATCATGGGAGCATACCACCGCTCCCAGGAGACAATGGCGACGGTACTGGCCCGGTTCCAGGAGATCCAGGAACTGCAGGAGGAACGGTACATGGGGTTCAGGGAGGAACTGAGGAACATCGGTTCCGCAATGGGGACCATCGTCGTGGCCCTTACCCAGATCGTCACCACATTGCGGGACCATGTGGCACCCCAAAGGGCCCCTGTCACTAGCCCAGGCCAGGAACAGCCTACCCCCTCCGCCGGCGCTAGTGGACAGGAGGCCCCCACACAACGACAGGCCACCAGAACCCCACCTCCTGCAGAAGAAGAACCACCCCGCAAGCGGAACCTGAGATCTCACAAGAAGACAGAGTAGGATTGCAAGACCCCCGCCAGCCTAAGATACCCCCTGATGTCATCCCACTGTCCCACATTGTCACCCTGTCCAACCTTGAACTGCCCCTGCTCCATCCTTCCCCAGGCATATGGACAATGCACCTGTGCGACTGAGAACTGGACTCTGCCATGGACATTACTCCACCCCCACCCATGACCGTTTCCCAATCATGTACCTATATGTAGCACTTAAAATAAATCACTTATTCCACTTAAAAAAACAGGAGTCTGCTCGTATTCTTAACAAATGTATTACACATAACGGTGCAATAATGTCCAGTTACTTTGTGATGACAACATACCAATTTCAATAAGCTTTAGTCCATGGGCAAACAAAGCTGAAGTCAGGCAGTGGGTCATACAGCTCTGAAAAGGGAAGGGAAAGTCACAAATCAGTTAATAGGAACTGGGCGGAAACACAGACAGTGGAGACGCATGAGGCCTTAAGTAAATGTAAAATGGGGTGGCTGATTCTTACCTGTGTGCTACTGAAAATATTGTTGTATGACTGTATCCCTGTTGTCCGTGTCGTCCCCGTCGTCTTCCTCCTCTTCACTCTCCACAGGCTCCACAGCTGCTACAACACCACCATCTGGACCATCCTCCTGCAGAAAAGGCACCTGGCGTCGCAATGCAAGATTGTGAAGCATACAGCAGGCCACGATGATCTGGCACACCTTCTTTGGTGAATACATGAGGGATCCCCCTGTCATATGCAGGCACCTAAACCTGGCCTTCAGGACCCCGAAGGTCCTTTCTATGATCCTCCTAGTTCGCCCATGGGCCTCATTGTACCGTTCCTCTGCCCTGGTCCGGGGATTCCTCACTGGGGTCAGTAGCCACGACAGGTTGAGGTAACCAGAGTCACCAATTAGCCACACACGGTGTCTCTGTAGCTGTTCCATCACATAAGGGATGCTGCTATTTCGCATGACATACGCGTCATGCACTGACCCAGGGAACTTGGCATTTACATGGGAGATGTACTGGTCAGCCAAACAGACCACCTGGACATTCATCGAATGATAACTTTTTCTGTTTCTGTACACCTGCTCACTTTCTTTGGGGGGAACCAAAGCCACATGGGTCCCATCAACGGCACCAATGATGTTGGGGATATGTCCAAGGGCATAGAAATCACCCTTCACTGTAGCCAATTCGCCCACCTCAGGGAAAATAATGTAGCTCCGCATGTATTTCATCAGGGCAGACAACACTCTGGACAAAACCTTAGAAAACATAGGCTGAGACATCCCAGATGATATGGCCACTGTTGTCTGAAAAGACCCACTTGCCAAAAAATGGAGTACTGACAGAACCTGCACCAGAGGGGGAATCCCTGTGGGTTGGCGGATGGGGGACATCAGGTCTGGCTCCAGCTGGGCACATAGTTCATGTATAGTTGCTCTGTCAAGCCTGTATGTAAGTATGATATGTCGTTCTTCCATTGTCGACAGGTCCACCAGCGGTCGGTACACGGGAGGATTCATCCTTCTCCTCGCAAGTCCCAGCGGACGGTGCCTAGGAAGGACAACATGGAGCACAGAGTCAAGCAACCCACAGGTTCGTTCACACAGCTTGCACAGTACACGAATCGCTATGCATTGAACGGCTTGTATGAGTGGCAATGCAAGGCCTAGGCCTGTGTGACGCAGTAGAAATCATGCCATGTGGGCCCTTGAAATGGCGGCTGCCTGACCTGTGAAGTGTGACAGTGGGATGTGAGGTCACTGCGCTGGCGTGGCACACCGTGGCGGTAGGCGGTCGAAGACCGCAGCGCAAAGCAGCATTGGTTAACATTGAACCCTATGGGTCTCAGAAGCCAATGACGATGTGCGCCGGCGGTCGCGGTACGCACCGCTGCGGGCGTGACCGCCATTTTCTATCTGATTAATCACTCAAGACCTGATCATCCACAGGAGAGGACCTATACTGCAAGTGCTGCTGTGACCTCGGTCTGGGAGATACAATGGCTGCTGCGACTGGGGAAAGGGCCCCTGCCTTCACTTCCGAAGAATTGGAGAGACTTGTTGATGGGGTCCTCCCCCAGTATGCGCTACTCTACGGTCCTCCAGACCAACAGGTTAGTACAAAGGGTGCACGTTGATTGGGCTATGCCTGTGTTGAGTGGGGTGTATGTAAGATGGTGGGGAGGGGAGCGAATGAGGAGTGCAACGCACGAAAGATGAGAGCATGTGCCACATGGCAAGGTTGGGGAGGGGGGGGCACTCACATTGACCAGGCAGAAAACTGATGCGATTTCCTTTACCAACCTGTACATGTCACATAGGTCAGTGCCCATCAGAAGATCGACATTTGGCGTGCCATCGCCAAGGACGTCCGGGCCCTGGGGGTCCACAACAGACGGGGCACCCACTGCCGAAAGAGGTGGGAGGACATCCGCCGCGGGACCAGATAGACCGCCGAGTCTCTGCTGGGGATGGACTCCCAACGTAGGAGGGGTGCCAGCCACCAATTGACCCCCCTGATGTCCCGGATCCTGGCGGTGGCCTACCCCGATTTAGATGGGCGCGTGAGGACATCACAGCAGACACAAGGGGGTGAGTATCAGCACATTCTGCTATCTTTGCGCGCAGTGAAGGTGTCTGGGTGGGGGAGGAGGGCTGTGGCTATCTCCAGGCCAGGGCGCATTCTGTAGGCTAGGCCCCTCCGTTAGACACAGCCCTGTGCCCCCGCCCCCCACCTCTGTAGGGTGCAAAGTACAGCTATCCATGGTCCGGCCTCACCCATGTGTGCATTTGTCGTCCATAGACCTGTAGGCCTAGTCACAATAACTGAGTAGTGTACCCCCATTGCGCGGCCTAGTTCAGGGGGCTTCTGTGTCTGTCCTCTCCGACAACGGTGTTGCCAATGCATGCACTCAACCTGTCTTAATTTCTCCCGCCCCCCCCCATTTTCTTTGTCTTCCTGTTCATGTGTGCATTGGCATCATCAGGCGGAGGAGAAGTGGCATCGGCGCACGAGGGAGCTGCATCTCACATGGCCCCGGAGGGCCATACAACAGACTCCGAGTACACCAGTGAGACGGAGGGCGAGTGGAGCTCCACAACGGGGACCCGTGGAGACGTCAGCGACACCGACATGTCCTCGGAAGGGAGCTCCCTAGCGGTGGCGGCAACATCCGTGCCCACCGCCACAACAGGTACAGCCGCCACCCAGCGCACCAGCCCCGCCCTCCCAGCAGCCCCTCAGCCTTCGCTCCGTGCCCGCTCGCCCAGGAAGGCGGGCATCTCCTTCGCCCAAGGCACCTCAGGCCCTGCCCCAGTTACCCCTGCTGCCCTCAGTGAGGAGGTCATTGACCTCCTCAGGACACTCATTGTTGGGCAGTCTACCCTTTTGAATGCCATCCAGGGTGTAGAAAGGGAGGTGCGTCGGAGCAATGCATACCTGGATTGCATTCATTCGGGTCAGGCTGCCCATCACCGATCGTTCAACGCTCTGGCCTCAGCACTGACGGCAGCCATTGTCCCTGTCTCCAGCCTCCCTCTTCTGACTCCCTCCACCCAGTCCCAGTCTCCTGTTCCTCTGCCTATCCCATCCACACCATCAGACCAGCCTGCACACACCTCTACACCCAAGGGCAGCTCATCCAGACATAAGCACCACAGATCCCACAAGCATTCACCCAAGCAACATCCAGATGCAGACATGCCAACAGTCACTACCACCTCTGTGTCCCCCACCTCCTCATCTCCCTCCTCCGTTCCTGTGACGTCTCCACTCACACCTGCATGCACACCACCATCAGCCAGTACTTCCATCACCAGCACACCCTCCATTACAGTCCACACACGTGCAGTCACCACCCCCACTGCCATTTACACGTCCCCTGTGTCCTCTCCCAGTGTGTCTGTCACCCCCTCTTCCAAAGCACACAGACGCAGGCAGCCATCCACCCAACAGCCATCCACCTCACGACAGCCTCCGTCACAAGCACCTGCACCCAAAGACAGCACACTTGACTCTCCTACAACCACATCCTCTTCCTCCACTCCCAAACCCACTACACCTACCCGTCCCTGTCCTTCCAAAGTCCTTTTCCTTTCCAACCTTGAGCTCGTTCCAATCACTGACCCACCCCCTCCATCTGGTAAGAGTAAAAAAAGCACCTCAGCCACCACCAGGCCTGCATCTACTGTGACCATAGTGCCGGGCTATTGGAGTCCACCAGATCCTAGGGCAGGAACATCGGCCAGCAGCAAGGGGACAGCCAGCACACCCCCTGGGAAGAGGACAAAAAAGAAAAAGGCCCGGCGCGACAAGACTGAGACGGCTGCCACCAAGGACAGTAGCCTTGCCCCGTCACCTGCCACATCATCCAAGGGAGGCAAGGGCCACAGAGCTTCAGCGAAGGAGGGCAAGGGCAGCAGGGCGGAGAAGTCAGGCAGCAGGCGAGCTGCCCAGGAGGGCCCCACCAGCCCCATTCCGGGTGTGACGGACGACACCCACGGGCCCAGGACTCCATCACAGGAGGGCGCAGCGACCGCAAGTTCGGATGGCGAATGAGCGGGAAGTCTTGCCCAGGTCTGGCTCCCTAGACACACAGGACAAGCACCGCTGAACAGGGCCCCGCCGGGAGGAGCACCGCAGAACAGGGCCCCGCCGGGAGGAGCACCGCTGAACAGGGCCCCGCCGGGAGGAGCACCGTTGAACAGGGCCCTGCCGGGAGGAGCACCGCTGAACAGGGCCCCCCCGGGAGGAGCACCGCTGAACAGGGCCCCGCCGGGACAAGAACCGCTAAACAGGGCCCCGCCGGGAGTAGCACTGCTGAACAGGGCCCCGCCGGGACAAGAACTGCTGAACAGGGCCCCGCCGGGACAAGAACCGCTGAACAGGGGCCCGCCGGGACAAGAACTGCTGAACAGGGGCCCGCCGGGACAAGAACCGCTGAACAGGGCCCCGCCGGGACAAGCACCGCTGAACAGGGGCCCGCAGTCTCAAGCACCGATCCGCTGGGCCCTTCATCTCAAGCACCGCTCCGCTGGGCCCTTCATCTCAAGCACCGCTCCGCTGGGCCCCGCCGTCTCAAGCACCGCTCCGCTGGGACCTTAATCTCAAGCACCGCTCCGCTGGGCCCTTCATCTCAAGCACCGCTCCGCTGGGCCCCGCCGTCTCAAGCACCGCTCCGCTGGGCCCCGCCGTCTCAAGCACCGCTCCGCTGGGCCCTTCCTGTCAAGCACCGCTCCGCTGGGCCCCGCCGTCTCAAGCACCGCTCCGCTGGGCCCTTCATCTCAAGCACCGCTCCGCTGGGCCCTTCCTGTCAAGCACCGCTGGCCCATTGACAGTGCCGGTTCTGTGTCGAGCAGGGCTTCAGGAAGCACTCTGGGCACCATGCCTCCTCCATTAACAGTGGAGTCGGTAATCCATCTAATGGACTGTGGCTTGGCACTTCCCAGGATGGTCCAGTGGGCAACCCACCCACTGTAGAGACTTGAGAGACTGTGGCTTTGCACTCCCCAGGATGGTACAGTGGGCAACCCACCCACTGTAGGGACTTGTGAGACTGTGGCTTTGCACTCCCCAGGATGGGACAGTGGGCAAGCCACCCACTGTAGGGACTTGTGAGACTGTGGCTTTGCACTCCCCAGGATGGGACAGTGGGCATGGAGGCCCCTCGTGGATCTGGCGTCGTGGACTCATGTGGCTGAGGTGCCCCCCCTTCCCTTCCCCCTGAGGTGCCTGTAGTTTTATCATCTGATGCCCCTGCAGTGTTCTCTCCAATGGTCTCTGGTCTCCTGTGTGGGCTTTGCCCATGTGTTTGTGCACATTGGCCCACGGACTATGGAACTTTGACGGAATGTGCAGGACTTTTTGCCTATGTATATATTGTTGACTATGTTCATTCCTTATTTTTGTATCTTTTATATAGCATATTTCCCATACCTTCAATGGAGCTATTTATACATATATTTTATAGATCATTTTAATTGTGTCTTTGCATTATTCCGGGGGGTTTGGGTGGTGTCACTCTGACTTGTTGCTCGGCATTGGGGTGTAGGTATTTGTGGTGGGGGGGTGGGTGTATGGCGCATGTGTGTGCCCGTAAGCTTTCCTCCTCCCCCCTCGCCTGTGTCGTAGGTGCAGTACTCACCGTTGTCGTCTGCGCCGGCGTTCGTACTCCTGGTAGATGAGCAGGTGGACAATAGCTGGTAGGATGTGTAATTCGGGTTCCATGCTGTCCTCCTTCCTCGTGGAGTGTGTAGAGGTGAGCGTTTTCCCGTTCGTAGTCTGTTTCCGTCATGTTTTTATTGGCGGGGCTCCCGCCCCGGAAAAGGTGGCGGATTGGTGAGTTGTGATATGGTGGGCGGTACATTGTCTGCCGCCTGCCTGTTGGCGGTGACCGCCGCGCTGTTTGTCTGTCCCGCCGTGGCGGTCGGATTGTTAAAGTAGCGGGCTGTGTTGGCGGTTCCCGCCAGGGTCAGAATTCCTTTTTTTTGACCGCCTGCCTGTTGGCGGGTTGGCCGCCGCTTTATCACCGACCGCCAGGGTCAGAATGACCCCCTTAGTCTCAGATAAAGAAGAATGCCATGAACACCACTGGATACTTTTATTTCTTGCCTCACCCACATCAGGCTTGCTATCTCATTGTTTCCCAAGCAAATGGGTACCATCTGAAGATTTGTAAGTAAGATAATGGGGGACGCCATGCTCCAGGATTCACACATGGACTCAAGGACTCAGGGCCATATTTATACTTTTTGACGCAAAACTGCGCTAACGCAGTTTTGCGTAAAAAAAATTAGCGCCGGCTAACGCCATTCTGAAGCGCCATGCGGGCGCCATATTTAATCAATGACGTTAGCCGGCGTTAGCCGCCGGCGCTGCCTGGTGTGCGTGGAAAAAAACGACGTACACCAGGCAGCGCCGGCGTAGGGGGATATGGAGCTTGGGTGCCAAAAAATGGGGCAAGTCATGTTGAGGCAAATGTTTCGCCTCAACCCGATTTGCGCCATTTTTTTCGACTCCCAACCCCCATAGAAATGACTCCTGTCTTAGCAAAGACAGGAGTCATGCCCCCTTGCCCAATGGCCATGCCCAGGGGACTTCTGTCCCCTGGACATGGTCATTGGGCATAGTGGCATGTAGGGGGGCACAAATCAGGCCCCCATATGCCACACAAAAAAAAAAAAAAAATGACTTACCTAAACTTACCTTAATGTCCCTGGGATGGGTCCCTCCAGCCTTGGGTGTCCTCCTGGGGTGGGCAAGGGTGACAGGGGGTGTCCCTGGGGGCATGGGAGGGCACCTCTGGGCTCCTTCCGAGCCCACAGGTCCCTTAACGCCTGCCTTTTCCAGGTGCTAAAAAACGGCGCAAAAGCGGCTGTACGTCATTTTTTTTGACCCGCCCACTCCCGGGCGTGAGTTTTGCCCGGGAGTGTAAATACGGCGCACATGCCTCGGAGTCAATTTTTTAGACGGGAACGCCTACCTTGCATATCATTAACGCAAAGTAGGTGTCCACGCAAAAAAATGACGCAAACTCCATGGACTTTGGCGCTAGGCGCGTCTAACGCCAAAGTATAAATATGGAGTTAGTTTTGCGTCGGAATTGCGTAAAAAAAAACGACGCAATTCCGGCGCAAACGGAGTATAAATATGCCCCTCAATGTCTTCGAACTCGTGCTGGCACCTAGGGACTGAAACTGCTCTCCAGGGGTCAAGTGTTTGACCTGTTTTCCGGCTTCATAGACATAAAAAGCAGAATGATTCCTGATCCCAACAAAGTCCAGCTGACCACTGAGGACTGGGTCCTACATGAGACCTGGTTGAAGAGAAAACTGGTGCCTAGACGTCTGACATGAGAAGCTGGTGGCAGCAGAAGTGATGAGGAGGTACTTTCCCAGAACCTTGAAAAAGTTGGTAATTTTTATTTGACTTTCGAATGACAGGAAACAAATGTTTAAGTGTGCTTGGGTATTTCTCACTCACGGTGGGCGAGAAGTCCAGGTGCATTATACTCAGTGTTTTTCTATGCGTAACTCTGGTTCAGCAGGACCTCACAACAACGGTATTCAGAACCCTGGCTGCCGACAACTTCTAGCCTTCCCTCACTGGAAGACGTTTTCTTCCAAAAAAGAGACTAAGGGCCTAATTTACATTTTTGATGAATGGGTTACTCCGTCACAAACGTGACGAATATCTCATCTGCCATATTACGATTTCATAGGATATTATGGAATCTTAATACGGCAGATGGAATATCCGTAATATCCATCCGTTTGGAGGATGGAGTAACCCCATCCTCCAAACTCTAAATCAGACCCCAAGTCTGAAGGTAAAACTTTCGATCAGTGTGAGGCAGCAAATATATCTGACCCATGAAATGACTTTACCAGGTATACAATCTGATTTTTGATTGGTGCGTTGCTTTTCCGTGGCAGATTTTGCCTTAATACTTTCAAAATGCATGTCCTTGGTACCCCTTGACCGATTTTGATGATCTTGGTGTCTTTTCGTTTAATAAATTTTCCTTTATTGTCTTAAATTTGTTTTGGAATTTTATTGTGTTATGTTCTTTAATTAAAAATTGTTGATCTTATCACACACTTATCTTGGGACTGCCTGCTGCTTGTGCCACAGCTACATGGGATTGAAACAAGATTCCCTCCTAACTATGTTTTGAGTGGGGTTACTGAGTTGATAACAGTACCCTTTCCCAAATTAATAACCATATTTTTGACACATGTGTGTCAAGAGCCTCCTTCGATGTTGTAGATTTTCTTCAATATAAAATCTGTAGCAAGAGGATCTTGTTTTTGTGAAGTACTCCTATGTGCAAGAATGTTGTTCAAACCATAAAGTAATACAGCAGTAAAATGTTATGATATGAATACAGTGGTATTTGTGCACTAGCAGTAATCTTACTGTTTCCTTTATTTGCAGACACTTGTGTTAGCTCATAGACTGCTGCATGAAGGTGGAAAGCAGATGTTAGTTTATCTGTAGTGACTTCTGTCATTACTGTATGAGATTAAAGTCAACAAGAATTTTACACAATGCTCAGCACACTCAAGGATGACCATAGCACACAAGTTGATAGTACAGCAAATGCATCAGAGCCAGAAGGTGAATCCTGCTTTTAGTAATAACTTATGGGGTAATTTAGAGTTTGACAGATTAGATAAACCACCATAATTTGGTAGGTCACCCACCCTTCCAAACATGTAGTTCTATCACCCATTTAGGAGCAAAGGAACCGGGCTTGGCCAAGGAGGAGACCTGGCACGATGTGTCTTCCTGAGCTCCTCATGTGCGGCCCTTACCCACCTGTAATGGCTCGTTTTGGCGGGGGTGTTGTTCTCCCATGATCTCTCGCCCTGTTCCACAGACAAGATGCCAGGTGGGAGACCAGGCATATTCCACCTCAGCTGGAGAGTGCCCTGGAATCGCCGGCCTGGGCGACCAGAGAAGCCACAGCGGACATCTTAGAGCTGTGCCCGACATGCCACAAAGGCTTCGGCTTCCAGCTCAGAGTCAGGAAACAGCCAAAGGCCGCCGTGGCTCCCCAACAGCTGCGTAATGCTCCTGGCAACTGGGCATGCATTTACCAACCTGACACCCCATACTGTAACAGCTGAGGTGGTATGGTGGCTGGATCAGGCCTAGGCCAGGAGCATGACGAAGACCGAGGTGACGGCAGGGGGTGGCCTGAACGAATGGTGGCCCATTGGATGTTTTCACCCTCCCCCCCACCTGGCCAATTATTGACTGCCTGGATTTGGCCTGACACCTGGAGGGACAGGCAGAGGCTGTGAGGTGGTGATTCCCTGAGGACCGTGCCAGGAAGCAGGTTCAGGCCTATGCATTGCTCAGAAACATTGTGAAACCCATAGAAGGCCAGAGGTTAGGCCTGAGGGGTAGGGGATATATTGAGGTACGACAACCTTCTGCATGTCCCGCCCCCACTTCTCCCCTTGAAGAATCCCTGATACCTCAATTGCCCAGAACCCCCCTACTGAAGGTGGTGAGATGGGTGTCAGGATAATACAGTAGCAGTGCCTGGGAGGGGTAGGGCCCTCCGGGAGTGTGATGGCCCCCTCTGCCCTAAATCGCCTGTAGATCCCTCAACAGCGAGACATCCTTGCCAACTCTGACACTTATAACCTAGGCAGCAATTGAGGTGCTGCAGCCCAATGGGGGCCCCACAGATGTATCAGCACCGAAGCCACCAATGAACAAGACAAGTCCACAAATGTTAAAACAGCACGTTTGGGTCCCACTCTACAGATGCTACCCTGTGGACTCTTCCCAGACCGTGCGGATTTGAGTGTGGAGGCCATTAAATGCTTGAGAGTGTGAGGGAGGCAAGTACTGGCAAATCTGGTGTACCTACAGACTGAGAAGCCTTTCTGTGCCAGCCCCTTGGCCCCAAGAACATGGTGACAGTCATCCACCTGGGATATAGCCCGGAAGCGGAGATGCAACTACTTCTTTTCTTCTTTTAGGACAACCTTGCATGCTGGCACACTCACTTTCCTCATTGGCAGCAGTCATTCTCACTTCTGGATGTGCACCGGCCTTCAGTGGCATTCTTTGACCCCTGAAAGGAAAAATATTTGGGCTGGACTGGGGCAGCTCATCGTCATGCTCCCACCTTTGGAGGCGCAAGACTGGCAGTTGGTTGTTGGCAGGACTGTTGAATCTATTTGCTGCACGCCAAGTGTGGTTCGGATTCCCTCTGCAGCTGAACTGCAATGGTAGCAAATAAAACAAAGGTCTCACTCTTTCTCGATCCCCACCGTATTCCACAAGCCTGACCCCCACCATTTAATGGAGAGGGATTCACAGCCTCAGCTTCCCCCCAGATCGTGGGTTCCGGCCAATGCTCCCTCTAATTTATTTCTACTGTGTGCGGCAGTGTAAGGTCTCTGTGCACTGCAGCCAAGGATATGTGAGTCAAAAAATTTACCATTCACGCGAGCGCAGTGCATAACTACCAAGATCTTTGGCATTTGCCTCTCCATAGCTTTGTTTTACCACTAAAGCAAAAAAGGGATATTTTCATAAACACTGATCCATGTAATAAGGCATTAAGGCAGTTTTGTGATCTGGTGGCACACCCCAAGGACATGACCTTTTAAGTACCACCTACACCCCAGTTAGAGAAAACAGAAATCAGGAGACTTAACCATTATGAAACTTTAATGAATACTCTCAGAGGGCCATGCACATCAAATAGAGCAAGTTGTACAATTAGTTAACATTTACAATTTGATGAACACACTACTGATAAATGCCATGATGCCCCTGCCAAGAGACAGGCTGGGAAATGTTCTTACCCAACCCAAAAATGGACTGTAGGTGGAGCTGCATCAGAGTTTAGACAAGTCAGGGTCCAACATTAGATGTGAGACATGTTTGTTTCTCTCGCCTGTCCTTGCCATTCTTCCAATGCTGATAAACTTTGTTCTAAGTCAACTTTCCCATTTGAGAGGTAGGCCTTTGTCCTCATCAGCATATCTAGGTGTCTCTCCTCGAGTCTGTTTCTTAATTTAGACTTGATTGAGTTCATGAGGCTGAATCCTCATTCGCAGTCTGCATTTGAAGCCTGAAAAGTTGCACAGCCATCAACAAGCTGACATACAATATTATACTGTGCAGCATTCCGGTGAGTCAAATTGACCATGTCTTGAAAGGTCCTAAAAAATCAGCTTTTTATATGTTCTGACACATTATCAGGGGTGTCACAATCACCGAGGACCAAGACTTCTTATACTTTTCAACAAGTCTTTGTACATTCTCAGTCCCAAAATCAAAATGTTATTGTATTGTTGAAATCAAAGCTTGTCCATTCCTTCAATTCATCTTCTGGGAACCTTCTTTCCATGTGCTCACAAAGAAGTTTAATGAAGATAAATGAGATGTTATACTCTCAGTCTTCTCAGTACAAATCCATCTGATTTCCTATTGTGTTTCTCCAAAAGACATTGTCACCCAACTACTGTTCCTTGATTTGGCCAATTTTTGCTCTTGTATACTGTACAGCTTCTACAGTGGTCAAAGAGCTTTTCTGAAACAACTTGCATAAAGATGCAAGTTGACTAAGAATGTCATGCAGTGCTGCAAGTGAAATATGGCAGTTTGAATCAGATCGTTTCTTGTAGCAGTACTTAGCAATTGGGTCACTCTCCTCAACCTTTACATGCTCATAGTATTTAAGCACAACCTCATAATTATGCAAGAGTGCCCCAACTGCACAATGCCTGGAAAGCCACCGCACTTCATTCAGTGGCCGAAAGGCAACCGCTTCACATTCGGTGAAGCAATTTCGTCCAGCTTGGAACACAGTGTAGACAGTCCTCAGTAACATCTCCATTTCCCGGATCATCTGCACTTTTTTCCAGACATCATCAACTCCCAAATCTTCTTGGTGAGTAACACAGTGCTGCTCAACTAGTTGGGGAATGGATATTGGCATGTATGCTCCATTCAGCCGTAACTAAGATGCAGGGTTGAAGGTTCAGTGTCAATGCTGAGCCTCAAGACCGGGCAAGCTTTAATGGGGCAGAACAGATTATGGTACTAACTGCCACATCTGCATAAGAGCACACCATTTGATGTATATTCCAGCAAAGGTTAAAATGTTACTCATTCTGCCTTTCAAACATGTCTTTCAATAAGTTGCCTTGGTTTCCATAGTACAAGTGTCTTGCGCTGAAAACAAATGTTGACAGTTTACCGAAGAGCCCAAAAACAAAAATGTGTTTTTCAAATCTCTTAAATGCAGGACACAAGTCCTAAAAAAAAAAAAAAGAGGTGGGGGCACTAACAAAGTGGGGCAGTATACAAGTGACATCATGGTGAATGACATCACAGATTGTTGTTTCTGGTGCTAAAAGGGGTTTTATCACACATTTGTGTTAGCACTGCACTTAGCAAGTGCCAATACATAAGATTAAGGGCATGTTCACCAATAATACATTATGGGGGTCATTACGACCCCGGCGGTCGGTGCAATAGTGGAGCTATTACCACCAACAGGCTGGCAGTACCTACCTCCACTATTATGACATTGGCGGTTTGGCCAAAGCCAAACTGCAAAGTTAAAACACCGACCGCCATGGTGGTCACAACAGTCACACACACCCACACACACGCACACAACACCCCCTCCCATTTCCCCTGTCGGGGATCCCGACTTAACTGCTTGCAGGGGGTCCTCCGGCAGGGGACTGGACACGGCGCTGCTGCCAGCAGCAGCGTCCGCCAGCAAAACACCGCCAGGCAGTGTTTTGCTGGTGCGGCGCTGCTGCTGGCAGCAGCGCCACCTTACTGCCGTCTGCCGCCATGACCGCCGCAGGAATTCCGCCAGCCTTCTGGCAGAATTCGGGCTACGGTCATAATGGCATGGACGGTCGGGAGCCACGGCAACAGTATGTTGGCGGCCGTCACTGTGGTGGTAGGCGGCTTTTGCCGCCAATGTCAAAATGAGGGCCTATGTCTTTTTTCGTGTGCTATTGTGGACTTGTAATTCAAATAAGATACATAACACTGAGAAATAATCTGTCGCAAAGTAAAATGACTGTGCCATTGTTCACTTAAAGCTTTAAAAGGTTAAAGGCCAGAAGTAGTATTGTATTAGTTGCAAGAATTGGCCAAAAATTATACATCAACTTTTTGCGACCAGTATCTGATTTTTTTAACTAACCCCTAACCCCTATTTGTTTAAATTGCAAAAGCACAATTTGCACAGTAGAAGAGCTGCCTAATGCATACTAAGAAGACATGTTGCAATTCGTCATCCTCAGGGACAGCTGGCCACCATCCTGATGTTTGCACTTTCAAATGCATTCCCATAAAGAAAATGGTACTGATTTAAAGAGAAATATTTTACTTGTTGTTTCCCGTACAGAGCACCGACACTTATTTTTGAGGGCCAGTGCTTATTTTTCTTACTCAAGCATTTACTGTGAGTAAAAGACACATAAGGGAAAGACTGAGGAAGAGAAAAACATAAAAGCGTCACAATGGGAGAAAACAGAAAGCTGCAAGAGTGAGCTGAAGGGACAGGGACTGGCTTCAAATGGATTGAAGAGGTCCGAGATGGCTTCAGGATTATGCTGCCTTAGTATTCCGTGTTTGCACTTTTAATTGCAGCAGCCACATGTTTAAGAGGAGGGTTTTGGGCATGGCACTTTTTTTATTTACAAATAGTGTACTGAAGAGAACACAATGCCCTCACCGACAAAATAAACATTTTATCTAGCAAGCGATCACCCCAGCTGTATAAGCCAGCCAGCCCGCTGATAGGCATGATTTATTGCCCTGAATACTGCACGGTGCCCTCCAGCCAGACAAAGCTAAACTCCGTGACCTGCTGTAAATCTGAAGCCCTGAAAAACCACAAACCTTATTCACATGTGTTCTCCTCTGGATGGGCTGCTGCTGCTTGTCCTGCGCTGCTGCAAAGTGAGCATGTTTTTGCGCCACTTGCTTTTTAAATGCAGCACTAATGAACGATTTCACGCTCTCGCGTGATGCAGCCAGTGATCTAGTAGGAAAGTGCACGCTTTGTAAACGTGCCTGCGCGGTGGAAAAAGGCATCATGCACGCATGCACCTTAATTGGTTCAGACTCCCATACCCCCATGACCAAATAGGATAGTCAGCTCCTCCTCACTGAATTTCAGAAAGACCTCACATCACTCTACCAGGATTTTACCAGGGCTATAACCGACCTCAACCAGTTATTACACTAGACTGATGCCCGCCTTGCCATGGTAGATGAAGGTGGCAGACCATGCCCTTGACAAGGTCGACCAGACAGCCCATATTGAGAAGCTGGAGAAGGGGCAACCTGCACTCCACGACAAGATTGACGATCTAGAAAATCGCTCAAGGAGAAATAAAATTACTTTCACTTTACACCTTGAGACAAGAGGATTGTCACCCGCTCCCCTCAGGAAGCCTCAAAGGCGCTCGGTCTAACCCCAGCCACCTAATAAGTTGAGAGACATTGCATTAGTAGATGGAGGGGGCAGCTAGCTGTTCCAAACCTCACAACAGGCAAAGAAAAAGGGATGGAAGCAATAACGACAGGCCGATAAGGCATGCGGATCTGCTTCTTCAGATGACGACACACCACTTTGGCCTTCCCTTCACCATCAGCAGGACTTTGGCCCATATTTATACTTTTTTAGCCCCGCATTTGCACCGCTTTTTGACGCAAAAACGTCGCAAACTTGCAAAATCCAATTGTACTTTGCAAGTTGGCGCAGTTTTTGCGTCAAAAAGGGGCACAAATGCGGCGCTAAAAAAGTATAAATATGGGCCTTTATTGAGTTCTTCCCTTGCTATTTGACTGATTGTGTGGGGAGGGGGGAATTCTCTCTCTCATGCCGATAATTGACTTCTCTTCCTCAACCGAATTGTGAGTATATCAGGTAGGGGGACTCATTGGCTTACCCACTAGCTTGCCCCTTCCTTATTGAGTTACGCTATTGCCTTTAAGAGTATATGTTTCTTCTTTTCTTACTTTTGGCCTTTTTGATTGTTCAAGTACATGGTTTACCTGTTTTTCATGATGGCTGGTGGCCCAACAGCTTTCTAGCTGCCTGGCCCTCTGCCTTTACCATTGATGGTTCTGTTCTTTGTTGATCTTTCATTGTTATTGACACACAAGTGCATTGCATGCTATAACAATGGGTGGGAGCCAACCCCACATCGTTCTGCTCTGGATGTCTTGTGAACCTACACATATACCTACACATAACCACTCCTCACATTGTTTCCTTCAACATACAGGGACTGAAAACCGTGCTCATACGTAGAGCATTAACAAAGTGGTTGCGCCACAAAGAGGTCAAAGTGGCACTCCTACAGGAGACTCATCTCCTCTGAGCGGACACCAAGCACCTCCACTCTTATTGGTACCCCACACAGTTCCACTCTTGCTACACTCACAAGTCCTGGGGAGTAGCTATTCTGCTCCGCCGAGATCTTTCCTGTACCCGAGACAGTACTTATAGGGACCACAAAGGATGACAAATAGGCATACGAGGCATGTTGGGCTACACTCATCTGTCCATAGCCTTGATCTATGGCTCCAATGGAGATAGGGAGGTGTTTTATACCAACCTCTTCCCGATAATTTCCCATTTCCACCGAGGGGCATTGGTTCTAGGTGGTCATTTAATATCCCCCTAGACTTTCGACTTGCCCACTCCAATCCTCGACAAGACAAACCTCACACACCCGCAGCAGTAACCCAGGAAATTTTGGACTTTGCCTTTGTGAACGCCTGACCGTAATACCACCCCCAAGAGTGGGACTATACCTTTTGTTCCAATGTCCATAAGACACATGGCCGATTCAACTACTTCTTGGTCTCCCAGTCTTTGCTGCCCAACCTCATTGATACCAAAATCCACATTAGATCCCTCTGGAATCATGACCCAGTCTGGCTGACATTAAGTCAAGTAGCCCCACAGCACTCATTCCCCAGGTCATGGGTCCTTAACAAAGTAGTGCTTAGAGACCTGGTCCTATGCGACTGCATTAGGGAGCCCATAGAAGGTTACTTCCCTGAAAAGTATACTGAGGAGGTGATTCCAGTGACCCTGTGGGATGCTGAAAAAGCAGTCTTGCGGGGAGAACATATCTCCTACACAGCAACATTCAAAAGAGTGAACAGACTTTGTCAGCAGGAACTGGAGACTCAGACATGGCAGTCAGAAGCACGAACTTCAGAGACTCAAGCCTACTCAGAGGTGGGCTTGAGCATCTCCTAAAGAAAATAGCAACCAAGAAGCTGCTCTATATTAACCAAACATACTACAATAAAGGAGCCAAGGCAGATAGGCTCCTAGCACATAAACTATACATCTGCTCCAGGCACAATCAGATTAGGGAAATAACTGATGACGACGGCTGCCTCCGTCGAGAGATGGACAAAATACTTGAGGTCTTTCAAGACTAATATTCTACCCCATACCGGGCCCAACAACTCAATGCACAGCGTCAAAATGACTACCTGAGAACCTATAATCCTCTGGATAGAACTAAGGAGTTGCACCTCCTTGAGGACAATATCACTCAAATGAACTCCTTCTTGACCTCCGGAGTGGTTGCGGATACCATGCTGGAGTCTCATATCACCCTCCTCCTCATACCAGGCAAATTCTCTTCACAGTGCCCCTGCTAGAGGCCCATAGCACTGCCAAATCGCAATGTGAGGCAATTCTCTTCTATCTTGGTTGCCCCCCTACACCAAGTCTGGCCATCCGTCCCATTCTGGCTTGATTCGCAACCGGCAGGCGAACAACAACACCCAGCTAGCAGGCTCTTATGGAGGGGGCTGAAAGGTGAAAACAACCAATGGCCCTTCTCTCCCTTGATGCCAAGAAGGTATTCAATGGAGTTGAGTGGAGCTTTCTGTCTAGGGTCCTCAATATAATCCATTTAGCCCCAAAATGAAAGCCTTTATTATTGCCAATTTAAGAAACCCACTAATAATCACAAAATTAATAGTTCCTTTTCCTCACCAATTCTGTTCACACTGGCCTCCCAACAGGGATGGTCCTTGTCCCCCTTAGCATTTTCCATTGTGATGGAACCATTGGTATCTAAAATCTAGTCTAACCCATCAAATAAGGTGTAATGGTTGATGGCAGAGAACACAAGTTGACACTATTTGCCTATGCCATCCTCTGTTTAATAACAAACCCTGATACCACAATCCTGGCACTGATGGTGGAGATGCATTCCTTCTCCCAGGTATCAGGTTTTAAAATCAACTTCTCCAAGTCGCTGGGTGTGAGTGTTTCAGACCCCCAGCATAGTCAGGGATCTCACTTGGAGTAGTGGATTTCAATGGGAGCAATCAGCCGTTTCCTACCTGGGGATTCATCTGCCGCCCCACACGAAAGATACATAGGCTCTCATTACAACCCTGGCGGTTGGTGTAAAAGTGGCAGTAATACCGCCAATAGACTGGCGGTAATTACTGCCAAATTATGACTATGGCGGTGAGAACTCAGATAGACAGCCACTTTACCACACCGACCGCCAGGGTGGAAACAACAGCCACCACGACGGTAGCTCCTACAGCCAGGCGGAATTCAATGTCCCGCCCACCATATTACAACCAAGCAATCCGCCACCTTTTCCGGGGCGGTACCAACGATATCAAAAGCCTGGCAGAAACACTGCACAGAAGGAAAAGGACTCACTATTGGAGACACAGGGAACAACCACGCCGCCATGGAGCTCGAGCTGCATGTCTTTCCCATGCTCTTCTACATCCTGCTCCACCACGATGGCGAAGACGACGACGTGAGTACAGCCGCCTAGCACACAGGGGACGGGGGAAGAAAAAGAGAGTGACACACACACTCACCACACACATCCCCACCCCAACACCATAGTAGGTAAAACATTTTTACCCCGTACCTCGGATGAATAATACAAGGACAACAGGAATTTACTAAAGTGAGTGTAATAAGATCAACACAGTATAAATAATAAATAATAAATATGCAATGTAACAGATAAATGCAATTGTACAGTTCAAGGGGCACTGCCCAGTCTTCAGTGATAGTGGGCCACAGGGCCACAGGCAAAAGTCCAAGGCCCCACTTGTCACCTGCATCAACACAGAGAAAACACTGGAGGGACATCAGCTGGAAAATAGGCAGGCACCTCAGGGGGATTGGGATGGAACAAGGCCACTGGTTCTGGAGGGGGCAACATGCCCTGTCCTTGGACCTGGGGAGTGCAAGGGCACAGTCTCTCAAGTGGGTGATTTGCTGTAGGAAAGTACCATCTTGCCTGGCATGTTACCCCCATATTTCACTGTATAAATGTTGTTTTAGTCTATGTGTCACTGGGACCCTGCCAGGCAGGGCCCCAGTGCTCATAAGTATGTGCCCTGTAGGTGTTCCCTGTGTGATGCCTAACTGTCTCACTGAGGCTCTGCTAACCAGAACCTCAGTGGTTATGCTCTCTCTGCTTTCCAAATGTGTCACTAACAGGCTAGTGACTAAATTTACCAATTCACATTGGCATACTGGTGCACCCATATAATTCCCTAGTATATGGTACTGAGGTACCCAGGGTATTGGGGTTCCAGGAGAACCCTATGGGCTGTAGCATTTCTTTTGCCACCCATGGGGAGCTCTGACAATTCTTACACAGGCCTGCCAGTGCAGCCTGAGTGAAATAACGTCCACGTTATTTCACAGCCATTTACCACTGCACTTAAGTAACTTATAAGTCACCTATATGTCTAACCTTCACCTGGTGAAGGTTGGGTGCAAAGTTACTTAGTGTGAGGGCACCCTGGCACTAGCCAAGGTTCCCCCACATCGTTCAGGGCAAATTCCCCACACTTTGTGAGTGCGGGGACACCATTACACACGTGCACTGTACATAGGTCACTACCTATGTACAGCGTCACAATGGTAACTCCGAACATGGCCATGTAACATGTCTAAGATCATGGAATTGTCACCCCAATGCCATTTTGGCATTGGGGGGACAATTCCATGATCCCCCGGGTCTCTAGCACAGAACCCGGGTACTGCCAAACTGCCTTTCCACGGTCTCCACTGCAGCTGCTGCCAACCCCTCAGACAGGTTTCTGCCCTCCTGGGGTCCAGGCAGCCCTGGCCCAGGAATGCAGAACAAAGGACTTCCTCTGAGAGAGGGTGTAACACCCTCTCCCTTTGGAAATAGGTGTGAAGGCTGGGGAGGAGTAGCCTCCCCCAGCCTCTGGAAATGCTTTGATGGGCACAGATGGTGCCCATCTCTGCATAAGTCAGTCTACACCGGTTCAGGGATCCCCCAGCCCTGCTCTGGCGCAAAACTGGACAAAGGAAAGGGGAGTGACCAGTGTGTCCCAGACCTCTGCCATCTGGAAAACAGAGGTTTTTGTGGCACACTGGACTGCTCTGAGTGGCCAGTGCCAGCAGGTGACGTCAGAGGCTCCTTCTGATAGGCTCTTACCTCTCTTGGTAGCCAATCCTCCTTTTTTGGTAGCCAAACCTCCTTTTCTGGCTATTTAGGGTCTCTGCTTTGGGGATCTCAACAGATAATGAATGCAAAAGCTCACCAGAGTTCCTCTGCATCTCTCTCTTCACCTTCTGCCAAAGGATCGACCGCTGACTGCTCAGGACGCCTGCAAAACCGCAACAAAGTAGCAGGACGACTACTAGCAACCTTGTATCGCTTCATCCTGACGGCTTTCTCGACTGTTTCCAGGTGGTGCATGCTCTGGGGGTAGCCTGCCTCCTCTCTGCACCAGGAGCTCTGAAGAAATCTCCTGTGGGTCGAGGTAATTTTCCCCCTGCAACCGCAGGCAACAAAAGACTGCATCACCGGTCCTCTGGGTCCCCTCTCAGCATGACGAGCGTGGTCCCTGGAACTCAGCAACTCTGTCCAAGTGACTCCCACAGTGCAGTGACTCTTCAGTCTAAGTTTGGTAGAGGTAAGTCCTTGCCTCCCCATGCTAGACTGCATTGCTGGGTACCATGTGATTTGCAGATGCTCTGGCTCCTGTGCACTCTTCCAGGAATTCCTTTGTGCACAGCCAAGCCTGGGTCCCCGACACTCTAACCTGCAGTGCACAACCTTCTGAGTTGTCCTCCGGCGTCCTGGGACTCCCTCTTGTGACTTCAGGTGGACTCCGGTTCACTTTTCTTCCAAGTGCCTGTTCATGTACTTCTGCAAGTGCTGCCTGCTTCTGTGAGGGCTCCCTGACTTGCTGGGTGCCCCCTCTGTCTACTCATCCAAGTGGCGACATCCTGGTCCCTCCTGGGCCACAGCAGCATCCAAAAACCCTAACCGTAACCCTTGCAGCTAGCAAGGCTTGTTTGCGGTCTTTCTGCGTGGGAACACCTCTGCAAGCTTCTTCACGACATAGGACATCCGTCATTCAAAGGGGAAGTTCCTAGTCCTCTTCATTCTTGCAGATTGCCAAGCTTCTTCCAACAGGTGGCAGCTTCCTTGCACCCTCAGCTGGCATTTCTTGGGCTCCTGCCCACTCTCTACATTGTCGCGACTCTTGGACTTGGTCCTCATGTCTTACAGGTACTCAGGTCAGGAAATCCACTGTTGTTGGATTGCTGGTGTTTGTTCTTCCTGCAGAATGCCCCTATCACGACTTCTGTGCTCTCTTGGGGTAGTAGGTGCACTTTACACCTACCTTTCAGGGTCTTGGGGTGGGCTATTTTTCTAACCCTCACTGTTTTCTTACAGTCCCAGCGACCCTCTACAAGCTCACATAGGTTTGAGGTCCATTCGTGGTTCGCATTCCACTTTTGGAGTATATGGTTTGTGTTACCCCTATACCTATGTGCTCCTATTGCAATCTACTGTAACTTTACATTGCTTGCATTACTTCCTTTTGCTATTATCTGCATAATTTTGGTTTGTGTACATATTTCTTTTGTATATTTCTAATCCCCATACTGAGGGTACTCACTGAGAAACTTTTGGCATATTGTCATAAAAATAAAGTACCTTTATTTTTAATATATCTGTGTATTGTGTTTTCTTATGATATTGTGGATATGACACCAGTGTTATAGTAGGAGCTTTACATGTCTCCTAGTTCAGCCTAAGCTGCTTTGCCATAGCTACCTTCTATCAGGCTAAGCTGCTAGAAACACCTCTTCTACACTAATAAGGGATAACTGGACCTGGCACAAGGTGTAAGTACCTCTGGTACCCACTACAAGCCAGGCCAACCTCCTACACTTGCCCACATGCTCTGGAGGGGGCAACATGCCCTGTGCTTGGTCCTGGGGAGTGCAAGGCCACATTCTCCCAAGTGGGTGACTTGCCCACACGTTCTGGAGGGGGCAACATGCCCTGTGCTTGGTCCTGGGGAGTGCAAGGCCACAGTCCCCCAAGTGGGTGACTTGCCCATGTGCTCTGGAGGGGACAACATGCCCCTGTGCTTGGTCCTGGGGATGCTAGGTTTGGTGGGTGTCTTACCCACTGGTTCTGGAGGGGGCATCGTGCCCTGTGCTCTTGATCCTGATGAGTGCAAGGTCACAGTCTCTCAGGTGGGTGTCATACCCATTGGATTTGCAGGGGGGGGGCCCTCACACCCATTGGATTTGCAGGGGTCAGGCCACACAGCAGCCCATGGAGGCAGGACTACATACCGTCCGCAGGCGGTGACAGCTGCTCAGTGGTGGTTGTGGTGCTGCTGCTGGTAGGGGGAAGCTCCAGCCCATCCCCTGCAGCCTCGAACGGCTGCCCACTGGTGGTGGTTGTGCTGCTGCTGATGGTGGGGGGAGGCTCCAGCCCATCCCCCACAGCCTTGGATGGCTGCACGACCATGGTTGGTGATGGGGGCTCCGTCATAGTCCCTGCCCAAGGCTCCTTGCCCTTCCTGGCAGCAGCTGGTACTGCCTCCTTGCTCTTCCTGTCAGCAGCTGGTGCTGGCTCCTTGCTCTTCCTGCCAGCAGCTGGGGCAGGCTTCTTGCCCTTCCTGGCAGCAGCTGATTCTGGCTCGTTGCTCTTCCTGCCAGCAGCTGGGGCAGTCTCCTTGCCCTTCCTGGCAGCCGTTTGGGCAGTCTCCTTGGTCTTCTGGGCAGCAGCTAGGGCAGGCTCCTTCACCCTCAGGACATGTGCCCTGGATCCTTTCCTACCAAGTGGGTGTGGTGACTACTGGGCCCGTGGAGTGGGTGGCTCAGGTGCTTGCCTGGGTTTTGCCACCCTGGCCAGATGTGAAGTACGGTGGGAGGGGTAGAGAAGAGGTGAATGGTGGATAGGAAATGTTTTTAGGGACATTGGGGTGGGAAGAGGGAAAAGGTTTGGGAGTGGAGAAAGAGGGAGTGGTTGTAGGAGGTGTCTGTCTGCTGATTTTGGGTGCAGGTGCATGGGCTGGATGCTGTTGGGAGGTGGATGGCTGTTGGATGTCTGAGTGCTTGCATTTGTGTACTTTCGGAGGGGGGACAGACACAGTGGGAGAGGACACGGGAAGTGTGCATGGCTGTTGTAGAGGTGTCTGCCAGAGAGGTGTGTGTTCTGCTTGGTGTGGTGGTGATGCTGGTAGTGGATGAGGATGTAGTGCATGCAGGTGTGAGTGTAGATGGAACTGGGAGGGAGGTGGAGGAGGAGGAGGAGGGGAGACAGTGGAAATTGTGGATGTTGGTATGTCTGCATCTGAATGGTGTTTGTGTGAGTGCCTGTGGGATGATGTGTGGTGCTTGTGTTTGCGTGTGCCACTCTTGTGTGTTGTCTTGTGTGCATGCTCATCTGCCTGTGTGCTTGGGATAGGTTGTGGTTGAGGGGAATGGGATTGGGAAGAGGAAGTTGGAGGGGGAGGGTGGAAACAGGGACAATGGCTGCCATCAGAGTGGAGGCCAGAACCTGGATCGATCTCTGTTGGGCCACCAAGCCAGTGTGAATTCCCTCCAGAAATGCATTTGTCTGTTGCATCTGAGCTGCCAGCCCCTGGTTGGCATTCACAATGGTTGAATGCCTTACAGAGATGGATCTCAGGAGGTCAGTAGCATCCTCACTCAGGGCAGCAGGGCTAACTGGGGCAGGGCATGAGGTGCCTGGAGCGAAGGAGATGCCCACCCTCCTGGGTGAGCGGGCATGGGCAACTCGTTGAGGGGCTGCTGGGAGGGTGGTGCTGGTACAGGGTGGCAGCTGTGGCAGGGCCTGAGGTGCCTGGAGAGAAGGAGATGCCCACCCTCCTGGGTGAGCGGGCATGGGGAACTCGTTGAGGGGCTGCTAGGAGGGTGGTGCTGGTACGGGGTGGCAGCTGTGGCAGGGCCTAAGGTGCCTGGAGCGAAGGAGATGCCCACCCTCCTGGGTGAGCGGGCATGGGCAACTCGCTGAGGGGCTGCTGGGAGGGTGGTGCTGGTACGGGGGTGGCAGCTGTACCTGTAGCTGGGGTGGTCAGCCACCACCAGGGAGCATCCATCGGAGGAGGTATCTGTGTCTAAGCTGTCCCCTCCAGTCTCCACCTTGGTTCTCTCCTCGCCCTCTGTCCCACTGGTCCCCTCACTGTCAGTGGACTCTGCCTCCTGGGTCCTGTGGGATGCAGCTCCCTCCATCGCCGGTGCCTCGGCTCCTTCGCTCTTACGCCAGATGATGCTAATCAACATAAGGACAGGGTGATAAAACAAAAAGGGGGGAAAGAGACAAAAGATACACTTGGTCAATGGCTGCACCAATACCACTGTTGGCGTACACACCACCCTCACACACAGGGAACAACCCTAAACACTATGTAGTGCACTACCAGTTATATTGCTAGCCACCAAGGCATGGGGAGGGGCACACACCGCCAAATGCAGCACACCTGGGAACCATGCAGCCCTGACTAGTTGTGGATGCCTACGAGCTAGGTAGCAGGATTATCCCTTCAGGACCCTTGCCACCAGGGGACCTTCTCTGCAAAGTCAGGCCTGGCCTAGGGGCACCCACTGACACACGTCCCCTACCCGGATACCACCTTACCATGTATAAGTTGTAATGATGGGAACTGTACGCACCCCCTTGTGGCTGCTGTGATGCTCTCAGGCACCCATCAAGCTCAGGATAGGCCACCCCAGTATGCGGGCCATCAGAGGGGGTAAGGATTCGACGGGCACCCCTTCCTTGTTGTGAGGCCATCTCAGCTGGGCCTCCGCTGTCTTCCGTGCCCAGCGTTTCAGGTCTTTCCACCATTTCCAACAGTGGGTGCTCCGCCTGCCGTAGACCCCCAGGGTCCGCACGTCCTTGACAATGGCACGCCATATTCCCTTCTTTTGATGGGTGCTGACCTGCAGAGGAAATACACACAGGAAAATAGTATCAGTCAGATGGTTACACTTTGGCCCACCATACCCCTTCACATCACCATTTACACACACATGGCCCAGCACACAACCAATACACCGCCCAGAGGACATCCACCAACCCCCTACACGAGGCCTTCACACACACCACTCCATGCATTCATGCCACATGCATCATGCCCACAGTGTACTCACCTGTTGGTCTGGAGGCCCATAAAGCAATCCATACTGGGGTAGGATCCCATCCACCAGTCGCTCCAACTCCACTGAGGTGAAGGCAGGGGCCCTTTCCCCAGTCACAGGGGCCATGGTAGGTTCCAGACACAGGTCACAGGAGCACATGCAGGGTAGGTCCTCTCCTGTTGAAGGTCAGGTAGCAAGTGAGTGATCAGATAGAAAATGGCGGTCACATCCGTGGCGGTGCATACCGTCACTGGTGGAGTACATCACCATTGGCCACTGTACCCCATAGGGCCTAATGTTAACCAATGAGGAGTTGCACAGCGGTTCCCGACTACCCCCCGCAACGGTACACAACATTAGCACAATTACCTCACTTCCACCTGTCCCTCCACACAGTACAGGCAGGTGCCATTTTAGGGGGGGCAGGCTCTGGATAACAACTACTTCACTGTTAAAATTTGGACATACAGGACAATTCCTATTGACCCATTACAAATTGATAGCATGCATTGTACTGTTGTAGCCCCATTGTTCAGTGTGTGACCGGCTTCTCACTCTGTTGTCCCTTAGATTGCTACCGCTGCAGATGAATAGGAGATGGAGACATAGCCCCGTGTACAGACCCCTGGTAGACTTGGCAACAATGGAGGACAGGCACATTATCCTCACCTATAGACTTGACAGGGCCACAAGCACAGAGCTGTGTGCCCAATTGGAGCCTGACTTGATATCTGCTATCCGTCACCTGACTGGGATCCCCCCTCTTGTGCAAGTTCTATCAATGCTCTATTTCCTAGCAACAGGTTCTTTCCAAGTGACAGTGGGCTTGGCAGCAGGAATGTCACAGCCAATGTTCTCAATAGTGCTGACCAGAGTGTTGTCTGCCCCGATTAAACACATGTGCAGCTACATTGTTTCCCCAGGTGGAGGATTTGGCCATAGTGAAGGCTGACTTCTATGCAATGGGACATATCCCCAACATAATGGGGGCAATTGATGGAACACATATTGCTTTTGTCCTTCCCCGTCAAAATGAACAGGTGTTCAGAAATCATAAGAGTTTCCACTCCATGAATGTACAGCTGGTGTGCTTGGTGGACCAGTACATCTCCCATGTCAATGCTAAGTATCCTGGGTTGGTGCATGATGCCTTTATCCTGAGAAATAGCAGCATCCCAATTGTGATGGCCCAACTACAGAGGCACAGGGTGTGGCTAATAGGTGAGCCCTGGTCTCCATCCAGTATATGTTGGTGTATGGGTATGGTGTGGGCCATATGGGATAGTGTGTGGCTAAATGTTGTCCCTCGATATTTGCAGGTGACTCTGGTTACCCCAACCTATCATGGCTACTGACCACTGTGAGGAATGCAAGGACAAGGGCAGAAGAACATTACAATGAGGCACATGGGCAAACCAGAAGGATAATAGAAAGAACCTTTGGCCTACTGAAGGCCAGCTTTCGGTGCCCTCCATCTAACAGGTGGATCCCTGTGCTACTCACCCAAGAAGGTCTGCCAGATAATAGTGGCATGATGCATGTTGCACAACTTTGCCCTGAGACGCCATGTGCCTTTTCTGCAGGAGGAGGAAGAGGCTGGAGATGCTCGTGTGGCAGCAGTGGACCCTGTGGACAGTGAGGATGAGGAGACAGAGGATGAGGATAACAGAACAGCAGTGATACGACAATACTTCCAATGACACGCAGGTAACACAGTGTTACTTCACATTTCATTGTCATTATTTTGAATTCTTTGGCACTGGCATGCTGTTATTTCCCACTTCTATGCCCACTTACTGTACCCTTTGGCAATTCATTTTACAGATGTTGATGCCCCACTATAGCTCCTGGTGTGATCACTGCAGCCAACTACAGGTCTTTCCTATGTGCTCATTTACTGTACAGTTGAAGCGCAATGTTTGTACCTGGTAAAATGCATACATTCTTGAAAAATGTGATATACTCCATACTTGTATTTTTTTTTCAAGGGTGTTTATTGAAGTGCTAAGAAAAAGAGGAGCAAGTGCAATGTGATGGGGTGATGATGGAGGAAAGTTCATGGTATTGTTTCAGTCTATTTGTAGAACAGATGCATTGTCCAAGGGGACATAGGAAGGGGAGCAATGGCAGTTCAAGGTGGACAGGGTGACAGACTGGGACACAAGGGTGACAATAAGGAGAGTCTCATTTCCTGGCGGGGGACTTGGCAATAGTCTCTGGCTTCTGTCTGGATTGCAGGGAACGTTTGCAGGGTGGTTCTCCTTCTGCAGGGGGAGGGGCACTGGTTGCCTGTGAGTCCTGTGGCGGGGCCTCCTGACCACTAGCAGCAGTGGAGGTGGAAAGCAGTTCAGATGTCTGGCTAGTGGCTGGGGCCCGCTGTTGTGAGACTGCCTCCCTCATAATGTTGGCCATGTCTGCCCGCACCCCTGTTATGGAGACTAGGATGGTGTTGATGGCCTGCAAGTCCTCCATGAACCCCTGGTACTGTCCCTCCTGCAGCCGCCTGTTCTCCTGCACATTGTCCAGCATCTGGCCCATCGTGTCCTGGGAATGTTGGTAGGCTCCCAGGATCTCAGTGAGTGCCTCCTGGAGAGTCTGTTCCCTGGGCCTGTCCTCCCTCTGGCGCACAGCAGTCCTCCCAGTTTCCCTGTCGTCCTGTGCCTCTTTCCACTGAACCGTGTGCCCACTGCCACTGACCCCAGGTCCCTGATTGTCTTGGGTATGAGGTGTGCCCTGGGGTCCCTGTAGAGATGGACACACTGCTGATTGACGTGTTCTGGGGACAGAGGTATGGGTACGCTGGGTGGGTGCTGTAGTGGTGTTTCCAGATGGGGCAGGCTCTGTGGTGGTTTGTGACTGGGCTTGGGTAACCGACTGTCCAGAGGTCCCTGATGGGCCATGTTGGTCATCCAGATCCAGGTGACCAGAGTTGCTGTCATCACTGTGGGCCTCCTCAGTTGGGGGACTAGATATTGCTGGCACCTCCTCTCCAGTGACATTGGCTGGGATACCTGTGGGGATGTAAATGATGTGTTATTGTTTCTGTGTGTGACATATTATGCATCAGTGGATTGCCCTATTTGGTTGTATATGCCCTGGCAACTTTCACTTGTGTAAGTTAATATGTGGTGGGCTAGCTGTTTCTTTTTAGTGTGCATGCCTTGTTGATAGGTGTCCATGCAGGGCTGTGAGTGATGTCCATGTATTGGTAGTGCATGCAGGGCTTGGAATTGGAATGAGTGGGATGTGATGGTGGGGTGTGTGGGAGGTGGTGGAGTGATGGGAGTGAGGGTGAGAGTGGGGGTATGTGATTGCATGCAGGTAGGAGGGTGATAGTAGTATAGAGTTGACTTAACAGAGTCCAGTCCTCTCCTACTCCGGCCAGGCCCTCAGGATGCATGATTGCCAAGACTTGCTCCTCCCATGTTGTTAGTTGTGGGGGAGAAGGTGGGGGTCCACCGCCAGTCCTCTGTACAGCGAGTTGGTGCCTTGCTGCAATGGAACGCACCTCCCCCATAGGTTATTCCACTTCTTCCTGATATCATCCCTTGTTCTTGGATGCTGTCCCACGGCGTTGACCCTGTCCACAATCCTCCGCCATAGCTCCATCTTCCTAACTATCGATATCTGCTGCACCTTTGCTCCAAATAGCTGTGGCTCTACCCTGATGATTTCCTCCACCATGACCCTTAGCTCCTCCTTTGAGAATCGAGGGTGTCTTTGTGGTGCCATGGGTGTTGTGTGAAGTGTGTAGGTGAGGGTGTGTAGGGTAATGTGTTGGGGTGTGTGATGTGGGGTGCGTGAGTGGTGTATAGGTGTGAGTGGTGTGTGGGTCTGGTTGTGTCAGTGGTCTTGCTGTCTCTCTCTGGTGGCAATTATTTGTAATCGTAAAGGGTTGTGGGTAATGTGGGTGTGTGTTTTATAGTGGTGTGAGTGGGTGGGTGTGGTGTGTGTATGGGTGCCAGGTGTGTGTAGTTTGAATTGCCCAATGTGGTGTTGTTTTGTATGTGTGTGTGTATTTTGAGCGTGGCTGTATGTACCGCCAATGGTTTACTGCTGTTGAATGTCCGCTGTTGTGATTCATGGGTCATAATGTGATGGGCGTTGTTCTGTTGGCGTAATGGTGTGGGTTTTGATACTGCCAGTTTATCACTGACCTTTGGTGTGGCGGAATTGTGTATGTGGCTGAATAGTGATGGATTGGTATGTGTGTGTCATAATATGGTGAACAGATATCCACTGCGGCAGCGCTATGTTGGTGGTAGTCAGCATGGCCGTAAACGGGATTTACTGCCAATGTCATAATGAGGGCCATACTCCTGTAACATTCCCCAGCTCCTTACTTCCCGTTTGAATGACCTCTATCACTTGGGGAAGCTAGAGATTTCATGGTTGGGCATACTCAATAGTTTGATAATTAATTTAATAGTTGGCCCTTATATGAATTTCATACCCTCTCAGTGGCCATCGCTCCCTCAATTTGCATACATATCTGCACCAAAATACCTGCTTTCGTGTGATATGGGCAAGTCCCTGAGAGTGTTGAGAGTGACTCTCAGTAGACCAGTAGAGGTGGCCTAGGGTTACCGGCATCATGACTTATATTTTAGCTACACAGCTTCGCCCCTCCCTCAACTGGAACCATGACCCAGACAGGAAACCTGGGTTCAAGTGGAGCAAGAATTTTCCCCTCCACTCTGTTGGGGCTGCCGAGGCTTCCACCTTCATCTGAGGCAGGAGCTCCTCAATTACTGGCCTAGCATCAACACTAACAGCCTCCTGGAAGGAGGTGCGACAACACAGAACATTCATGACCTACCCCTTTTGACTTAGCCCCTTAACACATAACCCTGACTTTCCCCTAGGCAAGACCAATCCTGACTCCTTCAACTGAGTGCAGGGCTGTTCCCCTAGCCTGGATGATTCTACAATGATGGAGACTTTCAACCACAGAGAGACCTAGGCCCGTATTTATACTTTTTGACGCTAAACTGCGCTAACGCAGTTTAGCGTCAAAAAATTTTGCGCCGGCTAACGCCATTCTGAAGCACCATGCGGGCGCCGTATTTATTGAATGGCGTTAGCCGGCGCAAGCAGACCGGCGCTGCCTGGTGTGCGTGGAAAAAAAACACGTACACCAGGCAGCGCTGGCGTTGGGAAAAATGGCGCTAGGGCGTCTTAAAAATGGTGCAAGTCAGGTTGACGCAAAAAATCACCTCCACCCGATTTGCGCCATTTTTAACGACGCCATTTACATGACTCCTGTCTTAGTAAAGACAGGAGTCATGCCCCCTTGCCCAATGGCCATGCCCAGGGGACTTCTGTCCCCTGGGCATGGTCATTGGGCATTGAGGCATGTAGGGGGGCACAAATCAGGCCCCCCTATGCCAAAAAAATATATAAAAAAAATAAAAATGTATACTTACCTGAACTTACCTGAATGTCCCTGGGATGGGTCCCTCCAGCCTTGGGTGTCCTCCTGGGGTGGGCAAGGGTGGCAGGGGGGGTCCCTGGGGGCATGGGAGGGCAGCTGTGGGCTCATTTTGAGCCCACAGGTCCCTTAACGCCTGCCCTGACCCAGGCGCTAAAATCCGGCGCAAATGCGGGGTTTTTTGGTCCACCCGCTCCCGGGCGTGATTTTTGCCCGGGAGTATAAATACGACGCATTTGCGTCGCAGTCAGTTTTTTGGACGGGAACGCCTACCTTGCATCTCATTAACGCAAGGAAGGCGTTCACGCAAAAAAATGACGCTCTTTACTCATAGTTTGGCGCTAGACGCGTCTAACGCCAAAGTATAAATATGGCGTTAGTTTTGCGCCGAATTTGCGTCGAAAAAAACGACGCAAATTTGGCGCAAACGGAGTATAAATATGCCCCCTAGTTACTAAATTTGCCCTCACTCGATGAGATACTTATAGGTTGAGTCAGGCGATTCACTGGGCAGGCAGACGCTCTGTGCACTTGGCCCTCCAGTGTGACGATAGGCCCATTGAGTCCCTCTATCTCAACAACGATCGCCGCAAGGGATTGTGGATATATCAATACCCCCTACAGCTGACCTCCCTAAGAAACAAACCTATATATTACTCTGCGAAAGACGAACTGGCTATTAAGATTTCTGATGACACATGAGGGGCTATATGGCAGAGAGCATTTAAATCCTCTCTGCATCCACTACAAGGAGAATGCATAGAAAATATTGACCAGCTGGTACCTCACACAGTTAGACTTGCCAAAATGTTTTTGGGTTCAGGTTTGTGCTGGAAGGGGTGTGGTGAGCGAGGCACTATTTTACACACATGGTGGTCTTGCCTACGGATTCAGACATTTTGGGTAGTGATCCAGTGCACAATGCGGACCATCACAAATGTTCTACTGCCAATGGATCCACTTACGATCCTCTTGGGTGACCAAGTGGCGAAAATAATGTTTCCCATAATGACCCCCCGAAGCAGCTTATTCTCCCATCTGCTCCTAGCTGCATGAATGTGTATGGCCCAAATGTAGAAACAACTGCTACCTCCTTCTTTAAATATGTGGTGGGGAAAGGGTTGATCCCTCTACACTATGGAAAAATTGATTGCTAACATTTGCAGTTGATTGGCTAGATTTGACGTCATATGGCACCCCTTTACCGCCCATATAAAGTGACTACAACAGGCAGAAGAGCTCCATAAGACAATGTCCAAAGCACTACATACATCCAACATCCACGTCATGTCCTCCTCTGACCCTGAGTAGGGATCTGCAGGAACAGAACTTTCACTTTGACAATCATGTCAGCTGCTACTGCTTTTCTTTCCTCATTTCGCTTCTCTCTTTTCTCCCCCCATTTTCTCCTTTCGGGATTGTTCAAGGTGATACGGAGGGTTTTTTCTTATCCAGTGTCCTATATGGGTGTGGTCATGCTTCAATGGACTTATTATAACCATAAGTATGTGAGCTGCGCCTCCCATTTTCTATGAGTCATACTTATTGCTTCCAGAGGAACTGTACTGTGTGTCATTTTCATTTGCCTTTTGTTGAAAATGCAAACAAAACCTGTTAAAAAAACAGAAAGTAGTAACAGAACCTGAGAGTTTGCACTGGTAGAGCTTCAGCTGACACTTGACCTAGTGGCCTGTCTGTTACCAGGCTGCCAGGTCACAGCAACAGTCATTGAGCCCTATTAAGAGTAGAATGACCATCACTAAGTTTCCCGTAATTGGGCCACCTCATGAGACAAGGTAGCCATGACCAGGGAAATCAAATAATGAGCCATTGTTTTTTTTTGTTTTAAAAAACAAAATAGTTTTTTATTCTGTCATTGTTCTTTAAAGGAAAATGTTCAGTGGGGGAAATTGAGACAGGCTTGCAGAAGGAAGCCTGACATGGGGCCCTTTCACTGGCTGGTTTATGTACGGCCTAGTGTTCTTATGCACTTACTGTATGCATCAAAGGCTGCTTTACTAGGAGACGACTGTGGGAGCAGGTCTCGATTTCAAGTCGTATCAGAATCTACAATATATGTATGCAATATGGAAGACTGTCCTTTCTCTGGTTTTTCATATTTTTACTCAGCCTCTACTTAACATTATTCACAGATATAGCCAAACCTTTTATGACTCGACACTGATTATATGCAGACAACGCTGAGACTAAAAAGTCCAAAACGTGCATCAGCAGATAGGCTTCAGTGGTGACTAGTGGATGTAGATTGTTGGATGGCAACCAAATACCTTAAACTTAAACCTCTAACAATGAGGTTTATTGTTTGTGGTCAAAATGATTGTCCAATGGATCATGTTAGGTTGTGGAGTTACTGGTCTGTTTCCTTAGAAAAACTGCTAAAAACCGGTCTCCTGGAGGTAAGAGCTACAGGGATGGGGGAGTAGAGAGTAGCCGTAGGAGGGTTCAGGTCGAGGGACTGGAAATCAGAAAGGTGAAGGTGGTAGAGGACAAGGACAGCAGAAACAAGTCTGGGGACTAATAGCCGCAAGTGGGGGACCAAGAACAAGGAACTGCCTCCAAGTTGCAGTAGTCAATACCTGGCCTGCGCAACCGTTTGCCAAACTAGCTCTCTTTTTTACCCTTGCAAGTCTTTTTAAGTCTGAGCACTGTATCAACTTTCTGTACATTCTAATAGGAGAAACTGAAATCGGTTGAATTTGCTACTTTCAATTTCCCCATTGGCTGGGTATCATCAGTTATACTATTAAACACTCATGCTGAATTAACCGATGAGCTTCAACAGAGGAAGAATGTAAATACTGAAAGGGGGTGACAAATGGGATCATTCCTGTAGCACTCTGCACTCAGAATTTCCAACAGAGCAGCAAAAAAGAGGCACGATTCCTGCATGCTCCCAATCCGACAGGAAGGTTTCCAGCCAACGAATCTACACCCTGGAAGCAATTTGAGTGACATTTCTGACCAAAATCCTATGGTTAGTGGGGCCAATGGCACCTGATACATCTAATAGTACCAATGCACTGACGTGGCACAATCAGGCACCTACAAGGAGTAATCCATAATGGTTATCACCACAGTTTCCATCCCACTTACAGAGTGGAAGGAGCCAGATATACTTCGATTCAGCTAAATTCTGTATCTGTGTGTAAGCGTTTATATACCTAAGGAAAATATATCTGACTGCAGTTTACCAAATGCTCCATGTGTGTGTGTCTGCATTTGTGTAACAGTGGTGTAAACAGGGATTTTTAAATTCGACAGAGACCATCCCATCCCTCAATGAGGCAGTTATAATTAGTCTGAGAGCCTCAGCTATGGTTGGATGGAAGACTAGCTGGCAAAGTATGGTGGCTTAGGATAGGTCCACGGGAAATAGGATCTAATGAAAACAAAGCTGGAGCAATGCAGTTTGGGCTGACTTTACTAAGCCAGGAAAATTCTTATTGCAATAAACTATTTTTTTCATCATAAACTGTTTCATTTTCCTCACTTAAAAACTCTTGTAACGTGTTAAACAGTGTTCGGTCAGGGTGTATGATGTTTGCAGTAACAAGGAAATTTCAATTACTTCAAAACTGAGGATAGGGTTGTATTCTGAAGGGTGAAAGAGTTTAATACTTAAAATAACAAGAGGAAAATTTTGAGACATTGCAGATGGGTCTCTAGCCTGCCAGATCAGTGGAGGTTAGGGCCCCCACTCGTCAGGCGGAGGGAGGGCTGTCCACACTATTGAGAGATCCTCAACTGCCTGGTGATGATCTAATTGCCTTCACAACAAGTGCCTCTGATAAACGCAGAAAAGTCTGCTGAGCGGGCGTGATGTTGTTTTGGCCAGCTTTGCAAACATTTTTGTTTTTCAAATACAAAACTCCCAAAATAGTTTAAAAAAATACAGCACTGACACACAGGCAGTTTTCTCCCAGTACCTTAGTGGCATTGTTTAATGTTCCATCCATGACAGCCTAGCCAGGACAGTAACATGTTTTATCAGTGCACCCACATTCCTTGATTTCCCTGTTTTTTTAAAATATCTGTGCAGATATACTGTCTTTAATATCTCAGATCTTAATATACATAGATAACAGTATGTCAAAATTGTCTGACCACTAGTTGAAATAGGACTGTGTGTTGCAGTGCTTCACATAGATTACTTTATCCAGTAAGTACAGAGGTAGGAGTGTCACACTAGGAACAGAAGATGTTGCCTCACTGTCAAATGCCACTGCAAGAAAATTCTGCTTTGCAGAGTATGAAGGCCAGATTTAGGGTTTGGCAGATGGGTACTTTGCCAAAAATATGACAGATATCTTGTCTATTTTAATACAAGTGCACTATCCCACAATGCACTTGTAATAAGGCAGACAGAATATCATCATGTTTGTGGTCTGACTGAATGAAAAAATAATCTTTACAAAAATATTGGAACATAAGAATATTGTGTCAAAAATATCAATAAAACTATTGAGTTTACCTACTTTATTTGTAAATTACCAACATAATAAAAAAAATATTCTGGAACAAATTATCAGCACAAAAAGCTATGTATATTGAAATATACATATATTGCATTTAGACAATCCTTCTAGCTGTCATTTTTCACCACAGAACACAGCTGCACCACATATGCCACACATCTCATCCATTAATGAATCATAATAAATCTGTAAACTCTTTTTATTTACTCATAAACACCATAAAACAACAGGAAGCCTATTCCTTTTAGCAAACTCCATTAGATGGGCCAACCCATTCACTTTCAGCATTGTGTCTTATACAGTCCACTTCCCACTGCAAATGCCAAACCAACTATACCTCTACCACAAAACTTCAATGTCATTCCATCTGCTCCATGAAAGTTGATATTGTTTTCAGATACAGCATTATATGTCATTTATTTAAAATATGAATCTACCAAACAATAATATAATTTAAAATAAATACTTTTAATGAATAATGTCAATTAAACATATATATATATATGTAAAAATATATTTTTTAAATCAAATAGTATATTGAGAGTATTACCAATAGCTAAAAACTAAAATGAACAAGCATATATCTAAAACAAAAGTACATATCAAACTTAATAAAATCATACAAAACCAACAAAAGTAAAGTTTGAATAAACATATTATTTTAAAATACTTAAAATTAAAAAACATCTTAAAATTGTTTAAAAAGCAACAGTAAAGAAAGTGTTGGACTTTGAAGGACTCAGATTTACTATTGTGACCCCAACAAGAGAAAAAGCAGGGAAAGTGTTGGACTTCATAAGTGTTAGGGTTTACTTTTCCCACTCCATTGTCAACTGTAAACAACAGTAGGGAAAGTGTTGGATGTTATAGGGTTAGGATTTAATATTCTCACTCCAGTGTAAGCAAAAGGGGACAAAGTACTGGACTTTGGAGCAGTTATATTTACAATGCCACTTCAATCTAAGCAACAGTAAGGAAAGTGTTAGACTTTGGAGTGGATATATTTGTTATTCCCATGCCAACATATGGAACAGCAGGGAAAATGTTGCACTTTGTATGGGTTATAGTCACTATTCCCACTCCAATGTAACAGAAGGGAAAGTATTGTACATTGGAGGGGTAAAATGTGCCATTCCAATTCCTAAACCATAAAAAATTGTAAAAAAATAACAAAATAATATTTTTTTAATATATTGAAATACATATATTAATTATGGATAAATACAATTAAATGTAGTTGAAAGACATATTTTATATTACGAAATGAACTGAAAAAAAGCAAAATAATAATATTTAAAATAAAATACCCTTTCCACTCTATTACCAAATATGTTACCAACAAATACTTTATAAATACAACAACATTGTAAGTTAAACATTATTAATATTAATCTACATATTCAATAAAACACTTAAAATTAAAACCAAGAACAAATATAAAACTCTTTTTAAAAATGTTATTATTAAATACACTGATCAACAAATTAATTTATCAATTAAATAAAAGATCAACAAATAATTAAAATAACAATTATTCAAATAAATAATTTACATAATAATTCTCAATTGATATTTTAACATAAACAAATTATAATTTTTTTTTAAAAAACAATACTTTAAAATTCAAATAACTTTCCACTCTAATACACTACAAACACAAAACAGCCCCTTACCAAATTACTAATTGAATTGAAAAAAACTATGAATTACATATTGAAAATTACAGACTATACTAAAAGAAATATTATTGTTAGAAAGGGGGGCTCTAGTTGGCAGTGGTTTTCACCCTATCCAAGTAGGGACCCTCACTCTAGTTAGGGTAAGGGAGTAACACAGCTAAAATAACCCAACTCATCCTCTAAGTAGTTTGGCTCAAGCAGTTAGGCGTATCTCAAAGGCAATGTGTAAAGTATTTGTAAACATACACACAGTTACACGGTGAAATTACCACAAAAGTACTCCACACCAGTTGAGACCAATAGCCAATATTTATCTGAATAAAATAAGACCAAAACAACAAAAATCCAACAGACAAAAGTAAAGATATGAATTTTTGAAGAGCAAATGTAGTATAGTGCTTAGAAAGACAATGGCTCCAACTGGGCCTATTAAAAAGGCTTGATGGAGTCGCTTCCAACAGTCCTGAGCCACCGGCAAGGGAGTGCGGTCGGCCACGGAGTTGTGCAGACCCCGGCTACAGTACTTTGGAAAATGATGAGGAGACAAAGATGTTGCACGGAGTTGGAGAAGTCAGGTGTTGCTGGAGCCGGTGAAGCGCTGGTTCCTTACACCAAGGAGGTGAGGTGCTGGTTCTTTACTGCTAGGCAGTGGAGGTGAGCTGTTGGTTCCTCATGGTTGTGGAGGAGGTGAAGCGGTATACTAACACCTAATAATAATAATAATAATAATAATAATAATAATAATATAACTAACATATTAAATAAATTAAAACAATATATTTAATACAATTATATTAAAATAAACAATATTATATGCAATAATAATTAAAAACTCAATATTATTTGCAAAAAAAACAAATTTCCTACTTTTTATTTTCTTCCCTGTTATATTTTTAGTTGGCAATATTTTTGACACAATATTCTGGTAACACAATATTTTTATTCCATATTTTGGCTGAATACCTTATGACAAAATGCCCAGCAGCCAAAATCTAAATTAGGCTGTAAGGCTGTACAGACAGGATAGGAGCACATGAACAACAAGATGTCACACATATTTCTTAATTGTAGTAAAATACAACAGTACCATGTTAGAAGAGAGCCAACGAAAACACAACCTATTCTCACTAGATCCAGAAACCTATCCCTAGCTAAGACATTGTGATTTGGGTCTACACAATGTTTAATATTAACTGAAAGTACAACATTTATACAGAAAGCATACTCTATATCATTGATGATGTCATTTAACATTTCACAAGTGATGTAATATGTAAGGTTATCAGCAGTGCAAGGCGGGGTGCAAGTTATATTTAGCTCAGTAAGCTGTAACTGGTAAATGTCAGTGTTCTTTGCTTTTTAAACATTAGTATTTATCTTAATTGTACAAATAACTATAATGTCACTCTAACATTTGTTTTTTGCAGTGAATGTCTAGTGTTTTTTTAACGTAAGTTAAGATCTTAATACCATACCTAGTAATAATGTCACTTTTACTATTGTTTTTTTAAATAAGTTACTGGGGTTCTTTGATCATATTCAGCACATTCATAACCCACTGTCCACAGCCTTTGACTGTGCGCAATGGTGGTTGGCTGCTGTCTGGCCTTTGGCCGATGCCTTTCACTGGACATTGCCACAGCCAGTCAAAGCCCCATGATCTATCAACCCCATTAGTCACCAACACCCCACTACGTATAACTTTGGCCCTGCGCAGCTGGATTTGGTGGTGTTTGGTTGCTGGGCCTAGCCTGCACCCAGGTCATGTACCCAACCTGCCCTGCAGGCCAACCCCTCACAGGTGGCTAATCCTCTCGCTGCGTATAGCCTATGGCTGTACACATCACATTTGGAGGCCAAGCTCTGCCATTGTCTGGCAACACCCATGGGCACCTAACCCCAACTTAGCCAGCCAACCCTCCACTGGGGATGGTGCAGGGCCTGACATCCAGCCATGCGTAGTGCCCATCCCCCAACAGATGCTCATCCCCCCAACAGACACCCACGTCACATTTTGTTTTTTATGTTTTACTGACACCACAGTCCTCTTAGAGTACCACTGCTCAGGCTTCACCCCCATAGTTCTGTGGTATCATGCAAGCATCCCCTAGTGATGAATGCAGAGTACCGCATTATTACTGAAGCAAAGAATAAATCCAGGCTCTGCAGTATTTTACAGAAGGGCTGTGATGGTTCTGCAACGTTTCCACAGTACCCATTGAATACATTTTTTAAAACACCTTAGCCCCTATTGGGTCCATCTATATCCTTCTCTCCACAACATAAGTGCCAGGTTGTCAAGATGTCCATACCCTGTAATTTTTAAAGCATTTTCAGGACATGGGGACCAAGTCCTGAGTCCTATAATAGTAGCTGCAAAACTTTCTTCTAATTTGCAGCCAGCCAAACAGATTGCTTAGTCACAGTATTGAAATGCAGACAGGAGAAAAATCTCCCTTGGCTAATCAGAGAGACCTATTTTTTAAATGTTTTGGAATTGCAGAATCCCCACAGGTCCAATCAGTCAGATAAAGCTAACTTTTTAACCCCTTCAAGCCCAACCGAGAACATCTTTAAACATGAATTCCTGAAGTACAGTAGAATGGATTTAAACCAAATTACAAAAACACACTTTGTAAGTAAACCTCTAACTTATTGGAAAATGTGGGGTAACTCCATTTGGCCAATTCTTCTGTATCAGACAGCAAAGTTTCCTATGGAATTTAACATGAGAAATTTCACTTTTGGGACAGATTGTCTCAAACGTTTCTACGAAGGAGCTAAAGTGGCCGGACATTTTTTGGAATCTTTTTTTCCAGATACATAGATAGATATGTCGTTCAGAATAGTAATTCTATTCTTACTAACCTTCATGATATTTTGGTAGTCGATATTCTGTCTACAATACTTATGTAGTATGATAGAATTATATTTTGTGCTTAATATTCTAATATACTATTACATTACAATATCTCATTGGATCTTAGCTCATGCAGGTATCCCAGATAGTGTGATCCCTGCATTTAATGCAAGGCACAATGTAACATGAACGCACCACCTGTACATCTACAGCGTAAAAAAACTCTGGTTATAGCAGTTCAATCAGATTTTATGATTTGTGAGAAGAGAAATGCATTTTGTTGTCACTAGATTTAGCTTTCACTTTGGAATACAGAACACTTAAAGCCTGTTGTGAGAAAGTAGCCTCTTTCTAGCCTTGTTACCCCCACTTTTGGCCTGTTTGTGAGTATATGTCAGGTGTTTTCACTGTCTCACTGGGATCCTGCTAGCCAGGGCCCAGTGCTCATAGTGAAAACCCTATGTTTTCAGTATGTTTGTTATGTGTCACTGGGACCCTGCTAGCCAGGACCCCAGTGCTCATAAGTTTGTGACCTATATGTATGTGTTCCCTGTGTGATGCCTAACTGTCTCACTGAGGCTCTGCTAACCAGAACCTCAGTGGTTATGCTCTCTCATTTCTTTCCAAATTGTCACTAACAGGCTAGTGACCAATTTCACCAATTTAAATTGGCATACTGGAACACCCTTATAATTCCCTAGTATATGGTACTGAGGTACCCAGGGTATTGGGGTTCCAGGAGATCCCTATGGGCTGCAGCATTTCTTGTGCCACCCATAGGGAGATCTGACAATTCTTACACAGGCCTGCCAGTGCAGCCTGAGTGAAATAACGTCCACGTTATTTCACAGTCATTTACCACTGCACTTAAGTAACTTATAAGTCACCTATATGTCTAACCTTTACCTGGTAAAGGTTGGGTGCTAAGTTACTTAGTGTGTGGGCACCCTGGCATGAGCCAAGGTGCTCCCACATTGTTCAGGGCAAATTCCCCGGACTTTGTGAGTGCGGGGACACCATTACATGCGTGCACTATACATATGTCACGACATATGTATAGCCTCACAATGGTAACTCCGAACATGGCCATGTAACATGTCTAAGATCATGGAATTGTCACCCCAGTGCCATTCTGGCATTGGGGAGACAATTCCATGATGCCCCGAGTCTCTAGCTCAGACCCGGGTACTGCCAAACTACCTTTCCCGGGGTTTCACTGCAGCTGCTGCTGCTGCCAACCCCTCAGACAGGTTTCTGCCCTCCTGGGGTCCAGCCAGGCTTGGCCCAGGAAGGCAGAACAAAGGACTTCCTCAGAGAGAGGGTGTTACACCCTCTTCCTTTGGAAAAAGGTGTTAAGGCAGGGGAGGAGTAGCTTCCCCCAGCCTCTGGAAATGCTTTCATGGGCACACATGGTGCCCATTTCTGCATAAGTCAGTCTACACCGGTTCAGGGATCCCCCAGCCCTGCTCTGGCGCGAAACTGGACAAAGGAAAGGGGAGTGACCACTCCCCTGACCTGCACCTCCCCTGGGAGGTGCCCAGAGCTCCTCCAGTGTGCTCCAGACCTCTGCCATCTTGGAAACAGAGGTGCTGCTGGCACACTGGACTGCTCTGAGTGGCCAGGGCCAGCAGGTGACGTCAGAGACTCCTTCTGATAGGCTCTTACCTGTGTTGCTAGCCTATCCTCCTTCCTAGGTAGCCAAACCTCCTTTTCTGGCTATTTAGGGTCTCTGCTTTGGGGAATTCTTTAGATAACGAATGCAAGAGCTCATCAGAGTTCCTCTGCATCTCTCTCTTCACCTTCTGCCAAGGAATCGACTGCTGACCGCGCTGGAAGCCTGCAAAACTGCAACAAAGTAGCAAAGACGACTACTGCGACCTTGTAACGCTGATCCTGCCGCCTTCTCAACTGTTTTCCTGGTGGTGCATGCTGTGGGGGTAGTCTGCCTCCTCTCTGCACTAGAAGCTCCGAAGAAATCTCCTGTGGGTCGACGGAATCTTCCCCCTGCAACCGCAGGCACCAAAGAACTGCATCACCGGTCCTCTGGGTCTCCTCTCAGCACGACGAGTGAGGTCCCTTGAACTCAGCAACTCTGTCCAAGTGACTCCCACAGTCCAGTGACTCTTCAGTCCAAGTTTGGTGGAGGTAAGTCCTTGCCTCCCCACGCTAGACTGCATTGCTGGGAACCACGTGTTTTGCAGCTATTCCGGCTCCTGTGCACTCTTCGAGGATTTCCTTTGTGCACAGCCAAGCCTGGGTCCCCGGTACTCTAACCTGCATTGCACGACCTCCTGAGTTGTCCTCCGGCTTCGTGGGACCCTCTTGTGCAACTTCGGGTGAGCTCCGGTTCACTCCACTTCGTAGTGCCTGTTCCGGCACTTCTGCAGGTGTTGCTTGCTTCTGAGTGGGCTCTTTGTCTTGCTGGACGCCCCCTCTGTCTCCTCACACAATTGGCGACATCCTGGTCCCTCCTGGGCCACAGCAGCATCCAAAAACCCTAACCACGACCTTTGCAGCTAGCAAGGCTTGCTGGCGGTCTTTCTGTACGGAAACACTTCTGCACGACTCTTCACGACGTGGGACATCCATCCTCCAAAGGGGAAGTTTCTAGCCCTTGTCGTTCTTGCAGAATCCACAGCTTCTACCATCCGGTGGCAGCTTCTTTGCACCCACAGCTGGCATTTCCTGGGCATCTGCCCACTCCCGACTTGATCGTGACTCTTGGACTTGGTCCCCTTGTTCCACAGGTACTCTCGTCAGGAAATCCATTGTTGTTGCATTGCTGGTGTTGTTGTTTCTTGCAGAATTCCCCTATCACGACTTCTGTGCTCTCTGGGGAACTTAGGTGCACTTTGCACCCACTTTTCAGGGTCTTGGGGTGGGCTATTTTTCTAACCCTCACTGTTTTCTTACAGTCCCAGCGACCCTCTACGAGCTCACATAGGTTTGGGGTCCATTCATGGTTTGCATTCCACTTCTAGAGTATATGGTTTGTGTTGCCCCTATCCCTATGTGCTCCCATTGCATTCTATTGTGACTATTCATTGTTTGCACTGTTTTCTATTGCTATTACTGCATATTTTGGTATTGTATACATATATCTTGTGTATATTTGCTATCCTCACACTGAGATACTTTGGCATATTGTCATAAAAATAAAGTACCTTTATTTTTAGTATATCTGTGTATTGTGTTTTCTTATGATATTGTGCATGTGACACCAGTGGTATAGTAGGAGCTTCACACGTCTCCTAGTTCAGCCTAAGCTGCTCTGCTAAGCTACCTTTTCTATCAGCCTAAGCTGCTAGACACCCCTCTACACTAATAAGGGATACCTGGGCCTGGTGCAAGGTGTAAGTACCCCTTGGTACTCACTACAAGCCAGTCCAGCCTCCTACACCTGTTAAATGTGGCATAAAGATATGGTGACAAAAGTGATCATGACTGTGTTTAGTGCGGAATATATCATGACCAATAGCTAATTGTTGTGGAGGTGTAGTTAGAGGCCGGTGGAGTAGGTCAAGGACTACCTTGTTCCCAGCCCATCCAGGGCCATCCATCTGTGAAATCCCCCAAATTCGCCTCTGAGCACTAAGGGCGTGAAACGCCATCCTTTCTTCTACCCCAGCAGTGCCATTATTGCAGAGACGCAGATTGCACTACCCTAATGGATGACCGGAGCAGCCGGAAGGTGGCCTAAGATGGCAGCATGCCCAGAACATATCAGCGGTGAATAGCCCAGCAGCGCTGGGCGGATGCCCGGACATTCGAGAGAAAGTGTGCTGGCTGAGGAGTGCTTTCACACAAGACCTCTTGAGCGCACAAGGCCACGACAGTGAGTGACAGCGCTGTTGGGAGAAGCGCTGCAGGTGGGGATCGCCCAGTGGCCGCCAGACCTGTGTGGACCATGCAAAGGAGCACCCACCTGCATATGAAAGTGGAGCAGCGGCAAAAATATTGGGGGCCCCCGATCAGATTGACATGCCCCAGAGGTGACTTTAGGGACCCGGAGGGTGGTATACAGGAACATGGACCCACTCAGTGAAAAACGAGAGAGCAAAGTGAGCAAAGGACTCACTGGAGCCAGCGGGACCTTGAGCGGGAGCCAACAACAACTTTCCAGACCCAATTCTAATACCTGCCTACTCCAGCACTGTATCTTTGTAGCAGCATTTCAGGACTAGTAGCCCATCACTGAGTATACAAACAAAGAGATACTCACATTCCCCCTTCTAATTCCTGATGTCAGCAGCTGCCCCGGAGTGATGGTGTCACCTTCTGTGCTCGTGCGAGGGTGGAAAAGCTCCTTGTGCTCAAAGACTGTTCCTCCCTCTTTAAACTGGAAGTGCATGGTGGCCCCTGCAGCCCTTCATGGGTCTCGCCATGCATGATACAAGGAGCAGCATACAGTGATTTAAAGGCACAGAGCCTATATTGAAACACGTACTGCAATGCTAGGGGGTGCACGCCAGCCAAGAATGTTGGAGCAAATTGGAGGTGAGATTGCGTAGTGCCTTGTGTGTGGTAACTGGCTGGGTTTACTTTTTGTCATCCGTGTGATCCATACCTATGACCTACCACTGGAGAGCCAGTTTGGGGGGATCTCAGATGCTGCAGTAACCACTGGGCCTGGGAGGGACTGCAGGAACCTGGTGCTTGAGGGGGTGACTGACAGCACCCACCTCCCTTCCCCCGTGCTAATTGAGCACAACAGGGCAGCACTGCAGGTAAAGCTACTTGGCAACTATTCCTCATGACACTTACCTCTTTGTAGCTATGCACCCCACACTGAAAATGCCCTACTGTGGCACTCCCAAGGCTAAATAAGTGACTAACAATGGGCAAAAACTCAAAAAACAGGGGGACCATGGACACTGGCTCCTCTCTGAACATGCTTGATGCTATAATGGATGACGCTGCTACAGAGCAAATTCTCAACCCATGGGTCAATTGGTAGCCAACCTGGACACCATCTTGCAAGCCATAGCTGCCCGAAGAGAGGCATGTGAACTGAAAATAGGCACATGACTGTAGATATTGGATTATTGCAGGACAACTACTGTCGGTTGGCCAAAAGGTTCACGCCCACTGGGCATACACTTCTGGGTCGCGGCCACCGGGTAGGTTTCTAGGCATGGACATGAGTTGCAGAAATTCTGCAGCTGTCCAATGGTCCGTGTTTCCAGCAGGGACCATTTCCTCATTGTAGGAGGGTCTACCTTGAAATAGGGTTTTCAGACTTAGATATAAGTTTACTTATTTCCTTTTTTCACATTACAGACACATTTAGGGTCTCCATAGTGAGGACTAGGATATTGTTATTGGTCCTGATAAAACACCACCTGATCTGTAGAGACGTTTTTAGGCGTGAAACATGTTGACCTACACACAGGGATAGAATTAATTTTTTCTTCCCTTGACCATCTCATAGTGAGTGAGAGAGCATTATCTGTGGCAACTCTCTGACCCCTATTTTTAACCTTGACATAGCCTCTGTATATTAATAAACTCATAGGGTAGTGTGGTCTATAGTCAATTTTAACCCGTTCTCCAGTTCCTCATTTCTTCCTTCAACCAAAGGGTTTATACACCCTTGCACTTGACTTTACCACAGTGCACAGAAGATCTCCTTCAAAGAGCCCCATTGTGGGGCCGTCGGACATTGCAGAGCTGGTCTGCTGAGGAGCAGGCCCAAGGATGAAGCATGTCACCCAATTGGGTGTGTGAGGGCCCTTGCTTCTACTGACAGAAGTGCTTAGCTAGACCTGAATCCTATCTACGGGCGCTAATTCAATCTCCACCTTTGGAACTGTGTACCTTCATTTGTTACGTATATATTGAGGGAATGTACACTGGACCAAATCAATCCCCCACCCCTCCTTTTTGCGACACACACTGGAGGAGGCCACACCTGAAACGGAGTCAATTATAGAATGGATAGTACACGTGGAGGACAGAGTCAAAACACTGGAAAACAGAGCTGAAGATACTGAAAACAGGACTCGGATGAATAACATTTGCACTACTGGACTGCCCAAGCACATTGAAGGCTCACCAGGTAATATGGTTAACTTCCTGGAGCAATGGCTTTGAAAAAAGGTGCCCCCTGAAGACGGTCCCTATATTATGCACTAGTGCACGCCCATTGAGTCCATGCATGGCCACCGCTACTGGGGGCAGTGCCAAGACCTGTATTAGCCAAATTACTACATTATAGGGATTGCAACCATTTCCTGGGATAGGCCAGAAAAAGAGGAGACATATTGGTGGAAAACTAAAAAGTAATGTTCTTTCCAGACTTCACCAAAGAGGTCCAGAAACAGAAAGCATAATTTCTGGACACCAAGAAATGTCATTGGGAGTTGGGCATAACTTATGTAGTGCAGTTCCCCGCATGATTGCGAGTAGCCTTTGAGAATAGCTACACTTTTTCACCTTTCCTGAGCATCTCTGTGACTGGACTGACCGCTGGGGGGAATTCACCAACTGGAACCCAGAAGGCATCCCACAGACCACCTAGAAATAAAATGAGGAAGAGTATTATAATTGTACCACCCCGCTCCCATGATCTTCAGGAACAAAGAAAAGTTATGGAAGTGGTCGCAGCCATCAGTGGTGATGGTTAGGACCCCTCATCCTTGCTGGGGCAGGATGAACCTGAAGATACAGTTTTTGACCAGGCATTGATTTCCATGAACAGCTCCAGAGACTCGTTACCATTGATTACATCTAGCACTTCAGATGAGATTGTTTGATTATTTCGGGATGGTGGCTGCTACTGGAAGTAGTGAGATTATGGTGAAATACCTGTAAAGTGTGTCTGCACTCTCTCCTTTTGTTGGCTAGCAAATTGTGGTCACAATTGTTCTGTTTATTTCCTGGATGGTGTGATGTGACACCAGGTGGAGACGTGGCTGGCGTACCCTCCGTCTATCTAAACGTATAAGAGATGTTTTCACGCAAGTTGACTGTGCATTTTATAGTTTAGATGGGGAGTCGTTCTCTTTTTATTCTGGGTGCGGGGTGTTGGGTTTATGTTGTACAACTTTTGGGATTCATGTGTCAGCATGCCTCCACCCACCTACTTAACCAAACTTTGTTGCAATCTTGGCCCCCTGAAAACCTTGGAACTTTAGGGTTTTATCCCAACAGATTACTGAGCAACTGCACCATTCCCTCTTACAACTTCATTAGCTGGAATGTCAGGGGCATCAAACACATGGCCAAAAGACACAAGGTACATACACATTTAAAAAGGTGGGGTACATATAGCTCTCCTACAGAAGACTCACCTCACCTCTCCTGAGAGGGAGCCACTACGTTAGAAAGATGGAGGGGTCAGTTGTATACAACATCCTACTGGGCATTTGCTGGAGGGATTCTAATTTGGATGTCTTGGAGTGCCATTCCAATTGTCCTCCAGAGTGGTCGACCCTGATGAAAGATACGTGGTGGTAACAGAACGCTTGGTGTGTCAGGACTTGACAATAGTGGGAGTTTATGCTCCACTTAGACCAAGGGGGATTTCCAGATGATCTATCATGGATTTTGGCCCCATATGCAACACACAATATACTGATGGGAAGAGACTACAACTATGTTGCGGACCCGATTCTTGACAGATCACACTCACCATTGAGGGATTCCCTGGCTTATCAACTAGTACGAGCACTCAAGGAGTGGCAATAAAATTGGGGTTTGCTGGATTCCTGGAGAGGATTGTACTCTGGGGTCAGAGATTACTCCTTCTACTTGGGGATACAAGACCTGCACATACACCTAGATACTTTTCTGTGCACCCCAAGGGTTTATAGGAATGCCCGGCATTTGAATATCTATGTCGTACAATCTCAGATCATAACCTAGCATTGCTTTCTCTCGTTTGGCACAGGGAGTGGCCGTGTATACCTGACTAGCACTTACGGGACGTCAGAGAAGCGACATCAGAGAAGCGACAAACAATTACTTTGTAGATAATGTAGCCACTACTACCTCTTCCTTCATTGAGTGAGGTGCATATAAAGCCTTTATCAGGGGAAGATGTATAGCTGAAGTGGTGAGAGTGCAGCGAACACTGGTGAGAGAGGTAGAAACACATGAGAGGACACTACATGAACTGGAACTCTCTCAACCCTGGCATCCTGAATTGAAACAACAACTTCTAGATGCCAAAGAGCAACTGGCAGTTCACACAGAAAAACTGTGTTGCTTTGACCACCACAAGTATATGGTAAGGGCTCAAGCTGAACTGGACAAGGCAGGGACTCTGCTGGTGTGGTTGACTAACCCTGTATCTAGGGGATCCTTGATTCTTGACATAGAATCAGGGGAACGCCTATATACCCAAGAAGGTATCAATAGCAGATTTGCCAGGTGCTAGGTGGCCCTATATGCTCCTCCATGGGCACAACTTCCCCATTTGATGGGAGACTACATAGACTCAGCGGCCCTCGTGAAACTGACTCGAGAGGAAGCTGAAGGCTTAGAGGGTGCCACCACAATCCAGGAAATACAAGGGGCTATTAAAGTCATGGCATGTGGGAAAATCCCGGGGACCGACAAACTTCCGATTAAATTTCACGTTGCCTACGATGATGAGCTAGCGCCTCGATTGGTAACCCTTTACGAGAAGGCCAGGGATCTGGGACACCTCCCTGCCACTACGAATAAAGAACTGGTAGTTATCTTTTTTTGAAACTGGGATGCCCACACCATGATGTTCAGGCATACTACCCATTATCCATGCTAAACATGGACTATAAAATTCTCAGCCGAATCCTGGCAACCCGTCTCTTTCCCCTTATGCCTCAACTAATAAATGAGGACCAAGCAGAATTTATCCCTAAATGTAGTACAGCAACTAACATTGGTAGACGTCTCTCAATCATTTAGGCAGATATCTGTGACTAGCACAAGGCAGTAGTGATGGCTGTAGACATTGAAAAGCTTTTGATAGTCGTCGGTGGGACTTCTTGTCTCATACAGTGCTAAGAATGGGCATTGGTACAAGGGTGTGTGCAATGGACCAAACTACTATATTCAGCACCCACTGCTTGGGTCAGAACTGACAAATGCATTTCTGAGTCGTATGTTGTGGGAGGGGCAACAGGCAGGGTTGCCCTCTATCCTCGCTGCTATTTGCCATTGCTATTGTGCCGTTTGCCAGCAGGGCCACAACGGGTACTTCCTTTTGGGGGGTTTAAATGAAGGGCAAATTACACCACCTAGCCCTTTACGCTGATGACATGCTACTGTATTTGCGTGAAATAAACAAAGACCTGCTAGAGGCAATAATGCTCTTAAAGTGGGAGAGTATCAGGCCTCTGTATCAATTGGCAAAAATCTCACTTCTACCCATTATGTAAGGAAATACCCTACCCACCAGATCTCCATGGCCTCACCTGGGAAGAGTCGGCTTGAAATACCTAGGGGTCCAAATTTACCATGATCCCAACGCTGTGCTAGAGGGCAATATTGGCGCAGCCATCAGAGGTCTCCACACCAATGTAGACTTCTGAAAAACATTACCATTATCTGAAGCTGGTAGGATATCGATGACTAAGATGGTGGCACTCCCAAGACTGTTATTTTTTTTCCACTTTACCCACTGTTATCACCCAACGGGGTATTCTGGGACTTGAACTCCCTGCTAACTGACTTTTTATGGGGATTGGGTGGGTGCAGAGTAGCACTGACTAAAGTGCAATGATCGACGGTGGACGGGGGCCTTGCAGCACCAAGCTTTGAGGTGTAATATTTTTCAGCACAAGTGCAATGGTTCAACCAGTGGATTGCTTCCAGACTAAGACAGGAGGAGGGAGAGCTGGTCAAAGGAACTCTAAACATGGAGATGTTGCTCCAGATCCTCTTATACCTAAATCAACCTCTTTGGGAAAGCACTTTGGCCATTGCTGGTGGAGCTTTCTTCAATGCACTAGAACCAAAAGACCCTAGTCACCTGATATTCCAGTAAGAGGGCTAGCACTCCTCACAACAGTTCCTGCACTTCGAGGCATATCAGATTGGTCACAATATGGGGTCACACGGTTGGACGACTTCTATCATGAAATGGAACTGTTACCGTCATTTCACAATTTCTCTAAAATATTTGAGATCCCTAGCAGCTAATTTCTGCATAGGGCATACCTCACCCCTGGTAAAAATTATTCACATCTTTTGATTAGCTACTGTAAGATGTCCTAGATATGAAGCGTAGGAAGCTGAACTACTTCACATGTTATGGGATTGTCCAGAATTGACTGATTTCTGGGAAGAAGTGGTTGAATGTGTCAACATGGTTACCCAAAAGTCCATCCTGCACACTTCATTGGCATACCTACTAGGGGGATTCTCGCACTCACACACCTGTTAAAATCACCACCAGATTTGCAGATCTTGCTCAGTGCGAGATAACCGTCCCTTGGAAGGCACCAAGAGGCCCAAGTGTAACCAAATGGAGAAACATCCTCATTAAGTGGGAGGGCAACAAGAGTATGGTTCTATTTCAGGAGGCAAGAAGGGGGAGGGGATAAATGGAGCGGGCCAAGGCATGGAATAATCTGGTGGACTGCCTAAAGGAGCATGACTCAGATACCCTGGGACAATCTCCCCTAACCATAGGTGAACCAGAAACAGAGTAACACAAACCTTTGACTATTACCTTTTGTGCCAATATGCCTGGATGACTGCATACTTAGGGTTTCTGCAGAAGAACAGTTCTCAGGGCAATATCACACAGGGGATCACATGGATGGATGGGGTGGGAGGTATGTGGGCACATGGGGAGGGATGAGTTTGTGTTGAATGTATAAGTCTGTTGCGACCTTCATGTTACATACATAGCTTTGACACTCATTTATAGGCGTGTTGTTGTTACATGATTACTGAAGCATGGAATACGAGTGAAAACTACTGAATATACACATCAGGCGGAGCAAAAGTTGATTGTACTGTTGGAAAATCATTTAAAAAATTGTTTAAAAAAAAGGAGATTCTCTTGACAGGGATATGAGGACAGCAAGTGCTGTGGCTTGCAGGCAGCAGGGCATCAAACCAGGCACACAACCGTGCAACAGTTGTTGAAAATGTGGTGATATGAGAGCAACATCCTGAGGCAATGCCATTTCTGAAGCAAGGCAATTCTAGGAAGCTGTCTAGGGCACCACCAGGAAACAGGGTATAGGGTGATATATTTCACCTAAAGGAACCACATATGGTGTCATTGGGTATACAGTGCTACTTCGCATTGAATACCAGAAATTCCTTTGGTGGCTTGATTAAGAAGCTCCATGACAGACAAATTCATGGCTCTGAATTGACAACCATGCTGGCTACCATATAGGTGATGTGTGCCATGATACACCTTTTGATTTCATATAAAACCATACTGGCTATGCATCCTTTTGCTAGAATTGTCTACATTTAGCATTTACTGCACTATTGTTTATTTTTAGAGCCCTGTACTTTGAAAAACCCATATATATATATATATATATATTTATATATATATATTTATGTGTATATATATATATATATATATATTTTTTAAATAAGCCCATAGCATGGAGACGGCGCCTGCCATAGTATATTCTATATAGTATTTCCCCGGGTGCATCAGGGTAGCCTCTCAGTCTATGTCAAGCAGTTCACCCATCTCACACTCCCATTTCTCCCACAGTCTGCCTAAGGTGTCTGGCATGTTGTTGATTAGAGTTTTTTATGTCAGGGAAATCACGCCCTTACCGAGCCCTACAATCAGCAGCCGACCCTCAAGCGTGCCGGATACCAGGATGCCTTCCCCTGGGGGTCTATCTGCATGCCATGCATTTCGCACCCACATGTATTTTAAGAAATTATTGGTATGTATTTCATAGTTTTGCTGAAGCGACGGGGATGACAATGTCTCCAGCTTCAAAGGGATCCCGTATCTTGGATATGCCCAGTAAATTCCAAGCCTCAAATACCCACAGCTTGCGCATTTCAGGGAGCCATTTTCCTTCCCACAGGGGCGTTTCCCTGGTCGTCTTTCCATACTATCTGATAACTTTCATTACCTTTTCCCAGATGGTCAGCGTGACCTGCGTGGCCGAAACGAGATGGCTGTGCCCTTCCAACCCCATATAGGATGTGTAGACAGGATCTCTTACACCATTTAGCCAATTCTGGCCTGAAGGTAGAGTGGTCTAAGGGGGCAAACAAACAATCGTTGATGGTGATAAGGTGCACGTCCTAATAGTAGGTCTGCCCATCTGGTAGAGCTAGTCCACCATTGCATGGGTTGCGTTTCAGTGTCTTTAAAGCAACTCTAGGATACTCACCCTTCCACAACAGTGACTGCATGTTGCTATCCATCCTTTGGAAAGTCTCGGGAGGGACGGTGTAATAGGTATTTTGTAAGACATATAGGGCCTCATTCTCACCCTGGCGGTAATTACCGCCAGGGCGGAGGCCGGCGGTAGCACCGCCAACAGGCTGGCGGTGCTCCGCCGGGCATTCTGACCGCGGCGGTACAGCCGCGGCCAGAAGCGGAAAGCCGGCGGGCTACCGCCGACTTTCCGCTGCCCGTCTGAATCCTCCATGGCGGCGGAGCACGCTCCGCCGCCATGGGGATTCAGACACCCCCTACCGCCATCCTGTTCATGGCGGCTCTCCCGCCATGAACAGGATGGCGGTAGGGGGTGCTGCGGGGCCCCTGGGGGCCCCTGCCGTGCCCATGCCAATGGCATGGGCACGGCAGGGGCCCCCGTAAGAGGGCCCCAAAAAGTATTTCAGTGTCTGCCCAGCAGACACTGAAATACGTGACGGGTGCAACTGCACCCGTCGCACCTTCCCACTCCGCCGGCTCAATTCTGAGCCGGCATCCTAGTGGGAAGGTTGATTTGCCCTGGGCTGGCGGGCGGCCTTTTGGCGGCCGCCCGCCAGCCCAGGGCAAATGTCAGAATCACCGCCGCGGTCTTTCGACCGCGGTGCGGTGTTCTGACGGCGGTACCTTGGCGGACGGCGGAAGAATGACCGCCATAGTAGTTTAGGTAGATATATCATTTTAAACATTAATGCCCTTCCCGAAAGTGTGACGAGAAACCCCTCCCATATCTCCATCTCCTTGCAACAATGTTTAATCAACCTCCCCAGGTTGCATGTGTGGCAGGTTTCCCGCTCTGCTGTCATGAAAATGCCCAGGTATTTGATCCCAAGAGTGGTGTGCATCAACCGGCGAGGCAATCATTTCAAGTTCCTCCCATGGGAGGAATAAAACAAATTTGTCCCAGTTTATCCAGTAACCGGAGTGACTCCCTTATTCCTCAAATAACTGGAAGGCTGTCGGGAGTGACAAGGAAGGGTGGTTAGATAAAGGAGGATATCATCTGCATATAACAAAATGTCCTCCTCCTTAGCACCGTCTCCGGAGATCTGATAGCCATGGATTCTGGGATGGCCTCAGACTGCACATTCTAGAGTTTCTAAGGTTACGGCGAAGAGGAGAGGGGACAGAGGGTACCCCTGCCTCATGCCTCTGCCAACGGGAACTACAGTGGACCTTATTCCATTTACCCAGACCACTGCTTTTGGAGCTTGATACAATAGCTTGACCCATCCTTTATTGGAGGGCCCAAATCCAAATCTAACCATGGTGCACTACATGAAGGGCCAATGGACCATGTTGAATGCCTTCTCGGCATCGAGTTACAGGAAGTTGTGGGGGGGCTGAGCACTCCCTCACCTCATTCAGCCAGTTATGCGCCCTATGGAGATTTTAGCAGGTAAATCTACCAGGCAAAAATATGGACTGGTCCCTGCAGACTAGCGGTGTGATGACTTGCAACAACCAGGAGGCAAGTATTGTAGCCAGGATCTTGACCTCTATGTTGAGCAAGGCGATTGGGCGGTATAAGCCGCAGCTCTCCCTGGGTCTGCCTTCCTTGGGATGACCACTATGCTCACTTATATTAAAGCCAGGGGGAGAACGCCTTGCTCATCTGCTTCGAGGAGCATGTTGAATTTAAGCTTGGTAATTGCAACTTGAACTTCTACCAGGGTAATCTCAGCATCTAGTGCCTCTCTCGCCTTTGCATCCAGCACTGGTGTGTTTATGGACTGTAGGTACTGATCCATGAGGGGCTGAGGCTGGAGTGGCCATGACCTATACAGATCATTGTAGTAGCTTGCAAAAGCCTTTGCTATAGCTTTGTTAGATACCACTCACACATCCCTGGGGCGCACTAATCCACACACACATCTGAACTCTGCCTCCTTTCTCCCCAGCCAGGCAAGAAGTCTTCCTGCTTTTTCCCCAGCATCATTTAAACAGTGCAAGGATGTCAGCATTTGTTTCTTGATGCCCTCTTGTGCCATCATTTTATATTCCTCCCGTAGAAGGTGTAATTGTTGTAGGGTAACGGGGTCTGGATCCAAGCCTAAATTTTCTTCTACCTCCAACAGTTTGGCCTGTAGCTCTACCAAGGTTCTCTCCGACTTCCTCTTCTTTCAGGCTATAAGATTGAGTGCTGTCCCTAAGGACTGTTTTGTAGGCCTCACACAGTGTTATTTTAGGGGTGAGTGAGTTTTCATTTTATTGAAAGTACAGTTGAAGTCCACCCTCAGACTGACAGCCATTTCCTGGTCTCTCAGCTCCCTTGCATTGAGTTTCCAGTCTATCCTGTCCCTACATTTTTATTTCACCTGCAATAACAAAGGAGAGTGATCGGACAGGTCCCTGGCATATATTCTGCCTGGTTATGGTGCCAGTGTCTCCTGCCAGGCAAAGATATAGTCTAGGTGGGAAAACACTTTGTGTGGCCCTGAGAAGTTAGAGTACTTTTGCTCAGAGGGATGGGTGTGTCGCCATAAGTCAGGGAAGCCCAGGGACGCCGCAAAAAGGGAGAGTGGGGTGAGGTGTGGACCTACGCCCTAGAAGCTTGATCCGTCCATCTCAGGAGTCATTATATTATTAAAGTCACCACCCATAACATACAGAAGCAAATCAGCTTCAATCAATCAATCAATCAGTAATTTCTAAAGCGCGGCTAATCACCCATAGGGTTTCAAGCATGAGCAATGTCTGGGAGGGACACCCTTCATGTAAGGTCCGTCTGGTCCAAGGGTGTCTAACCTTTGTACAATGGTCCATTTGGAGCTGCTGTGTCGGTGATATTATGTCCTCAACGAAAACTAGCAAAATATTCTGAATCTGTACCTGCCCCACCCCCATCCTCACCCCCATGGATCTCTGCAAGTGAATAAACCCATGAGCCAACAACAACAACTACTCAGCAGGGTGAATGAGAGGTCTGTAGCACCCCTCCACCCCATGGGTTCAGTCCGCCTTCTAGTTCCCACTCAATTAAGGCCAACCACACTAAGAGGTGATGACCGCGGGTTTACCATTAAACAACAAATGCGTCTTATGGACGCGGAGTCTCCCACTATTGACAATGATGCAGCCTGTGCCAGGGCCCAGAGTTACATGCCAATGACTAATGCGCTACTGTCAGATCTGAGTCAGTAATGTTTGAGGGAGGCATTCCAGGCTCCTGTTCCAATCGTGCTATGGCCACCACCAGAGGGTGAGGGGTCTTGGAGTCAGAGCCACGATTATCACCAGTGGAGCCAGATCTACCATCTTGCTCTTTTTGAGAATGCCCGTGCCTCCACATTCGGAGTTTGAGGAGACCATCATATTGTGTTCAGGATCCCTGCGCCTTCAGGGTGTGGAGTCCATCTTTCTTTGGGAGGGGCGTGTCTTCCTCTGGGCCCGAGGCTTATCTCTCTGTTGAGCCTTGTTGCTTCTGATGACAGTCTGGTCAGGGCTTCTTTCCCTAGCCTTCTGCAGCCTATGTCCTTCCCCCAGCCACTTCCATGCTTTCTCAGGGCTCTGACAGAACAGTGATTTCCCCTGGTAGATAAACTTTAGTTTGGCAGGAAACAGCAGCATATATTGCAACTGGAGGGTCCACAACTTAGCTTTCGCAGAGTCAAATGTGTGCCGTTGCTGCTGGACCGTATAGTCTGGGACGGTCATAATTTTAGAATTTCCGTAGTGCACCTCCCTCTCCTTGTGCACCTTAACAGGAATCATGTCTCTATCCTGGAAGTTCAAAGAATGGGCAATCACCGGTCTGGGTGAGGCTCTGGCCGGCGGCGGCCTGCAACCCAGGGCCCAGTGCCCCCTTTCAATAATGAAACAGGGAGACAGCTTATCCTGTGGGAGGATGCTGCACAACCATTGATCCAGAAAGTGCTGCATATTGGTGCCCTCGACTCCTTCTCGGAACCATACGGGCCTTAGATTGTTTTTACGGGCCTGATTTTTCACATCATCCAGCCACCACACCCCCTCTTTATTGGCAGCACAGGCTTCCGTCAAGTCTTGTTAGAGAGCTTTGGCTGTATCTTCAAGCTCTGAAATTCTTGTCTGTGCAGTGGTGACTCTTTCTTCTACATTGTGGATATCCTGGCACAGGAGGGAAACCTCTGAGCGTAACTCACCACCTCTCCCCTCCAGAGCCTTTCTGGGCAATTGAAAGGCCAGGAGGGCTGCATTGTCATGTTCTACAGGCGGGCAGCCTCAGTCGCCAAGGTAATTACTTTGGCATATCAGTCCATCTTTCTCTGTCTGGGGGGTTTGGGGACTTTCTCACAGGCCGTGATCTTGGTACTAATACAGCACGTCCTGACCTCTATCCCCGCAGGATCACACCAGGCCCACAGGCAGGAACAAGACAGCTTATGGCCAGAGGAGGTGGTTAAGGGGGAGTCTCGCCCCAGGGCCAGCACCTCTGGGTCAGATAGGTGAGCTTACCTGGCACGTGACTCAGCCAAAATGAGCAGTGTCATGCAAGTTCAGGAGACAGTATAAGGGTATTGTTCAATTTTTCCCAAGCTCCAGTGATAACTGTTCAGGACCATCAGCAGCTCTCCTCGAGTCACCAACACACCTCCAAAGTCATGAAAGTGCTGTCTGGTGTCACCCCCGCCCCACTACCAGGGCTCCTGGGTGAGGGAGCCTGACCACATTTGCCGTCACTAAAGAACCTCGCTATCCCCAAGGCCACTGCTGTTGTGAATACTCTCCTTCCAGCACGGCGGGACACAGGCCCTTTTCCCTGGTTGGTGGTCACACATGGCAGTCTCAAGGTAACTGTGGCTCCACACAGGGAAAGGGTCCAGGGGGCCCCGGCGTGATTCCCACTGGTGAGACTCCTTTGAGCCTCCTCCATGGACCTAGAAGCCCCCCAGACATCTCCCCCATCCAGGTACAATAAGGTGAAAGAGGAGCAGCACGCCAAGCCCCACAAGGACCCAACATCGGAATCGCAGTTCCTCTGCTGCCTTGCCACCTGCCTCTCACTGTATCCGCCTCCCTTTGCTTTCTAGGCTGCAAAGGCCCCGACCAGCCCCCTTACTTCATTATCCAGGGATTTGGAGGGCTCCGGTTGTATGGAAAGGGGGGCACTGGAGCAGTCCCACACTGAGTGAGGGGCTCCTCCGGCCCCCTCCGAATCACATCTCCACTCCGACTTCGGTGCGCCCCCTCTGGCACAGCTGCACTCTGGGGGGAGCCTGTACAGCTCACAGGTATTCTGTTAGTCCGGGCACCCAGCCACTCGGGAGGATCACAGGCTCCAAGCCACCTCGTTTACTTCCGTCAGGGGGTAGGGGAGGAAAGAGAAGTCCGCGCTTAGGACACAGTGTCAGTGCAGGAGCGGCAACTCCCCGTCAGGCTGTGGACCTGCAGGTTCCTTTTGAAAAGCTGCAGGCCTTGGGAGTCAGCTCGATGTCCCTCTCGTTCCAGGTGCTGGGCACAAGCCTGGTGTCTCAGAGGCCGGTGGGGGAGGACTATTCTCCAGTATTTGCAGCCGTCATGGGCAGTGGCAGGATTTTCCCTTGGATTTATGGTGGGTCCAGTGCAGAGCGAGACTAAAGTGCGTTCAACACCAAGGCCATCTTGGCCTCGCTCCCCTCAATAAATATTTTCAAACTAAAAAATCTATTGATCGTAAATGCCCATGTATAGTCCTTTCTTTCTCATTGCCATCATTTACCTCTTTGCTAGATTAAAGAAACATGTGACATGATGTTCTTTCTGTGAAAGGTAAAAGGAATCTGCTTCCCCATTTCTTCATACAAGTTGCAAGTGTATTTAATTACAAACAAAATAAGCTATCAGTGAGAAGATTAAATATTCATATTATGCGCACCTTTTAACAAGAATTTCTTGTAAAGAAATGTGAATGATTCACTTATAGCTTGTGAAAAAAGAGATACTTTGCTTCATAATGACCATTTCTAAATGTGGAGCAAATTCTTCAATTTTTAGGAATTAATATGGAATCTCAGAAGTCCTCTAGTAAAGCTATGACAACAGAGACCTGCCGGGAAGAGTACTGCCCCTCGCATCCAGAGCACATGAAGAGGCCCTGGCAACTGGTAGTATGTCTCCCAGGTCCTCTACACTGAATGCATTGTGGGACTTGTGGGACTTGCAGGCAGAGTGGAGACTGGGAAGTACAAGCACTAGCTCTATCCCAATACCTCATCCATCCCCTCCGCTATATGCCACCCCTAATGCTTAACACAAATCTCTACACTAATGACAATCTATAAACACAAGTATGCTCTCTAACAAATCAATACATTCTCTGTGTCTTCATTTACTCACTCTAGCACATAGGTACTCGCAAACATTTTGCAGGGGCCAAAAAGTTTGGTCTGTGATGTGACCGAGGGCCGCATTGATGCCAGCAGTGGCAGTTGGGGGCGCAAGGAAGAGGTTGGGGGGTAGTTAGGAGTAATGTGGGTGTGGGGCGTATACATCTAGTGGCAGAATTGCACAATGAGATACCATAAAACCTGGTATTAATCCCGGCTTCCCCACTCTACCAAATTGTTTGATCCTAGGCAATTGTTTTGTTTTACTTTCCTTCCTTTTTCTTCATTATTATACATAGGAGCACATCAATAAACACAACTTCAGGATGTACACTGTATGAAACCTTTTCCTGTCTTTGATTTAATAAAGTATAATGTTCTTCATGTATAGTAAAAACCCAGGCCACAGAGAAAGTGCACATAACTGACTTGCCCCTCATTTCTCTACTGTCATTGTTGTTGGGGTGAGGTGGGGGGATTAATATTTCTAAATTCATGTTTGAATACTGTCATTTGAACAAAATTAATTCTCAATGCACTGATATAATTTGATGTACTAAAGTGAAATGGTCCTGTATGTTAATGAAATACACTTTTTGAATTGTGAAGAAGCTTTATCATATTTTTACACTTTAGCTGCAGGATGTCTTGAAAGTGTTCCTAAACTTAAGTGGCATAGGTCTCCCTAGTTACTATGCTTTTTTAACATCAATGAACCTTTAAAAAAATACTTGCCTGTTTATTGATTTTTTTTAAGGTTTAGTGTTGAGTCTAGTAAGGAGCGAATCAGTGCTGCGGTGGACTAGGGGCTGCATATAAAGGTCAGACGGGCCATACTTTGAGTATCAGTGCTCTAGCACAACGCTCTCGTTAACACAGCTCGTATAGGAAACACAATCAAACAGGTATGACCTTGCATTTGGATAACAAATCACACCACCATGTAACAACATCTACCAGGTTATTCATAACAACATAAGCTCTACCCACTCCTATCAAATTCACATAACTCATACTCTCTCTCTTGATCTACTGGAACAGATGAATCCATGTCACAGTACAAAAAAGTTGGAATTATGGGGGTCATTCTGACCCCGGCGGGCGACGGTTGCCGCCCACCTGGAGGGAACCGCCATTTGGCCGCCCCGCGGTCAAAAGACCGCTGGGGCCATTCCAACTTTCCTGCTGGGCCGGCGGGCGCTACCTAAGGTAGCGCCCGCCGGCCCAGCTGGAAAGGGGCCTGCAACACTGAAGCCGGCTCCGAATGGAGCCGGCGGTGTTGCAGGTGTGCGACGGGTGCAGTTGCACCCGTCGCGCTTTTCACTGTCTGCTAGGCAGACAGTGAAAAGCATGCTGGGGCCCTGTTAGGGGGCACCTGCACTGCCCATGCCATTGGCATGGGCAGTGCAGGGGCCCCCAGGGGCCCCAGGACACCCGTTCCCGCCATCCTGTTCCTGGCGGTAAAAACCGCCAGAAACAGGCTGGCGTAAGGGGGTCAGAATGGCGGATTCGCCCAGCCAGGGGAAATCCGGCGGGAAACCGCTGGACCTGGTTTTCTGACCGCGGCTTTACCGCCGCGGTCAGAATGGGCAAGGAAGCACCGCCAGCCTGTTGGCGGTGCTTCCGTCACCCGCGGCCCTGGCGGTCTATGACCGCCAGGGTCGGAATGAGGGCCTATGTGTTTTGAACTTAGCTATCACAGCATTCTCCGAGTTGATTTATATTCTTTTACTTGAACAAACAAACATGATTAAAATGATAAATAAAAGCCAAGGAATGGAGAAGTGAAGTCATTGTGAAGTTGAACCATTTTGTAAATTGAGCAAAACACTTGTTTTGACACACATTATCCTCATACCTAAGATTGTTTATGTTGAGCTGTAAAAAGTACGTGGACTGCTCATTTGTATTCTAAAAACAGAAACACATCCATTGGCTAATGTACATTGAAGTGGAAATAGATTGATGTGTAAAAATAAGACACACAAAAGCACTACAAGGTGACCTGCATCTGCTGACCAAAGGGGATCAGTGGTTTCACTCCGTTGTGGCACAACAAACCTCTGCTAGCAACAGATTGTCAGATGAAAGGACAATATTGCCAGCTGATGCTTAGATATTGTTTGTCAGACTGTAGGAAAAATATTGTCATAGACAGTATATACAAACTGCGGGATAGTGCTGCATGTGGACTGTGTATCTAGCCAATAGACCCAACTCTACAAAAGGGGGTTGCATGAGTTACAGGGAATCAGAAAACCTAGATATCTTTGAATCAAATCTGCTTATTGCTCATCAGACGTTTTGTTGATTTCTTGATTTAGAAATATTACAGTAATGTACTTTCTCATTTAAAAAGCAAAAGGAATGATTGTTAAGCTACATATTTAAATGCATTCTAGCTTGTGTGATGTTATGAGTGTGTAGTATGTTCACACTAACCGCCCTAAGAAGTCTAGGATTTTTCAACAGTACTAATATTGACAGTATTTGAGGAATCCAACTATGCAGTGTTGCCAGCATTGCAAAGGATAATACAATGGATTATAGGACAGTAGAAACAAAACTCCCTAGATTCCATGGCTCACACACAGTAGGTCAGCCCTGCGAACCCCAAACAACTTCACTTCATACTGTCTCAACCTTTCTTACAATAATTATTTGTTATATGATGTAAAGTTCGAATTTGCCCCTCAATTCTATTAGTAGGTTGAAAAAATATATTGATGAGCAGTTTGGCATTATAAACATCAATAAAGGGCACCCATTTAGTGGCAAAAAATATAACATTACTGTTAGACTTTTCAGTCTTAGAGTGGTCTTCCCCCAAACATTTTGCCTGTTTGCTTCACATTTTTGTTGTATCCTTTTGTTGGTCTTAGGACTCTGAGCACTTTACCATTGCTGACCAGTGCTAAATTGCATGTGCCTCTCCCCTAAACATGTTAACATTGGTGTATACACAATTGGCCTATTTAATTTACCTATAAGTTCCTTGTAAGGTTGAATACCATATACCCAAGGCCTCTAAATGAAATGCTACTAGTGGGCCTGCAGCACTGATTGTGCCACCCACTTCAGTAGCCCCTAAACATGTCTCAGGCCTGCCATTGTAGAGCCTGTGTGTGTAGTTTCACTGCCACTTCAACTTCACATTTGAAACCCATTGCCAAACCTTAAACTCCCCTTTTATTACATATAAGGCCATATGTGGTAGGCCCCAGGTAGCCCATATGGAAAGGTGCTATGTAAGTAAAAGGTAGGACATGTACTTTTAAGTTTCACATCTCCTGGTAGTGAAAAATTCCCAAAGTCATTTTTCACTACTAGGAGGCCCACTCCTCTCATAGGCCAGCATTGGGAAGTTCTTAATACACTTTTAAGCGGTACTTCCTGTAAAGAGAAGCTTTGTCATGTTTCATATCTTTGGAATTGTAATGATAAATCCTCTTTAGTGGTAATGTTGGATTTAACATTACTATTTTAGAAATGCCACTTTTAGAAAGTGGGCATTTCTCTACTGCTACTGCTCTGTGCGCATTGCAGCCTGTCTCCAATACATGTCTGAGGTAGGTGGCAGCTACACTTTGTGCATTCTCTCTAGACAGCCACAAACACAGGAAGGATCGTGTGACAGAGAACTCATCTGCAATTATCTGCATTCTGATAGCTCTTCCTGGGCAGAAGAGGGAGCGGGAGCTGACACACTTCAATAGGTAGTGTCCTCTGTTCCACACAAAGGGCTGATTACCCACTACTGGTAGTCCGGAGACAGCGCTTGGATGAAAGGGGGACCTGCCCACTTCAAGGAGCTGTCTTGAAGTCACTCCCACTTCAAAGACACATTTGGGTATAAGTACTGGGGCTCTAACCCTACCAAGACAGATCACTACTGGACCTCTCAAGAACTCTGCCAGGGATAAGGACTGGTGTTCTACAGGGATTGCCATCTGCTTGACTGACTTTTCTGAAGGAACTGCTTTACAGTTTTGCTGAGCTGTCCATGCTGCCTGCACATCACTGCCCTGCTGTGGGTAAGGACTGAACCATCTCACCTGAACCCCAAGTGACTCCAAGGGCTTGCTGGCTTGCCTCCTGTTTCTGAAGTCTCAGGGCCATCAAAGACTGCCACCTGTGAATCCTACCCTTGCTTGAGGTGCCAATCCAGCCTCTGCCTCAGAACTGGGTTCTAAACTGCTCTTCTCCTGGAACCAACGCATCTAGGCCGTTGCCCTGCTCGGGACCGATGCAGTGCTCTTTAACATCAGCACATTGCTGATTCGACAACCATGCGGGACCCGACTGTGAGGTTCGATGATGATGCAGCACCGATCCGAATACATTGCTGTGTGGCTTTATAATGACGCATCTACACGACTGCGTAGATCGGAACCACTGCATCGAGTCTTCAACCCCAATGCTTGCTCCATCCAAGGTACTCTTTCGGAGGACTCTACGTGAGTCCTGTAGCTGGCCTGCTTTCCATCATGGTGAGCCTGAACTCTGGATTTACCCAGGTCTAGCGGGACCTCAAGTGATCTTTTAGCACTATTGACTTCTAAGCACTATTTTTGGTTTATTCTTTAAAAATTAATATCAAGGCTTCTACTCGTTGGATTTTTGTCGTTTTGGTCTGGTTTTACTCAAAGAAATATTCTCTAGTTTTCTAAACCTATGTGCAGTCATTTTGTGGTGTTTTCATTGTGATGCTGTGTGTGTGCGTTGCACAAATACTTTAAATGTTGCCTCTTTAGATAAGACTGACTGCTCTGTGCCAAGCTACCAGAGGGTGAGCACAGGTTATCTCTAAGTGTGTATCTAGCTTACCCTGACTAGAGTGGTGGTTACTACCTGAACAGGCTGTACACTGTGACAACTAGAATTCACATTTCTAACAATGACTTATTAACAAGTATTGTTTTAATTAAAACCATAGGGGCATGTTTACAATGAATTGTCATAGAGCAGTGCCACAAGTCTTTTGTCTGCGCTGCCCTACACCAATTCAAAAGTGCAGGAATGCACTGTATTTACGAGATACAGTGCATTCCTGTTCTTTCAGCCAGCGCTGGTGCACAATTTGGTGCCTAACGCCATGGTGCAAGAGTGTCTGCGTTGTTGGCAGGATAGTTTTTGTGCAGGAAGGGTACAGTGCAGTATGCAGCACACATAGAATCAGGAGAAAGCGAGGAGAAATAAATATATTTCTCCTTGTTACACCCCCCCCCCCCCCCCCGGGGAGGTGTAGTTTCGATGCATTTCCAGGATTACGGATTCTTGTAAATCTGTGAATGTGTCAAAACTCATGGGTGTTGTGTAGTAAAACCCACTGCAATGCCTATGGACTGCCCCTGATGCGGTTTAAGGCAACGCAGTGACTTGCACTGTATGGCCTTGCCTGTGTTGCCTTGCATGCCTTGCCTGTGTTGCCTCGTATTCCATTTCCCAGGCCCATGCTCCAGCTTCTGCACGACCATCACAGACTTCATTGCTCCCGTATCCTTAGACTCCAAGGACTACATCTGCCTCAGCAACCTAAATTTCCACATCGACAACCCCAACGACAACAACACTGCACACCTCCTTGACAGTATGCGCAGTCTCTGAGTGCCTCAGATCACCCACAACCCTAGACTTACCACAGGACACACTGGATCCTATTTTCACCTCCAGCAACTGTGTCAAATACAGCCATGTCACATAACTCACATGAACCAATCATTCCATTGTCCACTTCAGCATCTCCAGCCCCCGCATCTCCACCACCAAGATGACCAGCGCTTGCCACCAGAAGTGGGAAAGAATCTCAGAGACCAGCTGGGTGGGTGCCCTTAACACTTCCAACACCACTGCCGCCACCAACCTCGAACAGGGAGTGAAAAACGTAAACCCTGGATCATCAATTGTGCAGAAAGCATCATCCCCATCAAAAGAAACATCCATAGAAAATCCTCCAAAAAGGCCAGCTGGTACATCCAGGAACTCAGAACAGCAAAATGAGACAGCAAGCAGCTGGAGAAGAGATGGTATGCCAGCAAGGATACCTCCAATAGAGCAGCCTTTAAAGCCTTCCTCAACCTCTATCACCTTCAGCTGAAGGCAACGAAGAATACAACCCTTGACCCATGCATCAAAACCAGCACCAGCAACAACAAGGAACTTTTCAACATTGTTAAGGAATTCTCCAACCCAGATGCCAGCGAAAACAACAACACACCCTCACAGGAGTTGTGCGACAACCTTGCCCCCTTCTTCCATGACAAGATCGCAACCATTTACTGAAACTTCGAACCCCAACCCATCCCTACGGACTTCCTCAACAGATAGTCTGCCACCATAACTGACATCAACCACACACTAACCACCTGGAACATCCTCTCCATCCAGTATGTCACCTCCACCATGAAATCCATCCACTTGGGAGCTCATAGACCCATGCCCACACCACATCTTCAAACTTGGAATCCAAAGGATCGGTAGGAACTAACCACCCTGTTCAACACCTCTATCACTACCGCAACATTTCCTGATGCCTGGAAACATGCTGAATTCAGACTACTACTCAATAAACCCTCCGCCAGCCCCAGCAAACCAAAAAACTAGTAGCCAATCTTCCAGCTCACATTCCCGGTGAAAGTACTGGAAAAGATCATCAACAAGCAACTTATGGTATACCTGGAGCCGAACCAGCTACTCGGAGCCTCCCAATCTGGCTTCCGCAGCAATCACAGCAACGAAACTGCCCTTATCATAGCCACCAATGACAACCAAACCCTGCTCGCCCAAGGAGAAACAGCAGCTTTAATCCTCATCGACCTCTCGACACTGTTTGACACATATCCCACCACATGCTAATCAAAAGACTCCACCACATCTGCATCTAAGGGGACCCACTCAGATGGATTACCTCCTTCTTCACCGGAAGAAACTGGAGGATCCACCTCCCATCTTTCACCTCCGAACCCAAGGAGATCACCTGTGAATCAACTTCCACATATGCGTGACAAGTCTCGCTGACTGGATGAAGAACAACTTCCTGCAGCTAAACACAAACAAGACGGAAGTGCTGATCTTGGCAACAGCAGCAACGCATGGAATGACTCCTGGTGGCCATCAGACCTAGGACCCACACCCACTCTCTCCAACCATGCCAGAAACCTTGGAATCGTCATTGGCAACAAGCTTACCATAAAATCACAGATCAACACCATCTCCTCAGCCTGCTTCCTCACTTTGCACATGCTGTATAAGATCTTCAAGTGGCTACCCCTACACATGAGACGCACCATGACACGGGTCCTCGTCACCAGACAACTCGACTACGGCAATGCCCTCTATGTAGGAATCACCACACACCTCCTACAGAGACTTTAGGCCATACAGAACATCACAGCCAGACTCATCCTCGGCCTTCCATGACGAACCCACATTACACCCCATCTCAGGCATCTCCACTGCCTCCCCGTATAGAAGAAATAGCAATTCAAGCTGCTGACCCATGCACACATGGCTCTACACAACCAAGGACCCACATACATTAACCACTGCATGAACTTCCACCAGCCATTGAGAAGACTACCCTCTGCCTCCCTTTCGCCTGTCCATACTCCCTGCAACTACCAAAGCAGAAGTGGAGGACGCTCCTTTTCTCACATCGCAGCAAAAACCTGATAGAGCGTCCTCACACACCTCCTGGCCATCACCTTACTTCCAGAATTCCAAATGGCCCTCAAGACCTTGCTGTTCAAATGAGCCTCCAGGACCTGCAAGATCCTGGATACCCTATCAGGTAATTAACCATGCTTTATAAATCCTGATTAATTGACTTAAACTATATCTACAAGGCCAAGAAAACCCACACAAAGTGACTTTGTGTGGCCTCATAGATATGGGTCTGCACTCTGCACTTCCGGAACATCATAAAAAGTGACACACCAGCAGTGCAAGGGGCTTGTAAATAAGCTCCGTAGTTTGTTTTTTAATGTGACACAACAAGATTGTATTAATAAATCTCAGTTGTGTTGGCCACTCTGCCTGAGGTAGGATGATCACAAGCCTTCAGTGGTGGCAGCACTCCTACTGATGAGGACGATTTTGAAGACCAGTCTAGCCAATCAGATTTGTGTGGTCAGAACCCTAGGCCCACCTCTCCCTGAAGTCACAAGATCAACAACATCCAGCAGTCTCTTGTCTACATTATCTACGTCAGTGCCCATGTAAGCCCCCTGTGACCTCACCCCACCAAACAACTGAGGCCACCTCTGCCCTGGTTCCTGTGACCATTGCAGCCAGGACACACTATATCTATGGGTATCCAGTGAAGGTTTCAAGGCAGTTTGGGATGTGCTGGGGTTGTGCCTACTGTGGCGAGGATTGTCAGGGCAGTCACCAATGTCAACACCATGTGTAGAGACCTGATAGGTGCAGTTATGCAGCAGAAACATCAGCTGGGCTACATTATTGCACTCCTAAGGGCCCCAAATGATCTCATGAGGCCCAAAATGATACTAAGATAGCCCAGAATGATATCCAATTGGCCCAAAATTAACTCATGGAGCAGCAGCAGAGTATCCTCATTTTACATTCTGGGGTGGTACGGGATGGCTTCAAAACATTAGCTGCAGCAATGCCTGATTTAGCTGCTGCTTTATGTGGTCAAGCATAACCTGCTGTCTGCTCGGTCCCAGAAATGTTGACAGCTGAAACCTCTGTGAAAAGCAGGACACTGTTGACCACGGAGCCACCTTTTACCAGCCCCTGTGTTGACACTCAGACCACTTCAGTGTCGTAAAGGAGTGGATGCTCATCTAGCCTAGTTGAGACCACACCGAAAAGTTGCAAAAAGTGATGTCCTATTATAGGAGTAACAGATATTCTCCTTAAAACTACTTGTCCAAACATTTTCCATCCGCTCATGGACTGTTTGGAAAATGATATTGAGCAATTGTTGGCTCATAGTTAATTTCCCATGCAAAATACAAAATAATTTGTTGTCAGTGAATTTTAAGGTGTGTCAAATTATGTGTACATTGTTTTGCATTATAAATAAATAAAGGATGAAATAAAAATATTAAAAAAAGAAAAACTTAAAATTAGAATTGTTATCAAACCATACATACTTCGCTAACATTTTAATATATTTGCTACTTATCTAGTTTATACAGATAATACACATTTCATCAAAAACAAAATGAGAAGTAATTAAAGTTCAGTATGTACAAAAGCCCAGCAAGGGAGGGCATATCCACAATGAGTACAAATACTTTTTTGAAAATGTCTTTATATCAATCAACTAGAACAATTGTTTAGAAGCTGCATAACCTGTTGTGCTAAAAATGTAATTGCATAGCAGTGCGAACAGTTAAATTTGCCTCTCTCTAATTCACTCGTCCACCCGAGTATAAGAGACATTTTTACAGCATAATAACACAGCAAAAGCCTCCACCCATCATTGGACAATATGATTCGATAAACCTTGGCAGATCATTACATAAGTGCAGGACTGTTAGAACCGGCATCCTTGGCGTGGTTTCCCCTGTCTTCTTGCTTCTTCTTCCAGTATTTTTGACTGTGTGCTGTACTTTACTCTTTCTGGTTTTGGTACTCTGGGCACTTTACCACTGCTGACCAGTGATAAAGTGCAAGTGCTTTCTGTGTAAATTGTAACTCTAATTGGCTTTTCCATGATTGGCATATTTGATTTACTAGTAAGTCCCTCGTAAGGTGCACTGGCAGTGCCCAGGACCTATAAAGCAAATGCTACTATTGGGCCTGTGTAGGAGGCTGACCTGGCTTGTAGTGGGTACCAGAGGTACTTACACCTTGTGCCAGGTCCAGTTATCCCTTATTAGTATAGAAGAGGTGTTTCTAGCAGCTTAGACTGATAGAAGGTAGCTATGGCAAAGCAGCTTAGGCTGAACTAGGAGACATGTAAAGCTCCTACTATACCACTGGTGTCATATGCACAATATCATAAGAAAACACAATACACAGAGTTACTAAAAATAAAGGTACTTTATTTTTATGACAATATGCCAAATGTATCTCAATGAGTACCCTCAGTATGAGGATAACTTATATAGACAAGATATATGTACACAAACCAAACTTAGGTAAGTAATAGCAAAAAAAGTAATGCAAACAGTGTAGAATTACAATAGATTGCAATAGGAGCACATAGGTATAGGGGCAACACAAACCATATACTCCAAAAGTGGAATGCGAATCACGAATGGACCCCAAACCTATGTGAGCTTGTAGAGGGTCACTGGGACTGTAAGAAAACAGTGAGGGTTAGAAAAATAGCCGACCCCAAGACCCTGAAAGGTAGGTGTAAAGTGCACCTACTACCCCAAGAGAGCACAGAAGTCGTGATAGGGGGATTCTGCAGGAAGAACAAACACCAGCAATGCAACAACAGTGGATTTTTGGACCTGAGTACCTGAAAGACAAGGGGACCAAGTCCAATAGTCTCAACAGTGTCGAGAGTGGGCAGGAGCCCAGGAAATGCCAGCTGAGGGTGCAAGGAAGCTGCCACCGGTTGGAAGATGCTTGGAGTTCTGCAAGAAAGAAGAGGACTAGGAACTTTCCCTTTGGAGGATGGATGTCCCATGTCCGGATGAAGCTTGCAGAGGTGTTCCCAAGCAGAAAGACCACAAACAAGCCTTGCTAGCTGCAAGGGTTGTGGTAGAGGTTTTTGGGTGCTGCTGTGGCCCAGAAGGGACCAGGATGTCGCCGCTTGGAGGAGGAGACAGAGGGGGGCACCGAGCAACTCAGGGAGCCCTCACAGAAGCAGGCAGCACACGCAAAAGTACCTGAACAGGCACTTGGAAGGAAAGTGAACTGGAGTCCATGCGAAGTCACAAAAGGGAGTCCCACGACGCCGGAGGACAACTCAGCAGGTTGTGCACTGCAGGATAGAGTGTCAGGGGCCCAGGCTTGGCTGTGCACGAAGGAAATCCTGGAAGAGTGCACAGGAACCGGTGCAGCTGCAAATCACGCGGTACCCAGCAATGCAGTCTAGTGTGGGGAGGCAAGGACTTACCTCCACCAAACTTGGACTGAAGAGTCACTGGACTGTGGGAGTCACTTGGACCAAATTGCTGAGTTCCAGGTACCACGCTCGTCAGGATGAGAGGGGACACAGAGGACCAGTGATGCAGTCTTTTGGTGCCTGCGTTAGCAGGAGGAAGATTCCGTCTACCCACAGGAGATTTCTTCAGAGCTCCTGGTGCAGGGAGGAGGCAGGCTACCCCCAGAGCATGCACCACCTAGAAACAGTCCAGAAAGCCGGCAGGATGAAGCGATACAAGGTTGCTAGTAGTAGTCTTGCTACTTTGTTGCGGTTTTGCTGGCATCCTGAGCAGTCAGCGGTCGATCCTTTGGCAGAAGGTGAAGAGGGAGATGCAGAGGAACTCTGCTGAGCTCTTGCATTCGTTATCTGAAAATAGCCAGAAAAGGAGGTTTGGCTACCTAGGAAGGAGGATTGGCTACCAAGAGAGGTAAGAGCCTATCAGAAGGAGCCTCTGACATCACCTGCTGGCACTGGCCACTCAGAGCAGTCCAGTGTGCCCCCAGCACCTCTAAATCCAAGATGGCAGAGGTCTGGGACACACTGGAGGAGCTCTGGGCACCTCCCCTGAGAGGTGCAGGTGAGGGGAGTGGTCACTCCCCTTTCCTTTGTCCAGTTTCGCGCCAGAGCAGGGCTGGGGATCCTTGAACCGGTGTAGACTGGCTTATGCAGAGATGGGCACCATCTGTGCCCATCAAAGCATTTCCAGAGGCTGGGGGAGGCTACTCCTCCCCAGCCTTCACACCTATTTCCAAAGGGAGAGGGTGTAACACCCTCTCTCAGAGGAAATCCTTTGTTCTGCCTTCCTGGACCCCAGGAGTGCAGAAACCTTTCTGGGGGGTTGGCAGCAGCAGCAGCTGCAGTGGAGACCCCGGAAAGGCAGTTTGGCAGTACCCGGGTACTGTGCTAGAGACCCGGGGGATCATGGAATTGTCCCCCCAATACCAGAACGGTATTGGGGGACAATTCCATGATCTTAGACATGTTACATGGCCATGTTTGGAGTTACCATTGTGACACTACACATAGGTAGTGACCTATGTGTAGTGCACGCGTGTAATGGTGTCCCCGCACTCACAAAGTCCGGGGAATTTGATCTGAACGATGTGGGGGCACCTTGGCTAGTGCCAGGGTGCCCACACACTAAGTAACTTTTCTTCCAACCTTCACCATATAGGTGACTTATAAGTTACTTAAGTGCAGTGGTAAATGGCTGTGAAATAACGTGGACGTTATTTCACTCAGGCTGCACTGGCAGGCCTGTGTAAGAATTGTCAGAGCTCCCTATGGGTGGCAAAAAAAATGCTGCAGCCCATAGGGATCTCCTGGACCCCCAATACCCTGGGTACCTCAGTACCATATTCTAGGGAATTATATGGGTGTACCAGTATGCCAATGTGAATTGGTAAATTTAGTCACTAGCCTGTTAGTGACAAATTTGGAAAGCAGAGAGAGCATAACCACTGAGGTTCTGGTTAGCAGAGCCTCAGTGAGACAGTTAGGCATCACACAGGGAACACATATAGGCCACAAACTTATGAGCACTGGGGTCCTGGCTAGCAGGGTCCCAGTGATACATAACAAACATACTGACAACATAGGGTTTTCACTATGAGCACTGGGCCCTGGCTAGCAGGATCCCAGTGAGATAGTGAAAACATCCTGACATGTACTCACAAACAGGCCAAAAGTGGGGGTAACAAGGCTAGAAAGAGGCTACTTTCTCACAGCCTGCAGCACTGATTGTGCCACCCCATGAGTAGACCCGTAAACATGGCTCAGACCTGCCACTGCAGTGTCTGTGGATGCAGTTTTTAAACTGCCATTTCGACCTGGCAAGTGTACCCACTTGCCAGGCCCAAACCTTCCCTTTTACTACACATAAGGCACCCATACGTTACGCCCTAGGTAGCCCCATCGGCAGGGTGCAGTATATTAAAAAGGTAGGGCTTGTACTGGTGTGTCTTACATGTCCTGGTAGTGAAATATTGCCAAATTGAATTTTTACTATTGCAAGGCCTATCTCTCCCTTAGGTTAACATGGAGACTGCCTTTAAATATATTTTAAGTGCAGTTTCCCATTGGGAGCAGATAGAAATGTGGAGTTTATTGTCTCTGACCTCACAATTTAAAAAGACATCTTTTGGTAAAGTTGTTTTTTAGATTGTCAGTTTGAAAATGCCCCTTTTAGAAAGGGGGCATTTTCTTGCTTAACCATTCTGTGCCTCTGCCTGCTTGTGGAATCCACGTCTGGGTCAGACTGACAGTTGGGCTGTTTGTGAATACCCTCTAGGCAGTGACACAAAGGGTGCTGAGGAGTGGCCTGCATATCCTGATGAGTCTCCTGGGAGGGAGAAGCTTGCACCTGCACCTGAAAGAGCTGTGCCTGTCCTCATACAAGGCAGTCTCCAAACCCCTGGAGTGTGTCTGGGGCTAGGTCTGGGCAAAGTAGGATCTTGTCGACAACAGAGACTTTCCTTTCAAGTTTGCCTACTTCAAAGGCAGAAATGGGTATAAGTAGTAGACCCCAAACTCCAGACTTTTTAGATTACTTCTGGATCAAGAGGAACCTCTGCCATGGAGAAGTGCTGCCCCTTTGCCCGTGAGTGTACTTTGTGGGTTGCCCTGCAGTTGCTGCTTCTACCTTAGAAAGGACAAAGACTGGACTTTGCTGTGTTTTCCTGCTTGTGAAGTGTCTCCAAGAGCTTGGACTGAGCTTGTCCCCTGTTCTGATGTCTCAGGGCCATCAAAGACTTCCTCTGCCAGCACCTGGACTCTCTTGCTGAGACTCCTACCCTTCCAAGTGTGCCCTATACAGTCCCTGGGCCCGTGAAAGGAGAAGCTTGAGGAACCAAGGCTGAAATCAACGCAGCACCTGCCTTGCAGCTGAAAAATTGACGTGCCACCTGCATCGTGGCTGACAATTCAACACAACAGCAGCCGCTTGCAGCTGCTAAAATCAATGCATCCCCCATACAACGCGGCTCTTGGCCATTGTGTGTGAGGATTTTGCATGCTTCATTGCTGGGTATCAAAACCACAGTGAACCTGCACGAACCTGAGACTGCCCATCCAGAAATCACTCTTCTGAGGTAGAGAGAAACAGTGCATCACCTACCCGAAAGGAGAAGAATCGACGCACAGCCTCACTTGTGAGTCAGGAATCGACAAATTGCTTACTTTTCTGACACACTCTCACCTGTGCAGCTTTATTTTTGACGCATACCAGATACTTTGTGTAAAAACAACACATCCATTGATTTCCATGGATTAAGACTCTGTTTAACTTTAAAAACTTTAAAAAAAAATATCTTTGCTTGTGTATGTTGGATTTCTGTTGCTTTGGTCTTGTTTGATTTAGATAAATATTGGCTATTTTTCTAAACTGGTGTTGTGTCCTGTTTGTAGTGTTTTCACTGTATTACTCTGCATGCTGGTACAAATACTTTAGACATTGCCTTTGAGATAAGCCTGGCTGCTTGTGCCAGGCTACCAAAGGGGTAAGCAGGTGTTATCCTAGGTGTGTATCTCTCTTACTTGACTAGAGTGAAGGTCCCTGCTTGGACAGTGTGCAAACTGACCGCCAAGCAGGGACCGCATTTCTAACATTGGTGGCAGCAGTGGGATAGGACTTGTATTTGTACTTGACATACAGTGATTGGTGTACACTACTGTTTCAAAGCAGACCATTTTGTGACCACATACTACTTTTTCTCTCTGAGGATTATTTTTGTTCTTCCTTTTTGTTCTTTTTTCCCTTGGGATCTCACTGCCTTTTTGGAACTCTTGCATCTCTTCTGAACCTCACCCACAAGCATGTCTCAATCTGAAGATGCACCAGCTATTTCTACAAACGTTGTGTTTGAGTTGGAGAAACTGGAGGAGTATATAGTGGCTCAGCTTAAACAAGTTTGCAAAGAACTTTCCTGCCCAATCAAAAGCTCCGCTAGGAAGAAGCAGCAGCAAACTGTGCTGAGGGACTGGTTGGCTGCTAAGGAGACGGGGGCACACAGAGGAGGAGAATGTGGATGAGGAGGTGCATAGCATACATGATGTTGTGTTGAGTAACCCTGACCTGCATGGGGAGAGGGCCTCCAGGGCAGACAGTATTGTTTCTTCCAAAGGTATGTCCCACCTGATGAGCTGCAAGACAGACATTCAGAGAGAATGCACCAATTCATGTAAGAGAAGCTTAAAATGGAAATGAAAGAGAAACAAATAGCCATAGAAGAGAAAAAGATGCTTTTGGCTCATGAGTTAAGTTTAGAGAGCTGTACCAAAGGAGCCAGTCCAGCGGAGATGATGGCAGCAATACCACACTGCAGCCTCAAAGGAGGGTACAAATCCTAAAGGATTTAGTGATTACATATACCTGTGATTTAAGGGGTACAAGCCAGCTCTCCACATGAACATGGTCCCTGAGGTACACTGGGGGCGGGTCTATGGAAGCACTTTGAGGTAGAGGAGAGGGACACCATGACATCCTTAGAGGATCCTTAGGGACTCACCTATTCTATCATGAAGGACACCCTACTCACTAGGTCTGGTCTCACCCCTGAGCAGTGCAAAGAAAAGTTTAGATCCCATAAGAAAAAGGAAGCCCAAACTGAGTTGGAATGTGTGGATTCTTTCTACAGGTCGCTGGCTGGATGAAGGGCAGTAAGGTAACAACTTATGAGAGGCTGTACAATTTGATTGCATGGGAGCACTTGTATAGACTTTGTTTTCCAGAGCTGCGCCAGCACCTAAGGGACAGCAAGCTGACTGACTCCAGGAAGATTGCCCAGGAAGTAGACTGGTGGGAGAGCACCAGGGTCTAAAGAAGGTATGGGGGAGACTCTGACAAGGGTAGGCAGGGCCCCCATCAGAAGAAGTTGGGGGTAAGGGTAAACAGAGGGAGTTCTCTAAAGGGCCCCAACCTAGTTCCCAGGGTAAGGATTCCCAGCCTCCAGGTGAGAAGAAACCATGGGTCTCTACAGGAAAACCTGCAGTGAAGGGTCCCCGTAAGTGTTTTGCATGTGATCAGGTGGGTCACATGAGGGGGGACCCCAAATGTCCCAAGTGGACACCGGCACCCACTGGTGCTCAGTCACAGGGCTTGGCCAGTGTAGTGCTTGGGAAGGAGTAGGTTCCAGGAGAAGGGTGGGAGCCAGCTGAGATGAACCTTGTCTTGCTAGGGGACAGTGAGATGGTCCAGAGTACCATTGTTCTTGAGGACACTAAGAAGTACAGGCAGTGGGTGACCATCAATTGACAGAGAGTAGAGGCTCTGAGAGACACAGGACCCAGTGTGACTACTCTGAGGTGTCATCTGGTGTCTGAAGAGCAAGTAGTTCCCCATGTACTTCACCAAGTAGTTGCAGTAGACAACTCAGAGTGCCCGTATAAGGTGGCGCAGGTTCCCTTTGAGTGGGGGGGGGGGGGTTGTGGTTTGCATGAGATCACTTTGCTGGAAAGCAGTGACAATCACTTTGAGGTCACAGAATTCCAGGCAGTGTCAAGCTTCTGGGGGAGATTTAAATGTGGTTGGTTATGACTGGTTTGCTGCCTGGGAAGGTTGTTTATACATGCTATGAACCTAATAAAGGTTTATGAAGAACTGTTGAAGTGAAAAGTGTATTCTTAACTCTAGTGATGAGGGAGAAACTGCAGCAAAACTCCTAAATGAATCAAACCCCCGCGACCCATATTAAGCATCTTTTGAAGTGATATTGTGTACACCTAAGTGAGAGGGGAGCCACCAAGAGAAAGTGGAACCGCTGTGTATGTTTTTGCTGACCCAAAGTGTGGGTGGAACTTTGGTGACTGGTTGAAGGCAGTGAACCAAGCGGAGGTGTGAGTGGAACCTTGGTGCGTGTGTGACTGGTTAAAGGCACTGAATCGGGAGAGAGGTGTGCTCTTGTTGCTGTCTGCGAGCAAAATGATGACGTCGTGAGCATGTGACGTTCCATCCAATGTGATTGGATAAAGCTGGGGAACGTGAGTACTGGAGAGCAAGCAGTTTTGTTGCAACCACGTTTCTTCTTACGTGTAAGGGAAAACTTGAATGTAAATGCCTATACCCATTTTTTATGAATCCTTCTCACGCGGGTCAATCGGCAACAAGCGGTGATCCACACGCCATTAATATTTAATTATTTATTGACACGTGGATTACTCTGCAACAAGCTGTGATCCGCACACCTTTGAGATTAATCATTGATCTACACACTGTTGATATTAATTAATTGCTGACAATAAATGAGATAGAATTCCATTTTATATATCTCTCTCTCTCTCTATATATATATATATATATATATATATATATATATATATATATATATATGTGTTATTTGCTGGTCTTTGTTTCAGTGATCAGCATACTGTAGTCCTTTTGAACAATGGAAAAGTAGGTTTTTAGCCCAAAGTACTTCTAGTGTTACTAACAATTCAAATATTCAGACATTATGGCAGGTGCTAATATGTCTGAACCGCCTTATTTTCTTTCAGATAAGGGCAATCCTATTTTGCGTGGGAAATATGGAAGCAGATATTTGATTCATACTTACTTGTGATTGATGAAGAAACATTTTCGGCAGTTCACAAACAACCTGTATTATTACATAATTTAGGAATTTGGTGGAAATCATCATTGGTCATAGGGAGGGTGAACCAGACAATGTTTTTGACATGTCTGTAATGATGTTGGCAAACCATTTTGGTGCACAGATTAATGTGGTACTGGAAAGGCACAATTTTTTCACAAGAGTGCTGGGGAAACTGGAGAAAATTGGCACATATGTTGCAGCCTTTAAAACGTTAGCTCGTACATGCGAATTTGAAAAACTGACTGATTCTCTTGTCAGAAACCAGATGGTCAGGTGCACAAACAATGTAAAAGTACAAGAAAAATTATTAGCAAAAAATCCTACTTTGAAAGAGACGATAGCTATAGCTGAAGTTCTGGCGAATACTAGTATGTGGGTGCGTGAAATGCGTGATGAAAAAGAAAAAGGCGACATGCTTGTGCATGAGTCAGTGAATGAAGTAAAGGGAGTTGGTAGAAATGCAGAGAAGGAAGTAGACAAACATTAGAGAATGAATAGCAAGGGGCGACATAAGAAGTTTGAGAAGAAATGTTCTCAAAATGAAACTCTAATTTCAATAAAAAGTGGAGGTGTGAGATGTTTAGATGTGGGAATGAAGGACATCTTTCCAATAGTCTTGGATGTTTCGCAAGGTTAGCAATCTGCAAGAGATGTGGTAAGAAAGGGCACTATGCCAGGTTGTATAGATGGAAGAAACAACAGTTATATTGAAGGAGAAGAAAAATTTGAAGAATAATGTATTTTCAATATAAAGGATGATGGATGTGCGGACACAGCTCCAATAGAAATGCCAGAATGTGAAATTGTGGTGGGAGGAAAAAAACGTTGTTGTACTTGCTGATTTGGGATCACCATACACAATGATTGGTGACAAGAATTGGAACTCAATATTTGTAGAATGGAGAAATTGAATTACTACCACCAGATATAAATCTTGTTGGGTGCGGAGGCAAGAAAATTGATGTTTTGGGTGATTCAGTGATGAGAATTTGATTTGATGAGTGTGAAGCAAATGGGAAAGTGTATGTAGTGAAAAGGACTTTTATGTTGAAGACATCGAAGGGACATTGGGATGAAATTAAATCCAAATTCCAACCAGAAAGTGTGAATAATAATGAATGGTGGGTTCTCCGATGAGATAGTTTCTATGTTTCGTAAAGTATTTGGAGATGATTTAGGGTTACTAAATAATTTTAAAAATAGAATTGTTTCTATTGGTGCAACACCATGATTGTCTAAAGTAAGGAAATTTCCTCATATGATGTTAGCACCACTCGAACAAGAATAAAAAAAGAAAGAGGAGTAATTGAAGAAATTGAGTGCTCAGAGTGGTTGGCCACCATAGTTCATAGACAGAAGTTAATTAACTTGGCTCATGAAGGACATTTAGGGAGAAATTTGACCAAGGCTCGTTGGTGTGAATGGTACTGGTGGCCAAAAATGGATTAAGAGGTTGAAGGGGTGGTAAAGGATTGTTGGCATTGTGCGAACAATGACAAAAAAAAGACAACTCACACAGTACCTCTGTCACCCGTTGAGGTTCCAGTGGAGCAATGGATTAAACTGGGTCTAGATATAGCAGGACCATTTGATCTTCTAGCCAGTGATGAACAAAATGTTGGGCTGCTGGTAGACTATACTGCTAAATGGGTGGTCACAAAGTATGTGGCTACGGTAAACACTAAAATAGTAATCACGTTTTTAAAAGAAGAATTTTCTAGGGAGGATGTTCCGAAAACTCTTATAACTGATAATGGGATACAGTTTGTACCCCAGGAAATGAAAAATGCTCTTAAAAAATTCTCAATAACTAATTTCAAGACAGCCCTCTCTTCACCTCAAGCCAATAGTTTAGCAGAGATTATGAATAAGACAATACAAAAATTGTGCACAGCGTGCGCTCTTGAATAAAACATCCTTAAAAGAAATGTTGAGACAAACCTTGTGGGCACACCATGTCGCTCCAAATAGTGTAACATATATATCTCCATTTGGTCCACTTAAAGGTTGGAAACCATATTGTAAGCTAAATCCCGTGTGGCTAAAAATAGGTGGGGAATAAAATGTGGACTTTCCAAATGGTGAGCTTGTTCTGCATAGGAGGGAACATCAAAATAAATATAAAACTCACTATGATGCTAAGAATTGTGCACAGAAATCAAAATTTCAGGTCGGTGTCAGAGCTTTAGTGAAAAGACCTAGTACAATAAGAAAGGTGCGTTCAAAATTCAAGGGGCCTTTTGTAATAACTTCTCTTGAAAAAAAAGGTTGCAATTTTGGACTCAGGATGTCTGGAGTATATCTAGATTAACAAAAGTAAATGAGGTTGGTTTAGGAACTATGCTAAAAGAGAGCCATGGGGTGGAGGATTTGAATGATGATAAAGAGTTTTTGTTAAGAAGAGAGAGATATAAACCTACTTGGCACAGGGACTATGTAATGGGCAAAGTTACAAACTACAGACTTAATTAAATCATGAATGGAAGAATTTTTATTAAATAAGGGAACCTTCCACTGTCATACATAAAGTGAATGCATGCATATACATATAATATGTTTCATTTTCTTTTTGTACACATATAATTTCCATTATGTAATTTGTTTCATTCTAAGCTTATTATTTTAATATTGGCTTTTAACTTTTGTATTCTGATATGATTTTATAAGCGAGGGGGATGTATTCTGGTTTGCACTAGCTCAATCAATCAAATCAATCAGTATTTGTAAAGCGCAGCCTCTCACCTGTGAGGATCTCAAGGCATTGGGGGGAGGGGAAGGGCCTCACCTGAAGAGCCACATCTTGTGGTTCTTCCTGAAGATGGTGAGCGATGAGATTTGTCTGAGGTGCAGGGGGAGGTTGTTCCAGCTCTTCGCTGCAGTGTAGGTGAAGGATCGTCCTCCAGGGGTGGTTTTGCGGACACGAGGGATTGTGGCCAGGGCCATCTGGGTGGAGCAGAGGGATCTGGTGGGGGGGTGGAAGGAGACACGGTGGTTCAAGTAGGCTGGATCTGCATTGTGTGTGGCCTTGTATGTGTGGGTGAGATACTTGATGGTGATTTGCTTCTCAACGGGTACCCAGTGGAGGGTCCTCGGGTGTTGGGAGATGTGTTCTCTGCGAGGAAGTTTCAGAATGAGTCTGCCAGGGGCATTCTGGATGAGTTGTTGTTTTTTGATGTTCCTGGTTGAGGTGCCAGCATAGAGGGCGTTGCAGTAGTCAAGCTTGCTAGTGACTAAGGTGTAGGTGACTGTCCTGCGACAGTCTGCTGAGATTCATCTGAAGATCTTCTGAAGTATGCAGAGTGTGCGACAGAGTTTACCTGACGGGTCGTGGATAGGGAGGAGTCGAGGATGATTCATAAGTTGCAGGCGTGCTCAATTGGTGTGGGGGGGCTGGGGGATGAGGGCCACCAGAAGCCATCCCAAGCTGAGGTGGCATTTCCGAAGATGATGAGCTCAGTCTTGTCGGAGCTGAGCTTGAGGCAGCTTTCTCTCATCCAGGTGCAACGGCTTCCATTCCAGAATGGAAGATCCTTTTGACCGTGTCCGTGTCTTCGGTGAGGGAAATTATGAGTTGCGTGTCATCGTCACATGACATGATGTATATACAGGGGCTTCTGACGATGGCAGCAAAAGGGGCCATGTATACGTTGAGCAGTGTGGGACTCAGAAAGGATCATTGGAGACTCTGCAGTTGCCTCCTGTGGGTCTGGAAGTGTAGGGTGGGAGTTTGACCCTCTGCATCCTCCCGGAGAGGGAGGATGGATCCATTCCAGAGCCCTTCCACGGATTTCTATGTCGTGAAGTCTGGTGCACAGAGTGCTGTGGGAGACTGTGTCGAATGCTGCTGAGAGGTCGAGGAGTATGAATGATGCGGTGTGGCCACGGCCTAGGAGCAATCTGATTTTGTTGGTGGCTGCCAGGAGGGCTGTCTCCATGCTGTGGTTGCTGCAGAAGCTGGACAGGGAGCTGTCCAGGGAGTTTTGGGCCATAATGAAATTCCGTATTTGTTCGTTGCTGCTTTCTCCAGTATTTTGGGGGGTAGGGTAGCAACGAAATAGGCTGGAAATTCTTTAATTCTGATGGCCGACCGAAGGTTTCTTCAGGAGAGGGTGTATTTCGGCGTGTTTCCGGTCCTTGGGGAAGGTGCCTGTGTTGATACAGCAGTTGCTTGTGTTCCGGAGTTCGGGGACGATGGATACGCTGGCTCTGATGTATATTGGTGAGAGCAGGGGTCTGAGGAGGCTCCGGAGTGGGTGCTGTTCATAAAGTTGACTGTTTCCTCTGTGGGGAGCGTGTCCCACTGTGGATGGCCTAGGTGGGTCCTGGGGGAGTGGGTCGGCCACAGGTTCCGGTGCCATGATTTTCCAGGAGGAAACTGTTGTAGATGTCCTGGATCTTGTGGTGGAAAACGGAGGCAAGTTTGTCGCAGAGGTCCGGTGACGGGAGGATGCTGGTGGCTTCAGAGGGGGCATCTGTGAACTCATTGATGACTGAGAAGAGTTTCTTAGAGTTGTGTGCGGAGGAGTTGATGCGCTGCCAGAGTTTGTCCTTCCAAGCCTTCTTGATTTTTCATCTGTGGGCGGCGGTTGCAGCTCTGAATGAGGCAAGGCCTTCACTCATTTGGCTGTTCCTCCATTTTTTCTCTAAACGTCTGCGTGTATGCTTTGATTCTTGGAGTTTGTGGCGTGCGGCGCCCCACTTGCGGACTGTGGTCAGATCGTCGGTCCATGTCCTGGATGGCCGTTTCTGCCACAGGTCGCGTTTTGAGACGCATTTCGGGGCGCTGCCTATTTTTCGGTCCACAGCACAACCGGTATATCTTTCTTGGGGCGCTGCTTCGCGCTGCACCCACCTTTTGCTCTTCTAAACTCTCTTACCTATTTTTTCTGTCTTTTTTCTTTTTTCTTGTTTTCTCTTTCTTCGTAGTTTCCCTCTTAGCCATCTTTTCTTCTTCCCAGGAGTCTGTGTTTCCTTCCCTGCATTCTTTGCTTCCTCTTTTACACCATGGCATTTTTTCCATTTACTCTAATGTGGCTTTTCCCAATTCAAGATGGTGTCTTCGGAACTTCCTGTGTGTCACTTCCTGTTTGCCAGTATATAAGCTCAGTTGGTCTTCTTTTCCTTGCGTTGCAAACACTTCCGTTCTGGTGGTGTTCTTCGCTCCTGAATCCGGTGATTTTTTAGACTTCTCCTGTTTTTCTTGTCTGCAGTTTTTGTTGTTTCCAGTTTATATTACGCTTCTCTTTTTTCTTACCTCTCTTTTAGGAGTTCCATGCTTCTGAGCTTTTTCCAAGGATTGTGTTTTTTCCTCGGGGACTTCTTCTGTAGGTCAGCGCCTGCCTGGTGTTACTCTATTAGCAGCGCTGTGGCTACTGGAAAGGGTCACCCTTTCCTTGGTTAGTCCAGAACCAGGTGGTGCCTCGAGATTGACCGATAACCGTGGTAAAAAGCATTCCGATCGTGACAGTTTTGTGGTGAACCAGCTGGATTTCTTAGGTACATTTTTGGCCAATGTTAGACGGAGAGGGGCTAGAGTGTCGGCGCATTCAGTGATCCATATGTTGAGACTGCGTGCTGCTGTGTTGGTGTAGGAGGAGGGAGGGATTTGGCGAGCGATGAGGTGAGTTGCTCGTTGGTAATTTCATTCCATTTCCTAGGGGGGGGTCCGGGTGCAGCTGCTGGGTGCAGTGATTGTGAAGAGTATGCAGCGGTGGTCGGTCCAGTCTGGGGTGGAGATGGTCACAATGGTTATCTGGTTGCTTGAGGTGAACGTGGGGTCCAGTATGTGTCCTGTGATGTGTGTGGATGCGGAGACCAGCTGTCTCAGACCGAGGGTGGCAAGGTCGTCATGCAGAGTGTTGGTGATTGGGTCGGTGCCGACCTTGAGGTGGAAATTCAGGTTGCTGAGGAGGAGGTAGTCGACTGATGCCAGGGCCTGGGGGTCTATGACGTCTCCTATGAAAGCTGGGTGGAGGCCAGGTGGCCTGTGCACAGGGTGCCGCAAATGGAGGAGTAGTGGCTGGAGAAGACCAGGAAGTGAAGGTGTACCATGGTGGTGCAGTGCTTCTCTGGGATGCCTTGACACATAGGCTCTCATTACAACACTGGCAGTTTGTGTAAAAGTGCCGGTAATGCTGTTAACAGGCTAGCGGTATTACCACACTGCAGCCAGGGTGGAAACAACAGTCACCACAGCGGTAGCCGCTTACAGTCAGGTGGAAGTCAATGTCTAGCCCACCATATTACAACATCACAATACGCCACCTTTTCCGGGGCGGTACCAACGGCATCAAAAGCCTGGCGGAAACACTGCACAGAAGGGAAAGGACTCACCAATGGAGACACAGGGAACAACCATGCCGCCATGGAGCCTGAGCTGCATGTCTTCCCCGTGTTGCTCCACCACGAACACCAACGACGGCGAAGGCAACAACGGTGAGTACAGCCGCCTAGCACACAGGGGAGGGGGGAGGAAAAAGAGACTGACACACACATGCACCACCCCCACCCCCAACACCATTCACACAATCAGCTGCAGTACTAAAACATATTTACCCCGTACGTCGGATGAATAATGCAAGGACAACAGGAATTTACTAAAGTGAGCGTAATAAGATGAACACAGTATAAATAAGAAACATGCAATGTAACAGATATATACAATTGTACAGTTCAAGGGATACTGCCCAGTCCTCAGTGTGAGTGGGCCACAGGGCCAAAGGCCGTAGGTCAAAGTCCAAGGCCCCACTTGTCACCTGCATCTACACGGAGAGAACACTGCAGGGGCCTCAGTTGGAAAATATCCAGGCACCTCAGGGGGACAGGAGCACCTCAGCTGGGAGATTAAACAAGACCACTGGTTCTGGAGGGGGCAACATGCCCTGTGCTTGGTCCTGGGGAGTGAGAGGCCACAGTTTCTCAAGAGGGTGACTTTCCCACAAGCTCTGGAGGAGGCAACATTCCGATTGCTCGGTCCTGGGGAGTGCAAGGCCACAGTCTCTCAAGTGGGTGACTTGCCCACTGGTTCAGGAGGGGGCAGCATGCCCTGTGCTTGGTCCTGGGGAGGCTGGGGTTGGTGGGTGCCTTACCCACTGGTTCTGGATGGGGCTTTGTGCCCTTTGCTTGATCCTGGAGAGGCTGGGGTTGGTGGGTGTCTTACCCACTGGTTCTCGAGGCAGCATCGTGCCCTGTGCTTTAACTTCAGGAGTAAAAGGTCACAGTCTCTCAGGTCGGTGTCATACCCACTCGATTTGCAATGGACAGGATGCACAACAGTCCATTGACGCAGGATCACTTACCGTCCGCCTGCGGTGATGGCTGCTCAGTGGTGGTAGTGGTGCTGCTGCTGCTGGTGGGGGGAGGGTCCAGCCCATCCTCTGCAGCCTCGGATGGCTGCCCACTGGTGGTGGTTGTGCTGCTGGTGGGGGGAGGCTCCAGCCCAATCCCTGCAGCCTCGGACGGCTGCCCACTGAGGGTGGAGGGGGAAGGCTCCAGCCCATCCCCTGCAGTCTTGGATGGCTAAACAACCATGGTTGGTGGTGGGGGCTCCATCAGAGTCCCTACCCAGGCCCCTTGCCCTTTCTGCCTGATGGTACTGGCTCCTTGTTCTTCCTGCCAGCAGCTGGGGCAGGCTCCTTGCCCTTCCTGGCAGCAGCTGGAGCAGGCTCCTTGCCCTTCCTGGCAGCAGCTGGGGCAGGCTGCTTGTTCTTCCTGGCAGCAGCTGGGGCAGGCTCCTTGCCCTTTCTGGCACCAGCTGGGGCAGGCTCCTTGCCATTCCTAGAAGCAGCTGGGGCAGCCTCCTTGCTCTTCCAGGCAGCAGCTGGGGCAGGCTCCTTACCCTTGAGGCTGCGTGGTGTAGGCTCCTTCACCCTCAGAACATGTGCCCTGGATCCTTTCCCACCACGAGTGGGTGTGGTGACTACTGGGCCCGAGGACTGGGTGGCTGAGGTGCTTGCCTGGGTTTTTGCCACCCTGGCCAGACGTGAAGGGCGGGGGGAAGAGGTAGGGAAGAGGTCAATGGTGAATAGGAAAAGCTTTTTAGGGACATTGGAGCGGGAAGAGTGAAAAGGTTTGGGAGTGGAGGAAGAGGGAGTGGTTGTAGGAGGTGTATGTCTGCTGATTTTGGGTGCAGGTGTATGGGCTGGATGCTGTTGTGAGGTGGATGGCTGTTGAGTGTCTGAGTGCTTGTGTTTGTGTACTTTAGGAGGGGGGACAGACAAAGTGGGAGAGGACACTGGGGACGTGTGCATGGCTGCTGTGGAGGTGTCTGCCAGTGGGGTGTGTTCTACTAGGTGTGGTGGTGATGCTGGTAGTGGATGAGGATGTAGTGCATGCAGGTGTGAGTGTAGATGGAACTGGGAGGGAGGTGAAGGAGGAGGGGTCACTGTAGAAACAGTGGATGTTGGTATGTCTGTATCTGGATGGTGTTTGTGTGAGTGCCTGTGGGATGATGTGTGGTGCTTGTGTTTGCCTGTGACACTCTTGTGTGTTGTCTTGTGTGCATGCTCGTCTGCCTTTGTGCTTGGGATAGGTTGGGGTTGAGGGAATGGGATTGGCAAGAGGAACTTGGAGGGGGGGTGGAAACAGGGACAATGGCTGCCATCAGAGAGGAGGCCAGAGCCTGGATCAATCTCTGTTGGGCCGCCAAGCCAGTGTGAATGCCCTCCAGGAATGCATTAGTCTTATGCATCTGGGCTGCCAGCCCCTGGATGACATTCACAATGGTTGACTGCCTTACAGAGATGGATCTCAGGAGGTCAATAGCCTCCTCGCTCAGGGCAGCAGGGCTCACTGGGGCAGGGCCTGAGGTGCCTGCAGCGAAGGAGATGCCCACCCTCCTTGGTGAGCGGGCACGGGCAACTTGCTGAGTGGCTGCTGGGAGGGCAGTGCTGGTAAGGGGGTGGCGGCTGTACCTGTAGCTGGGGTGGTCAAAGAGGTGTCCACCACCACCATCGGAGGAGGTATCTGTGTCAGAACTGTCCCCACCAGTCTCGGCCGTGGTTCTCCCCTCACCCTCCGTCCCACTGGTGCCCTCAGCATCGCTGGACTCTGCCTCCTGGGTCCTGTGGGATGCAGCTCCCTTTGTCGCCGGTGCCTCTGCTCCTCTGCCAGATGATGCTAATGTACATAAGGACAGAATGACAAAACAAAAAGGGGGGGATAGAGACAAATGATACAGTTGGTCAATGGCTGCACCAACACCACCGTTGGTGTACACAGCACCGTCACACACAGGGAACAGCCCTACGCACTATGCATTGCACTACCAATGATATTGCTAGCCTCCAAGGCATGGGGAGGGCACACACCGCCAAATGCAGCACACCTGGGACCCACGCAGCCCTGGCCAGTATTAGATGCCTACGAGCTAGGTACCAGGATTATCTCTTCAGGACCCTTGCCACCAGGGGACCTACTCTGCAATGTCAGGCCTGGCCTAGGGGCACCCACTAACACACATCCCCCACCCGGATACCACTCTACCATGCGTAAGTTTTAATGATGGGCACTGTACTCACCCCCTTGTGGCTGCTGTGATGCCCTCATGCTCCCATCCAGCTCAGGATAGGCCACCGCCAGTATGCGGGCAATCAGGGGGGTCAGGGTTCAATGGGCACCTCTTCCTCGTTCGGAGGCTATCCCCAGCTGGGCCTGCTCCATCTTCCGTGCCCAGCGTCTCAGGTCCTCCTACTGTTTCCGACAGATGGTGCTCCCCCTGCCATAGACCCCCAGGGTCCGCACGTCCATGGCGATGGCACGCCATATAACCTTCTTTTGATGGGCGCTGACCTGCAGAGGAAATACACACAAGAAAATAGTATCAGTCAGACATTCCTGCCTGTTACACTTTTGGCCCACCATACCCCTTCACATAACCATTTACACACACATGGCCCAGCACACAACCAATACGCTGCCCAGAGGACATCCACCCACCCTCCTACACGAGGCCTTCACACACACCACTCCATGCATTCATGCCACATGCATCGTGCCCACAGTGTACTCACCTGTTGGTCTGGAGGTCTATACAGCTCTCTGTACAGGGGGTAGGACCCCATCCACCAGTATCTCCAACCCCGCCGAGGTGAAGGCAGGGGCCCTTCCCCCAGTCACACGGACCATGGTAGGTTCCAGACACAGGTCACAGCAGCACATGCAGTGTAGGTCTTCTCCTGTTGAAGGTCAGGTAGCAAGTGAGTGATCAGATAGAAAATGGCGGTCACATCTGCGGTGGTGCATACCGTCACCGCCGGCGTACGTCACTATTGGCCACTGTACCCCATAGGGCCCAATGTTAACAAATTAGGAGTTGCACGGCGGTTCCCGACCACCTCCCGCAACAGCCCACAACTTCAGCGGAATTACCTCACTTCCACCTGTCCCTCCACACAGAACAGGAAGACGCCATTTCGGGGGGGAGGCGAGGCCCTGGAAAATAAATGCATCACTGTTAAAATTTGGACATACAGGACAATTCTCACTGACCCATCACAAATTGACAGCATGCATTGTACTGTTGTAGCCCCATTGTTCAGTTCGGCTTCTCACTCTTTTGTCCCTTAGATTGCTTCCACTGCTGATGAATAGGAGATGGAGACATACCCCCGTGTACAGACCCCTGGTGGACTTGGCAACAATGGAGGACAGGCACATCATCCTCACCTATAGACTTGATAGGGCCACAATCACAGAACTATGTGCCCAATTGGAGCCTGACCTGATATCTGCTATCCGATCCCCCCTCTTGTGCAAGTTCTATCAGTGCTCCATTTCCTGGCAACCGGTTCTTTCCAAGTGACAGTGGGCTTGGCAGCAGGAATGTCACATCCAATGTTCTCAATAGTGCTGACAAGAGTGCTGTCTGCCCAGATTAAACACATGTGCAGCTACATTGTTTTCCCCCAGGTGGAGGATTTGTCCACAGTGAAGGCTGACTTCTATGCAATGGGACATATCCCCAACATAATTGGGGCGATTGATGGAATACATATTGCATTTGTCCTGTCCCCCCGTCAGGTGTTCAGAAATCGTAATAGTTTCCACTCAATGAATGTATAGATGGTGTGCTTGGCGGACCAGTACATCTCCCATGTCAATGCTAAGTATCCTGGGTCAGTGCATGATGACTTTATCCCGAGGAATAGCAGCATCCCAAATGTGATGGCCCAACTACAGAGGCACAGGGTGTAGCTAATAGGTGAGCCCTGGTCCCCACCCAGTATATGTTGGTGTATGGGTATGGTGTGGGCCATATGGGATAGTGTGTGGCTAAATGCTGTCCCTCAATATTTGCAGGTGACTCTAGTTACCCCAACCTATCATGGCTACTGACCCCTGTGAGGAATGCCAGAACAAGGGCAGAAGAACGTTATAATGAGGCACATGGGCGAACCAGAAGGATAATAGAAAGAACCTTTGGTCTCCTGAAGGCCAGGTTTCCGTGCCTCCATCTAACAGGTGGATCCCTGTGCTACTCACCTAAGAAGGTCTGCCAGATAATAGTGGCATGCTGCATGTTGCACAACCTTGCCCTCAGACGCCATGTACCTTTTCTGCAGGAGGAGGAGGCTGGAGATGCCCATGTGGCAGCAGTGGACCCTGTGGACAGTGAGGACGAGGAGGCAGAGGATGAGGACAACAGAACAGCAGTGATACGAACGTATTTCCAATGACACATAGGTAAGACAGTGTTACTTCACATTTCATTGTCATTATTTTGAAATACTTTGGCACTGACATGCTGTTATTTCCCACTTCTATGTCCACTTACTGTACCCTTTGGCAGTTTATTTTACAGATGTTGGTGCCCCACTATTGTTCCTGGTGTGATCACTGCAGCCAACTACAGTTCTTTCTTATGTGCTCATTTACTGTACATTTGAATTGCAATGTGTGTACCTGGTTAAACGTATAGATATGTTAAAAATGTGACAAACTCCATACTTGTATTTTTTACAAGGGTTTTGATTGAAGTGCTAAGAAAAAGAGGGGCAAGTGGAATGGGTTGGGGTGATGATGGAGGAAAGTCCAGGGTATTGTTCCAGTCTATTTGTAGCACAGATGCATTGTCCAAGGGGACATTGGAAGGGGAGCAATGGCAGTTCAAGGTGGACAGGGTGACAGAGTGGGACACAAGGGTGACAATAAGGAGAGTCTAATTTCCTGGCAGGGGTCTTGGCAATAGTCTCTGGCTTCTGCCTGGATCGCAGGGAACGTTTGCGGGGTGGTTCTCCTTCTGCAGGGGGAGGGGTGCTGGTGGCTTGTGAGTCCTGTGGCGGGGCCTCCTGTCCACTAGCCGCAGTGGAAGTGGAAGGCAGTTCAGATGTCTGGCTAGTGGCAGAGGCCTGCTGTTGGGAGACTGCCTCCCTCATAATGTTGGCCATGTCTGCCAGCCCCCCTAGCATGGTGTTGATGGCCTGCAAGTCCTCACTGATCCCCTGGTACTGTCCCTCCTGCAGCCACCTGTTCTCCTGCACATTGTCCAGGATCTGGCCCATTGTGTCCTGGGAATGTTGGTATGCTCCCAGGATCTCTGCTAGTTCCTCCTGGAGAGTCGGTTCCCTGGGCCTGTCCTCCCCCAGTGCACAGCAGTCCTCTCAGTTTCCCTGTTGTCCGAAATATTGTTAGAATATGCAGGGCTTGGCATTGGAATGAGTGAGATGTGATGTTGGGGGTGTGTGGGAGGTGGTGGAGTGATGGGAGTGAGGGTGGGGGTATGTTCTGGCATGCAGGCAGGGGGGTGATAGCAGTGTAGAGTTGAATTACCAGAATTCAGTTCTCCCCCTACTCCGGCCAGGCCCTCAGGATGCATGATTGCCAAGACTTGCACCTCCCATGCTATTAGTTGTGGGAGAGGAGGTGGGGGTCTACTGCCAGTCCTCTGTACAACGAGTTGGTGTCTTGCTGCAATGGAATGCACCTTCCCCCGTAGGTCGTTCCACCTCTTCCTGATGCCATCCCTTGTTCTTGGGTGCTGTCCCACGGCGTTGACCCTGTCCACGATCCTCCGCCATGGCTCCATCTTCCTAGTTATCGATATCTGCTACACCTGTGCTCCAAATACCTGTGGCTCTACCCTGATGATTTCCTCCACCATGACCCTTAGCTCCTCCTCTGGGAATCAGGGGTGTCTTTGTTGTGCTTTGGTTGTTGTGTGAGGTGTGTAGGTGAGAGTGTATAGGGTAATGTGCTGGGGTGTGTGATGTGGGGTGCGTGAGTTGTGTATAGGTGTGAGTAGTGTGTGGCTCTGGTTGTGTCTGTGGTCTTGCTGTCTCTCTCTGGTTGCAATTGTTTGAAATGGTAAAGGGTTGTGGGTAATGTGGGAGTGTGTTTTATAGTTGTGTGGGTGTGGTGTATGTATGGGTGTCAGGTGTGTGTAGTCAGAATCTTCCAATGTGGTGTTGTTTTGTATGTGTGTGTGTGTATTTTGAGCGCAGCGGTATGTACCGCCAATGGTTTACCACCGTTTAATGTCCGCTGTGGTGATTCGTGGGTGATAATGTGGTGGGAGTTGTTCTGTTGGCCTAACAGTGTGGGTTTTGATACCACCAGTATATACCTGACCTTTGGTGTGGCGGAATTGTGTATGTGGCTGAATAGTGACAGATTGGTGTGTCTGTGTCATAATATGGTGAACGGATATCCACCACGGTGGTGGTATGTTGGCGGCAGTCAACATGGCGGAAAGTGGGATTTACCGCCAATGTCATAATGAGGGCTATAGTGAGGACTTGTGCACGATGGCGAGTCCTCCGCCCGGACAGGATAGCTGATCCCTCCTTAGGATGCTTTAACCGTCAGGATTGGTAATGGCAATGTCTGGTCCCGAGTTATGGTTGGTCCAGGACTCGTTAAGGAAGGCGATGTCCATTCAGGCGTTGTCAAATCCCAGATTTATGTGTCATGTTTGTGGAGGGAGTGGATGTAGAAGAGCAGGCAGTTGATGGGGTTGTGGAGGTTGTTGGTATCTTTGTGTGCAGAGAGTACCTTCAGCTTGTTGACACTGGAGCTGAAATTGCAGTTCTTTCAGGTAAAAGGTCCTTGGGTGTCCTTGGGGGACATGGTGCAGCAGTTGCTGAGACATTCAGTCTTGAGGCAGAGGAGAGTCTTGGAGTTGTAATGGAGGCAGTCCAGGGAGTAGTTTGACAGAGATCCAGGGTTCCTGGCGCTGGCTGCAGTTCAGGCACAGACAGGCGCAGACGGGCTTGCAGAAGGCACACCAGCCATGCGGCTGCGGCTGGAATGCGGTGACAATCACTTTGAGGTCACAGCATTCCAGAGTGTCAAGCTTCTGGGCGAGATTTGAATGTGGTCAGTTATGATTGGTACGCTGCATGAGGAGGTTGGTTATACATGCTACAAATCTAATGAAGGTTTATGAAGAACTTTTGAAGTGAAAAGCGTGTTCTTAACAGGGGGTCTCAGGTTCCTTGAGGGTAGCTGTGAGTCCAACCATGCCTGTTATTTGTCTGCTAGGCAATGACCTGCAGGATACCTCTTGGAGTGATGTGGAACGCCGGTCACACTTGGAGATGTTGGATCTGCCTGGGTGGGTATGTGTGACCACCCGGTCTATGGCAGCCAGTCAGGGTGACCAGGGGGCCCTGGAGCCTGAAAGAGTGGTCTGGGTGCCTACCAGGAAGAGGAAGGGCAAGGGGCATGGGAAACCCACCCAAAGGGTTCCCATGGTCCAGGAGGAGGCTGAACCTGAAGGGGACACCCCGGAGCCTACAAGGGAACAAGTAGCTGAACTGGGGGAGGTTCCCGTGCTGACCCATTGGCAGCAGGAAGGGGGTCCCACCAGGGAAGAATTCTGTGATTCAGAGAAGTCATGCCCAACTCTTGAGAGTCTGCGGCAACAGGCTGCAGACCAGGCATCTGGCAAGCAGTCTGGATCTCCTGAGAGAATGGCCTCCTGTATAGTGAGCCTAAGGTTACTGAGCCTGGGGCAGCACATGTGCTGGTGGTACCCCAGTGCTTCAGAGCCTTCCTACTGAGTCTGGCACATGATGTGCCTTTAGCAGGATATTTGGGGCAGGACAAGACCTTTGAGAGGCTTGTCACCCAGTTTTACTGGCATCAAATGCCCAGGCACTTTGACGCAGATAACAGGTCTTGCCGAATTTGTCAGGCAAGTGACAAGAGTGGGGGACAGTGCAAGGCCTACATCCAACCTTTTCCTGTTGTAAGCACCCCTTTCGAGCGGGTGGGCATTGACATTATGGGGCTCTGGATCCCAAGACAGTCATGGGCAACAGTTTTAACCTGGTCTTCGTGGACCATGTCACCTGGTATCCAGAGGCCATTCCTTTGAAGTCAATGGCAGCCCCTGTGGTTGGCGGGGCATTGATGGGACTTTTTACCCTCATGGAGTTCCCCAAGGAGGTGATGTCTGACAGGGGTACCAGCTTCATATCTACCTATATGAGGTCTCTGTGGAAGAAGTGTAGGGTAACCTACAAGTTCACCACTCCTTACCAACCCCAAGGAAATGGATTGGTTGAAAGGTTCAACCACGCCCTGAAGGGCATGATTATGGGTCTGTCAGGACAACCTGAGGCTTAAGTGGGATGTCCTCTTGTCATGCCTTCTCTTTGCTTACAGAGAGGTACCGCAGAAGGGACATTGTTTTAGCCCCTTTGAGCTGCTGTATGGCCACCCTGTGAGGGGATCTCTGAGTCTGGTAAAGGAGGGCTTGGAAAAAATCTCCAGTAATCCCCCCCAGGATGTGTTTAGCTATGTACTGGCCTTTAGAAACCAGACTGCATGCTTCAGAAATCATGCTCAGGCGAACCTAGAACACAGCCAGGAGGATATGAAACGGAGGTACAACCAGAATGCCACTCTGGTCGAGTTTGAGCCTGGCCAGAAAGTGTGGGTCATGGCCACAGTGGAGTCTCATGCTCTCCAAGACAAGTGGACTGGGCTTTTTGAGGTGTTAGAGTGCAAGAGCGATGTCACCTATTTGGTAAACTTGCATACTCCCAGGAACCCTTTGAGGGTCCTGCATGTGAACCGCCAGAAACCTCACTTTTAGAAATCTGAACTGACTAAGCTCTTGGCCACATATGATGGGGTGGAAGAGAAGAGTGATCCTCTTCCTGCCCTCATGTCTGCCCAGGAGAAAGATGGGTCTGTGGAGGGTGTGAACCTTTCGCCAACAATGACCCCAGAGGGACTGTCACCAGTTACTGGGACCGTTTGCCTCCTTGTTTTCTTTGATCCCAGGGGTCACTCATCTGTCTACCTATGATGTGGACACCAGGGACAGTCTATGTGTGAAACGTAAGATTTTCAGGGTGACTGACAAGGTCAGAGCCAGCATCAAGGATGAGGTTTCCAAGAAGCTAGTGTGAGGGGTAATTGAGTTCTCCAGCAGTCCTTCAGCCAGTCCAGTGGTCTTGGTCGTAAAGGCTACTATCCCCAGTGACACCCCAGAACTCAGGTTCTGTGTGGACTACTGCTGACTCAATGCCATCAAGCACCCTATCCCCAGAGCTGATGAGCTCATAGATCAGCTAGGAGCTGCCAAGTTCCTCAGCACGTTTGACTTAACGTCTGGGTACTGGCAGTGGGAGTTCTCACAAAATGGGGCAAAGGAGATGTCAGCATTTCCCACCCCAGAGGAGCATTACCAGTTCCAGGTTATGCCCTTTGGGATGAAAAATGCCCATGCCACCTTTCAGTGGTTGGTTAATCAGGTTTTGGCTGGATTGGAGGATTTCAGCGCAGCCTAACTAGATGATATTGAGGGTTCAGCTCCAGCTGGGAGAAACACCTGCACCACCTCTGTGATCTGTTGAAGGCCCTGCAGAAGGCAAGCCTCACTATTAAGTCCAGTAATTGCCAAATAGGGCAGGGATCTGTAGTTTACCTGGGACACCAGGTGGGGAGTGGGTAGGTGGCACCCCTGCAACCAAACACTGACACTATTCTAGCTTGGGAACCCCCCCAATACCCAGACAGAGGTGAGAACCTTCTTAGGTCTCACCTGTTACTACAGGAGATTTGTCAGGGGGTATGGCACCATTGTTGCCCCCTTATCAAAGCTGACCTCCAAAAAGCAGCCCAAGAAAATGAATTGGCTGAGGCACCCATGCTGAAGGCACCCGACTTCTCCAAGGAATTTGTTGTGCAGACTGACACTTTAGAGCATGGGGTGGGGGCAGTTCTAGCACAGCTAAATGGAGAGGGCCTAGACCAGCCTGTAGCCTTCGTTAGTAGGAGGTTACTTCCCCGGGAACAGAGATGGAGCACAATTGATAGAGAAGCTTTTGCTGTGGTCTGGGCACTAAAGAAGCTAAGACCCTACCTGTTTGGGATTCACTTCTGGGTTCAGATAGACCGCAGGCCCCTCAGATGGTTAATGCAGATAAGGGGTGAGAACCCAAAACTGTTGAGGTAGTCCATCTCCCTATAGGGAATGGACTTCATAGTGGAACACCGCCATGGTACAGACCACGCCAATGCTGATGGTCAGTCCAGATTCTTCTGCCTTAGTGATGAGAACTCACAGGAGGTTGGGTAGTTCGCCCCACTTTCAGCTGGGGGTGACACGTGTTAGACCTGGCGTTCTTGGTGTGGTTTTCCATGCCTTTATGCTTCTGCTTACTGTATTTTTGACTGTGTGCTGGACTTTGTTTTTGCTGGTTTTGGTACTCTGGGCACTTTTGCCACTGCTGACCAGTGCTAAAGTGCAAGTTCTCTCTGTGTAAATTGATTGTAACTCTAATGGGCCTTTCCATAATTGGCATATTTGATTTTCTAGTAAGTCCATAGTAAGGTGCACTGGAGGTGCCCACAGCCTGTTAATCAAATGCTACTTTTGGGCCTGCAGCACTGATTGTGCCACCCACATGAGAAGACCTGTGAATATGGCAGATAGAGATATAGGGGGTCATTCCAACCCTGGCGGTCGGTGTTAAAGCGGCGGTCAAACCGCCAACAGGCTGGCGGTAAAAAAAATGCTATTCCGACCCTGGCAGAAACCGCCAACAGAGACCGCCACTTTAACACACCGCCAGCCATGGCGGGACAAACAAACAGCGCGGCGGTCACCGCCAACAGACAGGCGGGAGACAATGTACCGCCCACCCTATCACAACCCAACAATCCGCCACCTTTTCCGGGGCGGTAACCCCGCCGATAAAAACACGGCGGAAACAGACATTTCAAACGGAAAACGCTCACCTCCATACACCCCACGAGGAATCTGGACAGCATGGAACCCGAACTACACATCCTACCAGCCATTGTCTTCCTGCTCCTCTACCAGGAGCACGAACGCCGGTGCAGAAGACAACGGTGAGTACTGCACCTTCGACACAGGGGAGGCAAAAAATTACGGGGACACACATATGCGACACACCCAACCTCACCCACTACAACACACACATCAATGCATAGCAACACATCACAGTTACACCCCCAAACCCCCAGGAAGAATGCAAAGGCAAAAGGAAATTATTATAAATATAGAATTATATTGTAAGACTGAGTATAAAATATATCACACATCTATAACTTAATATACATAAATTGTCCAGTCCGATATGTCCATCAGCCATTGTTCGTGGGCCACTGGGCCAAAAGACATGGGCAAAGCCCACACAGGATACCTGCCTCCTACGGAGAGAACACTGCAGGGGCATCAGATAGGAAAACTACAGGCACCTCAGGGGGAAGGGAAGGGGGGGCACCTCAGCCAGATGAGTCCACGACGCCAGATCCACGAGGGGCCTCCATGGCCACTGTGCCATCCTGGGGAGTGCAAAGCCACAGTCTCTCAAGTCTCTACAGTGGGTGGGGTGCCCACTGTGCCATCCTGGGGCGTGCAAAGCCACAGTCTCTCAAGTCTCTACAGTGGTTGGGGTGCCCACTGTGCCATCCTGGGGAGTGCAAAGCCACAGTCTCTCAAGTCTCTACAGTGGGTGGGGTGCCCACTGTGCCATCCTGGGGAGTGCAAAGCCACAGTCTCTCAAGTGGATAACAGTCTCCACTGGTACTGGAGGGGGACTAGTGCCCAGAGTGCTTTGTGCAGCCCGGCCCGACACAGATGCGGGCCTGCCCCTTCCGCCAATGGGCCAGCGGTGCTTGAGATGAAGGGCCCTGTCCAGCGGTGCTTGAGACGGCGGTGCCCTGTTCAGCGGTGCTTGAGACGGCGGTGCCCTGTTCAGCGGTGCTTGAGATGAAGGGCCCAGTTCAGCGGTTCCTGAGACGGCGGTGCCCAGCGGAGCGGTGCTTGAGATGAAGGGCCCAGTTCAGCGGTTCCTGAGACGGCGGTGCCCAGCGGAGCAGTGCTTGAGATGAAGGGCCCAGCGGAGTGGTGCTTGAGATGAAGGGCCCAGTTCAGCGGTTCCTGAGACGGCGGTGCCCAGCGGAGCGGTGCTTGAGATGAAGGGCCCAGCGCAGCGGTGCTTGAGATGAAGGGCCCAGTTCAGCGGTTCCTGAGACGGCGGTGCCCAGCGGAGCGGTGCTTGAGATGAAGGTCCCAGTTCAGCGGTTCCTGAGACGGCGGTGCCCAGCGGAGCGGTGCTTGAGATGAAGGGCCCAGTTCAGCGGTTCCTGAGACAGCGGTGCCCAGCGGAGCGGTGCTTGAGATGAAGGGCCCAGCAGAGCGGTGCTTGAGATGAAGGGCCCAGTTCAGCAGTTCCCGAGATGGCGGTGCCCAGCGGAGCGGTGCTTGAGATGAAGGGCCCAGCGGAGCGGTGCTTGAGATGAAGGGCCCAGTTCAGCGGTTCCTGAGACGGCGGTGCCCAGCGGAGCGGTGCTTGAGATGAAGGGCCCAGGTCAGTGGTTCCTGAGACGGCGGTGCCCAGCGGAGCGGTGCTTGAGATGAAGGGCCCAGCGGAGCGGTGCTTGAGATGAAGGGCCCAGTTCAGCGGTTCCTGAGACGGCAGTGCCCAGCGGAGCGGTCCTTGAGATGAAGGGCCCAGCAGAGCAGTGCTTGAGATGAAGGGCCCAGTTCAGCGGTGCTTGAGACGGCGGTGCCAGCGGAGCGGTGCTTGAGATGAAGGGCCCAGTTCAGCGGTTCCTGAGACGGCGGTGCCCAGCGGAGCGGTGCTTAAGATGAAGGGCCCAGCGGAGCGGTGCTTGAGATGAAGGGCCCAGTTCAGCGGTGCTTGAGATGTGGTGCCCAGCGGAGCGGTGCTTGAGATGAAGGGCCCAGCAGAGCCGTGCTTGAGATGAAGGGCCCAGTTCAGCGGTGCTTGAGACGGCGCTGCCCAGCGGAGCGGTGCTTGAGATGAAGGGCCCAGTTCAGCGGTTCCTGAGACGGCGGTGCCCAGCGGAGCGGTGCTTGAGATGAAGGGCCCAGCGGAGCGGTGCTTGAGATGAAGGGCCCAGCGGAGCAGTGCTTGAGATGAAGGGCCCAGCGGAGCGGTGCTTGAGATGAAGGGCCCAGCGGAGCGGTGCTTGAGATGAAGGGCCCAGTTCAGCGGTTCCTGAGACGGTGGTGCCCAGCGGAGCGGTGCTTGAGATGAAGGGCCCAGGTCAGCGGTTCCTGAGACGGCGGTGCCCAGCGGAGCGGTGCTTGAGATGAAGGGCCCAATTCAGCGGTTCCTGAGACGGCGGTGCCCAGCGGAGCGGTGCTTGAGATGAAGGGCCCAGCGGAGCGGTGCTTGAGATGAAGGGCCCAGTTCAGCGGTTCCTGAGATGGCGGTGCCCAGCGGAGCGGTGCTTGAGATGAAGGGCCCAGCGGAGCGGTGCTTGAGATGAAGGGCCCAGTTCAGCGGTTCCTGAGACTGCGGTGCCCAGCGGAGCGGTGCTTGAGATGAAGGGCCCAGCGGAGCGGTGCTTGAGATGAAGGGCCCAGTTCAGCGGTGCTTGAGATGAAGGGCCCAGTTCAGCGGTGCTTGAGACGGCGGTGCCCTGTTCAGCGGTGCTTGAGACGGCGGTGCCCTGTTCAGCAGTGCTTGAGACGGCGGTGCCCTGTTCAGCGGTGCTTGAGACGGCGGTGCCCTGTTCAGTGGTGCTTGAGACGGCGGTGCCCTGTTCAGCAGTGCTTGAGACGGCGGTGCCCTGTTCAGCGGTGCTTGAGACGGTGGTGCCCTGTTCAGCGGTACTTGAGATGAGTGTCCTGGTCAGCGGATCCGGCCCAGGCATGGATGTCACTGTCCACCTGACATGTGGCTGGTGGGGCCTTCCTGCCCATCTGTCTGGTGGCTTGCGGGGCCCTCCTGGGCTGCAGTACCGGGCCTGTGTGTGTCCTCCTGCACACCTGGGATGGGGCTGGTGGGGCCCTCCTGGCCAGCTGGCCTGCTGCCGGACTTGTCGGGCGTGCTGCCCTTCCCACCCTTCCCTGCACGCTTGTGGCCCTTTCCCACCTTTGGCGGTGTGCCAGGTGGCACCTGACTTCGTGCCGGAGCCAATGTAGGGATTTTTGTCCCTGGGGTCTTTGGTCGCTCGCGCCGGGCACTGGCAATCTTAGGATGCTTTTCCGGTGGTGGGCTGGACGTGCCTTGGCTCCTAGCTGAACTGGATGCCCTTGAGGGTGGGGGACTCCACAGTCCATGGACAACAGTCTTCACTGGTCCCGGTTTTGTGGTGGCTGAGGTGCTGATTGGAGTCTTATGAGATGGACGGGGTGGGGGAGTTGTAGGAAAGAGGTCAAGTTTGGAAAGGAAAAGCAATTTGGAAAGAGAGGGACGGGTAGGTGTAGTGCGTATGGGAGTGGAGGAAGAAGATGTGGTTGTAGGAGTGTGAAGTCTAGTGTCTTTGGGTGCAGGTGCTTGGGCAGAGGCTGTCGTGAGGTGGATGGCTGTTCGGTGGGTGGCTGCCTGTGTTTGTTTAGTTTGGAGGAGGGGGTGACAGACACACTTGGAGAGGACACAGGGGACGTGTAATTGGTAGTGGGGGTGGTGATTGCACGTGTGCGGAGTGTTCTGGTGGGTGTGCTGGTGATGGACGTAGTGGCTGAAGATGTTGTGCATGCAAGTGTGAGTGGAGACGTCACAGGGAGGGAGGAGGGAGACGAGGAGGAGGGGGACACAGTGGAGGCAGTGGCTGTTGGTATGTCTGCATGTGGATGTTGCTTGTGTGAATGCTTGTGTGATGTGTGGTGCTTATGTCTGGATGAGCTTCCCTTGGGTGTTGAGGTGTGTGCAGGCTGGTCTGTAGGTGTGTCTGGGATAGGCAGAGGTACAGGGGATTGGGTCTGGGTGGAGGAAGTTGGAGGGGGGAGGCTAGAGACAGGGACAATTGCTGCCGTCAGTGCTGAGGCCAGAGCGTTGAACGATCGCTGATGGGCAGCCTGACCCGAATGAATGCCCTCCAGGTATGCATTACTCTGGTGCACCTCTCTTTGTACACCCTGGATGGCATTCAAAAGGGTAGACTGCCCAACAATGATGGTCCTTAGGAGGTCAATGACCTCCTCACTGAGGGCAGCAGGGGCAACAGGGGCAGGGCCTGAGGTGCCTGGGGCGAAGGAGATGCCCACCTTCCTGGGTGAGCGGGCACGGGGCAAACGCTGAGGGGCTGCTGGGAGGGTGGTGCTGGTGCGCTGGGTGGCGGCTGTACCTGTTGTTGCGGGGGGCACGGATGTTGCCGCCACCACAAGGGAGCTCCCTTCAGAGGACGAGTCGCTGTCCCTGACATCAGCACGAGTCCCCGCTGTGGAGCTCCCCTCGCCCTCCGTCTCACTGGTGAAATCCGATTCTGTTGCATGGCCCGCCATGGCCATGTGAGATGCAGCTCCCTCGTGCTCTGATGCCACTTCTCCTCCGCCTGATGATGCTAATGCACACATGAACAGGAAGACCACAAAAAAGGGGGGGAGGAGAAATAAAGACATGTTGAGTGCATGAATTACCGATACCGTTGGCGGACAAGACAGACACAGAAGCCCCCTGCACTACGCCGCGCACTTGGGGTCCACTACGCAATCCGTGGGACATGGCCTACAAGCCTATGGACGACAACTGCACACATAGATGACACAGGGACATGAATATCTGTACTTGGCACCCTACAGAGGTGGGGGGCGGGGGCACAGGGCCATGCCTTACGGAGGGGCCTAGCCTACAGAAATCGCCATGGCCTAGGGATACCCACAGCCCTCCTCCCCCACCCAGACACCTCCACTGCGCGCAAAGTCAGCAGAATGTATTTGTACTCACCCCCTTGTGTCTGCTGTGATGTCCTCACGCGCCCATCCAAATCGGGGTAGGCCACCGCCAGGATCCGGGACATCAGGGGGGTCAAATGACGACTGGCACCCCTCCTACGTTGGGAGGCCATCCCCAGCTGAGCCTCCGCCGTCTTCCTGCTCCAGCGTCGGATGTCCTCCCACCTCTTCTGGCAGTGGGTGCCCCGTCTGTTGTGGACCCCCAGGGTCCAGACGTCCTTGGCGATGGCACGCCAAATCGCGACTTTCTGGTGAGCGCTGACCTATGTGATATGTACAGGGAGAGAAAAATTGTCATCACCTTCCGCATGCTCGATGTGAGTGGCCCCCCATCCCCACCCTTGCCATGTGGCACATGCTCTCATCTGTCGTTTGATGCATGCCTCAATCGCTCCCCTCCCCACCATCTTTCATCCACCCCACTCAACCCAGGCATTGCCCACTAAGCATGGTCCCAGTGTACTTACCTGTTGGTCTGGAGGACCGTAGAGTAGCGCATACTGGGGGAGGACCCCATCCACAAGTTTCTCCAACTCCTCCTCAGTGAAGGCAGGGGCCCTTTCCCCAGTCGCATGAGCCATTGTCTCTTCCAGACCGAGGTCACAGCAGCACCTCCAGTGTAGGTCCTCTCCTGTTGAAGATCAGGTATCGAGTGATTAAGCAGATAGAAAATTGCGGTCACGCCCGCGACCGCCGGCGCACATCATCATTGGCTCCTGAAACCCATAGGGTTCAATGTTAACCAATGCAGCTTAGCGTCGCGGTCTTCGACCGCCTACCGCTGCGGTGTGCCACGCCAGCGCATTGACCTCACATCCCACTGTCGCACTTCACAGGTCAGGCAGCCGCCATTTCAAGGGCCCACATGGCGTAATTGCCAACTGCGTCACACATACCTAGGCCATGCACCAACACTCATACAAGCCATTCAATGCATTGGGAATCGTGTTATGTGCAAGCTGTGGTTACGTACCTGTGGGTTGCTTGACTCTGTGCTCGCTGTTGTCCTTCATAGGCACCGTCCGCTGGGACATGCGAGGAGATGGAGGAATCTTCCCGTGTACAGACCGCTGGTGGACCTGTCGACAATGGAGGAACGACATGTCATACTGACATACAGGCTTGACCGAGCCACTATACAGGAACTGTGTGCCCAGCTGGAGCCAGACCTGATGTTACCCATCCGCCAACCCACAGGGATCCCCCCTCTAGTGCAGGTGCTTTCAGTACTCGATTTCTTAGCTAGTGGGTCATTTCAAACAACAGTGGCCATATCATCAGGGATGTCACAGCCTATGTTTTCCAAGGTGTTGTCCAGAGTGTTGTCTGCCCTGCTGAAACACATGCAGAGCTACATCGTTTTCCCTGAGGTGGGGGATTTGCCTACAGTGAAGGGTGATTTCTATGCCCCTGGACATATCCCCAACATCATAGGTGCCATTGATGGGACACATGTTGCTTTGGTCCCCCCCAGCAGGAGTGAACAGGTGTACAGGAACCGGAAGAGTTATCATTCCATGAATGTACAGATGGTGTGTTTGGCTGACCAGTACATCTCCCATGTTAATGCCAAGTTCCCTGGGTCAGTGCATGACGCCTACATCCTGCGGAATAGCAGCATCCTGTATGTGATGGGTCAACTCCAGAGGCACCGGGTGTGGCTATTAGGGGACTCTGGTTACCCCAACCTGTCATGGCTACTGACCCCAGTGAGGAATCCCAGGACAAGGGCAGAGGAACGGTACAATGAGGCCCATGGGCGGACTAGGAGGGTGATCGAGCGAACCTTTGGCCTCCTGAAGGCCAGGTTCCGGTGCCTCCATATGGCAGGTGGATCCCTAATGTACTCACCAAAGAAGGTGTGCCAGATCATCGTGGCCTGCTGTATGCTTCACAACCTGGCTTTGCGCCGCCAGGTGCCTTTTCTGCAGGAGGATGGTCCAGATGGTGGTGTTGTAGCAGCTGAGGAGCCTGTGGAGAGTGAAGAGGAGGAAGCCGAAGAGGACGACATAGAGAACAGGAACACAGTAATACAGCAGTATTTTCAGTGACACACAGGTAAGAGTAGACACCGGCATATTACATTTACTTAATGACTCCTACCTCTCTACTGTCTGACTTTTTCCCCCAGTGTATGGTAACTGTGTTGTGACTTTCCCTTCCGTTTTCAGAGATGTGGGCCCCACTGCGTGACATCTGCTTTGTTTCCCCATGGACTACAGCTGTGTGACAGCGGTTTGTTGGCATCACAATGTGAATGAACATTTTGGCACGGTCATGTCTAATACATTTGTTCTAAATCACAGCCAGACTCCAGATTGTTTTGTGCAATAAGTGTTTTTATTCAAGTGCTCTAAATTGGATGGGTGGTTGCAAATCGGTGAGGGGTGATGGTGGAGGATTGTCCATGGCAGAGTCCAGACTATCAGTTTCACAGGTGCATTGTCCAAATGCCTGTGGGAAGTGGAGCAGGGGCAGTTTAAGGTTGGACAGGGTGACAATGTGGGACAGTGGGATGACAATCAGGGCGGTATCCTTTGCTGGCGGGGGTCTTGACATCTTACTCTGTCTTCTTCCTGGATCTCAGGGACCGCTTGCGGGGTGGTTCTCCTTCTGCAGGGGGTGGGGTTCTGGTGGCCTGTTGGTCTTGTGTCGGGGCCTCCTGTCCACTAGCGCCGGCGGAGGTGGTAGGCAGTTCTTGGTGCATGCTAGTGTCAGGGGCCCTTTGAGGTGCCACAGTGTCCCGCAATGTCGTGACTACCTCATTCAGGGCCACTACGATGGTACCCATGGCGGAACTGATGTTTCTTAGTTCCTCCCTGAACCCCATATACTGTTGCTCCTGCAGAAGCTGGATCTCCTGAAACCTGGCCAGGACCGTCATCATCATCTCCTGGGAGCGGTGGTATGCTCCCATGATGGAGGAGAGGGCCTCGTGGAGAGTGGATTCCCTGGGCCTGTCCCCCCCCCTGTCGCACAGCAGCCCTCCCAGTTCCCCTGTTTCCCTGGGCCTCTGTCCCCTGGACCGTGTGCCCACTACCACTGCACCCAGGTCCCTGTTGTTGTTGGGGTGGTGGGTTAGCCTGGGTTCCCTGTAGTGGTGGACACACCGCTGATTGACGGGTCCTGGGGAAAGAGGTATGGGCCCGCTGGGTGGGTGCTGTGCTGGTGTTCCCAGAAGGGGGAAGGTCTACTGTGGCCTGTGGCTGTGTGAGGGAAACCGACTGTCCCGAGGTCCCCGATGGACCGGGCTGGTCATCTAGATCCAGGGAGACAGAGCTGCTGTCATCACTGTGGGCCTCTTCTGGGGGTGGAGTGGACATTTGTGGACCCTCCTGCGCGGTGACGTGGCGTTCGGGTCCTGCAGGGGTATAAAAGTATGGTTATTGCTTCTGTGTGTGTCATAGCATGCAATGGGTGGGTGCCCGTGTACCCCAGCGCTGGCATTCCTTTGTGGGGGCTGTTATGACGGTGGTTGGGGGGGGGTTGTATGTGTATGTGCAGTGGGCATGCTTAGGTGATGGGTGTCCATGCTTTGTGGACACATGCAGGGCTAGGTGTTGGGATGGGTGGGTTGTGATGGTGAGACAGTTGCAAGGAGTAGGTGTGATGGGGGTGAGTGTAAGGGTGGGGGTATGAGTTGGCATGCAGGTGGGGTGGGGGGAAGAAGTAGTTAAGATTTGCCTTACCAGAGTGCATTCCTCCGCCTACTCCTGCGAGGCCCTCAGGATGCAGGATGTTCAAGACTTGCTCCTCCCATGTTGTAAATTCTGGGGGAGGAGGTGGGGGTCCTCCGCCAGTCTTCTGCACCGCGATGTTGTGCCTGGATACCATGGAACGCACCTTCCCCCGTAGGTCGTTCCACCTCTTCCTGATGTCGTCCCGATTTCTTGGGTGCTGTCCCACAGCGTTGACCCTGTCCACTATTCTGCTCCATAGCTCCATCTTCCTGGCAATGGTGGTGTGCTGCACCTGTGCCCCGAACAGCTGTGGCTCTACTCGTACAATTTCCTCCACCATGACCCTGAGTTCATCATCAGAGAACCTGGGGTGTCTTTGCGGTGCCATGGGGTGGTGTGAGTGATGTAGAGGGTGGATTGTGTGGTGCTAAGTGTGGTGATGTGTATTGTTGTGTTGCGTGAAGTGCGTGCAAATATTTCTGGGTGACAGTGAATTGGGCGTCTGGGTGCTCGGATGTCTTTTCTCAGTGCGTGTTCACGAATCTCTAGGAGTGGAGGTTTGTGGGTGATGTGGGTGTGTATTTTATATTGTAATGGGTGTGCGGGAGTGGTGTGTGTATGTGTCTCAGGTGTGTGTATTTTGAATTGTCCAATGTGGTTGTATTTTGTAAGTGTGTGTGTATTTTGAGCGCAGCGGTGTGTACCGCCAATGGAATACCGCGGTTGAAAGACCGCCGCGTGGATTCGTGTGTCGTGATAGTGTGGGCGTATTTCTGTTGGCGTGACGGTGGAGGTTTGGTCATCGCCAGTTTCTCGCTGCCCTTTGGTGTGGCGGACTTTTGTGGATGTCTGTATTTTAGGCGGTTTGCCTGTTGTGGGTCAGAATGACCGTGGCGGTTTACCGCGGCCGCGGCAGTGTTATGGCGGTCTTCTGAACGGCGGTAAGCGCCTTTTACCGCCGAGGTTGGAATGACCACCATAATGTTTGGGGTCTCTGAACTCACAATATAAAAATACATCTTTTGGTAAAGTTGTTTTTTAGATTGTCAGTTTGAAAATGCGACTTTTAGAAAGTGGGCATTTTCTTGCTTGTACATTCTGTGCCTCTGCCTGCTTGTGGAATCCACATCTGCGTCAGACCGACTGTTGGGCTGTTTGTGAATTTCCTCTAGACAGTGACACAAAGGGGACAGAGGAGTGGCCTGCATATGCTCATGAGTTTCCTAGACTAGTGTGGGGAGGGAGGAGCTGACACCTGCACCTGAAAGCGTTGTGCCTGTCCTCACACAATGGAGTCTCCAACCCCCTGGTGTGTGTCTATGGCTGGCCTGGGCAAGGCAAGATGTTGTCAACAACAGAGACTTTCTTTTGAGGTTTGCCTACTGCAAAGGCAGGAATGGGTGCTAGTAGTGGATCCAAAACCCCAAACTTTTAAATTACTTCTGGAACAAGAGGAACCTCTGCCAAGGAGAAGAGCTAAAGAGCTGAGAAGGAGTACTGCCCCTTTGCCTGTGAGTGCACTTTGCTGGGTTGGCCTGCAGTTGCTGCTCCTACTTGGGTTTTGTTTTCATGCTTTGAAGTGTCTCCAATGGCTTATACTGAGCTTGCGCCTTGTTTTGAAGTTTCAGATCCATCAAAGACTTCCTCTGCCACCACCTGAACTTTCTTGCTGAGACTCCTGCCCTGCCAAGTGGTGCCCTATCCAGTCTCTGGGCCCTTGAAAGGAGAAGCTGGTGGAACCAAGGCTGAAATTGACGCAGCACCTGCCTTGCGGCTGAAAAATCGATACACCACCTGCATAGCAGGTGGAAAATCAAAGCAACACCAGCTTGCGGCTGCTGAAATTGACGCTTCCCCCGCGCACTGCGGCCCTTGCCATCGTGCATCAGGATTTTGCATGCTTCATCACTTGGTGTCAAAACCACAGTGAATATGCACAGATCCAAGACTGCACCTCTGGAAATTGACGCATCGCTCTTCTGTGGGAGAGAGAATCAACGCATCGCCTATCCAACCGGAGAAGAATCAATGCACGGCCTCTCTTGCGAGTCAGGAATCGACCCATGGCTTATTTTTCCAATGCACGCTCATCCGTGTGGCTTTATTATTTTCGCATACCAAGGGGCATATTTATACTCTGTTTGCGCCGGAATTGCGTCGTTTTTTTTTACGCAATTCAGACGCAAAACTAACTCCATATTTATACTTTGGCGTTAGACGCGTCTAGCGCCAAAGTCCATGGAGTTTGCGTCATTTTTTAGCGTGGACATCTACTTTGCGTTAATGATATGCAAGGTAGGCGTTCCCGTGTAAAAAATTGACTCCGGGGCATGTGCGCCGTATTTACACTCCCGGGCAAAATTCACACCCGGGAGTGGGCGGGTCAAAAAAAATGACGTACGGCCGCTTTTGCACCGTTTTTTAGCGCCTGGTCAGGGCAGGCGTTAAGGGACCTGTGGGCTCGGAAGGAGCCCAGAGGTGCCCTCCCATGCCCCCAGGGACCCCCCCTGTCACCCTTGCCCACCCCAGGAGGATGCCTAAGGATGGAGGGACCCATCCCAGGGACATTAAGGTAAGTTCAGGTAAGTGTTTTTTTTGTTTTTTTTGTGGCATAGGGGGGCCTGATTTGTGCCCCCCTACATGCCACTATGCCCAATGACCATGCCCAGGGGACATAAGTCCCTTGGGCATGGCCATTGGGCAAGGGGGCATGACTCCTGTCTTTGCTAAGACAGGAGTCATTTGTATGGGGATTGGGAGTCGAAAAAAATGGCGCAAATCGGATTGAGGCGAAAAATTTGCCTCAGCCTGACTTGCCCCATTTTTTGGCGCCCAAGCTCCATATCCCCCTACGCCGGCGCTGCCTGGTGTACGTCGTTTTTTTTCACACACACCAGGCAGCGCCAGCGGCTAACGCCGGCTAACGTCATTGAATAAATACGGCGCCCGCATGGCGCTTCAGAATGGCGTTAGCCGGTGCTAATTTTTTTGACGCAAAACTGCGTTAGCGCTGTTTTGCGTCAAAAAGTATAAATATGGCCCCAAGTGCTTTATGTAAAAACAACGCAGCCATTGCTTTCCATTGATTAAGACTCTTTTTAACTTTTAAAATTCACATCTTTCCTTGTGTATGTTGGATTTTTGTCGTTTTGGTCTTGTTTGATTTAGATAAATATTGGCTATTTTTCTAGACTGGTGTTGTATCCCGTTTGTAGTGTTTTCACTGTATTACTGTGTGTGTTGGTACAAATACTTTAAACATTGCCTTTGAGATAAGCCTGGCTGTTTGTGCCAGCTACCAAGGGGGTGAGCAGGAGTTACCCTAGGTGTGTATCTTCCTTACCCTGATTAGAGTGAGGGTCCCTACTTGGACAGAGTGCAAACTGACTGCCAACCAGAGACCCCATTTCTAACAAGGACCATTACATGGGTTCAGTTCAATTCATTCGATATCTGGAGTATGTATGAGATTTTGAGAAAGTAAAAAAGGCAACAGAAGGGGCTGAATGACAGTCGTTATCGGGCATTAGCTCAATCTCAATCAGCTAATTCTGCCTCAGCTTGTTCATCTGATCATGCAGCAGCAGATAATTACACAGCGGTCCCAAATACCTTGAAGCCTAGAGCAAGGAAGCTACAACTGAGCGTATATGGATAATTGTTCATTGCAGTAGATTAGGTCAGACAGCCAGACCTTACATTTCAGCACTCTTCCACGCCCCCAGCAACAGGCGACCCTACACCTAGCCAATAGTAGCTACAGGGCCACATATTTCTGGAAACCCACTTTGATCTCCCTTGTGTGCCCCAAAAGTGCCAAGAAAGGAGTAAGTGTCAAGTGCAGAGTGCCACAGAGACCTCACCCCAGAAAACCTGAATTGGCCCACACACCCATGCAAGAAGGAAAAAATCTGCTCCAGCGATTCCACATTTGGAACATCTTTCATCTGGGCGGAGATGATAGCGATGAATTCTAGTGGGAGTAAAGTAGATTATGTGAAGAAACTTATCATTAATAATATAGACGTGACTACTAGGGGCAATCCTCCCAGTTTGTGCACAGCAGTAGTGCCATTCAGTCATCAGTACTAGTAACCCCTATATCGACTTCCCACTGTGTATGCGCAAGTCCTCAAATACAAGGACCTTCAGTTTGTGCCTTGTGATACTGGAGAGATACTAGGTGACGTGGTGTCTCCATCTGAAGCAAAGTATGTAGGGTATGAAAGGTAGCAGGCTCTTTAGTAAACTCAAAGGTGGCTGACTTAACATTGTAACACAGTCTAATATACAGAAAAATGTCTAATGGAGACATCAGCTCATCATTGAAAAAATCAGTCTGGGATATAAAGGAGCCCTCCCAATATAAATCCCTACACTATTTAAATAGCATTTCTGAAATAATTGTCTGCATCCGCTCTCATGAGTGACTGGTAACAGCAGTTGATAGAGAAGTGGTAGAAGCGGAGAGTACACCAACTCTTTGCATTCCCTATGTGCTAACTGGTGCCAAGCATTTGAGATGCATGTAGGCGTATAAACGGCCACATTGGCCGTTGTAGAAGAGGATCCCAAAAAACAAAGATGCAGGTATAGGGTCCATATATCCCTGCTCCACTGCCAAATGTGGGAGGAATGGTGTGGGTCTATACCAATATATGGCATGATGAGCCCAAGCACACAAATAGTGCAACTCCGTATCCAGTGTTTCAAACCCTCCCTTCGAGAATAGCTTTGTGAGAATGTCCCATTGGATACCGGGTTGCTTGCCTGCCCATGCCTACTTTATCATCTAAGTTTTTAGAGCTTGGAAAAGGATCACTCTAGTGGAGGAGGTATGTTAAGGAATAAGTATAAAAATGTAGGCAATATTACCATTTTCATTAATGCAATGCTGCCCACCAAAGATAGCGGGCATGAGTTCCAGCGACAAATACAATAAGTAAGTGTGGAAAATGCCATGCCATAGTTAGCTGTAATTATCACCTCTCTATCTCTCAAGATCACAACCCCCAGATGCGTAAGCTTGGACTGACACCACTGTAGAGGGAAGGGGGAACATTTTTTTCAGTTAATCTCTACCCCAATAGACCACCAAAGTGGATCAACTCACAGAGAACATTGTTGAGACTAATTTGAGGATCACATAAAAATAATGTTATGCCATCTGCACACAGTGAGATCAATAGATGCCTAGAAGGGTACCAAAGTGCATAGTCTTGATGACATTGGTGTGATTTTGCAGCTTGCGGCTCTAACGCTAGAGCAAAAAGTAATGGTGAGAGCATTCATGTTGCGTGCCTCTGGTGATTGTCATACGGGAGGAGACAGACCTATTAATCCTATCTCTGGTGACCGGTTGTGAATTAAAGAGGGACACCTAGGCTAAAAATTAATTTTGAAGTCCCATCTGGTACAAGACTGTCATTAGAAAATCCCATTCAATTGAGTCAAAGGCTTTGGTGACGTATAAGAAGACTGCCACCGCAGCCAAGTATGGGTCAATGTCCTGAAGTACTGCAAAAAATGTCAGCAGATTATGGGATGTGGAGCATTCGGGGATAAAGCCTGATTGGCCAGGGAGTACTAAAGCATCAAAACAATTGAGAGACAGTTGGGAAGTACTTTAGCCAGAATATTACTATCACAATTAATTAGAGATAACTGTCTATAAAACTTGCAGCAATCAGGCGATTTACCTGGTTTGGGCAAAGCAATGATCATGGTCTCCCACATAGAGTGGGGAATGATACCCTCTTTCTTTGCCTCTTGAAAGACAGAGCTTATCACCGGCAACAGCAGGTCCACATAAGCCTTATAAAAGTTGGATGGCAAGCCATCCGGCCCCAGGGATTCACCAGCCTGTAACTGCATGATCTCCTCCCTGATCTCGCCACCAGTAATATCTTGGGCTAGGACATTCCATTGGGCATCATTCAACCATCCCAGATCTATATCTTCCAAACAGAAATCCACATCAACGGTTGTTGGCCTAAGAGAGTATAGAGAGACCCACAGAAGAAGGAGAAAGTGTGAAGTATATCATGGGTGTGTTTATGGATGTGCCCCAGATAATTTCTCACCTCCAAAATATCTTTGGCAGAGGGTGGTTTTTGAGTCATGGTAGCAAGTGTGTGTCCCAGGCATTTACCCTCCCCATATGCCCGAACCTTTCATTATTTACGTCTGTAGAGGCATTATCTTTGGGCTGTTACCTGAAAGTCAGATAAGGCTGTCCTAATTTGTTGAGTCACATGGGGGTTTTCTACTTCTCCTAACTGTGCCTCATGTTGAGTTCCCCTCAAGTTTTTACAAACTGTTTTGCAGTGTTCACAACATTCCCCCACATTTGGCCAGTTAGACTCTATGGATTGTAATCTTAAATGCCTCACAAACAGTGCTAACCATTGGCACTGAAAAAGAAATCTGAAATCTCTTGTCTTAGCTCTACACGAAATAAAGCATCCAGTAGCAAGCCTGGGAACAGCCTCCAAGTCACACCAGTCGGAGTCCCAGTGGGGAGGTGTGTAAGTAAGACAGGGGCATGATCTGAATATGTTTGTGCAAGGTGGTAGACCTTGTGTACACAAGAACCCAGTCCTTTGGAAAGAAGTCAATAATCCAAGCGTGACCAGCTGTTATGCACTTCAAATAAAAAGATCTTTCTTTTTCGAAGTTTGGAGAGTCCTCCAAGCATCAAGTGAATTGTGCTCCTCCATGATATCCCTGAGATGATGAGCAGCTACACTGCGATAAGTGTATTTGGTATGAGAACGGTCAAATGTTGCATTTAGGTTTATATTAAAATGACCCCCCCACCACCCCAAAACACACACACACACAAAACTAGGGATGGGCTGATATCTGCAACCTGGCCCCAAAGACAGTCAAAGAAACCAGGGTCATCTATATTTGGGTCATAGCAATTAACTATTGTGGCAGCATGAGCGTTTAGTCTACCCCACATAATCGAGTAGAGACTTTGGGGGTCATTCTGAGCTTGGCGGGCGGCGGGAGCCGCCCGCCAAGCGGGAACCGCCAGAATACCGCTGCGCGGTCAAAAGACCGCCACGGTTATTCGGAGTTTCCCGCTGGGCTGGCGGGCGACCGCCAGAAGGCCGCCCGCCAGCCCAGCGGGAAACCCCCTTCCATGAGGATGCCGGCTCCGAATGGAGCCGGCGGAGTGGAAGGGGTGCGACGGATGCAGTTGCACCCGTCACGATTTTCAGTGTCTGCTTGGAAGACACTGAAAATCTTGGTGGGGCCCTGTTAGGGCAGGGGCCCTGTTAGGGGGCCCCTGCAGTGCCCATGCCAGGGGCCCCGCGACACCCGTTACCGCCAGCCAGGTTCTGGCGGTCAAAACTGCCAGAGCCAGGCTGGCGGTAAGGGGGTCGGAATCCCCATGGCGGCGCTGCCTGCAGCGCCGCCATGGAGGATTCCCCAAGGCAGCGGCAAAACTGGCGGGACACCGCCGGTTTTCCGTTTCTGACCGCGGCTGTACCGCCGCGGTCAGAATGCCCATGGATGCACCGCCAGCCTGTTGGCGGTGCATCCGCGGTCGTTGGCCCTGTTGGTAGTCTACCGCCAGGGTCAAAATGACCCCCTTTGTGTGTCATTTAGAAAGCTCTGTGGAATATATGACACTCTCCTGTGAATAAGTGTTACAGTCCCTCTCGCATAAAAGGAGTATGTGGAAAATTGTCTCTGAGAAGCCCACCTGGCCACAAATGTCCTGCCTGTCAAATCAGCCAAATGGGTTTCTTGTAACAGGGCTATGTGAATGCCATGTCGATCAAGAGAGAATAAAACATGTCTACACTTTTGCAGATTCTCAAGGCCTCAGATATTCCAAGTGATGCAATTATATACTATGTTAGTGGAGGTATCATTTTCAATAGGCATACTGGACATATTATGGCGGGTGTGGGAGGACAACACAGTAAGAATTAGTGGGGGATCTGGTAAGTGCAAGATGACAGTACTGTGGTATCATCACCATCATATGACAAAACATAAAATAGTTACAATCCCATCCCCCTCGCACACACACTTACAGCCCATTCCCTTCTGGAATGAATCCCTCATCCATTCAATCCCTCTAGAAAGTGCAAAATTCGAAGCAATCATGGACTACCATATAGCAATAGTTACTCTGAATAAATCTTTGTCAAAAGAGATAGAAACTTAAGGTTAATAATCTTAATCAGGGGTAACCAGTAGAGGCGATCTAGAGAGTCAGCAGCGGTCATCCTTGTTAGAAATGGGGTCTCTAGTTGGCAGTGGTTTGCACACTGTCCAAGTTTACTTTACTCAGGGTAAGGGAGTCACACAGCTAAGATAACCCCTGCTCACTCCCTTGGTAGTTTTGCTTAAGCCGTCAGACTTATCTCAGAGGCAATGTGTAAAGTATTTCTACACACACACAAAGTAACACAGTGAAGACACCACAAAAGTACTCCACACCAGTTTAGAAAAATATTTATCAGAGTAAAACAAGATCAAAACAATAAAAGTCCAACATACACAAGTAAAGGTACTCATTTTTAAAGATTAAGGCCCTCATTACAACCCTGGCGGTTGGTGTTAAAGCAGCGGTAATACCGCCAACAGGCCGGCGGTAAAAAAAATGGAATCACGACCATGGCAGAAACTGCCAACATCGACAGCCACTTTAACACTCCGACCGCCACGGCGGTAGAAACAAACACCGCGGTGGTAACCGCCAACAGACAGGCGGAACACAATGTATCGCCCACTGTATTGCAACAGGCCTATTCCGGGATGGTACCAACGCCATCACAAGCACGGCGGAAACAGGACTTGGAACGGAAACCACTCACCTTTCAACACCCAACGAGGAACCAGGACGCCATGGAGCCCAAGTTACAGGTCCTGCCCATGTTGGTTTATCTCCTCTTGTATCATGACGAGCAAAGACTCCGGCGATGACAACGGTGAGTACTGCACCTAGCACACAGGGGAGGGGAGGAGGGAAAAGAGAGTGACACACACACGTAACACACAACACCCCCACCAACACCATACACACAAATACATGCAGCAACATTACATATACACCCCGTCACCCCCTGGAAGAACGCAAGGACAAAATTAAATGATTTTAACGATTGTAATCATTGAAAAATCTGATAGGCCAAAATTAAAATATCAGTATATACAAATATGTACACCAACTACACAAGTCTGGCTAGTAATGAAATCATTGTCCATGGACCAGTGGTCCCAAAATGCATGGGCGAAGCCCACACATGATACCTGACTCAAAACGGAGAGAACACTGCTGGGGCATCAGATGGAAAATAAACAGGCACCTCAGGGTGAGGGGGAGGCGGGGCACCTCAGCCGGATGAACGGACGATGCCACTGCTCCACGAGGGGGGCTCCATGCCCACTGTTTTATCCTGGGGAGTGCAAAGCCACAGTCTCTCAAGTCTTTCCAGTGGGTGGTTTGCCCACTGCTTTATCCTGGGGAGTGCAAAGCCACAGTCTCTCAAGTCTCTCCAGTGGGTGGTTTACCCGCTGTTTTATCCTGGGGAGGGCAAAGCCACAGTCTCTCAAGTCTCTCCAGTGGGTGGTTTGCCCACTGTTTTATCCTGGGGAGTGCAAAGCCACAGTCTCTCAAGTCTCTCCAGTGGGTGGTTTGTCCACTGCTTTATCCTGGGGAGTGCAAAGCCACAGTCTCTCAAGTGGATAACAGTCTCCACTGGTTCTGGAGGGAGATTTGTGCCCACAGTGCTTCATCCTGCCAAGGACTGGGGTAGTGGATGCTTTTCACCACTGGTTCTGGAGGGGCATTGTGCCCAGAGTGCTTCATCCTGCTAAGGACTGGGGTAGTGGATGCTCTTCTCCACTGGTTCTGGAGGGGGCATTGTGCCCAGAGTGCTTCATCCTGCCAAGGACTGGGGTAGTGGATGCTTTTCTCCATTGGTTCTGGAGGGGGCTTTGTGCCCAGAGTGCTTCACATGCAGTGTGGCAGGTCCCATTTCCTCACCTGGGTGTGTGTGCCAAGAGATTGCCTGGGAACAGGTAGCATGATACTCCACAGAGGCAGAGACACACTCCACCCTGCGGCGACTTCGCCTGCCACCTGCAGGTACAAATAGTGCTGGGTGTCATGCCTCATGCACGCTGTGCAGGTTCCTGGACGTCTCCTGCAGCCTCGGACGGCTGGCCATTGGGGATGATAGCCATGTCAGCTGCGGTGGCACTGTCTGAGCACGTCACGGGGCTGGTGGCGGTGGTTTCGGCGGTGTCTGTGGCGGAGATGCTGGAGGTGGTGAATGTGTCAGCACCTGTGGAGGGACACAGCAGGACGTCTCCTGCAGCCTCGGACGGCTGCCCACTGGGGATGATCCTGGGGACTGTTGCTGAGGCAGCAGACGTGCAGGTGCGGTGCAGGTGGCGGTGTCCACCGCCGTACAGGTTGCTGTTCTGGTTGCCAGAAGGGGTGACTCTGGTCCCTCAGCCGGAGGCTCTGTGCCCTGTCTTGACTTGCCCTTCGCCTTGTGTCCCTTCCCAACCTTTGATATTGCTGCTGGTCCCTTGGCATGGTCCCTTTTTGGCTTGGAGAAGCCCTTGCTGGGTGGTTGGTGCGGCTTCTCCCTCTGGCATGTGGGCACCTTCTTCACTTTGCCAGGTGGCGGAATGAGCTGATCCTTGGCCTCGCTAGTTGGCCCACTGGCAGCCCTAATGGGTGCCGCCCACGACGTGACAAGACTTGCTGAGACCACAGTGCTGGAGGATTTGGTGGCTGAGGTGCTGGGCTAGGACCTGGACAGCTTGGCCCTAAGGGAAGGACGGGGGGAGGTGTAGGGAAGAGGTCAATGTTAGCCAGGAAGAGTTTCTTAGACACACTGGGACGGGAAGATGGAGGGGGTTTGGGAGTGGAGGAAGAGGTAGTGGTTGTAGGAGGTGTACGTCTGCTGAATTTGGGTGAAGGTGCATGGGCCGGAGGCTGTTGTGAGGTGGATGGCTGTTGGGTGGGTGTGTGTTTGCGCTTGTGTAGTTTGGGAGGAGGGCTCACAGACACACTGGGAGAGGACAGAGGGGATGTGTGAATGGTAGTGGGGGTGGTGATTGCACATGAGCAGTGTGTGGTGATGGGTGTGCTGGTGATGGAGGTAGTGGATGAAGATGTAGTGCATGCAGGTGGAGACGAGACAGAGAGGGAGGAGGAGGAAGTGGAGGAGAGGGACACAGTGGAGGCAGTGGATGTTGGTGTGTCTGCATGGGGATGGTGCTTGTGTGAGTGCCTGTGCGATGTGTGGTGCTTATGTTTGCCATGTCCACTCTTGTGTGTTGATAGGTGTGCATGCTGGTCTGATGGTGTGCTTGGGATAGGCTGAGGTACAGGGGATTGGGTATGGGTAGAGGAAGTTGGAGTTGGGAGGCTGGACACAGGGACAATGGCTGCCATCAGTGCTGAGGCCAGAGCCTGAAATGCTCTCTGTTGGGCCGCCACACCAGAATGAATGCCCTCCAGGTGTGCATTTGTTTGCTGCAAATGCCTCTCAACACCCTGGATGGCATTCAAAATGGTTGATTGCCCAACAGTGAGGAATCACAGGAGGTCAATAGCCTCCTCACTGAGGGCAGCAGGGCTGACTGGGGCAGGTCCTGAGGTGCCTGGGGTGAAGGAGATGCCCACCTTCCTGGGTGAGCAGACACGGGAAACTCGATGAGGGGCTGCTGGGAGGGCGGTGCTGGGAGGGGTTGGTGGCTGTACCTGTTGTTGGGGTGGGCACAGAGGTGCCCGCCACCGCAAGGGAGCTCCCATCAGAGGAGGAGTCGCTGTCGCTGGTGTCTGCTCCTGTCCCCGTCGTGGAGCTCCCCTCGCCTTCGGTCCCACTAGTGCCTTCTGACTCTGTTAATTCACCCTCCAGGGCCATGTTGGTTGCAGCTCCCCCCTGCTCCGTTGCCAATGCTCCTCCGCCAGATGATGCTAATGCACACAAGGACAGGGTGACAAAACAAAAAGGGGGGGAAAGACAGAGGAGACACATGGTCAATGCCTGCAACACCACTACCGTTGGCGGACACAACAAACAGGGAGCAGCCCTATGCACTAAGCCATGCACTAACAGTGCAGGGGAAAAGCACATGCCCATGGGGGACTCTGGCCCTCATTCCAAACCAGGCGGGAACCGGCATTTGGCCGCCATGCGGCCAAAATACCGCTTCCCTCATTCCGACATTCCCGCTGGGCCGGCAGGCGCTAACCAAGTTAGCGCCGGACGGCCCAGCGGGAATGGGGGCCGCAACACAGGAGCTGGCTCCGAATGGAGCCGGCGGTGTTGCAGCGGTGCGACGGGTGCAGTTGCACCCGTCGCGCTTTTCACTGTCTGCTAGGCAGACAGTGAAAAGCTTCATGGGGCCCTGTTAGGGGGCCCCTGCACTGCCCATGCCAGTGGCATGGGCAGTACAGGGGCCCCCAGGGGCCCCAGGACACCCCTTACCGCCAGCCTCTTCCTGGCGGTGAAAACCGCCAGAAACAGGCTTGCGGTAAGGGGGTCAGAATCCCCAGGGCAGCGCTGCTTGCAGCGCTGCCCTGGCGGATTCGCCCAGCCGGGGCAAAAACGGCAGGAAACCGCTGGCCCTGGTTTTCTGACCGCGGCTTTACCGCCGCGGTCAGAATGGGCTTGGAAGCACCGCCAGCCTGTTGGCGGTGCTTCCGTCATTCGTGGCCCTGGCGGTCTTGGACCGCCAGGGTCAGAATGACCCCCTCTGTCTAGACCCATTTCATGCACAGCTGGAACCCATAGGAGCCTGACTAGGTGTAGAGGGCAAATACCACCTTTGGGGTTGGAGTGGGACTGAGCCTGCAAATCAATGGATCAACCTTTGCGCGTCTGCCCTGGCCTAGAGGAGCCCACAACCCACCTCCCGCACCCAGACACCTCGTCAATGCCACAGAGTCAGCTGAATGAGAGTGTCCTCACCCCCTTGTGGCTGCTGTGATGCCCTCAAGTGCCCATCCAACTCAGGATATGCCACCGCCAGGATCCAGTACATCAGGGGGGTCATGGTGCACCGGCACCCCTTCCATGTTGGGAGGCCATCCCCAGCTCGCCCTATGCCGTCTTCTTGCTCCAGCGGCGCAGGCCCTCCCATCTTTTCCGGCAGTGGGTGTTCCGTCTATGATAGACCCCCGGGTCCGCACTCCCTTGGCGATGGCACGCCAAATACCCTTCTTCTGGTGGGCGCTGACCCAGAGGAATAGTGAAGTAAAAAAGGATGTTACTCTCCCATACAGTTATTCTCACACATTGGTCACAAACCTCCCACCCTGGCCCAGAAAAACATACACTCACCATCCTCACATGCTGGCCTGTCCCCCCGTCTCTTCCATCTACCACACTCCATACAATCATGGCCCTTATGTGATGGGGCAACTCCAGAGGCACAGTGTGTGGCTAACAGGTGAGCCCAAGGTCCCTACACAGTTTAAATAGGTGTCTGGGTATGGGAGATTCCCTAATGTATGGAGGATGTCTAACAGTTGTCCCTCGATATCTGCAGGTGACTCTGGTTACCCCAACCTGCCATGGCTACTGACCTCAGTGAGGAATCCCAGGCCAAAGGCAGAGGAACGCTACAATGAGGCACATGGGCGAACTAGGAGGCTAATAGAGCGCACCTTCGGCCTCCTGAAGGCCAGATTCTGGTGCCTCCATCTGACAGGTGGATCCCTGTACTACTCACGAAGAAGGTGTGCCAGATCATCGTGGCATGCTGTATGTTGCACAACCTGGCTTGGCGACGCCAGGTGCCTTTTTTGCAGGAGGATGGGCCTGATGCTGGTATTGTGGCAGCTGTGGAGCCTGTGGACAGTGAAGAAGAGGAGGCAGAAAAAGAAGATATAGATAATCGAAACAACATAATCATGCAATACTTACAGTGAGACACGGTTAAGAGGATGGCACTGCTTCACACATCTCATACTACTGTAGGACATAGCATAAATCTGCCTTTTTACATCTGTGTATGAACCCTGACATGTCACTTTGCCTTTCCATTTCACAGATCTGGGTCCCACTTAGTGCCTAGTTTACTGCTGCTCAACAGCTGTGTACCATTGGTATGTGAACATGAACATTGACATTGCTATATTTCTGAGAGGTTGCAATTACACATTTTTAAAAGTACAGACTGACTCCAGATTGATTTGTGATTCAAGGGTGTTTATTTCTGTGCCAATAAATAAAGGCGGGTGTGCAATGGGCTGGTGTGATGGTGGAGGAATGTCCATGGTAGAGTTCAGTCTTTTGGTCCACAGGTGCAATGTCCATGGGGGTGCCTCCTGTCCACTAGGGACGGCGGAAGTGGAGGGCTGTTCATCGTCCAGGCTAGTGTCAGGGGCCCGTTTGTGTGCCACTGTGTCCCTCATGGTGTTGACCAGGTCTGCCAGCACCCCTGCAATGGTGACCAGGGTGATGTTAATGCCCTTCAAGTCCTCCCTGATCCCAAGGTAGTGTTCCTCCTGCAGCTGTTGGGTCTCCTGAAACTTGACCAGTACCGTGCCCATGGTCTCCTGGGAATGGTGATATGCTCCCATGATGTTGGAGAGTGCCTCATGGAGATTGGGTTCCCTGGGCCTGCCCTCCTCCCATCGCACAGCAGTCCTCCCAGCTTCCCTGTTGTTCTGTGCCTCTGTCCCCTGAACAATGTGCCCACTGTCACTGACCCCAGGTCCCTGATTGTCTTGGGTTGGTGGGTTTGCCTGGGGTCGCTGTATTGGTGGACACACTGCTAATTGACTTGTCCAGGGGACAGAGGGATAGGCCCGCTGGGTGGGTACTGTGGTGGTGTTTCCTGAGGGGGGAGGTTTCAGTGGGGATTTGTGACTGTGGCAGGGGAACCGACTGTCCACAGGCCCCTGATGGGCCGGGCTGGTCATCTTGATCCAGGCGTGCAGAGTGCTGTTGTCACTGTGGGCCTCTTCTGTGGGGGGACTGGATATGTCTGCCACCTCCTATCCGGTGACGTTTGGTCCTGTTGGGGTGTAAATACAGAGTTTTAGTATCTGTGTGTGCCATCTAGTGCATTGGGTGAGTTACCCTCTACTCCTGTGCTTGAATTATTGTGTTTGCCCTTGTGTGATTAGTGTTTCAGGGTCTGGGAGGGTATCTGTACTGGACATGCTTTGGTGATGGGGGTCCATGCTTTAGTGTTACATGCAAGGCTTGGTATTGGGATGGCTGGGTTGTGATAGTGGGGCATATGTGGGGTGTTGGAGTGATGGGGGTGAGGGTGGGGGTATGTACTGGCATGCAGGTGGGGGGATATGGTAATTAAGATATGACTTCCCAGGGTCCAGTCCTCTTGTTACTCCTGCGAGGCCCTGAGGATGCAGTATTGCCAAGACTAGCTTCTCCCATGTTGTTAGTTGTGGGGGAGGAGGTGGGGGTCCACCGCCAGTCCTCTGTACAGCAATCTAGTGTCTGGATACCACTGAACTCATCTTCCCCGTAGGTCGTTCCACTTCTTCCTGATGTCATCCTGTGTTCTTGGATGCTGTCTCACTGCGTTGACCCTGTCGACGATTCTCCGCCATAGCTCGATCTTCCTAGCAATGGAAGTGTGCTGCACCTGTGATCCGAATAGCTGTGGCTCTATCCGGATGATTTCATCCACCATGACCCTGAGCTCCTACTCAGAAAACCTGGGGTGTCTTTGAGGTGCCATATTGTGGTGTGGGTGATGTGTTGTGTTAGTGTGTGTTGTTTGAGGTGCGTGGATGTTGTATGAGTGAGGCTGGTGTTGTGTTTGCTATTCTCTCTCTCTCAACTTAATTTTTTTTTGTTGTTCTAAGGGTTTGTAGGTAATGTGGGTGGGTGTTTTATAGTGTTGTAAGTGTGTGGGTGTGGTGTGTGTATGTGTATCAGGTGTGTGCTTTTTGAATTGTCCAATGTAGTTGTGTTTTGTAAGTGTGAGTGTATTTTGAGCGCAGCGGTGTGTACCGCCAATGGATTTCCACGGTTGAAAGACTGCCGCGTTGATTCGTGGGTCGCAATTGTGTGGGCGTATTCTTTATGGCATGAGGGTGTAGGTTTTGGTTTCGCCAGTTTATCACTGACCTTTGGTGTGGCGGACTTGTGTGGGTGTCTGTATTGTGCCGGATTCCGAGATGAGGGTCGTAATATCTGGCGCGGATTTCTGCCGCCGCCGCCACGGTATGTTGGCGGCCTTCAGCACGGCGGTAAGCAGGATTTACTGCCAGGGTTGTAATGAGGGCCTAAATCTTGGTAAAGTGCTTAGAAGCACAATAGCTACAACTGGGGCTATCACAACATCTTGACGGTGTAGTTCCGAACAGTCCGACGCCACTCGCGAGGGAGTGCGGGCCTGTCACAGAGTCTCACGGACCCCAAGTACAGTACCTTGGGAAACGATGAGGAAACAAAGACGTTGCACAGAGTCAGGGAGGTGTGGCGTCGCTGGAGCAGGTGCTGTGTCAGTTCCTTATTGCTACCTGGGATGTGAGGCTTCGGTTCCTTACTGCTAGGCAGGGGAGGTGAGGTGCAGGGGGGGTCATGCTGCATCATTGGCGGGCATTGGTTCCTTATGAAATGGCAGGTTCGATGAATCCAGCAGGTGAAGATGCGAGATGTCGAATTTGAGGTGTCACGATCACGCCACAGGTGCTATGGCGAAGTCAGAGTCTGGTGTCGCGGACATCAGTGACATGGCATTCAGGACTCCTGCTGTGGCAGGACTTCCGAGGCACTGCAGCAATGTCAGGCCTGTGTTGCAGGTCACAGTTATTGCAGTCAGAATGGACCATGACTCTGATGCAGGTGGCGTGGAGTCGGAGAGCAGCGCCGGTTCCAAAGTCGCTTCGTAGTGGATGCACTTGTTTTTACTTTTCTAAACTAGAACTGAACTCAATCCTAAGGGCCCAGGAACTGGCTTTGGTACCACTTGGCAAGGCAGGACTCTCAGCAAGAGAGCCAGGCGCTGGTAGGTGAAGTGTTTGATGTCCCTGAGACTTCCTAACTGGAGGCAAGCTCAGTCCAAGCCCTTGGAGAACCTTGGAAAGCAGGATGTAGTTGCGAAGTCCAGTCCTTTCACTCCCAGGACAGAAGCAGCAAGCAGCAGACCAGCACAAGAAAGCAGCAGACAGAGGGGGTCATTCTGACCCCGGCGTCGGCGGGAGCACCGCCGACAGACCGGCGGTGCCCCACAGGGCATTCTGACCACGGCGGTTCGGACGCGGTCAGATGCGGGAAACCGGCGGTCTCCCGCCGGTTTCCCGCTGCCCTGCAGAATCCTCCATGGCGGCGGAGCGCGCTCCGCCGCCATGGGGATTCTGACACCCCCTACCGTCATCCTGTTCCTGGCGGGTCTCCCGCCAGGAACAGGATGGCGGTAGGGGGTGCTGCGGGGCCCCCGTAAGAGGGCCCCACAAAGTATTTCAGTGTCTGCTATGCAGACACTGAAATACGCGACGGGTGCCACTGCACCCGTCGCACCTTCCCACTACGCCGGCTCAATTCTGAGCCGGCGTCCTCGTGGGAAGGTTGATTTGCCCTGGGCTGGCGGGCGGCCTTTTGGCGGCCGCCCGCCAGCCCAGGGCAAATCCCAAAATACCCTCAGCGGTCTTTCGACCGCGGAGCTGTATTTTGGTGGGGGAACTTTGGCGGGGGGCCTCCGCCGCCCGCCGAAGTTAGAATCACCCCCAGAGTGTCAGTTCCTCCTACAGCATCCCGCTCTTCTGCCTGGAAGTGTTCTAACTTTGTGGTGTTAGAGTTCCAGTACTTATACCTATGTCTGTCTTTGAAGTAGGCAAACATCAAAGAGAGGTCTTTGTAGTGCACAAAACCATAGCTTTCCCTGTCCTGTCCCCAGACACATCCCAGGGTTTTGGAGGCTACTTTGGGTAAGCACAGGCACAGCACTATTCAGGTGCAAGTGTCAGCTCCTTCACCACTCTAACTCAGGAAGGCCCATCAGGATATGCAGGGTACACCTCAGCTCCATTTGTGTGACTGTCTAGAGTGAATGCGCAAACAGCCTAACTGTCGTCCTGACTCAGATGTGTATTCAACAGATAGGCAGAGGCAAAGAATGGTTAAACAAGAAAATGCCCACTTTCTAAAAGTGGCATTTTCAAGCTCACAGTTCATAAACCAACTTCACCAAAATATGTATTTTTAAATTGTGAGTTCAGAGAGGCCAAACTCCAAATCTCTATTTGCTCCCAATAGGAAATTACACTTAAAAGATATTTCAAGGCAATCCCCATGTTACCCTATAAAAGAGATAGGCCTTGCAATAGTGAAAACTGAAATTATCAGTATTTCACTATCAGGACATATAAAAACATACATGTCCTACCTTCTAAATACCCTGTACCCTCCCCGTGGGGCTAACTTGGGGCTTCCTTAGGGGTGACTTACAGTTAATAAGAGGGGAGGTTTGGACCTGGCAAGTGGATGCATTTGCTAGGTTGACATGGTAGTTTAAAACTGCACACAGGCACTGCAATGGCCTGGGGCATGTTTGCAGGGCTTCTCATGTGGGTGACACAATCAGTGCCACAGGCCCACTACTAGCATTTGATTTACATGCCCTAGGCACATATAGTGCACTTTACTATGTACTCACTAGTAAATCAAATATGCCAGTCATGAATAGACCAATCACCAATGCAGTTTAGACAGGGAGCACTTGCACTATAGCACTATACAGCATTGGTAAAGTGCCCAGAGTCCTAAAGCCAGCAAAAACTAAATTAAGCACGGGATCAAAACCAGGTGTTCAGAAGCCAAAAGACAGGGGAAACCACACCAAGAGCTGACAGGTCTAACAATGGCATTAAAATGGGAGTGTGTGTGACTACATTCAACTTTAATATTCTTGTGTTAAAATATAGGCATACATTCAGATATTGGGATTCACATTTAGTCCATGTCATACATTATGTATGCCTACACCTAGGTTAAGTATTGAAAGAAGAGTGGCCAGGGCACACCAATAGCATGAATCCTGATCCTGATAATGTTCAAGAATAAGTAGAAAGTTCGTTCTTGGAAGATGATGTTTAGATATTTATTATAAGTGCAAGTAGAAAGTAGAAATCTTAATCAAAAGACTGCAGCCGAAACAAGTTTGAAGGTGTTCAGTACAGAATTAATTTTATCATTGGCATTACTGTTTCTCCCGGCTGCTACCTCGAATCCCAGGCCCCTTATGTTAAAGTCACCTGTCAGAAGGACCTCCTGTGAGGTATGTTCCAAGAGGAGAGATTCAAAACTGTTGCAGAGGGCTTCAGTCGCATGTTGTTTTGATATTTTCATTATTGTATGCTAGCAGTTGATCAGGAGCACAGGCCTTTTCCTGTGGCCGATGGTCAACCATGTTACTGTTGCCGCTTGCATGGCCAAGGAGCTGGATGCGAGAGGCACAACTTTAATCCAGCCAGATAGGCTTAGTTTTCTTGCTGGTTTAAAGATCTCATAGTAGTCATATCACGTTATTGGGGCTGATGCCCACGTTTCCTAGAGGCAGATGATATCACTTCCTTGCAGGAATGCCACTGCCTATTTGCTATTCAGCACAGTTTTGAGACCTGCCACATTCCATGAGGTTATTATAAACTTAGATATTTCCAGAGGCTTCCAAATTTGTTTGTGAACTGTAATGTGTTAGCTAGGAATGCATCTTGTGAGTTCTCCTGTAGGGGAAACTCTGCTCTTATACAAGTTACCATTCCTTGATTATGAGCAAATTGAACCTCCAAGGAATTTGAGGCTTTTGTAGCACTGGGCAGCCAATCGTGGATGGCACCCCAAGCCCCTTTTAAACATGATGTCTGGGGGCTCGGTTCCACTTGTGGGAGTAGGACATGGGTATATTTGGGTGGCCGGAGCTTTAAAAGTTCAATCCCCCAGTCCTTGAAGGTCCATTCAGTCCAGGGGGGCTGTTCTGGGAGGTGATGGAGCTCCTGGCCGATTAATTCAGGGGCAGATAAGCTTGGCAGGCCATTGATTTCCCAGTTCGGGTGATGGAAATTCCTTGTCTGAGCAGAGGGCCCTTTTAGAGCCACTGGGGTTTGACTGCACTGATGAGGCAGAGTATTGATGCCCATGTCGGCTGTTGGTGCCCTTTGTCCACTTGTACCTAATGGCATGGTCATATACCATTGGTCCGATGGAACCAGAGTCTAGGCCTTGCTAATACCCACTGCAGTGGCTGTGGATGGGGCTGGTTGGACACCTATGTGATGAGCGTTGTCTCGTTCCCATGATCCAACTTGCATCTTTTCAAGGGGTGGTTCACATAAGGTAGTGCCTTCCTGGTGAGCTTATGTTTTCATGCCACAGGTTGAAGCTGCCTTCTGGGAAGCTGTTAGTCCTTCCGTCCAATATAGGGGGTCGTCCTGAGCTCGTTTTCTTATTTGGGATCCCTTGCATTTTAAAGATGGCCTCCAGACTGGAATGTTTGCTGAGTCCCATTGCCTCTTGGTCTATAGGTTCTGGTCCGGTTCTAGAAGCGGGAGCTAATGGTGTCATCCTTGTACATTCCATAGGCCCCTTAGTTGTTTTACTTGATTTGGTAGCAGCGCTAAATATGGGGAAGAGCTTTGAAGGGCCTGCCCCTTCATTTAGAAGTGCAGCAGTCCTGGGGCCTAAGACTATGGACCTCAGTGAGGTGAGATGCTGCTTTTTTGTGTGTTCTCTCGGTCTCTTTTTTGCTCTTCTAGTCAGTTTGGGTGGATTTGATTTATTGGGTGATTCTGTTGAGCCCGATATGTTGATGGTAGTGTCCACGTTCCTTATCCGGAAGGAGTCAGTGTCTCGTTGGTCAGGAGGCATACAAGTGGTCTATTGATGCTATCAGTGGGCCATGCCATCCAATTATTGTGGATCCTGTCTGGGCTGACAAACTTGGTGTGGGTTTTTGGGAGTGTACATTGTATTTATTGTCTGAGCTCTATCAGTACTTGATCTGTCGAGGTCAGCTCTCTGATGCCTATGTACGTTTTTAATACTCTTGAAGAGGGACCATAATATCTCAGACAAAGTGCTTAATTTATCAATCAGAGGCGAGCATGCAGAGGGCTGATTCACCTTGGCCCACCCGGACGCTCTTTTCAGAAAGCTCAGTCTGTTGCGTAGGCTATATTCATAACCTTCAATTGATAACCGGGAAACAAAGAAGTCCGAATATATACATTTTGTGTTGGTCAACAACATTTGTTTATCCCTAGTTGGAGTTATCTTAAAATAATATGATTCAGCATTTTTTTGATGATGCCCAGAAAAATACGTACATTTTTCAAAAAAAGTTATTGAACTCCCTTGAGGGGGAGTTGGGCAGTGTTCCCATTACGTATAATCAAATATCGTTGTTGGACTGCTCGCTTTATGTATGAAGTGGTGCTCATAATAATTATAGCAAAACATGTCACCATAATTGTCCTTAAACTGGTAAACATCCTCATTTTCATAGAAGTATAATATTGCACTTCTGTCATCATTGAGTCAACTGTTTTCGCATCCCAATCATCAGATACAATGCCTGAATGGTATGACTATATCATTCATGGATAACTTTAGCACATACTGTATTTGAATTATTTCAGTGGGACCTTATATATCAAACATTACTTTATCCCACACAATCCCATCTGGAATTGGCACTGCAGAAATTTTCACAAAGGACAAGTCTCTTCGAACCTTATGTGATGAAAAATGTGGTTTCAATACCTCCTCCACCTGTTCAACCGCTGATCTCTCGGGAAGAAAATGCCCATGTATTAACAGAAAAAAGGTAATAACAAACCCAATCCAAAGGGAAAATGCTAGGACAGTCAATACATGCCACAGAAAGTTTCATGGAAAAATAAAATATGTATCTTTAAGCCAATGTATCAGCTTACGTGGACCTGACAGGTCAGCAGTCGAAGAGGCAAACGAGTCCGATAGACCATCGTTGTTGTCGGCAAAGGAACCAGAGGCAGTTTGTGCAAAAGGCGTTGCCATAGCCAATGGTGGAGTTGGTGTTTTCCGTGGTGGTACACTGTAGTCAGCACCATCCGTCACGTTTGTAGTCATGGTGACTTGATCAAATGTTTCTAAGTTGCTCGTTGTTAGTGGAACTAATGCGAGATCATCATCCACCCTCCCCAAGCTCGGAGAGGTAACGGTGTTGGTATAGACAACTTGAAGCGAAACTTCTTCTCCAGTAGTGAGAGGGATTCGGGAACTACTGGACGTTCCTCTTGGTCGGCTGTGTAGAATCGGCCACATGTTGTAACTTGACATTGTCAATGGAAACAAAGCATTTTCTTTGGTACCTGGCAACGGGGGTAGAATAACAGTTCTGGTTCTGTGTATCCCCAACACAGGGACTGGTGCACAATAAGAAGGGCCAAATTCTTTTTTCACTGCAACCTTTTCACGCACAAGATCCCCAACCCTGGCAATCCAGCCGGTAGGTGTTACTGGCACCTCTTTAATTCCTGTGGAGGCAGCACTTTTAGAAGAGTTATGTTCACAAAACTGCTGTAATTCCTGTAAAACAGTGACACAATCATTTATGTCAAAAGGTGTTTCCGCCGCCTCCACACCAGGACCATCAAGATCCAGAACAAACATTTGTGTTCCGAACAGGCACTCATATGAAGTATGACACCCCAGGGACCTTCTAGTCAGGTTATTTAGTGCTCTCTGAACTCCATACAGGTGGGTTAGCCAACTACGACCCGTACCTAAGACTCTGGCTGTTAAGGATTGCTTTAAATCGCAGTTTAATCGCTCCACAACAGAATTTTCCTCGGGATGAAATGGAGACGAGTACTAGAGCTGGACCCCAAATGAAGCTATGGTGTCCCTAAATGCCCTTGAGGCAAAAGCAGGGCCCTGGTCTGAATGGAACACCGCAACTGCATATGTACTGACAAAGACTCACAAATCTTTACTAACAGTCTGAGCGTCACCCGAGCGTTGTGGCCACACCCACACAAATCTGGAGCAAGAATCAACAGCGACTAGTATATATTTGTATGCACTATCCGGTGTTAATGGACCGCAATGATCCAGGTACACACATTGTAATGGTCTGTTTGAGATTAAGAGGGGCGTCTGCGGCGGGCGCTTAGCTGTGGAAACTTTAATTTGTTGACAGATGTCACAACAAAGGACATACTGCTTAGTCTCTTTATAGAGACCAGGCCACCAATAACGGGCCTGCAAGAGTGAAATTGTAGCAGCCACGCCAGAAAGTGCAGATGCCACCCCCTCATGTGCTGCTTTAATCAATTGTGGTCTTGCATCTTTATTGGGGATGTTGCATACGCCTACGCCTGGAATTTTAACTTTAGCGTTCAGCATACTTCCGATCAAGTATTGATATTTATTAGGAAATCCTTTAGGATAAGGCGAACCATCAACCATAGCTTTTATGGCAGCCATAATGTCTGTGTCTGGTTTGGAACTCGAACGAGTCACTGCAGCTACACCGGTGCCCTTGCTTCATGTTTTATGGGATACTGCAGTTGTGGCTGCGGTTCACCCTTAATGGGAATGACATGGTATGGAGAATCCCTGTCCCGCCCTACGTGATTTCTATATAACGCAGGTGCCTGTGCGAGAGCCCATTCAATAGAATAGGACTCTACGAGTTCCTCAGGAACAAGGGGTGAAAAGGAAGGTTTAATAACCTCCTCCCCAGCAGGGCAGGTGCGGACAAAATCAGGCGGCCAATCTTGTTCGGCCAGCAAAATGTCACATATCTTAACTACACGATCCCAGAAGATTGCGTGTATGGTACGTTCAATGTCTCCTTCCAATTGTAGATTTACTCTATACACCCTATCACGTTCGGAGACACGCATGTCTGCTGTTTTTACTTGTATGAAGTCATCAGTTGCTTTCACCTCCAGATGCTCTAGAAGATTCCGGCGAACTATTGTGACCTCTGCCGCGCTGTCTAGCAGTGCTAGAGCCCAGTTCTTGTTCTTCAAGAGAACCCTCTTCCTGAGTGGCATGTCTAACTGAGACTGCTGCCACTTTTTTCTTTTTAAACTATTGTTTTTGTTGTACTGGTTTCCATTCCTTCTTAACAGAAACCTCCGAAGAGCGTTGTGATTCCTGTCTTGGTTTCTGTACTCTGTTCTCCGCTCTGATCGCCCACCTCTCTCATTTCTCTTTTCCGATGAGTCCTGAAAGGAACGAGATTGGCGTGTATCAGTATATTGATATCTATCAGGCGTTTTTATATTCTCTCTATTTCTGAAATTATACCTATTCTGTGGAGTCTCCGTGCGTGGAGATTCTCTCCTTTCTTTTTTAGGTGTTTGTTGTTTTTTCTCCCAGCGCTTCTTATTACCCTCAGGTTGTTGCTTCATATTCTCTTTATTAATTTTACCCTGAAATGTAGGTTTTTGTTGTCTAGCCCCAAGGCTATCTCGACCGATACTGGAATATGTTTCTGCTATTATTTTAGGCAGTTCCCGCTCCTGATCTTGTTGCGGAACGTCATGAAGACACATGCGCACTGCAAGTGCAACTGCTTCCCCTTTAAGATTACTTAGGATAATTGAAGAAACCGTGTCAAAGTTGCCCATCAGTTGCATTCCTAAATCTTAGGCCGGGGCAGCCCCGTATTCATCTTGAATTTGTTTAAGCACTTCCGGTAGGTTGGCTAGTGTCCGTGTACCGTTTGCCGTTGCATAGAGCGCGGCAAATACCGTGCCCCATGTATTACAATGTTCAACTGTAGGAACCATCCCAAAGGGCAAGCACATAGTTAATATTCTATGTTTATCCTGAGGTCCCGTATGGGGAAATACCACCTCCAGCATATTTTTTTTTTTGTGCCAGCCAAAACGGAGTCTCCTCTCATTTTGCTGGGACCTTACCCATAATAGAGTGTACAGTCACCAGATTTATACCTGGTGTTACTGCATGTGGTTGTGCTAGAGCAGCACGCGCTGGGTTTGTATTTAGTGTCTGCATCACAAACTGTACTAATCGTCTATATATTGCTGTTAATTCAGTATATAAGCGTCGAACCTCAGCCACCGCCATGTTCGCAACCGAAGGATGAGGTGTATATGTGGCCAATAAAGGCCAGGTAGGACCTTAATTACTTAGTGGACCTAATCTTACTGGTAATAATGTATGGGGTAGGGCGCCATCAAGCCAATTATTATGTTCTTGATAAGATAGAGGTATCTCTAAGTATGCGTACACCCTGTACTGCCCAGGCGCGTTCGCAACTGTATATGTATGGAATGTATTTGTGTTTCCATCAACTGATGGAACTGTGACCCAAGAATAGAACAGTTCCGTTCTATAAGCTGCGTGAGCGTCCACCACAAATGTGACTGGACCTCCCTGTGCTGTAAGTCCATGTGCTAATAAATGTGTTGTAAGTGGTTGTCTCATATTGAGAGCTATTTGTAGAGCCTGGGGATTAGCCATTATAAAAGCACTAAGGGGGTCATTCCGACCCCGGTGGGCGGCGGGCGCCGCCCGCCGGGCGGAAACCGTCCAAACACCGCCCGCGGTCAAATGACTGCAGGGACCATTCTAACATTCCCACTGGGCCGGCGGGCGATCTTCAAAAGATCGCCCGCCGGCCCAGCGGGAAAGCCCCAGCAAAGATGAAGCCGGCTCCGAATGGAGCCGGCGGATTTGCTGGGGTGCGACGGGTGCAGTTGCACCCGTCGCGATTTTCAGTGTCTGCCAAGCAGACACTGAAAATCTTAATGGGGCCCTGTTAGGGGGCCCATGCACTGCCCATGCCAGTGGAATGGGCAGTGCAGGGGCCCCCAGGGGCCCCACGACACCCGTTCCCGCCAGCCTCTTCCTGGCGGTGTAAACCACCAGGAACAGGCTGGCGGGAAGGGGGTCGGAATCCCCATGGCGGCGCTGCATGCAGCGCCGCCATGGAGGATTCCCCCAGCCGGGGGAAATCCGGCGGGAAACCGCCGGACCCGGCTGGGCGACCGCGGCTTCACAACCGCGGTCGGAATACCTGATGTAGCACCGCCAGCCTGTTGGCAGTGCTACCTCCGGCCTCGCCAGGGTCGTAATGAGGCCCTAAAGGTTCAGAGAAGGCACACCAAGACAGGATCTTTTTTCCTCTTAAGGTTCAAGCTTGAACAGCTACCCGCTGTAAAACAGGGTTACCTATACGGCGGTGGTGGAAATCCTCAGTACCACGGACGTCTCCGTATACGGAACTGAGGGGTCATTATATTATATGAGACCGAGATATACCGGTGGACCTGAAAATTAGAGCCTGACCAAACGTTGGCGGCACCATGTCGCGTAGGCTCTCATTAGCCTAATGAGACTACTGGATTTTGAGCGGCAAGATCGTTCACAGTGTGGGGGACTAAGTCTGACCCACAGTGAAGGACCCTTGTCACTCTAAATCCGGGTTTTGCTCTGGCTAACTAGCAGTGCTTCATCTCTCCCAAAGGAAAGAGACAATTGGGCAGCCGAGCGCATTACATCTTAGCACTTTCCAGGGAAGTCGTGGACACTCAGGTCACAACCGGTTCTCTCATACACAGCACGGTCTCACATAGAAATGACAAAGGCAGTTTAAGTTTTAAAGATTGATTTAATAAAACAACTGCATTTTAGATAGCAAAGCGTGAGCTGCAATAACCAGAACTACACAACACAGTAGGATTAAAATAGTAACAATGAGAGTGAAGCACAAGAATAAAGCTATCATGGTGCCGTTAGATTATGTTCTCTCTAAGTTATATTTCGAGCACAGCATGTGAAGCTCTAAGCCTGCCTTTCAGGTTCCCCCGGGAGGACATCAACCCTCATACCTGAGCAAAGGCCTGTAATCTGCATCAGCATCTGCAACGGGGCAGTCAGCATCTAGGTGTAGGTTCCTGGCCAGAATCTTCCTCTAACGTGTACTAGGACTAGAAAGTGTTTTTATAACTAACACGAAGATGTTCTAAGAAAATGTACCTACGTAAGGATGTGTATTTTCTACGAATACTGGAGAATAAACTTCTACCACGTTTACCGGCAATGTACCAGACTGTAGCCTTGACTGAAGCAGAGGGCGATCAAGAATGCATTATTTGAGAACACAGTGCTGAACTAAGCTAAACAGTGTGATAGAAGGAAATTAAAACAAGACGTAAAACTGGTTATTTGTAAAATAACAGTGCGAAGCTGAATAAAATGTATCTCGGGCAAAGTGCACAGCGGCCTAGTATGTTAAACTAACGTGCATGAAGCTATATTAAAAATGGCTACACTACAAGTCTATGGCCAAGGTCAGCCAGAGTTGGAGCAATGGATTGAATTAGATCGATCTGAAGCTCCACGTTGTATGCTTGCCAAATAAGTGCACTTGCTATTGTGTTTTGCTTTGTACTGATGGAGCCAAGAAAAGCTAGCGAAGCCTGAAAGGAACTTGAAGGTCCGGTTGGGGGGAAATTCATACTCACCTATATGTGCCGAGCTGATAAATCCTCAATTCTGGTCATGCTCAGGGGCAGGGGTGGGTGCCATAGAGGCCTCAAGTTTAGCTTTGATCTGAGTTTCCAGCAATGCTTGATTGAGCAATGTGCTAGGTAGCTGGATCAAGAGCTGATATGCCTTCCCTCCTGGTCCTTATTGTTGGTCTTGGTGAGTGAGCGCAAGCTTGGGACAGACCCCTCCCATCTCTTTGTCTGCTCGCTCTGTTGGTAATCTCCCTTGGGGTGGGAGCTGACATTATGACATGAATTTGTGCCTTTACCTCCAGAGTACGTGCCCACGAAATACTTGAGAGAGTTGCTAATTCTTGGCTCTGGTTGTGAGATGTCTGCTGCTCCCTGGGGGGTTCTGCCTTCAGTACTTTCGTTAACTGGAATATAACCTGTGAATCTGGAGGCAAGTCGGCTGGAGGGTGTAGGAGGCTGGACTGGCTTGTAGTGAATACCAAGGGGTACTGACACCTTACACCAGGCCCAGGTATCCCTTATTAGTGTATAGGGTGTCTAGCAGCTTAGGCTGATAGATATTGGTAGCTTAGCAGAGCAGCTTAGGCTGAACTAGGAGACGAGTGAAGCTCCTACAGTACCACTACTGTCATATGCACAATATCATAAGAAAACACAATACACAGATATACTAAAAATAAAGGTACTTTATTTTTATGACAATATGCCAAAGTATCTCAGTGAGTACCCTCAGTATGAGGATAGCAAATTTACACAAGATATATGTACACAATACCAAAAATATGCAGTATAGTATTAGAAAACAGTGCAAACAATGTATAGTTACAATAGGATGCAATGGGGACACATAGGGATAGGGGCAACACAAACCATATACTCCAAAAGTGGAATGCGAACCACGAATGGACCCCAAACCTATGTGACCTTGTAGAGGGTAGCTGGGACTGTAAGAAAACAGTGAGGGTTAGAAAAATAGCCCACCCCAAGACCCTGAAAAGTGAGTGCAAAGTGCACTAAAGTTCCCCAAAGAGCACAGAAGTCGTGATAGGGGAATTCTGCAGGAAAGACCAAAACCAGCAATGCAACAACAATGGATTTCCAGACGAGGGTACCTGTGGAACAAGGGGACCAAGTCCAAAAGTCACGACCAAGTCGAGAGTGGGCAGATGCCCAGGAAATGCCAGCTGTGGGTGCAAAGAAGCTGCTACTAGGCAGTAGGAGCTGAGGATTCTGCAGGAACGACAAGGGCTAGAAACTTCCCCTTTGGAAGATGGATGTCCCACGCCGTGGAGAGTCGTGCAGAAGTATTTTCCTGAAGAAAGACCGCAAACCAGCCTTGCTAGCTGCAAGTCATGCAGTTAGGGTTTTTGGATGCTGCTGTGGCTCATGAGGGACCAGGATCTCGCCAATTGCGTCAGGGGACAGAAGGCGCGTCCAGCAAGACAAGAAGCCCTCTCAGAAGCAGGCAGCACCCGTAGAAGTGCCAGAAAAGGCACTACAAAGTGGAGTGACATGGTGCTCACCCGAAGTTGCACAAGGGAGTCCCACGCCGCCGGAGGACAACTCAGGAGGTCGTGCAATGCAGGTTAGAGTGCCGTGGACCCAGGCTTGGCTGTGCACAAAGGATTCCCTCGGAAAGTGCACAGGAGCCGGAGTAGCTGCAAAAGACGCAGTTCCCAGCAATGCAGTCTGGCGTGGGGAGGCAAGGACTTACCTCCACCAAACTTGGACTGAAGAGTCACTGGACTGTGGGAGTCACTTGGACAGAGTTGCTGGATTCAAGGGACCTCACTCGTCGTGCTGAGAGGAGACCCAGGGGACCGGTGATGCAGTTCTTTGGTGCCTGCGGTTGCAGGGGGACGATTCCGTCGACCCACAGGAGATTTCTTCGGAGCTTCTAGTGCAGAGAGGAGGCAGACTACCCCCACAGCATGCACCACCAGGAAAGCAGTCGAGAAGGCGGCAGGATCAGCGTTACAGAGTTGCAGTAGTCGTCTTCGCTACTTTGTTGCAGTTTTGCAGGCTTCCAGCGCGGTCAGCAGTCGATTCCTTGGCAGAAGGTGAAGAGAGAGATGCAGAGGAACTCGGATGAGCTCTTGCATTTGTTATCTAAGGAAATCCCCAAAGCAGAGACCCTAAATAGCCAGAAAAGAGGGTTTGGCTACTTAGGAGAGAAGATAGGCTAGCAACACCTGAAGGAGCCTATCAGAAGGAGTCTCTGACGTCACCTGCTGGCCCTGGCCACTCAGAGCAGTCCAGTGTGCCAGCAGCACCTCTGTTTCCAAGATGGCAGAGGTCTGGAGCACACTGGAGGAGCTCTGGGCACCTCCCAGGGGAGGTGCAGGTCAGGGGAGTGGTCACTCCCCTTTCCTTTGTCCAGTTTCGTGCCAGAGCAGGGCTGAGGGGTCCCTGAACCGATGTAGACTGGCTTATGCAGAAATGGGCACCATGTGTGCCATGAAAGCATTTCCAGAGGCTGGGGGAGGCTACTCCTCCCCTGCCTTAACACCATTTTCCAAAGGGAGATGGTGTAACACCCTCTCTCTGAGGAACTCCTTTGTTCTGCCTTCCTGGGCCAAGCCTGGCTGGACCCCAGGAGGGCAGAAACCTGTCTGAGGGGTTGGCAGCAGCTGCAGTGAAACCCCGGGAAAGGCAGTTTGGCAGTACCCGGGTCTGTGCTAGAGACCCGTGGGATCATGGGATTGTGCCAACAATGCCAGGATGGCATAGAGGAGGCAATTCCATGATAATAGACATGTTACATGGCCATATTCGGGGTTACCATTGTGAAGCTACACATAGATAGTGACCTATATGTAGTGCACGCGTGTAATGGTGTCCCCGCACTCACAAAGTCCGGGGAATTGGCCCTGAACAATGTGGGGGCACCTTGGCTAGTGCCAGGGTGCCCACACACTAAGTAACTTAGCACCCAACCTTTACCAGGTAAAGGTTAGACATATAGGTGACTTATAAGTTACTTAAGTGCAGTGTAAAATGGCTGTGAAATAACGTGGACGTTATTTCACTCAGGCTGCAGTGGCAGGCCTGTGTAAGAATTGTCAGAGCTCCCTATGGGTGGCAAAAGAAATGCTGCAGCCCATAGGGATCTCCTGGAACCCCAATACCCTGGGTACCTCAGTACCATATACTAGGGAATTATAAGGGTGTTCCAGTATGCCAATGTAAATTGGTAAAATTGGTCACTAGCCTGTTAGTGACAATTTGAAAGAAATGAGAGAGCATAACCACTGAGGTTCTGATTAGCAGAGCCTCAGTGAGACAGTTAGTCATAACACAGGTCACACATACAGGGCACACTTATGAGCACTGGGGCCCTGGCTGGCAGGGTCCCAGTGACACATACAACTAAAACAACATATATACAGTGAAATATGGGGGTAACATGCCAGGCAAGATGGTACTTTCCTACACAACCCCCCCCCAAACGAAGGACAATAAGACTAGCCATGACCTGATGAGTCTTCATTGTCTAAGTGGAAATATCTGGAGAGTCCATCTGCATTGGAGTGGGTACTCCCAGGTCTATGTTCCACTGTATAGTCCATTCCCTGTAGGGATATAGACCACCTCAACAATTTAGGATTTTCACCTTTCATTTGTTTTAGCCAAAGTAGAGGTTTGTGGTCTGTCTGAAACAATGAAGTGAGTGCCAAACAGGTATGGCCTCAACTTCTTCAGTGCCCAGACCACAGCAAAGGCCTCCCTCTCTATGGCAGACCAACGCTTTTCTCTAGGGGTCAACCTCCTGCTGATCAAAGCAACAGGTTGATCCTGGCCCTCCGAATTAAGTTGTGAAAGGACTGCCCCTACCCCTAATTCAGATGCATCAGTTTGGACAATTAATTTTTTGGAGTAACAGGGGCTTTTCAGGACAGGTGCAGAGCACATGGCCTGCTTCAGCTCCTCAAAAGCTTTCTGACAGCTAGCTGTCCATAATACCTTTTTAGGCATTTTCTTGGAGGTGAGGTCATTTATTAAGAGGGGCTGCAATGGAGCCATAGTTCTTTATGAACCTCCTGTAATACCCAGTGAGGCCTAAGAAGGCTCTCACCTGGGTTTGAGTTGTAGGGGGAACCCAATCTATAATAGTTTGGATTTTCCCCTGAAGTGGTGCAATCTGTTCTCCACCTACCAGGTGTCCCAGATAAACCACCTTCCCCTGCCCTATCTGGCACTTTGAAGCCTTGATAGTGAGGCCTGCCTTTTGCAGGGCCTCCAAAACTTTCCATAGGTGGACCAGGTGATTAGCCCAGCTGGAGCTAAAGACAGCTATATCATCTAGATATGCTGCACTAAAAGCTTCCAGCACTTGCAGGACTGTATTCACCAACCTTTGAAAAGTGGCAGGTGCATTTTTCAATCCAAAAGGCATTACTGTGAATTGGTAATGGCCTCCAATGGTTGAAAATGCAGTTTTTGCTTTTGCATCTTCTGATAATTTGATCTGCCAATACCCTGCAGTCAAGTCAAAAGTGCTTAGATACTTGGCAGATGCCAGTGTATCTATTAGCTCATCTGCCCTGGGTATAGGGTGAGCATCAGTTTTGGTTACTTGGTTGAGACCTCTATAGTCTACACAAAACCGCATTTCCTTCTTTCCATCTTTGGAATGAGGTTTTGGTACAAGCACCACAGGAGAGGCCCATGGACTTTCAGAATGCTCAACCACTCCTAGTTCAAGCATTTTCTGCACTTCTTGTTTTATGCAGTCTCTGACATGGTCAGGCTGCCTATAGATCTTACTTTTGACAGGCAAGCTGTCTCCAGTATCTATAGTGTGCTCACACCAAGAAGTGGTGCCTGGCACAGTAGAGAAGAGTTCAGAAAACTGACCCCGGAGATTTATGCAGTGGTCTTTCTGCTCAGCAGTAAGACAATCTGCCAGTACTACACCTTCCACCAGAGCATCTTGTTCTGTGGAAGAGAAGAGATCAGGGAGAGGGTCACTCTCTTCTTCCTGCCCTCATCTGTTGCCATGAGCAGGGTGAGATCAGCCCTGTCGTAGTAGGGTTTCAGGCGATTGACATGGAGCACCCTAAGGGGACTCCTGGCAGTGCCTAAGTCAACTAAGTAGGTGACTTCACCCTTTTTCTCAACAATTGTGTGGGGTCCACTCCATTTATCTTGGAGTGCTCTTGGGGCCACAGGCTCCAAGACCCACACTTTCTGCCCTGGTTGGTACTGAACCAAAACAGCCTTCTGGTCATGCCATTGCTTTTGGAGCTCTTGGCTGGCCTGAAGGTTTTTACTGGCCTTTTTCATGTACTCAGCCATCCTTGATCTGAGGCCAAGTACATAGTCCACAATGTCTTGCTTTGGAGCTTTTAAAGGTTGTTCCCAACCCTCCTTAACAAGTGTTAGAGGACCTCTCACAGGGTGTCCAAATAGGAGTTCAAAGGGGCTGAAGCCCACTCCTTTTTGGGGTACCTCCCTGTAAACAAAAAGGAGGCAAGGTAAGAGGATATCCCATCTCCTGCGGAGTTTTTCTGGGAGTCCCATAATCAAGCCTTTGAGAGTTTTGTTAAATCTTTCCACCAGTCCATTTGTTTGTGGATGATAGGGTGTGGTGAACTTGTATGTAACACCACACTCCTTCCACATGGTCTTTAAGTAAGCAGACATGAAATTGCTTCCTCTGTCTGATACCACCTCTTTTGAGAAGCCCACCCTGGAAAAGATTCCTAGGAGGGCCTTTGCCACTGCAGGAGCTGTAGTGGTCCTTAGTGGAATTGCTTCAGGATATCTGGTGGCATGGTCCACTACCACCAAGATAAACCTATTGCCTGAAGCAGTAGGGGGGTCAAGGGAGCCAACTATGTCAACCCCTACCCTTTCAAAGGGAACCCCAACCACAGGCAGTGGGATAAGGGGTGCCTTTGGAGTGCCACCTGTCTTGCCACTGGCTTGACAGGTTTCACAGGACTTACAAAATTCCTTTGTGTCCTCTGACATTCTAGGCCAATGAAACAAGGGAACAAGCCTGTCCCAAGTTTTCATTTGCCCTAAATGTCCAGCTAAGGGAATGTCGTGGGCTAGAGTTAGGAGGAACTTTCTGTACTCCTGAGGAATCACCAATCTCCTGGCAGCTCCAGGTTTTGGATCCCTTGCTTCAGTGTACAAGAGGTTGTCCTCCCAGTAAACTCTGTGAGAGTCACTGACATCCCCATTTGCTTGTTTGACAGCTTGCTGCCTTAGACCCGCTAATGTGGGACAGGTTTGCTGTACCACACTCAGCTCCTCCTTAGCAGGCCCCCCTTCACCCAAAAGCTCAGCAGTGTCTGCTTCCAGCTCCTCTGGTGTAGGTTCTGCACAGGGTGGAAATTCTTCTTCCTCAGAAGAAGAATCCACTGTAGAGGGAGTGATAGTAGGTAGTGCTTTACTTCTACTAGCCCTAGCTTTAGGGAGCACTTGGTCCATTCTTCCAGGATCCAAGTCACCCTGTCCTTTTTGCTTTTTGGCCTGAGCCCTTGTCAAAGCAAAAATATGCCCTGGAATGCCCAGCATTGCTGCATGGGCCTCCAACTCCACATCTGACCAAGCTGATGTCTCTAAATCATTTCCAAGTAGACAGTCTACAGGTAAATCTGAGGCAACCACAACTTTCTTTGGACCAGTAACTCCCCCCAGTTGAGATTTACAACAACCATGGGGTGGCTAAGTGTGTTGTTGTGAGCATCGGTTACTTGGTACTGGTGACCAAGTAGGTGTTGTTCAGGGTGGACCAGTTTCTCTATTACCATTGTAACACTGGCACCTGTGGCCCTGTAGGCCTGAACCTCAACACCATTTATTAGGGGTAGTTGCTTGTACTTATCCATGTTAAGGGGACAAGCAACTAAGGTGGCTAAATCAATAGCCCCCTCAGAGACTAACACAGCCTCTGTGGTCTCCCTAACAAGACCAACCCCATCTAAGTTACCAAAAGTGAGCCCAGCTACTCCCTTGGATTGGCTAGTAGTAGGTTTGCTCCCACTGCCACTGCTATTAGTAGGGACACTAGGTGTAGCAGTAGGGGTTGTAGTGGTAGGAGGCTTGGTGCTTTTCTTTGGACAACTGGGATCTGTTGTCCAATGGCCTTTTATTTTACATAAATAGCACCATGGTTTCTTTTCTTTGTTTTGATTTGAAGAGGATTTGGACCCACCACCCCCACCAGAGTGTTTTTGTGGGCCTGATGAAGACTCATTTTTAGATTTTACCCCACCCTTGTCAGAAGACTTACCATCCTTCTTCTTGCCATCTTTGTCACCCCCTGTATGAACTTTTCTGTTCACCCTTGTTCTGACCCATTTGTCTGCCTTCTTTCCCAATTCTTGGGGGGAGGTCATATCAGAGTCAACCAGGCACTGGTGCAACAAATCAGACACACAGTTATTAAGTACCTGCTCTCTCAGGATTAAGTTATACAGGCTTTCATAATCAGTAACTTTACTGCCATGTAACCACCCCTCCAAGGCCTTCACTGAATGGTCAACAAAGTCTACCCAGTCTTGTGAAGACTCCTTTTTGGTTTCTCTGAACTTCATCCTGTACTGTTCAGTGGTTAAGCCATAACCATCTAGGAGTGCATTCTTAAGAACTGCAAAATTATTGGCATCACTTTCTTTCACAGTAAGGAGCCTATCCCTACCCTTTCCACTAAATGATAGCCATAGGATAGCAGCCCACTGCCTTTGAGGGACATCCTGTACAACACAGGCCCTCTCAACTGCAGCAAACCACTTGTTAATGTCATCCCCCTCCTTATAAGGGGGAACTATCTTGTGCAGATTCCTAGAATCATGCTCTTTTGCAGGATGACTATGGGGAATACTGCTGCTGCCACCATGGGTTTCTAAACCCAATTTCTGTCTTTCTCTTTCCACTTCTAAGGACTGTCTATCCAAATCCAGCTGTTGCTTCTTGAGCTTCAGTCTGGTTTGTTCCACTCTCAATCTATTGAGCTCCCTTTCTAACACTCTGTCATCAGGGTGGGTGGGTGGGACATTCCTTGAAACAGAAGTATGGTGAGAATGAACAGAAGGAGACCTGTCCCTAACAGATGGCACCATAACAGCTTGGCTAACAGAAACATCACTTCTACTATGATGAGAAATAATACTCTTACTGTGATGTGAGACAACACTATCAGTATGGTGTGACTCTACATCAGTACCAGCTATGCTAGGTTGTCTGATAATGGGCAGGCTAGGAAGTTTCTTCTCTAAATTTTTTGCTAGGGGTGCCCCAGGGTCAGATTGGGAACCATCAGCTAATTTCTCAACAGAAGTGGCACCTTTGGCCTTGTCCTGTTCAATAAGCATGTTAACCAACAGTTCTCTAGAGGGATTCTTCCTTACACTTAAACCTCTTTCTATGCAGAGACTCCTTGCTCCTTTCCAGCTAAGGTGATCATAAGCAAGTTTGGACAGATCAACAGTTTGGCCTGTGCCATACATTTTAGAAAGTGTTTAAGGGATAGAAAAAGTGAGAAAAAGTTTTTCAGAACTTTTGGAAAGACAGAAAAAAACTTGTAAAACTTTTAAAGAACTTTTTAGAAAGTTTAGAGGTACTTTTCAGCACTTTAGAAAAGAAGTGAGAAAAGAAATGCAAAACTTTTTGGTTAGGTGTACATACACTGAACTTGTTTTGTATATTTTTCTCTTATGAAAAGTACAATGACAAAAGTGGTAAGTAGTTACAAAGTACTTATCCCACCGCTGCACAACCAATGTAGGAGGCTGGACTGGCTTGTAGTGAATACCAAGGGGTACTTACACCTTGCACCAGGCCCAGGTATCCCTTATTAGTGTATAGGGTGTCTAGCAGCTTAGGCTGATAGATAATGGTAGCTTAGCAGAGCAGCTTAGGCTGAACTAGGAGACGAGTGAAGCTCCTACAGTACCACTAGTGTCATATGCACAATATCATAAGAAAACACAATACACAGATATACTAAAAATAAAGGTACTTTATTTTTATGACAATATGCCAAAGTATCTCAGTGAGTACCCTCAGTATGAGGATAGCAAATATACACAAGATATATGTACACAATACCAAAAATATGCAGTATAGTATTAGAAAACAGTGCAAACAATGTATAGTTACAATAGGATGCAATGGGGACACATAGGGATAGGGGCAACACAAACCATATACTCCAAAAGTGGAATGCGAACCACGAATGGACCCCAAACCTATGTGACCTTGTAGAGGGTCGCTGGGACTGTAAGAAAACAGTGAGGGTTAGAAAAATAGCCCACCCCAAGACCCTGAAAAGTGAGTGCAAAGTGCACTAAAGTTCCCCAAAGAGCACAGAAGTCGTGATAGGGGAATTCTGCAGGAAAGACCAAAACCAGCAATGCAACAACGATGGATTTCCAGACGAGGGTACCTGTGGAACAAGGGGACCAAGTCTAAAAGTTACGACCAAGTTGAGAGTGGGCAGATGCCCAGGAAATGCCAGCTGTGGGTGCAAAGAAGCTGCTACTAGGCAGTAGAAGCTGAGAATTTTGCAGGAACGACAAGGGCTAGAAACTTCCCCTTTGGAGGATGGATGTCCCACGCCGTCGAGAGTCGTGCAGAAGTATTTTCCTGAAGAAAGACCGCAAACAAGCCTTGCTAGCTGCAAGTCGTGCAGTTAGGGTTTTTGGATGCTGCTGTGGCCCAGGAGGGACCAGGATGTCGCCAATTGCATCAGGGGACAGAGGGGGCGTCCAGCAAGACAAGGAGCCCTCTCAGAAGCAGGCAGCACCTGTAGAAGTGCCGGAACAGGCACCACGAAGTGCAGTGAAATGGTGCTCACCCGAAGTTGCACAAAGGAGTCCCACGCCGCCGGAGGACAACTCAGGAGGTCGTGCAATGCAGGTTAGAGTGCCGTGGACCCAGGCTTGGCTGTGCACAAAGGATTCCCTCGGGAAGTGCACAGGAGCCGGAGTAGCTGCAAAAGACGCAGTTCCCAGCAATGCAGTCTGGCGTGGGGAGGCAAGGACTTACCTCCACCAAACTTGGACTGAAGAATCACTGGACTGTGGGAGTCACTTGGACAGAGTTGCTGGATTCAAGGGACCTCGCTCGTCGTGCTGAGAGGAGACCCAGGGGACCGGTGATGCAGTTCTTTGGTGCCTGCGGTTGCAGGGGGACGATTCCGTCGACCCACAGGAGATTTCTTCGGAGCTTCTAGTGCAGAGAGGAGGCAGACTACCCCCACAGCATGCACCACCAGGAAAGCAGTCGAGAAGGCGGCAGGATCAGCGTTACAGAGTTGCAGTAGTCGTCTTCGCTACTTTGTTGCAGTTTTGCAGGCTTCCAGCACGGTCAGCAGTCGATTCCTTGGCAGAAGGTGAAGAGAGAGATGCAGAGGAACTCGGATGAGCTCTTGCATTCGTTATCTAAGGAAATTCCCAAAGCAGAGACCCTAAATAGCCAGAAAAGAGGGTTTGGCTACTTAGGAGAGAAGATAGGCTAGCAACACCTGAAGGAGCCTATCAGAAGGAGTCTCTGACGTCACCTGCTGGCCCTGGCCACTCAGAGCAGTCCAGTGTGCCAGCAGCACCTCTGTTTCCAAGATGGCAGAGGTCTGGAGCACACTGGAGGAGCTCTGGGCACCTCCCAGGGGAGGTGCAGGTCAGGGGAGTGGTCACTCCCCTTTCCTTTGTCCAGTTTCGCGCCAGAGCAGGGCTGAGGGGTCCCTGAACCGGTGTAGACTGGCTTATGCAGAAATGGGCACCATGTGTGCCCATGAAAGCATTTCCAGAGGCTGGGGGAGGCTACTCCTCCCCTGCCTTAACACCATTTTCCAAAGGGAGAGGGTGTAACACCCTCTCTCTGAGGAAGTCCTTTGTTCTGCCTTCCTGGGCCAAGCCTGGCTGGACCCCAGGAGGGCAGAAACCTGTCTGAGGGGTTGGCAGCAGCAGCAGCTGCAGTGAAACCCCGGGAAAGGCAGTTTGGCAGTACCCGGGTCTGTGCTAGAGACCTGTGGGATCATGGGATTGTGCCAACAATGCCAGGATGGCATAGAGGGGGCAATTCCATGATCATAGACATGTTACATGGCCATATTCGGGGTTACCATTGTGAAGCTACACATAGGTAGTGACCTATATGTAGTGCACGCGTGTAATGGTGTCCCCCCACTCACAAAGTCCGGGGAATTGGCCCTGAACAATGTGGGGGCACCTTGGCTAGTGCCAGGGTGCCCACACAATAAGTAACTTAGCACCTAACCTTTACCAGGTAAAGGTTAGACATATAGGTGACTTATAAGTTACTTAAGTGCAGTGTAAAATGGCTGTGAAATAATGTGGACATTATTTCACTCAGGCTGCAGTGGCAGGCCTGTGTAAGAATTGTCAGAGCTCCCTATGGGTGGCAAAAGAAATGCTGCAGCCCATAGGGATCTCCTGGAACCCCAATACCCTGGGTACCTCAGTACCATATACTAGGGAATTATAAGGGTGTTCCAGTATGCCAATGTAAATTGGTAAAATTGGTCACTAGCCTGTTAGTGACAATTTGAAAGAAATGAGAGAGCATAACCACTGAGGTTCTGATTAGCAGAGCCTCAGTGAGACAGTTAGTCATAACACAGGTAACACATACAGGGCACACTTATGAGCACTGGGGCCCTGGCTGGCAGGGTCCCAGTGACACATACAACTAAAACAACATATATACAGTGAAATATGGGGGTACCATGCCAGGCAAGATGGTACTTTCCTACAGAGGGGCATCCCCTCAATACTGGTTCTCCCCCAGGGGATGCAAGGGGGGAGTCTGGACTACAAGATTCTGATACCCCAGCCAGATGTTTATTAACTAGACTCATGGTAACCGTGATTTGCTCCTTCGCCTGCCGGGCACCCTTTATATTTGTCAAATGGAACCCATTGACTTGGTTTTTTTGAGGTACCCAAAGATCAGCCCTTGTAACTGATTTGGGCTTAAAGCTCATTGAACCTGTGAGCTGCTTTGCGGGAGTCAGTAATAGCGCAGTCAGATCTAAGCTGCCAGGAGAGCTGCAAGAACCCCCTATTTCAAGATCCTCTGGAGCGGTTGACCCAATGCATGGGGTGGAGTTTCACATTTTTGAATCGTACTCCTGCTCAGATTCTATATCTTGAGCCTTCGTTAGGGCTGGTGATTCCGCAGGTGGCTCCGCAGATTAATCCGCTGCATTATTATTGTCATTCTTCCTAGTGCTAACCTTTCTTTTCGGCATTATCCTGGGTTGTCTTAAACTCCTAATTGGTGGCAGGATTGACCGTTGATGCTGGTGTTTTGTGGTAAACTTGCGGGTGAAGTTGCAGGGTTTATAGATTGGTCGAAAACTGCAGAATTATTACAAACCTAAGAGCCACCTAACCCCACCCAGACCCCTTTACCCCTCGGCCCCTTCTTGAGGCCCTCTAGTCAAAACCTGTCGGGGTTGGTGAAGATGCGCAAGCATGTTGGTATACGTCTGATATCCTGCTTTACTGGAGTGGCGCAGAAGGGGTGCTAAACTGTGTGGATTTAAATGACAGCTGGAAATTGCTGCGGGCAGTAGATTGGACTGACTCTGCAAGAGCACGGGTCGCTTTTATGGTTGAGAATTTACATTTCCTCAGCTGCCCCTTTATTCTGTGGCCTACTTTGATTCTTTGATATTCTGGTCTCATTGAATACTTCATTCTCTTCTTTTGCCTTATTGATGGTAGCTGCCAGGTATTGCTGGATGTTACTGGATATTGATAATGATGTTAGTGATGTCCTTGCTGGGGTGGGGAGCAGGGGCAAGGGAGAGCGCCGTTGTAGGCACTAGCCAGACCAGCCGAATGCTGGCTGCCTCCACATACTGCCTGGCAGCTGCCACAGCCTACAGCTGTCTGCTTCCCCGCAATCTCCCCACGGTCTCCCCATGGTCCCCCCACAGTCTCAGTTGTCTCCACCAGAGGGGGCGAGATGTAGGCACGGCTATGAAGGTGATTGCGGTACCTGCACCATCACCAGTGAGGAGGCGGAGAGGGGAAGCAAATGAGGTGAAGGATGGCAAGCAAGGTGAGCAGTAGTGGGAGCAAGCCAGTGGCGGAAGCACCTCACCTCACTGTCTTCTGCATCCTTAATCTTCTGCGTCCAACTGACGGACACGGAGGAGCTGAGCTAGATGAACACGCTGTCCTGCTCGCAGCCGACAAAACCTTAAAACACGTGTCAGTGTTTTATGTTATAGAGCCGCACGTAAGTGACACTCAAGAACCCTTACCAGCGACCCTACACTGGCGACGAGGATTCCAGAACCGGCCTGCCTCTCCGCTGCCGCAGACGTCCACCCGCTCCCCTGCATGAGTGCCGACTGCTGTCTTCCACCCGGAAGCAGTTTCAGTGGGCGTGGCCTGTAATTTCACTGCCCCGATGGCAGCTACTGCCGGTAAGCGCCCTGACACGCTCCCTCTGCCTGGGTTTTAGTTTGTTTTTGGTGTCCCTCATGGATGAGTGGAGCCCTGCTGCCAGTGAGGAGACCCATAGACTGCTGACTGCAACCTGCACCCCCCCGGCACCATCACAGACTGGCCAAAGAACTAATATGCAACCCTAGTTGCCCTCATCTCCAGAAAGTGCCTGTCTCATAAGGTCCTACCCTCCCCTGCAACAGTACTACAAGAGGCTCTTACAAACTAAGCCCTCAAGGCAGTGCAGTCATGAAAGACATATCGATCCACTGGTTTTGGCCCCTGCACACCTGCAACCGGACATCCCTTCTAGACCTCGCCTCTCGCACTTATACTCTACAACATGGCCACCATACCAGCAATCGAGCCATTCATCATCGAGGGCACACCATCCGCCCAGGCTTCCACGTGGAAGGACTGGGTAGAAAGAGTCCTCCTTTTCTTTGAGGCCACCAAAGTAGACAACGCCCAGAAAAGGGCAATGCTGCTCCATCTTGGTGGGAAAGACATCCACAGAATTTTGAAAACCATTGAGGAAGCCGCCCGAAGACACCACTCACGCTTATTGCCACCCCAAATGTCCACTTTGAGCCAAAGCTAAACACAGACTATGAGCATTTTATATTTTGCCAGGCCCGACAAATGGCGGATGAAACTTAAGACTCATTCCATATGCGTCTGAATGAACTAGCCAACACCTGGCAATTTGTGATTGAAAGAGAGGAAATCCGAGGGTAAATAATACAAGGATGCATGTCCACAAAGCTAAGAGAGCGAATCCTAGAAGAGTCTGGACGATCGCTATCTGACATACTCACTTTGGGGAGAACAAAAGAACTCTCCAAGACTAGAGCATTGCATATGGAAGCAGCTCTACAAGGCCACATGAAAGAAGAATCAGTAAACGCAATCACAACGACCCCAAACAAGCCAAAACATAGACAACGCTACATGCCACATAAGACATGCGGATTCGGCGAAGGACCCTCTCACCGCCCTTAAGACTGCCCGGCCAGAGGGAAGACATGCACAGGATGCAGGAAACTCAATCACTTCCTGAAGGTGTGCAGGTCAATGAAAGGAAAGACATCGAACCCTACGACCAACGCCATTTTCCATCCACAAAGTCAAACTAGCGACATGGACGATGATGACAATGAGGAACATGCTGTTCATTCCATCTTCACGACAGGCTCAGCGTATGGCACGACACAACAACTACCCAGGTGCAGCATACAAGTTGGAGGACACACGACCCCAGCAGTGGTAGACACGGGTGCCTCAATTAACATCATGCCATCCGACAAGTATGAGGAGATAAATCCACCCCGTGTCTGACCCCAACAACCATCAGAGTATTTGCTTATGGTCAGTCCTTCCCACTTGCCATGAGAGGAAAATTCTAAACGACACTAGCCTACGGACCTCATTCAATCGAACGATAACTATATGTGGCAAAAGACGGCCACGGTATGCTGCTAGGATGTAGCGTCGCCTAAGCTCTAGGCATAGTGTCTTTTACTTTTGGAATATACTAGAGTCCATTGCAGACATGTTGAAAGACATTCCCGGCATCTTCGAGGGCATTGGCTGTTTGAAAAGCAAGGAAATCAAGCTCCATATTGACAAGACCATCCAACCAGTAGCCCTTCGCCATCGCTGCATCGCTTTTCACCTACAACCCCAGGTCAAAAAAGAACTAGACAACCTTGAAGCAGCCGGCATAATTGAAAGGGTCACCGGTCCAAGCGATGGATATCCTCGTTCGTGGTTGCCAGGAAGTCCAAGCAGCCTGGGGAGGTGAGGATCTCTGTCGAAATGAGGCTACCCAATGCAGCCATCAAGAGAGAACAACACCTCACCCCAAACATAGATGATCTGATTGGCAAAATCAGCGGAGCCTGTTGGTTCACAAAGCTAGACTTGAGATCTGGATACCACCAACTAGTTCTCACCGAGGAATCCTGCTACATAACAACGTTTTCACCACATGTGGGGCTCCAACGCTATCGACGGCTCAATTTTTGAATCTCTAGTGCTGCTGAGGTATTCTAAAACACCATCCAAGAACTGCTTGCCGACCTCCCTGGGGTTCTCAATGTCAGTGACGACATCCTCGTGCAAGGTCGCACCCTGCCAGAACACCAGAATAGCCTAAGGAAGGTGCTCCAGAGGATCCAGGAATCAGGTTTTACACTCCATCGCAATAAATGTGAGTTCCTCAAGAGAAAATTGAATTTCTTTGGCTATGTTTTTTCGTCTGAAGGCGTTGCTCCTGATCCAGCCAAGGTCTAAGACATCATAGATACACCTCCCCCAATGACAGTGACGGAAATTTGCAGTTTCCTAGGCATGGTAAACTACTGTGGGCGCTTCATAAAAGGACTCACTCTTCTAACGCAACCGCTACGAGGCCTCACCAAATCAGCAACCCCATGGGGGTGGGGACCCATCCAAGATGCGGCATTTCAAAACACCAAGGATGCGCTGTCTGCAGACACCATACTAAGGTACTTCAACCCGTCCAAGCACACCTCCATAGCTGTATATGCGGGCCCAAAAGGAGAAGGTGGAGTGCTCCTGCAAAAAACAAATCAAGAGGACTGGTCTCCAGTGGCCTTCACCAGTCCTGACTGAGCAGAGGTACTCACAAATAGAAAAGGAAGCCATTGCAGTACATTGGGGATGTAGGCACTTCCACCTGTACGTGTACTGACATCCATTCACAGTGCTAACAGACCACAAGCCTTTGCTCCCCCTTTTTCATGGAACAGCATCTAACCCACCTCCGCGAATTGAGAAGTGGTTTCTCCAACTCCAGGAGTTCAACTGTCAAATAGAATTTCGGCAAGGATCCAACCATCCAGTAGATGACCTCTCGCACCACCCCCGATCAGCCACTGAAGAAGAAGAGAGAGAGGTGCATGAAGAAGACGAGTACGTGGCAGAACGATCTCACCCTCGACCTATATCGAATGAAGAGCTCTGTCAAGCTACAGAACAAGACGAGTGCCTCCAGAAGGCGCTGGCCGCAGTCCGGAGTAGCCAGTGGCATGTTCTCAAACAACAGTGGTCCCAACTCACGATGCAGTCTAGGCACATCACGGAGAGCTTACAAAATGTTCGAGAAGAACTTACCGCAGGCCCTGATGGATGCCTCCTCTGTGGCCACCGTCTTGTCGTCCATTCCAGCCTCGTAGATCATGCTGTTCAGTTAGCCCATGAGGGTCAGCAAGGCATGGTAACAACAAAAATCAGATTGAGGGCTAAAGTGTGGTTTCCCATGATGGATGAGAATGTGGAGACCATGATCCGGTTGTGCGATTGGTGCCAAGCAGCAGGGAGTCCCAGTCCTCCAGTCCCCATCACCACGGAATGGGGACCAAGTCGACCGTGGGAGGTAGTGAGTCTTGATTTTGGTAGTTTGCCAGATGGCCGGCACATGTTAGTCTCTATGGGTGACTACTCGAAATATCCCGAGGTGGAGATTCTCCCGTCCTTGACAGCTACTGAGGTAATCCCCAAGATAGAAAAGAATCTAGCCACCCATGGCCTCATCAAGGAAGAGCAAAACAACAATGGACCACCATTCCATGGGAATCGTCCACAAGAAGATAACACCTTGCTGGCCACAAGCCAGCGGCGATGTGGAGATGTTTATGAGAACCCTCAACAAGGTTGTCAGAATTGCCAGGGCGTCTCATCAGTCACCTGAAATGGCTATCTACACGTTCCTTTGAAACTATCGTCTGACACCCCATGCAACAACAAAATGCGTCCCTGCTCATATGTCTATGGAGCGAGTAGTGCAAGATTCCATGCCACACCACCCAGACTGGACACCCAATTCCATCAATGATGACCATACCTTTGAAAGGTGAAGGATCACGAATGATTGAGCGAGCTGTCACCGTGATGACAAAGTGGCAAATCTCCAGGTGGGGGACAGGGTGCTCATGAAGGACAGGAACCCGGGCAGCAAGTTCAGGCTGCCATTTGACCCTCATCCTTGGACAATTGTGCGGCACCAAGGAACCCTAGTGGTCACTCGCAGAGGATCTAAGGAACTCACTCGAAATGTTCAAACAGTTTCATCCCTCAGCTTCGTCGTCTAGGCCAAAGTCAACATTCATCTCACCAGCGGACAGAACCTCAAATTCCTCCACTGATGACAGTATACCCAACACGGCTGGGGATATCAGGGACCAAGTACTTACTCCTCCATCACCCTGCCAGGTCTCTGACCGCCTGATTCCCGAGCTCAAGCCACCAGAGCCCAGAATCCCAGATCGATCATCCATATGAGGTATGGTCTAAGGCGCAGCTCTCTGCCGTCTGTCAAGCTCCAGGACTTTGTAGCTTAATCCATGGGAAGTCAACATCGAGTAAGGAATCGACTGTGGGTGAGACCGAACTGAATATATCCTAAGTTATGTGTTGTTTGATTTTTTGGAGGAATGTAATGTCGCGCCCACTGACGTGAACACCCATTACCAAAGAGATCTGCCAGAGAGGGGTTTCTGTCCTCCTGGCCTGGTCTTCCCTCGTCCCACCGAGGGTAGTGGTTATAACCCTAGGTGACGTAGCGAGGGGGGATAAATAAAGTGGCGCGAGCAGGCAGGGCCAGACACGGAAGCGATGGGCTAGATGAACACGCTGTTATGCTTGCAGCCGACAAAACCTTAAAACATGTGTCCGTGTTTAATGTTATAGCGCTGCGCATAAGCGACACTCGAGAACCCTTACCAGCGACTACACCAGGGGTTCCGGGTGCATCTAAAAACATCCTGCATCTATTAGGAGAGGTGCTATGCCCGACTCCTCACACTGCACCGAGCTGTGCACTGGGCCTCGCCTGGGCGTCCTGGGCATCTTGAATCGGTGCAACACTGATATGGTACTGTGACTCCACGTCAGCCCCTTTGCAAGCCTCCTCGGCTTCCTCACGGGCCTCCTCTAAGGCCTCCTTGCCGGCTGACAGACTGACCTTCTCGCCTCCTCTTCTCTCCGCGTCCTCGTCTGCCTCCCCCTTCCTGCCTCCATCTACCAGCATTGCAGTATGCAAAAAAACACATACCTCTGAGCATGTGGATGTTTTGCTGCTTTTGAAGGCTCTTCTACTAAAAAAAAACAGAGTCCCACATAAAAAACTTTACTTAACAATGCAGGAATTCCACTATACTGCCTGAAACTTGCATAAGTGAAGCCTGCTTTGCATTTTAGGTTGACAAATTGCCTGTTTAATTTCATGTCACACAAGTTAAGATCCCTAGGCACTGTCCTTTGTTTTCCCTGAAGCCCACTCTAGGCGCCCCAACACCCAGAGGGCAAAATATTCACTATGCTTGAAATGACCTATGTATATTTGTGTGTGCAACTGGGACTTGGCTTCTGCTACTACCCCGCTCACTAAGGAAAGTCATATCTATTACCATGCGGTGCATTGTTGTAAGAGCCATAAAGAAATTGCAAAAGTGTTTATTGTGATTTTAAAGTATATGCTAATTGAATCCCTGCCCTGACCTGCCTCACAATACCATAACAGTTTGCTGTTTTCCCCCATTCCCATAAGCAACAGCTAATTTGTCCCTCCTCCTCCAGCCTCTCCATTTTCTTTCTGGTGACTAATTCTCACCAGATGTATTTGACCTGTACTCCGAGGGTATCCAGCTTTGGCCTCCAGTTAAAGGGCAGAGTGGTTAAGGCCATCATCTTCTGAAGTCTTCCATGTTAAGGACATGTAGGCCAGGCACAGCCTTGGGTTAGACCCTCTTCTCTTTTCCCCCTCACATTCTCTCCTTAGATTTCTCCATCCTACTTCCCACTCGCACCTTTTCACAATTTTAAATACAATCATTGTGTAGGTTTGTGGATATCAGTTACACAAGTGGGTTGTTCCCCATCACATTTGATTGGCTCCATAGACCCTCTACCAAAGTGCCTGAAAATGAATGTGAGTGCCATACTTAGCCTGCACTTATTCGCCACACCTGCAACTTAAGCTGTTGCAGTGCTGTCTGAGTTGCCCCTCTCTCTAGTGGGAAAACCTGCATGGTTATGCTCTAGAAACAGAGCCTGCCACCTGTGTGGTGCAACCAAGGAGAACCTCTTAAACCTTACTTGTAGCTGTCCTGAGGTGGCCTTGGAGAGGAGACGACTCCTCAAGCCTCTGTTCAAGAGTAAAACTATCTGCACACGCAGACAGGCTGTTATATCTTGTCTAGAGCCAGACTAAACATTAAAGTTTATAAATACATTTGAACAAAAAGTGCCCAAACGAGCAAATGAGTGCATTGAGGCCCAGTGAAATTGACTATCAAATGGTTGCTGGTCACAGTTTCTAAAATGTGGATCTTTCAGGCAGCCTCCTATTCCTCTGGTGAAAACCGTCTTTTAACATCAAATCTTCCAGGCAATCAGGGCCCCCAAGTGTCTCTGGATACCGAATAACAAAAGTATGATATCTTTTTGGGACAAGCTGCTAACCGGAAACCAAACTTTTACCCTGTGCTATCCTGGCCCTGACATATTGTACTTTTATGCCAATGCTGCTCACCGGTTGATAAAAGCAGTGTGTTGCTCAACCTACTTGAAACAGTCCATTACTATTTTCTTTTGTACATTTATTCTGTATTTTTTAAACCTCGTCCCAGATGGGGATCGTTAGTCAAGTTATGAGCTTGGCTATCATCAGATAACACCTATGCACTTTATACAGCAGCTGCACGTGTGCCCTCTAACTAACATTTTGCCCTCTTTAGTCACCCCTCAACAAGCGGTTACAAGTGGGGTACGGTGTTAGCCGGGTCACCATTGTCAACTATTATCATATCTTTCAGCCATGTGCACCGCATACTAGGCCCCGGGTTGGGGGTTCACCGGACTAGTCATCTTGCAACTATCTGGTAGCAGGTATGCACTTCAGTTGGCAAGCCTGCAATTTTAAGTCATCTTTGGTCATAAACGAAGTAGGGATTAACTGGGGTACAGCTACTAATTATGAACACCAAGGGCTTTGCTGGTAAAAGACACTTGTGCCTCTGTTTTTATTTATTTTATGGTACTGGGTGTTGAAGTTTTTCTTTTAGCTGCTTACCAGCATGCTAAACCAGGTTTAGGGGAAGCCCTTAGGCAAGCCAAGTATCAGCCAATTTTTAGACAGTAAAGTTGTTTTTTGTGTCTTAAGCTAATGTCATAAATGCTCGATGTTTTAGATTATCACTCTTTTATGATTTGTATGGATTTTAAGCATTGTTCATCCTTTGCACAATTTTAATTAATTGAATGTAAACAAGGATTGATTTGATTTAAGTTTCCTGGCAATTCAACCCTCATCACTCCTTTTGAGGCCCCAATATATTCCCCCCGTTAGTGATACGATTTAGAGTCACAGACTGGGGCCCTAATCTTTGCAAAGAGCTGTTTACGTAAACCGGAAAGATGCCGGATATAACCACAATGTCGGCAATGCTAAAATGTTGGCAGGGGCTGCCAGAATGTGATGTGTACTGGGTGAACTAGTATTTTATTCTTGACTGTATCCGATACAAACTCCTGGGGAGGGAAAGTGCATTGCCATTTTTAGTTTTGAGTGGGATTTTCAAATTAGATTGTTCTTATTTTCCTTGGAGGATCAGAACTTTCACTTTATCTGTGCTTGCGGCTGCCATTCGGCTCTCTATGACTGTCAGCCATCTTATTGTAGGCCCCCTTCATGCAAACCTGTTTCTGCTCCTACTCACCTTTGCCTTACCTACAGCTCCCTTCATAGACTACAAGCTGTTTCCCATACTTTTGCACCAACATGGTACCTTCCGGAGTGGGGATTGGCATAGAGTGTGAAGTAAGCGAGGGAGAGCGTGGTCGTAATTAAATATGTTTGTTTATTTTGTAAATCAAGGAACCACGGTCTCCAAATGCGTCCGGGCGTGGCTGCCGACTCTCAACCGTCCAAGCCACGCTCTCTAACCCCTACGCGTCTCCGCCTGGCAACCCTCGAAGCCTGCTCACGAGGCAGCACGCTGAACGCTACTCGCGAACACTAAGTACTACATTGAGTTTTTTTTTTTTTTTTACAGTACCATCACAACCCCCCCAACAAAAAATAGAAAAACAAAATATCTACCAATACCAACATCCACATTTGAAAACTACAAATAACCATTAACATTGACAGTGTTTTCATAGAAGTTACACATTGTCTTATTGACACAGTTTCCAGGGCAATTTTCGTACTCTATTACTCCTGCGCACGACCGGACCCTCACCACCACCGTCATGCAAGTCCGACTGTTTCACCAAACCAGCACCACATTCGTTCGGGTCAGATTGCTGTACCAAATCACACTTGCTCACATCCTGAGGATCCCATCTCCCTTTCAGTTTGACCACCTTGGATTTGTTCCACCACTTATTGCACTGAACCCGTACAGCATTACCCAAAACCAGTTTGACCCTAACCGGTTCAGAAAATTTGGGATTGCCTTTCTTAACAAAAGTAGGCAGTTTTACAGCTACCCAATCACCTTCTGCAATAGGCAACTCTTTAGCCCCTTTCTTGCTGTCAAAGTATCTCTTTTGTGTAAACTGCTTGTTTTCCACATTAGCCTTGATAAAATCAGTACAATCTCCGACCAGCATTTGTTCGAAAAACTCGGACATCCACCCAGGTTTGATTTGCGTATTAGGCTTTCTCCCTTTCAAAGCTTCAAAAGGAGATACCCCCGTGGTGGAATGAGGAGTTGTTCTGTAAAACCAAAGCATTGCTTGAACAGACGCATGCACATCACACCCACTCTTCAACGCCCACCTGATACAATCCCCCAACACACGGTTGAATCTCTCTACCAAACCATTCATTTGGGGTTGATGAAGGGAACATCTCAAATGTTTAACTGCACCTTGCTTCAAAAATGTTTTTAGCTCTTCAGACACAAATTGAACACCATTGTCCGAAATGACTTCCTCCGGAAACCCCTCATTCATAAACACTTCACTCAAGAAAATCACAAGAGTCTTAGCATTCGGCTCCTGAACAAATTTTACATAAGGCCATTTTGAGAAATAGTCAACCACGACGTACGCATATGGAAGCTTGCAATTGGGCGAGTGAAAAGGTCCCACCATATCAACACCCAATTTGCGCCAGGGACCACCAGGACACATAATAGGCATAAGGGGTGGTGTCACCTGTTTCAAACTCTTGTCAGAGTTGGAAAACACAACACAATTCCTTACTAACTGTTCGATTTCATTGTCCATGCGAGGCCACCAAAAGCTGTCTCTTACTCATCTTTTGGTCATAGTGGCTCCCAAATGACCTTCATACGCCTTCTTCAGTAATGAACACCTCAACCCCTCCGGAGGAACGAGTTTATCATTCCTCAAGAGAATGCCATCCTCAATTGTTAACCCATCAGAAACTTTCCAAAATGGGTGAACCGCCATAGTCAAGTCCCTCTCATACGGCCAGCCCTCAACTATAAACCTCATAACTGCGCACAGGTCATTGTCATCAGCTAACTTCTTCTTCCACTCTGATTCAGAACACACACACACCTGTTCAACCTCAACAGCTGCAATCAAACAACATTCATAATCCATAATTTCATCAGACGTCGGGCTACTCTGACTGGGAAATCTCGACAGATAATCAGCTCTTACATTCCTCCCCCTGGGTATATGCATGACATTAAAATCATACTGCATTAACGTTGCTACTAATCTAGCAATTCTGGGTGTTCCTGTTTTGTCGTTAGTCCCCTTCAAGATTGAAACTAACAGCTTATGATCTGTTTTCAACACAAAGTGCCTCCCCCACACGTAACTCCTGAATTTTTCAATGGCCCAAACACAGGAGAGCAGCTCCTTTTCGATGACAGAATAATGCACTTCTGGTGTTCTCAATACTCTAGACGCAAAGTCAACACTGCTCCCAGTCCAATATTGCTGGCATCAACCGTTAGACAGCATTGGAATCTTTGATCATACAGTTTCAGCACTTTGGCTTGCGTCAACTGGATTTTAATATCCTCAAACGCTTTTTCACATTCAGATCCCCACTCAAAACTGGTCTTATCTTTCAATAAATTGGACAAAACTCTCACCCGACTAGCATACTCCGGTACAAACCGAGAGTAAAACTCACACATACCTAAAAACGCTTTAATACCAGCCTTATCTGTGGGCGGAGGAGCTGCTGTGATAGCATCAATCAAACCGGGTTTTGGGCTAACACCCTCCTGACTTATTACATGACCCAAGTACTCAACCGACGACTTCATGAAGTGACACTTTTCTCTTCTAAGAACAATGCCATGAGCCATGAATTTCTGCAACATTTGTCTTAGAATCTTATTATGCACCTGCTGGTCAGGTGCGTGAATTAGTACGTCATCCTGGAAAACCACCACATTGGAAATCCCCTTTAACAATGTACACATGATTCTTTGAAACACCGAGGCTGCAGATGCCAACCCAAACAGCATGCAGCAGAACTGGAAAACACCAAAAGGTGACAAAAAGGCTGTTAAGTACCTGGAATCCAGATCAAGTTCCACCTGATGATACGCTCTAGCCAAATCTAACTTCGGAAAGATCTTTGCACCTTTAATGGTGGACAACATTTCGTTGATATTAGGGAGGGGATGTGAGTCCACCCATATTTCTCTGTTGAGTGCTCTCAAGTCCACGCTAATTCTCAATTCCCCATTCTTTTTTTAGCTACTACTAACGGAGAAAGCCACAAAGAGGATTCAATTGGTTCTATAATCCCTTTGTTCTGTACATTTTCCAGTTCCTTTTCTAAATCTTCTCTCACGCTAAAGGGCACAGACCTAATTTTATGTTTGACAGGAATGGCATTGGCTTTCACTTTTATTTTATGTTTAAACCCATTCAACTTCCCCAATTCACCTGAAAAGACTTTAGGGAAATCATTGAGAAGGCCTTCAATCTCCTCCGTTTCTCTTAGTACTGCAACCTGCTCAGTCGCAACACCATTCAAAACAAGCCCTGATGGAACCAGCCTAAAATGTTCAACCCGCTTGCCGCTACATAGATCTTCCAAAGTATGCGTCTCCCCCTAAACTTGAGAATGTCCTAAAAAAAACCTTGAAGTTCAATCTTCCTCCCTTCATAGGACACTGGAGCCCTGTCTGGTAGCTCAAGGGCACGCTCACCCCAATTCAACTTGAACAAGTCCAGGGTAATCATGGTAATCCTAGCCCCTGAGTCTATCAGCAAACACAATGACTTGTCTCCCACTCTTATGCATACATAGGGAACCACACAATTATTCGGATCACCAGACTTAACCACTCCCTCAACTACAATTAAAACCATGTCTTGAACCTCTCCCATAAGGTGCTCCACCTCTTCATCATTCTCTTCCATCACCGTCATGACAGACTCTCGTTTTCCACCTTTGCAGACTTTGGCAAAATGCCCCACCCTGCCACAGCTCCTACATTGGACATTCAACGCTGGGCAACTCCTAAATCCTTTTTGATGCATCATATTACCACATCTAAAACAAACATTTATCTGTTTGAAAAAAACATTGGAATTGGCAAGCTTATTGTTTTTCTGACCAACTGATTTGACCCCAGTCCTTTTGTCATCCTTGTTGATGACAGCGTTGACTCTGCTAGTTGTCGCCAATTCTATTGCCTTGGAAGACTTGATAGAAGATTCAATGCTCTTTGCAATTCTTATCATCTCCACCAACGTTGGATTGTCCAGCGATAACAACTTCTGTTTGATAGACTTATCTGTCCCTTGACAAATAAATTGGTCTCTGATGAGTTGATCACCCAGCGCTCCAAACTGACATTCCGCAGCTAGAAGGCGCAACGCCGAAATATAAGTGTCCACATCTTCGCCGGAGCGTTGTTCTCTTTTAAAGAACTTGTGCCTAGCCACCACCAAGCTGGGAGGTGCATCAAACCTGTTGCTCATTTTCTTCACCGCAGACTCATACTCATCCATTTCATCATCATCCAATTGTACTTCTGGTAGGTGCTTGAAAATCGCTCTACCTTCAAAGCCGATAGAATGGAGAAGAAGACATTTTTTCCGTTCTGGCCTGTACCGTGATGCTCCTTTCGCCCCTAAATACGTTTCGAAGGCATCATACCATTGTTTACAACATATAGGTGATTCGCCAGGGCTGTCTAAAAATGGCGGTGGGGGCAGAACCGATTGCATGGTGCAACCTCTGTTTATTTTGTAGCTATCAATCTCCTTAGCTTGCGTTGAGGTGATTTTTACAGCTGGTGGGAGTAACTCCGGAGAACAAAACTACTCTTGTGATGGTCTTTTCCCAATGCGCCTGTAAACGTCTGTGGTGGTTTGAGGAGGACGATGTAAGCATTGATTCTGCCTCCAACGAAGTAGACTCTGCAGGGGGTAATCGTATGCAGCCACACCTGTACAGCTGCGTGGGCTCGCTGCATTTGGAGACCACGACATTCGTCACCAAGTGAAGTAAGCGAGGGAAAGCGTGGTCGTAATTAAATATGTTTGTTTATTTTGTAAATCAAGTAACCACGGTCTCCAAATAGACTACAAGCTGTTTCCCATACGTTTGCACCAACATGATACCTTCCACAGTGCGGATTGGCATAGAGTGGCTTGTGATGTGATCCATCCTTTTAGTCATTTGTTGCCTTGCCCTATAGAACCCCTAGTTCCAGGGCATCTAAGTAGAGGAAAGAGGTCCCTGTTTAGGCATGGAAAGGGCCAGGGCCAAGAACGCCCACCCCTGAAAACCACCAATAATCTCTTCCTTTTCCCCCTAATCTACATACATTCCCTCCACATGTCCTTTAAATTCCACTCATACCAGCAGTTGTGTCTCTTCTGCTTCAGGGGAACATATAAAACTCACCAAAGTACTTACATCAACACATACATCTACTACTAGGGTGTCTGCAAAAATTACTTTGGGTTGCAATTCTCTGCTTCTGCATAGGGTTTAGACCCCAAGGACCACTGCTGTGGTTTGTATTTCAGTATTAACTAACCAAAGAAGAGAGTGACTCAACTATGAAGGGGATAGGGTTTCAACAGCTGATCTCCAAACAAATCTCTCCTTTGATAAACACTAATATGACTTCATGTCTCTTACAAGTACCTATTTATTAGTGTATTATCATTATACACACTGCATACCACGAGAAACAATCCTGTAATCTTTCATTAAAACAAAACTTACACTTGTGAGTAATTTACATGTGTAATTTATAGTTACAGTTTTGAGTAACTTTATTACTTAAACAATAAAGAAAAAAAAGCTTATCTCTTAGGAAGACGCATTTGTCTCTCCTCCGTCCTTGTCCTCTTCCTGTTCCCAGGCTCCCAACCAATCACGATGCTTCTGTCACGAGCAACAGCAGTGTTGTGATTGGTCTGAGCGGCCTGCTTCGCCCCTCAGACTCGGAGTGGGAGCCTGGGCATGTACTCCACTTAGCTGTGCAACACAACCAGGTAGAAAAATGAAAAGTGAGCATGTCTGTGTGGCCAGCCCAACATGGCCAGTCAAACAGACATACTCACTTTATAGGGCACATAACCCTCCTCTGGCCCCTTCCCTCCCTCCAGCCCAGACCCACCCCTTCTCCAAGGAAAAATAAAATGATAATAACATAGTGTTATTATCATTTTATTTTTACTTTCCCCACAATCCAGTGGGGCTACGCTCTTCTGCATTAGCGGAAGAGCCACCCCTGTCAAAAGCCAGTGTACCGTTTCTATGTATGTACTATGAGAAACAGCTTTCTCACAGTTCTCTACCTTCCTTGAACATAACAAACAACTCTCAGACAGTGAAACAGGACTCAGAAAGAATGACTGTGTGCTCATTCTTCTTGACATTATCATCATACTTTGACACCTTTGATCATAAACCATTGGCACGAAAACTGAATCATACAGGTGTCCACAATACGGATCTAAACTGGATTTAATCCTAATGGGCCAGCGCTAAGGATAGGTGTCACTTGCTAGGCGTGGGAACACCAAGGCCCTCATTACAACCCTGGTAGTCAGTGGTAAAGTGGCAGTAACACCACCAACAGGCCGGCGGTAAAAGAAATTGAATCATGACCACGGCGGAAACCGCCAACACAGACAGACGGAAGACAATGTACTGCCCACTGCATTACAACACGCCCATCTGCCAGCTTTTCCGGGGCAGTACCAATGCCATCAAAAGTACGGCTGAAACAGAACACAGAAGGAAAACCACTCACCTCTCGACACTCAAGGAAGAACCAGGATGCCATGGAGCCCGAACTGCAGATGTTCCCCATGCTGGGCTATCTTCTCATATACCAGGAACATGAACGCCGGTGATGATGACCATGGTGAATACTGCACCTAGCACACAAGGCAGGGGGGAGGCAAAAGAGAGTGACACACACACGCAACACGTGACACCCCCACCCCCAACACCATACAAACAAACACATGCAACAACATTACATATACACCCCGTAACCCTCTATAACGCAAGGACAAAAGGAATGGAGTAAAATGAGTGTAATATTAGTAATACGTAGAAATACGTTCATAAAGATAAAACAGTATGTACAATATATACAATATATACAAAAGGTGGGACTATGCCTACTCAAAAATTGTCCGTGGCCCACTGGGCCAAACCACATAGTCCAAGGCCACAGTTGGCTCCTGCCTCAATACGGAGAGAACACTGCAGGGGCATCAGGTCGAAAACACACAGACACCTCAGGGGGACGGGGACTAGGGGGCACCTCAGGAGGAAGATGGTATAACGCCACTGCTCCTGGAGGGGTCTCCATACCCATTGCTTGGTCCTGCGGAGTGCAAAGCCACAGTCTCTCAAGTCTCCCAAGTGGGTGGTTTGCCCACTGCTTGGTCTTGGGGAGTGAAAGGCCACAGTCTCTCAATTCTCTAAAGTGGGTGGTTTGCCCACTGCTTGGTCCTTGGGAGTGCAAAGCCACAGTCTGTCAAGTCTCTCAAGTGGGCGGTTTGCCCACTGCTTAGTCCTGGGAGTGGAAGGCCACAGTCTGTCAAGTCTCTCAAGTGGGCGGTTTGCCCACTGCTTAGTCCTGGGGAGTGCAAGGCCACAGTCTCTCAAGTCTCTCAAGTGGGTGGTTTGCCCACTGCTTGGTCCTGGGGAGTGCAAGGCCACAGTCTCTCAAGTGGATGCCTTCTTCCACTGGTTCTGGAGGGGTCCGTGTGCCCAGTGTGCTTCATCCTGGCAAGGATGCAGTGAGTGGATGCCTTCTTCCACTAGTTCTGGAGGGGACCTTGTGCCCAGTGTGCTTCATCCTGACAAGGAGGGGCTGAGTGGATGCCTTCTTCCACTGGGTCTGGAGGGGGCATTGCGCCCTGTGATGCAGATGTTTTGGAGTGCAAGGTCATAGTCTCTCAGCTGGGTGTCACAACAACAGCTTCTGCACGGGCCAGGATGCACTACAGCCCATGTAGTCACCACTACACACTGCTCTCCAGCGGTGACGGGTGCTCAGGGCATGCCAGTTGCGCTGCAGGTGGCGGTGCTGGCAGTTGTGGTGGTAGACTCCAGGCCTTCACATGCAGCCTCGGACGGCTGCCCACTGGGGCTGCTGCTGCTGGCAGTGGTGCTGCTTGCGGCAGGGCAGGGCAGGTGGCAGTGCAGGCCACGGTGCAGGTGGCGGTGCTGGGTGCGGTGCAGGTGGCGGTGTTGGGCGCGGTGCATGTGGCGGTGCTGGCAGTTGCGGTGGTATCCTCCACGCCTTCACCTGCAGCCTCGGTCTGCTGAAGTGCCATGGCTGGTGTTCTGTGCCCCTTCCTACCCTTGGCAGATGGTGGTGCCTCCATGCTTCCGCCAGTGGGAGACTTTGACTTGGGCTTGCTGGCTGGTTGTGCCTCCTTCCCCTTGCTGGCTGCTGTCCCCTTCTTGCCCGTGCCAGGTGGCGGACCCTTCTTAGCCTTGGCAGATGTTGGTGGCACACTGGCTGGGCTGAAGGGTGCCTCCTTGGAGCCTCTCACAGCTGCAGAAACCACAGTGGCTGTGGACTGGGTGGCTAAGGTGCTGGGCTGGGTTCCGAGGTGAAGGACGGGGGAGAGGGAGGGAATAGGTCAATGGTGGCGAGGAAAGGCTTCTTAGGGACACTGGGGTGGGAAGAGGGTAAAGGTTTGGGAGTGGAGGAAGAGGGAGTGGTTGTAGGAGGTGTCAGTCTGCTGTGTTTGGGTGCAGGTGCATGGGTTGGATGCTGTTGTGAGGTGGATGGATGTTGGGTGTCTGAGTGCTTGCGTTTGTGTACTTTGGGAGGAGGGGTCACAGACACAGTGGGAGAGGACACAGGGGACGTGTGCATGTATGTGGGGGTGGTGACTGTCAGTGAGGGGTGTATAGTGATAGGCGTGCTGGTGATGGAGGTAGTGGATGAGGATGTAGTACATGCAGGTATGAGTGGAGATGCTAATGGGAGGGAGGTAGACGAGGAGGAGGAGGGGGACACAGTGGATGCCGTGGATGCCGGTGTTTCTGCATGTGGATGGTGCTTGTGTGGGTGCCTGTGAGATGAAGTGTGGTGCTTGTGTTTGCCTGAGCCACTTCTGAGGGTTGCTTTGGGTGATTGCTGGTCTGAAGGTGTGCTTGGGATAGGCCGGGGTTGAGGGCATTGGGACTGGGTAGAGGAAGTTGGAGGGGGGAGGCTGGAGGCAGGGAAAATGGCTGCCATAATTGCGGCGTCCAGAGCCTGGAATGCTCTCTGTTGGGCCACCACGCCAGAGTGAATGCCCTCCAGGTATGCATTTGTTTGTTGCAAATGCCCTGCTACTCCCTGGATGGCATTCAGTATGGTTGACTGCCCAACTTCGAGGGATCTCAGGAGGTCAATAGCCTCCTCACTGAGGACAGCAGGGCTGACTGGGGCAGGGCCTGAGGTGCCTGGGGCAAAGGAGATGCCTACCCTCCTGGGTGAGCGGGCACTGGAAACAACCTGAGGGGCTGCTGGGAGGGCGGTGCTGGTACAGGGGGTGGCGGCTGTACCTATTGTTGCGGTGGGCACAGAGGTGTCCGCCAGGGAGCTTCCATCGGAGGAGGAGTCGCTGTCGGTAATTTCCCCTCCTGTGTCTGTTGTGGTGCTCCCCTCGCCCTCCCTCCCACTGGTGCCCTCACCATCGGTGGATTCGGCTTCCAGGACTATGTGGGTATGTGGGATGCAGCTCCCTCCGTCGCCAGTGCCTCTGCTCCTCCACCAGATGATGCTAATGCACACAAGGACAGGGTGACAAAACAAAAAGGAGAGACAGAGGATATACTTGGTCAATGCCAGCAACAACACTACCGTTGGCGTACACAACACACAGGGAACAGCCCTATGCACTAAGCCATGCACTACCAGTTACAATGCTAGTCACCAGCCCATATGGTACAATGCCTAACGCCATTAGCTGCACACCTGAAACCCACAGGACCCTGCCCAGTTGTAGATGCCCACTAACACTATTGGTGTTGGAGTGCTTCAGAGCCTGCCCAACATGGGACCAACCCTGCCATGTTCACCCTGGCCTAAGGGCACCAACATCCCCCACCCAGGTAAAACCTTAACGCGCACAAAGTTATGATTCAGAATCTGTACTCACCCCCTTGTGGATGCTGTGATGCCTTCAAGTGCCCATCCAACTCCGGATAGGCCACCGCCAGGATGCGGAACATCATGGGGGTCAGGGTACGACGGGCACCCCTTCCTCGTTGGGAGGCCAGCTCCAGCTGGGCCTCCGCCGTCTTCCTTGACCAGCGGCGCAGGTCCTCCCACCGTTTGCGGCAGTGTGTGCTCCCCCTGTCAAAGACCCCCAGGTTCTGCACCTCCTTGGCGATGGAACACCAAATACCCTCTTTCTGATGGGCACTGACCTGCAGGAAAATATGCATAGAAAAAGGTATGAGTCATACTGTTCGGCCTGTTACACTCATGGCCCACCATATACCTCCCATCCCCTTACTCACAGACATTGACTACCAGACATGCAGCACTCTGCCCAGGACCCCCCAGCCACCCCACCACACGAGGCTTACACACACTAACCCCTACATTCATGGCCCATGCATCATGCTCACAGTGTACTCACCTGTTTGTCTGGAGGACCATAGAGTAAAGTGTACTGGGGCAGGACCCCAACCACCAGTCTCTCCAACTCCTCTGAAGTGAAGGCGGGGGCCCTTTCCCCAGACACTTGAGCCATTGTCACAGCAGCACTTGCAGTGTAGGTCCTCTCTTGTTGAAGGTCAGGTAGCAAGTGAGTGAACAGCTAGAAAATGGCGGTCACGTCCGTGGCGGTGTGTACTGTCACTGCCAGCGTACATCGCTATTGGCTCCTGGAACCCATAGGGCCTAATGATAACCAATGCAAAGTTGCGCATCGGTCGTCGACCGCTGACCACAGCAGCGCACTACGCCAGTGGAATTACCTCATTTCCACTTGTCTCTCCTTACAGGTCAGGCAGCCGCCATTTCAGGGGGGCACAGGCCATGGCACCTAACTGCGTCACAATAGACATTGGCACATCAACTGACTCTCAAGTTCACATACTGTTTCTATAAAGGAAGAAATGCATATATATTTTAAAATATGTGATAATATGACCCTCTGCTCACCGTTTGTCACCCAGAGTTCAACCGCTGAGGTTGAATAGGAGATGGAGACATCCCCCCTTGTACAGACCCCTGGTGGACCTGGCGACAATGGAAGACAGGCACATTATCCTGACCTACAGACTTGAAAGGGCCACAATCCAAAAGCTGTGTGCCCAATTGGAGCCAGACCTGATTTCAGCTATCTGCCACCCCACAGGTATCCACCCTCTAGTACAGGTCCTCTCAGTGCTCCATTTCCTGGCAAGTGGTGCCTTTCAAGCGACAGTGGCCAAGGCATCAGGGATGTTTCAGCCAATGTTCTCAAACGTGCTGACCAGAGTGTTGTCTGCCCTGCTGAAACACATGCGCAGCTACATCGTATTCCCCCAGGTGGAGGATTTGGCCACAGTGAATGCTGACTGTTATGCTCTGGGACATATCCCTAACATCATTGGTGCCATTGATGGTACACATATTGCATTTGTGCCCCCCGGAGAATTGAACAAGAGTTCAGGAAAAGAAAAAGCTTTCACACTCTGAATTTACAGATGGTGTGTTTGGCAGACCAGTACATCTCCCATGTCAATGCCAAGTATCCTGGCTCTGTGCATGATGTCTTTATCTTGAGGAATAGCAGCATCCCATATGTGATGGCTCAACTCCAGAGGCACCGGGTGTGGCTGATAGGTGAGCCCATGGTTCCCACCCAGTTGATGTAGGTATATGGGTGAGGGTTTGGCCCTAAGGGTGAGTGTGTGGCTAACAGGTATCCCTCGGTATTTACAGGTGACTCTGGTTACCCCAACCTCTCATGGCTACTGACCCCAGTGAGGAATGCCAGGACAAGGGCAGAGGAACGTCACAATGAGACACATGGGCAAACAAGGAGGATCATTGAGAGAATGTTTGGTCTCCTGAAGGCCAGATTCCGGTGCCTCCATCTGACAGGTGGATCCCTGTACTACTCAACCAAGAAGGTGTGCCAGATCATCGTTGCATATTGCATGTTGCACAACATGGCCTTGAGACGCCAGGTGCCTTTTCTGCAGGAGGATGAGCCTGGATATGGTCATGTGGCAGCGGTGGAGCCTGTGGACAGTGATGAAGAGGAGGCAGAGGAAGAAGATGTGGACAAACGAAGTACACTCATTCAACAGTACTTCCAGTGACACACAGGTAAGACCCTGTAACTTCACCTTCCATTGCAGTATTGTGTTTGACATTGAAAATGGCAGCCTGATTTCCCTATTCCTATGGCCACTTACTGTACCCTTTGGCATCTCTATTTTCAGATCTCTGTGCCCCACTCTGGCTCCTGGTGTGTTTACTGCTGTCCACAACAGGTCATACCTATGTAAATATTATGGTGCATTTGAATTGCACTGTTTATAGTTTGTTGGAATAATACATATTTAAAATAATTGACAAACTCCATACTTGTAATAGTTCCAAGGGTGTTTATTTCAGTGATGAAAAGTAAATGGGGATGTGCAATGGGCTGGGTTGATGATGGAGGAAAGTCCAGGATAGAGTTCAGTCTATTTGTATCATAGGTGCATTGTCCAAGGGGCCATAGGAAGTGGAGCAATGGCAGGTCAAGGTGGACAGGGTGACAGAGTGGGACATATGGGTGACAATCAGAAGAGTCTTATTTCCTGGTGGGGGCCTTGGCACTGTTCTCTGGCTTCTGCCTCGATCAAAGGGACTGTTTGAGGAGTGGTTCTCCTTCTGCAGGGGGTGGGATGCTGGTGGCCTGTTGTTCCTGTGGGGGGCCTCCTATCCACTAGCACCGGGGGAGGTAGAGGGCTGTTCATCAATGTGGCTAATGTCAGGGGCCCGTTGGTGTGCCACTGCCTCCCTCATGGTGTTGGCCATGTCTGCCAGCACCCCTGCAATGGTGACCAGGGTGGTGTGGATGTCTTTCAGGTCCTCCCTGATCCCCAGGTACTGTCCCTACTACAGCCACTGGGTCTCCTGCAACTTGTACAGTATGTGGCCCATGGTCTCCTGGTAATGGTGGTATGCTCCCAGGATCCCTGCAAATGCCTTGTGGAGAGTGGGTTCCGTGGGCCTGTCCTCCCCCTGTCAAACAGCAGTCCTCCCAGCTTTCCTGTTGTCCTGTGCCTCTGTCCCCTGAACTGTGTGCCCACTGCCACTGACCCCAGGTCCCTGATCGTGCTGTGTTTGTGGGGTTGCCTGGGGTCCCTGTAGTAGTGGGCATACTGCTTGTTAACGTGTCCTGGGGACAGAGATATGGGCCTGCTGGGTGGGTGCTGTGCTGGTGTTTTCTGAGGGGGAGGCTCTGTGCTGCGTTAGAACTGTGGCTAGGTAACCGACTGTCCAGAGGTCCCTGATGGGCCAGGTTGGTCATCGTGATCCAGGCGTGCAGAGCTGCTGTCATCACTGTGGGCCTCTTCTGGGGGGGAACTGGATGTTGCTGGCACCTCCTCACCGGTGACGTGGAGTGGGGGGTCCTGTGGGGACGTAAATGCAGTGTTATTTTATCTGCGTGTGCCATCTTGTGCATGAGTATGTTTCCCCCTATGGTTGTTATTAGGAAGGCAGCTTTGGCTTGTGTGAGTTGTGCTTGGTTTGGCTAACTGATTGTCACTAGTTTGCATGCTGTGGTGATGGGTGTCCATGCAGGTCTGTGATGGGTGTCCATGCATTGGTGTTGCATGCAGGGTTTGCTATTGGGATGGGTGGGTTGTGATGGTGGCGTATATGTGAGATGGTGAAGTGATGGGGGTGAGGGTAGGAGTAGGAGTTTGTGAGGGAATGCAGGAGGGGGGGAGTAGTAAAGATGTGACTTACCAGGGTCCAGTCCTCCTGCTACTCCTGCGAGGCCCTCAGGATGCATGATCGCCAATACTTGCTCCTCCCATGTCGTTAGTTGTGAGGGTCCACCGCCAGTCCTCTGTACAGCTACCTGGTGTCCTGCAACCACGGAACGCACCTTCCCCGTAGGTCGTTCCACCTCTTCCTGATGTCATCCCTTGTTCTTGGGTGCTGTCCCACAGTGTTCCCCCTGTCCACGACTCTCCGCCATAGCTCCATCTTCCTAGCAATGGAAGTCTGCTGCACCTGTGCTCCGAATAGCTGTGGCTCTACCCAGATGATTTCTTCCACCATGGCCCTTAGCTCCTCCTCTGAGACCCTGGGGTGTCTTTGTGGTGCAGTGGGTGTAGTGTGAGTGGTATGTGTGAGAGTGTGTGGGGTGATGTGTTGGGGTGTGTGCTGTGAGGGGCATGGATGATGTATGGGTGATGGTGTTATGTGGCTCAGATTCAGTGGGTGCTCCTGGCTTGTCTCTCTCTCAGTTGGCAATTTTTGTTGTTGTTGTAAGGGGTCGTGGGTATTGTGGGTGTGTGTTTTATATTGGATTGGGTGTGTGGGTGTGGTGTGTGTATGCGTGTCAGGTGTGCGTAGTTTGAATTGTCCAATGTGGTGTAGTTTTGTTAGTGTGTGTGTATTTTGAGCGTGGCGGTGTGTACCGCCAATGGTTTACCGCGGATGAATGATCACCTCGGTGATTCGTGGGTCATGATGCTGTGGGCGTAGTTCTGTTGGTGTAACGGTGTGGGTTTTGGTACTGCCAGTTTATCACTGACCTTTGGGCTGACGGTCTTGTGTGGGTGTCTGTATAGTGGCGGATTTCTCTGTGTGGGTCATAATACCAATAGCGGTATACCGCCAAAGTCATGGTATGTTGGCAGCCGTCAGCACAGCGGAAAGCGGCATTTACCGCCAATGTTGTAATGCGGGCCCAAGGGAGGAACCGTCAATGAGAAGAGAGGTGGCTGCTGTGGGTGAGTCCTGCTCCTCATGGCTCCTTTCCTTTTCCCTTTCGTCTGCATGTGTTCCCATTCATAGTCACCACTGCCAGCTCCAGCGACACTAATGCCCATGGATTCCTGCAGCCCCTAGCCTGGCATTTAATGCTGCCATTCTCGTGGGTGGTTTTCTGCCAGTTCAGGACAATCCAGTGATGAGAAACTGTGGTGGATGGAGCGCAGTAGGACCCCGGGGTCACAGTGCCTCATTTTAGAAGTGAGTCGAGGGTTGAGAGGTGTGGAGTCTGCTTACCTGCTTGTTAGGCAGCTTTAGTAGCCAAAGTAAGTAGCCAAGCAGTCAAGTCTATCTAGTGGCCAAACTCTTCATATAGATGTATGCATCTGCACTTGCGGGTACTGACGCCACTGGAAGTAATAGGAGCTGACTCATCCCACAACACCTGAAATAGTCTAACCTTGTAATCCTTTTTCACCCTACTAACTTCTGCCTTCCCAGCTCTAATCAGTCTTCTGTGCTGCTGGGTATCACTCATCAAAGTAATGGGAAAGTCTCTGCTACATGCTAATATGACAAGTTTCATGTCTGACACAACACTTAAACACACCACTCATAGGCCGCAACTGCAAGTGTCATTTTCCATTGCTGCGTACTCTACCAACCAGAAAGCGCAGTCAAATTTCGTACTCTGTAGGAAAGCACCATTAAAAAAAGTTAAAATGCTAGCAACGCACAAAAGGTCAGTGAATTGGAATGATGGTGTCAATGATGACAATCGTAATGGCTGCCAGCAAAGCAGCAATGGCTGGTGTTAATACTACACTTCCGGGTGAGAAGAAACCGAGTTGCCCTTAACGAGATACTCCTGTTGTAACGGGATTGTGGCCAGCCACTCCACAAATGTAAAAAGACCTAAGGTGATGGAAACATATGGTACAGCAGATATTTATATAAACTAGTAGAGAAAAATGTACGTGGCATGAATTTTTACATCTTAAAATAAAAAGAGAAAGGAAACAGTGACGAATGACAGCTCCACAGACACAGGCTGCTAGTGGCGCTCTTTTTATAGCTAGTGATTAATTAGCTTACTTGAACAGAAGCCTTCTATTTATAGATACCTATGCATACATCTTTCACCTCTTAAACTAATAGCAGAAAAGAAATATGCATTCGGCGCACTATGGTTCCTGAATTTTCTCGGTGTAGTGTAAAATGTTGCTTTTACCTTTTTTTGATTTTGGTTGAATCATGATGTCACTTTACTACCAGAAAGCGTAGTTGCTATAGGGACTAAATTAAATGTGTTAACACGTACTGCATTCATTAAAACTAAAACGTGCTGAAATATTCTGCGTGTTTCACCATTCCCGATCTTTAAACTAAATTCATCCATTTGGTATCCCAGATTTTAAAACTGCATTTTCAACATAGTGAATCATCTAAAGTATTTAGCCATCATGTAAGGTGGTGCCACAGAAGATACTTTTATATTTTCTGGAGAGCAAAGTTACACACAATGTTTGCCCTTAAAACATCTAGTTATTAAGAAGAAGGAACAGGAGTGCAAATCATTCGTTTTTGGACCTAACATCTGACCATAGAAAGAATAATATGAAGCCAGACTTTTGTAGATTTAAGCTAACACTGCTATTGTACGAAAAGAGTCCAAGTGGAAACCAAAATCAGCCCTGACAAAAAACAGGTTCAACCCAGCCCGTCATTGCAAGAGGCCGTTACTACAGTGGGGCCATAGGGACTTTCACAGCAGACAACGCAGTTTTAACGCAGCTCCCTAGCCTGCAAGCCAATGGGAAAACGCCGGAGTGGCAGAATGGCCAGTCAGTTCCTCTGTGTCATCTAGGCCCATATTTATACTTTTTTAGGGCTGCATTTGTTTCATTTTTTGACGCAAAAGCGGCGCAAACTTACAAAATACAACTGTATTTTGTAAGTTTGCGCCGCTTTTGCGCCAAAAAGCGCTGCAAATGCGGCGCTAAAAAAGTATAAATATGGGCCCTAGTGAGCATGCATGTTGCCTTACCGAGGTAGAACCTTTCTGGTAAGCTTTCTCAGAAGTTGTGCCTAATTTGAGCCGGTGGTTGCCGGTGGGGGGCACTGGTACTTATTTCTGGGGACCTGTGCTTATTTCTCCTCATAAGACATTTCCCAAGAAAAACCAAGCGAAAAACAAACTAAACCGAAAGAGTGAGGGAGAGAAATACACAAAATAAGAGGCCAAGGGAGAAAGCATAAACTGTAAGAGTCAGATAACTGGGCAGGGAGTAGTTGACAGCAAATTAAAGAGCTAACAGGAGTATAAGCCTATAATTTGTGGATTACACAGGTTTTCTGTATGCACCAAACTCATTGACCTATATCTAGCTTCACCTAACTGTGAGAATGTTTTTTTTGATTGATGGAGCAAAATTCCTTCTCAACCAACAACCACAGTCCCTGCAAAGTTGAACCACAAAAGTCATCAAATTAGTCATGCTTTACCCTCTGGTAGTTTGGCATGAAAGCAATCAAGCTTAATTTAGAGGCAATGTGTAAAGTATTTATGCATCACACAAACAATAATAAAATGAAAACGTAACATTAGAAAAATCTCACACACACTTAGAAAAATAGAGTAAATTGTAATAAGTACAATGATTCTACAACAACAAAAATCTAATTAGTAGAAGTGGAGCTATGCAATTTCAAAGGTTTAAAGGAGATATAGCACCTAAAAGCACTTGTGGTCATCTGGTAGTGCTTAATGGGGAAAAGAGTCAAGTTCAGGCTGACCGCAATGGAGTATGGGCCAGATAGAGGGACAAGGTTAGCCCCGCTGAAAAAGTTACCTTCTCAAATTCCGGTACAAAGAGTCCAGCTCACCGTGGAGAAGGCTGTGAGGAGCAGGGAGAGCGTCGTAGATGGTCACCACTGTAGAGCGAAAAGCAGGCTGGGCATCGTGGACAGTCATCACTGTAGCACGAAGATACGGACGGGCGTCGAGGATGGTTGTTGCTGGAGCTGTACACCTGCAGTCACCATGGGCTGTTGTTGCTGTGGCGCAAAGTGCAGCTCTCGTATTGCCAGTTGTCACTGGCAGTCATTGTAGTGCCAAGAGTCAGATTCACTGGAGTTTCACATTGCCTGTTATCAAGAGTAGTAGGTCACATTGAGCCCAAAACTTCAGGTTGTCACCTTTCTTTACAGAGAAGTGCACTCTGATGCCAGCCAAGGTTCCAGGACTGGGAAGGCACCTCTTGGTGATCAGGGACTCATCCTAGCAGAGGTCAGCAGAACTCAGGCAGGTCCAGTACAGGTCTGGTGAGCAGAGCAGATGCAGAACAAGTCTCTGGAGATTCTTATGTCCTTATAACTCATACCAGAGGCCAGCCAATAAATCCTTTTACTCTGGTGAAGGCTTCCTTTCTCAGGTAGAAGGGCAACGGGGCAGTCCTTCAAGCAGCAGGATGGCAGGGCAATCTTTCCAGCAGCAAGGCAGCAGGGCAGTCCTTCAAGCAGCAGGGCAGCCCTTCTTCTGAGTCTTCCACAGCTCAAGAAGTGATCTGATCAATCATTCAAGAGGCTTTATATGTATACCTGGTGTCGGCATTTGAAGTTGGGGGACTCCCTATACTACCCAACCTCTGGTTCTGGAAAGCTCTTCTCTTCCCCTGTCAAGATTCCAAGTTGTCTTGGGTGACGCAAGATTGATGTCAAGTTATTTTGTGTGTGAGCTGGAGGCAGCTCTTTGAAATGGAAGTGGGGCAGGGTGAAGCTCCATCCCAACCACCCTGCCAACACCTAATCCCTGTTTGTCTCACTGTCTGGGAGGAATACATAAAGGCCAATTGCCAAGCTATTGACAGTCATGTGACCCAGCACACAAACAACAGGCACCAAATGGTTAGGATAAGACAATAACAACTTTCTAAATGTGGTATTTTCAGAATTGTGACTTAAAATCCAACCTTACTATTAAAGAGGATTTTATATTACAATTCATTTGGCTGTAAACACCACTTTCCTATCTGCTCCCAAACTTACATTATCACTTATAAAATATAATAGGGTAACCTAATGTAATCCACTGAGAGATACGCCTTACAATAGTGAAAAACAAATGTAGGAGTTTCACTTCCACTTAAAAACACATGTCCTATTTTTTTAATGTAATGCACCCTGCCCTATGGGCTACTCAGGTCCTAACATAAGGGCAATATATGTATTAAAAAGGAAGGTTTAGGCACAACGAGTGCTGCAGGCGGATTAGTATACAGGCCCTGGGTACAAAGAGTACTATTTACTAGGGACCTACAAGTAAATTAAATTTGTCAATTAGATGTAGGCCAATTGCACAATGATTAATGGAGAAAGCACAAACACTTTAGCATTGGTTATCCGTGGTAAAGTGCACAGCGTTCTAAAACCAACAAATCCGAATTCAGCAAAAGAGGAGGGTTGAAGACAAAATGTCTGGGGGATTATCATCCATGGTTGTCAGGTTTAACACTATCACTTTCCATGTGACACTCAGAGAGCATATACACAACATGTATACTGCTTTTTAACCACTGGTTCAACAAAGGGCTTGGGGTACATGGATGATGTAGTCAGCATTTGCAAAGTACATTATAAATGAATTCTTCCAGTTAAATAATTATGTGCCATTAATACTATACTATATGCAAAGATACTTATTTTATTGACAGTACAAAGATGAAATACTAAATGGTTCCTCTTGGATTTGAAACTGTAGACCTGCAGGTTTCATAGATGTCAAGTTTCCCATGTCCATGTTTCCCAATCTAGGTTTTTTCTTTTAATTCTGGGACTGCAGTCTATTTTATATTGGACCAAATAAGACTACAAGTCTCAGAATTCAAAGAAAAACATATGCTGGAGGAGTACACCATGCATCACCCGTAGACCTGGAAAACCTGACAAGGATGATGTTGAGGTTCGGTACCATGGATCCTTCTCTGGATCTGCAGAACCGAAATGGCAGACAAGAGTGTAAGTTTTCACAGTCAATCAGAAGCAACTTTTTTCATTTTTTTAAGTTTTGGTGTTCCTGCAGTATCCAAAGGTCCACATACCTCTGACTTTTTCAGAGAATTGACTCCTTTATCACCAAACTGACCTGCTCTTAAATGATATATATTTTTTTTAAAACAGCAAAACCGCATATGCCAAATATCAAAAGCACACTTTATGAGTAAAGTTCTACGTTTGTGCCAAATTTGGTGCAATTAGGTTCAGCTGTTTTTTTTTAATAGGCCATACAAGTCCTTTGAGATGTCATCAGTGATGTTATTAATTATGTCATTTAACATTTCATGAGCAATACGCGAGGTCATATGTAGCGCATGGCAGGGACACAACCTAGTTCACTAAACAGTAGGTTCTGTATTTTAGTTTGTTAAAAGTTTTATTTGTTAGTACACCTATCTATAATGTCATTTTAACCATTGTTTCTTTTTTTTTTTTTTTTCTCTGAATGTATGTTTTTTTGTTTGATATAAGTTAAGATTGTATTACCATACCTAATAATAATGTCACCTCAATCTTTGATTTCTTCAATGAATTTCTGTTTTTCTTTAATTACATTCATAGTTGAGCACACGCCCAACCCCCTCAGGCAAGTTGTGTTGAATGCCCCTAAATGTGGCTGAGGGGTTAGTCGCAGGACCTGGACTTTCAACTTCCCCATGGCGGCCCAGTCCCTGCAAAACATAACCGAAGGCTGTGAGCACCCAAGCCCCAATGGGCGAAAATCCGCCTCACAGCTGCTCAGCCCTCTCTACTCTGCATGGCCTTTCGCTGTGTGCAGTGGGGAGTTGGCCGCAGGATCTGTCTTCTGCTTAGGCCTTGTGTACAACTGTCTGTGGGTGACTAACCCCCTATGCACATGGCCAAATACCATGTGCAGCAGGGGTGTGCCCACATGGCCTGCCTTCTGACTAGGCCCTGCACCCTACTCACTTAGGGCACCTAACTGCCCTTCTGCACATGGCATTGGTCTTGCGCAGGGGGTATGGGACCTAACCTCCCCCATGTCCCAATTGCCCACACATGCCCAACCCCACCTTCCAGGCACTCCCCCCATTGCCCACAGCCTATAGCAGTGTTTGGCAGCAGGTTGGCCATGCACACAGTCCACTAATGATGGCCCACCCCACTTTTTATGACTTTTGAATTTTAAACAAATTACCCTGGTCCTACTATTGCAGCACCACAGGTGTGTCCTCGCTGGGTCCCGCAGAGCTGGGTGCTGGCATTGAGGAACCAGCGACCCCAAGTAATGTATATGTTTTTTAATTGAACTTAAGGAAGGGTCCCTTTGGGACCTTCATTCATGTCCCTGGGGTTCAGGGCATGCCCACCTTGCCCCGTTATCTGGCATTTCAAAATATTGTTAGGATTTGGAGACCAAGTCTCAGAATCCTGTAATGCTGGCCACAACATTGTCTTCGGTTGTGCGGCCATTCAACCACCTCATTGCTGGTACTGCCGTCCCAAAATGACCAATTAAAGAAAAAGCTTCTTCAGCCAATCAGAATGGTTATTTGTTTTGATACATCTGTAGTACAGATGTACCTTTTCTGAGGATTAACCCTTTCATGCCTAGCCCATACCCTTTCATAAAGACTAATTTCATGGCCATGGCAACAGCTGAACAGATTTACACCAAATCACAAAAAGCATGCTTTCTGAGTATAACTATAACTTTTTGCAAAAATTGGGTGTAATTCTTTTATGCTTATTTTGTGTATTAAACAAAAAAGTTTCCTACTTGAATTAACATGGGAAATTGCACTTTTCGGGTCCAGTCTTTTCCTTAGCCCCCACTTGATGTTTTGGCACAAAACTTTCAATTAAGGATCCAAAGTGGATGATCTTTATTTTTTTAATATTTCATGCAGATTTGCCGAATGGTGCAAAAGTTATCGTCAAAACAAAAAATGGCTCTTCTAAGGAAACCATGACTTAGTGGTTGCCATTTTGTAGTTATAGTCAGCGCGGGGAAACTTGTCGCCATTGTAGTGATATAAAAAATACAGAGTAACTTCAACATGGAAGAGAGATGCTTTGTTAACCACTGCCAGCCAAAAGCACCAAGGACTAACTGAACTGGAATGTCAAGGCAATGCATTAAATATTACATATGGGACCTTGGGCCACCACATAAGAGACGATATACACATTTATAGCTACATTACAATAACATACACCTCTTCTAGAAACAACAAGAAAATGTCAAAATAACGGTTTAAAACAAATAAATAATGTGAAAAATACATCAGTTGCCAAAAAAACAAGAACTACAGCAGTGGTTCTGCTAGAGCGCCTGGTCCTTAGTAAGTAAACTTACAAGGGGACGCGTACAGGCCGATGAACCTTTTGGATCGCATGGATTACCCTAGCCATGTTGTGACTAGTGTTATTAATATGCACTATAAGCAATCAATAATCACTAAGAGAAACATTAGTCATTAGACAATTAGATCAACATTCCATGAATGACCCCAAATCAATATACGTTTAACAATTTTTTTATTTCCCTATTAGTTACAATTCTTATGAATCAGTTAATTCAAACTTTTTAAAATCAGTTTAGAATTAATTCATTAGCGACCACCAATAACATAATCTAATCAGAATTTGAGAAAACATATGCTCCAATGCTTCAGCATAAGCTAATGCTGATGAAGAATAGGACAACATCAATAGCAGAATTCAACAATCAGTTCGTCAATCATTTGTCACTGTCAAGTCATCCATAGGAACCCTACCTAACCCAGATTAGCATCAGCATGTGGGTCTTAAACAATTTAGAAACGTGAATTTGGAAAACATCTAGATAGAAGAAAAACTATAGAAACAGCACAGTTGGTACCTAGAAGAAAAGGCATAAAGTTAATCGGTCACATCGTCATAGCTACCTACCCACGAAATGGATCAGCAACAAAGTTAGTGTTCGTCTTCAGGTCATAAATCAATCAGCAACGCATCAGGCTGTCAAGCGCATAAGCCCAATGACAGAATCTCGAATCGCGTCTCCTGACGTCATCAATTCTCCCCTCACATCTGAAGTTTTAGCCCTTTGTCATGACTTTTTATTGGAGTTTATCAGTCCATCCCCCTAATTCCTAATTGGTCAATTAATCACCAGTTATGACTCTATCCAATAATATTAATTTAGCAAATCTATGAATTCTAATATTACGCCGTTCTCAGTTCATTGAATGGTTCACTGTACAATGTCCTCATAATCTGGCTCATCAGGTATCAAAAATGTTGCATCTTCTTCTCCAGTCAGTGTCTCTATTGTCCGAGACCTGGGAAAGTACATCGAGCCTGTCTTACACCAAAATTGTTACATATTTAGTTCCATCATCGCCTGTCCGTCGGTACATTGCAGAAAATTCTAGCTAAGCAGATTTTAGTAACACAAGTGGTCAAGGTTAGTTCAACACGTTTGCTTTTCTCCAGTGCGCTAATAATTCAGCTTCTGCATGAGACCTGGCAACTAGGCCACAACTTCGGCTACGTTAACTCTACAATATAATGCAAAACATAGGTTATATATCTCAATATGGCATATTACTACATTATTATTACATATTTTCATTATTTCATGCATTTTTAATAAATTTTGTAAATTTCGCATAACTGTCCGTGGGCACATTTCAAACAGGCACATTCATTTCTCTACAATAAATTTTCTATGAACTTCCACATAAACATTCAATAATAATTTCAAAATACCGTATCTGCTTCAACAGTTCTTGACCTGTGGTTCATGGATCCTCGAGGGTCCGCAATGCCTACTTGGGGGTCTACGTCCATTAAATGAAATAAAGATTAATAACCTATATATAAAAAAACAAAATGTGCAATTTAACATTTTAAACATTCTGTAAATTTGAGGGAATTTTAATTTGGGGCAAAAAAATAAGTTGATATCCTTACCTTGATTCGTAGAGGCGCGAACAGACATTCGGAGGAGGTGGGGCTGCCCAGGAGCCCTTTAAATTTATTTCTCGCGCTCCTGCTCTACGGGAGGCGCGAACAGACATTCGGAGGAGGTGGGGCTGCCCAGGAGCCCTTTAAATTCATTTCTCGCGCTCCCGCTCTACGGGAGGCGGGAACAGACATTCGGAGGAGGTGGGGCAGCCCAGGAGTCCTTTAAATTAATTTATCGCGCTCCCGATCTACGGGAGGCGCGAACAGACATTCGGAGGAGGTGGGGCTGCCCAGGAGCCCTTTAAATTAATTTCTCGCGCTCGCGCTTGCGGGACGCGCCCGGGCGAAGGGCGGGCCCGTCCTTGCTTGTCATTGCCAGGAAAAGGCAGGGCAGGGCCCCCCCCCGACATCTCTCCTAAGGCCTTTGGATTTTGGTGACATACAGGCACGTGGCCGTCAGGAGGTACTCTCTTGGTGCTTTCTTTTTTCTTTTTTATTGTCTTGCTGCTTACATGACTGAGCCTAACTTTTAGACTATGTAAAGTAAATTAAAAGAGCAGCATTTAGTTACTGTCATTGGGGCAGGCCCAAATCCTTATATACTTGATGTTCTGCTTACATTACAAACGCTGGTTTTTGCTTGCAATTGTTGGAGGTGGGACTAAGTCCCTACAAATTTTATTTTGAGTATCTGAAAGATTGGATTCCGCCCGTGGGTGTTGGGGGTGGGATTTACCTCCCATAAACTCCTTTTGTGCCCCCTTGGCTTTTTCCTCACGCTATCTAACCTGAGGGACTCCAACAACCCATTGGGATGGGGAAAAGGAAAGACAGTGGTAACCCCACTGGGCTGGGAGGGGCGAAAAAAGTACCTCGACATGCTGCTGAAAACTGTACATTGACCCAAATTGATGATCTAATAGAGGAAGTAGAAAGTTTGCTAGCTACTAATCCTTCTAAGCCCCTTAAGAAAGGGATTACTGCTGTCACCAACAACATAAAATCCTTTTTCACCCCTGTGAACAGAGAATTGCCGTTACCTTCACCACAAGGATCTAACTTAGAACTTATTACGCCAGAAGCTTCGACCAATTTAATAGAGAGCCTCAAACTGAGCTTGCCTAGTCAGCAGGGTAGTGTGTTACCCCTTATAAATTGCGCTAATCGTTTTTTACCTCTTGCCTCCTTGGCGCCCTCTGACTTAGAGAGGAGTGTGCCAAGGGAAATTGAGGAGCCACTAATGCACTTAGCTACTCAGGGGGAACACCCTGTCGAGGCACAGTTAGTACAAATAAGAGCTTAAATTCTGAGTCTCAGAAAGTATCTTACATCTTTCAGCCACATGGTATATGAAGAGTTGGACGGCATATCTGCTGTAATTGGGGGTATAAGGAAATCTTGGTCTAAACTTGAGCCTAACTCCTTACCTAGGCAAATCCAACAAGTTGAGACATTCACAGCAGGAACACACAGGGGAAAGAGGGCTGGAGTGGCAACACAAAATTCCCATGGGGAAGAAATTGTCCTTCCTGTTGTGGTCGGCTTAAATAAATGTGACACAAACCTGAACAAAGGGGCTAATCAGGAGGCTCATAGAAATGAATTTTTAGATAAAAGTCTTATAGGTCCTCCACGAAGTGGCCCAATAAGCCAGACCAAGTACAGCCAGTATGATGTATATATGACAAACGTCCCCAAGCTAAACTATGGTCTAAAAGAACAAGGGGATTCCCTTAAGAACAAAGTAACCCACTGGATAAGGGGGGTAAAGAAGTGTAGGTCTATTATAAGGGATGACATAGTTACTGTCCAGAGATATTCAAGAGAATGCTCAGGAACAGACCTTATAGGGCTGAAACTGAGCAGCCAGAGCCTAGTAAAGGGTCTCTTGGCACTCGATCAAAGAGCGAGACCTGGTACTTCATCCCAAGTGTCACTTGTCCAAACAATCCCCCAATCACTTGCTAATCTGTTTTTTAAAGAGAGATATAACATCCCAATGCCCCCCAGCACATGTACTTCAAGAAGGGATCATAGGAGCAGCCCAATTTCAACCATAGATTGACATGAAGCCCCCATAGTGAAGGATGGGAGAGACGGCATACCCAGTAAAATGGCTTTGGACCCCTGTATACTAAGCAATCAGACATTGGGTACGCTGGGGGTAGAGCCAAGAGTACATTGTAGTGACCAAGCAGAGGAGATGGACTGCGGAGTAACGCCTTACTTAAGTGAGAACAGATGGAAGCTGCAAGATATGGGGGATGGAACTGATTCACTAATTAAGCTCCTATCTTGGAATGTGGCTGGTCTGTCTCAAAAAATAGCTAACCCTGATTGGTGCAGCCTCATAGACCAACACCATATTATTTTATTGCAGGAGACATGGGCCTCTTCTGCGATTAATAGAGTAGGTTATTGGACCTTTCAGAAGGCCGCGCTCCCATCACCATCTGGCAGGGCATCAGGGGGTTTGATAACCTGGCTAAAACATGATCTGTTCCCAAAGGTGAAGGAGCTAACAACCCCCACTAGGGACATACTAGCTGTCGAGGTCGAACTTAGCAGTCCAAGGGGGCCCTGTTCGTATAGTATTTGTAAACATATATGTTAGACCTGGCCCCCAAAGGTCTCAGACCGCTTTGATAAGTGCGCTTTTTTTTATGCTAACAGACCTCCTGAACTGTTTACCAGGGGGGCAGGGCTTAATTGTTGCAGGAGATTATAATATGCAACTGAATTATAGAGACGACTACCAGCAAAAAGGAACCCAGTTTGCAGATCCATGGGATAGATCTGGGCCGGTCCAGGCCACAACTAAGAAAGCAGGGGGAGCATTAGATCTATTAGAGGATCTAATAAAAGCAAAGGGGTTAAGAATAGCAAATGGGAACACGAAGTCAGACACCCCGGCGTTGCCTACATACAGGAGAGGTCCATATTCGAGCCATCTAGATTATGACTTAGTAGACGACGCGCTCTGGCAATCCCTTATCGATATGGTCATTCTTCCACGTAATGATAGTGACCACCAAGCTCTAAGTACCCCCTTTTCTACTACCTTATTTAGTTGTAAAACATTGACAAAGTGGGTCAAGGGCAATGCCCTAATTATGACAAATGATTATAAAAATGTGAAATGGGAACTGGTGGAAGATGATGCAAATTTTCAGTTATTAATTTATAAAATAGTCACATCAACGCTTTTACCCTTGAAATATACTGATTTCGTACTGGTGGACCTGATCAATTTGCACAGTATTTTGACCAATCGGCTAAAACCATATTTCCAGGTAGTAAGGAGGGGGGCAGAAATTGGGGCCAGAACATTGAGGTGGTTTTCTAACTCCTGCTGTCAGGCCAAAACACAGTTATTGGGAGCACTGAAGGCAGGGAACTGCCGAGATATAAGAGTATCCAGGGTCGCGTACAAAGCAGTACTAAAAAATGCTAAAGAAAGAGTGGGAAACCAAATATTGGAATGGGTTGGTAGATGCACTTCATGAGAAGGATCTTAAACTGTTTTGGAAATTAGTGACAGGTAAAGGTAGCTCCCAAACTGTGAAGAACTACCCCGTAATCCAGCCAGAAACTTGGTTGTCACATTTTAAAAATGTATATAGAGTGGCTCCAATTAGTAGCATTACTGTCCCTTTATTAAAACCCAATGGGCCCTTTATTTCCTATACACCAACTGTTGTGATAGTTACACTACCTAAATTTGACTTGGATCTCTTTTCTCTAAAAGAAACAACTTTGGCTCTCCAATCAGTACGTAAAGGGAAGGCCCCCGGGCTAGATGGTATCCCAGGTGATTTATACCTGTCTTGACCGACAACTTGGTCTCTATATTTAAATGCGCTCAGTAATGAGATATTGAGGGGTGGAAGACCTCCCCCCACGTGGCAAGGAGCAATTATAGTCCCTATTTTCAAGAAAGGGCCAAGGGAAGAACCAACTAATTATAGGCCAATAAGTCTAATTGATGTCAGCCAAAAAATATTCTGCAAGCAGGTACTGAACAGACTACAGCCATGGATAGAGGATTCTCATATCCTTTCCGACTTCTAGGCAGGATTTAGGAAAGGAGTGAGCACCATAGATCAGGCGTTCAGGTTTAATCTTCTTTGCTGGAAATACCCGTCACTCAACAAGAGCCACTTGTATGTGGCTTTTATCGATCTAAAAGCTGCCTTTGATATGGTTCCACGGGAATTATTGTGGAATGTTCTGGAGAGCTACCAACTTGACAAAGAATTACTAAGATTGATTAGGTACCTACACGAGGGGACTTATGTTCAGGTACGTTGGTCTCAAAGTGGTGATCTAACAGAAGCTATACCTGTTGATAGGGGGGTCAGGCAGGGGTGCGTCCTGGCCCCCACATTGTTCAATCTTTTTATCAATGGTGCGGTGGACCAGCTGTTACACTGTAACCATGATGCTCCAAAGTTAGAAGGAGCCTTTGTCCCCACTTTAATGTTCGCTGATGATACTTTATTAATTTCAAGAACTCCAATGGGCCTACAAAATGAACTGGATGTTTTTTACAATTTTTGCTCCAGTAGAGGACTTGAAAGAAATCCAACCAAATCAAAGTTCATGGCTTTTAATCCACATAAATCATTCAGGGGGACAATGACTATAGCAGGCCATCCGGTAGAGAGAGTTAGTCAATTCGACTATCTGGGGCTTAGGTTAGCAGATGATCAACAGTGGTTGGCGCAGATTGGGAAGAGTTTGTCAGTTCTTAGACAGAGGTCAGCAGTGATAGGGAGGGAAATTGCTAATATTTCAGAAGGGGAGATCTCACCTGCTATTACAGTCTACAAAGTAGCGGCAGTGGCAGCTTCAACTTATGGTGCCGAGCATTGGGGGCACTCTAATTCTAGGTGTTTGACGATGGTAGAAAACCGCTTTATACGTAATTTTTTGCGGCTGCCAATGAGTACCCCCTTATACCTCTTAGATTTGATTTAGCCTTAAACGAGGTTCATAATGAAATTGCTCTAAGACCTCTTATGTATTGGGTCCATCTCTGGACTTCTGAGTATTTGTCCACCTTCCAAACAGCAACAGATGAGTTTCTTGTGGGTGACTGTGCATTAAAAATCCCCTGATTTAGATATATCAGAGACATGTGTAAACTCCTTAAAATGGAGGATGTGTGGAGAGATCCTCATACCTTGACCAAGGAAGTAAAAGTGCGCATAAATAGGTGCTACTGGGAGAATATTCTGGTGCAAATTTGGTCTAAAAAAACTCAAGGTAGCCGGACCCTACAGTTTTTGGACCATAAATGTAGCCCTAAGTTTGAGGCCTATAAGGATAATGTAAATCCTACTTACACCAAAACCCTCTTTATTAAATTCAGATTAGGGATTCTCCCGCTCAAGACATTTACTGCGAGATGGAGCGTGGAGGATTGCAATCTGACCTTCTGTCATTATTGTCAAGAGAAACCAGAGTCACTCCACACTTTATGTTTTTTTGTCCTAGATATCTGGCCCCCAGGAAGAAGTGGATTATCCTGTTATGTAGGTCAATGGGGATAAGAGAATGCAATACATCATTACGTATTTTGACATCTGATACAACTGACAAGGTAGTCTTTTCAGTTGCAAGATACCTGCAAAACGCATGGGCTATAGGAACCAGAGAATTGTTATAATTGTGTATTTTAACAAATTGATTTTAGATTAGAATTATTTAATGTAGCAGCTGATAATTGATTGGAGTTAAGATATAGTGGCCCATTGTATTTAATATCTTAATATTTTAATATTTTAGGATTTTAAGATTTTAAGATCAATGTCTGTTTCGCCTTAATCCACGATTATTACTGGAATTCTGGAGTAGGAAGCAGGGGGTATACTACAGTAAGTGCCCCGTGGGCGCAGCTGGCATTGACGCCCACTTGTACATCCTGGGACATTGGTATTATCAAAATGGTTGCATATGCTAGTGCAGCTCCTTTTATAATACAAAACGGACTGCCGTACATTTTGTGCCACGCGTTCACAAGGGGGCATTCCTTCATTCGTTTCGGGACATGGCTCTATGCAAATTGAGGAAACACTTTACCTTGTGCCTGTACTGTTTTACATACGTGAGTGGAAAAGGTAACAAGCATTTGCAATGCACTAGGGTCTTACATTTGTCGGAGTTACAGCTATTCACAGTTGTAAACTCCCAACTGGATTTTTCTTGCACTAAAAGAAAAAAACAGTGCGATCGCGCTGCTACAGTTCACACGTAATAATACCTATCGGCAAAAGTGCAATTGTTAACGCAACTGGCAAAAGTGCAATTAACTGTGTTAAAAGGTCGATAGTATGCGAAGCGCTCGAATTTTGCCCAGTGAGATCGCACTGCGAAAATAGAGAAAAAGTAGTCCACAACCCCAGCGAGACTCGCATGTTTTCTGTACTTGGTCGCTGCGCTCGAGGAGGGCTAACCACCGGAAAAGGCATGACGTATGCGTGCCTTCCACTAATCAAAGGAAGCGGAGTCTAACAAGCAAGCCAACTTGCCAATGAAAGACACTGACGAGACGTCAACGGGGCTCCGAGACCTTTTCTAATACCTAAAGCGTCTCGCTTAGAAAAACGCATGCGCAAGCGCATGCAACACAGGCTCGACCCTAAAAAGAGCTATCAGGAGGCGCACTGTTATATAAACACAAAAATACAGTGTTTCCTTTGGGTTCACTCTAGATTAAAAAAATATATGTGAATAGGAAAATGAAAGCATAATGCCCAAAGAGAATATGTCAGTAATATGCAAGTCTTAAAACATTGTATTAAAAAAACAGAATGATATAAAATTGGAGAATCAGAACAAGTCAGTTATCACTGCATACACATATTATTCGACTTCATATGGAGAAACAAATTTAACGTGCTACAAAATCATATCACCACAGTAGCTCATGTTTGCCAATATGTGCAATAAACAAAGAAACAAAATAGGCACCTTTATGTGGGGCACGGTCACAAAGGGGCATCATGACACAAGGGTGGCTGCGATGGCTCTAGGCAGCCAAAAGTGCACCTGTGCTACGAAAGGACAGGAATGCTCTATATAATTTTAAATAAAAACAGTGCATTCCTTCCTGTTCCCTTTTCGCGCAGCAAGGGGGCTTGCTGCATTGCCCTGCTTAAAAAAATGATAAATATGAGCCTAAGCGGCTGCGTGTCCACGTCACCCTTCACTCAATTTTGATTCATCACTTGTGTCCACGTATGGCATATTATTATAAATACAAAACACGAATGATTGTTACGTATTTCTTTTGAGTACTGTAAAATAATCATCATACGAAAAACTGAGAAGAGTGAGTCGTCAAAGAAAACTTTATGTGAGCAACTGTCACCAAGTAAAAGTGCCATGTCACCACATCACTTTGTCAGAAACAAAAAAAACCCATAAATAATGTGCTTCATAAAGAACTTCTGCCTTTTTTATATGCTGTAAATAACAGATGTTACTACTGCACAAAGAATGGCGCTTAAGTTACTAACCTTAGAAGAATAAAAGCTTGAGCCTGTCTTGTTGGAGTTCGAACTGCTGACCTTCCGATCACTGCATTTTTTCAGCAGTGAGCATTCAAGTCACTGACCATCCAGCCTTACCTTTGCCTCACAACCCTTTGAGCTAAGCTCTACCTTTGACCATGCACTTCTGAAGTTAAATCTTGTTGAGCTGGCATAACTTTAGTAAGTCAACTACAACGGCCTGTAAAATATCAAATCAAATCAAATCATTAGCATTTATAAAGCGTGCTACTCACCCGTGCGGGTCTCAAGGCGCTAGGGACAAAGGGGGTGGTTATCGCTGCTCGAACAGCCAGGTCTTTAGGAGTCTCCGGGAAAGCGGAGTGGTCCTGGGTGGTCCTGAGGCTGGTGGGGAGGGAGTTCCAGGTCTTGGCCGCCAGGAAGGAGAAAGATCTCCCACCCGCTGTGGAGCATCGGATGCGAGGGACGGCGGCGAGTGCGAGGCCAGAGGAGCGGAGGGGGCGGGTGGGGACGTAGAAGTTGAGGCGTCTGTTGAGGTATTCCGGTCCCTTGTCGTGGAGGGCTTTGTGTGCGTGGGTGAGAAGTCGGAAGGTGATCCTTTTGCTGACTGGGAGCCAATGCAGGTGTCTCAGGTGTGCAGAGATGTGGCTGTTGCGGGGTACGTCGAGGATGAGGCGGGCTGAGGCGTTTTGAATGCGTTGCAGGCGATTTTGGAGTTTGGCGGTGGTCCCAGCGTAGAGGGTGTTGCCGTAGTCCAGGCGGCTCGTGACGAGGGCGTGGGTCACGGTTTTTCTGGTGTCGGCGGGGATCCAGCGGAAGATCTTGCGGAGCATGCGGAGGGTGAGGAAGCAGGCGGAGGACACGGCGTTGACTTGCTTGGTCATGGTGAGAAGGGGGTCCAAGATGAAGCCGAGGTTGCGGGCGTGGTCTGCGGGGGTCGGTGCGGTACCGAGGGCCGTGGGCCACCAGGAGTCGTCCCAGGCGGACGGGGTGTTGCCGAGGATGAGGACTTCAGTTTTTTCAGAGTTCAGCTTTAGGCGGCTGAGCCTCATCCAATCTGCGACGTCCTTCATACCCTCTTGTAGGTTGGTCTTGGCGCTGGCGGGGTCCTTGGTGAGGGAGAGTATAAGTTGGGTGTCGTCGGCGTAGGAGGTGATGATGATGTCGTGCTTGCGTACGATGTTAGCGAGGGGGCTCATGTAGACATTGAAGAGTGTCGGGCTGAGTGATGAGCCTTGAGGTACGCCGCAGATGATCTCAGTGGGTTCTGAGCGAAACGGAGGGAGGTAGACTCTTTGGGAGCGGTTTACGAGGAAGGAGGCGTTCCAGTCCAGGGCCTGGTCTTGGATCCCGGTGGAGCGGAGGCGGGTGATTAGGGTGCGGTGACAGACGGTGTCAAAGGCAGCCGAGAGGTCGAGAAGAATGAGGGCGACTGTTTCACCGTTGTCCATCAGGGTTCTGATGTCGTCTGTGACTGAGATGAGGGCGGTTTCAGTGCTGTGGTTGGTTCGGAATCCGGTCTGTGAGGGGTCGAGCAGGTTGTTGTCTTCCAGGAAGGTGGTCAGCTGTTTGTTGACGGTCTTCTCTATTACTTTGGCTGGGAAAGGCAGAAGGGAGATGGGGCGGAAGTTTTTCAGGTCGCTCGGGTCAGCCGTAGGTTTCTTTAGTAGTGCGTTGACTTCGGCGTGTTTCCAGCATTCGGGGAAGGTAGCAGAAGAAAAAGAAGAGATGATGATGGTCTGGAGGTGCGGGGCGATGATGTTGTCGGCTTTGTTAAAGATGAAGTGCGGGCAGGGGTCCGAAGGGGCGCCGGAGTGGATAGAGTTCATGATGGATTTGGTTTCTTCCGTGCTGATGTGGGTCCAGTTGTTGAGGGTGATGGTCGGGGATGTGGGTTCGGTGGTGTTAGGTTGGGTCTGGTGTCCGAAGCTGTCGTGGAGGTCGCTGATCTTGCGATGGAAGAAAGTGGCGAGGGATTCGCATAGATCCTGTGAGGGCGTGACGGCGTTGGCGCTGGGGTTGGAGAACTCCTTGACGATGCTGAAGAGTTCTCTGCTGTTGTGGCTGTTTTTGTCCAGTCTGTCGGTGAAAAAATTCCTTTTGGCAGTGCGGATCAGGTGGTGGTGTTTGCGGGTAGCGTTCTTGAGGGCGGTCATGTTGTCAGCGGTGCGGTCCTTGCGCCAGGCTTTCTCAAGTGCGCGACAAGTTTTCTTTGATTCTTTGAGGGTGTCAGAGAACCAGAGGGGTTTCTTGGTGTTGTTCTATCGCTGCGAGCGTTTGAGGGGAGCAAGGTTGTCTGCGCAGTTGGAGATCCAGTTTGTGAGGTTGAGGGCTGCGACGTTGGGGTCGGTGGTGAGGGTGGGTTGGTTGGCGGCGAGTGCGGCGAAGAGTTGCTCTTCAGGGATCTTGTTCCACTGTCGGCGAGAGATGGGTTGAGTGCGGAGGTGGCGGGTCTCGCGTCGGAATGTGAAGTGGACGCAGTTGTGGTCGGTCCAATGAAGGGCGGAGGCGTGGCTGAAGAAGACGTGTTTGCTGGCGGAGAAGATAGGGTCGAGTGTGTGTCCGGCGATGTGGGTGGCAGTGTTCACCAGTTGTTTGAGGCCGAGGTTGGCGAGGTTGTCGAGCAGGGTGGTGGTGTTGGGGTCGTTGTTTTGTTCCAGATGGAAGTTGAGGTCGCCTAGGAGGATGTAGTCCGGTGAGGCGAGGGCGTGCGGGGAGATGAAGTCGGCGATGGTGTCGCTGAAAGGGGCGCGAGGTCCGGGAGGACGGTAGACGAGGGATCCTCTGAGGGTGGTCCTCGGGTCGGTGCGAATCTGAAAATGCAGGTGTTCAGCGGCAAGAGGGGAGTCTTCAGTGGAGGTGGTGACGCTGATGGAGTCTTTGAAGACAATGGCGATACCTCCTCCCACTTGGTTGGTGCGGTCTTTCCTGGAGATCTTGTAGCCTTCGGGGATGGCGGTGGCAATGTCTGGAGCAGAGGAGGCGTTCATCCAGGTCTCCGTGATGAAGGCGACGTCCGGTGCTGTGGAGTCTAGGAGGTCCCAGAGTTCAACGGCGTGTTTGTGAACGGAGCGAGCGTTGACTAGGATGCACTTGAGGTGGTTGATGGCGCGTGGGCATGTGGTCGTAGTTGTTGCATGGTGGAAGATGCGTTTGCAGGAGTTGCAGGCGAAGGGTCCATGGGTGCGTTTGGGGTGAGCTTGGAAGCAGGTGTTGGAGCGTCCTGGGTTGAGGGCATGGAGGGTGGTGGGGTAATAGCGGATCATCGGGGCTTGGTAGCGCTGGGGACCAGGGGTCATGGCGCTGGGCGCGGGCCAGGCGCGGACGGGCACAGACGGGCTTGCCTCTGGCGCGCCTCTGGCGCGCCAGCGGCGTAGTCGCGCAGCGGCCGCCATATGAGGTAGGAGGGGGGGAGGGGTCAGCTGGGGGCGAATGGGAGCTGGGGGGCGGGGGCGTGCAGGAGGTCGCGGCGGGAAAGCGCGAGGGAGGGGGGGGGACAGAGAGTGAGAAGAGCTGGGGGAGGGGGGTTTAAGGGTGGAGGGGGGAGAGTGTTAGGAGGTTTAGGAGATTAGGGAGAAAGATAGGTGTAGGGTTGTGAAGATAGGGGAGGGGGGGTTGTAGAGGTGGGTGAGGGTGAGAGGTAGAGTGAGGGGATAGGAAGATAGGTAATAGAGGGGGTGGCGGGAGGGGGGGAGAGATAGAGAAATAGGTAGAGAGAAAAGGTAGATAGAGAAATCGATAGATAGGGAAAAAGATAGAGAGATAGGAAGATAGGTGGAGAGTGAGGGAGTTGGAAAGTGGGATAGAGAGATGGAGAGATAGGTAGATAGGAGGAGTGAGGGAGGTAGAAAGTGAACGGGTTAGATAGGGGAGATAGAGGGGGGGATGCGAGTGGGGGAGGGGGATGAGGCAGGAGCAGGAGGGCAGGCGCGGGGAGAAGAGGACGGAGGAGGCAGAAGAGCCGAAGGCAGAAGACAAGAAGACAAGAAGAAAAGAAGAACAGAAGAAAAGAAGAACAGAAGAGCAGAAGACCGGAAGGACTGAAGACCGGAAGAGCAGAAGAGCAGAAGACCGGAAGACACACAGAAGAACACAGAAGAACACAGAAGAACAGAGAGGAGTACAGAAGAACAGAGAAGAATACAGAAGAACACAGAGGAAGACAGAAGAAGACAGAGGAAGACAGAAGAACAGAGAAGAATACAGAAGAACACAGAGGGAGACAGAAGAACACCGAGGAAGACAGAAAAACACAGAGGAAGACAGAAAAATACAGAGGAAGACAGAGGAAGACAGAAGAAGACAGAAGAAGACAGAAGAACACAGAAGAATACAGAAGAACACAGAGGGAGACAGAAGAACACTGAGGAAGACAGAAAAACACAGAAGAAGACAGAAGAAGACAGAAGAAGACAGAGGAAGACAGAAGAAGACAGAGGAACACAGAAGAACACAGAAGAACACGGAGGGAGATACAAAAAACGAAGAAACAGAGTGCAGAATACCACAGCAGAAGATGAGGAAGAAGAGAAGAGGAGAGAAGACGGGGAGAAGAGGAGTACAGAAGAAGAATACAGACGAGGAGCGAGGAGGAAGAACAGAGAAGAAGGAAAGAGGAAAAGAAGCAGGAGCAGGAGAGAGGGTGAGTAGCGCGGGGCAGAACGAGGGGCTGGGAGGTGGGGGGTACTTACTGTGGGGTGGGTCTCAGGAACTCAGGAACCTGGAGGAGCTGCAGCGGCAGGGGGAGCGACCTACCCTTGGGTCAAGGGTATGTATAGCCAAATATGGCTTGAAGCCAAATATGGCTTCAAGCTTCCATGTGTAACCTGACTGCAGCAGTGAACATCCTGATGTCAGACTTGTCAAAATAGCGATTTCTCAGAGGCGGGAAATCCCTACTGTTAAACATTCTTAAGACACCACTAATCAGGGCCGGCTTAACACTGGAGGCACAAGAATCCACAGTCTTTGTTGGCACACCCATAGACTTCCTTTCTCAAAGGATTTCCCTCACTACCGCCCTCCAACAGTGGCACTCATCTCTCCATAACCCCTGTTTTATAGGTATTTCATTTGTCTCATAGTGTTAACCATACCAGTGTAGGGTGTCACAGCACTATACATCACACTCATTTTACAGAGACAATGAATGATAAATGTGTAAATCAGTGTATAGGAGATGTTATGTAGGAAAATGTGGACTTCAAGGTGTAGGAGTCACCTGCCACCCATACTGATAGGCAGTATATTTTAGGTGTGCTTTGTCGGGGGAAGCATGAACTCAGGATTTTTAATTTAACACAGTGGTTGAGATCGGCTTTACTAATAAGGATGTATTTTAACCCAAACAAACGCTTTTTGGCAACATTATGATAATGAAAGACTGGTGAAAACCACACACTGTTTTAACCTATACATTGCAGCTTGCCTGCAGCTCTATGATGACAGTTCATAGCTCATTGTGTTATATTAGGATTGTAACATATGACCTGAAAGCAATTGAAGGATCTCTCTGACAAAAGGAGTAACCCAATGAGCTATCTACAAACAATATAAGTCTGTGTTTTGCATGGTACATGTCCCTTGAAGGATGCATTTTAACCCTCTGCATTACCTTATGATGAATCAAAACTGCCACTATACAAAACTGGGATCACTCTCCAGCAGGTACATTAATCAAAACTGGGATCACTCTCCAGCAGGTACATTAATCATCAGAGTTATCTTGACATTTTTATGTTTCCCTTAAAATTGCTGGACACACAAGGAACTCTGCAACAGGTGCTTTTAAACCCATAAAATATTTCAAAACACAGCATCCCCCGAGCGCAGCACCCAGTGCGGTAGCACCTGTTGCACCACCTTACAGCTGGTCCTGCTACTAATTGTACCTTGTGGCCCACAAAGCAGGTTGCCTGATATTTTTAAAGTAGAACATGTGTGAATTTAAAGTTGCCATGTTCCTCTAGTGTCTAACCCCCAAAAGCTATTTCCACTGACAGGGCTGTGGCTGGATCCTGGTAAATGGCAAAGTAAATTTTATAAATGTTAATTTGTATTTTTTCACAGCAAATGGCTAGAATAACCATTCAAAGTCTATTCTTTTACTTGAATAAAAACCCAAACAATTGCCCCAGTTAGGCTAATTAGCATTAGCCTGCAACAGCTGTCCTTGATATTCCGCCCTGAAAGTAAGGTGTGAAAACTGCCCCAACAGCAAAGACAGTAGCGTTGATGTGAGATAGTGTTATACTTCCCGTTCCACAAAGATCTTTTGGGGTGGATCAAGGGACTTAATTAGCTTGAAAGCAACCAAAGTGAGGACCGCCCTTTCACAAGCAGATATCAAGTGAAACCTGGAGGAGGGCAGACCTTTATTCCTCACTCTTACATTAGCCAGGCCTGCTCCTTTACCAATTGGAGGGAAACTGCCCCCAAAATATATTTGTAGTGGACATAGGGGATGGGACTGATCATTTACCTGGCCACACACCTGGGTGGACACAAGGGTGGTCATTACAACCCTGACGGTCAGTGTTAAAGTGGCGGTAAAACCACCAACAGGCTGGGGGTAAAAAAAATGGAATTACGACCGTGGCGCAAACCGCCAACATAGACAGCCACTTTAACACTCTGACCGCCACAGCGGTTCAAACAAACACCGCGGCGGTAACCGCCAACAGACAGGCGAAAGACAATGTACTGCCCACAGAATTACAAGCCACCAATCCGCCACCTTTTCCGGGGCGGATTCACCGCGAACAAAAACATGGCGGAAACAGGACTTCGAAGGGAAAACGCTCACCTCTGCACACCCCATGAGGAACCAGGACGCCATGGAACCGGAACTTCAGATACTCCCAGCCTTTATCTTCCTGCTCCTCTACCAGGAGCACGAACACCGGCGGCGAAAACCACAGTGAGTAGTGCACCTATGACACAGGGCAGGGAGAGGGAAAAATAGCGACACACAGACGCAATACGCAACACCCCCACCCTCACCCACGACAACACACACACCAATACATATTGATACATCACAGTTACACCCACCAATCCCCCTGGAAGAATGCAAGGGCAAAATTAAATGAGTCGAATGATTGTAATATATATTAAAATACAGTAATCAAAAATATTTATGTATATACACATTTACACTATGAACAATTATGTACACCAAGAACACAAGTCCAAAGGATTCCACCATCATAGTCCGTGGACCACTGGGCCCAAAAGGCATGGGCGAGGCCCACACTCAATACCCAAACAAGACGGAGAGAACACTGCAGGGGCATCAGATAGAAATAAAACAGGTACCTCAGGGGGAAGGGAGGGAGGGGCATCTCAGCCGGATGAGTGCACGACCCCAGCTCCACGAGGGGGCTCCATGCCCATTGATGTCTCCTGGGGAGTGCAAAGCTACAGTCTCTCAAGTCTCTACACGGGGTGGGTTGCCCACTGTTCAATCCTGGGGAGTGCAAAGCCACAGTCTCTCAAGTCGATAACAGTGGGTGGGTTGTCCACTGTTTAATCCTGGGGAGTGCAAAGCCACAGTCTCTCAAGTCGCTACAGTGGGTGGGTTGCCCACTGTTCAATCCTGGGGAGTGCAAAGCCACAGTCTCTCAAGTCTCTATCCTGGGGAGTGCAAAGCCACAGTCTCTCAAGTCTCTACAGTGGGTGGGTTGCCCACTGTTCAATCCTGGGGAGTGCAAAGCCGCAGTCTCTCAAGTGGATAACAGTCTCCACTGGTTCTGGAGGGGGCTTGGTGCCCAGAGTGCTTCATCCTGCCAAGGACAGAGGTAGTGGATGTAACTCTCCACTGGTTCTGGAGGGGCTTGGTGCCCAGAGTGCTTCATCCTGCCAAGGACAGAGGTAGTGGATGTAACTCTCTACTGGTTCTGGAGGTGGCTTGGTGCCCAGAGTGCTTCATCCTGCCCGTGGCAGCCTCAGTAGCGTAGTAAACATTGGCGCTCACTGTCCTGCGGTGGTGCTGGCGGTCTTGTCCTGGGCAGCGGGGCTGCTGCTGGCGGTCCTGTCTTGGGCAGCGGGGCTGCTGCTGGTGGTCCTGTCTTGGGCAGTGGGGCTGCTGGCGGTCTTGTCCTGGGCAGCGGACCTGCTGGTGGCGGTCCTGTCTTGGGCAGCGGGGCTGCTGGCGGGCTTGTCCTGGGCAGCAGGGCTGCTGCTGGTGGTCCTGTCTTGGGCAGCGGGGCTGCTGGCTGTCTTGTCCTGGGCAGCGGGGCTGCCTCTGACGGTCTTGTCTTGGGCAGCGGGGCTGCTGCTGGCGGTCTTGTCCACTGTGCTGATCTTCCCAGACTTGCCGGTTTTCATGTGCCCCTTCCCCAGCTTGGATGGTGTCGCAGCTGTCTCCACACTCCCAACTGTACCCCTGGGAGCGGCTTTGGTGGCTGATTTCTTTACCCTCTCCCACCGGGCACTGGCCAACTTTTTATGCTTGACAGGTGGGGGACTGTCCGTACTCTGGCTCCTTGCCACACTGGCTGCCCTGCTGCCTGGTGCATTCCATAATCCGGTGGCTACTGGCACCACTGGTCCTGCTGATGTTGTGGCTGAGGTGCTAGGTTGTGACCTGGAGAGTCGGGCCCTAGGAGACTGAAGGGGTGGGGGAGGTGAGGGAGAGAGGTCAAGGTTGGCCAGGAAAAGTTTCTTCGGAACACTGGGACGGGTAGCTGGAGGGGGTTTGGGAGTGGAGGAAGAGGTAGTGGTTGTAGGAGGTGCACGTTTGCTGACTTTGGGTGAAGGTGCATGGGCTGGAGGCTGTCGTGAGGTGGATGGCAGGTGGGTGTGTGGCTGCGTTTCTGTACCTTGGGAGGTGGCCTCACAGACACACTGGGAGAGGACAGAGGGGACGTGTGAATAGTAATAGGGGTGGTGACTGCACGTGAGCGGGTGTGGTGGTGGGTGTGCTGGTGATGGACCTAGTGGCTGAGGATGTAGTGCATGCAGATGTGAGTGGAGACGAGACAGGGAGAAATGAGGGAGACGAGGAGGAGGGAGACACAGTGGAGGCAGTGGATGTTGGTGTGTCTCCATGTGTGTGATGCTTGCGTGAGTGCCTGTGGGATGTGTGGTGCTTATGTTTGCCTGAGCTTCCCTTGTGTGTTGAGGTGTGTGCATGCTGGTCTGATGGTGTGCTTGGGATAGGCTGAGGTACAGGGGTGTGGGTCTGGGTGGAGGAAGTTGGAGGGGAGAGGCTAGAGACAGGGACAATGGCTGCCATCAGTGCTGAGGCCAGAGTCTGAAATGCTCGCTGAAGGGCTGCTTGACCAGAGTGAATGCCCTCCAGGTATGCATTGGTTTGTTGCAACTGCCTCTCTACACCCTGGATGGCATTCAAAATGGTAGACTGCCCAACAGTGAGGGACCTGAGGAGGTCAATGGCCTCCTCACTGAGGGCAGCAGGGGTGACTGGAGCAGGGCCTGAGGTGCCTGGGGCGAAGGTGATGCCCACTCTCCTGGGTGAGCGGGCACGGGGCAAAAGCTGAGGGGCTGCTGGGAGGGCGGTGCTGGTAGGGGCGGTGGCGGCTGTACCTGTAGATGCAGGGGGCACAGATGGGCCTGCCACAGCAAGGGAGCTCCCATCAGAGGAGTAGTCCGTTCTCGCTGGTGTCAGCTCCTGTCCCCGCCGTGGAGCTCCCCTTGCCCTCTGTCCCACTGGTGAATTCAGACTCTGTAGTTTTGCCCTCCAGGGCCATGTGGGTGCAGCTCCCTCCTGCTCCGGTGCCACTGCTCCTCCGCCTGATGATGCTAATGCACACAAGATCAGGGAGACCACAAAAAGGGGGGGGGGGACAGAAGAAAGACATGTTGAGTGCATGCAATACCGCTACCGTTGACGGACACAACAGACACAGAAGCCCCCTGCACTACGCCGCGCACTTGGAGTCCACTATTCAATCCCAGGGACATGGGTTACAAGGCTATGGCTGATTTCTGCACACATGGATGTCACAGGAGCCTGACTTGGTGTAGTTGGCACTGTACACAGGTGGGATGGGGTGCCACAGGGCCTGCCTTAAGTAGGGTCCTTGCCTACTTAAGTCACCCTGGCCTAGGGGAATCCACAGCCCACCTCCCCCACCCAGACACCTACAATGCTCGCTGAATCAGCAGAATGAGAGTGTACTCACCCCCTTGTTGCTGCTGTGATGCCCGCAAGCGCCCATCCAACTCCGGGTACGCCACTGCCATGATCCTGAACATCAGAGGGGGGTAATGGTGCGACGGGCACCTCTCCCACGTTGGGAGGCCATCCCCAGCTGGGCCTCCGCCGTCTTCTTGCTCCAGCGGCAAATGTCCTGCCATCTTTTCCGGCAGTGGGTGCTCCATCTGTGGTAGACCCCAGGGTCTGGGCTTCCTTGGCGATGAGACGCCAAATGTCCTTCTTCTGGTGGGTGCTGACCTACAGGAATAGTACAGGGGAAAAGGAGAAGATATTACCGCCCGCACCGTCACAGTCATTGGCCCCAATCCCTACCCTTGCCATGACGCACATGCACTCACCGTCTTTTCATGTACGCCTCATTCTCACCCCCACTATCTTTCATCCACCCCACTCCACACAGGCATTGCCCATACAGCATGCTCACAGTGTACTTACCTGTTTGTCTGGAGGACCGTAGAGTAGCGTGTACTGGGGGAGGACCCTATCCATGAGTTTCTTCAACTCCTCCGTGCTGAAGGCAGGGGCCCTTTCCCCAGACATTGTCTCTTCCAGACTGAGGTCACAGCAGCACTTGCATTGAAGGTCCTCTCCTGTCGAAGATCAGGTATCAAGTGATTAAACAGAGAGAAAATGGCGGTCACGTCCCCGGCGGTGCGTACTGTCACCGCCGGCGTACATCGTCATTGGCTCCTGGGACCCATAGGGTCCAATGTTAACCAATGCAGGATTGCACCACGGTCTTCGACAGCCTACCGCAGCGGTGTACAACACCAGCGCAGTTACCTCATGTCCCCTTGTCCAACTTTACAGGTCAGGCAGCCACCATTTCATGCGCCCACATGGCATTTTTTTTGACTGCGTCACACATATGTAGGCCTTGCTTAAACACTCATACAGGCTAATTTCGACTTGCTAATATTTTCAGAGTAAGCTGTGTTTACGTACCTCAGATTTGGTTGACTCTCTCCTGGCTGTTCTCCATAGGCACCGTCCGCTGGGGCATGTGAGGAGATGGCGGCATCCTCCGGTGTACAGACCGCTGGAGGACCTTTCGACAATGGAGGAGCGACATGTGATCATCACCTACAGGCTTGATCGTGCCACAATCCATGAACTGTGTGCCCAGTTGGAGTCAGACCTGATGTCAGCTATCCGCCATCCCACAGGAATCCCCCCTCAAGTGCAGGTGCTGTCAGTACTCCATTTCCTAGCAAGTGGGTCTTTTCAAACTACAGTGGCCATAGCATCAGGGATGTCCCAGCCTATGTTTTCCAAAGTGTTGTCCAGAGTGTTGTCTGCCCTACTGAAACACATGCGGAGCTACATTGTTTTCCCTCAGGTGGAGGATTTGCCTACAGTGAAAGGTGATTTCTATTCCCTGGTACATATCCCCAACATCATAGATGCCATTAATGGGACACATGTGGCCTTGGTACCCCCCCGCAGGAGTGAACAGGTGTACAGAAACCGGAAGAGTTACCATTCCATGAATGTGCAGATGGTGTGTTTGGCAGACCAGTAATCTCCCATGTTAATGCCAAATTCCCTGGCTCAGTGCATGACACTTACATCCTGCGGAATAGCAGCCTCCCTTATGTGATGGGGCAACTCCAGAGGCACTGGGTGTGGCTATTAGGTGAGCACATGGACCCAATACAGTGGGAATAGTTGTCTGGGTCTGTGGATGTCCCTATGAGTTTGTGTGTGTCTAACAGTTGTCCCTCGCCATTTGCAGGTGACTCTGGTTACCCCAACCTGTCATGGCTACTGACCCCAGTGAGGAATTCCAGGACAAGGGCAGAGGAACACTACAATGAGGCACATGGGCGTACTAGGAGGATTATAGAGCGGACCTTCGGCCTCCTGAAGGCCAGGTTCCGGTGCCTCCATATGACAGGTGGTTCCCTATTCTACTCACCAAAGAAGGTATGCTAGATCATCGTGGCCTGCTGTATGCTTCACAATTTGGCTTTGCGACAACAGGTGCCTTTTCTGCAGGAGGATGGTCCTGATGGAGGTCTTGTGGCAGCTGTGGACCCTGTGGACAGTGAAGACGAGGGAGCAGAAAAATAGGACATCGACAACAGGAACACGGTGATCCTGCAATACTTCCAGTGAGACACAGGTAAGAAGACAACACTGCCTACTACATCTGATTTAAATGTACTACCTCTCTACTGTCTGTCATTTTCACCACTGTCTGTGTATGGTCACTGAGTTGTCACTTTCTCTTACGATTTCACAGATGTGGGTCCCACTGTGTGACATCTGCTTTGTTTCCTCATGGACTATAGTTGTGTGACATAGGTATGTTGACATTACATTTGAATGAGCATTTTGCCACTGTAATTGCTAATACACTATTTCGAAATCACAGACAGACTCCTGATTGTTTTGTGCTTTAAGGGTGTTTATTTAAGTGCTCAATATTGGAGGGGGTTGTAAAATGGTGAGGGGTGATGGTGGAGGAATGTCCATGGCAGAGTCCAGTCTATTAGTCTCACAGGTGCATTGTCCAAAGGGGCATAGGAAGTGGAGCTGGGGCACTTTAAGGATGGACAGGGTGACAAGGTGGGACAAAAGGATGACAATCAGGGTGGTCTCATTTCTTAGCAGGGGTCTTGGCATCGTTCTCTGTCTTTGTCCTGGATCTCAGGGACCGTTTGTGGGGTGGTTCTCCCTCTGCAGGGGGTGGGGTGCTGGTGTGGTGGGCCTTTGGTGGTGCCTCCTGTCCACTAGCGCCGGCAGAGGTGGTGGGCAGATCATCGTCCAGGCTAGTGCACGGGGCCCCTTGTAGTGCCACAGTGTCCCTCCTGGTGTTGACGAGTTCCTTCAGCACCCCCACAATGGTGCCCAGGGTGGAATTGATGGATTTGAGTTCCTCCCTGAAGCCCAAATACTGTTCCTCCTGCAGCCGCTGGGTCTCCTGAAATATGGCCAGTACCGTTGCCATCGTCTCCTGGGAATGTTGGTAGGCTCCCATGATGTTTGAGAGGGCCTCGTGGAGAGTGGGTTCCCTTGGCCTGTCCTCCCCCTGTTGCACAGCAGCCCTCCCAGTTCCCCTGTGTTCCTGAGCCTCTGTCCCCTGAACTGTGTGCCCACTGCCACTGCCCCCAGGTCCCTGGTGTTGTTGGGGTGGTGGGTTAGCCTGGGTTCCCTGTAGTGGTGGACACACTGCTGCTTAACGTGTCCTGGGGACAGAGGTATGGGCCCGCTGGGTGGGTGCTGTGCTGGTGTTTCCAGAGGGGGGAAGGTCTGTAGTGGCTTGTGCCAGTGTGAGGGGAACCGACTGTCCCGAGGACCCAGATGGGCCGGGCTGGTCATCTAGATCCAGTTGGACAGAGCTGCTGTCATCACTGTGGGCCTCTTCTGTGGGTGGAGTGGACATATCTGGACCCTCCTGTCCGGTGACGTTGGGTAGGGGTCCTGCAGGGGTGTAAAAGCATGATTATTGCATCTGTGTGTGCCATGGTGTGCAATGGGTGGATGACCGTGTGCCCCAGTGCTGGCATTCCTGTGTAGGACCTTGTGTGATAATGGTTTAGGTGGGTGTATGGGTATGTGTAGTGGCCATGCTTTGGTGATGGGTGTCCATGCTTTGGTGTTGCATGCAGGGCTTGGGTTTGGGATGGGTGGTTTGTGATATTGGGACATGTGTGAGGAGTTGGAGTGATGGGGGTGAGTGCGAGGGAGGGGGTATGTGATGCCATGCAGGTAGGGTGGGGGATGAAGTAGTAAAGATTTGTCTTACCAGAGTCCATTCCTCCAACTACTCCTGCGAGACCCTCAGGATGCAGTATAGCCAAGACCTGCTTCTCCCATGTTGCTAGTTGTGGGGGAGGAGGTGGGGGTCAACCGCCAGTCCTCTGTACCGCGATGTGGTGTCTTGAGACCACGGAACGCACCTTCCCCCGTAGGTCGTTCCACCTCTTCCTGATGTCATTTCTAGTTCTTGGGTGCTGTCCCACTGCGTTGACCCTGTCCACGATTCTTCGCCATAGCTCCATCTTCTTAGCTATGGAGGTGTGCTGCACCTGAGATCCGAATAGCTGTGGCTCTACCCGGATGATTTCCTCCACCATGACCCTGAGCTCCTCCTCAGGGAACCTGGGGTGTCTTTGCGGTGCCATGGGGTGGTGTGGGTGATGTGTGGGGTGGTGTGTGTTGTGATGTGTGGGGTGATATTTAGAGGTGTGTTGTGTGAGGTGCGTGGATGTTATGTGGGTGATGGTGTAGAGTGCCTGTGGTTGCAAGTTTGTCGATGGTGGTGTCTCTCTCTGGCCTTCTGTCGCAATTGTGGTCGTAGGGGACTGTGGGTGATGTGGGTGTGTGTTTTATATTGTATTGGGTTTGTGGGAGTGGTGTGTGTATGTGTATCAGGTGTGTGTATTCCGAATTGCCAATGTGGTAGTTTTTTGTAAGTGTGTGTGTATGTTGAGCACGGCGGTGTGTACCGCCAATGAATTACCGCGGTTGAAAGACCGCTGCGTGGATTTGTGGGTCTTGATAGAGTGGGCATATTCCTGTTGGCGTGGCAGTGGAGGTTTTGTTTTCACCAGTTTATCACTGACCTTTGGTGTGGCGGACTTGTGTGGGTGTCTAGATTTTGGCGGATTCCGGGCTTTGGGTCATAATGACCATGGCAGAATTCCGTGTCCGCGGCGGTGTGTTGGCGGTCTTCTGCACGGCGGTAAGCAGCTTTTACCGCCAATGTTGTAATGATGCCCAAAGTCTCTGCACAAGACTAGAAGGCTTCCCTCAGCCTACTTTAAGGAGTAGGGTACACTGTGGAATGGTTCACAGTAGGGAAAACAGAAACTGCTTAAAAAGTGTGAAAGGTTACCCTGGGAACGTTTATCCCATTGGTCAAGGAGGAGTCAAGAGTCACCCCTCCCACTGGCTAGTGCAGCCCATAAATGGGGCACCTCAAGGAACCATCCTCAGAATACTTTCTGGCCCAGTGGAAGATCAGAAGAGTAGTGGACCCTGTTTGCGGGAACCTTAGAGAAGCACTGATGGGCTTGACCTGCTCCATCTTGTAGCCAGGGCAAAGAGGTGGACTCCGAGTCTCAGTGGGCAGACCTCTAGTGTGGCTACTAGGATACAAAAACCTGAAGAACATCTTTTTCCTGGATTCCCAGTCGAGTTGCCCACTCCCAACTTGACCTACAGTGGACCCTTCTTAACTCTGTTGCTGAATCATGCTCTAAAGGCCTAACAGCCTCCCCTAAGGTCTGGGAGGAGTTGAAAGCTGAGAAAAGGACTTACTCCTGTGCAGTTGTGGGACTTGCTGGACCTGGCCCTTCTTTCAGGTTCACCCCCAAAATTATTGCCTCCTACCTCTTATTTTTCCTGACCAGTTTTTGTTGGCTTTAGGACTGTGGGCACTTTACCACTGCTAACCAGTGCTAAAGTGCATATGCTCTTTGTGTAGATTGTATGTGTAATTGGCTTTTACATGATTGGCAGACTTGATTTACTATAAAGTCCCTTGTAAAGTGCACTAGAGGTGCCCAGGGCCTGTAAATCAAAAGGTACTAGTGAGTCTGCAGCACTGGTTGTGCCACCCACATTAGTAGCCCTGTAAACATGCTCTGCCCTGCTACTGCAGTGTCTGCATTTCTAACCTGCCAATTCGACCTGGCAAGTGTACAGGCCAAAACCTTCCTCTTTTATACATGTAATGTACCCCTAAGGTAGGCCCTAGGTAGCCCCATGGGCAGTGTGCAGTGTATGTCAAAGGTGAGACATGTACTGATGTGGTTTACATGTCCTAACAGTGAAATACTGCCAAATTTGTTTTTCATTGTTGCAAGGCCTATCTCTCTCATAGGTTAACATGGGGCTGCCTTTAAATATGTTTTAAGTGCAGTTTCCCTTTGGGAGCAGATGGAAATGTGGAATTTGGGGTCTCTGAACTCACAATTTAAAAATACATCTTTTGGTAAAGTTGTTTTTTAAATTGTCTGACTTTTATGAAGTCGGCATTTTCATGCCTTAACCATTCTGTGACTCTGCCTGCTTGTGTATTCCCTGTCTTGGTTAGACTGACAGTCGGGCTGTTTGTGAATCTCCACTAGACAGTGACACAAAGGGAGCACGGGTGTAGCCAGCATATACTGATGGACCATCTGGGCTAGAGTGGAGGGAGGAGTGGTCACTTACACATGAACGGGCTGTGCCTGCTCTCACACAATGCAGTCTCCAACCCCTTGGTGTGTGTCTGGGGCCAGGTCTGGGCAATGGAGGATCTTGTGAACAACAGAGATTTTCCTTTGAAGTCTGCTACTTCAAATGCAGAAAGAGGTATAAGTAGAGGACCCAAAACCCCAGATTTTCAGATTACTTCTGGAACCAAGAGCAGCCTCTGCCAAGGAGAAGAGCTGGAGGAGGAGTACTGCCCCTTTGCCTGTGACTGTGCTTTGCTGGGCTGGCCTGCAGTTACTGCTTCTGCCTGAAATAGGACAAAGACTGGACTTGTGGTATATTCCTGCTTGTGAAGTGTCTCCAAGGGCTTGGACTGAGCGTGCCTCCTGTTTTGAAGTCTCAGGGCCATCAAAGACTTCCTCTGCCAGCACCTGGACTCTTTGCTGAGACTCCTACCCTGCCAGGTAGTGCCCTATCCAGTCCCTGGGCCCTTGAAAGGTTAAGCTGGTGGAACCAAGGAGAAAATCCACTCACAGGAGCCGTGCGGGGAAAAAGTTTGACGCACCACCTGCAAAGCAGCTGTAAAAACGACATGCCACCCGCCTTGCAGCTGAAATCGACCCACCTTCTGCATCGCAGCTGGGAAATCAATGCATCACCTGCTGCATGGCTGGAGAAATGACGTAGCACCCGCTCGTGGCTGCTGAAGATGATGCAAACCACAGGAAGCGCGGTTTTCCATCACAATGCGGACGGATTTTGCATGCATCATCGCTGGGTGTCAAAATCAACATGAACCTTTGCGGACCCGAGGTGCCCCATCCAGAAATTGATGGATAGCTCCCTTGCAGGAGAGAAAAACAACGCATCGCTGCCTTTTTTGATGCACGCTCGCCCGTGCAGCTTTATTTTTTATGCAAACCAGGTACTTTGTGTGACAACAACGTTTTCATTGTTTTCTATGGAGAAAGAATCTATTATTTTAAAAATCCATAACTTTACTTGTGTATGTTGCATTTTTGTACTTCTGGTCTTGTTTGATTTAGATAAATATTGCCTATTTTTCTAACCTGTGTGGTGTCCATTTTGTAGTGTTTTCACTGTATTACTGTGTGTGTTGGAACAAATACTTTACACATTGCCTTGAAGATAAGCCGGACTGCTTGTGTCAAGCTACCAAGGGGGTGGGCAGGGGTTGTCTTAGGATTGCAACCCTCTGACCCTGACTAGAGTGAGGGTCCCTGCTTAAAACAAACTTCTGACTTCTTGGTTCCGGAAAACCAGGACCAACCATAAGAGCCAAAACAGCAAAGGCACTACTTTGTCAGGGTGAAGAAACAGGTTTGTCTATCTTAGAGTGTCTCTGCAGCAGCAAATCCACCTCAGTCGACCTTCAGGGAGAAAGTAAACGACCTTGTGGAGCCCTCGTCTGATAGAGCATGCTGCCTTGCTCCGCTGGAAGAAAAATTCCCTTCATTTCATAGACTCAAATTCAAATGAGAAAATCTTTACCAGTTGGTGGTGCAAAAAATGTCCAGGCAATGGTTGGACATAGACAGGTAGGAAATTTAAAGTTCTCTCACTCTGAGCTTTTCCAGCCTAACCCCCTGGATACAATGGACCTTGTCCAATGGCTATCCTACTTTACATCGACTTTGCCAGATACAGCCTGCTAACTTGCCAGGTGGAAGAAGTTGCCCTCCATTTTGTAGATGAAGTCAGAAGGTAAAATCCTTCACTGTGCCATCCCACTTGGTATATTCAACCTCAGGATCCATCGGGCCAGCCTAAAAGTGTACATAGGCCGCAGTCTACCCCAACCATAGATCATCATTGGTGCTTAATGCCTTTTGGCGCTAGCTTTACTTAAAATAAAATAAAAAAATTAAAAAAAATCTCTAGCTCCTCTTGCTAGATTTTTATTGTTTTGGGGTCATTTTGTTTATTAAAATGTACTCAATTTCTGTAACTTGGAGTGGACTTTTTATTGTTTGGTGTTTTGACTTTATTACTGTTTTAGTACTGCATAAATAGTTTGCTCATTGTCCTAAGTTAAGCCTGTCTGCTTTATGCCAAAGCTACCAATAAGTTTGAGCTCAGAATAATTTAGTGGCTTTTAGAGTTCACCTAAACAAGATAGGTGGGTGACGGCCTACCCAAAACAAAATTATATTCCACTTTCGTACTCCCCCAATGTGGATCATGACATATGTAAGTTATATTGGGCCTCTTTAAGAGCTTGGTGGCACATGTTCATGAGCAACTGAATATCTGCAGATGTATACCTTTATAGGCACCTGCTTGGAACACCACACACTTTGCATTAGCATCTCTATTCAGGACTTGCTGCGTGATGGCCTATGAAATATTTTTATGGTACACAAGAGTAATTACAACTGGGCTGTTTGCAACATTGAGCATATCTTCGATGTACTCACTAATTGAGGGAAAGACTGTCCAGCATTATGTTCCATTGAATTCACCAGTGCTTGAATATCTTACCATCAAGGTTCAATTTAGGGTGTTGTCTCAGCCTCTACTCGGATTTCACATAGATGTGATGCTAAGCGTCATAAATATATAATAATTTTATATATTCTTATATTAACAATATAATGATATTTAATTGATATTAAACAGTTGAAAGTTTGGCAGGACAATATTTAAAAAATGGATGCAGTGGTAAAGTACCCAGTTAGCCTATTAATGGTAATTTAACATGAAGTATAATGGGAAAATATCACAATAATTTGCTTCTTTTTTTTGTTTTTTTTTAATTTAATTTTTAATTGCAATCACTACTGTATGTGAACTCACATTAAGTAGCAAAGGTAGGAGGACCAAAATAAATGATAATGCACCTTATCCATTTAAAGCCAAAGAAAGAGCAAGATCAACTCTAAGAACACTTTTCAGCCTGTGAGCTACTAAAATGACCAAGAGAGGCTATGAAATGGAAAACACTGAGACAAGCATTAAAGCTTAAAGGTACTCAAAATGACAAAACATCACAAACCTCAAGCCTCACCGATACTACAAGATCAAACCACAGTGGATTCAGATGCGAAATCAAGCAACTGATGATGGCCACCTGCTGCCATATGGTGTGGGTCACATGAGCCAACTTCAGCTCTAGTCTTTTTGACCCCCTCCCGAAATTACTTATCAGGTTCTTGCATGAATAGCAACACATTTCAGTTCCCCCCATTTCAGTAAGGCCCCAAGCAACCTGTCCTCAGCCACCTTAAAAACTAAGATGACACTGCCTTCCCACACACAGGAACTTGGCAACTAACATGAAAACTGTATCTATAGACACTGTTCCAGGGCGCTCAATAGGTCATTGAGTAGAGCAGCCACTATCTCTGCACGGCCATCCGTTCCATGCTGTGAGCCAAAGCCACAAACGCAGGTCAGGGAACCCCTGCGCACATTCTCATTATTTTCTAGCTGCATCTCAATGTTGATCGTGGTAGAGATTTTGTGTTCATGGAACTAATTCAAGTGTCCACTAACGGACACATAATGGTGCAAGAGTGTAAGAAAGTGGGTTATTAGTTTAGAAGGGTGTGGTGTACTTCTCAAGTAACAAGCCTGCAGCCTTCGGTCTATAGGAATCTAAGAATCCTGTCGTATAGCACTTGACTCTCTCAGTGAGCAAGACAGAGAATTACAAGGCCTACTCAGGGAGGTGTTTAGGCAAGTACCATTGGCACACAAAAAATAACACCCAATAAATCATTGTCCAATCATTGCTTTTACTTGCAAAAAGTAATTTTTTATACTCACGCTTCTAAATACTATACATACATTTACAAATATTCATATGATGGAAGGTGGAAAATCATAAAGTGACGTCCTTATAATAGTTCACACCCATTGCGAGCCTTGAACCATTATAACTAATACCCCACATATTCTGGACACTATATAATGGCGCGTAGTTATCAAGATGCAGGCCAATTGCCTTGTCAGAGTGTTCTAATATTAATAAAATCTCAGATATGTCATAAGAAACCAATGCAGCAAAATAAACATCACTAAGGAAAGTATAGACTGGTTTTAGTGAAGTGCGTCGTGCATGAAGGAGAACCAGGCAAACCCATATGAGATGCTCCAGGGTTTCCTTCCTTTCGATGCATAGTCTGCACTGTCCCAGCCCCGAGGATAGTTTCCAGCTTCTGTGTAACTCTTTGATCGGGACGGCCATAAGTCTTGCTATAAAATGTGCTTTAGTGTTGTCTTCCTCAGTGCACCCTTCAAGTAAGGCTGAATGGACTTTTCTCTGTATGAATATAAGATTGCATTAATACTTGATTTGGACTCCTCTATGCTTTTATATCTTATTGCCTGGAGAGGAGCATAGCCTGCTTCTTCAGTACAGTTTTCATTACTGACGGATGGACTGGGCTGATTTCCCAGCTCTCCCAGGCCAGGTTTAGTTTTTCACGGATGGCTGATAGATAGTCTGAATACCTCTTTCAAGTTCTCTTTCATTTTATCAGCAGTAGAGGCACAGACTTTATGGTGGTACCGAACAAAGGCCGCAATGTTCTTCAGAGATTGTTTACATAGGCCGTACTCTAAGCGTACAAGTGAGTTTCAAAGATTTAAGGGTATTCCAAAAATACACTTATGTGCTCAACACTGTGCCCTTCCCATTATTAGTGTTAAGGCCTGAGAAAGGGAAATTGGCAGCAACTAATGGTAGGAAGGATTTTGGCTCGTATTACTCTCTGTATTGCTTCCATGCAAGGCTATGGATATTGAAATAAAGTTTACATGAAGCATAAGTCACTGCCTTTCCTTTCTCTTACATTCACATGGAGTGCGGTTTTGTTTTTCCATTGCTGGAGAACCATACACCTAGGTAATTATAATTTGTGTCACCTTGTATGCTTAAATTGCTTAATGACCACTGAAACTTGTTCTTATTTTGGTATCGCCCAAAAGTCATAACCTTTGTTTTGTACTGTTTGCCAACAGTTTGTTTTTGATGTTATATTTGTTGAGGGCATCCAAGGCTTTTTGCCTATTCCATTTGGTATGGCCCATTAGGACCATGTCAACTGCATCAAAAATAAGCAGGTCTTACCAATTTTGAGTGTTTTGGGTGCACACAATTTAGACGTTTTTAGTGCCTGCCCAAGATCTGATGTATACAGATGACAAAGAATTGGGTTCTAGAACGCACCCTTTCTTTAAACCTATACCAGTATGGACTTTAGGGGTTGCTATGTTGTGTGTTAACCTAATTCTTACCCATGTATGAGAATAAAAGGAGATTATTGCATCCAGCAATTTTTGGGGAATTCCCCAGCTAGACAATTTGTTCCACAGGATTTTCCGATTCATCCCATCAAAAGCAGCAGTATAATCAATGAAGCATTCAACAAGGTTTGTATTTCTTGGTTGGTTTGCCTGATCCTCCAGGAATGCCAGTACCATGAAATTACCAACAGCGAATGTCCCCTCCCTAAAGCCCAACTGCTGGCCTTGCAAAATACCCTCTTCTCTGACCCAGCTTTCAAGGTGCTGCAATACTGCACTGGCGAAGACCTTTGCCTTGATGTCTAACAAGCCAATCGTTCTGTAATTAGGTTGATCTGTGTTGCTGCCTTTTTTGTGGCCATGCTGTAAAATTGATCCGCGTCTGGACTCCGAGATTGTAGCTGTTGTAAAACAATGCAGAAGGGGGCGTGGCCAAGATGGCTACCGGAGAGGACGCCTAAGACTGCGGCTCTGCTCACGGCCTGCCAAGCGCCAAATATCCTGTTCCCTGCCGTGGCCTGAGACGATCGCTGCCGCGCGGGAGGGTTTCTCCCCCGAGTGGCCATACCCGCAAGAAAACCAGCACGCTTGAAGCCCGTTACCTGGAGGGGTTGCCGTGGACGCGGAGACAGCGGAGCGGCCGGAGCCAACGGCTGCTGGATTTAACCGCCTGGCTCGGGGGTCGCGAGGCTCCCGGGCGTCGCCTGCTTGGGCGCCCCGGTCCCTGTCGCAAACCTGTTGACCGGCGCCAGAGGGTGCCCGTGCCTCACTGCGTGGCCGTTGGGGGCTCCCCCGCCGGGCGGGGTGCCTCGTGTGTGCCGCGCCCCGACCTGTCCGCGCCTCGGCTGCTGTGCCCCGGCCGCGGGGCGTGAGCGGAGACGCCGGAGGGCCAAAATCGCAGAGCGGCACCTTGGGCACCCTGGGGGGGCGGCTCCCTTGCTGGGTGTGGTTCGCCTCAACCGGCGCGCTCGGGTTCCGGCCTCCATTACTCGATTGGAGGTTCTGGGCGGAGCCGGCCGAGACTGGTGCCGCGGCTGAGGTGAGGACTCCACGGGCCCTCAAAAGAAGCAGCCACAATAACGAGTAGGAGCACCACAAACAAGAAATAAAAACAGCGGTAAATAAAGAAAAGGAAAAGAGGGAGAAAAAAATAATAAAAATAATCATAATAATAATAATCATAATTTTTTATTTTTTTTAAAGCAGAAAATAAGAAGAAGGCACCAAAAGAAAGAAGACAGGCGGAAAGCAGAAAAAAAGAACAATATAAAGTGTAAAAAGAGGAGTTATGCCGTAAGCAACAACAAAAGGCACTGATTAATTTAAATAATAGACCAAGAGAAACGTGTGCTTGAGGCAGCAGTCCGGCGCAGGCCCCAACCGGAATACAGGCGGAAGTGACTAGAAAAGAGTTTATACACTCAAAATTATATAAAGATCCTGATAAGCTGCACAAGGCCAACAAGTAATAAGGTGAGCCGGGCGAGGTGAGCTGTCGTGTACTGGAGGGGCCATGGGAAAAGTGCCCCAGGAGTGAGATTCCAGCACAGTACGGCTTACGCTGCATCACTCAGCAGAACAAGACCTCCCTCTGTTTATCTTTCTAGTAACTCGTCTGCCCCCTGTCGCCTCTTTGTTGCCCGCCGCCCGGATCCGGGTCCCTCGACCACCCTGTCTGCGACCGTAGCCAACCTAAACCAAGCTAATTCCGGAGCGCTGCCCAGAAGGGAAGACAACTGCGCTACATCATGGTCAAGCCGCAACACCCTAAGCCGGGGACTTATGTGGACGGTACCAGCTCCTCCCCCGCGGGTAACCCAGAATCCCAAGCAACAGCACTTCTTCAACTGAGCAAAACACTGCGCACACACTCATTACAGTTCGACAAAATCATGCAAGCAATAATGGACACCAAATCCTCACTAGACCGCAAACTCACAGACAGAGTACACAACAGTGAATCGACACTGAAAACTGTCGAACCCGAAGTAGCAAGCATGAAGACCAAAATCCTACAAATGGAAACGGAACTGGCGCAATTACAACGCAGAACCGAGGAAGCGGAGGGTCGAGCAAGACGTAACAACATAAGATTCCTCGGTATCCCCGAACGCACAGAATCTCCTAAAGTCGAGGAATTCCTAGAGAACTGGCTGAAGGATATAATGAAAACGCAAGACACCACCAACGCTCTAGTGATAGAGAGAGCCCACAGAATCCCAGGCAGATCCCCCCGCCCTGGGGCTCCACCTCACCCTCTGATAGCGCGGTTCCTAAACTATAGAGACAGAGACGCAGTCCTCCAACACTTCAGAACCTCGGATCCAATCAACATGGACAACAGCAATATAACAGCCTATCCAGATTATACAATGAGGTGCAACGCAAGAGAGCGTCATATTATAAGGTCAAACAACTATTGCATGAACATAATATCACTTACTCCCTCATGTTCCCAGCCCGCCTCCGTATAATACACGACGAAAAAACTCTATTTTTTTTAACACCCGAGGACGCATGGACATGGATACATGCCAAAGGCCTAATTGATTCAACTAATGCAGACGCAACTAGCGAAGAATGGATCACCCCCAGCTCTAGAAAGAAGAAAAAATCAAAAACAACGACACGCCCAACCAAATCACAAATTTCAGCGGACCAAGCACAAACTCTAAAAATGACTAGCTCATTCACTAGATCATCAACAGACACCAAGATCGGTGCGGACCCAGTGGACGCCAGCTCGCCGGGAAGCGTGACCACCCCTCCTACCTCACCCCTTCTGCTGGGCCCCGAGCTCACCCCACGCCTGGCGGACGATCTTTGAGCATCCGGAGCGGAGGCCCCTCTCGAATTCCCGATGGCTACCGCACAGGGGGCAGGGTTCCCTCCCCCCAATGACTGCACCCCCCAGACCTGAAATGCTTGATGACGTGGCTCGCTCAACTGTAACTCCAGAGGTCTTCAGCTCTATGTGGATGAATAGCACGTTTGATCACAGGATCACACAGGGAGTAGAGTCATCCTGTTGGCGGGCCGAGTGGTGGCCACGCCTCAATCTATCCACGCCCCCCTCTACCGGAACGGTACCCGCATGGAACTGATCGAACTGGACTTCACTTTAGGCACTGGTTGTGCCACCCTGTTTAACTCTTTGAACTGCTATTTAGGCACCGGTTGTGCCACCTTGTTTTACAGCGGGCTCTACCCGACATATCCTTTTTTCTTTGTGGTATTGTGTTCTTTTTCTCCCTTTCTATCCCCCTCTTTACACTATCCCCCCACCTCGTGGCTGCGGTGGCTGGGGTGGGGGCGGGCGGGGGATGTGTCGTGGGAGCGAGGGGCAGGTGGTTGGGGATCTGGGGACGTTGTGGGGGCTGGGTTCCCGGGCTCACAGCACTGGCGCGATACAATTTAATACAACATGACGCACAAGGAACCAATATATAATATAATGACCTGGAACGTAAAAGGCATGGCGGGAGCAAAAAAAAGCAATAGAATACACGCTCACTTAAAAAGACACTGTATCCACATAGCCATTCTTCAAGAAACACATATCCCCCTCAGAGGAGATTCCTCGACTAACAAGGAGCTGGGCGGGACAAGTCTACGGCTCTGGTATATCAACTTTCGCTAGGGGGGTCTTGATATGGATAGCCCCGGGGGTCCCATATGTGGTACAACGCAGCATAACCGACAGAGATGGAAGGTACATACAACTGGTGGGTCACTTGGACGGGGAGACATTAGTGATTAATGGTCTATGGCCCGTATTTATACTCCATTTGCGCCGAATTAGCGTCGTTTTTTTCGACGCAAATTCGGCGCAAAACTAACGCCATATTTATACTTTGGCGTTAGACGCGTCTAGCGCCAAAGTATGGGCAAATAGCGTCATTTTTTTGCGTGAACGCCTTCCTTGCGTTAATGAGATGCAAGGAAGGCGTTCCCGTCTAAAAAAATGACGGCGACGCAAATGCGTCGTATTTATACTCCCGGGCAAAAATCACGCCCGGGAGTGGGCGGGGCAAAAAACCCCGCATTTGCACCACTTTTTAACGCCTGGGTCAGGGTAGGCGTTAAGGGGCCTGTGGGCTCAAAATGAGCCCACAGGTGCCCTCCCCTGCCCCCAGGGATCCCCCCTGCCACCCTTGCCCACCCCAGGAGGACACCCAAGGATGGAGGGACCCATCCCAGGGACATTCAGGTAAGTTCAGGTAAGTATAATTTTTTATTTTTTTTAATTTTTTTTGGTGGCATAGGGGGGCCTTATTTGTGCCCCCCTACATGCCACTATGCCCAATGACCATGCCCAGGGGACATAAGTCCCCTGGGCATGGCCATTGGGCAAGGGGGCATGACTCCTGTCTTTACTAAGACAGGAGTCATTTAAATGGCGTCTGGGCGTCGAAAAAAATGGCGCAAATCGGGTTGAGGCGATTTTTTTGCCTCAACCTGACTTGCCCCATTTTAAGACGCCCTAACGCCATTTTCCCCCTACGCCGGCGCTGCCTGGTCTACGTGGTTTTTTTCCACGCACACCAGGCAGCGCCGGTCTGCTAGCGCCGGCTAACGCCATTCCATAAATACGGCACCCGCATGGCGCTTCAGAATGGCGTTAGACGGCGCTAAATTTTTTGACGCTAAACTGCGTTAGCGCAGTTTAGCGTCAAAAAGTATAAATATGGGCCTATATGTCCTGAATGTTGGGCAGGGTGATTTTTTACAAAGAAAGATCTCTCACATGTCAAAAGACTTACCATCAACATGCATCTGGTGCGGGGACATGAACTGTGTACCACAAATCGACTTGGACAGATCACACCCCCCCATGGCTTCCACCCCAGTTACCAAACACTCCCAGATGTTGCAACAATGGATGTCAGACCGCCGACTGACAGACTCTTGGAGACACCTGCATCCACAGGACCGGGAATACTCCTATTACTCTCTGGTACATCTGCTTCATACTCGTATAGATCTTATCCTCACTACACAGGACCTGACACATAGAATCATGAGCGTTGAATACACTACTAGGGTTATCTCTGATCATTCCCCACTTATAGCCCATATCAGATGGGGTAGACCACGTGCATGCATTCCTACCTGGCGCCTGCAAACTCAGTTACTACAGGATCCGCCATTCAGAAAAGAACTAGCCGCACACATCTCCTCTTATTTCACCCAAAATGATGGGTCCTCGAGCTCCAGAGCAAGCGAATGGGATGCACACAAGGCAGTTATAAGGGGAGCATGCATAGCAACAACGGTGGGAGTGCGTCAAACACTAGTGCGCGAGCTTCGCAACCTAGAGAAGGAAGTCCATTCTTCCGAAAATAAATTAGCTGATGGCTCAATCACCCAGGCTGAGCTCACTGGAACACGTGCACAGTGGTACGACACAGACAAGCCACTAAGGCTGTTTGACTACCGTCACCACATGGCCCGGGCGCACGCAGAGGGGGATAGGTTAGGCAAACTGCTGTCATGGCTCACACGTTCCGAACCCCGGAACTCCCCTATAGGTGCCATCCGCCTGGACACAGGTCTAATAGTAAATACCCAAGCAGACATCAACATAGCCTTCAGAGAGTATTATAGCACACTATACAAAGCTCACCCGCCACCCCCCACAGCGTTAATGAACTAGTTTTTCAATGATATCACATTAAACTGCCTGACTACCACGCAAGCAGCGGAGCTGGACAGGCCGATAAATATCGCAGAAATACAGCGGGCTCTACAACAATTATCACAAGGCAAGGCACCCGTCAGTGATGGGCTGCCCTTGGAATACTATAGCACGTTCCCAACTCAAATATTAAAACCATATATCGCGATGCTATCCGAAGCTTTAAAATGTGGTCAACTACCAGACACTTGCCGTGAGGCATTGATAGCGGTACTGCCTAAATCGGGCCGTGATCCATTAGACGTACGATCATACAGACCACTCTCGTTATTAAATACAGATTGTAAATTACTTGGTAAACTATTAGCTAATCGGTTACTCCCATACATGACCGACTTGGTACACCAAGACCAGTCAGGCTTCATACCGGGTCGTAGCACCTTCAATAACATCTGGAACTTGCTGCGCTTGATGGCAAGCTCCCCGGAAAGCGACTACCCCCGGGTAGCTGTGTCTTTAGACATAGAGAAAGCATTTGACACCCTAGGGTTGCCTTTTCTGATGGAAACACTGCACTGAATGGGCTTCGGACGGGCATACATCGAGTGGGTGAAGGTGCTTTACACCAACCCAACCGCGAGGGTAAAAACTGGTGATACGATTTCCCAATCATTCAACATAGAAAGAGGCACTAGACAAGGATGCCCACTGTCCCCTCTTTTGTTCGCTCTCGCCATCGAGCCATTGGCAGCCCGTCTGCATGCGGTCGCCCCTTTATGGGGCATCCGCGACGATCATACGCATCGCATAGTCTCCTTATACGCAGATGACGCTTTAATATTTCTCTGTAATCATAATGAATCTCTGCCTGATTTATTGAAACTACTCAGGGAATTTGGCTCATTGGCTGGATTAAAGGTAAACTGGGCAAAATCTTGTATATTTCCCATGCGCCCTGTCCCTGAGGCGCATAGGAAACTCTCCAACCCGGGCGACCTGAAGTGGTGTTAGACCACTTTTAAATATTTGGGCATAAACATATACCACGACACATGCGATCTAAGAGACGGTAACCTAGGGCAGGCGATCAGATACATCAGAGGATCCCTGCCCTTTTGGTGCTCACTCCCTCTCTTACCCCTGGGCAGAGTGGCCATAGCAAAAAGGATAATTCTTCCTCGTCTGTTATATTTTTTCATGGCCCTTCCATTGACCTTGCCGGCTTGCTTCTTTGGACCACTTAACAGCCTCTTAATAGCTCTAATATGGGCCAACGGTCGCCGGCGCGTTGCACTGGCTAAAATATACCAACCACTAAACATGGGGGGCTAGGTGCTCCCAGATTCGAACTATATTACGCAGCCACCCAAATCCATTGGATAGCTACCTGGCTAGGGTGCCCCGACAATGCGGAATCAAAATTGATCCTGTCAACCCTGAGAAACGGGGAAGTACTACACTACCTTATGAACCGCGAGCACCCCAAGCACCCACGAAACATACTAATGAAAGTCGCGCACTGTATATGGGGCCGATATGTCCTATCCGGAGACCAAAAGAGACAGTACTCCCCCAGGATTCCACTCCTGGCCAACTCAAAACTTGCCAACATTGCTCCCAAAGTGGGACTGGTTGGGTGGTACGATAAGGGCATACGCACAATCGGCGATATATACAATGAAGGTCACCTCATTACATTTGACGCTCTTTCCGACAAACATAACTTGGGGCAAGGTGGCTTCATAGCGTACGGAGCTGTGCGTCAGGTAATACGCTCTTGCTGGAATAGTGGCAACTTAGAACCCAACATTTCACCTACTCTGCACAACATACTAGGTAACATTACAGCCCCACTAAATGTATCTAGCACATACGCGATCCTTACTTCCCACCTTGAACATAGTCAAGAGCAAGCTAAAAACAAATGGGATAGCGTGTTGGCAGCACCCCTGTCACAGCAAACATGGACTCAGGCCATGACTATGACCAAATCAGTGTCACGAAACCCGCGTTTCCGCTTCACCCACTTTAATTATTTGCATCAAACATATCTCTCACCTTACCGCATCACGCGCATGTTCCCTCAATCGCTACAGGCGTGCTCAAGATGCTCAATCCCCGATGCCAACTTTTTCCACATGATCTGGGACTGCCCCCCAATCTGAGCGATATGGAACGACATAATAACACTGCTGACGGAATAGACCGCCATCGCGCTCCCCACTACACCGGAAATGTGCCTACTGGGTATAGGCCCCTGTCCCAAAAACCAGAAGCACACATTCAGATGCATAGCATTGTCACTGGTCATGTACAGACGCCTCATAGCAATGCACTGGAAAGTCCCGGCCCCCCGGGATTGACCTGTGGCGCGCTGAGCTGTTGCGGTGGGCCAAAGCAGAGGCGCAGACACTGCAGCTCCTGATAGACGAGGGGATCCCAGCTAAGGGTTTAACCACTGGGAACTCCTTTGTGAAAACCATAGAAAGCAAAGACGACGCGCGACCACCATGAATATCTCACGTAATGTTAGCCCCCCTGAGCGTAGCTGATAGCAATTGAGTGAACATAGCTAAACACCATTACAAGAACTACAAGGACGCACCCCGACAGACGGGCTCCACCCTTTGGCTCCCTGCTGGCCCGAGCCGACTTGTCGTGCGGAGCGCCCACTGTCCCCGGGGTCGTCCGCTGGGGAGATGACTGGGTCGGATGGCCTGCTTCCCTCCGTACTCCCCCCTGCTTGCCCCTCCCGCTACCCACCTACGCACACTATTTGGGTCCCCGCTCCTCCTTCCCTAGCCCTGGGCCCTCCTAACCCCCCCCTGTTCGTGGATTCTCACTCCTTCAAGGCTGATTAGACTAATTTCCCCCCCCCCGGTCCCTGGCCCTCTGGCTCGGCGTGAGCCCGTGGGAATGCTGCCGCAGTTACACGGGTGGGCAACAGCGACTGTGCCAGCTCGAGGATGTTGGGGTTGACGGGCGGGGGCCGAGCAGAATTTGCCTTTATTCGCATTGTAGTATGATCACCTGTATTTTTTCTTTACGTTTATTTGATGTGCAAGTTAACAATAAAAACATATTTAAAAAAAATGTAAAACAGTGCAGAAATAGTGGAGACAGCAATGATGCCCAAAATCCACAATCTTTTTAAATAGAGATCTTGTAAGCCCATTCGGTCTGGAGCAGCATCTTGTCTAACTCTTTTCAATATTCTGGGGACCCAGTTGTGAGCCACCAGGGTCGAGGATGAGCTATGGCTACTCTTTTGCAGATCACTGACCTTGTGGGATGAATGGATCCAGGATTTCCAGTTGTGCTGCCCAAGCACAAACGTTTGCACTGGGCGAAGGTGTATAGTACAACTTCTTTCTATGATTCACCCAAGAAGCGGCTGATAAATCATTGTGTTTGTCCAAAGAGAGTCCCTTTAAGTTATTGATATACTTCCAGAACTGGCTAATCTCCACCCATGTCTGACCCATAAAGATCCCTTTCTACATCTAAACTTCACCCTTCCTGAATCCTTAAAACACCCACCACCCAAACCCTACCTATCCCTGAACCCTAACACCTCTTACTATGCCTGACCTCTACCATTCTGACCCCTTAAAGCACCCCTCACCCACCCATAAACCAAAAAACCTGTTACTACCCCTAAAATCCATCCACGTTTAAGATATTTTTTTATTTTCCCTCAAAAACATTTTTCCTTAAAATGTTTCCTTTAATTTTCGATGTATTTGTATTTCAATAAAATTGTTTCTCATTAAAATAGGTTTTCAATTAATTGGTTTCCTCCAATGTGATTCCTCAGGTTTTGTTTTTCCATTAATTCACATATATCAGGTAGTTCTACGTTCTGATCGAGAAAAAGCTCCAAATTTACTCTTGAGTACTTTCCATCAGGATGGAATGGAAGCATTTGATGCTACCAATAGAGGCCCCAAGTAGTGTAGTCAATTAATCCAAGACTATGGCATGATCCACACTATTAAAGTCCTGTGAAGAGGTCCAGCATAAGGAGACATGGGGGCCCCCTCATTAATGAATCGCAGCCTGTCATCCCATGAGAAAGATTAAACCTGGACTGAAGAGGAGCAATCATTTTTATCAAGGTATGGCTGCTTAATGAGAAGAGTTAACAGTCCTTCTTTTAGTGACCAGGGAACTAAACAAGCCTTAATGTATAAATGAAAAGAGTGTTGAAGGACTGGAACAAGAGCTTGGGAAAATACTTGGAAAGCCATGCAGGTGAAAGGTGCAAAGTCATGTTTTAAATATGTACGTTTCAAGTTAGTTAGAAAGTTTGAAGTCTCTTCTGAACTAATTGTATTCAGCAGGAAAATGTTGAAGTTAGGTAGCTGGGCAGCTCCAATCTTTGTCTTGAAGATGCCTTAGACTTTTTGTCAGTTGCATGCAGAAAATGAATAAGGTAGTTGTAAAGCATACTGTCACTCAAGTCAGAGCATCCTGGCACTATCTCAGGAACATAATCACTCACCATCAGTGTCACCGCTTTTTAAGAAAGCACAAGGACCTTGGGCAATGGAGGATTAAATCCAACAGCTACACAACTCATCAGGTGCAGAAAAACGCCAGATATTCAAACTTTCTTGAAAGCTTCATTATCCAAAAGTCTCAAAGAGCAGGGGAGCTGATTCCAGTCCTTACATCCTAATGAGGTAAAAGATTTTCCGCCTCTGGTTGTAAGCCTAAAATTAGGACTTCATAACAAGTTGGTTTTAGAAGATCTGAGAATTCTTTGAGCCCTCTAATTGTGAAATGATCTGAAAGGTATTTCGGGCCTGTTAAGTGGAAAGCTCTAAAGACCAGAATCAGAGATTTTGAATGAACCTGATTTAAAAAGTACCTGCTTATGGATGCGGAGACAGTGCAACCACCTGAGCCCCTGGGAGAAAGAGCTTTTGTAAGGAAGCTTAAGAACTAATCTTACGGCCACATTTTGCACCACTTGAAGCTTGTAGAGTAACTGCTTGGTAGTGCCTAAAAAAAAGTCTGTTACAGTAGTCCAGCACTGAGGAAATGAAAGCAAAAGCTAATGTTTTCCTCTCTGCTATTGGGAGAAATTCAAAAACCTTTTTGAGAGATTAAATCATGAAAAAGTATATGCCAGATACTGCTGGAACTTGAAGTAAAAAAGAGAGGGCACCACCAAATGTGACTAATAAATTCGTGACCACCTCCACTGGAGGAGGAAAGTGAGTCAGGTTACTAGACCACTGATACCGCAGAGAAGACAAAATATGTTTCTTGAAACAATTCTTATAATTTTGTTCCAAGCCAAAAGTTATTGTCAAAAGACATCATCGTCAATGTTCTTCCAAGATAATGGGGTTGGGTAGGGAGAGTAAAGAAACAAATGATCTGACCGAATGGACTAATGACAGTAATCAATATCTCAGTATTTTTTTATTGGATGAATTATATTGCCTTTAGAGTGTGTATTGCACTGGATGCTTATAGCTAGTCTCAGATTTGATTGACCCATGATTATTAAATCTGAAAGTGGATCTTTAGGAATGTCCACCCTTGCAGTTTTGGCATGATTGTCCCTGTTGAGGTGTGACCAAGACAAATTTGCAGTCCATTTCTGTAGTGGCACAATGAGCAAAAAATAGAATTGAATTCAATGGAGAGAAAGTACCAATAGCTGAGATTAATTGAAGTATTGAATCTGTTAATCTTCTGTTTCTGTCAATGATAAGATGGCTGACACTTGTTTATATTTCTATTGAGCATGCCCATAAGTATACTGAAAAAGATGGAGCATGCTCAGCAGCCTGGAGCAGTGTACTGTGATGGTTGCCTATTTTGAGCTCTGTGAAAATGGAATGCCTAGCCAATTACAATTGTCTTGTAACATGAAGGCTTTCTTTGCAAATCTAGTACCTCATCGATTCTTGGCACTTGGCACTGTTCAGCTGTTCATAGATGCAACTCTTGTCTTTGGGAGATTCATTTGGAGAAAAAAAGCAAACAGTCAAGAGACATCATAGGCACGTTCATGTGAAATTTCTTTGACGTGCAGCTGTCAAACATCCAAAACTCTCTAATAAAGCTTTGCAGAACATATAGAGCTTCTTGATACAATATTATTACTCTTTGTTCTTATTATTATATCACAAAATGGGGCTTAGAGTGAAATAAAGGAAAGAAGGGCAATAATTATTGCAACCCATAAATACTGAGCCACTCTGTTGGTTTGTATTTTATGCAATAGATATTACATCCAGTACTGGCCAACTAGTAATGAGGGCCTAAGTTTGGTAACTTACTGTCCACTTGTTAATACGCCCCCAATGTCATTAAAAAAAGATCACCCTTCAAAATGATCTAGCATGAAGGCTATGACCAGTAAATAATCTGGTTTATGAGCGGTGTATGCTCTTCAAAAATACAAAAACTTCTGGGTGTTGCCACCATGAGCCTGTTGGATAGTAGTTCCAACAGGCTTTGCTTTTCATTACTGGAGCGCCACCTATATTTGCAGGGAATCAAACTCCCTCTACATTAGAAGAATGGGGAGAGAATCTAAAGTGTATTTTTAAGCATCACTCTGCTTCCTAACGTGACAGGCCCTTTTAAAATAAGGTGGTAAACCACACTCACTCTTTCCCTGGACCCCTTAAGTAAAAATGCGTACAGTGAACTGCTATGCATTTTAATAATCCAAAAACTGGCGCATAATTAAAAACATATTACATGTTCTGCCCAATTATCAAGAATGGCCAACACGTATTATTGCCACAGAAATTCCTGCAATTTCATTAGAAGCAGGGTGCTAGATTCTAAATCACTGTTTTTTCAAGGATAGATGTTAGACCTGACAGCTTTGAGGTGGTCTAACAGCCAACATTTTGCCTACCTCTGAAACTTTTCCGACCTTGTTTTTGCTGGTTTAGGACTCTGTTCACTTTGCCACCAAAGTGCTAAAGGGCTTATGCGCTCTTCCTTAAACTGATAACATTGGCTTATCCCCAATTGGCATATTTGATTTACTTATGAGTCTCTAGTAAAGTGCACTACATTTATCAAATAAATGCTACTTGCGGGACCTCAGCACTGATTGTGCCACCCACTTAAGTACCCCTTTAACCATGTCTCAGACCTGCCATTGCAGAGCCTGTTTGTGCAGTTTTAAACTGCCATGTCCATCTCTTACCAGGCCCAAACCTTCCTTTTATATTCATATGTCACCCATAAAGTAGGTCTGGGACAACCCAGATGGCATGGTGAAATGTACTCAAAAGTCAGGCCATGTACTTTTAAGTTTTATCCGTCCTGTAAAAAACTTCCACAGTCATTTTTCACTACAGCACAGTCTATCGCTCCCATAAATTAACATTGGGATTACCTTATTATCTCTTATAAGTGTAATCACAATCTGGAAGAGATAAACTTTTCAAGTATGGTGTCTCCAGAATCAAAATTTTAAATCACAACTTATGGTGAAATTGGATTTTAAATTGTAATTCTGAAGCTTTTAGAAAGTTGGCATTCTTACTTTAGCCATTTGGTGCTTACAGCCTTTCTCTGATCATTTGTCTGAGATGGGTGATAAATGCCTCACCGCTGTTGCATGGAACAGAACCAGCACATCGCCTTCAGAACTGACACTGCAACACTTTTTCTGGGGCAAGGTCCTTGCATCACTGTCAACAGCAGCCTTGATGACGAATCTCCGCATCGCAGCTCCTGCGCTTATCAAAACCAAACCATTGCCTCAGCTACAACATGCATCCTCACCCCTGGACTTCGCATCACAAGCCCCAGCACCTGGAACCTCAGTGCAACAACTCGCACCCTAACTCTGCCCCATTTTCGATCCACTGAATTGCCGCTGCCGTGTGAAGAAAATCAATGCATCACCTCTACTGCATGGAAAAAATCAGTGCATCACTTCAACTGCATGGTTCGGAGCCGATTCAACGCTTCTACAACCAGGATTTAATGTATTTTGGTTCAGCGGGCCTAAATGGGTCCCTGTAGCCAGCCTGTGCTCCATCGTAGTCACACTGAAATGTTTACTTTTCCTGGTCTGGCGCAACCACATATGCCTAAGAGCTATTTCACAGTTTGTTCTTTAAAAATTAAAAACTCAAGTTCTACTGTGAGAAAGTAGCCTCTTTCTAGCATGGTTACCCCCACTTTTGGCATGTTTGTGAGTGTGTGTCAGTGTGTTTTTACTGTCTCACTGGGATCCTGCTAGCCAGGAACCAATTGCTCATAGTTAAGACCCTATTTATCAGTTTGTTTTGCCTGTCTCACTGGGATCCTGCTAGCCAGGACCCCAGTGCTCATAGTTTGTGGCCTATGTGTGTGTTGTCAGTAGCGCTTAACTGTGTCACCGAAGTTCTGCTAACCAGAACTCCAGTGCTTATGCTTTCTCCACTTCCAAATTAGTCACTAGAGTTTAGTGTCTCCATATTCCAATTCCAATTGGCACATTGGACCCCCTTATAATTCCCTAGTATATGGTACCCAAGGCATTAGGGTTCCAGGAGATCCTTATGGGCTGCAGCATTTCTTTTGCCACCCATGAGGAGCTCAGACAAACCTTTCTTCAGGACTGCCATTGCAGCCTGAGTGAAATAGTGCCCACACTATTTCACAGCCATTTTCACTGCACTTAAGTAACTTATAAGTCACCTATATGTCTAACCTTCATTTACTGAAGGCTAGGTGCAAAGTTACTAAGTGTGAGGGCACCCTCACACTAGCAAAGGTGCCCCACGCTGACCAGGGCCAATTCCCCGGACTTCGTGAGTGCAGGGATACCATTACACGTGTGCACTACAAATAGGCCAATACCTATATGTAGCTTCACAATGGTAACTCTGAATATGGCCATGTGAGGCATCTAAGATCATGGGATTGTGCCCCCATTCCAAACCTGGTATTGGGGGGCCAATCCCATGCACTCTGGGGGCTCCACCATGGACCCTCAGTACTGCCAAACCAGCTCTCTGAGGCTTGCACCGTAGCTACAGCTACAGCTGCTGCCACCTCACAGACAGGTTTCTGCCCTCCTGGGGTCTGAACAGCTCAGTCCTGGGAAGGCAGAACAATGTGTTTCCTTTGGGAGGAGGGTGTTACACCCTCTACCTTTGGAAAAGGTGTTATGGGCTTGGGAGGGTAGCCTCTCAGAGCCTCTGGAAATGCTTTGAAGGGCACAGATGGTGCCCTCCTTGCATAAGCCAGTCTACACTGGTTCAGGCACCCCCAGTCCCTGCTCTGGTGCAAAACTGGAAAAAGGAAAGGGGAGTGACCACTCCCCTGTCCATCACCACCCCAGGGGTGGTGCCCAGAGCTCCTCTACTGTGCCCCTGGCATTAGCCATCTTGTTTTCAAGATATGGGGACACTGGAGATCTCTGAGTGGCCAGTGCCAGCAGGTGAAGTCAGAGACCCCTCCTGATAGGTGCGTACCTGGGTAGGTAGCCAATCCTCCTCTCAGGGCTATTTAGGGTCTCTCCTGTGGGTTCCTCTTCAGATTCAGCTTGCAAGACGCCTCCAGGAATCCTCTGCATCCTAGGATTCAGCTTCTGACCATCGGATCAACCACAGACTGCTCCAGGAATCGCTGAAACTGAAAAAAAGTATCCAGGACAACTCTTGCGACCAGCAACTTCAGCTCCAGCCAGCATTTGCAACAGTTTCCAAGGTGTGCACGCTCTGAGGACTCCCTGTCTTCACCTTGCACCAGAAGAACCGAAGGAATCTCCTGTGGAGGCGCCTTCCAAGATGACGCCCGGTTCTCTGGGACTCCTCTCCTAACGACGAGCGTGCTCCCTGGAACACAGGTGGTGAACCAACACGACCCAGACTGTCCTAAGGTCCAGCTGTCCACGTTTGGTGGAGGTAAGAGCTTTCCTTCCCGGTTTGTGACAGTACCCCTGTGCACTGCATCATCTCCAGCTCCTTGGGCTTCTGTGCACTTCTTCCAAGAATCCTTCGTGCACAGTGTAGCCCAGGTCCCCAGCACTCCATCCTGCGACGCACAACTTGCTGAGTTGTTCTCTGGATGCGTAGGACCTTCTTTTGTTGTGCTGCATCAACTGCATTTTGCATCTTCTTTCTCCCTGTGTCCTTGGACTCCAGTGGGTGCTCCCTGGTCATCTGTGGGCTCTCTCCAGTGTGGGGAGCCCCCTCTGCCTCCTCAGTCAGGTCCAGGCAGCACCATTTTGACACAAACCACAACCTTGCCTGAACCAAGGCTTGTTGGACGAATACAGCGACGTAAACAGCCTGCCTCCAACATGTCGACGTGGGACATCCACCATTTGTTGCATGCAGTCTTGCTTGATTCTTGCAATAACTCTTATCACAACGTAGTGGGTCCTGAGGAAACTTGCAGTACTTTACTCCTACTTTCCTGGGCTCTGGGGTGGGGTATTTTACTTACCTTTGGTGTTTTCTTACACTCCCTTCTACACACTACACTTGCCTAGGGGGGAATTTGTGATTCTCATTCCATTTTCTTAGTATATGGTTTGTGTTGCCCCTAGGCCTATTGCATTCTATAGAATTTTCCACTGTTTGCACTAATCTATGGATATTTACTTACCTGATTTTGGTCTCTTGTGTATATATTGTGTATAATACTTTCCTCCAGAAGGAGTATTGCCTCTAAGATATTTTTGGCTTTGTGTCACTAAAATAAAGTACCTTTATTTTTGGTAACACTGAGTATTGTCTTTTATTGTGTACCAGTACTGTGTATCTATAGTGGTATTGCAGGAGCTTTGCATGTCTCCTAGTTCAGCCTAAGCTGCTCTGCTACAGATACCTCTTGACAGCCTAAGCTGCTAGAACACTGCCTAAATTTCACTAATAAGGGATAACTGGACCTGGTATAAGGTGTAAGTACCTTAGGTACCCACTACAAACCAGGCCAGCCTTCTAAATTGGTGGTGCAGCAGTGGGATAAGTACTTGCAAATGCTTTACCACTTTGTTACCTGTGCTTTTCACAAGAAAAGTGTACTCCAGTACTTCAAGCTATACAGAATTGTACCTAAAAGTCATTTTTCACTTTCTAAAATGTTCTTTAAAACTTTCTAAAAGTTTCAAAAGTTTCTGAAACGTTTTTCTTTTCTATAACAAGTTAGGCCAAATAGGTTGCTAACTTTTTCCCTAACCTCTTTCTTTCACTATGTCTGTTGTAGAGGTTGCCCCCAGAGTTGTAAAGACAACTTATGAAAGTTTGAATTTCAAACGTTTGAGGGGTCTCTGCTTAGAAAGAAGTTTAGGGATTTGGAAGAACCCCAACAAGGAATTTCTCTTAAATCTCCTCCTGCAGGATGACCAGGGACATACCACTGGTCAGGTACAGTCAGAGGGGGAGGTATAGGGAGATTCCACTCAGGTAGATTCAGAAGATCATTCTGAAGATCCATGGGAGGGCCCTCCTACAGATCTTTCCAAGAACAAACCTCCTAGTGTAGCTGGTAGTGGGAAGGGGTCACACACAAGTAGGGCACCTGGAGGTCAGGTAACTCCAGTTAGGGAAAGAACTTCCTCTGCCAACTCTAATGTCACTTCTGTCTCAGATGTGTCACACACATCCAACCCTGAGGACCAGTCCCTAGATAGGGAACTCAGAAAGCTGAGGTTGGAAGAGGCCAGACTGAGGCTACAGCAGCAACAGTTGGCCTTAGACAGGGAATCCCTGGCTATGGAAAGGGAAAGGCAGGGGTTGGGGTTAGTTCCCCATGGTGGCAGCAGCAGTAGTTTCAGGAACTCCAGTGTTAGAGAACATACATTTGATTCCAGAAATCTGCATAAGGTTGTTCCTCCTTACAAGGATGGGGGTAACATTTATAAGTGGTTTGCTGCACTTAAGAGGGCCTGTAAAGTTCACAGGGTCCCTCAAGCACAGTGGGCTGCTATCCAAACCGGCCTCCTACATCTACTTATTGGATTTTTGTCATTTTAGTCTTGTTTTATTTATTATGCAATCGTAATGGGGCTGACGGCATATCCATTACGTCTGTGACAATGTAACCCCATCTGCCAAACTCTAA